>NC_047043.1:28863948-30335940 GCF_011762595.2 Tursiops truncatus
ACAGTAATAAAATCAATAAAAGGTAAAAAAAAAAGAATCTGATTTTCAAGTGGGAATAAATGCCACGAGGTGACATAGATCACCTTGCATCGTTTTCATTTTGATGAGGGAGTAAAATCTTTCCTAGAACCATTTCCCCTTCCCTCCAGTGGACTTTGACTTTCGTCTCATTGGCCGGCACTCTCAGATTCAAAGGAGGCTGGGAAAGCATCTCTCAAAGCGGAATGGGATGACGGAGCCTGGCTTAGCCCTAGCAGGATTCATCTGCCGCAGAATTGGGACCTGAGTAAATTGGGGTTCTTTTGTCAACGGAGAAGAAAGGAATGTCTTCCGTGGAATCAACTGATAATGTCTGCCACAAACTTGTGTCTGGATTGCCTGCAATTTTCAATTGTCCTTTTGTTGGTTTCTCCTACTTCCCTTGAAAATCCAGAGCCTACTGTTGATCATAGTATAAGTACAGATGTATTGCTTTCAAGACCATGTGACTCTGGAAGCTGTGTTAAGGAAGTAAGATGTTTGTAAGCATTCAGAATTCTTTTTGTTGTATTCATCTGATGGGTATGTCGTCATTTATTTATTCGATACAGATATTTATCTAGTCCTGATATGAGCCAAGCCCTTGGGAAACAACTTAATGAAAAATAATTGTTAATATTTATTGAACTCTTATTATGTGCCTGGCACTATTTTAATTATTTTACATACGTGACCTCACAACTTTAATAACAATGCAGTGCAGAAGGTACTTTTATCAGTTTTCACTTACCAATAAGAAATTGAGGCATAGGTTCAGTAACTAGTCCAAGGTCAAGTATGGATGTGGACCTTGAGAATCTGGCTCTAATGCCCATGCACACAACCATTAAGCTGGCCTACTGAGAGGATAAGTAGCGATTCTATGAAATGCAAATGGACATAGCAATAGATGATAATGTGATTTTTAAAAAGGAATTAACTGTATAATTTTTTGTGGTTATCCATTTAATTTCCCTCAGATTTTGGTTTACATGGTTCATCTAGTCAGTCTTTAAATAATGTTTCAACGTTAATCAAGCCTTCTTATTTTTGGATTTCTAAATTCAAGTTATTCAGAACAGTTCTAATTATTTCAAGGGCTCAGGAAACCATCCTGGTGATAGAGTCCCCCTTTGTCCCCCTTCGTCCCCCTCAGTTGGGTGATTTTTTTCTTCTGTAATGCTCCCTATGATGCTACAGGGAAGGGGCATTGTTATCTCCATTCTATTTAGAGCAGCGAAGTAACTTTTGCAAGGTCACATAGCTGATAAATGGTATCAAAAAGTTTGCTGACTCAGACCCTATGCTGTGCTTGTCACAAGTCTGCTGTAGTTCAAACTCCATCCCTATCACCAATTAACTGAGTGACCTTGAGCAAGTTATCTAATGTGTCTGCCTCAGGTTTGTCATTTGTAAAATGAGAATAAGATTAACTAAGGATGAGAATTAAATGAGATAATTTGCATAAAGTACAGAGAACACGACATGTTACATAGTAGGTGCTCAATAAAAAATACCCACTGGTAGATCTGTTTTTCTTTTCCCTCCCAGTATGCTAATTGGGAGGATTTGTTTTGAGAAGGGATTTTAGTTTTTCATTCTAGAGTCCTAAAACTCTAGAGCCCCAAATACCTTTACATATTTGCATAGCCAGCTACTCTTTTGATTCAAGACAGTCTATGACCCACAGAGGGTCAGCTGACTGCTGTTTTCCCATACAGATTGATTAAAGTGGTTAGTACTAAAAATATTGAAATAGGATGGCTTTTAAAAAACTGCTTGATGATGAAAAGATTACAGTTGCCAAAAAGTCCTGTTGTCTTTAGAAACCATTATTTTATAGGAATATTGCAGATGAAACTTAGAGAAGATCCTTTAAGAATAGTGAAATGCAATTATGAAATAATTTTAACTATGTTTAGAAACACTTTGAAGAATCTTATTCATTTAAAAATAACAGCAGAAACAAATACAACATTTTAAGCAACTCTACCCCAATTAAAAAAAAATAACTATAAAATAACAATAAAATTTCCTTGGGAAGGAATATGACCCACCTTTATTCTCTCTGAACCAACTTGGAGAGTTAACGGTATTGCTAGGTGAACTGCTGAGAAATGTTTAATATATAATCCTTATTAAAGAAGTAAATTTTATGTCATAAGGATGGCTGTGTTTCCGAAGATCAAGAATTAAGGTTTTGAAAGTTGCTTTTTTTTTTTTTTAAGGTAAGTAGGCCCTTAAAAATACAGCTCAAGAAACTAATCACAGGTATTCATACTTGATGTTATTCAAATTGTAATCTAGTTTTCTTCAGCTTCTGATTGGAGAAAAATAAGCCAGAAGACATCAGCAGAGAGGGAAAAGTATATATATATAATATTTTAAGCTGGTACCAGTCTAGATATATTTTCATTAGAACAGCAGCTCTCAAAGTATAGTCTGAAAACCCTGGGTGGTTGTCAAGATTCTTTCATGGTTATGTGTATATATATATATATATATATATATATATATATATATATATATATATATATCTGAAACACTTTACTGTACACCCGAATCACTGTAAATCAACTATATTTCAATAAAAAAGAAAAAAATCTGATAAGCAGAAAAAATAAAACCAAGACACTGAAATATTTATAAACTGTTTACTATGTGCTACTCCTATTATTATTCAGATATAACATCATTTTTTTTGTTTTGTTTTAATTTAATTTTATTATTATTTTTATACAGCAGGTTCTTATTAGTTATCTATTTTATACACATTCGTGTATATATGTCAATCCCAATCTCCCTATTCATTCCCCCCCCCGAATTTCCCCGCTTGGTGTCCACGTGTTTGCTCTCTACATCTGTGTCTCTATTTCTGCCTTGCAAACCAGTTCATCATGTACCGTTTTTCTAGATTCCACATATATGCGTTAATATGCAATATTTGTTTTTCTTTTTTTATTAAATTTTGAATTTTATTTTATTCGTTTTCTCATACAGCAGGTTCTTATTAGTTATCTATTTTACACATATTAGTGTATACATGTCAATCCCAATCTCCCAATTCATCACACCACCACTCCCCCCACCACCACTTTCCCCCTTAGTGTCCATACGTTTGTTCTCTACATCTGTGTCTCTATTTCTGCTTTGCAAACTGGTTTGTCTGTACCATTTTTCTAGATTCCACATATATGAGTTAATATAAGATTTTTTTTCTCTTTCTGACTTACTTCACTCTGTATGACAATCTCTAGGTCTATCCATGTCTCTACAAATAACCCAATTTCATTCCTTTTTATGGCTGAGTAATATTCCACTGTATGTATGTACCACATCTTCTTTATCCATTTGTCTGTCGATGAGCATTTAGGTTGCTTCCATGACCTGGCTATTGTAAATAGTGCTGCAGTGAACACTGGGGTGCTTGTGTCTTTTTGAATTATGGTTTTCTCTGGGCATATGCCAGTAGTGGGATTGCTGTGTCATATGGTAATTCTATTTTTAGTTTTTTAAGGAACCTCCATACTGTTCTCCATAGTGGCTGTATCAATTTACATTCCCACCAACAGTGCAAGAGTGTTCCCTTTTCTCCACACCCTCTCCAGCATTTGTTGTTTGTATATTTTCTGATGATGCCCATTCTAAGCGGTGTGAGGTGAAACCTCATTGTAGTTTTGATTTGCATTTCTCTAATAATTAGTGATGTTGAGCAGCTTTTCATGTGCCTCTTGCCCATCTGTATGTCTTCTTTGGAGAAATGTCTGTTTAGGTCTTCTGCCCATTTTTCTATTGGGTTGTTTATGTTTTTAATATTGAGCTGCATGAGCTGTTTGTATATTTTGGAGATTAATCCTTTGTCCATTGATTTGTTTGCAAATATTTTCTCCCATTCTGAGGGTTGTCTTTTCGTCTTGTTTATGTTTTCCTTTGCTGTGCAAAAGATTTTAAGTTTCATTAGGTGCCATTTGTTTATTTTTGTTTTTATTTCCATTTCTCTAGGAGGTGGGTCAAAAAAGATCTTGCTGTGATTTATGTCATAAAGTGTTCTGCCTATGTTTTCTTCTAAGAGTTTTATAGTGTCTGTCCTTACATTTAGGTCTTTAATCCATTTTGAGTTTATTTTTCTGTATGGTGTTAGGGAGTGTTCTAATTTCATTCTTCTGCATGTAGCTGTCCAGTTTTGCCAGCATGACTTATTGAAGAGACTGTCTTTTCTCCATTGTATATCCTTGCTTCCTTTGTCATAGATTAGTTGACCATAGGTGTGTGAGTTTATCTCTGGGCTTTCTATCCTGTTCCATTGATCCATATTTCTGTTTTTGTGCCAGTACCATATTGTCTTGATTACTGTAGCTTTGTACTATAGTCTGAAGTCAGGGAGCCTGATTCCTCCAGCTCTGTTCTTTTCCCTCAAGATTGCTTTGGCTATTTGGGGTCTTTTGTGTCTCCATACAAATTTTAAGATTTTTTGTTCTAGTTCTGTAAAAAATGCCATTGGTAATTTGGTAGGGATTGCATTGAATCTGTAGATTGCTTTGGGTAGTATAGTCATTTTCACAATGTTGATTCTTCCTATCCAAGAACATGGTATATCTCTCCATCTGTCTGTGTCAGCTTTGATTTCTTTCATCAGTGTCTTATAGTTTTCTGAGTACAGGTCTTTTGTCTCCTTAGGTAGGTTTATTCCTAGGTATTTTATTCTTTTTGTTGCAGTGGTGAATGGGATTGTTTCCTTAATTTCTCTCTCTGATCTTTCATTGTTAGTGTGTAAGAATGCAAGAGATTTCTGTGCATTAATTTTGTATCCTGCAACTTTACCATATTCATTGATTAGCTCTAGTAGTGTTCTGGTGGCATCTCTAGGATTCCCTATGTATAGTATCATGTCAACTGCAAACAGTGACAGTTTTATTTCTTTTCCAATTTGTATTCTGTTTATTTCTTTTTCTTCTTTGATTGCCGTGGCTAGAACTTCCAAAACTATGTTGAATAATAGTGGCGAGAGTGGACATCCTTGTCTTGTTCCTGATCTTAGAGGAAATGCTTTCAGTTATTCACCATTGAGAATGATGTTTGCTGTGGGTTTGTCATTTATGACCTTTATTATGTTGAGGTAGGTTCCCTCTGTGCCCACTTTCTGGAGAGTTTTTATCATAAATGGGTGTTGAATTTTGTCAAAAGCTTTTTCTGCATCTATGGAGATGATTATGTGTTTTTTATTCTTCAGTTTGTTAATATGGTGTATCACATTGATTGATTGATTTGCGTATACTGAGGAATCCTTGCATCCCTGGGATAAATCCCATTTTATCATGATGTATGATCCTTCTAATGTGTTGTTGGATTCTCTTTGCTAGTATTTTATTGAGGATTTTTGCGTCTATCTTCATCAGTGATATTGGTCTGTAATTTTCTTTTTTTGTAGTATCTTTGTCTGATTTTGGTATCAGAGTGATGGTGGCCTTGTAGAATGAGTTTGGGAGTGTTTCTTCCTCTGCAATTTTTTGGAAGAGTTTGAGCAGCTCTTCTCTAAATGTTTGATAGAATTCGCCTGTGAAGCCCTCTGGTCCTGGACTTTTGTTTGTTGGAAGATTTTTAATCACAGTTTCAGTATCATTACTTGTGATTGGTCTGTTCATATTTTCTATTTCTCCCTGGTTCAGTCTTGGAAGGTTATAGCTTTCTAAGAATTTGTCCATTTCTTCCAGGTTGTCCATTTTATTGGCATAGAGTTGCTTGTAGTAGTCTCTTAGGAGGCTTTGTAGTTCTGCGGTGTCCATTGTCACTTCTCCTCTTTCATTTCTAATTTTATTGATTTGAGCCCTCTCCCTCTTTTTCTTGATGAGTCTGGCTAAAGTTTTATCAATTCTGTTTATCTTCTCAAAGAACCAGCTTTTAGTTTCATTGATCTTTTCTGTTGTTTTCTTTGTTTCTATTTCATTTTTTTCTGCTCTGATCGTCATGATTTCCTTCCTTCTACTAACTTTGGGTTTTGTTTGCTCTTCTTTCTCTAGTTCCTTTAGGTGTAAGGTTCAATTGTTTATTTGAGATTTTTCTTGTTTCTTGAGGTAGGATTGTATTGTTATAAACTTCCCTATTAGAACTGCTTTTGCTGTACCCCATAGGTTTTGGATCATCGTGTTTTTGTTGTCATTTGTCTCTAGGTAATTTTTGATTTCCTCTTTGATTTCTTCAGTGATCTCTTGGTTATTTAGTAATGTATTGTTTAGCCTCCACGTGTTTGTGTTTTTCACATTTTTTCTCCTGTAATTGATTTCTAATCTCATAGCATTGTGGTGGGAAAAGACGGTTGATACGATTTCAGTTTTCTTAAATTTACTGAGGCTTGTCTTGTGACCCAAAATGTGATCCATCCTGGAGAATGTCCTGTGTGCATTTGAGAAGAAAGTGTAATCTGCTGATTTTGGATCAAATGTCCTATAAATATCAATTAAATCTATCTGGTCTATTATGTCGTTCAAAGCTTGTGTTTCCTTATTAAGTTTCTGTCTGGATGATCTGTCCATTGGTGTAAGTGAGGTGTTAAAGTCCCCCACTATTATTGTGTTACTGTCGATTTCCTCTTTTATAGCTGTTAGCAGTTGCCTTATGTATTGAGGTGCTCCTATGTTGGGTGCATATATATTTGTAATTGTTATATCTTCTTCTTGGATTGATCCCTTGATCTTTATGTAGTGTCCTACCTTGTCTCTTGGAACATTCTTTATTTTAACGTCTGTTTTATCTGATATGAGTATTGCTACCCCAGCTTTCTTTTGATTTCCATTTGCATGGAATATATTTTTCCATCCCCTCACTTTCAGTCTGTATGTGTCCCTAGGTCTGAAGTGGGTCTCTTGTAGACAGCATATATGTGGGTCTTGTTTTTGTATCCATTCAGTGAGCCTGTGTCTTTTGGTTGAAGCATTTAATCCATTCACATTTAAGGTAATTATTGATACATATGTTCCTATTCCCACTTTCTTAATTGTTTTGGGTTTGTTTTTGTAGGCCCTTTTCTCCTCTTGTGTTTCCTGCCTAGAGAAGTTCCTTTAGCATTTGTTGTAGAGCTGGTTTGGTGGTGCTGAATTCTCTTAGCTTTTACTTTTCTGTAAAGCTTTTGATTTCTCCATCAAATCTGAATGAGATCTTTGCCAGGTAGAGTAATGTTGGTTGTAAGTTCTTCCTTTTCATCACTTTAATTATATCGTGCTACTCTCTTCTGTCTTGTAGAGTTTCTGCTGAGAAATCAGCTGTTTATCTTATGGGAGTTCCTTTGTATGTTATTTGTCATTTTTCCCTTGTTGCTTTTAATAATTTTTCTTTGTCTTTTGTCAACTTGATAACTATGTGTCTCGGTGTGTGCCTCCTTGGGTTTATCCTGCTTGGGACTCTCTGCGCTTCTTGGACTTGAGTGGCTTTTTCCTTTCCCGTGTTAGGGAAGTTTTTGACTATAATCTCTTCAGATATTTTCTCGGGTCCTTTCTCTCTCTCTTCTCCTTCTGTGACCCCTATCATGTGAATGTTGGTGCATTTAATGTTGTCCCAGAGGTCTCTTAGGCTGTCTTCATGTCTTTTCATTCTTTTCTCTTTATTCTGTTCTGCAGCAGTGAATTCCACCATTCTGTGTTCCAGGTCACTTATCCTTTCTCTGCCTCAGTTATTCTGCTGTTGATTCCTTCTGGTGTAGTTTTGAGTTCAGTTATTGCATTGTTCATCTCTTTTTGTTTGTTTTTAATTTTTCTAGCTGTTTGTTCTTTAATTCTTCTAGGTCTTCATTAATCATTTCTTGCATCTTCTCGATCTTTGCCTCCATTCTTTTTCTGAGATCCTGGATCATCTTCACTATCATTATTCTGAATTCTTTTTCTGGAAGGTTGCCTATCCCCACTTCATTTAGTTGTTTTTCTGGGGTTTTATCTTGTTCCTTCATCTGGTACATAGTCCTCTGCCTTTTCATTTTGTCTATCTTTCTCTGAATGTGTTTTTCATTCCACAGGCTGAAGACTGTAGCTCTTCTTGCTTCTGCTGTCTGCCCTCAAATAATATTATATTATCTATAATATTCTCAGCAGCCCTGTACAGGAGGTGCTATTGTTATCTCCATTCTGCCTTCATGCTTTGGAAGTAAAGTTCCTTGGCCCAAGTCGCATAGCCAGTCAGTGGCAGTGAAGGGACTGACCACGGGTGTGCTAACCTCATTTCTTGCTCTCTGCCTGAACAACTCTTCTATGTTGCTCCTTGCTCTGGCCAGGTGAGTATGTAGAGGGTGTGGCAGGTATCACTCATCTAAGGAATTCAGTCTAGACAGGCCAACTCATCAGGAAGAAGACAACAAGGTGTTCTAGGTGTAGGTGTCAGGCAGGATCTAGTTTCAGTGTCAGGTCGGAAAAAGGCACTAGACAGAGGTGGATTGATAAACTGAGTCCATGAGAAAGGCAGGCGGCTTCCTGACTTCTTTTATGCTCTTTGCTTGTGAGGCAGGACACCAGAGTAGTTAAGAAGGGAGGACTCGAGCTGGGCTGCTCAGACTTGAGTCCTGGTTCTTCCCCTGGGGCTGCATAATCTTTGGCAAGTTGCTTAAGCTTCTTGTACCTTACTTTTCTATATAGAGTGAATATGATAGTAATATTCCCACCTACCTCATAGGATTGTTTGAAATTAAATGAGTTTATAAAATAAGCCCTTCAGACTGTCCCCAGCCCTTAGTACATTCTATATACATCTATGTAAGTGTGAGCAACGTTTTTTTTTTTTTTATTTGTGATTGTCTGGGACTCATAAATGTTGATTAAGAACAAAAGAGATGAATCCAGGTTCCAACAGAACGAGAGGCAGAGCTGTTGGGGCAGTGGTGCTGAGTGGTTAGCACGCAAGCCCTGGAACCAAACTTTTGCTACTTATTGGCTGTATAAGCCTGGATCATTAGCTAACCTTTTTGTGCTTTAGCTTCTTCCTCTGTAAAATGGAGAAGATAAGAATGCTCACCTAAATCAATTATGGATAATAGTGGGCTAATGAATATTAGCTGCTTTGAGGACTTGGACCATCATAAGTATTTGACTGAGGTCATACTGTAAAAGCAAACTATGCCTTCAGCGGCTGGAGAACAGAAATTCTGTCTAGTTTCAAAAACCATTCGAAGAAGTGGCGAAAAGCATAGCTCTTTGGCAATAGGATTTTGTCAAACAAAAGACAATAGGGTCTTTCAGCATAGTAAAAACAATGAGAAAGTAGGGCTCCCATAATTTGCACACCAATGGATAGAAAAGGTATACAGAAGGCAGAACTCTGTGTGCAGTTTCCTGAGATAAAGGGCCAGTCTTCTCTGTTAGCTGATGGTCCCAGTGTGTCCCAGGAAGAGGACAGGGCTGGGCCCAAGGGTGGTGAGGAGGTCAGGCCTTCAGTAGGTAGGAAGGTCCCATGGTGTCTCTTTTCCTTTCTTCGTTGCTTTTTTTCTTCCTCCATCCCCCACCCTATTGAAAAGCATAAAACATAACATCCACAGGCCTGGTAGTCTGAAGACCTGGGTTTTGCGTCTTGATCTCCCATCATCCAACAGTGGGACCCCAGAGAAGACACTCGATCTCTTGGACCTCAGTACCCTCGTGTGGAAACAAGAGGCCAAATTAAATTATTTTAAAAGACCTTTCCTAGGCTGATCCTTGGAATTCAGTTAAGCTACCCAGAAATCTAGGGACGTTTGGGAATGAAATTAGGAATCCAGATGGTCTAGCACAAATGTTAAGGCCCACCGCTTCAGCCAGGCACTAGATATCCCAAATGAAACATCTGGAGCGCCCCAGGAGCAAAGGTCCCCCTGACCCTCTGTCTTGGCAGCCATGGGAGGACAGCCTGAGGTGAGTCTGCGTAAGCAACGCGTGCTTAACCAGAAGTTGTTTATCTGGACACCGTCATCATTCGCTGTGAAAAATGCCCTGGAGAGCTTCGTGCATCCTCTTCACCTCCTCGTCAGGACCACTCCAGTCGTACTGTGCTAGTGTTCCTGTTGTTTGTCATGTTTTAAAATTAGCTTCTTAATCCCTTTAATGTTTTCAGCGTCTCTGTCTTGAGGTATGCACCCAGCCGGCACTTAGCGTCAAGCAACCTTTTTACAGCATATAAATAACAAAAGTAGATTACTCCCATATCCCTGGCTTCTTCACTAAATTAAGTGCATTTACTCATTGCTCTTATTTTTGTACTTGGTGAAATAAACCTGAATTTTTGGCAATAAGTTTGGCTTTGAAATTCCATGGTTCATCCTTTAGCTTCATCGACTGAGAAGGCAATAGCATTTTACGCCTTTGCCTGGAATATGTCCTCTTTTGTTAGTGACGGCATCCTTTTACCAGGAGGCTTTGACTCATTTTCTTTTCCTTTCATTTACTTTTCTTTCTTCTTGACTCCCTATACATGTCCTATCCTGAGCGCTCACCTCTTCTTTCTAAATAGTCTTCCTTGGAAATTGTATCCACTAACAACTTCATATCCCCTTTAAGCGGATGACTTTCAAATCTTATGTTTTGATATTTAGACAGCTTTTTCATCAGATACTTACTTCTATCATTCACTAGACATTTACTGAACACCTTGAATGGTATCCTGTGCTGGTGCTACGGGTGTAAAGATGGGTGACTTTCTCTACTTCCAGCATTCTCATGGAGTCTACCTGAAGTGACAGACACACAGTCTGACAAAACCGACCCAATATGACAAGTGCCAAGATAGAATATTTAAAAAAATGCTTTTAGAACATAGAGAAGTGAGTTAACTAAACCTCTGAGGGCTATCAAAGAAAGGCTTCACAGACAGGAGGACATGGGAGGTGGGTCTTGAAGTTTGAGTAGGAGTTTGTGAGCGGTGACCTCTCTAAACTTCCCTCTGTTGGTTTGCTCTGATGTTCTGCTGTCACCTCAAACTTCACATGTCAAAAGTCAAATTCTCTGCCTTACTCCCTAAATTATGTCACACACTTGACTTTCCTATTTCATTATTCCCACAATCATCCAGGGAATATATTTTAGGGATTTTTGTCTCTTTTCTCTCTATTACTCTACTGTGAGGTCAATCTGCCTGAGGTTATTTTCCCCATTTCATCTGTCTTTTGAATCATTGCCATATCAATTTTTTATGACCATCATTTTGATTTTGGTCACTCACCTATTCAAAAATAATGGCAAACTGACATTTGTTCAGGGCTTACTTTGTGAAGTGTTTTCTTTAAGTTATCTTATTCTCAAAACAATCTGGTGAAATAAATGCTATACTTTTCTGAATCTCTCTGAAATGTATAATCCAGTACTCAGTGAGCTCCTGGAAAGCAGAGATGACATTCTGTTCATCTCAGCACCCTCAGTACCTCTTACACTGCTGGTTCATAAATGAGGTCCAATAAATACTGTATTATGTATCTGTTCCTCCCTTGTGTCTGCACATCTTTATGTGACCAGTAAATATTATTCGATCAAAAAAAAATTCGATCAGAAGACATTGAAATTGGGTCATAAAAAAGACAGTTTGCCCCTTACTGTAGGGCTGGTGCTGTATCTCCGTACACTGCTCAGCAATCAGAGAACCACCTCCCGATGCCGTGATGGCCACTGTTGCAGAATCCTTGAACTTCAAGCTCCCTAATGGATTTGTAACATTCAGTGCTATGTAGATGCAGAACCACTCCCTGTAAACCGCTTTCCTTAATTATGCCACCAAAGACACCATGTACACAATAGTTTGTTTAAATCATTGTTAATACCAGGCTCAGTTTAATTGCGCATGGCTTTCAGTGATGCTCTGTGATATTACAGACCTAGAGAGTCTATTTAAGCACTCTGGTCTTTCATGTTTCTTTAACAATGGGGGGCAGGTGTCTGTGGCTTATAATCTGTACTCTTTATTTGCATATCTTGTCTCCTGAATTTATAAGAAAACTGGTTGTAGAAGCCATAATATAAAAAACATTTAAAAATATTAATGAAGTAAAATAATTCAGATCTGAATCTGTAAGAATTTGAAATGTTTCAACCTGGCGACATAGAGTAGCCAAATACTCTCCCTCTGGTCTGACATGGACTAATGAGCGTAAAAAGAGTCAGTGACTTTTTGGGGGTTGTTAATGTTCTCATGAAACCATAGAACATAGTCGATCTTGCCTTTTAAAAGGCAGTTTGCTGACATGAAGAATATGATGAATCAAAAAACTGTTTAGAAATGTGCTTGACTTTGCAATAACATTTGTTCTTTCTCAGCCAAAATGCTTTGAACACATTAGGCGCTCTTTCCAAGAGCCCCTGCTGCCATCTGCTGGTGTTTATGATTCAGCAGCAAACTGCTAAATGGAGAATGGATGACGGGGTTCAGTTATAACCTATAAGGGAAGAGAATCTGAAGAATATATATATTTTTATTCAATATATATGTATATTCATGTATATATGTATATTCATATTCAATATATATGTATAGGTATAACTGAATGCTATGGTGTGCACCTGAAACTAACATGATATTGTAAATCAACTATACTTCAATAAAAAAGAAGCTATGTACAAAAAAAGGAAAGAAAGAAAAGAAAAAAAAACAGCAAAAAAAAGATGTTATTTTCAGGAAAAAAGATCATTTTGTGATTTCATCATGTTTTAAAGAATAGAAGTGAATACTAAAATGAGATTAGGTTACAACTACTTAGAAAAAAATGCCTTTTTATAGAATCTGGGACATAAATATAAAATAAAATGGGGATTTACCCTGGGTCCCAGGAAAAGCCCTTATCTTCCCTGTAAAAAACAGACTTCCGTCAGTGAAATCAGGTTGTAAGAAGCTGGGATAGATGTGAAGTGAAGCAGACTCCAAAATCAGGCACTCTGTGTGTGGATGAGGGGGAAGTTAAACTGGTTACTGGTGGGGGAGGGAAGCAGGTGTTGGGAGATGGGCTGGAAAGGCCTTCTAACAGTGGTTCTCAAACTCCAGGGGATCAGAATCCCCTGGAAGGCTTGTTCAAATGAAGATTACTGGGGCCTCCTCCAGAGATGTACTGGGAAATGCCTAAGAACTGGTTCATGAGAAAAAAGGCCCTGCTTTGTAGCAGTTGCTGATTTCCACGGTGAATGCTCCCACCGTGGCTGATTTCAAGCCACCAACATGGTATCACTAAATGCGGGGTCAGGAAGGATGCCCTGTAGCATCTCTTATGTAGCATTTCCACCACACACCTATACTCGTTCACCTGCACCTACAAATAACCTCAAGAGCATGGATGACAGTAAAATGTAGTTATTTTATTAAGAAGCATTGAATTTCAAACGTATTATTTCCATTTTAAATATAATTTATTTACTTGAAAGTTTATGTAATTTAAGGTTTAGTCATGGATGTGTTTAACAATCAGCTTATGAAATTCTGGGAAATTTAACAATCTGTTCTCCAGTGTGGGTAGGAACTGGCTCCAGCACACAGCTGACCCCACCCCCAGAGTGGCTGCGAGGATTTCATTGGTATGGAGTGGGGTCCGAGAATTTGCATCTCTGACATCCCCAGGTGATGCTGATACAGCTGTTCCATGGCCCACACTGAGAACTGCTGGGTAAGAATACGGCACTGGAAAGTGACTGGGTGCTTCCTTTAATTCAGATGAGTGAGGGAGGTTCTGTGAAAGGCTAAAATTGGAGCTGAGCCCTGAACCATTAGAAAACTCCAGACTTGGAAAAACTGAGACCAAGAGCACCAGGTAGGACTTGCCTTGGCAGGAGCAGGGTTACCTCCTCCAGTGTGGCAGCTGGAAAGGTCACGGTGGGATCCCGATGCAGGCAGTTACTACGGGAGTGTGAAGGTGAGGCCGTCCCCGCATGACTGAAGCTAGATTCTCCATGTGCAATGAGCCTATGAGATGGGGAAGGGCGTTGTGTATTTGAGACACCTATTTGTGAAATAGTCATCTTGCAGTGGGAGAAAAATAAATATTCTAAGGAAACATATTTCGAATTGCTGGCGATGTTAGCTGGCTGTTTGAGATTCTTTTGGTTATGAATGCAAAGTGAGAGCAGTTGGCATGGTTATGTCATTTTCTCTAGTAACACTGAGTTGCCAGGGTGCTGGTGCAGAGGAGTGGGTGACTGGGAAGCCTAAGGCTGGTCCGATTAAAATGATGGAGAAAGATCTCTGCAGTTCTTGTGGGTATTGGAAAGGCACCGATGACAGGCGTGAGATATAGAATCCAAGGTTTGCAAGGAATTGAGGACGTGAGGTTGCTTTGATTCTGGATAGTGGAAAAGTCAGAGCCTTAATGACTGGAGGGTTGAATGAAATGGAAGAATTGTTGGAAAGGCCAGAGAGAGGGATGCTTGAAGTGTTTGCTTTAAAAACTCAGGCAATTTTTTTTCTGATCTAGCCATAATAATAGACTTTTGTCAGCTACAGTATTTAAGATATTTTGTCGATATTGTTAAATTGCAAATTATCATAACTTTCTTGAAGTCGAAACAAGGATAATAAAGATAATGATAATAAATTGTCTCACAGATTATTAATGTCAAGTGACATCCAAAAGAATGGGGTTTGGGGAGAGATCACTGGCCTTAGCCCCAGACTAAGCTTCGCATCCGGGCAGCTGGATGTGAGTTTCAGATCATTCACTTAACAGCTGCAGGACTTGGGGTATAGCAAAACCACTCTGAACCTTAGTTTTCTCATCAATGAAAAGGGCCTGATAGTTTCTTCCATGTAGTGTTGTAAGGGTTAATCATGTATGTAAATCACCTGGCCTGGTGCCTGGTTCTTAGGACATGACAGCTTTATTTTTATTCCTTCAATACAAATAGGAAAGTGTTATAGCTTGTTTCTCTGAAATACGCCACCCCAAGTAACATAGAATATGTTGGATTATGACAATGAGTTATACATAAGGAATCAGAGAAATGGTTGCACCCGCATTTTCCATCAGCTCCCATGGTTGTCTGGGGAACAAATGAGACTCCAGAAAAATGGCCAGAAGGATTAATGGCCACTGGATGGGAGTACTTCCCTGCAGTACTTATAAATGAACAGCTTCTTTCTCTCCGTCCAAATTGATATGTCCCTTCGATGGTTTTATAGAACTAAATTGTAATCTGAGTTCATTTTCATAATCTTTCTTCCTCAATTTGTTTCTCTCTATTGCCTTTTTAATCAGGAGGCTTCCAAACAAATCACAGATCTTAAAGGAGAAATCTCATTTGCGGGCTCCTTGAGCGAAGATATGCAAATGAAACCAAAAGCGCGATATGGCTTTTATCGCTCAAATGGGTCAAGTGAGTGAAAAGAAAATGATGATACTCAATAGGGGGGAATGTACAGTGAATCCTTGCTTGAAGACCGTAAATTGGTACAATCTTTCTGAAAAAAACATTTGATAATACATCAGGAGTCATAAAAAAAGCCCATGTTTTTTGACATAGCCATTCCCCCAGGCATGTATTCTAAAGAAATAGTAAAACAGTGTTGTGCAAAGATTTAGGAATAAATATATTCATTATGGTGAAAATAAAAATAAATAAAGGTGAGATAAACTAAATTTCAGCAGTAGGAGAATGGTTTTAAAATGATGGCATGTCCATACAATGGTAAACGCTATAAGATTGAATTTTAAAAATGACAAGGTATAAAACTGAAGGTTTTGCCTGATGCCAGTTCTATAAATAGTAAGCACAGAAAATTTTATGGAAATAAATCTATCACAACATTACCATTGTTATTTCAGTACAGTAGAAAGTCAGTTGATTTTCATTTTGTCCTTTTTTTTAAAGCCTCTCTACATTTTCCAGGTACTTTACAATAACAATATATTATTTTATATGAAAAACAAAACATTAAAAGGTGTTGAACTTATTGAGAAAAGGGTACAATGCTAGATCCTTCCACTTTTCCACACTTTCTGTGCTTTCAGCAGTCAGATTTCTGCCATCCCTTCTCTACTGGAATTGTTCATTTAGAGGTTTTGGTGCCTGAAATTGTCAACTCCACAGGCATCTTCTCAGCCCTGAGTTTACTTAATTTCTCAGCATAGCTTGCACAATTGATTTATCCTTTATTCATTTTTTAATACTAGCTTTATTTAGATGTAATCTACACATAGTAAAATTCACCATTTTAAAATGCACAATCACTTCTTTGTTCTTGAAACACCCTTCTTAAACTGCTGTGTCTGGACACTACCCTGATTTATTCATTCATATTGGGGGTCATTGGGCGCCATCTCTGTGCCAGGCGCTAGTTCCCCTAACTTTACTCTGCCATTCCTTTTTGGTCCCCTTTGCTAGGTCCTCTTCCTCTGCCCAGCTCTCAAAAATCAACATCCGTAAAGCTCTGTTCTCTCTCTCAGCACTGTCCCTACTAGCCGGTGTATCTCCTGAATCTCTCCACCCACGTGTACCATTAATGCCCGAAAGCTCACAGGTCCACAGCTGAATTCATCTCTCCGTGTCCCTTGCCACACAGCTCCATTCCTGCACCCGCTTCTGTATTTCTATCCTGATTAATGGTGTCCCGGTCCTGCAAGTCAATCACGATAGAAGACCTAGAGACACATTTGATTCCGACTATTTTCTTTTATGACCGCCTTGTCTATTTTAAGGATCTTGATTCTGTACCATTCAAGCCATTTCTGTAACCAGTGCCCTGGTTTCACCCTTCGTTGGCTTGGCACCTCTCAAGTGGACAGTGCAGTCGCCTTTGGGGATCCCGTCTCTATCTTCCACGCTGTCGCCAGGGTCATCTTCCTAATGATAGCCCTGGTTAAGTCCCTCTTCTGTTCCAAAACCTTTCTACAGTATAAAGGTCAAGCTGCTTGGCTCAGTAATCAAAGACATACGTGACCTGGCCCCGAACTACTCTTCCAGGCCTACATACCACTGTTGCGCCCTGTGACTCTCCTACAATCCAGCCAGATTTGAGAATTCATGACCCCTGGACACACCCCCTTCACTTAACCCATTATGGTGCACTTACATCCATCATTCCCTTTTTCCTCCATTTCTGCTAATTAATACATGGGCCGCTTCCCAAGACCAGTTCAAATGATCCAGCTTCTAGGAAGTCCTCTGTCATTTCTTTAACCTTTCCCACCTTTCCACTCCCATCGCCATTTGTCTGGAAACTTCGAGCACTTACCACGCTCTACAAGGCTGTTGCAATTTGCCCATTTGTATTTATTTCCCATTTATACTAATAGCAGCCACTGGACCTCCTTTATCTTTGTGTAATTCATGATTCTAGCATAGGACTCTATGCAAAATGGGCACTTAATAAATATATTTAGATGGAAAAGGAATTCAACATCCTGGTATTTTAATCTCTAATTTTGTTTCTAATACACAATGTTCAAGGCCTCCACCAATAGGCAGATTACCCCCACCTCCCTGCCAGCCTTTAATATCTCTGGATGTTTTTAAATCTAAGCAAGTACATCATTACTTAATTACTGAGGGCTGAGTGGCCGGCCTCATGGTCTTATGATCAGAATCAAACTGATGCAGAAGAAAAACTCTAGGACTTATCACCATGCTTTGTCTCAGTCCCTTCCTGATTCCAATCTACCAGTGAATCTGGTAGCGCTTCTGTCATTAAACAGAGCATCACTTTCACTCTGCCAGGCGTTGATCCGCCCAGTTTGGTGAGCAGACGTAGTTCAGAGTTGTGGGCTTTGCTCTGTAACCATAAAGAGACTTCATCTCCCAGGATCTTCATGTGGTAACATCCTCAGCAGGTGGCAAAGAAAAAGAGAGGGGGCATTGGGTGCTCACCACTGGAGTCAACTCTGACCCAAAAGACCCATCAACCCATAGTAAATCTTATATTTTTAAGATCATATGCTTAAAAAAAATTTTTATAACCCCCAAGTTAAAAAAAAAGAACCCTCATATATTTGAAATTGCACTCATACTGTTGATGCATTCCAACAATTTCCTTCAATGATATCTTCCAATTTAGCTCATCCGCCAGTCGCAAGAGGACTTTTAACTGCCCTACAAACCTGGAGGGAATTTCCCATCTAAAAGTCTTAGCAGGAAATCTATCTTTCTAGAGAACTGCTCACATTTCCTAGTTTAATTAGCCTAATTAATATATTTAAGTACTGACTAATTATTATCATGTTTTCAGGATGTAATCTGTTCTTAAAAAGACACACACACTTCTGCTCTTCTTTTCATTCAGTTTGTCACTGAGAATCTTCGATTCAATGCTGCCTCTCTCCTCTTGGGGAGAATTTTTTTTTAATATAATGAAGTTTTTGTTTCTCTTTTTTATACTTCTCTATTCTGCCAGTGTCAGTGCTTTTCTTTAGTAGAAGTTAAATCTTTAATGCTGCTCAGTTTATTCATTGCATCTCAGTAGAGCCACCATTTTGGTTAAAGAGAAAGAATCATTTCTCTTATGAAAAAAAAGGATTAAGAGTAAGCATAAGAACATAAAATTAAGAGAGAGCTTAATAACTTATCCTTGGCTTAGTTGGCTAAGTTAATTCTAAATTTGAAAAGAAATGTGCAGAATTAAGATTGTATAACTTTATCGATCCTTTTGATAACTGTGTAGGCTAAATTTAAATCAAGGGGATGAATTATATTATCAGCTAGGAATGGAGAAGGATCGATAGTGGACTGGAAGAAGATTAGTTTCTTTCCCATTCTATGAGCTCTTAAAATGTCATTGATAATATAAGAATAACCATGGGGACACTCAACAGAGAGCCTAAATGGGAGGCTTTCTTGGCCAGCATGGAATACCTCCGTTTCATTCATCCTTGCATTTCAGTGTTCCTTTTTGTTTACTTTAATATTACATGAAATCAAATATACTCAACAAGGTATAAGCACTTGCTTTCTTTTGCCACAAAGCTGTATAAGATCCTGCTTCAGGTGGCAGGATAGTGAGAAACAAAAGTAACTCTTCCCAAGTCCCAAACTCAAGTATCTGATGCAACACCGGAGGACCAGGAAGTCATTAAAATGGACTTCTGAAGAGGGGAAGAAGCATCCCAAAGTCAGTGTGGAAAAAGCATGGCTCCCCTAAGGGTCCCATCTCCTACTGCTTGCGCTTGTGGGTGCTGGAGGTCTGGTTTCCAGGTCCTCGGTGTTATTCTATATGCAGTAACCGTAGAAGCGGCAGCTACGAGTCTGACAAGAAAAGATGAAAAGGCTGAAAATAATCAGGAACATGAATTACGGGAGAATGGTAATCTGTGGTCCCATAATGTAAGGACAGCCACCAGTCTGTGTATTACCGTGGACATGATTATAAGTAGCAACCACGGGCTTCCCTGGTGGCACAGTGGTTGAGAGTCCGCCTGCCGATGCAGGGGACGCGGGTTCACGCCCCGGTCCGGGAAGATCCCGCATGCCGCGGAGCGGCTGGGCCCGTGAGCCATGGCCGCTGAGCCTGCGCATCCGGAGCCTGTGCTCCGCAACGGGAGAGGCCACAACAGTGAGAGGCCCGCGTAACCACAAAAAAAAAAAAAAAAAAAAATAAGTAGCAACCACGAATGAGCACCCGCCGTGTATGAAAGTGATTTCCCTATGGTATCCCTGACCTTCAAAAGAATAGGGAATGATGACTATTTTATAGATAAGAACTCAGAGATGTCATATGACTGGCTCAAAGGCATATAGAAAATAAGCAGAGAAGCCAAGTTCAATCTCACAGGGTTTAGAACTGGGGCTACATTAGGAAGTGGTGATAAACAAGTCATTCCTTGAGAGCATGTCCTGAGTTTAAAAGTTTGATTCCAAACATCCTGCTTTTTATTATCCTTTATGTACTCCCATAGTTCCACTCTAGCAACTTTTGAGTGACTCCATTAAACCCTTTAGGATAGACCTCCAATCCATCCCTTTCACGACCTTACTACCCTCCTTACCAGCTTAAGTGTTATGGCCCACCATTATAACAGCCTCCTTCAGAATGCCCTTAGTAGTCTTGCTGTCTTTATTATATCCCCTTGCAAGAGGCTTCACCCTAGCTTAACACAATTCATGAGTCCGCCCCTGAGCAGTTGCTGGAGAAAAGTACACAACTGGCTGACTGTTCTCACTTTACGACTGGCATTTCTCCTGTAGGTGTTCCCTTTTCCACTCTCTGAAAGCGTTGTTTCACACTTTTTCATCTTTTTTCCAGCCCCCATCTCAAATGATAATATTGCCTCACACGTCATTGAGATTCCAGAAACAAGCAGAGATTCCCCACCTCATCTTACCACGGCCAAGTCTACCCACCTGATTTCCTGTTAGCCTGTGCTCTCTGCCTTCCCTCCTTTTTCCAAAGGCTGAAGCATCTCTGATCCTAGCAATGACCCAACCCTCCACTGTGCCCAGGGTCCCAACCCTTCTTGCCTCCAAAACCTTTGGTACCTACCTTCTTTCCTAAATGATGAATTTCTTTCTCTCTAGTAGGTTATCCTTACCTGCATGTGAAGATATCTCCTGTCCTTAAAACAGAAAAGTCCCATCTCTGCCCTACGTCTTCTTCCAACTATTTCTCTTACCCACGTCACAGAAAAACTTTTTGGAATAGTTTTCTATAATCATTTTCTCCCCACCTCAGATTGATTCCTCAGACCTTCTCCCAGTTAGGCTTCTTTCCCTGTAACTCCACTAAATGAGACAGCTCTCATTAAAGTGATAGTGACCTTCATGTTGCCAAACCCAATAGTCATCTTTTTCCATAGTGTTCTTGACCTCTCAAGGGCATATGTCAAAGTTGACCATTCCTTCCTTCTTGAAACTCTTTTGGCGCTCATGACACGGTAACCTCTATTTCTCTTTCCTCGTTGCCTACTTCTTTTCCAAGTCCTGTTCTCCTCTTTTTCCTCTGCTAAACTTGATGAACCCCGTAGGTACGTTATTGGCCACTTTCTATTTTCTGTTTATACATTCTCCATAGGTGATCTCATCCAGCCCCATAGCTTTTAATGCCATGTCAATGCCAACAACTCCTTCAGACTCTACTTCTAGCCTTGACCATACCCCAGAACTCCAGACTCAAAGATTTAATTGTCTACTGGACATTCCCACGGAAGTTGGAACTTCTCCTTTTCAGACTTAACATTGGCAAAGCAGAGCTTTTGGTCCCCCCACCAGAAAGCTTTGGGCTACCCCACCACATCTCAGTAAACACCATCACCACTCACTCAGTTACTCAAGTCAAACATCTAGGAGGCATCCTTCTTCCTAGCACTCTCCTTAACATATAATCCATATCAAGTCCTATAAGATCTATATCTGAAAAACACTAGGACTTCCCTGGTGGCGCAGTGGTTGAGAGTCCGCCTGCCAATGCAGGGGACACGGGTTCGTGCCCCGGTCCAGGAAGATCCCACATGCCGCGGAGCGGCTGGGCCTGTGAGCCATGGCCGCTGAGCCTGCGCGTCCGGAGCCTGTGCTCCGCAGCGGGAGAGGCCACAGCAGTGAGAGGCCCGCATACCGCAAAAAACCAGAAAAATACTAGATCAGACTTCTTCACTCTGTCTCTGCAACTATCATTTTAGATCAAGAGCCGCCATTTTCCTTTGCCTGCGGTGATCTCCCAGTGGATATTCCTGCTTCTACTATCGGGCTGTCTACAACCCACGCTCTTCACAGCAGCCAGAGAGATTGTTACAAAGCACTAATATGATGATCATGTCAATTCTTTATTTAAAGCCCTCCAATCACTTCCCATCATACTTAGAATACAATTCAAACTCCTGACTCTGATTATGCCCTGCCAACATTTCAAATCTTACCTTATAACCATTCACCTTTTCACCCATCATGTTTCTGCCAAACTCTCTCTCTCTTGTTTTGTTTTGATCCTGAACCAGCTGTTCTTTCTTCCTGGGATGCTCTTCTTTTAAATTATTATAGGATCGGGTACCACTTTTCATTCAGATCTCAACTTCAATGTCTTATCCTTAGAGGTAGGACTTACTCTCACATCCCTCTTTTTTTCATTCTCTACTTGAAAATAATCTGACTTTAAAAATGGCTTATTTTGTTGATTTGCTGGTTGATTGGTTAGTTCATTTCTATCTCTCCCAACAAGCTCCATGAGAGAAGAGCCTTGTCTGAGCTGTTTCCCGGCTCTATTCCCAATCCCTGTATCCCTTTTGTGGATGAATGAATGAATAGGCTAGTGAATCAGATGAGATTGTGCTCACAAGTCTTGTTTCAGGGATAGCAAAGCACAGCAAAAAGAATGGTTTGGTACCAGAAACAATGAAACTAAGCCAGTGCGTTACATGTTAGTTTGAAGAGCTTGAAATGCATAAAATAACAAAAACAATCAGGCATTCTGAATTGCTGAGTAAAGTTGGGGAGGGGCTTGATATGATGAGAACCACCTTGAAATAGCTGCTGTATTGTGGCAATTCAGATGTAATTTAAGTGGGTTTCCCTATCGTGGTGGGAGGGTGAAAGAGAAAAATGAAATGGCCCAAAGCAGAAGAAAGCAACCCTGACTCGAGTAGACCGCAAATGAGATGATCAGTCCTTACGTAATTGAGGATTTATGATAATTTCTAAAATCTTCACCTCTAACTTTGCTGTCTGTGGCACCTGGAGCATCAGCTGAGTGGATTGGGCAGATGCAGGTACCTGTGCCATTTCCCAGTATGTCAAGGGGGATGCTCCTGTCCTATAGGAGGAATGGGGGCCCTTATGATGCTCTTCTGCCCCCTGTGCCCTTATTATCTCTCTAAGGGCAGACCTGCCATTGTTCCCAGGTTGATCGACTCATTGACATGTTCATTGAACACTCAGCATGTGCCAGGCAGTGTACCAGGCCTGGGGCTACTGTGCTGCCTCCCTTCCTACCCGGTTGCTTCATCTCCTTCGGATCCCCCAACCAGTGCCGCTTTTCAGACCACTTTGTCCCTGAGCAAGGGCTTCAGTGCATAACAGCTTTCCAACATAACAATACGTCCAAGCGGAGACCATAACGCTAGCCATTGACTGGTTTATGGAGGTGGCAGCTCATGGCCCATATTGATCAGTATTTTCTTGCAGCAACCTTTTCATTTAGCTGTGTGGAGCCCATTGACAGATCGATTGATGCCAACATTTCCTTCGCGGCAGGCACTGAGCTGGATGCACCCTTGCAGAGGGGAAAGGACTCTGCCTTTGCTTTCTGAAATTAACTCCAGTGAGGACCGCCATGATTCCTCATGGCTCCGAACTGCAGATCTTTTGAACACCTAAGGATGCTTTGACTCTTACACTAAAAAACAAGGGCAGACCCAGTAGATAATAGTAGATAAGCACAGGCTTTGGGGGCAGACCTGGCTTGAAAACCCAGCTCTGCCACTTCGTGACTGTCTAGCCTTACAAAATTCCTTAATACCTCTGACCCTGGGTCCTTTGCGTGTCAAATGTCAAGAGCGTTAGAATGTAGGAAGAGTACACAGGATAAGTGTTCAGTAAATAGTAGCTAAAATTAAAAGAAGAAATAACTGTTCTTTGATACTCTTATTTAAATATTGAAAGGTCACGAAGAATTCTTTAATACATGGATGAACAGAATTATAGCAAACTCTACTCTGTGTTTCTTGTTGTTCGTTGGGTTGGTTTGGGAGAGGGGGGCAGCAATGATGCCTCTAGTTGAGGCCTTCTGAGGTTTTCACTTATTCTATATAGAATCTTAGAATCCTACGGTGAAATTTTGGGGCATCTTCCTGTGAGTGAGGACTTTACTGAATATCCTATTCAACCCCTATTGATGCTTTACTGAAAGGATATTTGGGCCACCTTGAGTAAATGCTGCAGATACACTCCACCCTGTTTTCTACCACCTTCCAGCCCCTCCATCCCCAGCCTTTGCAGAGAGCAACGCGCAGATCCGTGACTTTCCTGACAACCTACCAGGCTACTCAAGATTTACTCAGGGACTTGGGCTCTTCCTAAAACCTAGTCCAGTTTATTACTATTTTGAAATCTTTTAATCCTAATTCTATGATTAAGTGAAAATTGTAGGACTCTAGTATAATATGGGGTGAGCCACGTCTTACACTAAACCGATGACTTTGCCGGAAAACGTGAGTTTACACATGGCGGAGAGAGATGTCGGCCAGTAGATAATAGAACTATATCGTGTTTCATTATATGGGTCAGGGCCTTGGTCCTGGAGATGGTCTATTACATTAAAGTCTATCTTACCTAAAGCAAAGCTATAACAAGCAATGGAAGCCATATTCTTTTCAAATTGACTGGAAAGTTTAAAACTTGCCTTTAGTTGGCATGACCTGTGTTTCCTTGGACATCCCATCTGATATCAGGGTGCAAGCTGTTAGATTGTTCCTAAATGTTAAAAGCTCTCGTAGAAATACACACCTCAGTTAGCCCAGTGGAAAGGTCCTGGAGGCAGCTTTGCCCTAGCGGGTAGCCTTAGGCTCATCATTTGAAATCCCACGCTTAGTCTCATCATTTGTTGAATGATCAATGGCGGGGACATAGCAGAGAATGAGAGCTGTGACAGCTTCTAGGAGCTCCCGATCACCTGACACTTACCATGGACGAGGTGTCTATGAACTTTCTGTTATTGTGGTAAAATACGCATAACATAAAATTTACCATTTCCACCAGTTTAAAACGTACTAAGTGCATTCATATTGTTCAACCATCATCACTGTCTATCTCCAGAAATTTTTCATCTTCCAAACTGAAACTTCATATACCCAATGAAAGAACTCCCCATTCCCCCTTCCCCCCACCCCCCAGCCTCTAGCAATCTCTATTGTACTTTCGGTCTCTATGAGTTTGACTCCTCTAGATACCTCATATATATATGGAATCCTACAGTATTTGTCCCTTTCTGTCTGGCTTATTTCACTTTGCATAACATTCTCAAGGTCCATCCATGTTGTAGTGTATGTCACAATTTCCTTCTTTTTAAGGCTGAATAACATTCCACTGTATGTATGTACAACATTTTGTGTATCCCTTCATCCATCCTTGATGGAAAATATTCTGTGTGTTCTTCCGAAGAACCATAGACTGTTCTCACTGCTTGATACTTGAAGTCTGTGTCTTCAGAAGGTTGGGGTATTTTTTCAAGGTTACACGCTAAGAAATGGAGTTGCTGATGAGCAAACTTAGCCCTGTGAGTTCCCTCCTGCTGTCGGCCTCCTGCATGCACCAGCCACCTTTCAGTTATTGTAAGGATGCCCAACATCCTGGTTATAAGAGAACTTTGAAACCCCAAATTGACAAATATCTTAAGATCATATCACCCTTGTTAACATTTCGTATTTTCCAAATATTAATTACTGTGCTTTTGAATTGTTCAAAGATTTGCTCTATAAGTAGGATTTTTCACAAAACAAGAATAATCATAATTCCTACAGGCTACTCTTATGAATCTGCTTCTTATCTGGAGCCTCACCTCTGCTGGGCATTCAGGAAATATTTGCATGCTGTAGTGACAGGCAAGAGATGCCCATTGTAAGAGCTGGTCTGTTCTATTGCTATTTCTTGGGCGTGCCTTTTTGCCTGGTGGCCAGCAGGTGGCGACATACCATGCGCTGTTTCCTACTCTGGAAAAATCTCACCAAATCCTCTTCAGCTTTTTCAGCGTGTCCTCATCCACTTCAAATATGCCTTTGAGAATGGGGTCTAGTATTGATATATTTCACATCAACTGGTAGCTCTAAACTTTGGTCAAAAAATATGAACTTGTACATGGAGAAAAAATTTTTAAAGGTACGAGAGAGTAAAATGTTGGCATGGTTAATTAATAAACCTTTGAAAGGTGTAAGAACAGGGCTTCCCTGGTGGCGCAGTGGTTGAGAGTCGGCTTGCTGATGTAGGGGACACGGGTTCGTGCCCCGGTCCAGGAAGATTCCCCCATGCCGCGGAGCGGCTGGGCCCGTGAGCCATGGATGCTGAGCCTGTGAGTCTGGAGCCTGTGCTCCTCAACAGGAGAGGCCACAACTGTGAGAGGCCCGCATACTGCAAGGTGTAAGAACAAACTCAGTTTAAATTTCTTATTTCCTCCTATAACCCTTCTGTACCTACAAAATGTGATTTTTTTTAAGTTATTGCATTCATATTTGCTTGTAGAATTGTATACAAAGGAGAGTTAATCTGTAGGACTCTGGGGTTGATGAGAACCTTGAGAAATCATTTTAGACTATTCCTTTTCTTTACACAGAATTCCTAATATTTATGCCCAATGCTCCTAAAAACTCCAAGACAATTTTTTCATTCACATAAATTGGCATATAAGAAATCTATTTGGTAGCATAATTAAAAAGACATCTGAGCGGCAAATGATTTTTGTTTGGATTTCACGGTTTGGTATATCCCGATGAAATTCATGGAACCTGGAATGTCTCCCAGAACCCAGGATTTTATGTGATGGTTGGCCCTTTCTCGTCCTCTTGACTTCCTGCATGTAAGTAGGAGCAAACATGATACAGGCATTCTTAAGAGGGTGGCATTTCTCTTGGTCACACTATCTCCAGTTGGAAAAAAAAAACAATAAGGCAAGTTAGAAATGTCATTTCCTTGCCAAGCCCCTAACCAATCTTTTTCATATTCCTTATTATCTGGTTATTCAAAGTAGCTGAATCACTCAGTCGGGTAGAGCACCAAGACAGAGGAACCAAGGGGCTGAGTTCCTTCTCTGCATGGGCTGGCAGCTCTGCTCTGTTCGCCTGGCAGGACCTGTATCCTAATCTTGGTCGCTGCCCTAGGAGACCTAGTAGTAGCATTCAGCATCAATCTGTCACCATTACTGGAAATAGGAAATCTTCAGATTATACCCGCTTCCCTCCCAGCGGAATCTTCTATACGTGAAGGGCAGCACATCCAGCTCCTTTTCTTTTTTTTTTTTTAACAGTAGAGGGAGGCCAGCTAAACTGCTTAGCTAATTAGTCGCCATCTTCCGGGCAGGACAAAGAGAACCCGGGTTGCAGCCTGAGCCAGCTGGTCCCATCTGCGGCAGGTTGCTAGAAGAGCCTGCAGGCATCACAGCTGTTTGGCCCCATATCGGATGGCTCTCAACGTGTGAACAGGTACCTGGGCAAAATAATGAAGAGCAGAGAGGTGAGAGCTGCCCGCAGGGAAGTAACAGGAACATTGTCAAACCACTTTGGAAAGCTACCTCTTCGAGGGAGCTGACAGAGGCCACGGAGGAAACAGAAAATAGTCGTGGTTCCAGAAGGACTCTGACCAGAAAATCCTCAGAAGTTGCTCCCCTCCTGAGAGAATAATCACAGATCTTCGAAAATATCAATCTCAACATACTGATGACTTTCAAAACTCAGAGCTGCTCCTTTCCAGATGGGCAATTTCAGGGTGGGCTTGTATGAGTCCATTTTAACCTACTATTTCTTATTCTGTTTATACTCTTTTGGGCAAGGTTTCAGTTTTTCTGTAGTCCTCCATCAATCTTTTTCTCTTTTCTCCTCTCTCTTAGGAGGCATGCTTCTAAAGGTCTGCCCCTCTGTAAAATTTTGTAACCTCACCTTTATTTTTATCTAGTACTGGTAAGTTACCCATTCATCAAAAATTCTCAGGAATCAGCTAAAGAAGAGTCTGGGGAACCTTGGTATCTCTACAGGCCGGTGGCTTTAAGCCTCGGCTGCATCCCACTCACCTGGCAGCTGATTAAAACACGGATTGCTGGTCCCCTCCCCCAGGGATTCTGCCTTAATAGGTTTGCCAAGGGGCCTGATCATTTGCCTAACAGGTTCCCAAGTGATGCTGATTCTGATACTGCTGGTCCATGGACCACACTTTGAGAACCAGAGCTGTAGGTCAAGGTATGGGCTTCCAAACTTCGTTGAACATAAAATCACCTAAATAAGTTGCAACAAATACAAGTTTCTCGATATTGTCACAAAATAGGATATTGCCATATAAAAAGTAAAAATGACAAGAAATTATCAGTCTTGAAATGGATTCCCTTCCCCTAATCCCACATATATATATATATATATTTTTTTTTTTTTTTTTTTTTTTTTTTTTTTTTGCAGTACGCGGGCCTCTCACTGTTGTGGTCTCTCCCGTTGCGGAGCACAGGCTCCGGACGCGCAGGCCCAGCGGCCATGGCTCACGGGCCCAGCTGCTCCGCGGCACGTGGGATCTTCCCGGACCGGGGCACGAACCCGTGTCCCCTGCATCGGCAGGCGGACTGTCAACCACTGCGCCACCAGGGAAGCCCTCTGTTTTTTTTTTTCCACCTATATTTTAAAAAATCCTCATCCTTCTAGCCCTCCCTCCATGAAGCAGTTTCCCACAGCCAAAGGAGCTCTTTCACGTTTCTGAACATTCAGAGTATTGTAGTTTCCCTGTCTTACTATTATTTGAATGTGGACTTTTTCAAGATGGGGGCTTTGCCTGAGTCTTCTTCAGATTCTCTTTGGGGACTTAGATCTTTTATTTTATTTTGGTCTGGCTGCACCGTGCAGCATGTGGGATCTTAGTTCCCCCACCAGGGATCGAACCCATGCCCCCTGCATTGGGAGCGCAGAATCTTAACCACTGGACTACCAGGGAAGTCCCCTCTTTGGGGACTTAGAGAAGACATTTTAAAATGTTTAAATCTTTACTTTCTTGCTTTCTCATGAGAAATTAAGATTTTATTTCCACTAAGATCTTTATATTTGGGTGGTTGCTGCCTGTATAGGAAAGAGGTAGTTTTTATTTCTTAATTTAAAAATATTTTTATCTTTTTATTTCTTGGCCATGCCATGCGGGATCTTAATTCCCCGAACAGGGATAGAACCCGCGCCCTCTGCAGTGGAAGTGCGGTGTCCTAACCACTGGACCACCGGGGACGTCCCACAGATGCATTCGTTTTGTTTTTTTTAATTGGAATATAGTTGCTTTACAATGTTGTGTTAGTTTCTATTGTACAATGAAGTGAATCAGCCACATATATACATATATCCCCTCCCTCTTGGACCTCCCTCCCCCCTTCCCCCCCATCTAGGTCGTCACACAGCACAGAGCTGAGCTCCCCGTGCTATACAGCAGGTCCCCACTAGCTCTCTGTTCTACACATGGTAGTGTGTATATGTCATTCCTAATCTCCCAATTCGTCCCACCCGCCCCTTCCCCCCACCCCCCGTGTCCACATGTCCATTCTCTATGTAGTTTTTTAAAATAGCAGCGTACACTGCTATTGACTCTTGACGGCATTAGTCTTGGACCTAGTTTTGTGTCAATTTCGTTATCCTGAGGGTGCTGAAAGGGCGCTCTGGCTGTGTTGCATTTCTGGGTGTGTCTGTATCTCCTTCGGTGCCTCCCCAGCACAGATCCCCAGGCCCGTCTATGGCTACCTTACCAGACAGCATCGGCTGTGGAGGTAAGGAGCTGCTGAGTGCCTTCTGGCGCTGGGATAAAATGAGTTCTAGTTCCAGGCTCTAGGAGCTCAGACTTTGGGGTTTTAGGGTCACTTTTGCAGGACTCTCTCACCTTTAGTAGGCAGTGAAGGTTTGGGGACACAGTTTAGGAGTATTTGTTGCTGAATCCCCCGGGCACCTAATTGTACACCTAGTTTCCAACGGCAATACTGTAATTGTTATTTTAGAGCAACCGTCAGCTAATTGTGTAGTTTTTTGAAATACAAAGTTATGGGAATGAAGCCTAGAGCGTCAGGGATTAAAGTGCTGTTATCGACACTGAAAGTTCCCCAATCATTTGTAGCCAAACCATTCAGGGCAGTAGCCTTTATAAGTAGAAAATGTGACTTCCAAAGTGCTCATGGTCGACGTTATGTTAAAGCAAACGGTTTACTAAAAGCTGGGAGCTGAAACCTGTTTCTCTCTGAGAATCATTCATTTGTAAGAGTTAAAAGAAAGAGCTGACAGAAACATTTGCTTTAAATTGCCCTAAAACTCAAACGGCTGTCCTTGGTCTCCCGTCAAAATCATGAATGCCGAGAAGGCTGAGTGATAAGTCAGGACTGAACTAAAGGTTTATTGCTTTGATAAATACATCTGAAGCCTAAGAAAGAAATGAAAACAGACCAAGAAATATCTACCAGAATATAATGAGATTTGGAGGAATGGCTTTATTTGAGAAAATCAGATAATATATCTATTTTTCACACGGAGTCTGCATGGAGACCCTTTCATCCAAATTCCCCAAGCCAGTTAGAAGATGGTAGCATGAATCTTTGCAGATGATGATTTATCGATATGCCATCTTTTATTGCAAAAAGTCGTGCATTCAGCTATTGTTTAATCTTTGCAATATACTCGTAAGAACATAATTCTTCAGAAGAAAGAATTGCGCAAAATTTGGGAAAGTGCTTTAATCTTGGTGTGCAGAAAAGGAAGTAAGAACTGTGGTACAGTATTATATGGGTTATAAGCTTTTTCGACAGATTTCCATGGGGAAGCTGATAGAACAGTGTGGTGAGCAATCTGCTGGTGTCATATAATTCAGATTTCTCGGACCCCGCCCTCCATTTATCTACCAGGTTAGGCTTTGTCTACTTTAGCAACATTTAGCATCCAACACTGTGTGTGTGTGACATTTAGAAAGGAATTGGCAGATACAAAATCAGTATATCTGCTCATACCAAAGAATTGCGTGTCTAAAGTGTATTGAAGGTTCACTTATTTTGTGGGTTCTATTGTATTTCTAGAATAATCTTTGGTTTAACCCATATCTAAGAATTGTGTATAAAGCTAGTAAGGTACTCTTGACCTGGCTGGAGGGTAAATGACTAAACTTTAGCCAAGAGTGTCAACACTCACACTAAATTAATCAGTGTTTCTTTTTAAAGTGCATGTCTTCATTTTATGGTATTTAATTTGTAGATCTGTTTTAGTCTTAGATGAAAGCAGTAAGTGTAGGGAGTTTGTGCCTATTTCATTTTTGTGTTGTACTCATTTAAGTAGCTTATTGTTGAAAATACTAAGTCTTTGCTAGAGTTTAGTCACTGGTCACAGGGTGGATGGGATGCTGACTGCTGAGGGCAAGTTCTTCTGAGTTTGACATGCCTGGTGTTCTCTAGAACCTTCTCTATTAGGAATGCTGCAAACTGGCATTTGTGCAGTGGGCTGTGGTTTTTACTAGCTATAGATGTATCATCTGTTACATTGGACTCTGTTTCTTTTCTCATAAGTCTGGAAGATTTAGAGTAGTAGGGCTTGTCAACCTTGCAGACATAAAAAGTAATGCAGGTATGGGCATTGCCATCTCTGGTACACCGTGATCATCCAGTTAACCCAGGATATGTCCATAGTATTATGTTAAGGTTCTCATCTTGATGAAAATACCACATTAAACATTCTCATAGCAGTAGTCGTGGACCACTATGAATAAGTCTTTAAAACTTCATTCATTCACCACAGTTTGGAAACACTGGTCTCTAAAGAACTGGTTTAATATACGCATTGTTTTTTCATTTTACATTTATTGCAAATGTAATAAGTATTTCCTGTAGATATTTTAGAAAATTGAGACAATTTAAAAGAAGAATATAAACATTATTTGTAATGCCATCATACAGAGAAAACCACATTTAATTATCTGTTCTTTCCCTATGCAAATACATACATATATATGTTGTTGTATGCCCCATTAAAATTTTTTTTCCACTTAGCAAAACATTGAGGGCAGCTTTCCAAATTACTAAGAACTCTTCAACAATAACATTTTGATTGTCTTCAATTTGTCAATTCTGGGTGTCTGCCGAAATGTACTTAAAAAGTTACCTGTTCTTAATATTTAGATTCTTTCCAGTTTTCTGCCATCATAAACTATGCTGTGATAAACGTACTTATTCCCGAATTTTGGTGCACATAAAGGAACCTATACACTCGTAGGATTTTTTCCTAGTATTAGAACTTCTGTCTCAAAGAGGATGCAAAATTTTAAAGATTTTTGCATATGCTAATTTTCTGAATCAAACATGTTAAAATAGATAAAGATAACTCATAGCTGGCTGAGGACGCACAGCTTAAGTAATCATCAAACCCTGCTTGTTCATTATTGGCTACTTCGGGATAGGGAGAGTCATTTATTTTGACTTAAAATGAAAAGGTTTTAACATTACCGGACATTCTTTACGTGTAAATGGTCTATTATTATGTTAAATGAATTAGTACATGATTTTTTTCTTTAAAAATCATCTGAATAATTATAGACTTACAAGAAGTTGTAAAAATAGTACAGAGAGGTCCTGTGTACCCTTCCACCAGCTTTCCCCAAAGGTAACATCTTATTCAACCATAGCACATTATCAAAACCAGGAAATTGGCATTGGGATTATACTGCTAACTAGATTACAGAGTTTACTCAGATTTTACCAATTTTTATATACACTCACTCTGTGTGTGTGTGTGTGTGTGTGTGTGTAGGTCCGTGAAATCCTATCACATGTGGAGATTTGTGTATCCGCATGAGATACACAAATCACACAGCCACCCTGGAGAACTGTTGCATCACTGCAAGGAAACTCCCTGGGAGGATCCATTATAGTCTCTCCTTCCCATCCCCCAGTGCCTGGCAACCACCGATCTGTTTCCCATCTCTAAAGTTTTGTCAGTTTTAGAACGTTACGTAAATGGAGTCATTCTAGGGCATTTGTTGTTAAGCCTAGAAACTCTATCCTAGGTTACTGTTTACAATTTGGCTATCGAGGTTGTTGTAACGGGGATCGGAAGGGAGCGATAGCTCCTTGAAATCATTAAAACAAACAAAAATCCCCGAAAGATGGAAATGTATTCTATTCACTTTAGTATCTCTAGTATCATGGATGATATTCATTATATGTAACAGCCTGCATGGAACAATGACTGACCAATCAGAACAGACACCAGCTGTAAATTATCAGCACCTGCCACGTGGACGCAGCTGTATCTCAACCCTGCCTAGTATGTGGGACAGTGCCAGGCACATGGTAAGTGTGTCTTAGCTCAGGATGCTATAACAAAAATACCATGTGCTGGGTGGCTTAAGTAACAAACGTTTATTTCTCAGTTACGGAGGCTGGGAAGTCCAAGATCAAGGTGCCGGTGGACCCAGTGTCTGGTGAGGCCCCACTTCCTGGTTTGCAGACCGGCTGTTTTCTTGCCGTGTCCTCACATGGTGGAGATCAGAGAGCGAAAGCAAGCTCTGTGTCTCTCCTTATAAGGATACTAATCCCATTCGTGAGGGCTCCACCTTCATGACTTAATTACCTCACAAAGAGCCTGCCTCCTAATACCATCCCGTTGGGGGCTAGGGTTTCAAAGTGTGAATTTGGGGGAGACACAAACATTGAGCTCATTTCAAGGTGCCAAATAAATGTCTTTTGAATGAATGAGGCGTATGCACCCTCCTTTATGGGTCCTCTAGCCCTCATTCCTGAGACTGCAGTTCTTCTGGGTGGTATTCTCTCAGCTAAGCAAGAGTAGGCTGTAGATCTTTCACAGTCTGAAGATCATTCTAACAAGCCCTGGGGCAGTAACCCTCAGTGTTATGCACCAGAATAAAGAAATCCAATCTTTATTGGATCCTTTATGCTTCCATGGACCTTAAATTCAATTTGCTGTGGTCCATAAAAATGATTCTAGAATTATGGCCAAGATCAAGACAAGAAAAAGAGGAAAAGAATGTGGAATTCAATCAGGGAACAAAGACCTTTGTTGAATCCAGTTGAGGGATAGAAGTTTGTTGCAACTTGGCTAAAGGTGCAGAATTTCCTCTACCTAAATTAGATGAACCATTGACATGAGCTTATGATAAAAGTTGGGTGAAGGTGTAACTTGAAACACATTCTAGAAAATGTGTGGTATGCAGAGCTGTGAAACTAAACTACAGCTGGAAGGATTGGGTCATAGGGCCCCTGCTGACACAGCACACAGATCTCAAAGGAATTATAAAGGAATCAGCTTGTTCACCTGGAATTTGGGGAGAGTCAGCTTTCAATGACACCGTGCCCAGATCCTGTGTCTTGGTACTGAATTTGACAGATAAATAAGTGTGTCCTGACTCTTTGGCCTGAGGAACATGGCACCCCTCATAGAGTAAATGTTTCCTCCTGAATTGGAAAAATGACTTTACAAACCATGGAAGATGTTAAAGGAAGCAGAGGGATGATGAAATCAGCCAACCTTCATAGCCTGAATGCGTTTGTGTAAGTTTAGGAATACATCTTGTCACCGTTAATTTTTTTTGTGGTCATTTGTTATTAAAGGTGTTTGAAACAGTCTGACGTATTAGAGTATCTGACAAATTCGCCTTGAGAGTTTTTAATCTGGCATGTGTAATGAATGTTAGATGTGTTATTTTTATTTCGAGAGGAGTAAAATCATTTGGTTATATTTGTAAATTGCTTTTGAATATTTAAGAGATCAGCGTTTGACAAAGCTGATCTTTCCTACTTTGTCAAAACACTTTCTTCACCTAATTCTTGGGATTCTATCTCACTTATGGCCTCCTCTTGCTCCTTTGCTGATTCCTCTTTCTTTCCCCAAGCTCAAGTTGAAGTGCCCAGGACTCAGCCTTGGACCTATCTTGCCTCTCTCCCTGACCCCATGGTTTTAAACACCATCAATGCACTGATTGCCCCAGAATGCACGTATCTGGCCTGGATCTCTGCCCTGAACTCCCAACTCGAATCTTCATCCTCTCCTGGACGTCCCTACCTGACATGAAAGCCTCTCAAACTTCAGCTATCTAAAGCCAGACTCATGATTTATCGCCACCACCCCATCTCCACCCTGGCGACTTATTTCTCTGAAGGCTTCCCCATCTCAGGAACTAGCAACTCTTCCTTCTAGTGGCTCAGGCCAGTGGTCTTGTCTTTATCCAGGATTCTTCCCTTTTTCTTGCACGGCACATCCAATCTATCAATAAATTCATTTATTGCTGCTTCCAAATAAATAATGCCTACCACTCTCACCATCTCCACTGTCTTCCACCCTGGTCAGACCAAGCCACCATCACCTCTCACCTGGATCACTGCAACTGCCCAGTAACTGGTCTTCCTTCTTTGTCTGGATCCCCACACGGCCATGAGAACCCTCCAGTGGCTCCCAACTCACTAAGGATAAAAGCAAAAGCCTTACAGTAGCCTGCAAGGCGTCAGGGGACCTTTTGATAGAGAAAATTTAAAAGAAAAAGAAAAATGGAGGGCATGAATAAAAGTATAACAATATCTCAATCAGGGAAGAACTTCCATTTATCTATTCAGACCCTGAAGAATCGCTTAGACGGAACCCATGTCTATAATTAGGAATCTCCAACGTGAGTCCGAATGTCCTGACTTCTGGACAGAATTTTATCCTCTGGATTCTGTTCCATAATTATACCACTCTGTGCTTTTATTCCTCTAGCGTGCCTGGCCACATTTTAAATAAATAAGTCATAGACGTGGAACTGGCATAGGCGGTAATGAAAAGTAACTCAGGACTTAGTCAGCACATTTGAGTTTACGCAAATGCCAAATCATAGGAGCTCCACGGACATCCCTCTGTTAAGACCTGTTTATAAAGACCTTATTTCAGCATCTTTTTGTCTAGATTTACTGCTGCTGAAGAACAGAGTTCTTGAATTCTAGGGTTCTCAGCATCTGGCAAGGGCTTAAATCTGATCGCTGTTCATGACATCCCAGTATCGCTTCTTTACCAAGCAAGAGAAGCATTAGCTATTGTTAGAACAACACGTTCTTTTGAACAGACACTGCTGGGCATTGTCACAAAGCATGAGCCCTGGAAGGTTGATGGGTAGTTCAGCTTTCAAACATCAGTCATCTTCATGTCACTTGAGCCTTCAGACTTGAAGTCACAGGCCTAAGGACATACGTTTCCATGGCATCTGGACACGTCCTATTGCCTGCTAAAGAAATGGAGCACGATTTCTTGGTATTGATGTCAAAGGTTCTCATTTACTCTAAAAGTTTGCTAAGAGTGTCGACCCCACTGGAGGTGACAGGCAGGGTCGAGAGGAGGTACCATCGGTAGACACAGAAAGCAAGCAGATGGGAGAGAAAATGGAAGAGACTCCAAGAGGCAGGAGAAGAAGTATAAGTGGTCTGGTATCCCATGGAGAAGCCCGTAAGTGCCAGAGAAGGTGGGCCGTGGAAGTCAGAAGTCGGGAGTTTAGGAAAATGAAAACTACAGGAGGGGAAGAGAAAAACCATCCTTTGAGTAACAAGCTGTGACACTTGTTTATTCCCCTGGTAGTGGGGGCCAGGGTTCAAGGATTTATGCTAAATAAGGAAATCGATTCCTTTGTGGGAAATTTAGAGTGTTTAGAAAATAGTGTGTGCTGACACCATCATCCTTAAGAAAGGCCCCTCACCTCACCATTTCTTTGGGGCCAGGAGAGCTGTCAAAAAGTGGGACCAAGCTATCATTTTTATTGAACACATACTACACGCCACTGTCTGCACTGAGCACTTCATTTGCATTATCTCTGTGAATTCTTTCAGCGCCAGGAGTGGGGAATATTATCCCCAAATCACAGGAGTGAAAACGGAGGTTCAGGGAAGTTAACTTTCCTGTTGCTAGTTTGAGGTCTTGACTTTATATTCATAAATGTCAACCCCAAAACCCCACACTTAAACAATATACTAAACTTTGACAGTATGTGAACAGATTGGGAAGAACGTAAAGGTCATCTAGTTCTGTTTTCAGATTCCAGTCTCTGGATTATTTTAGGCTGACAAGGAAATTTTTGATGATCTGTTGCAAAACTGGAAAAGTAAGGCCAATTTTATGAAATTTTAATATAACCAAATTTGCTTAACTTAGAGAACCATTTTATTCTGATGTTCTATCATTCTTTCCTTGTAGGTCCCTAAACATGGACCTGTCTTTAATGAAAAGATTTTAATAATAGTAGGGTTTTTGTTAATGTACTTAGAAACATAAAAACTTGGCAACCCTATGTTGCCACCTACCATGTTTTTTCAATTGTATTGGTCTGAGAAATCCAAAGTTCATGGGACCGGCGATTTAGCTTTATCCCCTACTCAGCAGTTCTCCACAACAGCCCTAAAAGATAGCCAAATAAGTTTTGTTTTTAAGATTTCCAATGATGGACTCCCTGGTGGTGCAGTGGTTAAGAATCCGCCTGCCAATGCAGGGGACACGGGTTAGATCCCTGGTCCGGGAAGATCCCACATGCCGCAGAGCAACTAAGCCCATGCGCCACAACTACTGAGCCTGTGCTCTAGAGCCCACGAGCCACAGCTACTGGGCCCGCGTGCCACAACTACTGAAGTGCGCGCGCCTAGAGCCCGTGCTCCGCAACAAGAGAAGCCACCGCAATGAGAAGCCCGTGCACCGCCACGAAGAGTAGTCCCTGCTCACAGCAACTAGAGAAAGCCTGCATGCAGCAACGAAGACCCAACGCAGCCAAAAATAAGTAAATAAAAATAAATAAATTTATTTTTAAAAAATGGTTCCTTTAAAAAAAAAAAAAGATTTCCAGTGATGGTTGACCACTTTTTTACGGAGTCCTTGCTCTGTTGGGAGAAAGTTCTTCCTTTTATTGAATTACAATCTATCTTTATCTAATTAATGCAACAATAAAGAATAAGAATATCCCACTAGATCTGAAGGCCATGTGTGAGGGCAGACACCACATACAGTTCCGTCCTTCCTCTATCAGAAAATTATTCTGGGGACTTCCCTGGGGGTCCAGTGCTTAGGACACTGTGCTTCCACTGCAGGGGGCGAGTGTCCTATCCCTGCTCAAGGAACTAAGATGCACACAGTGCGGCCAAAAAAAAAAAATTATTCTGTTTGCTTGTCTTCCTCACTCTTTATTAAGTGTCAGCTTTGTGAGGGCAGAGACCTTTCCCCAGCATCTAGGACAGTGCCTGGCCCAGAATAAGTGGCCAATCAATGTTTGTAAAGTGAGTTCTTTGTCCATACAGACATTCAGTAAATATATGCTCAGTTTAGAAAGGCCAATTCATCTTTTACTTGATATTACTTCAAATATTTGAATGTTTGAAGTCAGCTCTCATGTTCCCAATAAATCTTCTTCCTTTTCCCACATTAAGAATGATCAGTCCCTTGAGTTGCTTTCCCTGCGATAGGGTTTTCAGGCTCTTGCTGGTGATCTGTCTGTGCAGCCACTCCACAGCATAAATGAAGTTCCCAAAGCATTGCCTTAAAACTGAAGACAAGACACCATGGGACTTGCCTGAGGCTGGCTCCAGGGGGTCTGTTTCCTCTCTGAATCTCATAATGTGGCTTAAGTCTACATTTTTAAAGTCACATCGTATGGTTACCTATTAAGCTTGTAATCGATGACACCTGCTACGTCTTGGGAGAGTGACTTTCTCTCTCCGTTTCCCTAAGTCTTTGTCGCATCTATTCTTGTTAGGCAAAATCTTCACCATTTGGTAAAACGTAACATTTATGCCCTATACAATTCATCTTGAGTTTTGACCTACCCTTTAGCCTATTGAGAGCTTTACATCTTGATTTTTCTTTCATTCATTCATTCGACCAATACTTACTAAGAATCTATTACATGTCAGGCCCCATCTTCAAAGCCTGACTCTCCTCTGCCTTTGTGTTGCCAGTGATCACAATAAACGCACTTTCTGATTTGTCATCACCCTGACCTGCCACAGTTCTCTGAGCTGACGTCTTCTAGTAATCCATACTCTTGTGATGGGTAGTTCAATCAGCTATGAATCCCCCAACTTCCACTGTCATATGGCCCTCCCTGGACCTTAAGATAGAATAAGAGATGGTTTTGTTAGCTCTTGCTCTGAAGATTTCAACTGTGGCCTTGGGAACAGAGCAAATTGTCCACAAAAAGAGGAGGCAGATGACAGCATACTCTACTGCCCATGTCAGCTTCCTAAGCAAAGAAGCTCGCCTTATACATACATGCTTAAAGCAGAGTCAGGGACAGAAAACAAACTTATGCTTCCCAAAGGGGAAGGGGGGGAGGGATAAATTAGGAGGTTGGGATTGATACATACACATTACTATATATAAAGTAGGTAGACAGCAAGGACCTACTGAATAGCACAGGGAACTCTGCTCGATATTTGTATTAACCTATATGGGAAAAGAATCTGAAAAAGAATATATCTATATCTATATAAATATAATGGAATGTTAGCCATAAAAAAGGAATGAAATAATGCCATTTGCAGCAACATGGATGGACCTAGAGATTATCATACTAAGTGAAGTAAGTCAGACAGAGAAAGACAAATATCATCATAATCCCTTTTATGTGGAATCTAAAAAATGATACAAATGAACTTATTTACAAAACAGAGACAGACTTAGAAAACAAACAGATGGATACCAAAGGGGAAAGGTGGGGGGTAGGGAGGGATAAATTAGCAGGTTGGGATTCACATATACATGTTACCATATAAATAATAGATAACGAAGAAGGACCTACTGTATAGCACAGGGAACTCTACTAGGTGCTCTGTAATAAGCTATATGGGAAAAGCATCTGAAAAAGAATGGATATATGTACATGTATCACTGAATCACTTTGCTGTACACCTGAAACTAACACAACATTGTAAATCAACTAGACTTCAATTAAGAAAATTGAAAAACAAAAAAAGCAGAGTCAGGCACCGTCACCCTTCCCAGACACTCTGTGCCGAAGGCATTACTGGTCTTGCCTAGGGCCTAGCCCTGCCTTTCCTGCCTCTCGGCTGCAGTGCAGCTGCCGTACTTTTGGAGAACTTGTTCTGTGCCAGGCACGTTCAGGACCTCAGTCCATCCTCACAGCAGCTCCATGAAGTATAGGTAGTTATTATCACCATTTCACAATTGAAGAAGCAGAGGCTCAGAGCAGCTGTGTCACTCGCCCAAAGACGATCGTGGGAGAGATGGAGCTGGATAGACACCAGGCTGCCAGACTCCACAGAACGTACCCTCCCCTCTGACACGGGAGCTGCGGGGTCGAGTCCTGGCTGGCCTTTGCCTCAACTTCCTTCACCCAGGGCTGCCCTGAAACACTCTTATCCCTCCCGCCATGCTTCTGGCTGTCAGGACACCCAAATGCTCTACTGGCTCCTTTACATACATTTCCCCACTCAACCTCCTACAAGGGAGCTCTTGTTATCACTGTTTTACGTATCAGAAAACGGAGAGGTTAAGTCATTTTCCCAAGATCAGTATGCCTTCACTCTCATTGCTCCAGGAACCAGTTTTACTCTTTTCATCTTTCTATGCCTTCGTTCTCTATTCCAAATAATTCCCAACACTCTGTTTATGGCATTCTCTGTTCTAGTAATCCTAACAGAAATGGAGTGAACGTGACTCAGCTGGACTTTTGTAAAGCAGTGGAAGTTTGTGGTATCATACTGGTTGGTTGGTTTGGCTTTTTTTTTTAATGATATTTTATTTATTTACTTTTGGCTGCGTTGGGTCTCCGTTGCTGTGTACGGGCTTTCTCTAGTTGCGGCGAGCGAGGGCTACTCTTCATTGCGGTGTGTGGGCTTCTTATTGTGGTGGCCTGTCTTGCGGACCACAGGCTCTAGGTGCACGGGCTTCAGTAGTTGCGGCACTTGGGCTCAGTAGTTGTGGCACACGGGCTCTAGAGTGCAGACTCAGTAGTTGTGGCTCACGGGCTTAGTTGGTCTGCGGCATGTGGGATCTTCCTGGACCAGTGCCCGAACCCGTGTCCCCTGCATTGGCAGGCGGATTCTTAACCACTGAGCCACCAGGGAAGCCGTGTTTGACTTTTAATTATAGCAGGTCAGTAACTGACGGGAATGGATTATGAAAAAAAGTTACAAAGAAGATAGGAAAGTTCCAAATGTCACATCCCATAGAGAGCCGACCTGTAGTTGTGTCTTAGACAAAGCAAAGTAAAAAGACTTGGTTTTCTACTTGGGGAGGCTCAGCCCTGGGTTTTTACTTTATTTTATTTTATTGAAGTATAGTTGATTTACAATGTTGTGTTAACTTCTGCTGTACAGCAAAGTCATTCAGTTATACATATATATATTCTTTTTCATATTCTTTTCCATTATGGCTTATCGCAGTATATTGACTATTGTTCCCTGTGCTGTGCAGTAGGACCTTGTTATCCATCCTGTATATAATAGTTTGCATCTGCTAATCCCAAACTCCCAATGCATCCCTCCCCCACAACCACCCCCCTTGGCAACCACAGGTGTGTTCCCTATGTCTGTGAGTCTGTTTCTGTTTCATAGATATGATCGTTTGTGTCCTATTCTGGATTCCACGTATGAGTGATATCACATGGTATTTGTCTTTCTCTTTCTGACTTACTTCACTTAGTATGATAATCTCTAGATCCATCCATGTTGCCACAAATGGCATTATTTCATTCTTTTTATGGCTGAGTAATATTCTATTGTGTATCTATACCACATCTTCTTTATCCATTCATCTGTCAATGGACATTTAGGTTGTTTCCATGTCTTGGCTACTGTAAATGGTTCAGCCCTGGGTTTTGAACCCGTATCCTGAAAGGACCACGAGTACAGTGGGAACATCATCCTTATTCACTGTGTCTCATGCTCCATTTGTCAATGATTTACTGACTGTTGACAATTTTGAATAAAGTTGTCAAGTGGGACTTAGAACAATTTCACAACGTTACAGAATCTGTGGCACAGAGTTTACCTTTACTCTCCACCCTGGGTTCACATCTAGACTTTTCCACTTCGAGAAGATCATTCTCTCAGAGGCACGAGAGGGCATGAGCCTTGGTCCCAGTGGAGACACTAGGTGGGGGAGTCCTGAGCAGGCTCAGGAAGACTGTAAAACCACCACCGCTTTATTTTCCTTGTATTCACGAGCCACATAGAATCACTAGCTCCGGAGCAGCTGTATAGCAGGGCAACCAATACTGACTGTGCACCTGCAGAGTCCTGGGCTAGGTACTGAAGTACAGAGGTGAAGAGCATGCGATCCAGCCCTGGAGGAGCTGATGGCGGACCAGCAGGGAGGCTGGTACCTAAGCAGATAATTTCAGCGTCATCAGTGTACCATGGGAGGCAAATGGGCCAGGTGCTGTGGGAGTGTCAAGGAGGGGCCCGAGGTTCTGGGGTTACTTCCTGAAGGAGGTAATTCCTGAGTTAAGTCTGAAAGAATAAGTAGGAGGAGAAGGACAATCTAGTGCAAGGGAACAGCATGAAGAAAACTGTAGAGGCCTGAAACATCCTGTTGAGCGCAGGTAGCTACAAAACTTCCTTATCATCTGAGTGCAGAGGAGGAGCCAGGCGAGAGGGAGGTGAAGCCGGGGCGGTTCAGAGAGAGCATTGCTTGCCTTCCTCCCGTGGAATCCAGACTCTACCTTGTAGTCACAGGGAGCTTTTCAGCCTCTTTTTTCTTTTAAATAATTAGGACAATATTTGCCTGACCGTCTTCTGGCTCTTCTTCCCCCCGCCCCCCCACTTCCTCCAAAGTTGATCAAAGGATTTCCTGCCTCTAGAATTTTGATTCATTTGCATGTCTTCATAGGTTTTGCAGTTCTACTTCCCTGTCCCAACTGAGCTCTGCTCTTTCCTGCCTGGATATTTCTTTTATAGTGGCAGAAAAGATGCAGATCAGGAGGAGGGTGATAGTGCCTCTTTTATCCGATGCAGTTCCCTGGAATCGTGTAGGATGCTGCCTTTTCTCAGATTGACTGCCCACTTCTCCTTTTGGGGATTTGGGCCTCTCTTTTGTATTTTCCTTGGGTTGGAATTGTCCTCCTGTGTTTGAATATATATTAAAAATTTTCGAAGCCAAGTGGTAGAAAAAAACACTAGAGGGATTTTGTTTATGATTTTTTAAAATGTTTTACCATGGAAAATTTCATACATGTACAAAGTAAACCAAATAGGTATGATGAACCTCTTGTAGCCTTCACCCAGCTTCAGCAGTCATCAGTATCCTGCCATCCTTAGTCCATCCATGACTCCGCCCCCTCCTCATGCTCTACTAGATGATTTTTTCAGTGCTCTACTTGCAGAGTAAAATTACATACATTGTAGTGTGTATTTATTGAAAAAATCCACTTACAAATGGATCCTCACAGTTCAAACCCATGTTGTTCAAGGGTCAACTGTAATAGATTCTTTGTACTGTTTGAACACTGTGCTGGTCAGGGACTGGTCAGTTTCTGCCCCTGTAATGATGGATGGGTGAGCAAATTACCCTGTAAACCCAAGCCCGCCATCTAGTGGCCATAGCAAGTAACTTCATGCTGGGCCTCAAGGAGAAAGGGTTTTTTTTTCTCGTGCTGTTTTTTGTGACATTTTTCCAGGAGGCAATTGTAATGAAATATCTGCTTTCCATTTCCATTTCCATTTCCACATACAGAGTATTCTGTTCATGTACAACTACAATTTATTCTGGTAAAATATTCTAGACTACTTTCTATGTGGTCTCACTTTACTTAAAAAACCCAGGAATCTTATAAAAACACAGGGTGACTAGAGCAGTATTTTAAACTAAATCATGCCCCAAAGCACTTTTATTAATAGAACCACTGTAGATAGGCGATGCGATTTTTCTAAACTCACCTGGAGTTCGTTTTGCTGGCTTGGCACTGTTTGCACACGTGTTGTTGCATTGGGTTGAGTTCAGTGGAGCATAAATGGAATTGTTTTTGTTCTTCTGGGAATTGTGTTCTTCTGCTGAAGGGAGAGTATTTCTGTCCCACCATGGCTTCCTAAGGGTTCCAGGGCTTAGGAGACTGTGGTGTCCATTACTTACACTAGAGAGGAGTTGGAGAATGGGGATCCTATTTTGATTGGGATCTCTTGCTCCTTGGGAGGTACTATTCTAGGTAGTGGTCTAGGTGTTTAACAAAGAATATCATTTGGGGATTAACAGATGCACACTACTAAATATAAAACAGATAACCAACAAGGGCCTACTGTATAGCACAGGAAACTATACTCAGTAGTTTGTAATAACCTATAGTGGAAGAGAATCTGAAAAAGAATATATATATATATATATATATGAATATATATATTCCTATAAACAAAGAATATGTATAAGAATCTATATATATATGTATAAGAATCTATGTATATTCCATATACATATATGCATATATATGTACACTTTGCTGTACACCTGAAACTAACACAACATTGTAAATCAACTCTACTTCTATTAAAAAAAGAATATCGGGCTTCCCTGGTGGTGCAGTGGTTGAGAGTCCGCCTGCCGATGCAGGGGACATGGGTTCGTGCCCCGGTCCGGGAAGATCCCACATGCCGCGGAGCGGCTGGGCCCGTGAGCCATGGACACTGAGCCTGCGCGTCCAGAGCCTGTGCTCCGCAGTGGGAGAGGCCACAGCAGTGAGAGGCCTGTGTACCGCAAAAAAAAAAAAAAAAAAAATTAATATCATTTAATATACCCAGTCACTTTTTGAGAAAGGAATGATTAGTATTCCCAGTTTACAGGTGTGTCAGTCAGAGCATGGAGAAGTTAAATGAATTATCCAAGATATGAATAGCTATTGGAAGGTGATCTGATGCCCAGCAGTCCCTGTCCTCAATCACCTCACTCCACTGCCTCTTCCATGAGTGCATGCAAATTGGAAACCATGTGTTGGAAAATATAAGCCTATGCCTCTGGAGGACTGTTTACCTCTCTGGGTAGTTGCTCCAGCCAAGTAGTCCTCGAAGAATGGCCTTGACAGATAAGATAAAAGGTGCCAAAAAGAGCTTGGATAGGACAGCAGTATGCTGTCACCTCTGATCCAAGGTGAGCAGGTAGGAACAGGGTGCCGTGACCTTGGTTGAGTTTAATCACTGGAATGTGGCCACAGCAAAGAAGGGAATTTCTGTATGGACTTTAGTGAGACTTTTTGTTTAATGGTCATAATAGCCATTATAGGAAACCCACTGCAAATAAAACCCTTTGCCTGTAAGGCAGAACTGGAATATCCCATAGGGTTACTATATAAAGCCTTGATATGCCGCAACCCAGTTCGGCTTGTATTTTTATTCCTGACCTGTGTTCATAGACGGGGAGGCAAGTTCATTTCATGTTCTTTCTCACTGGATTCGTGTGTAATAAGCCTTACCCTCAGTTTATAGAATCTAATTCCAGGGACTGGAAAAAAGAAAAAAAGCCGCAGATAAGAGAACTGAACTAAAAGAGCAGTCCTAAGAGCTGGAAATGGATGCCCAGAGAGGTCAAGGGACTTGCTCAAGGTCATGCAGTCCATTAATGGCAGAGCTGGGGTGAGAATTCAGGTTTCCTGATTCTCCATTCAAGAGAACTGTATTATCGCGTATTATTTGCCTTTCTGGATTGTTCTCTTTGCTGTTCATAGCACAGAAATCCCAACGGCAGAACATGTCATCTGTCTTTCAACATTATCTGAAATCCATTCTGGAATGGGATGGAGCAGGACATAAGAAAATGCATTCATTCATATATATATATATATATATATATATATATATATATATATATATGCTTCATTGAGTATTTCAATCTTTTAAATATTGCCATGTTTTATTTATTTATTTATTTATGGCTGTGTTGGGTCTTCGTTTCCGTGCAAGGACTTTTTCTAGTTGCGGCAAGTGGGGGCCACTCTTCATCGCGGCACGCGGGCCTCTCACTATCGCGGCCTCTCTTGGTGCGGAGCACAGGCTCCAGACGCGCAGGCTCAGTACTTGTGGCTCACGGGCTTAGTTGCTCCGCGGCATGTGGTATCTTCCCAGACCAGGGCTCAAACCCACGTCCCCTGCATTGGCAGGCAGATTCTCAAACACTGCACCACCAGGGAAGCCCCAAATATTGGCATGTTTTAATGTGAACTAATTGAGATCATGACTCCAGGTCTCCCAGAGACAGGAAACCTGAGGGTAGATAACACTGTGAGTATATTTTTCTTATGTCGCTTTTCCGGGCATGGAAGTACCTTTGACATGTTTAATTTATTTACTTTCTCTTATTATATATCATTGATCTGCTAATTAACTTGTGTTCCACTTAATAATGATGTTATTTTATTCTTATTTAAAGCAACTATTTTAGTACCTGATAGTTTACAAAGCCTTTCTCCATGCATTATCTCTTTACATCTTCATAACAATCCTACTAAACAAAAAGGACAGGAAGACTCCATCTCCATTTTGCAAATCGAAAATCAAATCACAAAGGGATTATGTGTCGCAGCTGATTAACAAGACTCGGTTCACTTTACTCCTAGACCAGTGTTTAGGCTCAGCCTCTCCAGCTCTGGTTCTCTCTCCTGCAGTGAGTTTCAGAATCCTCTGGAAGGCTTGTTAAGCACCAATGGCTGGGTTCCACCTTCAGAGCTGGTGATTCAGTAAGTCTGGGGTGGGGTCCGAGAATCCGCATTTCTGACAGGTGCCCAGGGCATGCTGATGCTGCTGGTCTGGGGACCACGCAGTTGAGAACCGCAGCTCCAGAGCTCTGTCATAACATCTTGGAGCATTTGGCAGATCATCCGTCCCTCCTCTGCAATACCGAAAGCCAAAAGGCTCCAAACGCTAAACGCTTTTCCCTGAAGGTTGGCGCCATCTCATTGGGCAGCAAAGCCCTACCTGAACTGAGGTGAGGCTATTTATAGTCTCTCTTTATCCCCTGGTGGGACAGTTCATACAGTTTGCTGCAGACACATTAATACGTTGGATTACAGGGGGTGCCCCAGACCCTTCTGGGGGGTGTTCCATGGCAGACACATGGTAATTCCTTTTAGAATCTGAAATACCCTGAAATCCAAAACACATCTAGTGCCTAAGACTTCAGATAAGGGACTGTACAGTTGTATTCACCTGACAAAACGGATTGTACTCTTTGCTTTTGATGTTGCAAAAAATGCCATTTTTAGATAGCCACAAAAGTCCTCACACTTGAACTCAATAGGTACCCTTGGAGACATCTTTTCGGAAAGATTTTTCAAAAGCTTCTGTCCTTCAGCTGCAGAAAACTGCAGCCTGCTGATCTGTAAGAAAAAGGGTTGGGTAGTCCTTCCCCCAGTTACCTGGGCAAATCCCAAGGTCACGGTGATCTGAAATGGCTATTTCCTAAAGCTTAATTACATTTAAATACGCCATCAGTAAGAACATTCATGCTTTGAATCAGACTCCCTCTGAAGCTTTTATTCTCTGCCTGGGAATGAGATGCCCTTAAGGCTGCAGATTTGGGTGACGAGGAAGGAGAGGAGAGAGCTCAGTCATTTTATTTAATAATGAGTCAGGCTGAGGTCATGAGACAATTATTCAAATCCCCCAAACCTCATTTCATTTAAATGAGAATGCTTCTTAGAGCTATTATAAAGTCATAAAAAGCATATTAATCAGGAAACGCTAACACGGATTGTAACTGGATTACATGAAATTGCCTGAGCTAAAATGAGTTAGAGAGCAAAAAATATTTTAAACCCTCACAATTCGTTTACCTGGAGCTTGGAATTCTGTGTTCTGTTCCCAGAATCGTTGAGGTTTGCTGCCACTGAACTGAGGTAGGTGTGGTTCCCTAGCTGTGCTGTCCAGAAGTCCCTCTCTCCTGGACGGTGCTCGACAGACTCAGAAGAGTTCATCATTTTCAGCGATTGATGTTGTCAATCAGAAATCTTCCAGAGAGCGCTGTGCTTGGAAGCAGTCAGCTTCTGCCTCCCAGGGGCAAAGAGGCTCTTTGCTGCCTCTGGCCCAGCAGGGTCCATGTCCCCATATGATCAGCAAACTTCCTCTGCCCTCTTGGACACTTATTTCTCCCAGGGTTATAATTCTCATTCACCTGCCTCCTATTTTCTAGATCCATGTATACTCCTCTCCTAGGGCCAGAACTAATTTGATAGATTAAACCTATCAAACTTATAAAGCGTATTTTGTCCCCATTTAGCAACTGTACTCTGGGAGGTCTGTTTTGTACGTTAGGCCACCTAGTCAAACGATTTGATTCTCTGAGCACTTTCGTTGCAGAACCTTCTAGATAGACCCAAAGTGTAATCTCTCCAATTTTCCAAAAAGAATAACTCTCCACTGTATCAACACTACAAAGCAATTAGTTGGCTGAATTTCTCCCAAAATATATATATCAGTTTTGTTCTTAAGAAACTTCTATTCTGGGTTCAGTGTCTTCAGTAAGGCATAAGGTTTCAGATACCTGAGTTGAGCGCTGTTTAGCAGGACTGCTGCAGCCTTGATTTGGACACTCCAGAACCCCAGGGTATCCTGGACCATGTGAGTGACTGGGGCCCTGAGGCTTGTGCAGTGTACAACCTGCACAACCAAATGTGGCAGCTCTTTTTCGTGTTTCACACTTTACGAATAAAGAGTCCAAGGAGACAGGACTCACTGGAGCCTCATCGGGTCCATACGTCCCAAGATGTATGGGATTTACCTAAATCCCAGGTTATGAATACTCTTGTAAAGCCTGCATTTCTGTCTGGACAGGATCGTTACCAGAAGACCAGATTTCAGGCTCCGGCAGTAGACGATGATAATAATAACACCTGCCATTGTTGTTTTGAACGGCTTAGGCCCTGGGCCAGGTATTCATCAGCTATGCTGCAGCTGTCAGAGCTAAGTGATGTTTGTTAAGTTGTCTTTCATCCCGTTCCATTCCCTCTCTGTGTTTACTCCCTCCAAAGAAGCCATTTATAAACGACCAGTCTTGACTGCTCATAAACAAGTCAGGAAACCCAGGGCATCTGGGGGGCACACCTCAACCTCTCTGAACTGGCACCGTGGATATTAACAAACGAATGGCGGTCAGCTTAATTGCAAGGAATCAGTCAGCGTGTGTTTAGTTAGTGCCTACTGTGTGTGGGATGCTGTGACGGATGCTGTGGGGATGCAGATAATCAGAGGGGCAGCTGACGTTTTCTGAGTTCTCATGCATTACCCTTGTGGGGGTTCTTTTAATCTTATAAGTTTATGAGGTCACTCTTAATATCTCTGTTTTGTAGACGAGGAAAGTGAGGCATAGAGCAGATAGTGTAACCCAAGGTCATATAATTAATAAGTGGCCCCATGGGGGTTTGAACCCAAGGCTTTCTGACTGCAAATTTTGTGGTCTGAACCAGTATCCTCTAGTGTTTTTCCCTCCCTGACCTCCCAGGCTGGTCAGGATATAGCCCCATCTTTATAACTCATACCATAAGAGACTAATATGATTTTAGATAAAGTGACCGCAAATACTTTATAACAAGCAGGAAGGAAGATCCTTATTTAGGCCAGCTACCTAGTATTGATGGTGCAAATTGGGGATGACCTCAAGAGGCACTCTGCCCCATTAGCTAACTTCTGCCAGAAAAAGACAGCTGGGCCCTGGGCTTTAATGGTCTTCTTCAGTTAGTTCATAATAAATAACTCTGTACACTAAGTCCCTTGTTCTTTGACTTGGGGCTACACTTCACAGCTGACTCACCCTGCTGGTTCCACTGGGAAGCATGCTCCTCTGTTTGGTCATGTAAGAAAGCATTATGAGTTTTCCTACCGCCAGGATAGGGCACCGCTCACATCTGAATGTTTTCCAAGCTAAAGTCATTTCCACTAGGTTCTTTGGAAGAGATCTCCAGGGTCTTAATTAAGCCCTTGAACCAGTGCTTGGGGAGTAGCCAGTCTTGCATTTGAGCAGGCTGGTGACTTCGTGGGCACGTTCCCCTGAGCATCCAACGGGGGGAGAGTGTGTTTCAGCCCCTCCATCCTTCAGGAGAGAATGTGGTTCTGCCTTCTTCTCACTTAGATGCCAGCCCTTGCCAGACACTTTATCTGGGGCCTCCAGCCTATGAAACATGGCGCTATGACGCTGAAGAAAAAGCATTAGGGAAGATAGGCTGGAGGGCGTGCCCCAGCTAATTTACACCACCCCCCTCCCCTGCCTTGGTTATATTCTAAGTTCGGTCTTTGTTTCAAGCTAGAGCTCCAGAAAGCAGTATCCTGGGACCATTTCTCCTCATGGAATTGCCTTTGCATTTCCCAAGTTGTTCTGAGACGCAGCCATACGAAAATCACGTCTTTGTCTTGCAGTATTAATTGCAGTGGAAGACAGTACCCAGCCTGCCACCAAATGCCCTACACAGATTTCCACACAAGCAGCTACTTTTCGTAACTTAATGCCAAGGAGAAGAAACAAAGAAACAAAACTTTGCTTCTGTTGATGTGGTCTGCTTCCTCCTTTCTGATAGGACCTTGTAAACTATCATCTTTGCCTTTTAGCACAGAGGCCCAGAGCCCATTCTCAGGGATGGCATCGGACCTTATGATCTGCTCCCTTCAACTTTTATGGTCTCAGTGCTCTAGTTTGATTTCATTATCAATACTCTACGTAGGTTTTGGAAAGAGGCGAGGAATAGATTTTTATAATTAAATATTTGCTGAGTGTCAGCTGTGCACGAAGCATTGTGTAGTAGGGGGATGAGGGTGTGATCTTCAAGGGGGGTTGAATTCGACAAAGGATCGCAGAGAATCCTTATCTCATGAGCTCAAAAATAATGGCAGCCAACGCCAACTGCATCAAGTTCTTCTTTGGGGATGTAACCAGAAGGTTCCAGGGAGCAGGAAGGAAGAAGCATGAAATCACCTCTAAGTGGAATTGACACATATTCCGGGGAGCATGGTATTTGAGCTGGACACTGAGAATGAAAAGGAATTTATAGATGAGAAGAAAGAAAGACATGGCAGATGGAACATGTAGGAGGTCCTAGAACAGAGGTGGGCAAACCGCAGCCCATCAACCAAATCTGCCCTACGACCTGTTTATGTAGAGTCCTGGTGCTAAGTTACGTTTTTAAGCGATTGAAAAAAATAAAAAGAAGAAGTGTATTTTCATGACGTGAAAATTGTATGAAACTTAAATTTCCATTTCCATCAGTGAAGTTTTAGCAGCACAGGCACACCCATTCTTTTACATATTGTCTGCTGACTTTTGCACTAGTACAGCTGCAGGGGTGAGTGGTTTTGACAGTGACTGAATGGCCTGCAAAGCCTAAAATATTTACTTTGGTCTTTGATGGAAAAAGTTTGTGATCCCTGATGAAGGAGCATAAATAGGGGATGTTGTTTTCTTAGAATGGCAAATTGGCTGATGAAGTTGGTGCCTGGGGCAGAGACTCTCCAGAAAGGTAAACAGAGGCCAAGGTGAAGGTTTTGAAAGGCGTGTCTTCAGAACTTTAGTTCATAAGTCATAGGTCTCTATTGAAGGATTCCGAACTGGGGAAAGATACGAACCTGGGGAACGATATAATATCTGAGTTTGGGAAGAAAACCCTACAGGCCGAGAGTGGGCAGGATTGAAGGAGGTGGTCAAGTTTAAGTGATACGTGTGGGAAGAGTATTAGGGCCATTTGTATTTTCCAGATAACCACGTGGTGATTTTCATGGAATCTCACGAGTTGAACTTTAAACTGTGCGTAACAGAAGTAGAATTATTTTTTCCTTGCTAGCAAAGGGGTTTTCTTTCATCTTTCTGTGACTGAGCCACTTGAAAAACATGCCTTGTGTTTCTATGGCTTCCGAATTGCACTCTTACAAATATGGTTTGGTAAGGAAAAGTGCTGGGCTGTGTCAGGCAAACGGAGGCACGATGAATTGATGCATTTAGGTTTAAAATAGGAAGAGTGAAATTTTCTCACTGTTTTATTTAGTTTCGTTGTCAAAATGTAGGCTTTCTTAAAAGCGTTCAACCTGTGGAATCTAGAAATCACTTAAAAATATCTAATTCTAGATTCATAGGACTGAAAATGGTGGGGAGTGTTAGAGCCCATCAGCCTCGTATTTTATCCGTTCATTTGTTCAAGTATCAAGCATCACTATATATATGTTTGTTTATTTATAGTAGGCTCTTTGGAATACTAAAAAATATTTTAAAAAAATTCTGTTTAAGAGTTGAGTGATACCTACAAAATGTTAAAATAATTGTATAAGTTAAATGTGATCAGGCACCGTCGGAATTAAGAGGAGGGGGCAACTGGGGAGGGCTGAGATCGATTCCAGGACGATGTTTAGCATGAAAAGCCAGGGGAAGATGCTGTGGTAGAGGGCAGAGCAGATGAAAAATAAAAGGGGTTTTGATGTAACGGGCACTGGAGGAGCTGTGGCAGGTTTTAGGGTGGTCACATAGCCAGTAAGTTAGTAACTGTGTTCTATGTGCTAAGCACTTCGTTACACCATGGAGAAATCAGGATGAATGAGACATCATCCCTGCCTTCGAGCAGCTCACAGTCCCCTGGGGGGACAAACAATGAAATGACTACAACATATCTTGAGTTCTGTGTTGCAGGCAGCGTCAGTGGGCTGGGTTGGCGTGGTAGAAATAGAGTTTTAGGGATGTTGCTGTGACAGCATCTGTTGGCTGGAACATCAGGGGATAGACTTCACCTGAAGTATCCAGGACAGGTGTGGGGTTGGTTCTAAGGGGAGGAGAGAGAGGAGATAGGGTAAGAGGAGGGGTTGGGGTGGGGTGGGGAGGGAGGGAAACAGACAGAGACTGACATCTTCTACCTTCTCATACATCAAGTCTAGGTCAACAGCTTCTACCTTGAGACTCTGTTATGTTTGCTGCTGTATTTAGGTACCCCTGTCTCCATTGTTTGTGTTTTACTAGAAATGTAAAGTACAGTATTACCGTCTTTGATTAGTCATTAAGATAAGGAAAAATATGGGGACAAATGCAGTGATACATTTTCCCTTGCTTAAGGACTAGTTCTCACTGTAGGAAAAACAAAATACCAACCGAATAAAATCAGGAGATCTTCAGGTGTTATGTTCCTTGACCCTATAGCTTCAGTTTAGTTACCTGCCAACAACCCAACTGCCTGTCACACAACAGAACTAAATTCGCAGTGATTTCTTAGGAACTCAAAGAAAGGAGTCTTCATGAAATAACACTGAATTGTCTGCTGGCCTCCCTGTAGCCCACCGCTAGGGTGTGTCCGTGACTGATGACGTCCAGAGCGAACAGTGGCCCAACAGTGGGAGACCTGGATGCTGACTCCAGCTCCTCGATTCTCCAGGAACATGATGGGAGACAATGAACCCTCTCTCTGGGACTCATTTTTTTAATGACCTTAGTAACTCTAACATGTCTTCCAGATCTGAAATACCACTTTGTTTTTATTTTTCTTGTAAGCTTAGGACACTTATCTTGCAGTATCCTTGGGGCAAATGTTATTTTCCTTATTTTACAAATGGAACACCTAGACTTCCGATAGTTACAGGACCCAGTAGGACATTAAAGCTCCAAGTAGCTCTTCTGACAGCTGGTGGTTGGCCTGCCTTTTGAGGAGTTGTTTTCATGGCTGGCCAACAACCAAGGAGAGTCTTGGGTAGGCTTTGCTCCCAAACTGGAAGGGCTCCACCTGTAAGTGTGACCAGACCAAATCCTTTTCCTCATTTTCCAAATGCCAATATCCAAGAACAATTGACAAGGGCGCTTTCTGAATTGATCGTACCTCAAATGATTCCGAGCACTTTGCCATTTATAGAATGATGACGCCTAGAAAGCTTGCCTAGGAAAAGGAATCCTTTAGGATTCCTGACTTTACAGGACAATTGGCAGGAAAATAAGAAGAGTCTGATGTGGTCTTGGTTTATATCCACTTTAGCGTGAGGGCTGCAGAGTGACGTGCTTGTTTAACATTGGGCAATGTGCTTCATCTCCAGGCTTCGATGTCCTAGTCTGCAAATTGGTGAAATACTACCTCACTCAGAATTGTTGCAATGTTGAAATTATATAATGAAATGTATTTGAATGTACAGCACAGAGCCTGGTACAAATGATGTGCTCAATAAATGCTAGTTGCTGCTGTTGTGGTGATGACCCTTTGGTTCCATCCCATCTGTTTTGCATCTTCAGTCCTAGTTGACTGCTAAGAAATATGATTATAGTAATCATGTACTACTCTTGGGCACTATCTTTTGCATGAATAATAAGAAACACCCTTGGGCATGCTGCCTGGGAGAGAATTCTGCCTTTGGTTATATTCCATATAGTTCCTGTAAGTTAATTTTCAACTAGAGTTGGAAGAGGTCTCTGTGGTTACCTAGTCCACCTGGTTCCGGGCCACGCATATGATGGTTCAGTACATTTGGTTTCTATTCAACACATGTTCATTGAACTTCTATGCTCTGTTCCCTATTTATGAAATTCAAAACTAGATCTCAATGATAGACGAAAGTGTTACTTACACAGGGACATGCAGTCCTAAAAGGTGGAGCTTTGCACGTGACAACTCTGTTGGGTGTTAGTTATCCACCATCCACTCTCCTTTTCCTCCTAAGAGAAACCCATTTTCTCAGGCATAGCCACTGTTCCCACAGTCAGCCTAGGTGGCTAAGGAGAAGCTGACCCCATCTTGATCTCCATCCAAAGTCTGATGAGTTTAAGAGCAAGCCTATCCCAGTTGGCAGTGATTGGCTCACTAACAGACATCCGGGGCTCAAGATATGTCGACAAAACAATCTACATGTTGTTTAAACCAATTTGAGTTGGATCTTCTGTGGTTTGGAGTCAAAAGTATTCCGACCCATCCACTTAGTATGAATCAATTCTGTTTGGAGATATTAGAGTTTCCGACTTAGCTTTTTTATTGTTATTTTTATTTTATTTATTTATTTGGCTGTGCTGCGTGGCATGCGGGATCTTAGCTCCCCGACCAGGGATCGAACCCGTGCCCTCTGCAGTGGAAGCATGGAGTCCTAACCACTGGACTGCCAGGAAATTCCCTGACTTAGCTTTTTTATTCCTTTCGCAAGTTGCCCTCAATACTGGGTGGTGATTTGCTGACCTGTAGAACTGGCCCAGAGATGGCATGGGATAATGGCATGACTAAAGCCCATTACAAAGTCACAGGCAAGGCCAAGAGACTGGTGCTTATATTTCAGAAGTGTCACATGATCGTTATTAAGTGATACAACATAAAATCTTATATAATTTAAGATAAGGAGTAGAAAAAAATGGTATAATTTGTTGATAGGGAATTCTTCTGCTCCTCCATATACCTTTCTCCTTAATTACCCCTGAGGAGGTAGAATGACATATCTAATTGGTAGATCTGGGGGGGGGGATGGGAAATGCTTAGCTTAGCTCGTCTTTTCTTCTCCCTTTTGGGATTGGGCGTGCCCAAAGGAAGCAGGAATTCTCTTCTACCCTCCGTGTTGTGAGCCTTACCTGGACACACACACTCATTGTGGAAAAGTCTGCCCTGGTACAGCTTTGCTTGTGATTGATGAGGAAGTCTGGCCAGCCCCATGTCACTCTTACTAAGTTACTTAGCTTACACTCAGCCAGCCTCGGTGATTAATAAGAGTGGTATTTTGGCCACCACCTTTACTTGCTTATTTTGTTCCCCAAATTGTTTAGAACCAAGGTTATTTTTTTTGGACACGCAACAGAGTTGATTCTCATGATGAATAGAGACTGGTCAGAAATCACTGCCTAGGGTAAAAACACTGGAAGAATCATGCCTCATTAATTAAAATGGTAGAGCTGGACCCAGCTTTGCTTATTTTCTTTTTCACCTTTAGTTAAAATGAGTTCTTAGCCATTTGTGAAGCTGATGCTTAAAGTTACAGACCCTCTCCCCAGAAAAAGGCACAAATACAATTTTTATACAATGTCGGGGTATGCATGTATCCCCGCCAAATCTACCCTGGGACCCTTGTGTGTCCATGCATCTCAGGTTAAGACTCCTGAGTTAAGTCCTCAGAAGATAGCTCACTGAGCGGTGGGTTTAAATTGGAAAAGAAAGAAGCCTGGGGGAAAAAAAATGAGTGTGACACTGCAGGTGACTTGTAGTGGTACCTGGGAAAGCACATCCAATGTGGAGAGTGAACTATGTGTTGGAGCTGGATACTGACGGAGTGACAGAGTCACCTAGAAGGTTTAAGCAAAGAGACTTTAATGAAGAGACTCCCCATGAAGAGTATTAGGATAACTAACCGGGGGGGTTGAGGTACTCAGAGGTTGGCAGTGGTGGGGAGGTGTTGCCACCTTCTGCGTCATAGGAACAAGGAGAAGAAATATTATTACTAGGCCTAGCAAGAGCTCAAATAGTTTGCCAGGGGGAAGTGGTGTCACCCAAGAATGCAGAGTGGCCCCCAACTCTTTCTCTCGCTGACCCCTGATCTCCTGCTGGGGCCTCTCCCATTGGCCAACCTCAACTGGAAGCCAGGAGATAAGGGAGCTGGGGGGATGCATTCCATGGGGGCAGCTTCCTGGGCACAAAGCAAGGCCAAGAAGAGTAGAGAAGGAAAACAGGAGGCAAAGAGAGGATAACCAAGATAGAGCATCAGCCAAAACTAAAGAGACCGGCAAGGTTAGGAGTCTGAGTAATGCCCATGGGTGCTGGCGAGGCACTGACCGGGCCTTGGTCAACTTTATGTAGACTGGGATTGCGCTGAGGACCATGTCCAGGAGGAAGGTCATCTGAGTGTAGAAGAACAAACCCCCAAGAGGCCCTTTACAGAAAACAATTTACCCACCTCTTCTCTAGACTGAAGATAAACAACTCAAATTATCAATCTGGATACTATATGCAGTTCAGAGCAGAGAATAGAGGAAAGTTTCCTGGAGCTAGTTGAGTCTGAAGAGAAATTGAGGAGCATACAAAAGCCAAGATACATTTATTTTTAATTATCATTTGCCTCATACGTTCATTTCAAAATGCTAGGATTACTTGGCAGCTACGTAAGCAGACATTAGAAATGAGAACAAACACAGAAAACAGTAGAAGAAAAACGTTATCAGCCTACATGTAGTTTATTTTCATCATCTTATAATCTGAGATTATGCGTATTTCAAGAGTAAGAAAAATTAAATCAGCAAGAGAAATCCCCATACTTAGTTTAAAAGATACGTCGACTAGATCATCTCTTACTGTTGATAAGAGATTCATCAGTGTGAAAAAAAAAAATGAAAGAATGACTCTCCCTCTTGACTGAAAAGAATGGGTCAGAATAATGAAATGATTTAACATGATCTTGAACTGACATTTCAAATTCATCATAACCCGCCAAGCCTTTGAAGTTCCACAGTGACATCATTTTAATACTGGGGCTTTCAAGAGCGTTCTAAATAGGTCAGCATCTCATGTAATCTTCAGGCTGTCACTAGATATTTAGGATATTTGTTGGGAAGAGCAGGTGTTCTTTTGAACTTTCTCCTTTAAGAAAACAACCACAATAATTCCATCCAATGGTGTGCCTTGACAAGTCTAGAGTTATCAATGCCTTGTGAAGAAAAATAACCAAATAAAATGCACACATGATAGTATATCAGTAAGACTTTTCCATTCTTAAGCCATTCCTTAAACTGTATCAGTAATAATTTACATGTTGAGATGGTGACTTCTTTCCAGCTGAGCCTCCCTTGTGTTATAAACACAAGTCCCCTTGCATGTTGCGTTTACATTTGCATGTAATTCTCTAAAGGTTGGACAATCAGCCAGGATAGATATGTCCAAGGTAATTAAAAATAAAAGAAAAAAGAGAAACTCTTGTAGGAGGTGAGGAGGTGGGCTACAAAGAAGGAATTGAATAGAAAAGGGGGAGGTAGAGGATGGCCAATGGTCTTTGGGATTTTTGCATGGAGGGACCTGAAAGAAATGACCTCTTCCCAGCCTGTCAGGAAGAGATCTGGATACTTTGGGATCCTGGGTTTTAGGATTTTTGCCTGGGCAACCACTTGCAAAGGTTTTGACCTTCTCAGAGTTTAGAAGATGTGAACGTGAGACTTATTTCAAGCAGAATGAAAGTCGAGGTAGCAGGAAAGGAAACCAGGCTACGTGAGGCAGCAGTCAAAGCAGCTGAGCAGGAACCACACTGTTGATTCTGTGGCCCTGGGAAATACATTACAGTCATTACAGTCGTAGGCTCTAGAGTCTAAGGACCCCTGTCCAAATCCTAGCCTGAGCATTCCAGCTGTATAATCTTGAGTAAATTCCCTAAGCTTTTCTGTACCTCATTTCCTCATCCTTAAACTGGGGACAATAAAGTACCCAGCTAAAAGGGTTGTTCTGAAAGTTAAGTAAGAATGCAAGAAGAACACCTAACGTAATGCCTGACTCCGAGAAAGTCACCAATGGTGGGAGCTAGTATTATTTAAAACATGCCTCTAATAACCTACACTCTCGAATTCCTTTGACTGTTGTCAACTGGTTATTTTCTCATCCAGCAACTGGCTAAGTGAGCTTTATCTGATGATTCATGATTACGGAAGGGAAAGGAAGAACAAAGAAATACATGGAGCTGAAAGTAGAGAATTTAAACCTGTAAAATAGCTTAAATTCTTAGAGAAGGAAGTAGAAGGGAGACCATTAGATGAAATTGACAGTTTCCTATTGAGGGTCCCAGTATTTTTTCATATGCCTTATAGTAAAAATGAAAGAAATGCCCAAGAATCTTATTCATATTGAGATAAACCATTAAGACTGGTCTGGTGGATTGGCTGGTAGGGCAGGCAACCTCTAGGCAAACATTTGCATGAGTCCATCTGGATGGGAGGAAGGTGCCTTCTGGGGAAAGATAGGAAGGGCGGCCTCCCTGCTATGGTGACTGTCGCCAGCTCAGCACTGGCCACTCAGCTACAGACACTGAAGAAGCTGTTTTTATGAAGAGTGTTCCAGTAAACACACACACACACAGAGGCAGTGCTTAGGGAGAGGGACCTTCTCATTTTATTCAGCATTCAACCAGTGCTAACTGGGCATCTATTATGTGCTTAGGTGGGCATGTAGTAGCCCTGAACAAAACAAAAACTCCTGCCTTCATGTAGATTATTTGCTAATGGAGGAAGTCAGTGTAGGGGAGGAAAAAACATATTCCTCTACTTTTCTGAGTGCTTGTCTGAGACCCCTGTAATAGAAGACAGATTAACAAGAGAAAATCACTTTTAAATTGAGAAAGACAAACAGAAGTTCATTAACATGTATACCTCATGTATACAGGAGAAATGATAAACTCCCTGAGACCGCCCAAACCACCGCCTTAAACAGCATCTTAGGCCGAAGACAGAGGTAGGACTGGGCTGACTGATTATGGGAGGTTACCAGGAAGAGCACAGTAAACAGGGCTGAGGTTGTGATGCAGATTTAAGTCAGTGCCTTCTCCATTGATTAGATTTTCTTGTCATTTAGAGTCATCCTGGTCCAGAGAGGGAGACACTTACAAACGGAGATTTCCTTTATTAATGTAAATTTCCCTTACAAAAGGATAACCTCTACTCTGTTTGCAGAGATTCTCCCATGTCTGCTATTTCTCAAAACACAGTCAGCTCAAAAGTAATCCTTATGGCAGAGAGGCATACTTTGGGGTGGTATATTCTGCTCCCCTTCATCAGACAAGAAATAAAGTAATTAAAACATGGACTGTGTTAGACTGATAAATGGAAAAAAAAAAAGCAGGACGGAGTGATAGGAAGTGACAATTTGGGATAAGGGTTGCAATTTTAGGAAGGATGGCCAGGGAAAGCTTCACTGAGAAGGTGACACTTGAGTAAAACCTGAAGGAGATGGGGGAACAGTGCATGTCAGTACCTGGAGAAAGAGTGGTCCATGCAGAGGGAACAGGCTGACATGTGCCCACCAGGTTCAAAGAACAGAAAGAGGCTGGTGTAGCTGTAGCAGAGTAAGCAAGATGAAGAATGATATGAGATGAGGCCATTTCTTCCTAGAACCTAGGACCACCAAGGACTCCAGAGGACATCGGGCCTCCCTGGCCCCTGAAGATTAGTCGTTTGGGGGGCTGTTGGTGATAGCACCCCTGGCAGGAGCATCAGAACCCCAAGTTGTGTATCAGCAACAGGGGCTGCAGTGAGAAGGTCTCAAAGCACATATCAGACAGCAGGTGCCCTCCAGCTGAGCCAGAGGAAAATAGAAAGCATGCAGCATGGTGCAGAGCCTAAGGGGCAGTTTGGGGAGACAGCCCTTAAGGTTTCAAGCCAAATTGGGTGTTATGGAACCAAACTTGGGGTCTGCTTGCCTGCCCCCTGTGCAGCAAAGCCAATCTACTGATGCCAGGTTGTGAAGTACAGCGTTTATTTGCAGGGCCCCAAGCAAGGAGAATGGGCAGCTTGTGCTCAAAAGACCTGAATTCTCTTCTCTGATGGCTTTCAGGGAAGAGTTTTTAAAGGCAACATTTGGGGTGAGGGCTGCAGAGTATATGACTTTCTTCTGATTGGTTGGTGCTGAGCTAACAGGGTGACTTTCTGGAAATCTTAATCATCAACCTTCTGGTTCCGACCAGTTTGGGGTCTACGTGCTTGTGCTAATCATGTAGTCGCCATTATCCACCTGGCTGGGTAGGAGTGGGGGGGTCTTAGTTTCTGCAGAGCAACTCAAATAGTTTCTGCAGAGCAACTCAAAGATATGTGTCAGTTGTTATGTGTATCCCTTGAGGAGGAAGTAGGGCTCTGTTTTATCTCTGAACTATTGTCATTACTGTACTTTTCTTGCTTGACTGCTTTTCCTTTGTTTCTGCATTCTGTCACTTCCCTAATTAGTAACTACCTGTATCTGCTCTTTGGAACTCAGGGAAGGCCTAGGAGACTAAAACCTTTTCCCTGCAAACAAGGAAACGGGGAAATGCAGGGGCTTTTGTACTTGGGGAGGGCCCCACGGGGTCCTGCTCAGTTTCAGGTGAGGCCAAGCAGGCAGCTCAAGTCCCACGTAAGCCATGGAAAGAAGAGTTGGTGGCATTTCTGTTACTCGGTTACCTGGTTACTTACCAGTTACCGAAAGGCTGGTGAGTGTTGGAGAACCCCTGGAGTTATATCGGATTCTGCAATTTACTGCTAACCCTCCATATTCATTTAAAGACCAGTTCACACTTCCAGGCTTTTTCTCTTTCTTTATCTGTGCACTCTTGGAAGTGATGTTGAAGGGCCAGGCCAGTTGTGGGTTTGTATCTAACTGCACAATAAAATCCAGGAGGAAATTTACATTGTGGAAATATGATCTGCTTTTTCATGTCACACCCTTGTTCTCCCCTCCCCCTTTCTTTTTTATTTGTCTATGAATTTCAGCTTAGTTTCTTCTTTCCTGTTTATGTCTTTAGAATTTTCTTTTTACTTCTCACTGTTTTTTACTTACTATCCTAGTTTCTTATTGAGTATAATTTAGCTTTCTTTGGTTTTAAAGACAAATGTGTTTCTAAACTGAAATTCATTTAATTGGAAAATTGTAAGGTTAGAATTGATGTGTTTCTCTTCAAAGTCCTAAAGTACCATACGTGATACTGCAGCCTGTGCTCAGCTAAGTTATATGATGCGCACGTGGCAGAACCTTGAAATACACTTATGATACACACAGGGAAAGAAAACCAAATGAAACAGTACATTCAGACACTGGTAGTATTCTTCATCATAAAAGTAAGTGATTAATTCTCCACTTCTGCTTAAGAAGAGGTGATGGTGTTCATAGTAATTTGAGTTTCCTCCTAATTCCCACTTTATGCTACTGGATTTCTTTTTCTTAGAGAATTAATTATTATGTTCTTTCAAAAAGCATAATTATCATTGCATCCCATTGAATAGGAGGCCAGCTCCTTAAAGAGTGTCTGTTTTTAAAATTAGCTTAATAATTTCGGCATCACACAATACAAGAACCAGATACAATAAATGATTGTTCAAAATCTGCATCATCAGGGCCTCCTGCCCTGATGGAGGAACGATGGGCTAAAGCAAGCTCCACTGGTTTATCCACGGGTCTGCACGAGAGCAGGGTGCTGTGGGTACATTTTGGCATAAAGGACTGTATTTCTTTCATTAACAATGAAAATGCATACAAAGGAAAGAATTCCTGCAAAGTAACTCGTCTTCTCTCTGTGATCATTAAGGAAATATCAGCTGGGTCTATGTGTCTCATCATCATGCCTTTCCTTAGGTTATTTGGACTTTCCCTCTGGAATCCAAGTTACAGTTAGAGAGGGAACAAATACAAAGTGAAAATACAGGGGCTTCCCTGGTGGCGCAGTGGTTGAGAGTTCGCCTGCCGATGCAGGGGACACGGGTTCGTGCCCCGGTCCGGGAAGATCCCACATGCCGCGGAGCGGCTGGGCCCGTGAGCCATGGCCGCTGAGCCTGCGCGTCCGGAGCCTGTGCTCTGCAACGGGAGAGGCCACAACAGTGAGAGACCCGCGTACCGCAAAAAAAAAAAAAAAAAAGAAGATACAGAATTGTGACATAATCAAACTGCTAGTGTAATACAGGCTCTAATAAAGGAAACAGCCTCCTGCGGATGAGTTTGTGGTGATGTAAGGTTACCACCTCTTTAAGGATTTATGTGGTTCATCATCCCATTGATTAACATTTCCTTATGGTGAATGTTCAATTTACCTTATAAGGAAGGGGACCTCCTACAGCATTAAGGATCTGCAGAAAATATTAGTTGATACATTTTCTCTAAAATAAATCTGCGTTGCTGGGAGTCACTCCTTTTGAGCAGGAAAAAAAATTATTAATAACTTTTTCCCATTTAAGTATAAAACCTTTCATCACTTAGGTTCCTAAAATGAGGTGATACATTCATGGCCTCTGTATTGTCATTACCCTAAGTTGGATTTATGGCAAACATCACTTCTCAATCATGGTGCTGTTTGATATCAGACCTCAGAATCTTTCTCAACACACCAGTCCATATGAATTCATCAGAGTCTGTTTGTGAGATCAAACATTTTTCAAATTCTAAGACTTGAATAAATATGTAAATTTCACATCCCTTTTTTAATTGATATTTTTCTCTGTCTCTTAAAACTTTATCTCTGCTGAAATTCCCAAACCATAATGATAGGTGTTGGAAAAGTTCAGATAAAAATATATATAAGTTCTCACTATCTAATCCAGCTGAAGAAAAATGACCATGGGATTACCATAAACCCCTCTTTGGGCACCAAAAATATCACCAGTCTTTCTAATCTCTGAAATAAAACCTTTAGCAGCAGGGAGTCCATAACGGCAAACAATCTCCTGACATCATGTCTGCCAAGAAAATTCAAACTAATCCAAATGTCAACCAATCTAGGTGTCAGTTCACCCCAGGGAAAATCAGCACCTTGTTCTTGAAGAAAGCATGCTATAAAAAGTCTTAATTTACCAAACTTAAAAAAAGATCCTCCTCTTTCTTTAGGCAGACATGTCATTTTGTTTAACTATAATCTTGACTTATCTTCAGTCTCCTTGGTAAATTCAAAAGCCCAAGGCAACATCAATGTAACTTCTAAATGGCTTGTCCAATCATTATTTCAGATCATAACAATACTCAAACTCAAACAGTAATCAAACTAGTTTTTCCTTAAAAAAATAAGTTTGATTCAATTATTTTTTACCTTTCATCTGGACTTGTGACATAATAGAAACTCAAATGTGCATTTCAAGTCAGGTTAGCCCAGATGAAAGCTGGTTAGCTCTCTATTTCTTAATTAAAAATCCAGCTTGTCAAATAGCTCCCTATTCCTTTATATTCCTACAGACTCTGCCCATGTCTGGCTACACCCTTGGCTTCTTGCCCGCAGAGATTTCAGCTTATTTCGCTTTGATTTCCAGTCTCATTCCAAGCAGCTCTATTTTCTCTTGCCCTTCCCCCAGGATAGCTCTCTGTGTCAATTCTTATGTGCTGGACCTGCTGTGCACCAAATAGATTTCCACTTTACCATGTCAGGGCTGCAGTCCATATGGAAATTCTGGAAAATAGCGGCATTGGTTTGCAGCAAGATCAAGCCTAAAACCACTTTGTGATGTAAGGAACATCCAGAGGCTTTGACATCAAACCCGACTGCTGTATACAGATCGATCATTTTTCTGAAAATCCAAGTCAAGTTTTACACATACATGGGGGCAGGGGCAAGACCTGTTATTGTCTTCACTCTTCAAACACCATTGTACAAAATTAATGACAAATTTAAAACATACATTAGAACCATATATAAGAATGCGCTTCTCCCTCTGTTATCAATGGGTAAGCCCCTTTTCTGGATCCTTCCCCAGTGTAGCAAAGTGAGAGTTCTTTAGATTGAACCAATACAGATTTTCATGCATCTGCCTATTTGGTACCAAACAGATGGTTGATTGATGATTTAAAAGCAAAATATTAGGGCTTCCCTGGTGGCGCAGTGGTTGGGAGTCCGCCTGCCGATGCAGGGGACGCGGGTTCGTGCCCCGGTCCGGGAGGATGCCACGTGCCGCCGAGCGGCTGCGCCCGTGAGCCATGGCCGCTGAGCCTGCGTGTCCGGAGCCTGTTGCTCCGCGGCGGGAGAGGCCGCAGCGGTGAGAGGCCTGCGTACCGCAAAAAAAAAAAAAAAAAAAAAAAGCAAAATGTTAACCAATCGTCTTTGTATCTTGTAAGCCCAGCCTATGCTTTTGTTTATCCTCCATTTCTTAGACCAATGATATCTTCCTCAAAGTAGTTCTTTGGGAAGATTTTTGTCCCCCTCTTTTGTTTACGTAAAACTCTTTTTTTTTTTAACATCTTTATTGGGGTATAATTGCTTTACAATGGTGTGTTAGTTTCTGCTTTATAACAAAGTGAATCAGTTATACATATACATATGTTCGCATATGTCTTCCCTCTTGCGTTTCCTCCCTCCCACCCTCCCTATCCCACCCCTCCAGGCTGTCACAAAGCACCGAGCCAATATCCCTGTGCCATGCGGCTGCTCCCCACTAGCTATCTACCTTACTACGTTTGTTAGTGTGTATATGTCCATGACTCTCTCTCGCCCTGTCACAGCTCACCCTTCCCCCTCCCCATAACCTCAAGTCCGTTCTCTAGTAGGTCTGCGTCTTTATTCCTGCCTTACCCCTAGGTTCTTCATGACATTTTTTTCCCTTAAATTCCATATATATGTGTTAGCATATGGTATTTGTCTTTTTCTTTCTGACTTACTTCACTCTGTATGACAGACTCTAGGTCTATCCACCTCATTACAAATAGCTCAATTTCGTTTCTTTTTATGGCTGAGTAATATTCCACTGTATATATGTACCACATCTTCTTTATCCATTCATCCGATGATGGGCACTTAGGTTGTTTCCATCTCCGGGCTATTGTAAATAGAGCTGCAATGAACATTTTGGTACATGACTCTTTTTGAATTTTGGTTTTCTCAGGGTATATGCCCAGTAGTGGGATTGCTGGGTCATATGGTAGTTCTATTTGTAGTTTTTTAAGGAACCTCCATACTGTTCTCCATAGTGGCTGAACCAATCCACATTCCCACCAGCAGTGCAAGAGTGTTCCCTTTTCTCCACACCCTCTCCAGCATTTATTGTTTCTAGATTTTTTGATGATGGCCTTTCTGACTGGTGTGAGATGATATCTCATTGTAGTTTTGATTTGCATTTCTCTAATGATTAATGATGTTGAGCATTCTTTCATGTGTTTGTTGGCAGTCTGTATATCTTCTTTGGAGAAATGTCTATTTAGGTCTTCTGCCCATTTTTGGATTGGGTTGTTTGATAATAAACAAATGGGACCTAATGAAACTTCAAAGCTTTTGCACAGCAAAGGAAACCATAAACAAGACCAAAAGACAACCCTCAGAATGGGAGAAAATATTTGCAAATGAAGCAACCGACAAAGGATTAATCTCCAAAATTTACAAGCAGCTCATGTAAAGCTCTCTTTAAACCCACGTCTCCTAAGACCTTGATATGAAAAGCGTGGTTCATGGACCAGCAGCGCTGCATCACCTGGAGGCTGGTTTGAAAATGCAGAATCATAGACCCCACCCTAGAATCTGCATTTTTACCAAGATTCCACACACCCCCCCCCCGGGATTCTTATCACATTGAGGTTTGAAAAGCACTAGATGAGAACTGGCCAGCAATTTTCCAGAGCCTCTGGTGGGTGAAACAAAGAGATAGGATATATGTGGAGTGAAGGCCGAGAGATACAGCGGAAAGTGCTTGGGCTCTTGAGTCAGACATGCCCAGACTCAAGTCTTGGCTCGTGTTCATTTGTACCCTCTTTTGTTAGATTCTGCGTATAAGTGATATCATATGGTATTTGTCTTTTTGTGTCTAACTTAGTTCGCTCAGTATGACAACCTCTAGGTCCATCCATGTTGGACCATCCCTGTTCCAGGTGGCACAGAGAACTCCACTGAATACTCTGTAATGGCCTATATGGGAAAAGAATCTTCAAAAAAAAAAAAAAAAAGAGTGGATATAGGTATACGTATAACTGATTCACTTTGCTGTACCTCTGAATCTAACACAACACTGTAAATCAACTAGACGCCGATAAAAATTAAAAAAAAAAAATCTTGGGAGATCTGGGAACTCAGACAAATGATTTGTGATCTCTGAGCCTTGGCTCTAGCATCTGTATTTTGTAACTTCTATTATCAAACTATTTTTTGATGAGAATGAAATAAGATGCATTCACACAAACAGGATACACTCACCCTCAGCTGATGCTGAATATATGTTGGTCTCATCCTCCATCCCCTGTCATGTGCCTTTTCCCCATTCTTGACAGTTTTATCTTTTGAGCATCTCCAATTATTCAGAGCAATGATTATGCACTTTTTATGTGTTGGGCCCAGCTTGAATATATCTCAATATATGTATCCAGAAAAATAAGATCATAAATAACCCAATTCATCAAATATGAATAGTTGGAAGATTGTAAGCAAATACACTGGAGAGTTCTGACAGAATGAAATTATTGATGAGATCGGCACATGCTCCTACGTTCTACCCTCCTGTGTTTAGACTGACAAATATCTCTAGGCTCTGGGCCAAATGTTGGTGAAGATGAAGTATGTCTTTGCTACCTTCTCGCTTCTCAGCCCAACATCTTCTTTGCATTTTAGTGCCCAGTCAGTGTCTCTGTATCACGTCAACCTTAACCGTCCAGAAGCTGCCTGTACGGCTGATCCTCGCAGCCCTGTGCAATTTTTTCTCCAACAAAAGTTACTTGTCCTGGGTTCTGTTCTCTGTGCTGTTGAAGCTGGGTGTCCATTCTGTTTTGGAGGAGTGGTTTCCAAAATGTGATCCCTGGACCAGCAGGTAGCATCACTTGAGAACTTGTTAGAAATGCAAATTCTTGCGTCCTATCCTAGAACTAATGAATCGGAACCTCTGGGGGTGGAACCCAGAAGTCTGTGTTTTTCCAGGTTCTCCATGTGATTCTAACGTGCTCAGTTTGGGGAACCAGCTGCATTAGAAAGAGCTATAGAATTCTAGAAGGGGAAGGAACTGTAGAACTGTAAACAGAGCAGGATTTCCCAGCTATAATGGTCCGCTAGTCGGCACCTAGCTGAGTGATTCTCCGCTCTGGCTGTGTGTTGGAATCACCTAGCAGCTTTAAACAATACTAATTGCTTGGATTCGCCCCGATGATCCTGATTTAATTGGCCTGGAGCGTAGCCAGGACACTGGGATTCTGTTTAATCTCCTAGGTGATTCTCCTGTACAGCCTGGGCTGGGAACCACTGGTGGAGACGGCTGCTGACAGTGGGTTCAGATCACCTGGGGTGGGGGTGGGGGGTGTCTAACACAACCTGGGCCCTACCCTAGAGCAATTGAAACCAAATCTCGTGGGGCCTGGACATTTGTTGGTTGTAAAAGAGCCTCTTCCCTGATACACAGAGGAGGTTGAGAATCACTCATCTAGTTTAATGCATTGATTTATAGATGAGGAAATGTGAAAAACTCCTCCCCCAAATTCCATGCTCAGGGGTCAATGCCTTCTAATGTGCCGCTGCTCTGGGTACTCCCATTCTAGCCGGGGAGCTCTCAGTTGAGGCTAGAGAGGAAGGCCAGCGATGGCACAATCCCAGGTCTTTTGAGCTGCCCTTAGAGATCCCTGGGGACCTGGGGCTTCCCCCCATCTAGTGGGGGGTATCTTGCTTTCCTCCCCCATCATCCTTGCTTCAAACAAGCTGCCACAGAGAGCCCTTCTGAAGTGTGCTCATGGCAGCGAGTAGGCTGCAGCCCAAAACACACAGTATGATCATTATGGAAGCCTATTTTTCTTTGACTTGATAAATTCTGTTTTACCCTATAGGATTTACAAAAGTAGGAGAAGGGATTTCTGCAGCAGGGTCTAATATGGCTTTCAAATGCCACAGCCATCATTCCTAGGACCATAAGAGTGCTTTTGCCTAGATAAATGTCATCCTAGACCTAGGGCATCACCAGGATTACAACGTTATTGAATTTTCCGTCTGTACCTCTGATTTGCATGTTGTAAAAATAAACTAAAGATTTTATCCAAAAATTAGTTCTGGGGTGACAGGATAGGTTTTTCCAGTTCATATTAAGCTGATGCCTTCTCTGGTGAGGGAAAGGAAAGACAATATGTTGGCCGGGAGTCGGAAGTGACTCCAAGACCTCCCCTGAGTCTCTTCCTGCCCTCGACAAGGTGAAAACTAAACTACTTTAAACACTTGTCCTGTCCTAGCCTCTTCTTTAGGTTGCCTGTGTTTCCCGAGCGATCTGCAATTCCTGTTGCTAACACCTGCCTGAAGTTTGGTACCCTAGTTAAGAAGTCCTTGTGAACAACTAAAAACATCTTAGCCTCAACACGTACTTAGCTGTGTGACCTTGAACGTGTCAACCTCTCTGGGCTTCTGCAACCATATCTCTACACCAGGGAGAATATGAGCACCACCGTCATAGGGTTCCTGAGAGGATTAAATAGTTAATATGGGTTTTAAAGCATTCAGTGCCTGGCATGCAATAAGCAATATTCATGAATGTTTTATGTTTTAGTCCCATTATATATTTACAATCACTAACAGAAATATCACTCACCAGTAAGTAACTCCTTAACTAAGGCCTAGTTTCCATTCTGTAAATTTTATCTTGGTGACTCTTTTATGAACCATCTCCAAATTTCCACATGAATTTTAAAGGCATAACCAGAGAGAGTCTGATTAATGTGTCTTCTGGTGGGAAGCCTCAGACCTAGCCTTCTGAACTCCGTTTAGTTGCCAGCAGTTTGTCTTTAGCTAGGATGACCAATCATCTTGGTTTTCCCCAAGACGGAGGGGGTTCCAGAATGAGGGGCTTTCGGTGTTAATACTAAGGACAGACCCAAGTGCACCAGGATGAGTTTTCACTCTCTTCAGCCTGTGGCCAACTGGGCATGCGTGGCCTGGCAGTGTCGGCTGGGTGTGATAGCCCCCTCTGCTCATTCCTTACTGTGAGGTACCCAAATCTCTGGCAAAACCAGCCTGTATAGTGAGAGAAGATCAAGTGCATCACAGCAGAATTACGAGGAGAACTGAATGGGTAAAGACTGGCCTCGGAAAGTAGGGAGACTAGAATGTTCTATTTATCTAGCTGTTGAGCTTGGGTAGGTCCCTTAACCCCTCTGAGTTTCAGTTTTCTTATTTGGTAAAATGGCTGTAATATAATGTGTGTCTTGCAGGGCAGTTGAAAAGACTGTCCTGCACAGTGTGTGGGGAGGTGGGGGATCTATTCCTGGGTAAGTGTTCACTGCAAGGGGGCAGGTGGTGGGTATTAAAACCAAGCCCTGGGTTAGAATCCCATTTCTTCCATTTGCTCTCTCGTTGACCGTTGGCAAGGTCCCTTCCCACTCGGAGCCTCGCTTTTCTCATCAATGACGTTGGGAATCCCAGCATCTCCCTTGCAAAGCCTCGCCAGCCAGTGGAGGCCCAGACCTGCACAGGGGCTCACATCCAGTGTGCGTCTTCCCTGACCAGGTGGAGTGCGTCTGTATCCGAGAGGAGATTTCTGGGGGGCCGGAAAAGAGGGTCCTAACATGGACGCACATCGGAATCATTTGAGGAAACAAACAAAAACACCACCATCCAGGCTTTGTACTCCAGCCTAGTGAAATCAAAATCTCGGGGGATCGGGGGGGCCGTAGCCCTGGGATCACTTTAAGTTTTTAGTGGGCTAGAGGGAGGACCCAAAGAGCAGGAAACAAGAGAGGACAGCTATTTCATGGGTTCCACAAGGAAATCAGAGAAGAAATATGAACCAAACCTGGCCTTCTCTATTTGTCAGTTCAGTTTACTGAGCTGGGCAGGTATGTGAATAGGAGGATAATTCTGATCCTTCTTGCCATGCATCCTGCTTGTTCCCTTAGTCTCTGACTCACTGCGTCAGCTTCCAAGGATGCGTCATGAAGTAGGGTCACCACGTAAGGCTTTCCTGGCCCTCAGGATGGCTCATTTCTGTGTCATTATGACAGATGTTGTAAAACTACTCTGCACCCTCCCCTTTCGAAAGAAGCTCTTTGGAGGTGGCAGGATGGGGTGATTGGGCCAGCTGAGTCAGTAAGGAAGGGCTCTACCAGCCCAAATGGAGCAGCACGCTGGCCTCTTGGCCACTCAGGCCAAGCCTGGAAATATGGCTGTTACTTCCTCACTTCGATTCTGGAGCAATTTAACAGAGGGCTTTCTTAGATTCCTTGGATCTGCGTCTGGAGATCACGCCAAGCTTTACTGAGCTGTGAGTCGTTGCTCAACATCTTTTTATTTCTCTGCTTCCTTGGCCCTCTTGAAAGTGCCTGATTACTCTCTCAGGTTACCCAGTGAACAATGGAAATGGTAATATCAAGGGTTTCCCAAAGCTGAGTTAATGCTTGGCCGCCCTGTGACACTGAGCTTTGCATGATGTATTAACTAGTTGGGGAGAATCATTGGTTTTTTAAAGCATTTTAAGCTGAAGCATCTGAACTGAATAAGCTTGGATTTAGTCGTGACTTCCTAGAGGGAAAAGGGCCATGGACATTGTTACATCTTAACTTATAGAAGAGGATGTCAAGGTTCTGGCGTAGGGAAGCCATCAGCTTGGGTTTCAGGCTTGGTTGACTCGGGAGCCAGAGCCTCATTCCCAGAGTCCAGAATCCTGCAGCCTCTACTCCAAGGCTTCTGGAACTTACTGAGGATCAGTGAACCACTCGTTTCTGCATCTTCCTATGGGAGGAGAGACTCTCTAGCTTTCATCATATTCTCAAAGCGATCTTTGTTCCAAAACATAAATTACCAGTGGTCTAGCCCTTTGCAATATAAGAAGTTTAAAATTTCATTCATAGCAGTTAGTAGACATATTTGTGGCATGTTAAAGAGATAAGAATTACATTATAGGCCAATTCTACAAGTCATAAAACATTCCTTATTTTTGTTTGGGGGCCAGGAGTGGGCTATCTCATCCCAAAGTACTAGAACACCTAAGAAATCAAAGCACAGAATTCAATGAAAATGTCAAGAAGATTTAAAAAACCCACCATTTCAGATTTTTTACTTTTTAAAAGGAGACCATTCATTTGTTCATAAGAGGAAACAAAACATATTTAAAGTTATTTAAAGACAAAAAGACACTGGGGTATAGCTTTATCATTTTCCCTTCCACCATGCTTCCTGTTTCTGGTGATAGAACTCTACTGATGTGAGTGTTACAAGACACACTCCCTGTGAGGGTGCTTGTGATGAGGTCTTTAGGGCAGCTGCAGCCTTCGCCTGGTCACTGTAGTAGCGCAACGGCGCCACTCAGCCAGGTGGTTGGCCAGATTTGTGGGGTGGGGGTGCCACAGTGTGTGGTCCTGGAGCAGCAGTAGTGGCGTCTCCTGGGAGTTTATTAGAAATGTGGAATTTCAGGTCTACTCCAGAGCTCCTGAATCAGAATCTCAGGTGAATCTTGGCACAATGAAACCTGAGAAGCACATCGGTATATATGGTGGAGGACCTGAGTTAAAAAATAGGGACCGATCATTAAGAAGTCTACAGGGGCTTCTCTGGTGGCGCAGTGGTTGGGAGTGCGCCTGCCGATGCGGGGAACATGGGTTCGTGCCCTGGTCTGGGAAGATCCCACATGCCGCAGAGCAGCTGGGCCCGTGAGCCATGGCCGCTGAGCCTGCGCGTCCGGAGCCTGTGCTCCGCAACGGGAGAGGCCACAACAGTGAGAGGCCCGCGTACCATAAAAAAAAAAAAAAAAAAAAAAAGAAGAAGTCTACAAATAACAGCTGCGGAAAGAGTGTAGAGAAGAGGGAACCCTCCTACACTGTTGGTGGGAATGGAAATTGGTGCAGCCACTATGGAGAACAGTATGGAGGTTCCTCAAAAAATGAAAAATAAAGTTGCCATGTGATTCAGCAATCCCACTCCTGGGCATATATCTGGACAGAACTATAATTCGAAAAGATACATGTACCCCTATGTTCATAGCAGCACTATTCACGATAACCAAGACACGGAAGCAACCTAAATGTCCATCGACAGATGAATGGATAAAGAAGATGTGGTACATATATACAATGGAATACTACTTAGCCAAAAAAAAAAAAAAAAAAAGAAATAATGCCGTTTGCAGCAACGTGATGGACCTAGAGATAATCACACTAAGTGATATAAGTGAGACAGAGAAAGACAAATACCATATGCTATCACTTATATGTGGAATCTAAAATAGGCCATAAGTGAACTTATCCACAAAACAGAAATAGATTCACAAACATAGAGAATAGACTTGCGGTTGCCAAGGGGGAAGGCATGGGGGAGGGATGGATTGTGAGTTGGGGATTAGAGATTCAAACTATTATATACAGGATGGATAAACAACAAGGTCTTACTGTATAGCACAGGGAACTATATTCAATATCCTGTGATAAACCATAATGGAAAAGAATATGAAAAAGAACATATATATATATATATATCTGAATCACTTTGCTGTACAGCAGAAACTAACATAACATTGCAAATCAACTATACTTTAATAAAATAAATTAGAAAAAAATAGCGGGGCTGCTCCCATGGTGGTCTAATGGCCAGTCACTGCCCTCAGGCTTGTTTGATGACCAGTGTCAATGTAGGCTGTAGGTTATGATAAAGCGTAAGTTAGTAGATACCAAGGTTTCTTTCTTTTACGTTGTGCACCTGTCAAATCATATATGTGGACACACAGGTGGCAGTTGCTGTGGAAAAAGAATTTCTGTTTCTTTTTCCTTTTTCCATTTTCACTTTATTCCTCTGAGCAGTCTTCCTTCCTATAGAGTTGTATATTCTCATGTGTATATTTTAAGATTTTTCTCTTTCTGTCAATATTTCTTTTCAGTCTGCACACATACGGATTATGGAGGGGATTTTCTATTTTTAATATTTTAATAACTAACATCACATAGGGCTGATACACAGCATTCAAGACCAGAGCCATTGAATTTTAGATTAAGAAATTTATTACAATTCGTCTTCATTTCAGGCTGGTATCTAAGTAAGGTCTTTTGCCTTTATTATGAGGGTGTCTGGGGAGACAACTCTGGTTATGCATTGCAAAAGTTTTGAAGTTCATACCCGTTAAACAACAAAAGGGCACTCTTTATTTAATTGTGGAAGAAGTATTGGTACTTTTATTTACAAAGGTAATTAAGTCTTTATGCCATAGTAACATGTTGTATTCCTGTCACTATGAACAATTGCTAGGAAATTCATAGGGTTAGCCAATGTTCATTCAAAACACTTTAGGAATTATTTACAAAGTTAACATTCTACCTGCAACATATATTTAATCTTTCCCCTGAGAAATCTCTGTGGGTTTCCTAGAATATTAGCAAGCTCATAATAAATATTTTGTTCAGTAATTGAAATGTGCTTTATTACTGTTAAAATAATAAGCAATGTGTTAGGAGAGTCTAAAACATTTAAACATCGAGTAAACAGTTGGAAAAGATCAGTGACTATCTGCATGGACCTTACTTTGCCATCACCTGGGGAGCTTTCAAGAAGACTGATTCCAGGATTCCACCCCCAGAGCTTCTGGATTAATTGTGCTAGTGTATGGCCTGTGCATCAGCATTTTTTAACTTCTTATTTTGAAATAATTATAGGCTCACAGGAAGTTGCAAAGATAATGTAGAGAGGTCCCTTGCACCCTTCACCCAGATTTCCCCAGTGGCAGCATCTCACATAACAGTGGTCCAACATCAATGCCGAGAAATTGACATTGGAATCATAACGTTAATAGTAGACCAGGAGCCTTATTTAAATTTCACCAGTTTGAAGATCAGGACTTTTAAAAGCTTCCCAGGTGATTCTCCTAAATAGCTAGCGCTGCACACCTCTGCCCTGAGTGCCATTTAAGATCAATTCCAACCATAAGTCTGTGATTCACACACACACACACACACACACACAATATACGTATTTGCACTGTGTAAATGTAGACCACACTCACCATACACATTCTAAATATTTAAAACTTTTAATAACAAATTGCAGAGTAACAGGGACTGACATTTAGAAGCAAACTTAACTGCCTGAAAACTGCACTTCACAATCGTACAAAATATATCCTGGTTTAGATCCTACGTCAAACAGAAGTGTCTACCATACCTGAGAAAGTAAACTAGGGTTTATGACTCTCAGAATTAAAGTCCACCTGAGGAATGAGAAGAAAATCCCATGGGTTTGGAAAATGTTATTTATAGACACAATTTAAGTTTTAAAGTCTGGTAACATGGTAAGAGACTTCTGATGTACATAATTATGTATAAAAATTCCCATTTATCATGTTGTCAATGCATGGAAAAAACTGTTGTTCTCTGTAAATAAATGAGTGTTTCTTCCTGTGCCGCCCGGGAACTTAAATACTGTCCTGGACAAGTTTCCATCCTTTTTCTCTTTAACAAGAGTTGAAATAGGTTTTCATCAGTTAAACAGTGGGAGGAATGAATAAACCTCACATCTCATCCTACTGTCTACTCTCAGGTATGAACTGTGAGGTTAAATAGGGACGTTTATAACCATAACAAGCTCTAAGCCAGAGCTTAGGGTCAGAGGATAAAACTCACGCTCACCTTATACAAAAAGGAGGTTTCCCTTTATTTGGGATGCAGCTTCTTCAGGTTAATGAAGAACCTTGCCATGGGGTCTGGGATGTATTTGCTGAGGCTTGTCTGTGCATGACCGGTCAGATTCCACCTGCCCCCGCCTCCAGCTGCACTGTCTGTATTTTCTGGTGTCTTGGGGTCTTTCAGAATGTCCCCCTCCGAGAAGCAGAATATGGTCAAATGTTCCAGATGTGGAATGGCTGACCCTTGTCTTCAGAAGCCTCCCTAGACGAACTATCTGCATGTCTTCCTCTTTCTCAGGCCCCCCCCCCCCATTCCCTCTGTGTCCCCAGGTTACCCTAACGACTTCCTGTTCCTGGCCCTGAGCCTGGCTCTCCCAGAGGAATTTTACTTGGATGAGTTCCATGAAGTTACAGAGCACCACGCATATCTGAGTCAGAGTTCTGAGAATATTCTCTCTACCTAATATTTCGGGAGAGAGGTTTAGTTTGGAGTGGCATTTACAGGAGCTCCGGGAAGCCTGCAGAAGACCTCGGAAAAACCGTGCTGAAGCCTTGTCTGTTTCAGCCAAGGGGAGAGCCTGATGGGGGCTGTAGATCTGGATTCTGTAATTCTCCTGCCCTGGGCCCAGGTTCCCGAGCTCAGTCCTGGGAGGAAAAGCAGGATGGGACGGATGGAGGGAAAGGGGCCACTGTCAAAGATTTTGATACACGTAATCCTTCCCTCCTCTTTATTCTATCTATTGATCCATCAGTTTTTACTTAAAGCTGTGAACTTGTAGCAACCGGGTAAAGTGTTTGGAACATACTGATTATCGTAGGTCAGCTGAATCAAGACATCAGGATTTTAGATGTGCACCACTTCAAGCCCTTCCTATGAGCAGAGAGAGTGATTAGCCCGTTACTGTGGTTTCAGAGATCCCAGCAGGGGCGTACTCCAGAATTCCCTTCCCCCACTGGGGAATGCCTTAATGGTACACCCCAATGTTCACCTTGACATCCATGGCTTATTCTTGGAGGGACCCTGTCATCTGAGATGGGTTGCACTATTTTAAAGCTAAGAACCGTGAATTCACAGTGTAACAGGAAGCATCTGACCCTTTCTAGAAGGCAGCATTAGGCGGGGGTGGGGGGGTGGGGGGGGGGTGTGGGGGGTGGGGGGGGTGGGGAGGAGATAAAGAACAAAAAACACTCCAAGTACACTGAGTTCCTGAGGACACAGGAAGGGGAGTCTGGAGGGCTGGTTGCCACAGAAACATGTCACCTGTCTCAACTTCCTGGCTTCCCACCTGCTCCGCCCTAATTATCAAAATAAACAAAACCAATCTGCACCATCAGTTCCCCGGACCATCTAGGACTGCATGCAGATGCGTTTTGTGTTGTTATCCATCATCGCCAAGGTATTTATTGCCTGGGGCCCGCTGAATCACTGATCTTCCTGTCCCTGAGCTGGCCTATTTCACCAGCTTGGCCGTGTGTGCTGTTTACTTAGAGGAGCTATTAAATTTCTCACCTGTGTGTCTTGTGAGAGCTGCAGCCAGGAGATAAAGCCTCTTGGCGTGTGGAGCATTGGTACACGAGAGATTTTCGGGAGCGTGGCTTCCTTCAAATCCCTGCTCAGGAATCTCAGATTAGAATCAAAATCAAAGGCTACCCTAGCCTCCCTGATGGGTTTCAGCGCTCCACCATAACAAGACATGCTCCAGGCTTGAGACGTTTTGACTAGAAAGCTAGATCATTAGCAGACTGTACACGCAGAATTAAAACTCAGATATCATCAAGAGAATGACTGAAAGGGAAAGCATTGACTGAGAATTGTCACGTTCCAGAAGGATTCTAGCACTGGAAACAAGAACTTTGGGGCCAAACATCGCTGGGTTAAAATCCTGACCCCACTGACCAACTAGGTGACTTTGGGAAAGTTCTTGAACATCTGTATTTGATCCAGCAATTTCACCGCTAAGAACCGATGGTACAGATACAATGATACTAGGTAGGATGTTTGTGTGTTAACTCATTGGAGCCCCATGACAACTCTAAGAGACAATACTGTTGCTGTCCGCAGGGCACTGAGGCACAGGAAGGATGACCTGCCCAAGGGTGAGTTAGCACTCTCATGAGAGGCAGCCTGGCCCATGGTTACGTGGATGGACTCCAGGGCCAAACTTCTTCGGTTTGACTCCCAGCTCTGCTGTTAACCAGCTATGCAAAGGGCCAGAATATTGCCTGCTACAGGAAAACTCCCATGTAGTATTTTACCCCGAGGGAAGTGAAATCTTCCCTGTTGTCAGTGACACCTACAGTGTCTGCTGATTTCAGTAATTTCTAATTCCAGAAACGAGAGCTGTTCAGCCCAATTCCTAAAGCAGTAGTGACCCCTGTATATCCTTTTTCAGTGGTTTTGTTCAGCCTTTAGCTAGCCTCAGCAAGTGAAGAATTAGATGAGTTTTACCATTCCTATTCTTGGGAGATAGACCCAAATGCCCAGAAATAATGTTATTTATACCAAACGGCCGTCCTCAAACACTGTATCTCTGGGATCACTTGTTCTCCTCCTACTCTGGAGCTGTTGGGTTTGTGTGCCCCAGACCCAGGAGGACCTGCCCTCATCATGAAACAACCTCCTGCATCTCAACTGCTCTCCAAACACCTCTGTCCAGCCTGCTTACTTGCTCACAGACCAAGAAAAATCTTTTAACATCAATCAGTGCTCTGAAACAGAATCTAGAAGTGGGGACACACATTATAGTCAGTACTCCTTGGTGTTGTTCAATATCAGGTTTTTCTCCAGTTGCTAACTTTATCCTGCTTTCATCATTCATTCAACAAATATTTATTGAGGAGCTGCTATGTGCCTGCCACACCCTATTGTGATGCTGAGGATACAGCAGTGAATGTGACCATTGGTGCTCCTGCCCTCACAGATCTTGCATTCTGATGGAGAAACCAATAAAAAAGTAAAAAAATAAATATATGACGTAGTCGGTGGTAATAAGGGCTATTGAGAAAAATAAAACAGGGGAATGTATTAAGGAATGGGAGGTGCTATTTTAGTTAAGATGGTAGGGAAAGGCCACCCTGACATTTGAAGAGAGGCCTGAGTAAAGTGGGAGGAAGTCATGTGAGGTTCTAGGGGAAGAGCGTCCCAAGCAAAGGAAACAACGGCCCTGGGGCAGTATTATGTTTGATGTGTTAAAGCGACAACAAGAACAGCTTAAGGGCTCAAATGCAATAAAGATGGAGGAGAGCAAAGAAAAAAAAGATGAAGGAGAGCAATGGAAAACCAGGTCACGTGGAGCCAGGACCAGATGCGGTAGGTTCTTATAACCTGTGATGAAAATTTTGGATCTCATTCTCAGTGTGATAGAGCTTCGTTGGGAGTTGAGAGCAGGGAATGGCGTGAACGAATTGGCTTTTCAAAAGGTGGATCATTCTGGCTTCTGGGTGGGACTAGATCGTCTTGGGACCAGAGGGGAAGCCAGGAGATGAGTCAGGAGGCTCTGGCCTTTGTCCAGATGAGAGAAGATAGTGGTTAGAATCAGGGTGATACAAGCGGAAGAGGCAAGAAGGGACAGACTTGAGAGAGACTCCAAAGGCTCAGTTAGCAGGATCTGCAAGTGGGTTGGATGTGGATGAGAGAGAAGGAGGGGGGTCGAGGAGGACTCACTCCGGAGTGAACAGTGCTGTCCTCTGAGATGGACATTTGTTTATTTACTTGTGTTATCTGTGAATATCATTCTTGCCCACTAGATTTAAAATTCCTTGCGACCAGGAATCCTTATTCTGTCTTTCCTTTTGGGAGTGACTCTCCTTGTACTTTGCACATAGTACATGCACAATAAAAGCTATGAAATGGGTAACTATAATGCCTAAGATGTTTACTGTTGAGTCCGTGGCCCTCATTTTTACTGTTTGTTCTGGATTTGCTGTACTGTTTGGGGGAAAGGGCTCACTTTCTGACTGAATTTTCCTATTGTGAAGTAGGATTCATCATATTTGCCTTTGTCATGCAAATGCAGTGTCCGTATACCTAATAGTGTGTAAACAGTATGGGATAGAGAGTCCTCAGTTCTCTGTAGTAAGGGAGAGAGAACAGTGAAAATAATGTGGGGAGAATGTCTTACTGAGGCATCATTTCATATTTGCATTTCAGACTCGGAGGGTCGATTGTCACCACACCCCACTATGTTACTGGCAAACAGTGTTAATTAATTAAGTGTTCTTTCCTGGAATATCTGGAAAAAGCCTCAAAACGTTTCTTAATGTAGCCCTTCAAGTTGCCATTTCTGCCTGATCTAATCTAATCTGCTCATCTAAAAGTTGAGGAAATTAAAGCCCAGACATAGTAAATGACTTGCCCTAGGCCACCCTCGCAGGTGGGGACAAAACCAGAGCCTGAACCTGAACTCTGATTCCCAGTCCAGTGTGCTTTCCAGCAGATAGTGACAGAATGATAGGAGGGTTTATGTGGGGAAGGTCAGGTAGGACAGGAGGAAGCTTATGGGCGTGTGAAGGGCAGGGTGTGGGGCTCCAAAGTGGACTGGGAGGCAGGGAAGCCCCTCAAAACAGGCTTGGAGTAGAAGGGGGTCCCAGAGCCCATTGCCCTGACAGAGGCAAAGCTTGCTGTCATCTAGGGTTCTTGTTTCAACATCTGTCTACTTAAAGACAAAGGATGGATCCATTAGCCTCTTTTATCCAATCAAATCATGGAGGATGTGATCCGGCATACTAATCCTGGCATTGAACATGGATTTTCTCTTGCTCCTTTTATTAAATATTTGCAGAATTAAAAAGCATTCTCTCATTGCCTGCTGAATCTGTGTTCAGTCACCTTAGATCGACCACAAAGTGGCTGTTTAATTTCCTCAACACATAAAGTGACACAAACATTCTTTCAGTTGTTTTTCTAGGTGTGCTGTCACTGGAAATCTAGCCATTATGGTTGAAAGTGAGGGATGCTTTGCTTTAAATCACAATAGAGTATTCTGCTCAGGTCTTCCCTGTAGCCAAGCTGTCTTCTCCAGATTTGGAACAATAAAATGTCTTGCTTACTTATTCTCACACAGGCTTATTAACATGCCACGAAAGAAATAGGCCTGTTGTTCTTTGGAAACGTTTCTATTAAACAGATATTTCTTAATGAGACAACCCAAATTTTGGACGTGAGAATGATCTTTAAGCTGAACCTTCCACTGAGTGAAACCTGACTGGTTTTCATTTTTGGGGGGCCAGAGTTCTTTAATAGACTATTAAGCCTTTTAATGCAGTTGATAATTCTAATGTTAATGATTGTCTTAATTTGAGATTTCAGTGAATTCGTATATTTTTGACAATGTGGAAAATATTATTAAAATTTAGATAGCCAAAAAACCCCATCTCCTTATAAAATATGCAGACGTTACTTAGCCCTTCCATTTTTGTTGAGATTGTTAATAGCGTGCTTTTAAGCATAAGTTTAGATTCTTCACATTTGAACTTAAGGTGTAAATCAGATTCATTTCTTGGGGTCACAGTCTGGAGAACAGTGATTAAATCTGAAGAATTTTCGTACAGCTGATAACAATGTCATTTTGCTCACGTTGTGACCCAAAGTGAAAGGTGTGGTATTGGGAGGAGGGAGATGAAGATTCTAGATTTGATTCTATCACTAACTTGATCCATGACCTGATGTACAGTGTATGTATCCACCCAGGAAGGGAACTCAAATTTCCCCATCTGTAAAATGCAGGCATAGGATTGATTCATTTCAAAGGTTCTTCAGAGAATTATCGTTCCGTGAATTATAGTGTTGTGTTATCCAAATTTTTCTTTGTACAACAGGTTAGATTTTTTCTATTATTAAATTATTATTCTATTAAGTATTCTTTTATCATATTATCATTTTATTCTATTATTAAAGTGACACGTTTACATTGCAGATGATTTGGAAAATATAGCAAACGAAAAAAAGAAAACAAAAATTATTGGCAGTCCCTCCAATCCAGAGTTAGGCACTGCTAATATTTCGGTGCATTTTTTTTTCAGGCTTTTTACATGTATGCATGTTACATGTAATAATGGGATCAGACTACATTTTTTTTACTAATGTCTTTCCCATGGCATTAATTCCTTTGAGAACATACTTTTAATAGTTACCTAATATCTCATCCTATAGATTTATCATAATTCATTTAACTAGTCCCTAATGGTTGGACATATTTTTTCACTGTTATAACTCTTGCACATAAATATTTATCCATACCTCTGATGATTTCTTTGAAGAGATTTCTAGACATATTACCAGTAAAAATTATGCATATTTGTGAATATCTTTAACAGATTTTGGCGTTAGGACCTTGTTGCCCTTATAAAGCGACTTGACAATTATTTCTTCCTTCTCTATTTTCTGAAAGATTTTGTTTAAAATTGGTGCTTATTTTATTAATCTTACTCATCTTTTTGACTTTGGCATTTAACCCTTTATATTTCCCTCTCTTCACTGCTTTATCTATATCCCACAAATGTTGATACATTGTTTCATTATCATTTGGCTTAAATATTTTAAAAATTTTCCTTTGCGTTACTGTTTGACCAAAGGATTATTCAGAAGAGTGTTGTTTTATTTCTAAATACTTGGGAGTTTCTAGGTGTCTTATTTTTATTGATCTCTAATTTAATTTCATTGCAGTCAAAGAACATCCTTTATCAGTGGTTATCAAAATTTTTGATCTCACCACCTTTACACTGTTAGTTTATTGAAGACCCAAAGAGCTTTTGTTTATGTGGGTTACATCCACTTATATTTACCATATTAGAAATTAAAACTGAGAAGTTTCTTTTAATTTCTTAAATCATTTAAAAATAATATTTTTAAACATTTATTTTATTGAAGTATAGTTGATTTACATTGTTGTATTAATTTCTGCTGTACAGCAAGGTGATTCAGTTATAAATATATATACATTCTTAAAGATAGTATTTTAGTGTAAATAACATTTTTTAATGAAAAACAACTGTATTTTCCAAAGCAAACAAAAGTAGTGAACAGACTGAGATTGGTTTATACTTTTGCAAACCTATTTAATGTCTGAAAACAACTGGATTTTCACATTTGCTTCCTCATTCAGTCTGTTGTGATATCAGAAATCATTCAGCCTATGGAAAATTCCACTGTACACTCATGAGAGAATGAGAGTGAAAAAGGCAAATAAAGTCCCAATATTTTGAAAATAGCTTTGACTTTATGGACCTCCTAAAAGGGTCTCAGGGACCCCATGGACCTGGAGGTTTTGAGAGCCTCAGATCTACATGAATTTGATCCTTTTGAATTTATTGAGATTTGTTTTACAGTCTAGTACATGGTCTTGTCATGGTGAATGTTCTATGTTCATCTGAAAAGAATGTATTCTGCAGCTGCTGGGTACAGTGTTCTATAAATGTCAGTTAGGTCAAACTGGTTTGTAGAGTTGTTCCAATGTTCTTTATTGTTACTGATTTTTTTAGTTTCCCTATCAGTTTCTGAGAGGGAGATGTTAAAAATATCCAGCTGTGATTGTAGACCTGTATCTTTCCCTTTAGTTCTGTCAAATTCTGCTTCATTCATTTTGAATTTTGGTATTAAATGCATTCACATCTAAGGTTGTTGTATTGATTTTAAAATTATATGTGTATAATCTTATCTCTGGTAGTTCTCTATGTCTTAAAGTCTACTCTGTGTGATATTAATGTAGATGCACCACGTTTCTTATGCTTACTCTTCGCATGGTTTATATTTTTCTAATCTTTTACTTTTAAGAAGTCTGCCTCTTCGGATTTCAAATGTGATATATAAGAAAGAGGAAGAGTATTGCTTTCTTGCTTTTTATCTAGTCTGATAATTTCTGCCTTTTAATTAAAGTGTTTACAGTCCATTTACACTTGAAGTAATCATCAATATGGTTGGGCTTAAGGCTACCATCTTGGCATTTGTTTTCTATTTGTTCCATATGGATTATGTTCCTCAGTTACTCTTTCTCTGCTTTCTCTTGGGTAAATCCATTATTTTCTTAGTATTCCATATGATTCCCTTCTGTGGACTTTTTAGCTGGTCCTCTTTGTGTTATTTTTAATGGTTGCTTTAGCCTAGAGACTACAATATGCATCTTTAACATACGATGGTCTACCTTCAACCAATGCTCTATTACTTCACAAAGTAAGAACACCACGACAATCTGATTCCTTTCTCATCTACCCTATCTTTGTGCTCTTATTGTCACCTACTTAACTTCTACCTATGCTGTAAACCCTACAATCTGTTATTGTTATTTTACTTTAAATAATTAATACTCTTTCAAAGAATTTTTAAATAAATATAATAAGAATGTCTTGTATATCTCCCTATGAATTTATCCTTTCTGGTGTTCTTGGTTCATTTCTGCCATTCTGAGTTTCCACTGGGGGTTATTTCCCTTCAGTAGAAAGAATATTTTTTTAGCATTTCCAGTAGTTCAGATATGCAGTAAATGGATTCTCATGTACTTTTTCTGTTGAATATGGTTTTTATTTTGTCTTCGCATTGTTTAACAACCTTACTGAGGCATAAATTACATACCATAAAGTTCATCCATTTTCAGCGTACAATTCGATGATTATTAGTAAACTTACGGAGTTGTACAACCATCCCCACCATCCAGTTTAACATATTTCCATCCCCCAGAAAAGTCCTTCATGTCCATTTTCAGGCAACCCTCTTTTTCACCCACACCTGCAGGCAAAAGTCAATCTACTTTTTTGGTTGTTTCATATAAATGGAATCATACATTATATGATCTTTTTGCTTCTTTTCATTTAGCGTAATGCTCATGAGGTCTATCCATGTTACAATATGTCAGTAGTTCATTCCTTTTTATTGATAAATAGTAAGTGTTTTAATGTATGACTATACATTTCAATTATCCACTCACCAGTTAATGGACATTTGTATTGTTTTCAATTGGGGGCTATTATAATAAATCTACTATGAACATTTTTATACAAGTCTTTGTGTCAACATAGGTCTTCATTTTTCCTGGGTAGATACCAAGTAGTGGAATTTCTGGGTCGTATTTTAATTGTATGTTTAACTTCTTAAGAAACTATCCAATTGTTTTCCAAAGTGCCTGCACTATTTTACTTTCTCACGAGCAACAGATAAGGATTTGCCTTCATATTTGAAAGCCATTTTTGCTGGATATAGAAATCTAGGTTGACAATTCATTGTTTTTCCTTCTTCACTTTAGATATGTTGTCCCATTGTATTATGGCCACTACTGTTTCACAAAAGTCTTAATTCCTATTGTTGTAATACGTCTTTTTCCTCTTCCTGCTTTTAATACCTTCTCTTTAATTTTGAGTTTTAGGAGTTTACCTATGATATGTCTAGCTCTGGTCATCTTGGGGTTTAATGAACTTGTTGAATTTATGTATTGATATTTTAATCAATTTGGAGAAAACGTTGGCCATTATCTATTTCCATGTTTATTCTGCATCATCCTCTCTTCTACTTTTGGAACTCCAATTATGCATCTGTTAAAATATATTATCCCACAGATCTCTTTTTCTTTATTTTAGTTTTGGTCTGGATAAAGCAGTGCCTTTACAGCCTGGCTCTTTGTCTGGGGCTCTTCGGGATTCTAATCCATTATTCCAGCCCACATAAAACCATAAAAGTTTGTTAGGAATTCATCTGGTTGCTCTTTACACCTGTCCGTAGTGAATTCTTCTTTCTCTCGCTATTACACAGAAGAGGAAAGCAGACATGTGTCTCTTCTCTCATGAGGAGGGCTTATCGCTATATGGAATTTAGTTCCCTTAGGATTCTTTTCCATCAGCTCTCTTAGGGGGTTTTAAAAATCTGTGATTGTGTAGTTCATGTGGCTTATCCTTTTTGAGAGAGTAGCGTGATGGTTTCCTGCAACTTTTACATTTAACTGGAAGTGGAAATTTCTGTGTGCTCCATTTATTTTTTTAAAGGCGTCTTCATTCCAGAAAGATTGTTTCCAGTTATGCTTTCACCAACAGAGTATTGAAAACTCCATTTATACCAAAAATAAAAACACCAAAATTTCAAATGTGTATCCCAGAGCCATGCTTAATGAAAACTTCCTCTTTGATAAGTCTATTTATGATTCCACTATTGGAAGCCTACATTTTTCTCCATCATGCCTTCCATACCAGGTGTCCCAGAGACACAGCGCAAAGAAAACTCCACCCCAAAGCAGTTTTTATTCTTTTGTAGAGCATTTGTCCTGAAACTCTTCCTCCTTACCTATTTTGACGAAGTAGTCAGACTTGCCTGAGAAGTGACCTGAAAATCTCTTCCCCCTTCTTGCCTTGAGCCTAGAGACAGTCCCCCATAGCCAGCGTCTTATTTTCTCTACTCCTGACTCTCCAGCTCTGTGAAAACACTCAAATGAACATATCTCCATCAAAGAAAGAGTTTGATTTCTCAACGCTTTGGGAATTTCCAAAGGTATGGCCTTGCCCAACAGACACACACAGCCCAGACCCCAATCTAGGTGGTATGAATGTGTATAATCAGCCTGCCATGTTATACCAGAAACTGACATTTTGTGCATTTCCACCTAGCTCCTTAACCTCTCTCTCTTTATCTTCCTCCATCCTAGCTTTTTGATTTACCAAAACCCCTCCTTGAAAAGGGAGAGGAGATAAAAGAAGATGGGGGTTATGAAGGAAGATTTACTTTTTTAGATGCCTTCCTTCTCAGGCTGGCCCTAGAATTGTTAGAAATACAGAGCAAGGCATTTGGTGTCCTCACCTGCCGTTTTTAGGCAGATGGAATCTTCTTCAAGTACAGGGCATTAGTAGTCTGCAGCTTGACAATATCCATTGACGTGATCATAATGTACTTCTAATTATTTCTAATTTATGTTTCTCTTTTTATTTAAACATCTGTTCCTTTTTTTAAAAATTTATTTATTTATTCATTTTAGTTTAGGCTGCGTTGGGTCTTCGTTGCTGCTCACGGGCTTCTCATTGCGGTGAGCGGGGGCTACTCTTTGTTCAGTGCGCGGGCTTCTCATTGCGGTGGCTCCTTTTGTTGCGGAGCACAGGCTCTAGGGCAAGCGGGCTTCAGTAGCTGTGGCACGTGGGCTCAGTAGTTGTGGCTCGCAGGCTCTAGAGCACAGGCTTAGTAGTTGTGGCACACGGGCTTAGTTGCTCTGTGGCATGTGGGATCTTCCTGGACCAGGGCTCGAACCTGTGTCCCCTGCATTGGCAGGCGGATTCTTAACCACTGCACCACCAGGGAAGCCCTCTAATTTATATTTCTTACATTTAATCCTGATGACTTATTTATTTATTTGAAATCTCACCAATCATAACCAGCATGTATTACTAATTCAGCTATTTTTAAAAATTATGAATTTTACCAGAAAATCTTTTCTGATCTTATTCATTTGATCTTTTTTGCTTTTCAGCTCTTTTCTCAAGCTCCATTTACTCCCTGGTCTCTGTCTTGACACAGACTAACCCTGATATGTCAAATAACAATATGATTACCTGCTCATTTGCTAATTTAAGACATTCAAATTCAATTTAAAATGAAAGATTTTCCACATTTAAGAATTAAATCCTCTTACTTCTGGTTCTGTCCCCATTTGTTTTTTGATTCTGTATAAAATTGGATTTTGCATTCACAGCATACATACTTCAACACAGACATGTGCACGCATGCTGTATTACTTAAGGTAAAGCTGTCTTCTGTACCCGATATGCCCTAAAATCTCAGGGGCTTACCGGAAGAGAAGTTTGTTTCCCACTCATGTAAAACCCCATCGGCAGTGTGACGGGGAAGAGGAGGAAGGAGATAAGAGTGTGGTTCATGCAGTCATTCAGAGACCTAGGCTGATAAAGGCTCTGTCATCTTCAATACTTAGCTCCAAAGATCAGGTTGAAGACATGAGGTCTTCTGGAGGTTCTTATGGGCCAGGTCTGAACATGGCATTTGTTCTGTCGCCACTCCAATGGACAGAACTCAGACTGGGTACTGTAGCCCTGATTGGGGAACCACTTTCCAGAAACAGCTCTGCACCATGGAAGGAGCACAAGCTTCGGTAGACTTTCAGCCATCTCTCCTTATACAGATTAGTATATCGGAGGCTGCATGGCTACGCTTCTTATTAATTCTTCAGTATACATCTCTAGGACTCTCAGAGCTTGAGGAATAGGGCAGTGGGGTAGGAGAATTCATGCTGAGCACCAAAGACTAAAGCAGATGGAACTGCTGCTGGGATAGATGGCTCAGAAATAGCCCATTCATGAAAAGAAGCGAGGGTGACCTCAGCTTGTCTTGTCTTTTACTCATGCATTCTTTCAGTCACTGATCAGACATTATCTTGATTACTTGATTTATGCCGGGCAACGTGCTAAGTGCTGAGGACACAATAAAACATTTATCCCTACAGTGGGATAAATAAGGATTCATGTGCATTACGTATGTGGAAGTAATATGCATTATTTTAGTGGAGGAGACTTGCCTTCCACTAAGATAGCACGAGAAGTTCCCAGCACAAGGTCTCAGAGGTCTATTTGCGCATTAGGTTTCTAATGTTTCCTTACTAAAATCCCTTGCATATTTGCAGCCCCTGGTTCCAACTTTGCACTCCACTCTCATGTGTAGTAATATGATTTATTTGTTCTTAGTAGAAAGATCTCTCTGGCCACAGATCATCTGAAGGATGGATTCAGTAGCAGTGAAATTAGAGGCAAGAAGAGCCAGGAAGCTACTGTTAGAGCCTTCACTGGGTCATTCTTCCCATGGAATAAAATTTAAATTTCTACCCATAACTCACAAAGCTCTTCATGGTCAGGCCCCTGCCTAACAGTCTAGCTGCATTTTCCACGCCTCCCAATCTATCATCCCTAACTCCATCTGGGAATTTCTGCAATATTGGGCCACTCATAGTTTCTCTCGCCTTACCACATCATCCCATGTTCCCGCCTGTACTTAAAATGTCATCTTACTACTTGTCTGCCCATCTAGATAACTGGAAAACTACTTATTTTTCAATGTTTAGCAAAATGTTCCTTGTTTAGGGAAAGCTTCTCTAACACCTATTCTATATGGCAAACTTGGATACTCATTCTCCTGTGCTCATACCACACTTTGTATCAACATCATTTATAGCAAATATAATTTATATTGTCACATCCTCATATCATATCATATCAATCATATTGTGATTCTTTACTCCCTTTCACAATGACCTCCTTGAGGAACAGGATAGTGACTTGCCATCTTTCTATGGCCAGCGCCTTGCGAGTACTGGGCACACAGTCTATGCACTAAATAGACATTGAATGGATGAATGGATGGATGAATTCTAATTGTAGGAAACCACCCATGTGAAGCAGAGTTCTTAATAATATGGCATGTATTGAGCAGTTCAGTTTGTTTCAACAGTAGGATGTGTGCAGAGGAGTAGTTAGAAAAGAAATGGCTGGAGAAGTAGGTTGCTGTCACCATATTAAAAAACAACAACAAAAAACCATTTGATTCTACCATCAATGGGAAGGCAATGAAGGTAGCTGGGCCAGGGGAGTGATGTGGTCAGAACCAGTTCTCACCAGTATGAATCTGGTGGTACCAAATAAGAAGATGGGGCAGGCAGGGAGGCAGAGTGGGTAGGAGGCTGATAGTGGACCTTTGTTGTTTTTGAGCTTCCAGCATCCTCACGCCCCTCTGTGTTGGGGAAGTCTCCCCTCCATCACCCATGGTGAGGATATCACCTGCCACTAAGAGGCCATGGGAACCAAAATTTTCCTACCCAGATCTCCTAGCTGTTGGGTTTAGGGTGATTCAGGATGTGACCAGTTGGACACCACACTCAAAACTTTGACTCCACAGAATACTGCACAAAGTCACAGGGACAGTTAGGGATCACTCATGGCAGTAGAGGAGGAGGGACATGTCCAGGAGTTGTAGGTTCCGGTGGTAGTGTCCTATCCACATTCGTTCCTGTAGCATCACCTCGGAGGTTGTCTTCTGCAGTTTAGACGCTCTTGGTTCCTACCTAATTTCTGAAGCTCTTTCTCAAAATTCTTGTTAATTCTGTGATACCTGATAACTTCCTTGTATGTTCCTTTTCTGATAGTTAGCCAAGAGCGGTTTCTATCACTTGCAGCCAAGTGCCCTGACAGGTACAGAGTTGAAAGAGTGGTGGGCATTGATGGATGCCCACCCAACATCCATTCCCTTCCTAACCCAGATCTTTGCTTGCATATCCATCCATTCTCATGCAAGCCACATACTTTAGCTTTTTAACACCATTCCTTGCTGGAGGAGTAGGTTCAAGTTGACCTAAGCCCATCAGCACATTCCTTACCCCAACTGCAGCGTGTTCAGAAGTGAACAGGTGACCTAAATGGTCTAGCTGTAGAATGAAATACAGGCTGTGATTGCTAATGGCAGCCAATTTGGAAATCAGCTTTAGAATGACACTGAGCTTCAGAAGACAGAGTCAGAGAAACAAGGCCCTTTGACAACCTCACTGAACCTCGGGATCAACCAGCCCTGAACCTTAGTGAAGCTGTGCACTAGTCAAGCCAATGGAAGGGATCAAAGATGACTGAGCTTATGATGTAAGTTATTGGGTGGAAGGCGGTGTCACAGTTGAAACAGGGAGCACAGGAAGAGGAGCGGGCTTAGTGGGAAGATTAGAAGAAGCTCAGGTCCAAATATGCTACCTTTGCTTTTTTAGACTTTTATGGGGGGTGGGGGGCGGGGTATGCGGGCCTCTCACTGTTGTGGCCTCTTCCATTGCGGAGCACAAGCTCCGGATACGCAGGCTCAGCGGCCATGGCTCATGGGCCCAGCCGCTCCGTGGCATGTGGGATCTTCCCGGACCGGGACATGAACCCGTGTCCCCTGAATCGGCAGGTGGACTCTCAACCACTGCGCCACCAGGGAAGCCCTGTTTTTTTTCTTTTCTTCATAATTCTTTAATTTCAAGTAAAGAGTAAGATTCATCGAATACTTTCATGTATTTACACCTCAACTAAAGTCTAGGCCTTTTTGAAAGAGAGTAGACATAGTTGCATAGAAAGACCACTACTCATAGATTTGGTTCCATGCTATGGTCTTAGCATGAGAGGGCGAGTGGGGCTAGGCTGAAAGGGAATCTGTTTCTAGAGTTTTGATTAGTCAGAACCATAACAGTTTTGCAATAGTATCCATTCCTAATCAATACCAATAAAGACTAGTATCTACTGCTGTAAGTTGTAATCTCAGTTTTTACCGTTACCCTTTTCTGCTAATGTAAAGATTAATGTTACTAGCTAACTATTGAAATGAACAAATGTGGATGTGTATCTCACTGTCATGGGTGTATAAATCTGATCACAATGTACTCTTGTCACCTGCATCGTGAAGTTATTTCAGATAAACTTACCACTGTCTACACAGGCTTGGAATTTTAGAATCTCCTTCCCTCCCTGCCTCCCCTTCTCCTTTTTCTGGTACCTCCAACCTCGATGCCTTCACTCTCCAGCCCCAGACCATTACCTTGACAGCCAAATAGTTGTTAAATCTTGAACATTCTATCTCCATGGTGTTTCTCATATCCATTTCTTTCCTTATATTACTATTACCTCTCCAAGATCCAGCCCCTCATCACTTTCTGGCTAAAGTTTGGAAACAAAAATTTCCAATCCCTCTTCACTCCGATTCAACCTAGATCTTTTCATAAACTTTTGATAGATCCCATATCTTTCTGAGTGAAATATACTCACTCTTCACCCTGGCACTCAAATTCCTCACCTTTGTGGCTACAAACGTCTCTTCCCATCTTACAACGCACCATGGCCCTGCTCGGACTTGCCATTCAAACTAAATGAGCCATTTGCTGGTCTTTAAACAAACCCCAACCTTGCTCACAAGACCTTGATCTCTATTAGTTCTACTAAGCGTCCATATCATATGCCCTCCTCTTTCATTGAAAGCTTTCTTGATTTTGCTGGTAGATGGGATCTTTCATCTTTTTAAGAGACCCACCCTTGTCACTGGCACCATCTTCTCCTTACAGATAAGACTTTGAAACCTTAACTGTGCAACACCTCCATTGCTTTTCCTGACCACCACCCCCCGACTAACTCCCCCACCGCCTACCCTCCTTTTAGTCACCGAGTTCTTTCTTATATTTCTACAATGTCTCATTGACGAATTTGGTCCCTCATTGCCACTGGCTTAGATAATCCAGTCAAATACAGCCAAGTATCTACTCTCTTAAATTTCCTTTGAGATGTCAATTTTCTCCCCTTCTGCCTTTGTTACATTCCAATCCAGTCTTCACATCAGCGCCAGACTCCTTTCAAAAGTGCAGATGTGTTCATGTTCTCACTTCTAGAACGTTGAAGTGAAGAGTTCACACTTTGGAGATAAGCCCTTCAAGATTCAACCTGGCTCTACCACTTTCTAGCTATTTGACCTTGGGCAAATGACTTCCTCATTTCGAAATGGGGCCTATTGTGAAGTTTAAATAACACAATACTTGTGAATTTTTGCAGAGGGACTTCACAACTGTTGCCCTAAGTCAATGATAGTGTGATGGGATGATAAATTCCAAGTTTCAACTGAGTCGTGATAACATAGTAAATACGACATTTTGAACAGACCAATAGGTCTGTTCTGCATATAGGTATCAGACCAATATGCAGATTTTCAAAGCAGGTGGCCCAAAACTAGTTAGATTGCTCTGAAACCTGAAGGAGGGAGAAGCAAGTGGAAATGAAAGATGATTCTGTGAGCAGGTTTTCTTTGCAGAAATCCATCCTGGGACTCCTGCTGTTACCTCAGGCGGGAGGGTTAGGTGGTGGCAGCTCCCTCACCTCAGGTCTGATTGGAGGCAGGAGGCATTTCCATGGGATAGTTTGGAGACCTGAATCTGTGGTCCCTGATGAATGACTCCCACTTTAGTGTCCCCTGTTACTCTAGGGCTGTGTGTGTGGACTTTTTTGGTTGTTAGGGACAGAAACAATATCTGAATTAGCTTGGGGAAAAAACGGAGGCCTTGGTTGGGATAATACTAGAATATGGAAGAGTTGACTGAGGAGACCCATGCAAGGACAAGGTGCCCCCAGGCCTCAGGAGCAACCGGAAACGAGGACTCCAATGCTTCTAGGACTTCCTTCCTCCACTTTTTCTTTCAGTTTCTGTCTGAAGGTGGCTTTGTGGTGAAAAAAACATGGCCAGCCACAGTCCCAGGGTTCCGGCACCACAGGGCACTGGCACTCCTGACCCACTTTGGGTCTGGGAAATCCTCTCGGGAACTCTGACTGGCTTGGACTGGTCAGGGCCTCCCTCAGATGAACCCAGGGCGGGGAGGAAGAACAGCTCCCAGAGAGACAGGGGTGCTAAGCAAACACGCTATTAATTTTCTGCCCTGTAACTTTTCAAGTGTGTCAACTTAGACATAGCACGGCCCGGTGTAATCCCCCCACAAGCCGGTTCAGATGGGGAGGACGGGAAGGGGGATAGGTCTTCCTAAAGGTGGATCGAAGCAGGGATGAAACCCTGAGAGCTGGGGAAGAGGGTAAGGCAAAAAAGAAGTGAGGGCTTCCCTGGTGGTGCGGTGGTTGAGAGTCCGCCTGCCGATGCAGGGGACACGGGTTCGTAACCCGGTCCGGGAGGATCCCACATGCCACAGAGCGGCTGGGCCCGTGAACCATGGCCACTGAGCCTGCGCGTCCGGAGCCTGTGCTCCGGAACGGGAGAGGCCACAACAGTGAGAGACCCGCGTACCACAAAAAAAAAAAAAAAAAAAAAGAAGTGAGACGGCTTCTTCAGAGTGCTACTCGAGGATGAGCTGTAGGATATTCGTGGGGCCTCTGGAGGTGCCCACCGGGCAGTGGAGGAATGAGGACGGTCCCCGAGTCTGACCGAGGGCATTGCAATTGCCACTTAGCCGGGACTTGTGTAGGATGGGGAGCTGGCCTTTTCTGTCGCTCCTTCTCTCCTGTAAGTGTCCCTCTCACTTCTTATGGACCCCCCCGGCTCCCACTGCACCATTCCCATCACCCTGTGACCCGAGGCCCCTTCATTTGCCTCACTCTCCCTTGCCAGGTTCACGTTCCTTTAAAGAGACCCGCGGCAGCCCCTCTTCTCAGCTGGCTTCCACAGCTGAAGGATGCCACTCATTCCATTATCCAGTCACCGACACATTTCCCTGAGCTGTCACTGTGTGGCAGCCCCCATTGTAGGCACTGGGGGAAAACACAGTGAGCAAGGTAGAGGGGCCCTGCCCTCATGGAGCTTTCATTCCAATGGAGAGATCAACAGAAACTACACAAATAAATATGTGATATCAGTTAGTGGTAAGCGCTTTGAAGAAAAATAAAACAAGGCGGGGAGATAGTGAGAAGGGTCCTACTTAGATAGGCTAATCAGGGTGGGCTTCTCTGAGGCGGGGGCCTTTGAGCTGAGGCCTGAATGCTGTGGAGGAGTGAGCCGTGCTGAGATGGGGGAAATGGACTTCCAGGCGAGGGAAGCCAAGGGGCTGGAGGTGAGAATGTGTTTGACTTGTGATGACCAGACCTAAGTGAGGTATCGGAGAAGAAGAAATGCAAATAGCTCTTGACCAGATGAACAAATGCCCCACCAGGCTCATCATAAGAAGAATGCAAACCAAAAACCCATTGAGAACTGTGGTTATTTAGACTTTTTGCTTGCTCAGGTCAGAAACAGAATCTGAATTAGTTGGAGGAAAGCCAGGGAGGTATTGACTGGGACAATGCTATACTAGTTCACATATAGAAAGATCCTTAGATGTCCCCACAGTAGGAGAAATGCACCGAGATAACCACATCTCACTCACCAGATAGGCAAACGTCCAAGGCATTCTACAACACGTGCGGTGGGGAAACCCCCTTTCTCATAAATTGCTGGTGGGGAAGCAAAATGGTACAACCCCAATGGAGGAGAATTTGTCTAAATCTAGCAAAATTATCCATACATTTGCCTTTTAACCCAGCAATTTCACTTCTAGAATCTGTCCCAAAGTTACAGTAGAAAAATGTGAGTAGATATAAGCCAAGCCTATCCATTGCTGCACTATTTAATAGCAAAAGACTGGAAACAACCCAGATACTCATCAGTAGGGGCTTAGCCGCACCAGCGTGGTAAATCCACATAGTACACATGGTGGAATACTATACAGCTGTGAAAAGGAATTGGACTACTTTTACATATGACTATGTAATGATCTCTAGGATCATGCTTTCTAGTGATAAAAGCAAGACAGAGAAAAATGTGCAAAGTATGCTATCATTTGTCAAAGAAAGGGAGGGAAAATAATACACATATATATTTATATATTTTTAAATGAGAGAACAGATAAACAATAAAGATGAAATAACAGTAACCTGTATGGGAGGGAAGGAGGGAATTTGCTGGAGGAGACAGGGAGAGAAGCTAGATTTCTTTGTAGAGTTGTAGTTTGAGTTTTGAACCATGTAATATGCTTTATACTTATAAAACAAACCTAAATTTACTGAGAAAGCAATCCCTAGGAATCAAATTTGAAGGAAACAAATGAACCTCACTTGGTTTCCAGTTGGTGGAGGAAAGGAACTATTCCAAATGACTAAAGCACGGGAATCTCTGCCATCCTTATGGGATATACCCTTAGGACAAAAAGAACTGGGGGATAAAATCTTAAATTGTTCCTACTGAATATTGTGATTCTGAAGCTGCTGTGTATTGTAGTATTGAATAACGCAAATGAGTAATTACGTTACTGGTAAGAACCAAGATATTTGGTGTGGAAGAAGGAGGATACAGATGTATGACTGAAAAATTCTGGATTTGATTTGGAATTATCAGTCAGAACTCAAGATGCACGTTATCTTTAAAACCCATTTATTCAACTATACTTCAATTACAAAATAAATTTAAAAATATATAAGTAAGGCCTTATTATTTAAAAAAAGTTTAAAAAATACATTTATATATTTTCTAGTTCAGTCCACTAAAAAGTCTTATAAACAATAGCTGACTCAGTGCCAAGAACACCTCTAAGTCTATAGATTATGATCTTGAAATATGTTGAAATACTAAATGAAACTGAGAAAGAAATGACTGATTCCTTATCTGGGGCAGGAAATAGACAGGATGAGTCTGGAACATTTTGGCCTGCCAGAAGGTGAGGTAGCCCTCAAAGACTACTGAGATTGTGTCAAAAGGACGCAGGAGCCAACCTGCTGAGATTCTCACCAGCAATTTAAGCATCAATAAGATAAAGCGATGGTGATGAATTGGGAGATTGGGATCGACATATATACACTAATATGTATAAAATGGATAACTAATAAGAACCTGCTGTATAAAAAAATAAATAAAATTCAAAAATTCCCCCCCAAAAGATAAAACAACAGTGGATTTAAACCCATCAAATATGTTTAGTCCACGAGTTCATAAAGATGCTTAATAAAGTAAAAAACCTCAGTGATCTTCTTTGAAGGACAATGTGAAGCAAGTCATTTAAAAAAAAAAAAAGCTAGTTAATAAAGGAAAAGAATCAAGTGTGTATTTTGCCTGTCTTACAAAAATGTAGCTCAGGGTAACTCCATAGTAGATGAGAGGTAGTTCCTTGTAATGGAAGTACTCTATGAATAAATAAAGAGGGAATACCATCATTTTGCAACTTATAAAGAAAGAGTAAATCTACTCATTGAGCATGAAGGGCTGCTAATACCACAAAAAAGAGATGGCCAGGCATTACATACCCGCAATGGAAGTATACAGCACCATTCGTGAAGGAGTCTTGCCAAACCCAAAACCTATCAAGCGTCTGGATCTAATGAACAGGACCTACAGGTAAGAGAGAAACCAATTAAATGAAACTATGTGGAATTCATCAAGAAAATCCAGACTGGGGAGAATTCTAAAGGACAAATAACATGGTTTTATCATCACCAACAACAAACTGCAAGGAAGAAAAAAGAAGACATGGAGGAGGACTCTATAGACTAAAAGAGACATGAGAGACATAGTAGTTTAGATCCCAGCGTAAGTAAACAAAATGTTAAATAAAGGAAGGATGGAAGGATGGGACCAGGGAGGGGATGGAGAGGGAGCGGGGAGGGAAGAGAACATTGGTAGTGCAGCTGGAGGAATGTGAACACTGGCAGGACATTTGATGATACTGAGGAACTGTTCTTGCTTTTGAGTGTGTGTGATGATAGGTATTATGATTTCAAAAGACAAGCCCTTGTCTTTTCAAGATAGACACTGAGATATTTACGGATGAAACGATATGATGTCAGACATCGGCTTCAGAATAACCGGGAGTGAGTGCGAGTGGTTGGGTACATGGAACGCTGGTGCTCAGACTTGAACTTGCGTCAGAATCACTGGGGGGCCTTGTTAAAATACAAAGACTGGTCCTACCTACCCAGTCTTGGGTGTGGCGCAAGAATTTGCCTTTCTAACAAATTCCGGTGGTGTTGATACTGTTGGTCTGGGGACCACACTCTGAGACCCACTAGCAGAGAGGAAGGAAGGTTGATCCCAAGCTATTGTACTTGGGTGGTGGGTACATGAAAGCTCATTGGAGTATTCTTTCGACTTCTGAATACGGCTGAGATTTTCAACGGTAAACATTAAAAAAAAGTGATCCAGAAGGACACATAGAGGGAGGAAAGTCTTTGATGCCCCATAGTTGTAATGAGAACATCTACACTCATTAGCAAACCCGACTTGGCTGCTGCCTCTGGGATTAGAAGGTCCCCATCTCTTCCTGCCCACTTGGGGGTTAGTGCCTCAGCTCAGCTGTCAATCCTCTTGGAGAACTACCTGGCCTGAGGGGTAGGGAAGTGGTCTTTGTCTCAGGGTCTGCATCGTGCTGCATCCATTTCCTTAATGTGGTCCATCATTGGAAGAACCATGGTTTGAATGGTTTTTCTGGCCACTTCACCTGGAAAGGGTGCTTCTGAGCAGAGCTGTGCCAGGGTTCAGCTGTCAGTGGTGGGGGTGATTACTGAACTCAGATGCCCATGTATCCTGCAAGGACCTTTCTCAAACTCCAGATCAGGAGGCACCTCTATGGGTTGGAGTCCTTCTGCTTGCTTTTTTAGATTCATTTATTTATTTATCCATTCACATTTCAGATATTCCTTAGAGTGCCTCCTAAGTGACAGGTACTTTTCTAGCCCCTGAGAAGACAGCAGGGAACAGCATAGGCGAAAACCTCTGTTTTGTGGAGATTACATTCTAGTTGGGGACACAACAAAGAACAAGTCAGGAAATAAGTGAACAGTTTCAGATAGTGCTATGAATAAAATTAGAGACAAGATGCCGGATGGTGATTCAGTCCGCGTGTGTGTGTGCGTGTGCACACACGGGTACACGTATTTTATTTAGGTGATCAGGGAAGACTTCTCCAAGGAGATGACACGTGAGCTGAGAGCTGGATGGTAAGAAGGAGTCGGCCATGCAGAAATCTGGATGTCTTTTGACAAAGGCAGTAGGAAGTGGGAAGGCCTTGAGATGAGAAGGAGCTTGGCATTTATTTTTTATTTTTTTGGAATCCCAAGAAGACCAGTGAATCTGGGATGTAGAGAGGAAAGGGAGAAATGGTGAGCTCAGGTGGGAGGGAGAACAGACAAGAGCTAGGGTTCATAGGACCTTGTAGGCATATCCCGGTGCTTATATACAGACCCCAGGTACCTCCCAGGCTGCCAGTCATCCCCCAGCTATCAAAAGGTACATTCTATCTGGAGAAATAGGGCACAATTTTAACGGGGAAGGCCCCTAGGGACTCTAATCTATAGGAAAGTGTTTTGTATAAGCAACTGAATAGTATAATATAGCCAATTTGTTGAACCAACCTATTAAAAATCCAATAATTTTATTTCAAAATCACTACATGCTCTCGATGCCTATAATGTCACCCTAAGTGCACTATTCACTCAATTTAAGATTTGCTCCCCTATAGTATTACCCATCATACAGATGCCTCTATGCCAGGTAGTACTATAAGTTATCAGTCATTTCATGCTAATAGAAGTGAATTGAAAGCTGTGTCCTTGAAAAGATATTTTTAAACAGGAAAGCATAAAGTTAGTGGACTCAAGAGTACGAGAAGGGATCTCCAGGGAAGAAACAAATCAACAGGGAGACACTGAAGATGCATCAGGAAACAACTACCTATTTTACAGTTTGGAGTGAGGCTCCACTTCCTGGATAGACTAATGTCCTCCTGCCAAGATGTGTCAGAGCAAAGCTCTTTCTCTTGAAATAACGCATGTATACCCTCTATAGCTATTTCGTAAACAGAAAGTGTGCAGTAATTCACAGAGCGCTTTAAGTGAACAGAGCAATGGTTAACCTTAAACTCTGTGAACCGTAGGAGCTGTCATTAATACAGTGTAGCCTTTTCATGACGATGAGACCGTTCTGTCCCCAAGGCAGCTCACGTGGCTGGGGTGAGCAGGTCAGTCACTCCCAGCTCTGCATTCGGGGACTTTATATTGGTTGCTTCAAGTCAGCCGTGATGAGGATATTTACATCAAAGGAATCAGCAAATGCTACACATCAGGCTTTTCCTTTCAGAGCTGATTGTTAAATATTTACCAGCACACTGCTGCCGTGGCCCTTAAAAAAATAAATTTGGGGATATACCACGGCATATGAAAAAAATAGCCTTGTTTTGGTTTTGCCTTTTGAACCGATGTTAGTGATATTTAAATTTGTATTCATCTTCTTGTATACTTTACATTTCAGCTATATTTATGTATAGATAGACCCGTTCACTTTCTCAAAAACCTTTGCCGGGCATTCCATGGTTGACCAGATAGATGCAAAGGGCCCCTCGAGGCTTTGTGTCACCTGGCTCTTTCTGCCTTGTTTATCCCTGGCTCTGGACAAATTTAACCTTAAATGTGCCTCATCCCCCCCCAAAAAAAACCCTATTCTTTCTTTGCTCTGGATATTTCTAGTCTGCAGCCCCTGCCTTGGGGGCTCTCTTCACCCCTTCTCTGTCTGACAAAGTCTTACCCATGTTTCAAGGTCAGAGCAGAAGTCATGTCCTGCTCCTGGAGGCTCATCTGCCCCAGCTCCCTTCAGCATCCATTGCTCTTTCTCCAGTGCTCCCACCAAGTGCCATCCGTCCCTCCTTTGCCACCATCACCATTGCCTTGTTTTATAGGTGTTTGTCTCCATGTCTGATCTCCTCCCCTGGATTTTAAGCTCCTTGAGGATAGTGAATTTTACTTATTCATCATTTTATCCTTTGGAGCAGCTGGTATAGAGCTTTGTACATAGTCATCACGCAGTAAGTGTTAGTTGAATTCTCTGCAGACATGATTTCATATTCCCCACAGTGCCCTGGACAACACAGTAAGCGCTGTACACACGCACACGCACACGCGCGCACACACACACACGCACACACACACACACACACACACACACACACACATACACCACCACCACACAGTTTCATCAGTCTAAATATTTCTATTTGTGGACTGATTTCATTTAACCTGGAAATGCCTTGTTGAAGGGGAACATTAGACTCACGTGAAGCCCCAAATGAGGATCAACCACAACACTTCTACCTTCAGTCTAAAATGTCCCCTTTCTCATCTGCACGCAAAATTGGACCACCTTGTCCAGTCATGGCTTAGAAAGGTGCCGATCTGTTACGAATCATGACCTCTGATAGCCACTGAAGATGCACCTGCATTCCTACTGGGCATAGATCCTGCCAGAATGTAAGTTCTGCTGGTATTTTTGTAACCAATGATAAAATGAAAACGATTCGGATTTTTTTCCTTTGCTCACTTCCACTGTAAAAGAAGGCTGCCCCTGTTTGGTTTGTTCATTCATTAAACAATTATTGCCTTCTCATGCCAGACACTCGGCTAAAGTCTCAAGAGATAAAGATGAATTATCCACGGCCCTGCCCTTCTGGGGTTCACATTTAGGAAAAGAGACCGAAAAAGCCATCAGACGTGTTCAGAGTCTCAGGCGAAATCAAGCCCCGAGGCTCTGACGATGACCCACATCAGTGCGTTTGCCCGCTAGATTCTGCCATCTGTCCCCGCATGAGATGTTTGCTGTAACTCCTTGCCACTGCCCGCTTTGGGTTTGAATGACCTTGGAGACAGCCTGAAATCCCGAGCTTTTAGAGTTTCTGGTCTGCACATATGTGCTTCAAACAGAAATCCACAAACCTCTAATTATCTCCTCTTAGCAGGCTGCCTACATGACTGACGACCAGCTCTTTAGTCACTCCAAGAATGGATTTCTGTGTAGCCTGTGCCCTCCCGGGATGCATGAGGATGCCCAGAACATGTGTGGCCGCTCTGAGCGGCACAGGGCAGTTAACAGAAGCCACGCAATTTGCAAAATGCCTCAACTTCCTGCTCATTTCTGAGACAGAAAATGGTCACACCTTAACCTCCGGAGGCTCATCAGCGGAATAATTCCCACCCCCACCCCAAAGAGAGCCTCTGGTGTCAGATTCCACCCCCTCCCCACCCTTGCTTTTTGCAAACATAAGCACTCGGGCTGAAACAACAGCTATGACTCAGTTCCTAGCGAACGCTGCCTGAATTGATTTAGTCTGAGTTCAGATTTAGCACATAATCATGTTCAATTTGCTCCACTGCACTGCCTAGAGATAAAAGGCTGGGGGGGAAAAAATAGCTCCAGCTTGTGTCAGTCTTTGCGGTGATGTCATTGACATCAGAGAGCCAGCCGCTCTTACTCTGCCCTGCTGCCTGAGCCGCGGCGGGCTGTGTGCGTGCAGCGGAGTGGGCTCAGGTGCCCAGCTCGGCCATCCTCAGGGCAGGGCAGCGCCCGGCCGGCCCGGAAACATCCACCTGGAAGGCTCTTCCCAGCCCGCACGACTCGGAGGCTGCCTAGCTGTTTATTGTCAATTCCGGAGGGGGAATGCCAGCCCCTAGCATGGACTGTGATGTTTCCACTCTGGTTGCCTGCGTGGTGGATGTGGAGGTCTTTACCAATCAGGAGGTTAAGGTACGCACCTGCAATCTTCTGTTTCATTGTTGCTGTTGCTGAAGCTGCTTGGAGGCTTGTTAGCTTAAGGGAACAATACTTTGGTTCATAGTTTTCAGCTCACGATCTGTGCTAGAAATGCATGTGGTGAGTGCCTGACTCTATTAATTAGAATAAGTTAGACGAGGGACTGGCACATTCATTTTCAATGGGATAAGGTTGGAAAAACCACTGTCTGTTTGTTCTTGCCTTTTCTATTAGGTGAATCCCAGTTGTCCTTTTCACAGTAGACATGTTTTCATAGTCTCCGTGTCAATAAGAATTAGCCAGTCCTTAATGCTGAGAGGGGTTTTAAATCGATGATTAAATGAAGAAAGCACATATAATAAACATCGTACCCAGGACACCCTGATCGTGGGACATTAACCCCTTGATGGGACGTCACTTACATAGGCCGTGATGTGGTCTGCAAATTGAACAAAAGCTGTTCTACAGATGGCAGTTTCAATCCCCAGCTCTCTGGAAGTCAGAGTTGGAGAGCAGCTGTCTAAATTTCCTTTGTCAGGCAAAAGAAGCAAGTCATCTTCCCTGAACAGTTGTCCATAAAGAAAGTTCAGGCATAAATAAATTTTGCGTAGTATTCTAGGGCGCTGGTCCTCACTGACTGTCTGCAACAATTGTTTGATTATCATGGGTAATTGTCTCCTGATGACATACATTCTCTTTGCTTTTCCCCTTTGGTTTTATGTTCTGAAAAAGATGCCATGCTTGTGAAATGGGCATTTTGATTTCTTCTCTCATATTGAAAATAAGAACTAGCAGAAGCTTCTTATTTAAACAGTTCACACACACGACAAAAAGGATAGTTGCTCATTGTGTGATGGGAGGAAGGAAAGGGGAATTGCACTGCATAATCATTTGTCACCTTCCCCTTAGTCTTTACTTAAAAGGAAGACCCAGAATTCTTTATTTTGGGGTGTGCAGATGACACCCTGGTGCTTCCCAGGTGGGAATTTATGTGTCCACTAGCATAACACATGGCTCTGTCATTCAAGATTGCAGTTTTGAACACCCTTTTGAAATGAATTCAAGAATCTGTTTTGTTGCTTCTGCATGTTTTAAACATGTGACTTGCATTTACCAGTTCTTAGGCCAGTGCTGTGAAGTGTCTGACCACCTGTCATGCTGAGGTTCCGAAAATTAGAAGGTAATGGTTTGGTGCTGCCCGTGGTCGTGTCCACGAATGGAAACATGCGTGTAGCGACTCACAGCCCCGCTGGCCGTACACGCTGTGTACACTCCAGAAGGGAGCAGCCCTCAAAGCCCCTCCAGTTCAAAACCAATTTAAATTCCGACGTGGGTAACTGAGTAGAGAGCCATCTCCCAGCACCTGCTGGAACAGAATTATGCGTACATAAAGTAACACTTTACGATTCCCTTCTCTTCTGAACCGTTCCCTTTTAATTACGTGCTGGGCCTGTGAACGTCATAAAATAAATAATCTAGACTTTTTTGGTCCAAGAAATGATGGTGAGAAAATATTGATTAGGCATCTGGAGTCTGCCGGGCATTGTGCTCTTACAGGAAGGAGTTTAAAATATGCTTAGATGACGTAGGTATTTGTCATATAGACATACAAAGAACCACTTACCCAATATTTCTCTTTTTAAAATCATTGCTCTTTTTTTACTTATTTTTTATTGAAGTATAGTTGATTTACAATGTTTCAGGTGTACAGCAAAGTGATTCAGGTATATGTGTGTATATATATATATATATTCTTTTTTCAGATTCTTTTTCATTATAGTTTATTACAAGATACTGTATATAATTCACTGTGCTATACAGCAGTTCCTTGCTATTTATATTTTATATATAGGAGGGCATATCTGTTAATCCCAAATCCCTAACTTATCCCTCCCTCCCCCTTTCCCCGTTGGTAACCATGTTTGTTTTCTATGTCTGTGAGTCTATTTCTGCTTTGTAAATAAGTTCATTTGTATCATTTTTTAAGATTCTACATATATGTGATATCATATGATTTTGTCTTTCTCTGTCTGACTTACTTCACTTAGTATGGTAATCTTTAGGCCCATCCATGTTGTTGCAAACATGCCCAATATTTCTTAAAGACAGACTATTTTGTGGAATTCAGGGGACACAAAATTCTTACAGCTGGTTGTACTTGAGTGGTTGGGATGGTGTCATGGAGCAGGTGGTACTTGAACTTGACGATGGGTAGATTTTGATACAGGAAGAGGGAGGGCACGGGGACAGGAAGGCATTCCATCTTGCAGTCAGGTGAGTCAGTGCATTCGACTGCAGTAGGATCTCTGTGAGAGACTGGAGGGGGGGACAGAGGGGGGTCAGGGCCAGATTATAAAGCCTCTCACCCTGTTCGTCAGAAATGTGTGGGGTTTTCTGGGAAGACTCCCACCAGAAGGATGCATTACATGTCCTTCCTGCTAAATAGCTTCGAATTACAGTTGATTTGTTTCTCTGAAACAAGTTACTTAATCATTCTGTGCCTTAGTTTTCTCATCTGTAACGTGGGGATAATAGTAGTTCCTACCTTGTTGGCTTGGTAGGAGGATTAAAGAAAATTATACATGTAAAACAATTAATACAGTGCCTGACATATTTCGTGTTCAATAAATGTTAGCTGTCACCATTATCGTCCATGGTCATCTTTTTAGACGTTCTCTAAAGGTAATAGGTTACTTTCCCCAGTTTACTGGAATGTCCTATCTCCAGATGACTTTACAATGGCAGTCCAGGACATAGAAAGTGTTTCCACTGCCATCCCCCCCACCCCACACACACACAGCCCAGCAACTTAGAAAACACTGCCCTTCCTTTCAGACATTTAATCATTTAACGTAAATCAGTGACGTTATTAACAAGCAAAATTAAGGCAGGCCAAAGAGGTCTGTTGAGAAAACCTATATGTTCCTCGTTCAGAAGTGAGCATGGCTTAGTGTCATGAAGGCACATTCAGATGTCAAATTCTGGCACCAAAGTTTCCCCAAAGGTAAACATCATTAATTACCAATTTCAGATCCATAGTGGAGCCAGGAGTTCCTTTCTTCCAAGTCCAATATTTCCTGTCAGAGAAAAGGAAGGCACCGGTTGGGGGTCCGTTTCACCTGCCTGCATCCAGCTTGTTTGATCTCAGGCTCTTTTTTGCTTTTTACAGACTCTCCCTTTCTACCTGGAGCCCCATTGGGAAGCAACCACACCAGGGTTATGCAACCAGCAGACTTTCTTAGCAAATACAGTGGTTAAATTGAAGGAGGTGGAGAAAATGCAAATCTAGTGACTTATAGCAATTTAGAAAACCTTATCCTCCATGGGGGTCTCAGCTGGTTGCCTTGGGGGCCCTTCAGACTCCAAGTTCCTAAGTTTTGCCAAAGCTGCTAGAGCAGTAATACCAAATAGAAGAGGAAATCAGTCCAAATGCATCCCCATGTTTGTCTTTCTCCGGAAACTCCGTTGGTAGTGTTGTGAGCTTAGCTGTCTGTTTGATGGCAAAGGATGCTTAGAAAGATAAAGAAATTTGAAGCCCTCAATAGAAGGAAAATGACATGGTGAACTGGAGAGTTTGTGTGCGCGCGCACGTGTGCGTGTGTGTATGTGAACGCGGGCAGAATTGATTTTCTCCGGTGTTCTTCTCATATTCTGAAAATAGTCTCCCCCGCCCCTCAACAAGAGCCAGATGCTTGAGGAAATGAAAGGGATCCAAAGATGGGTAATAAAATTTGTATTTTACTTTAGTCCAGTTGTTCTTAAACCTGATAACACATTGGTATCCCCTGGAGAGCTTTTAAAATATTGACGTAAACAAATAAACGTATACTGTAATTTCAGGCAGTGATAAGGGTTTTGAAGAAAGATGAAGCAGAGTGAGGGGGGGAATTGCTGGAGGAGAGGTTGCATTGGGGGCCCTTTAGGCTCCTATCTCCTAAATGTTGCCAAGACTGCGAGATCGATAGTCCCCAAAAGAGGAGGAAGTCAGACAAATGGCGTTCCTCTGTATTTGTCTCTCTCCAGAAATGCCGTTGGCCACTTTTGAATGGATGGCCAGTAGAAGCATTTCTGGCGAGGCGACAGGTTTTGAAACGTCACTGTTCCTGTGTCATTCAGGGATCTGAAGTGAGTGAAAGGACCGTGTATGGATCTGAGGGAAAAGCATTCCAGTAGAGGGAACAGTAGAGGCAAAGAGAGGCCATCTTATCTGATGTGTTCTCTCTCAGCCCCCCCATTTAACCCAGTGGTCCCCAACCTTTTTTGGCACCAGGGGCAGGTTTCGTGGAAGACAATTTTTCCACGGACGGGGGCTGGGGGATGGTTTCGGATGATTCAAGCGCATTACATTTATCGTGCACTTTATTTCTATTATTATTACATTGTCACATATAATGAAATAATTATACAGCTCACCATAATGCAGAATCAGTGGGAACCCTGAGCTTGTTTTCACTTGCCACTCACTGATAGGGTTCTGATGAGTCTGCAAGCGATTGATTTATTGTGGTCTCTGTGCAGTCAAACCTCTCTGCTAACGATGATCTGTATTTGCAGCCGCTCCCCAGCACTAGCATCACGGCCTCAGCTCCACGTCAGATCATCAGGCATTAGATTCTCATAAGGAGTGCGCAACCTAGATCCCTCGCATGCGCAGTTCACAGTAGGGTTCGCGCTCCTGTGAGAATCTACTGCCGCCGCTGATCTGACAGGAGGCGGAGCTCAGGCCGTAACACGAGCGACAGGGAGCAGCTGTAAATACAGATGAAGCTTCGCTCACTCGCCCGCCGCTCACCTCCCGCTGTGCAGCCTGGTTCCCAAAAAGCCACGGACCAGTACTGGTCCATGGCCCGGGGGTTGGGGACCCCTGATTTAACCTATTTCCATCATTCGTTCATTCAGAGACCTACTGAGGCTGTCAAGATCTTATGCCATAATTTTAATTTTTTAAACGCTGCTCCTTTTTAGAAATTGTGCTTAAGCTAATTCCCTCATGTTATGTTTTAAGCCTGGTGGTTCTCTTGGAGGAAGGGGAAATATAAGCAGAAATTTGTTCTCAGCATGATAATTTTTCATACGCTTGAAATCTTAGGATCACTGTAGGACTTTTCTTTCCCTTCGAAAAGTCTAGGGCCTTTGCAAGGTGACTCATAAGTCCTACTTTCTCTCCTCTGCTTTTGAGAATTTCCCAGTATCCTCCTAATCCATGCAATCTTGGACAAGTCTCTTAACCTTTCTGGATGCGTGGTGATTAGGCTGAGAAAAATGCCAATGCTTTGTGTATTTTGTTTTCCTTTTTCACACAAAAGTGTGATGCGACTGACTCAGAGTCTGTGTCATGCTGTTGCGTGAGTTCTGAAAAAAAAAAACAAACCCAGCACATCTTGGCCATTTAGTACAAAGAAATCTCTTTGGCATTTGAACCACTGGAAATTTCACGACTTGTTTTGTTCGGCTGGATTCATAGGAGGAGAAGGATGGAGCAGAGTTGGTGTGAAATGCTTTGCCCTCTGCTTTGGGGAGAGACAATGACACAGATGAAGATGTGGGTGTTGGGAATCGGGATTGATTGGGAAGAGAAACTTGCGGGTATTTGTTAGGAGAGCTTGTCAAGCTTCATGCCTATTTCTTATGCTTTTTGCAAATGCAGTGCTGGGCAGAGGATCTGGCTGCAATCATGACTTTTTGGTTCTGTAGAAAGATTCTTTCAGAATCTTCAGAAACCATTGTGTTCACTCAGTCACTTATAAGAATTTAAGTTGTGTATGATTTCATTCTCAAACACTGAAACCCTCTGGAGATATTCATGGCAACTTTTAGGAACCAAAATGTTAAGTTAACAGAAACTCTTATTCTCTGTTCAATGACTGGAATTTTAAATAATATTTGTTACATGTCTCCAGACCACTTTTAGTTTCTGAAAACCAAAAGGGAGTGTGTGGGGAGGATGGGGGAGGGGGAATGGGGTGGCCTGCCCATAACAGATTCTAATCCCCCAGCACAACAAAAGCGTGTTCTTCCTCTGCTAATGAAATGGACTAGAATTGAGGCCATTCTGGAAACAAATGAATTAATACAAAACGGAATGTTAGACATTAACCCTAAAAAAATACTTTAAGAAACTTAACATTCTTAAAGTGCACTGTTGAATATTATCTTGCCTCTGAAGAAAATAGCAAACACCTTTCACAGATTGGGAAGAAGGGATTTTATGCAAGTGACAGATGCTCCCTGAGAAGGTTAACAGGCAGATTTCTCAGCCACCTGTCACATTAGGGAAAGACAAGGTACAGTATTCAACTAATGACATTGTAAAGCAGGAAAGCCAACTGAAAAGTTGCTTCTCTGTTTAGAGTCTTTTAACTGTTGGAAAGTAATTCAAACATTGACAGTTGCTACCTCTAACCTGAATGTCAGATTTATTCAAAACAGTAACAACAAACAGTATCTTCATTAACATCGTTCTCCTAAAGAAACCGATTTTAATGTAAAACTCAGAGAGTACCATTTGCATCCTTAGTGATTCTGAGTACAACTATCAATAATTTATAATAGCCTGTTTTAGTACTTTCTGATGAAGCTTAAAATTGACAAATAGAAAATGATACCTGAAACGTTTATCATCACTGGGTATATTTAGGTTGTAAGCTTAAATGGCATCACAGCTTTGTGGTGAAGAACCCAGCTTTCCAGGGAGGTCATCAACCCTCCAGCCCATTCCTGGCCTAGAATTTCTGAAAGTAAGGGGACAGTATCTTTACATAAAGGGAATGTATCTCTTCCAAGCTCTAAATCTAAGCTGATTCCAAAAGATTAGTCAAAAGAACATTGAGAGGGCTTCCCTGGTGGCGCAGTAGTTGAGAGTCCACCTGCCGATGCAGGGGACACGGGTTCGTGCCCCGGTCTGGGAAGATTCCACATGCCGCGGAGTGGCTGGGCCCATAAGCCATGGCCGCTGAGCCAGCACGTCCGGAGCCTGTGCTCCGCAACGAGAGAGGCCACGACAGTGAGAGGCCCACATAACGCCAAAAAAAAAAAAAAAAAAAAAAAGAACATTGAGAGAGTATTTAATGAGGTCTTCAAGCAGGTAAAAAGAAGTTGTGAACTCTTCATTCTATCTAGAATGTATCATTTATCTTAAAACTGTTTGAGAATATAATACCCACCAACTTAGACCTTCCCTAGAAAATACTCACTGGATGTGCCTTTGTATTCCTCTTTGGGATAAATGTATCCAGGGGGAACAATATACACAGGCACACACACACTGTGAAAATGTATTGTATGTGTATACTATATATAAATATATTTTTTCTTCCGTAACCCTGGAAGGTTTCTTCCTGCTCTGCTCCGCCCCTATCTAACCAGCTATTGGAAACTGTGGGCTCTTAACCATGTCAAGAGATGAAAAGCCCAGAGAAGGCTCCTGGCAAAAAGTTGAACAGAAGTCTAAACAATTGCTAAACAGTCTCTCCAGGGTGAGGTGGAGGTGGCAGGGGGGACATGAAGAAATTCATGGCCTCTTCTTTTTATTGTTACATGCCAAGGAAATGTTTACATCCTTACAGCCCAGTAGCACAGTTACTCTCCAGAATCTAATATACCAGCTCTGAACTATGCATTTTTTTAAAAAGGTTTTCAAAATGATCTTGACCCTTCAGCTTCCAGAAAGATAACTTTAACAAATGTATCCTTCTTTGTTATATCGGACTTCAGACCAGCTTTCATTCCCCGCCCCACCTTCACCCAAATAACATCTTCACTAATATTCTACTTGTCCCAACAATCAGATTGTTTGCTACTTAGTCGTAAGATTTATTTCCTGCATCTCTGATGGGGCTAAAGGAATATGCAAGCAGTGTTTATGCTGTGCCCCAAAGATTTGATTGGGGGGGTGGGCATTTACTAAGTTGAGCATTAAACCATCTCACATGATGGCAAATGTAACCCCCCAGAGATAGTCATTTTCATGGATCGATATTTTATGTTATCAAGATGGACAATTTAAAAAATTCTAGCAACCCTTCTTCTTCACTAAATACTTCTGAGTACATGACACACACCAGGGTACTCCTTGTCATCCCCATAGTAGCCCGGGGCATCTATTTTTCTGCCCTGTTTTAAACAGGTTCCTGATCAGAGAAGTTAAATTTTTGCACACGATCACACAGCTATTAATTGGCAGAACTGGGACTCGAACTGTGGTCTGCTTCACTCTTTCCCCTACCGAAATATCCCTAAGGATTAACAAGCCATTAATCGATTACTGGGGGAAAAGAAAAGATATATATCTCAGAGGATAAGCCATTGAACTCATCGGTAGTATTTCCTCTAGTGTTCAAAGCACTGTTTTTGTCTTCTATTACTTATCAGATTAGGGAGTACTACTTCTACATAAATTAGGGAGTACTACTTCTACATAAATCTCCACAGTAGTGGAGATCATTTGACTTTTCTCATCTAACATGATGGCAGCTCTAGGCATGGCATCTGTTTTGGATTTCATCTGAAAATGTGTTTCAAAACCTAATAATGCCATCTAGTCGGGGAGAAAAAAAAAAGTGCTGGAAAACCCAGGCGCTCACCAAGAGGCGGATGATAACTGGTATGGCAGTTCGGCCACCTCTTTCTGCACGTCGGAGAACATTTTCCAGGACTGGGTGAAGGGTGATCTCTGAAGAATTGTAGAACAGCAGTGTTGAAAGTTTTAATGGCAATAATAAAATTTTACTTTTGGACAGGGCTTTCCAAATTATACAAAACTCAGCTTTCTCTCTGGAGATCTCCAAGGTTAAACAAGACCACACAGTTCCTCAGGGGAAGCGTGGACTGGGATTTGTTCACGACACTGCACAAGGTCTCTTGGTTTATTATCATAGCCTGTATCAATAGCACATCTAAGAGAATTGATTTCATCTTCTGTGACTTCACTGTACCTTTAGGGATGGACTAAGAAAACCTCTCAGGCCACCTTTCCTGCAACAGGATACATAAGCAATGAGCAAACTTAATAATAACAACAGTGTATTGAGCACTTACTATTCGTCAGGCACTAGACAAAGTGCTTTTATTCATTCGCTCATTCATTCATTCATCAAATATATATTGAGTGCCTTCCATACTCAAGGCCACACACTAGGTTCCAGAGATACAGAGGGTGACAGTCCTGTTGGACGCAAAACTCTGTGCTCTCTCATTATGCAGTGTTGGCCTTTATTCCACTCAGTTCCATTTTTCCCAAAAAAGACAATGCTGTTTTGACCTCCAAAGAGGCCTCCTTTGCTGACTTAGGGCACGTGAGAAGGAAGCAAGTCCAGCCTCCAAGTCAGACATCCTGGTTAGAAGTCTCTGTTTGGCCACTTGGCCACTTACTGTGTGACCTTGAGCAAGGAGCCTTACCTCTCTGTGCCTCCGTTTCCTCAATTACAAAAGGAAGAAAATAATAGTGCTTGCCTGATCACTTGGCAGGCAGAACACACACTGGTAATGTTAACCTTTATCCTCATCCATCGTCATCGTCGTTATCATCAGTATCAGTAAACTTCTCATATAGAGTTTTGAGTTTTCTTCTCAAGGCACTTCACCTATAATAGGGGCACTGCCCCTGTTTTATCAGACACTTGCCTGTGGTTTTCAACTCATCTTCGCACAGAGGAAGCAGTGCCCTACCTCAGCGACACTCTGAGGTCACAGAACCAGAGAGGGAACCAACTGGTTCAGCAAGGGAGTGAGCAACCACAGACCCAGACAGTTGGTCGTGACTTCCAGACCCAAGGCCAGTTTTAATAAGCATTCAGAGAATGGGTATATGGCAGAATACAGAGGCTTTAAAGCAGGATGCCCGTTAAGGAAAAGAGAAGTTGAACTCAGAACCCATTTCTTCAAGACATATTTAAACACCTGTCTCTGAGCAGGAATTTTAAATGGAGTTGGTGACAAGTTTCACCACAGTTATGCTAAACCATAATTGCAATACTTTCAATATTGACCTTCACTTCCCATATCTACTTTAAAACGGTGGTGATAGGTGGAAATTAGATTAATTATCCAGGCTAAGCTCAATTTCTCTTTTGCTTAATAGGCCTTTTGCCCTAGAAACTCTGTTTTCTGCCATGCACACCTACCTATGGCTGCTTATTAACTTGTATCATAACTAGCAAATCATTCTGTGACACTTAAAACAAAATAAAAACTAAGCTAAAGCCCTACTCTTCATGGCCTGGATGAATAAGCAGTAGACCTGAATTATTAATGAGGGGGAGAGTAGATGATCTATTTTATATTCTTTCTCTGTAGGGAATTGTTCCATACATCGTAGTGCTCAGCAAAATAATATTCTATATTTAAATAACCCTTAGCATATGATTAACCACAATTGATGTTTATGAAGGCCTCAGAAGACTTGAACCCTCTTTCAATGAGTGCGTCCTCATGCCACGCCTCTGTTATAGGTGGGAAGTATTATTCTCTCAATGAGAAATTCAGGTTAGAAGTGTTCTCCAAACCCAATCAATAGAGAGATTCAAGTTTGCTCCTTGTCACTTCACATTCTTTTTTTTAAATTTATTTTATTGCATTGTAGCTGATTTATGTGTTAATTTCTGCTGTATAGCAAAGTGATTCAGTTATACATATAGATACATTCTTTTTCATATTCCTTTCCATTATGGCTTATCACAGGACATTGAATATAGTTGCTGTACAGTAGGACCTTGTTATCCCTTCTATATATAATATATATAATAGTTTGCATCTACTAATGCCAAACTCCCAATCGTAACCTCCTCCAAACCCCCTCCTCCTTGGCGAACAAAGGCCTATTCTGTATGTCTATGAGTCTGTTTCTGTTTCGTAGAAATGTTCATTTGTGTCCTATTTTAGATTCCGCATATAGTTACTTCACATTCTTATTCCATAATTCTTGGAGGCGAAACCAAGAAACAACTTGGGACAACTTGGGACAATGGTATAGTGGCTTGTTCTTTGGAGGCAGAAAGACCTGAATTCATGCTATGTCTTATTTATGAGTTTCCTCATACGTTAAAAAAAAGATACAGGTTTAGGTTAAGGGCTATTGAGATGTAAATGATCAATAAAGTATTGCTGATGCCTGCATTTAGCATGAGTGGGGCATCTCATCCATTCATTCTCCATTTAACAAACATGGCAGAGAACTTGGTAGGCAGTAGGCGCTGCTTCAGTACTTGGGATGGAAGCATGCCTCCTGCCCTCAAGGAGTTCAGAGCTGTTGGAGGAGTGAAGGTAATAAATAAATACATAGAGTTTAGAAAAGGCCATGGTTTGAATAAGCCCAGTACACTGTGGAAACCTCTGGGAGGGAGGTCTGGAATGAAGAGGAGAGGTTTCCCCAAGGAAGCAACTCTTGAGTTAACTGCTTTCAAGGTTAAGTAGGTGTTCGACAGGTGAACGAAAGATGGAAATCAGAGAGGGGCTCCCTGGGAGAGAGAGGAACCTGCACCACAACAGAAATGCCAGGAGAATGGTGACTCCTGGGAAGTAGAGCCCTGGGTGGGTGCTGGATTGTACAGAGGCTGGGCCCACTTTGTGAGGGAATTTGGATGTTATGCTCAAGTCCAATCAGATGGGCCATGGGAAACATCTTAAACAGGGGAGTGACTGTCCACCTGGTGTGACACAGGGTCCTCTCTGGTGGTAGTATGACTGTGGCTGCGCCGGGGCTGATGCTGCGGAGAGGCTAGCGTGGGGGAGGAGCTGCCGCCAGCCAGCCAGGCGGAATGGGAACCTGCAGAGTCCGAGCGTCCCTGAATTACGCTCATAATCTTCTGTGATTCCCTGTCTTGTGTTTTTAAAGAGGAAAGAGGTCAAAACAGGAAAGCAACTGCTTGTGGAAGTCATTAGGTTGCCATTCGACGAGTTTGAAGGGGAAGGGCATATATGTTAGTGCTACACCCAGGATACTCAGGGATGCATTCAGTTCAGCAGGCGTATACTGATTGTCTTCTAGGGCCAGGAGTCGGAAATCCAGGAATCCAAACCCTGGTCCCCACCCTGGGGAATCACTTGTTCTGTGGGCAAGGGGGGCTGACTTAGAATAACAGGTAAATGTCTTTTATCCAATAAGTCTGCCCTATCGCTTCTTCAAATTTCTAATAACTGGGAAATAGAAATTCAGTGATGTTGAATGCTGGACCTAGAATATTCTGGGTTCCTCCTGAGAGCAAGTACACATACAGGGGAAAAAAAGAAACAAACCTGCAATATTTTGCTAAAATATGTTCCTAGGGGCTAAGATTCCCCCAGTGTAGCATACACAAATCAAACAGCAAGAAAAGTTTAGGAAGTCCCTAGCGGTCCAGTGGTCAGGACTCAGTGCTTTCACTGCCGAGGGCCCGGGTTCCATCCCTGGTCAGGGAACTAAGATCCCACAAGCCTCGTGGCCCAGCCAAAAATAAAAAGAGAGAGAGAGGGAAAGAAAAGTTTGATGCCATCCCTTGTTAGTTAACTGTTGCCATCATGCCAGTGGTCTTGTCCCAGTACAGTAGTCTATATATAATAGATGCTGAATAAAAGTTAGATGAGGAGGGCTTCCCTGGTGGCGCAGTGGTTGAGAGTCTGCCTGCCGATGCAGGGGACGCGGATTCATGCCCCAGTCCGGGAAGAACCCACATGCCGCGGAGCAGCTGAGCCCGTGAGCCATGGCCGCTGAGCCTGCGCGTCCGGAGCCTGTGCTCCGCAGCGGGAGAGGCCACAGCAGTGAGAGGCCCGCGTACCGGAAAAAAAAAAAAAAGTTAGATGAGGGGATGCATTACTGGGGCCTGCGTTTGTTGCTGGTCTTGTTTTAGGCGACAGGATGGAGGAAGGAAGAGGAACGGGGAGCCTTCTCTGCCTGTCAGGACAGACTCCAAAAGCTGCACCTATCACTTCCTCTCAGATTCAGCCGGACCAAACCTGGGTGCACGGGCACATCTGGATGCAAGAGAGGCTGAGGATAGCACCTTGTTCCTGGTGGCCCCGTGCCCAGGTAAAATCAGGATTCTATTATAAAAAGAAGGGGAGAAAGGTGGCTATGGAGGGACCCACAATTTCTAGTGCTAGTGACAAATGGACCCTTTAAAGAAATGACTTGAGAACTCAAGTTGCAGAATTCACCTATGTTAAATGACAGCCCAGAAGGAGTTCATGAATCCTCAAAACACACAGTCTAGAAGAAGTTTGTCGAATTTCATGAGACGGGTAATCTTTGATCTGGGGTTTGAAAGGCGTGGCAGGTACTAGTAGGCGCTCTCTCTGCAACCTGGCTGCTCCCTTCCAGGTCAGCTGGTGAGATGAGAGCCCCAGCAGGCTGCCTCTCCCGTCCCGTCTCCATGACTTGAGCATCCCACACACTTCCCTGCTTTATGCACGGCTGCTGTCCTCTTGGGTAGTTCTGTCTGTTTGAAGATAGGTCTGTATTGACAGATGGCAAGGCCATCTCTAAAGAGGTTCAGAGTATCACTCAGATCCTTTGCAGTCAGTGGCTGGGGCTGGTATTATGCTGAATAAGCTAGCAAGCTTCTACCCCGGTGGGTACCAAGATGTCTTCAGCCTTCCTCTGCCCTTCATAGGTGCAACAGAGCCCATGATGCAGCCATGGCTTCGGGGAGACTGAAGGAGGGCTGAACCAAGAGTCAGAAGCCCAAGGTGCAGGTCTTCAGGCCACTCAAGAAATTTAACTTCTCTCATAGACCATTGGAATGAAAAATGAAAAATGCCTAGATGAGCAGTGGGCGCCATGCAGAGGGAATGGGTTTTGGATTCAAACCAGTCTGGGCTGGAGCCCTAACCCTGACAGTTACTGGTTTTGCAGCTGTGGGAAGTTTTCTTTATCTCTGAGTCATGGTTTTCTGATCTGTAAAGTGGGTATAAAAATGCTGCTCTACAGAGTAGGGTAAGAATGTAACGAATGAAAGCACTCAATAAGCAGCTATTATTTTTCTTGCCTCTTTCATCTCTAAACATTGATGATGAAAATACCTTAAATTCAACTGAGTCCAATAGTGAGATTTAGCTCTGTTAAAAGCACAGTGGTTCTGCGATATTGAAGATAACATTATTGGCTCCATCCACAGAATTATATGTCACTTTCCTGAAATCCACACAATTTTCTGAGTAACATTGCTGCATAGGGCATCATCCATTGTAGTGAAAAAATAAAATAAAAATCCATCAAGTCTTTCAAGGCTGCAAAAAATATGTAATAACTCGGGTCAAATTCTCCCATGTCACTAATATTAATGATATCAGTTGCTTCCTTTGGTTCAACACTGTGGCAAAAATCAAAAAAATGTTCAGAACAGCTATTTATTTGCCAGTACTGAGGAGAGAGAAGCAGGCAGAGATCATGTGTTAGGTCAACTAAGAGATTTCTTTGGAGGAACCATGAATCAGTCTTTATTCTTTTTTACAAGTATTGGAAAACAAAGTGTGTTGGACCAGGACAGTATGTACCCCCATTCAACCCTCCTTCTCATTTGTGTTATAGAATAGAAGCTCTGAGCACAAAAATTTTATAATGACTTCCTGATGACGTTCCGGCTCCAGACTCTTTCTTGTGCATGAATGGGAAATAAACTCAAAAAGTACTTTAAGCTCTTGAATTCTGAATGAGCACAATATAATCAACCCTGAATGCCTCAACTTTCCCTTGAAACTTCTGCTTGATCCACCTACACAGTTATTCCAGGCAATTATCATCATTACCGGGGCTTGGTATCTGGAACAATCTTTACTCATCAGCCCCTATTATTGACTTTCCACATAAGCAGAAGCAAATCTTTCCAAGTCTTTCTATTCAATCTAAGTTCAAGGCTATTTCAAGTACCTAATCTGAATGGAGCACCGTGTAATCTCCAAAGAGTAGAAAACTCAAAGTCCTACAGTCTAGCAGGACTGACTAGTATAAATGCCAGGAGAAAGGTGCAAATTTAGTAACATGGGGCTTCCAGGAAGAACGATTCCCTTCACACTGGGCACCTCAGGACTAGCTTCATCTAAAAGTAACTTTTTTAGATCAGAAGTTGCAAAATGACCACCTGTGAGCCAGATCCACAGATGGATTTTATCTGGCCTGTACAGCACTGTTTTGTTAAATTGAATTCTTTGCTAGCCTTTAAAATTTGGGGAGGTTTTATATTTAAAATCTATATCCCTGCTTCTCTTAAAAGATTGGCAGAGCTGGCATTACTGAGTCACCCTTCCCACCAGCTACAAGTGGCTCAAGAGGTTGCCCTTTTCAACAGAACAAGCATTCTCCAATCCCCACCACTCTCTATTGCCCTACACTTGGCTACTTCACGTCTAGGCAGGGAGTAGTGGAGGACAATGCTGTAAAATGAGGAGTGAGAATAGTCCTGCTGTGGATGCCCTTGAGCACCAACCAAAGCATTGCACTTAATTCCGTGAACCATAGGGATCATTAGAGTGTTAAGAGCCATCATTTAGGAAGATCACAGTGCCTCAGGCATCCAGCCTAGAGAGGAGAAAGGAGAAAACGAGGGAAGGGAGAGGACAGGGAAATCAGTAAGGAGGTTGTTATCATTCTTTAAAACCCACGTCTCCATTTATTATCCCTCTTTCTTAACCCTACATGGAAATTCTGTAGACTGAACTAGAAAGAATGCTGGACTGTAAGTCAGAAAACTGGGCTTCAGTTACAGGTCTGCCCTTGCTAGCTAACACAGTGCGTGGGCAAGATTTGGGCTTTCTAGTCCTCCCTTTGCTCGTGATGAAGGGAGCCATGAGGGTAACGTTGACCTCCCAGGATTATGGTGGGGATTAAGCAACACAGCATTTTGGACGGTCTTCATGGACTCTGTTACCAGCCCCTCCTGACTTCATTTCTGCAAACTTCTCCGTATCAGCAGGCTTACCCCCATCTCTTTCCTATTGATCAACTTTGACTTTATTCCAATGATTTCCCAGCTTGGATTCCTCCTGAGCTGCTGCTTATTTTTTGCCTTCTTAGTTGAGGCTTAAAGGCAGGGTTTCAGGGTGGAAAGGCCTCGAGGGACAACTAAGGGCCCCCTCCTTGCTGTAGCCATCTCCCCTCCAGTATCCCAGCCTCTCCTTGAACCCCTCCAGGAACGGAGCCCTTACTCCTCACTGTGACTGTTTTCTTTTTTTTTTTTTACTGAAACCCTGTAATTTCAACTACCATTTGTCCTAGTAGTCGTGTGCTCTGTGAGCAAACAGAGCAAGTCTGCTGTTTCTTTGCCAGCAAAATGCTCTTGTTCTTTGAAGACAGTTACCAGCTCGCGCTCCCCACTGCCGGATATTCCTCTTCAGATTAAATTTGCAGTTTCTCCGGCTTATCCTTTATATGACACGGTCACAAGTCCCCCCTCCCATCCTGAAGTTCTGCCCAACTTACACCGTCTTTCCATCACCGGCTGCTCTTCACTTCCCTCCCCTCCCCCTCCTTATCTAGCCATTCTGCACGTAGACCCTTGGTCTCATCCCACCCTGGACTATGCCAAGAAAGCACCCTTAGCCCACCCCCGCCCCCTACATTTGCCTCACCTCTCCCTTCATTCAAACTTCTCACATTCCGCGCTTTAAATTGGGCCATTTGTCTAAGATAAGGGTTCATGATCTCCAGAGTCATTAATGGAGCCGTATTTGGCGTACTCATAATGTTGAACATTATTGAGCGTTTACCCCTGTACTTAAGCGTACGTCCCATGTCATCTCATTGAGTCTTCACACTCCCACGTAAGTCAGTACTGTTAGCACCATCCCTCTTTCAGAGTTGGAGGGAAGGAGCCTTTGCAGATGAAGGAACCGTTCAAGTGGCAGCGCTGGGATCAAACCCAGGCTGCCTAGCTCAGAGCCTGTGCTTCTCATCACTGCCCTGGGCCTCCTCTCAGCATCTTTGTCTGAGGGCTATACCTGAGTATCCTTTCATTTGTTTATTTGTTGCATAATTTCTTTAGGGCTTTCACAAGATTTAATAGAAAGTGTAATTACTGTAATCATTACTGTCATGCATGAAGGCTTCTTTCCTTCCTCCTGTTTGTTTCAATAAAAGCCCCTAAAGCCATAGCCTGGCCCCCACCATCTTCAGGAAGATTTCTAAGAGTATGTTACGGGATGCTCCAAAGGCAGGTGGATATATTCAAACGCTAAGCATTGCAATGCATTTCCCCACCTCTCCTCATTCCCCTTTTTTGCTCTGTTTTTGTCCATAGCACTTATTTTATAATGTATGATATAATTCACTTATTTATTTTTGTTTAGTATCTGTCTCCTCTCACTAGAATGTAAGCTCCATGAGGGCAAAAATATTGTCTTTTGTGTATTGCTGCATCCTCAGCTTGGCACAGAATAAGAGCACAATAAATATATCCTGAATGAACGATACAGCAAGAAAGCATTCCACCTCCTTTTGAACATGGACCTTTGACCTTAGACCTTCGTTGTTCTCGACAATCACCTTGACCCCCTTGCCTCCATCACCCTTATCCTCACCTACACTCTTTAGCTGATGTCCACTCAGCCTTGAAGCCTCAGCTCACCTGGGCTTGGATTTCTACCAGAGCCTTAGCTGTTCCCTGAGGCCCACATGCCCCTCCTCTGTGCTTCCTCGTCACCCTGTGTTTGTCTCTGTCACTGTCCTTCCTGCTTTGTATTCCTGTAGCCTGCACTTGCAGACAGACATCTCCTCGCTAACCCTAAGCTCTCTGAAGGCAGGGGTCTTCTTATTCATGTTTGTCTCCCAGCACCCAGCCCAGCGCCTGGCATAGAGTTGGTGCTCAATAAATAGTTAATTCGTGAATTAAAAATACTGTTTTTCATAATGGAGCTTTGGAGCCACAAGGAGAGGCACAAACTAGCTTTGAGTGTGGTTAAGAACCAGAACTTGCCACTGGGGGATAGAAGTTCTTTATTCAATTCGTATTTACTGAGTGTCCGTTATATGCCAGGTGCTGGTCTAGACAGAAGGAGACGTCAGGGAACGAAACAGTCAGAAATGCCCACCATGGAACATTCTAGTGGGAGGCGAGAGAAGATAAGGAATATGATAAATAAATGAGTTGCAGAGTATGTTAGGAGTGATACGTGCTAGAGAGGAAAAGAAGCAGCAGGCCAGGACGAGGGGGATTATGAGTGGGGGAAGGAGGTGGAATATTCAATAGGGTGGACAGGAAAATGTCAATTTTCAATAGTTTTCTTACCGAAAAGACCACAGAAGCCTTGCAGAAACACTTGCTGCATTCCTACAATGAGCAAGGCGCTCTGTGGAAGCCTGAGAATTCCAAAATGGAGCTCAGACACTGGTGAGAAGACTGTCATATCAATCAGAGTACGATAAACACGAGCGTCCAGAGATAAAATGGGATGCCAGCAGGCTCTGTGAATAAACCAAACTGGCTTTCCAAATGCTGTGTAAATATCACCCTGGCCATCCTCATCCTCATCTCTCCTTAGCTGTCCCCTGCCCTTTTCTACACTGCTTCACAGCCTTTAAAATTGCTTACGGTGCTAGGACGGTAACTCTGAAACATGTCCGTTCGTTCGGAAGAGTTATAAAGTGTAGTTCTCCGGGGTGGTAGGATCCTTGAGGGTGTCGCGGATAACCGTTGATCTAGAAGCATCGGTGTGGCTGCTCCACTCACAGTAACACACACTGCCGCTGCTGAGCTGCCATTCCTGGAGGAGAGAGGCCCCGAGCGGGCCAGGGAGAAGGTGATTTCAGTTGAACCGTCTGTTGACACCTCTCATCCTTTGGCTCTTTGCACATGGAAACAAGCCAATCGTGGAGCCTGTGCGGCCCCCTCAGACGTCACGCTGCTATTGGCATGCTTCTCACCACACTCCCTTCCATCGGGTGGCCTTTTGCACGCAATGGCCCCACTCTGGAGCATGCTGGCTTGATCCACAGCACTTCCTGACTGCCTCTGGCGGTGCCTGTAAAGCTTGCCTCCTGACCACCTTAGCAGCATGTCCTGAGCACCTCGGCCGCCAGGAGCGGTACCAGGCATTCCTGACCGAAAAGGCCTCCAGCTGAGAACAGGATTACGTCCTTGGTGTGGGAGCCGACGTCCAGTTCACGTTTGCAGAGCGGTCAGCTTTTTCCTACGTTTCTCGTCTATGGAAGTGTTTCCACTGAGTTCGATGCCTTGATTAGCTCATGAACCAGCATAAATTTGGATCCTGGTCTTGGCCCCTGTCCAACAGATGTCTATGGAGAAGTATTTTCGGCTCTGCGGCTAACAGAGAATCCTGTTGATTCTTGAATAAATTACCCATGGAGCTGAAGTGTGCTGCCGATTGGAGGAGTTTAATTCATGATAGCAGTTTCCCTGTGAAAGGTCTGAGTCTTCCTTGGGAGTTATAGAAGTGTAACATCGACCCACGTTTGAAATCTAATGCACTATCAATCAAGTAGAAGTCTTATGCAGTGCCCTCTTAGCCTGGGTTCCCCAGAAAGCAGGGACTGAGATGAAGCTTAAGTGCAGATGCTTCACTGGTGAATGCGAACCAAGGAGCAGGGGTGGGGGCCAGGTGGAGAGAAGCAGGGAAGCAGAGGGAGCCAGTGCAAAGATGGGTAATGGGAACCCAGCCCCCGCAATGGTGACTGGTTGCTGGATTCCGTGGAAAGCCCGAGCAGCTGTATAAATATGGTACAGAACTTTCTGTCCAGGCAAAGAAAAGGGGAAGCCTTTATCCGTTCGCTTCCAGCCACCACTGGCCAAAATTTCTCCCCATAGATTGTTACCCCGCTGACCTTCAGGGCTATGTATATATGAGTACCGAGCAGGCTCTTGGGTTGCCTGCTGCCTCTGTGTCAGCAGAGAAGCTCGGGATGGAAAGAGACAGGTACTGAGGTGAAGCAAGGCCCTTGGGTTGCAAACTGCATGAAGCCGATTAGAACCCACACAAAACTGGTCACTGCTGCAGGAGTGGGAGTATGAGACAGGTGTCTTATTAAAGACACCAGCAAACAACAGATCTTTATCATAATTGACAACTGAGTCATCCTTTATACAAAAACTCCTTTCTTAGAGACAAAACCATCCAGAGTACCTGTGCTATTGAAACCCAGCAGGACCCCGTGGGACCCTCCTGGGTACAAATCCTTTCTGTGTCCATCACCAGCCCCCCCTTTCTTGTTTATAAGAAATAGGCTTCATTCAGCCTCCTTGATCTTCCCTGAATTCCAAAGGGCAGATTCAAACAGTTGCTAATCTGTGAAGGGAGGGAATGCAGACATGTAGGAGGAGAAGTCAAGAAACAATAGTGTAGCAAGGGGGCAGGGTCCTGGTTCCTCCTTAAGGAATAGACATAACAATACCTTTGAGTTCTTCTGCAGGAACTAAGGCCCCCTCCCAGGTGGAGGGTGGTACCTTCAGGCTGAGCCCAAGATTCCCGGAGCACCGCCCTGTTACATCACCACCAACTAATCAGAAGTGAGGCGCTAGAAGTATCCAGTAATAGCACTGGATGCTTTGCACTATTTAACTCTGTATTTATAGTCCGCCCCGTCCCAGGAAAGGCACAAGGTTGTTTGCATACCTTCCACTTGTGCAGCACTCTGCTGGGACCCCTATTCTAAACCTGGTCAGGTGACTACTGCTCTTAGCAAAAGCATGGGGATGGTACCAATAAGAGACTTGATTTAGATCAGATTTGTCTGATGGTTGCTACTGTCATTTTCTCAAAAGAAAAATTCTCCTCACTCCTCAACTCCAATTATAAGTCCTTGATTACTGCCTCCCCCCACGCACTGCCAAGGGAATCCCGTAAGTTTCTACCCACTTCGGTACCACAGTGCTTCTTCCCTTTTTACCTCTTGAAACCTTTCCTTCCCTGTGCCTGAAAAAAAGCTTAATGGTTCCCATTTTCCCAAACCTATCAAATACACAACTTTTAATGGCTTCTGAGCTTCCTGAGTTTAAAGAGGCAAGATTTGAAGTAGGAAAAGATTGCTTAAACAAGGCACAAAAAGGACTAACCGTAATGAAAAGATGGATACATTGAACTTTACTAAAAATTAAGAACTCGTATTCATCAAAAGACACCACTCAGAGAATAAAAAGGCAAGACACAGATTGGGAGAAGATATTCGCCATACATACGTCTGACAAAGGGCCCAATTCCAACATATATCAAGAAATCCTAAACACCAATAAGAGAAAGACAAACAAACCCAATTAAAAATATGCAAAATAGGGCTTTCCTGGTGGCGCAGTGGCTAAGAATCTGCCTGCCAACACGGGGGACACGGGTTTAAGCCCTGGTCCGGGAAGATCCCACATGTCGCGGAGCGACTAAGCCCATGCGCCACAACTACTGAGCCTGCTCTCTAGAGCCCACGAGCCACGACTGCTGAGCCCGCGTGCCACAACCACTGAAGCCCACGCACCTAGAGCCTGTGCTCCACAACAGGAGAAGCCACCGCAATGAGAAGCCCATGCACTGCGATGAAGAGTAGCCCCTGCTTGCCGCAACTAGGGAAAGCCCACGTGCAGCAGTGAAGACCCAGCACAGCTGAAAATTAAATAAATAAATAAATAAAAGTAAAAATCTGCAAAATATTTGAATAGACATTTTGAAAAAGAAGATGTCCAAAACCATGATTCATCAGGGAAGTGCAAATTAAAACCACGAGATAACCATTAAACAGCCAACAGCGTGGCTAAAAGCAAAATCACAGTCAATGCCAAGGGTTGGCAAGCATGTGGATCAGCTGGAACTCTCATACCTTGCTGGTGGGAGGACAGATTATTACAGTGCTCTGGGAAACTTCAGTGTCTCCTGGAAATAAATATATGTCTGCCTGATGATCTAATAATTCTAAAGAGAAATGAGTGCCTCTGTTCACCAGGAAACACACACAAGAATGTTTCTATCAACCTTATTCATAAAGGTTCCAAAGGGGAAGATCCCCAAATATCCCTCCAGGAGAATGGCCGAGTACGTTTAGATATAGTCACACAACAGAATGCGACAAAACGACATAACAAAGTAAGTCACTATATGCCACATGGAGATTCTCACAATTATAATACAGAGCAAAGAGACAGATTTTAAAGCACGTATTTATAATTGTGAGATTCATCCCTGTTGCCTATGGTAACTTACTTTTTTATATTGCTATGTAGCAATAGAACGCTATACAGCATATTATTACGTATGGATGAATTTCACAATTGTAGAGTAAAAGAAGACAGATCTTTAAAGTACATATTTATTATTACATTTGCATAAACTTCAGGAAGAGGCAAAACTAATCTATAGTGATAGATGTTAGCGTAGTGGCTATCCCCAGGGAGTCGCGAAGGTTGTTATTGTCCGGAAAGATGCAGAATGGAGCCTTCTAAGGTGTTGGAAACATTTTATATCTGGAGCTGGATGGTAGTTATACTGATGGTGATTAAGTTGTAAAAATTCACTGAACTGGACACTAAAGGTCGTGCATTTTATATATGTATATTATACCTCAATAAAATAAATTAAGAAGGGGCAGGGTTGAGAACAGAAAGTTGATGATGCAACCCACCAGGAAGGGCTCCAAGATCTCATTGTCCAGTGGGAGAGGCGATAGCACCATAATGCGTTAGAAATTATTCTATCAGGTATGGACTCAAGAAACCTGATCTTCAAATTTTACCTCTTTACGAATTAGCCATGTGATCCTCAAAAGTAACCTCTTTAGGCCACAATTTCCCAATCTGTAAAACGGCTGACTTACGAGGGTATCTTGTGCCCTCCCAAGTTACAAGGTCCCAGTGACTGCCTTCTCACCCAAGGCCAGTATGAAGATATATGTCTTGTGTGGGTTCTGCTCTGCTGAATGACACCGAGGACCACAGGTCCCCCAGCTGAAGAAGCGGACAGATTGTGTAGTGACCAGCCCTGCAGGGAACCCAGCAAGTAGGTTGCTACAGTTCCTGTACCACTCTCATAAGATCATGAATTTTCTCTCCAGCCCTCACTGAATCATCTCCAGTCATGGCAGTAAACATCTCCTTCCAACAGTGCAGAGCAGTGGTCACTGAGACACTTTGGCGGTCAACCTCACCTGGGTTTGAACCCAGCTCTAACACTTACTGTCTCTGTGACCTTAGACAGGTCACATAAGCCCCCAAGCCTCAATTTTCTCATCTGTAAAACAGGGTAGTCGCTACCAGTTCAGAGTTGTTGTTGTCATTATAAGGATTCAATGAGATAAAGTATGTCAGAACTCCTAGTACAATGCTTCTCTTATAGCCAGTGTTCAGTAACACGCAGCCACTGTTCTCAGTGTAGCCAGTGCCTGCTGGGCCCACAATCAATGCCTGAGTTTCAGTTGACACCACGTTTCATTATAAAATAGCTTCTTAATTTCATAAAGTAGTGAAACGTAAAAGAACCTTAGAAATGATCTTGTACACCAAGGATTGGCTAAGGTCCTTTTGGGTCGCAAACAATAGATGCTGAAAAGATAGCTTAAGCAAAAGGGCAACTGATTGAAAGGATGCCGGAGCATCTTATGCAATCACAGGAAAAGCTGAACGACAAGACTGCAGAATGGCAGGGATCGGGACCACCCTGTGGACAGCAGGGTCTGCAGAGCCTCTCCTGGACACCGTCCACTGTTAGTGTCCCTCAGCTCTGATGTCACCCAACACCAGGACGCAACACATCATTCACTATCTGATAGAGCATTCATACTTCAGTGGGCCAAAACAGGACTCTAGGCTTTTGCCCACCCCCCACCCCCCCAAACCTGCCCCTCTCACAATCTTCCCATTTCAGGAAATTGTACTAGCAGCCATCCAATCACTTTGGCCACAAGCATAGCAGTCTTCCTTGACTCTCTTCTCTCCCATACTCTCCATCTCAGCAAATCCTAGTGGTTGTACCTCCAACTCCACTTCCTACCCCCACTGCTATAACCTTAGTCCCATCACCTTCCTCTGGACAATGGAGTCATTTCCTAACAGGTCTCTTGCTTCCACACTTCCTCTCCTGTAATCCAGTCTCTACGCCCATCTCTATATCCCTCAGCCTGAGTGATCTTTCCAAATCACAAACTGGGTCATGTGACTCTATGCACAGTCCCTTCCAGTGGCTCCCTGTTGCACTTGGAATAAAATCTAAATGCATTACCAGCGGCTGCAAGGCCCTGCATGATTTGATCTGTTTGCTACACTTATGTCTACTTGCTCACCTCCTTACTCATGCTTCAGGTCACACTGCTCTCCTTTCTGTTTCTGCCAAGAATGATCTTCCCTAGATTTTCTAGGTAATTGACTCCTTTTTATCACCTCCCCAGAGAGGCTTTTCTCACCACCCAACATGCAGTAGCTGCTTCTTTACTCAGTCACTCCCTGTCACTGCACCATTGTTATATTTTTTGCCATTGTATAGGATCTGATATTTCCTTATTTGTCTGTGCCTCCCAATAGAATCTAAGCTCTAAGACAATAATATCTTTGTAAGTCTTGTTCAACAGAGACTAAAACAGTGCCCTTAGTAGGCACTCAGTAGATACTTGTTGAATGAATGAATGAATGAGTGAATGAATGAATGAATGCATTAAATGGGTTGTGAAGTGTCAAATGCTAGAGAGAATCTAATTGTCCCAGCTTGGGGGATACAGTGTTTATCACTGGACCACTCATGTCTGGCCGAGGTCCCAGATCACAGGTGTGGCCACCTGGAGGCCCATCCCTGTGTATCTTTGCAGTCCTACAGCCATTCTAACAGGGCTTAGGCCTCATTTTACAGATGCAGACAGTGAGGCCCAGAGTGAATAAGAGACTTTCTCAGTTATCGAATCCTGCCATTTTCTATGTTAGCAGAATGTGCTTAATCTGTTCTAGTTGAGACATCTCTATATCTCTTTTAAAACCAATGGTGTTAACTACATGTTGATAAATATTTTCCTTCATCTACACCTACTCTATTTTAACACCAGTGTTGGAATTCTCGTTTCCTCCCACAAGAAAGAAACATGGCCCAGATTTTCATTGTGGGACTCGATGTTTCAGCTTTCCCATGCCAGGTTTTTTGTTTTGTTTTTTCTTTATTTGGCACTTCTAATGTGTTTTTAATGACAATGGAGTCTTGCTGTCCCTTTAGGTGCTAAAATCTCAGTTGACATAGCTATAGCTATTTTGTCTTGTTTTGTTTTAATTAAGGCCTAGCACTAGCTGGTAGATTCTGAAAATAGGATCCCATTTTAGTTTCTTCTTCTAGCTAAATGAAATCTTTAGAATGTGGTCATTTAATAGTGAAATGTGTGCCTAATCAGTGACAAGAATCCAATTTTTTTTTCCAGCTAGTTAGGATTCATCTACAGCTTTCAGTCTAACATTCCTATTCACTGATTATTCTATTTGAGCTCCATCCAAAGAAATAAGTGCCATAACATATGCTTTCAAAGAGTAAAATAAAAAGGCATTAATAACTTTGATATAGTATCTATAGAGCATATCAAGCAAAGTATTAAGTAAGATTAATTCTGTTTTATTTCTTAGTCTTTTTTTCACAGAACTTATCTGTGAGTTCTTTAATAGGGTGATAAAGAATTAGAGACCGAGATAGGAAATCTAGATATGATTACAGTTATTATATATTTAAAATTTTTATGTATTCATTACTATGATAATAAAACTTTAATATAGCCACTCCAGTTTTTTTTCTGTTTTTTGGATTAGTGTTTATATGTTATATCTTTTTCCATTCTTTGACTTTAAGCCTATATACGATTTTGTGTGTAAAGTGGACTTCTTGTCAATGGCATGTACTTGGGTGTTGCTTTTTTAATCAATCTAATAATCTTTGTCTTTTAATTTATTTGTTTAGATCATTTACATTTAATGCAATTATAGGTATGGTTGGATTAAAGTCTACTACATTTCTAATTATTTTCTGTTTGTTCCCTCTCTTTTTATTCCCATATTCCTCTTTTCCTGCCTGCTTTTGAATTAGTTTAGCATTTTTAATTATTTCACTTCATCTCAACTATTGGCTGCTTTTAATACTTTTTAAAATTTTTAGTGGTTGCCCTAGAGCTTATACTATACGTACAATATAAATTTTTAAGTAGTTTATCTTCCCGTATATGATAAAAATTTCATTAGATTCTTGACCATTAGTATGATCACTTTATACCCAACTGAATATCGAAGCTGTCAGTTCCCATGTTTACATTTTTCTTAATTATATTTATAATAATAATCCTAAGTAACAATTATTGAGCATTTACTGTGTACAAGACACTACTGTGAGCACTTTTGTATTTATGACTTAGTTGATCCTCATAGTTACCCAATGTGGATAGGTCCTCTATATCACCATTTTACAGATGTGAAAAAAGAGGCAGAGAGAGGACAGATAACTCACCCCAGGTTACAAGGCAGTAAGTGGCAATACTACTTTCATTTTAGGAGAAAAGAGTAGCATAGTATTTAATCCATAAGAGGAGGGAGGGGAATGAAGGCTTCTCAGTTGCTCAAGTTTTCGTGCAAGAAAGGAGGAAAAGCTGTATTCTCAGGACAGAATGGCAGTGACATGCCACACTGGCACAATCCTGTAGAGAGGCCAGCCCCCCGTTAGGGCTGTGAGCCGCTGCTAATTTGAACTATACTGCTTTTGTATTTTGTGTGCAATTTGAACATTTGTGGTTTTTTTAAAATAGTTTTAGAAGAGCTTTAAGAATAAGGTGTTTAGGGGCTTCCCTGGTGGCGCAGTGGTTGAGAGTCCGCCTGCCGATGCAGGGGACATGGGTTCATGCCCCGGTCCGGGAAGATCCCACATGCCGCCGAGCGGTTGGGCCCGTGAGCCATGGCCGTTGGGCCTGCGCGTCCGGAGCCTGTGCAAAAGAATAAGGTGTTTATACCCCGTTCTACATTCATGTATATTTAAATAACATTAAAATAAAAATGATTGAAGTCAACATTAGAGAGCCTTGAGACTTCCTTGTGTACACGTCTATGGACGCTTTGGTTCAAAGATGCACTGGCCTCATGAATGTGAGAGCATTGTATGTGCTCTGTGCCTCTGTCAGCAGGAAATCCTAGCGCTTCTTAGCATCTGTTCTCTATATGATTTTGGTTTTGGTTGATTCTTCCTGTCTGGACTGTTCAGTAAGAATTCAGACTTTGGGTTGGTTAGTGCGCCTACGTTCTATGGGAGGTAAATGAGAGGAGCTGGTTCTCTACCCCCCTTTCCCCATTCCAAGGCGAGGGAGGTGTGCTCTGATTATTCCCTTTCTGAGAGTAGCCTCATTCTCTGTCAAGTGACGGGAGGCTGCATCTTCTCATCTCCAAGGCCTGGCAGAGCCCGTGCTGAGCCAATCAGTGTCTGCAGAAACTTTGCACCGAAATCCTTTGGCAAAATTGGATGCCCCACTGGGATGCCTGCTGCAGTAAGAGGGTGCCAGCTCTGCAGGGTCATGCAAGTTCAGGATCAGGCCCTTAAAACATAATAAAGGGACAAGTGGTATCGAGGCTTTATCACAAAGTTCTCTTGAAGAGTCAAAAATGAGAAAGAAAAAAAAAAACTTAGGAGAGTTCTCACTGTAGGGAAAGAAAATGAAGAAGAAATTTAGAGTATTTTTTGGTGAATACATCAGAGTATAAAGGAAATAGACAGGATTTGACCTCTTCAGGTCCTGGCTTTGCATCTTCTCTGTGTGGCTGGTTACCTATGTGACCACTCCATTAAAAGCAGAAACTGGTAGTGGGGAAGATTTACAGGAGATGCATTTTTTAAACATTGCATAAGAAGATGGTTCAGTGTTGGAATGAATCTTGTCATAGGTGGTTGGTAATTTTTCTTATGCCATAATATTATAATTTATATAATTAGATATATAATAATTATATACTATTATATATTATTTTTATACTACAATGTGTATTATATAATTTATATCATATAATTTATATAATTACAATTATAATAAAATATGAACTTTAATTAGATACAAAGAATTATGTATTGAGTAAATGCAATCTTAAGGAAGGAAAAAGAAACATAAGCATCTATTTGTTTATTAGGTATCTTCAAAGTCAGATGGGATCCACAAAGGATTAATCAAATCCTCTACCTGGTGTAATTATTTTTCGGTGAGAAGGGAACGTGTGATCCCAAAATATGCTAACAGAGAAAGCAACAAGAGGTGTCCCCAGGTTACATTTTGTTGCTGAAGTCTTTGTTACATTCCAACAAATGGCCCTCCAATTTTTTTGACTCAGAAAGTTGGTATTGGCAATATACCAAGAGTGGCTCAATCTCTTTGGACCACATACGTATTAAGCAAACTCATAGGAGATGGATGTGTAAATCAGAAGGCCATTTCCCTAACATGCAGTAAGAAATAGAACCACCAGAGCAACTGGTATCCAGATGCTCTGACAGCCCTCCTTGCTGGGAGGTCAATATGGCAGGCTAAAGATAATCCCACGATTCCCTGGTGATCATAAACCACAGCAATGGCTCTGTGTTTAATGGCTTAGCATTATACCTACTGTATCAGTTTGCTAGAGCTGCCATAACAAGGTACCATAAACTGGGTGGCCTATAAAACAGAAATGTATTGGCTCACAGTTCTAGAGGCTAGAAGTCTGAGATCAAGGTGTTGGCAGGGCTGCTTTCTTTCAAGGCCTCCGAGAATCTGTCCCATACCTCTCATCTAGCATCTGGTGGCTTGCTGGCAATCTCTGGCATTCCTGTGCTTGAAGAAATAGCATCTGAATCTCTGCCCTCATCTTCAAATGGTGTGAAGTGTGTCTGTCTTCAAATTTCCCCTTTTTTTGTAAGGACACCAGTCATACTGAATTAGGGTCTACCCTAAGGACCTCATTTTGACTTGATTACCTCTTTAAAAATCCTATCTTCCAAATAAGGTCACACCCTGAGGTACTGGGGAGTAGGGCTCCAACATACATTCTGCGGGGAGACACAATTCAACCCATAACTGCTGTGTATCCGCTTCCGTATCTGAGATGAACCTGCAGGAGACCCAGCTCTAACCAGTGCTGAGAGGGCTAGCAAACCCTTGCCTCTCACTAACATACAGTTCCTGTAGCATATGGTGTCCAACCTCATTTTGAAAGGAGCAGCTTCAGATATGTTCAAGGTTAGGCTTAGGGCTCCACCTTGGGGGCAGTTTTCAGTTACCTGCTTAATTGCTTGGCTAATAGTGACTTTCCACAATTTCATCCTCGAAAGCTCTCCTCATTTTTAACTTTTGAGCAGGGTTTTGCTATTATCCTCACATAATTTATTTAAACATATGTCTATTTATGTAAATGTCTATTTATGATTCTATTCAGTGTCTCACTATTATAAGCCATATTTCAATAATAATGGCCAACACTTACGGAGTATTTACTCTGTTCCAGGTACTGTTCTTAAGTATTCTACATGTAGTAACTCCTTTGTAGTCCTCATGACAAGATAAGACGCCAGTTCAATATCATACTCATTTTTGACAGAGGAGGAAACAGATCCAGAGAGGCTCAGTGAGATAGAATCATCATTTGCACCCAAGTTGTTTAGCTTGAGCACTTAGTAGTATCTCCCTGCTTCTTAGCTGTACCATCTTGGCAAGTCCTTCACGTATGCCAGTATGTAAAAGTGGAGATAAATAACAGGACCTACCTCGTGAGATTGTTCTCATCTTAGAACGCTACTATATAGTAAGTGCTCAATAAGTGTTAGCAAACAGTTTTTAAAAACTGACAATACCAAGTGTTGACAAGGATGTGGAGGAAGCAGAACTCTCATATAGTGCTGGTGGGAATGTAAAATGGTACAACCGCTGTGCAAAATAACTTGGGATTTCTTACAAAATCAAATGTACATGTACCATGGGACCCAGCAATTCCACTTCTAGGTATTTACTCAAGAGAAATAAAAACATATATCCAAAAAAGAAAGTGTTAGCAAAAACAACCCCCTCCTCCTCTGATACCTCACCCCACCCCAAATGGAGAAACTGGAATACAACCCAGGCAGATCTTTCTTAACCCTTGTGCAAGAGGTTGCCTTATCGTCAATGACTATTGCTGTTGATAAAAGTTTGCCCCATTTCTTTTCCTTATCCGACTTCCTTCCCTCCTTCCCTCCTGTTCCATTGGAAGAAGTATTTCTTCTAACACTAACACTTAACGCTAACACTTAAGACGGGATCCTATCCCCTGCTGCCTTCCTGGATCCATCACCGTCCTCTTACCTCTGAATCTTCAAACCCTCCCTCTCTCCTGACTTCTTCCTCTCAACCTGCAAACAGGTTTTTCCTGTCCTGACAGTGGATGCAGTCTTGATGCCAGGCTCACCACAGCAGCTTCCCATTCTTTTTTTTTCTCTGCATTATTAAGAGTCTTTACAAAGTAGATTGTTTTCCTCTGCTATCTCTTCTCTCTTCAATTCACTGCAGTCCCGCCTTTATCCTCTCACTATGGAAACTGCCTTTGCTTCCTGACCACTGCAATGGACACTTCTCAGCCTTGACCTTGACCCCTTCCTCAGCCTTTCACACAGGCAACCCCTCTCCAGTCCTTGAAATGCATTTCTTCATGGGCTCCTGTCAGGCTCTTGTTTTCTGGTTTTCTTCTTTCCTCCAGCTCCTCTTCATCTTCATCCTAATCTTCTCTCCCTTCCTTCTTCCCTTCAATGTCAATCTTCCCAGGTTCTGCCTTGAGCCAGCAGCTCATCTCTGTCTTCCTCATCCCAATTCTGACTCCAGGTGTTACATAGATCCTGATAACTTCTGTATCTGTTTCTCAGGCCCAGCTCTCCAAGAACTGTCTATTGCACATCTCCACGAGGATATTCCAAAGGCACCAAAGACAAAACACGTCCCAAGTGGAGGGCTTCATATCATTATTCCTGCAACTCAGCTGCTCTCCCTGATTTACTGAGAACCTGGAGCCTCCCAACTCCTCTGTCCTCCTGTGCCTCTATTCCAAGCAATATGGGTTTGGCTGAAACTCTCTCCTCCTTAACATCCTTGGAAGCCTTCTTTTCTTCTCTGTGCTCTGCCTGCTGCTAACTTGGCCGAGGCCCACACCTTTTTCTCTGCATCACTACAGCCACCCCTGAATGTGCTCTTCCTCTTATCTTTTCCTCTCACCTTCCAGTTCAGCCTCCACGTTGCAGATAAATGAATATTTCCCTTTAAAAAATAACTTTAGAACCTAAAAGTGATACATGCTCATACCATATTTTGTTAAATCTTGGAAATTGCCTTGGAGACACAGTGAAGAAAGTAAAAGTTTTTCATTATCTTAAAACTCAGATATAACCATTTTAAACATATGGGTGCATTTCCTTGCAGTTTAAAAAAAGATGCATGTACAGTTTTTTTTTTTTAATCATCATTGGGATCAGGCTCCCTGTATCACTTTATTGCTTGATTTCTTCACACAATGCACAGTATGTTACCCCGTATCATTAAAAATTATTTTAAAAGATTATTTTGATGACCAACTTGTAGACTAGAAAATAAAACAAATGAACCATAATTTAACTATTCCTCTATGGTGGAGTATTTGGATTGTGTCCTTTTTTTAAAAAAAAAAAGCTTTTTAATTAAGACTAAGTAAACAACTTTGGGTTTTAATCTGTAACTCTTACTTCTCATTATTTCCTTTGGATCAATTGCCAGAAGTGCAATTATTGGGCTAAAGAATATGAATATTCTTGAAGTTTTTGATGTATTTTACCCAGTTGCTTCCCAGAAAAGAGGTAACAAATGATTCCTTCTGTAATGCTGCAGACGACATGCCTCACTCCCACTTGAATGTTCGCATTTAAGTAGTATAGTTTCTGATTCAGTAATTGAAAGATGAAAACTTGGTATTTTCCAGATGACGTTGAACATGTTTCCATATGTTTATTAGCTATAGCTAGTTGTTATTCTGTGAAGTGCCTCTTCATGTTTTCAGTTTTTATATTAAGGTTTTAGTTATTCGATTATTCTCATTAATATCATTCTTTGTGTGAGTGAGCAGTCATTCTGAAATTCAAGCCCTGTGTAAAAATCCTTTGTTGTTCCCTCTGACTCTCAGGGTGAAGTTGCAATCCCCGAGCTTGGCACACAATGCCCCCATTATCCTAACCTTGACTGTCTGCCCTTCTGCACCAAGATGCACACAGATACACCATTCGCTATTCTGAACTATTTCCAGTTTCTCAAAATAATGTGTTTGTTCTTTATGCCTCATGTCCGTGCAACATACTCTTTTTTCTGTCCCAATCACTAGTCTCTACCTGCCCCCTGTTTTGCTGAGTGAACTGCCACTCATCCTCAAACTCACTCAGGAGTTCTTTCTCTTGGGTGGGAACTGCTCTTGACCACTTGGTCTGAATTATGTCTCTCTTCTGTGCTCTTATAGCATCTGGGAAGGCCTTTTTCTTAGCCCTCACCACACTATATTACCTTTCCTATTCTCAAAGAGGGCACGTCTTTTGTTTCTGCTTCTCTAGGGCCTAACAATGCCTAGAAGATTGTAGATACACAAGAAAGATGGAAGAAATAGAGGGGAGAATGAATGAAGCTATTATTCTCCATCTTAAAAAGGGCTGTATTTGCCATGGGAAGTTTATCTCATTTTAAATTTCTTTTTTTTTAATTTTTATTTTATATTGGAGTATAGTCGATTAACAATGTATGTTAGTTTCAGGTATACAGCAAAGTGATTCTGTTACATATATAACATGTATACATGTATACATGTGTATCTTTTCTTTTTCAAATTCTTTTCCCATTTAGATTATTACAGAGTATTGAGCAGAGCTCCTTGTGCTATACAGTAGGTCCTTGTTGTTTATCTATTTTAAATATAGCAGTAGGTGTATGTCAATCCGAAACTCAACTTGAATTTCTTATTTCAGTAATATAATAATATATTCTGGCCCTTCATTTGTTCAAGCAGATAGAGTTCTAGTATTTTGCTAATTTATTAAAGTTCCTATATATAGTAGGTATGGTTACCACACATCTAGTGTCTATACTTTCTCATGAAGTTGTATGAAAAGAATTCTTTGGCACAGATTTGATTATCTCCAAAATTCATTTACTATTAAACACAAAGAATTAGAAATTATAACTTCATGAGGTCAGTTATCATAGCATTTGATGTCACAGCTCAGTTCTAAGGAGAACATAGTGCATAGTGAGATGCTAAGAACATAGAGAATGGCAGGAGGATGGATGGATGGATGGATGGATGGATAGATGGATGGATGGACGGATGGAAAATAGATCTAATATTTTATGTGTTGAGTAGAAAACATGTTCATTTATAAAGATACAGTATCTATTTCCTTAGTCCGTTCAGGCTGATATAACAAAATAACATAAAATGTGTGGCTTATAAATGACAGATATTTATTTCTCACAGTTTTAGAAGCTGGAAAGTCCAAGACGGTGGTGTTGGCAGATTGGGTATCTGGAGAGAACCTCCTTCTTCATAGACTAGAGAGTTCCGTGGGGGTCTCCTTTATGAGGACGCTAATTTCATTCAGAAGGGCTCCACCCTCATGACCTAATCACCTCCCAAAGGCTCCACCTCCTAATACCATCACATTGGGCATTAGGTTTAAACATATGAATTTGGGAGTTGCCGGGGCAGGGGTGGGCAGGGGGAGGCACAAATATTCAGACCACAGCTTTCTGTTATCTACAAATCCTTTTGTATCATTTCAGACTATTTGAGGTTCAGTTAATTTACATGCTAAAATAAAAAATGATAACTAAAGGTGTAAAAGGGAAACTGACAAAATTTTGCTGTGCAATTAGGACAAAACCAAAAAAGAAAACAGTCTTTCCCAAGAAACTGTCAAAAAGATAGCATAATGAGAACATCCCTAAATCAATTAATTATATTGGGAAGCCAAGATTCACTTTTTAAATGCATTTGTCTTGGAGAAAATTGAAATAATAATTGCATGCCTATAATTTACTTGATCAGTTTGCTTAATGATTTGGAGACCAACCAATCTTTCAAGTATAGAGTCGGCCAAGTTTGTCAATGTCTATAGCCTCACTTCTTCATAGCTTTCAAGCACTACCCTTTTATCTTCTTCTCCCAACAGAACAGGAAAGAACTGAGGTCGGCATTATACCAGTTACCTGACAGACTAATCACAATTTAGTGTAATAAGGTTGCTGACGGGGGCAGTTCCAGGAGGTATTTCCATTTTAAGCCTTTTAATTCCAGTTTTGGAGTGTAAGAAATTTTAGGCATCAGTAAGCATCGGAAATATCTGAGCTATTTGTGTTGAATACTTTTCTGCTCATTCATGCCTCTGAGCTTTTGGAAGTACTGGCCTGTCTGCCTAAAACAACCCTTCATCACTTTAAATTCACTCCCTATGCACTAGTGATTCCTAGTGGATAAAACAAGTGTATATGCCACCCTATAAGACAGCTTCCTTCTTAGGCATGCATAGAGCACAGCAAAGCCCAGGGACAGGAGTGTCCTTGGAAGACATTGAGGACAGGAGTTCTAGCAAAGTAAGGCTGCCGAATCGCAGAACATCTGTGGTTGTGGAATGGAATGTTTCATTCTAAGTAGAGGTGACCTTGCCTATGGGGGAAACAGAATTTAAGGTGCATATTTGTGTGAATTTTTTCTAGTGATCAAGGAAAAGACACAAGCTATTATTTAGTTTCCCTCCTGAAGCACCCACAACTCTGAGCTTTTAAATCAAAGCTCTGTGGTACCTGGAGGGGAAGATCCCTGAAGCTAGTGGCACCAGGTTCCACTGGCTCTGTCCTTCCATCCTTGGCCCTGTGTCACTCCATACCTCACATCAGTTTGTAACTCAGCATAATGAAGACACACTCATTTCTTCGCCTCATTTTCTCTCATCCCCTTCCCTTCCTCCCACCCTTCTTGCTTTCCTTTAAAAAGCAAAAATTACACCAGTGAAAAACTGGTTAATTATATTCAGTGTCTTTGAGTTCAGCTGGATTCAGCACTCTTCATTCTATTGTTGAGTTTTTAAGATACAAATAAAAGCCTTCTTAGAAACACACTGATTAAACTCTTCACCTTATTACATCATCAAAGCCCCATTTTGTTCTCTTCTCCCCTTTTCTGGACCCCAGCGAGACGTCTTTCATACCTCTGAAACTTTGACTCTTCCAACTCATGAAATTTCATCTTGTCCATTGAGTACAGGGTATCATTGGGCCACAGTTACTGGACATTGCTTTGTGGGCCAGTCCTGGTCATGCTGAAACTTCTGTTTTTGGGGCAGAGATTATGAGGAAGTAGTAGAATACACTTTTACTATATCCCCTATGAGTTTTCATCAGGATTCCAAATTCCACCCAGAAATTTCATCATTCCCTCAAAGTAATTTTACTTAAATCCTATTGTCATGATCTTGCTACCATACTTCCTCATACTTATGTGGACTGGATGAGATATCATTCTTTCCTTCAGGTTTCCATTTTCATGTTTTAAGTCCTATATCTTTGACTAGTGCCTACTAACTTAACAGCACCATATTAATACTGCTCTAATGATTTATTTCCTTCTATGCTTTTCCTGGATTTGCAAGATAGACATTTTTTTCCTTAAAAAAAATATTTTAGGCACAACGATTTACTGATATTTAAAATTGTTCTGGAACCATCAGCCATAGAAAATGTAAGGGTGACATGACTATTATGAGATGGGGAGAAAGAGTTCAAATATAGTTCAAATACTGCAGAGTTGCATTTGTCACTGAACGGAACAATCAACAAGAATAGACAAAGTGGCCTTCTGGAAGCTTCGTCCAAATTAGGCTTTCAGTATTTTTCTCTTTCTCATCATTTACCGTCTCAGCACTGACTTATCATGTTTCCTGCGCAAGATGTCATGATGGTTAATTCTGTTTACAGTGTTGGAATTTCTTTCCTAATTTGCATTACTTCGCAATTTGTTATGTTGTTCCTGCATATCCCAAGCGTACTGAATTAATAAAATCTTGTATTAGGGTACAGGCTAAGGTACTGTAGAAAGAGAACTAAAGATATATGCCTTACATAAGATGGAAGGGTATTTTTTTGCATAACAGCTTGGAGGTAGCCGATAGTCCGTGGTGGGTCAGTAGCTTTGCTCCACAGTGTCATGCAGGGGTCCTGGCAGCAAGCCCTGCTATATCCCATACTTGGCTCCACCTTGAAGTCCAAGGTGGCTGATAGCTCCAGTTTTCTCCATTTTCCAGGCTAGCGGAGGGAAAAATGTTAAGCAGAGGACAAGCGGGTTTCTTTCTTTATCCTAAAAATGAGACGGAGACCTTGTATGCATCACTTCCTCTTGCATTCTATCAGCCTAAACGTAGTCTCATGACCGTACTTAGCTGCAAAGGAGGCTGGGATATGTAGTCTCTAGATGAGTAACCACATTCCCAGATCCTCAGCATTAGACTCCAGATCATCCAGTGTTAGAATCCTCCAATCAACCTCTAATTATCTAAGGTTACAGAGGTATAGAAGGTGGGTGAACACAATTACACACAGAACAAGGGGTTCAGTAGGGTCTCGGTTGTGTATGTATGTGCAGGTGAAGGTAAAGAAATTAAGACCTGGTCTCCATTAGAGAACAGATAAATATTTGACAAAGGAAGGCGAATGCATATTGATCAACAAATACACACTATAAGACAGTGTACCAAATACTGTGTGGTATAGAATCTGATTCTAATAGAAGCAGATAACTGAAAAATTAATGAGGGTTGGAAGAATATATGTTGCTTTTATGGAGGCTGGGTGTCTCAAGATGCATCTTGAAGGGTGGTATTTAATACTTTCTCAGATCCCCTAATTCATGAAGATTGCAACAGCATACTGCTTTCCCCAAATAAACTGCAGTGAAGAATCTTTCTGTCAGCTCTTCCAAGTTAGAGTTCCAAGAATACAGTAAACCAGGAGTGGCCAACACTGAAATGATGTGGGTTGTGGATGCCACGTGGCCACCAGCTCCCTACCTGGATGACTCATTCAGCCTCATCCGTGCACCAGCCTTGCAGTCACTCATGACTCAAGGCTCCTCCCTCAGCAAAATTTCAGTTGCTCCATGTCCTAGAGCTTCAGGTCATTCAGCAATAGTCAAAACTCAAATGTCAGCTTCTCCTTGACCAAGTGTCTGATGCCGCCTTACCTATGGACTCTGGTCTATTGGATGTTATTAAAATTAGTTCTTTTCCTTCCCTTTACCAATTTTGAAGTCCCTGTTTGCAAATTACTCCGTCTAGACAGTTGTGACATTCTCTCTCCCTTCTGGGCTGGAAGGAACAATTGGAGTGTCCTCACTGGGCTGGATTGTTCACCTCTATGGCCCTTGTTCTCCTCTCCCCCCAGTCCTTGGCATCTTGGTAGTGATGCCCACACTGCCAGGACTCAATAGGCTTACCCTGGCCTAACGCCCACTTTTGGGTTCTTAAGCCTTTCAACTAAATATTCTGACATTTGTTATAAATAAATAACACACATTTCTTTCACACTTGACAGTTTATAAAGTGGCAACTCTGGTTAATCCAACCCTCCTTCTTCCTACCACCAAGCTTTGATCAAACACCTGTTTTAACTCTCACTAGAGAATTCCATCTTGGAGTCAAAAATCCTCTGGGGGATGGGGGTAACTTTTGCATGAGGCCACTTATGATCAAAAGGCTTATAATCAGCTCCTTCCAAATGCAGCTGTGGTTACTTCAGATTCCAGATCTTTCCTGCATAGACCTCAGCTAACTCTCCTCACTCCCACCCCATCCCCTCCCCCATCCCCACACTAATATCTTGATGGTAGTCTCCTGGATTCTCCTTTTTGTTTCCAATTATTTGGCAGAAACTCAGGAGGAGATTAAAAGGTGCTCCCTTCTTTTCGGTATTTAGAGTTCTTAACCCTTCACCACCATGTTTGCAGTGAGAAGGGACAAATTCACAGCTCCTGTTCATGTTAATTCTATCCCTTTATCCTTTAAAGTTACATATGTTCAAGCTATTCCTCAATCGTTTAAAAAAAAATAAAGTATACTCTGAAGGCACTTGAAATTATAACTAAGTTTACCAGAACTTTAAAGTTAGTTATTAAATTTAAAGGTTATTGTTTGATTATTAAATAATTAATAACTAAATATTGTTATTATTTAATTAAATAATTTAAAAAACACATACAAGTCTCATTTCCCCTTTCTTCTAAATCACCTGGCACCTGCAATGTGACCAGCCATCCCCTGGATTCAGTGTCTAGGTCTCTAGAAAGGTTTGTAGAGAGTGAAAGAAACCAGGCACACAGTAGGTTTGGGGTCCGTACTTATCATTTTGTTACTTATGCAATTAGGAAGGTCCGCTTTTTTCCTGTTCACTAGAAATTCCATGATGATTTTGTAATAGTCATAATTATATTGAATTACAATAGTAAAGAATTCTTTTAAAACATCATAATCAACTGGAAAAAGGATTAAAATCTCTCAGGAAGCAAAGTGCTCGGACTATAGCCCAAGTGTCATGTTGATGGCAACCCACCATGGAGGTAGGCCAATATTGAGGACAAAGAGACAAAGTGGTCTTAATTAAGACCACACATGCATCTCCCTATGGGAGTCAGAAAACCAGAGTTCATGACCCTGCCTCTGACTTCCTGTGGTTAAGTCACATTTCCTGTGAGCTGCAGCTGGTATTAGTCAGTACACACTGATATATCTGTACTTCTTTTCTTTTTTTAAATTGAAGTATAGTTGATTTACAATGTTGTGTTAGTTTCAGGTGTACAGCAAAGTGATTCAGTTATACATGTACATATATCCATTCTTTTTCATGTTCTTTTCCCATATAGGTTATTGGTTTTTTCCCATATTGAGTAGAGTTCCCTGTGCTATACAGTAGGTCCTTGTTTACCTATTTTATATATGGTGGTGTGTATCTGTTAAGCCCAAACTCCTAATTCGTCCCTCCCCTTCTTTCCCCTTTGGTAACCATAAATTGGTTTTCTATGTCTGTGAGTCTGTTTCTGTTTTATAAATAAGTTCATTTGTATCACGTTTTTAGATTCCACATATAAGTGGTATCATATGGTATTTGTCTTTCTCTGTCTGACTTAGCTCACTTAGTATGATAATCTCTAGGTCCGGCCATGTTCCTGCAAATGGCATTATTTCATTCTTTTGTATGGCTGAGTAATAATCCACTCTTTATCCATTCATCTCTCGATGGACATTTAGGTTACTTCCATGTCTTGGCTATTATAAAGAGTGCTGCTATGAACATGGGGGTGCATGTATCCTTTCAAATTAGAGTTTTTGTCTTTTCTGGGTGTATGCCCAGGAGTGGAATTGCAGGATCATATGGTAACTCTATTTTTAGCTTTTAAAGAAACCTCCATACTGTTCTCCTTAGTGGCTGCACCAATTTTCATTCCCACCAACAGTGTAAGAGAGTTCCCTTTTCTCCACCTCCTCTCCCTGTATCTCTTGTTTAAATTATTTAAATACTTTTATATCAGTTGGTGGACAGCCTTTGCCCAAGCCCACTGCAAGGCCTCCTTGACTACTTTCCTGGAACTCCCTGGATTTCCCTGTGATCCAGTCACTACAGGCTTATTTCCGGCCCTCCTGTGTGAGCAGTGCCCGTACAGAAAAGTTTCTGAGTATTTTGAGCATCACCCCTGCTCCAGGCTTAACATTTCTTATCTTTGATATGAAGATTTAGATTAAACAACCCGTAAGTTGCCTTCTGAAATCCTGATGTTTTATTTTACATGATTAATGTTGAGAGGAAAAGATATGCTTCACTTGGAGCCAGAACTCTGCCTTTGCCTCTGAAATTGGCTTTTGGGAAAGGGTGTGATGCTCTATTTGCATTGAAGGCTATGAAGAACCTCAAAGCAGTTTGCAGCCAAATGGAGCTGTAGGCCTTGACCCATCAATAACTCCCAGTGTAAGATTACTTACGTCGTCATCAGTGCATCTGAATATAGATGGCTCCTCCTGGGCTCTAGCTCAGTGGCCCACAAAGCAGACTTTGGTTTCGTGGTGTAATTTAGAAAGTGAACCCAAACATTTTCAATAGGTGAAGACAGAGAACTTCTCTGCAGAGGAACCTAAGGGTTAAGACTGAGTCATTTTCTCTTAATACATCATGTGATCTGAGTTATCAGTAACCACAAGAATGGAGCAGAAACCTAAGTTGCATGTTGGCTATTTGAGTGGTTTCTTTTTGATAAGCATTTTCACATCATTAGGGAAATGTGATTATTTTTCCAAAATACACGCATCTTGAAATTTTCTCCTTTATGCAATTAAAACTTTTTGTTTGGGCAGCTCAGGATTCTGCCAGACCCTGGAAAAAAGGAAGTAAACAAGACTGAAACGGCCCCTGGCCTCAGAGTGCTTCCAGTCTGTTTGTAACTCAGTGAAAGGAAGATGTTATTAAAGATGATAATGGGGGGCAGATTAGTATAGTGGCTAATATTGCAGGCTCAGGGGAAAGACTGCTGCTTATTAACTCTGTAACCTTGGTCAGATTAGTTACTTAACCTCTCTAAGCCTTAGTCTCCTCATCTGTAAAGTGGGGGCAAGAATATTTACCTTGCAAGTCTGTTAATCAAAGAAAAAAATACAGTGCCTTATAATGTCTTTGGAATAATGCCTGACATAGAGTAAGTGCTAATACATGATATCTCTGTTATTTTTTATTGAAGTGTAGTTGATTTACAATGATTCAGGTGTACAGCAAAGTGATTCTGTTATACATATATATCTATTCTTTTTCAGATTCTTTTCCATTATAGGTTATTCCAAGATATTGAATGTGGTTCCCTGTGCTATACAGTAGGTCCTAGTTGTTTATCTATTTTATACAGAGTACTGCATATCTATTACTTCCAAATTCCCAATGTATCCCTCCTCCCCTTTCCCCTTTGGTAACCATAAATTTGTTCTCTATTTCGTGAGTCTATTTCTGTTTTGTAAATAAGTTCATTTGTATCATTGTTTTAGATTCCACATATAAGTGATATATGATATTTATCTTTCTCTGCCTGACTTAACTTCACTTAGTATGATAATCTCTAGGTCCATCCATGTTGCTGCAAATGGTATTATTTCATTCTTTTTTTCTGGTTGTTAATAAAGTAGAAGCACTGATAAGAATAAACAGGAAAATAACAAACCAAGAGAAAAAAAAAAAAGGTTTACCTTAGTTCTCTCCCTCAAGCTCCTTTTCAGGCACGTGCCGGTTGAACCTGAAAGCTGTTACATCACACCCGGGCCTTCCCTCTGTCTGATTAAGTAACTGAGATCTCCCTTTTCACTTGTTTTAGGGTCATGACATTTTTCTGAACCACCAGCATTTTCTTATCCTTTGAATAGATTTTCTGAGGAATAGATAAAACCGATAGCTGCTCAGGCATCACTTGGGAAGCTTGTTTATGAAAACACACACTCCCGGACAGCAATTCCAGGAACCTTTGTTCGTGGCAAATAAACCAAGGGATTCTTATGCATAAGCCAACTATGGACACGCGCCTTGCAAACCTCTGCCTGTTAAGTAAGGGCAGGTGCTGTAAGCTGGACATGCATCCAGGGCTGGTATTAGCCAGCACACACCCGTTAAAATATCAGGCTAATTCCCTACTGCCATTCCTAACTAGCTTCTGCCCGGAGTCCTTGAGTGCCCTTCAGCTCCCCCTCACTCCCTCCCCGCCCGAGCCCCAGCTGCCTGACCTTCCCCCAGGAACCTTCCAACCCACCAGCAACTCAAGAGCCTAGCACAGCATGGGCCTCTGCTCTAGGGAGCTAGCTGATGTCTGCTCTAGAACGGGACTGATTAATGAATGGTTTGAACACTGCCCTTGAAAATGACCGATTGTAGGGAAGAGATGGCAGCTCTATTTCTGGATGAAACACACACATACACACATATACCCACCACACACATGTACACTCATGTGCCCACACACCTCCCGGAGGCATTTATCACTTGCTCACCCCTTTACTAAGAGTCCTTCAGTGTAATAAATACCCAGCTTCTTTACTGAAGGGGCGAAAGAACGGGGTGACAAAGGCTGCCAACCCGCCGGTTATGATGAATGCACTTTTCTGGCTATTCTTTCATAAGGAGCTACAGCCTCTTGGCAGGAGAAATAACTCTCCAAGGCTGCATTGGAACCAACAGAATTAGAATCCCTGTTAAAATACAGCTCTGGAGGGAGAGGAAACCCTTCGTTCTTTACTTTATAACATGTTCGGTAGGTGCCTGGGGATGCCTGCTCTTTTTTGTAGTCTTCCGCCCTGGAGTAATCATCTTCACTATGTTCATCTGTCTCTGTCCTCACAGACAAGGGTCCTTTTAATAATTAAGGGTTGCAAAAAAATAAAAAAATAAAAATAATAATTAAGGGTTGCAAACCAGTGAATATAACAAAAAGGAAGCAGACTCACAGATATAGAGAACAGATTAGTAGTTACCAGTGGGGAGAGGGAGGGGGGAAAGGGCAATGTAGGGGTAGGGGATTAGGAGATGCAAACTATTATGTATAAAGTAAGGTACAAGGCTATATTGTAACAGCACAGGGAATATAGCCAATATTTTATAATAACTATAAATGGAGTATAACCTTTAAAAATTGTGAATCACTATATTGTACACATGTAACTTATATTGTACATCAACTATACTTCAATTAAAAATTTTTTTTTTTTTTTTTGCCGTACTCGGGCCTCTCACTTTTGTGGCCTCTCCCGTTGCGGAGCACAGGCTCCGGACGCGCAGGCTCAGCGGCCATGGCTCACGGGCCCAGCCGCTCCGCGGCATGTGAGATCTTCCCGGACCGGGGCACGAACCCGTGTCCCCTGCATCGGCAGGCGGACTCTCAACCACTGCGCCACCAGGGAAGCCCACAATTAAAAATTAAAAGGAAACAATTGAGGGCCGATATCTTATGCAGGTTCCATGTTCTGGTATGGCAGTTCTTTGCTTGAAGAGATTAAAAGTATTTCTAGTATTTTCTGTTCCCTTTTAAAAAAAAGGGACGATATGCCTTTAAATGCTCCATTGAACAGCCTTAGTTCTGACTTACCCAATTTAGAATGATTAATCACCTCATCTACACTGCCAAGTCCTGCTTATTACAGCACGGCGCAGAGCTGCCCGGCCAAGAGTTTCATCTTCCCTGGAATTGTCCTTGATCTTTCAAAGCTCTGTGTGGGGTAAAGAGCATTTCACTGGAAAACCTAAAGCATGGGCTCTGCTTCTAGCTCTACCACTGACCAGCTTTGTGACGTTGACCAAGACTTAATCACACTGTGCCGGAATTTCTTCATCAGTGAGGATGGTGAAAGCAACCATGAGTATCTACTGAGTTCTTACCATGTGCCAGGCACTATGCTCACCACTTTACATGAACTGTTTCACTCAACAGTCCTTTTTTTTAGCAGTTGCTATTCATCAGATGCATTTTATACACTATCGCACTCAATTCTCACAACAGCTCTGTGAAGAACCTATTCTTATGATTCCCATTTTGCAGAAGAGAAGACTGAGAGTTACAAAGGCCATGTTCCTTGAGCAAGGCTCTCCTACAGTAAGTGGCAGAGCAAAAATTTGAACCCAGTCCAGTCTGATGACCAAGCCAATGTTCATAACCACATATATACCATACAGCCCCTGATCTGGCTGGTCTTAGAGGACACCTTGGGTTTAGATAAGAGGAGATGGGTGTGAATATTAGTTTGACCAAAGATCTGAGGGCAGGAAGATCTAGAGCAGTGGTTCTCTACCAGGGGCAATCCCCCCCTCCCCAGGGGACATTCAGCAATGTCTGGAGACATGTTTTATTCTCATGATTAGGGAAGGCTACTTGCATTTAGTAGAAGAGGCCAGGGGTGGCACTGAACATCCTACAATGCACAGGACAGCCCGACACAACAAAGAGTTATCTGGATGCAAATGTCCATAGGTTGAGAAACTGCTAGCTCTGAAGCAGGACTGTTCTGCTTTGGCATCTCCAAAGAAGACAACTGGGCACGCTGTGGGTGTTGCCTGGTTGCTAAAGTACCCACATTTCTCCATTAGGTCATGTAGAATTCAAACTACCAGGATGTGGCATACAGTGAGAATCAACGGATCTTGCCAGCAAGCAAGACTCTGGCTTTTATTAATCAAGGGTAATGCGAGATGGGTTGAACGGAAAGGTCTTCCAACCATGTGAGTCCTAAGGTGCTAAGAAAATTTAGCACCTATGCAAAGGGAAAACAAACAGAAAATCCCTGGCTGTATGTTAGAATAATCCAGGAAGCTTTTTAAAATACCAGTACTCAGGTCTCAACCCAAGAAATTCTGATGAATATGGTCTGGCGTGGCCTAGATGGTCCCATGCACAGCCTGGGTTTGAGTCACTGGCTATATTGTTATCAAGGTGGGCGGTTGATGAGTAGAACTTGGATAAAACAGCAACTATAGGGATGAATTGACCATTAAAAAATAAGCATCCAGTACAAGGGAACTTTAAAACACTCAGCGTTCCAGAGATGTATAACCTGAATCAAATCAGGAGGACACAATGGACAAACCCAAATAGACTGACATGCTATAAAACATCAGGCATGTACACTTTAAAACTGTCAATGTCAAGGCTTCCCTGGTGGCGCAGTGGTTGAGAGTCCGCCTGCCGATGCAGGGGACACGGGTTCGTGCCCCGGTGCGGGAAGATCCCACATGCCGCGGAGCGGCTGGGCCCGTGAGCCATGGCCGCTGAGCCTGCGCGTCTGGAGCCTGTGCTCCGCAACTGGAGAGGCCACAACAGTGAGAGGCCCGCGTACCACAAGAAAAAATGTCAATGTCAAAAACTGAGGCTTGTTCTAGACTAAAGGAGACTAAAGAGAAATGATAACTGAATCCAAAACGTGATGTGGGATTTTCTTTTGCTGTGGAGGACACTAGTAGAACAATGGGTGAAAACTGAAAATGGTTTGTAGACCAGCGTATTGTATCAATGTTAATTTCCTAAGTTTGATAACCATACAGTGGTTATGTAAAAGAATGACCTTGTTTTCAGTAATATACCTAAAACTTTTAACAGTAAATGAAATGATTCAGAAAAGAAGTGTGTGTGTGTGTGTGTGTGCGCGCGCGCACGTGTGTGTGTGCGTGTGTGTGTGTGTAGGATGGGAGGGATAAGAATAAAGCAAATGTGAAAAAATGTTAACATCTGGGGAATCTGGATGAAGGCTTTATGGGTATTCTTTGCACTATTCTATTCTTGCAGCTGTTTTGTAAATCTAGAAATTATGCCAAATACAAAGTTAAAATACTCCAAAAGGTGTTAGAAGGATTCCTGTCTCTGGAACCCTTTGCGATTAAGATGCATGCCTGTATTTCATGATGTCTTAGGTGACATCTTTTGTGCAAAGAAGAGGGAATAAGTGGAAATGTACATGAGGTGGTCTGAAAGTCTTGAGGTGATTTTTTTACAACCAGGGAAAGTCCCTTGTGACTTCTAAGCTAGGAGAGCCCCCTAAGCGGGTCTCCTGATTACGCCAAGTCATCTCCTCAGGGAGCCTCTTTCTTTGAGCATCTAATGTTGAGTCAACTTCATCTAAGTCAATGCTGTGGTGACCTAGCCACCCAAGTGCTGCACTGCCTTTAGCACTTTGTCCTAGAGAATGCAGTCCTCCTCTTTTTAAACCCCTTATTCATGAGGTGGGGTGGGGAGATGGGAGGAGGGGCTGCTCAGGAAGAAAGAAGTAGATTAAATAGTCAATTAAATGTAATCCTCCACGACACTTCTCTCCCTCACACCCATCACACCCCGCCCGTCTTAGTTCCTTTGGGCTGCAAAAATATCACAGGCTGAGTGACTTAAAAAACATTTATTTCTCACAGTTTGGAGGCTGGGAAGTCCAAGGTCAAGGCGCAAACAGATTTGGTGTCTGGTGGGAGCTTCCAGGTTCATAGATAGCCATCTTTTTGCTGTGTCCTCACATGGTAGAAGGGGTGGGAGAGCTCGCTGGGGTCTCCTTTATAAGGGCAGTAATCTCATTCAAGAGCGCTCTACTCTCATGACCTAAGCACCTTCCAAAGGCCCCACCTCCTAACACCATCACACTGGCGATTAGGATTTCAACCTGTGAATTTTGGAGGGACACATCCAGTCCATCACAGTGCCCTGCCTATGCCTCCCTCTGGCATAAATTAAAAGTTAGGTGGAGAAAAAGGAGGGGGGGGGGGCTGTTCTTTCTTTATAGACAATAAAATATGAAATACAATTAAAAGCTACTTTCTAGAAAGAAAGTGAAGTGGGTGAGCATTTCCGGGCACAAAGTCATTGTCTATTTTGGAGAAAGTGATTTTTTTTTTAAAATAAATTTATTTATTTATTTATTTTTGGCTACATTGGGTCTTCATTGCTGCACGCGGGCTTTCTCTAGTTGTAGCGAGCGGGGGCTACTCTTCGTTGAGGTGCACAGGCTTCTCTTGTTGCAGAGCACAGGTTCTAGGCACGCAAGCTTCAGGAATTGTGGCATGCAGGCTCAGCAGTTGCGGCTCATGGGCTCTAGAGCGCAGGCTCAGTAGTTGTGGCACTCGGGCTTAGTTGCTCCGTGACATGTGGGATCTTGCCGGATCAGGACTTGAACCCGTGTCCCCTGCATTGGTAGGCGGATTCTTAACCACTGCGCCACCAGGGAAGCCCTGGAGAAAGTGATTTTTTTAAACTGTTCTTTGTGATCCCTAGGTAGGTGACCACACATCTCAGTTTGCCCAGTCCTTTTAGCATAATTATCAGCACTTCCTATCATACTGAACAATGTCCCAGTTTAGATATTAAATTCTGTAGCCATCTACGTGTAGAAAAAACCATTTCCCCTCCTATGGAAGAATAATTTACACCGCGAGTGGTATTCGACTCAGATCACTGGACTTCACCGTAGAAAATGTCACCAGATCTGGGTAAATTACCATGTGGAAATCTGAGCCCATATGAGACAGAACAGAGATGGACATACGAATAGAAAATACATTCTACAAAGGAAACAGTAAAAGACCTGAGAACAGAAAGTCAGCTGAACCAGAGAGTTTTGCTGACCTTTCTTTTTTCTTCACCCACCATTCTAAATTTCTTTTTTTATTTTTTGATAAAACAAAGCTGTGTCACCTCCTTGCGCCTCCCCCAGGCAGAGCCTTTCAATCTCAGCACATTTCATTTATGTTCCGTTTTCACAGAAGGGCCTGATAGTACTGATGGTATCAGCTGAAGAACTTCCTAAAACTCACATCTGGTTTCAGGGGAAGTCAGCCCGGGTACCTGTGGGAGGCTGCCATTCGCCACGTCTTTAGCTTTCGACCCACTTCTGTCCCTGTCCAGCTCACAAAATGACGTTCCCACTGGCTGCTCTAGTCAGTTCATCCGGGAAGCAAAGGCTCCATCAAGATGAAATGAATTGTAGCTGACGCACACGCGCAGGGGTGATTTAATGCAGTCCAGAGAGTTTGCAGTGCAATTTCAGCTCCCATGCTTCGGCTCTGGAAAAGTGTGACTGCCGTTTAAATTATTTATGAGTGTGTGGGATGGCTTCTTTCAAACACAAACGGGCTTTCATGTTTCAAGTGGTCCCCAAAGCAGCGTTTTGTAGAAAGACTGTGTATAGCTCATGAGATCCAAGAGAGGAACAGTTTGATTGTGACTTGAGTTTAACGACCTTCTACCTTTGGCTGAAGTCGAAGGACAGGTATCATGGATGCCTCTTTTGATGGAGGAACATTGAAATTCTGGGTCCACAGAGCCCATAGCTGTGGCCACACCTCATATGCTCGTGGACACAGTGGCCACTCCAGCTGGCTTGTCTCTCCTCAAAGATTGTATTGTGGCAAAATGTGTCCTATGATGGACACTGCTGGACATCCATAACTGAGGGCAGATGTTACCAGCTCTGGTCTGACCTTTTAGGGAATTTTTTATGGTATATTAAGGTATCCAGTAGAATTCTACACATCAAACCTTGACCCCATGTTTTTTTCACTTGAAAACTTTTTATCTGGGAAGAGAAACCAGCTCACAGAAATGGTGATGAACTCGTAGTGAATGTTCCTCCACTGTTGTTACATTTGTGGAACATCTTTTATATTTTAAGACACTCTAATCTGATTTTACCGTTTTATATGTGTCACTTGCACGGACAGAGCATGAGAAAGGAACCAGGCTATCAGAGAAAATGGGGGGAACAGCCTGTGTCTCCACAGCTGTGTAGCAAAGTGAAGGTCTTCGTCCTGTGGTCACTCCATAAGCCTGTGTCATCCCTGGTCTCTGACAACCAGATAGCTTTTCTTAAGAATTACGAAGTAGGTGATGCTTACACTAAGCTAACAAAAAAGAACTCATGACTTTTAGTGACCAGCTGTTAAAAGAACAACAGCGATTCTCTGTGCCATCTGATGGCTTAGAGGAGGTCTGTGTTTGGGGGAAGATGGCGGAGCCAAGTCCAGTTTTGGCAAACTCACCAACTGTTTTTCATTGTGATTACATTCTCATCATGAGCTCCGGAGGGGCAGAGAAGGTCTAGACTTCATGGACCATAGACTCAAAGATACAAGCAACAGTGCCCTTTATTTTTGGTAGCCAAAATGATACCTACTGTAAAACCTTAGTGTGCTGATTGTCAAAACATAATCTGGGAATTCCCGACGGTCCAGTCGTTAGGACTCTGTGCTTTCACTGTTGAGGGTCCGGGTTCGATCCCCGGTCGGGGAACCAAGATTCCACAAGCCGTGCATGTGGCCTTTAACAGAAAAGTGATCTGAGGAAGGTAGAGATTTAAAAAAATAATAATAATAATCTTAGCCATTTCTGGCTTTTCTTGTAGTCAACTGCAAGGTTTTCTCAGTCAGTTTAGATCACCTGTAAACTGGTGTTGAATTAAAAAGCCTACGCATTGTCAGAGTGTTGAAACATGGCTGTTGGGAGTGAGGGTGGCGTCGTTTAAATTTAGCCAAGCGACTGCTGTACCCTCAGGCTGCTGATCCGCAGTCATCTGCATCCATCTGTCCTGGAATGAAGTACCCAGATTTCCATCTGCTGCCCTGGGAAAGTCTATGAGGTTACCCTCTATTCTTCTTGTCCCAGCCACAGACTGGGTCCTTGGGTCTCCTGCCCTCCCTGCCTACATCTGCACTCTTATTGGAGAAACCCAGAAAGTATTGGAAGCTCCTGCATGACTCTAGAGGAATGGGAAATCCACTGGGGCTGTCTTGGGCCCTCTCTGCCTGGACAGCCACTCTATTGCTTCTGTACAAAATAGGGTGGGTGGGGGGATTCTAGGGCCTTGCTGCTTTCCTAGACACCCCTCCCCGCAGGAAATGAGGGCCATATGCTGTCTATTCCAGATCTCTAAACACACTTGGGGATCCCAGAATTCTACCCACCCTGTTGGAGCTTTTGACCCAGATTAGAGTAGGATATCCGGCCCCCACTCGGAGACCCACACCAGCCTGGAGCTCATTGTTCTCCTCTCCAAAGGAGAGGAGGATTTTTATCTCCTTTGACAGAAACAACTGACTCTGCAAATATTCTTCTACATGTTTCACATGAGCATCTGGACCTTAGCTTTTGAACTCAGAAGCTGAGAATCTGACCTCTTTGTTTTCTGCTTCCACAGTTGAGGGAGTAGACGACCCCCGTTTGGCTACCTGATTAGAGTAATGAGATTCAAAGAAAGAAGCCATCAGTTAATCCATCCCTCAGTAAATACAACTCACGTTCCAAACACTTTGTTTGTGTAATCAAAGGTCTGCAGGTCGAACAGCTTCTTGTCTGAACTAAACTCTGTGTTAATCTTGGAATCCCAAACAGGAAGGCGGCTACAACGCTGCTGGGGAGTAAGTGATAAAATAATCACGGCCCACATTCTGCTTGCTGCAGGACCCACAGGAAGCCGCCACGCTGTGTCCCATTCAGCCAAAACTCTCGTCATCATCTTTGTCACCACTTTATGCATCCAGCCTTTCACAGAGCTGACGACAGGCCAACTTTGCCCGAAGAACCAAATGCGGTGGTTAGGCTTGGTCACAAAAGAAACACCCAACTCATGATTTTTTTCTTTTGCCACTTTCTTTCCGCTGTCTAAAGAGGAGATGACCATGATTAGCACAGTAGCCACAGTACCATTTAGAACTAATGCTCATGTCCTTGATGGACCCAGCCATTCAGCTGTCTGTGTTGATTAATGTCATCTCTGCGCTGTATAAGGAGAAAACACCTTAATGTTTACAAGACATTTATGATCCCATTTACATCTGTTGAGATATATAATCTGTGCGTACATACAGATACACATGCACACATACACACACGTCCAGTTGGTTCTGTTTCTCTGAAGAATCCTGACAGATATAGTAACAAATTACCCCAAAACTTATCTCATCACGTGTCAGAGTCAGGAATCTAGGCAAGGCTTAGCTGAGTCCTCCACTTGAGAGACTCTCTCGGGGCTGCAGTCACAGTGTTGGCTGGGGCTACAGTCTCCTCTGAAGGTTTGACCGGGGAAGGAAGCTCTTCTAAGCCCACTTAGTAGTTGTGGCCAGGACCCAGTTCTTCACAGGCTATTGGACTGAGAGCCTCAGTCCTCTCTGGAGGCTGGAGGGCACCCTCAGCTCCTTGCTATGTGGGGCTCTCCAGAGAGCAGCTCCTAACGTGGCAGCTTGCGTCATCAGAGCAAGCCAGTGAAGAGAGCCAGAGAGAGAGAGAGAGAGAGAATATGACGGAAATCACAGCTTTTTGTAAAGTCATCTCAGAAGTGATGTCCCGTTGCTTTTGCCATTTCTATTCCTAAAGCGAATGGCTGCATCCAGCCTGGACTCAGGGGAGGGGACCACACAGGGCATGAACACCAGGATGGGAGGATCCCGGGAGCCACCAGAGAAGGCAGCCCTCCAGACATAGCTGGTCAGTACACATGACAGGTGAGACAAAGCTCAGTTTGAGTCCAGAGCCCGCCCTCGGAGAGCCTGGGGGAATTCCTCAGCAGGAATGGGCAACCCGAGGATTGCTTGGTGACCAGAGCAGAGGGAATCCTCCAGATCATGTGAGGCCCATTGCCCCTCAGCAAAGTCCCGGCCAGCATCCTCACAGCTCTCAGAGTTGGTGTCCCCCTTCTCCGAAACACCCTGGTAAACACGGCGGAAACCTGCCCTGTCAACCTTAACTCCATCTTGTATTTTCTGGAAACACGTTCCTTCTTGATATAGAGGGATGTAATCGATGTATTTGGATTCATCCGCTTGGCTCAAAATGTGACCACATTCCTTCAGATTCAAGACTCTGGACCTTTGTGCTTCCTACCGTGAGAATAGCTTACTTTCTTCTCGGAATCCTTCTCCTGCAGTGCATCTCAATTGTCCGTGGGATCCTTTCTAGTGAGTCTCACCTCAAGGGAAGGGAAGGGTGGAAAAGGCGGCTGGCGCTGGAATTCTATTCCTGGCAGCACCGCTGTTGGAAGTAAGAGGGCATTGTTTTGCATGGACAGAACACACGCTACACTCGCCGGTGGGCAGTGGCTCTTCAGGAGGCAGGAGGGAATGAGGCTGGTGTTTGCTCACTGTAATTGGGTGCCGCCACACACCTGGGAGCGCAGCGAGACAGCTTTCCCAGCTTCCTGTATCTCTCTCTTGAACCCCACGCTCACACAAAACCCATTTCCCCCGGGGTGTGCCCAGAACCCCTGTGAGCCTGAGCCATTCCCAGTGCTGAGATACCCTCCACGGACACCAGCATTGGCCCCGTCAACCAGTCAGAATGCCTTCATTCCAGCAGTGTTGTAGAATGAAATGACCAGGGAGAAAATGTCTAGCACAGCCTCTGACGTTGCATTGGAACTGCATTATAAATTCCTTGGCATTGAAGAAGGAAGGAATAAAACAAAAAAGATACCTTTTTAAAAAGTGGATGGTTCATGTTATTTCGTTTAAGGGAGTGATGGAGATATTCCTTGGTCTACCTGCTTTAGTCCATGCCTCGTGGACTATTGGATTGAACCACAAGAAAGTACCAATATTCGATGGTTGTTAACCTCCATAAGACACAATTCCATGTGCTTCAACCTAATATAACCTCAACAAGAAGTCCCAGGTGCATTTGGGGCTCAAAATAGCAGACAGAAAACGTTTAAGTCCTCTGTCTGCCAAAATGTGTCTGAAATGGCAGGAGAAAAATATAATGAGAAGCAGCAGTCCGTGGTACTGGAGATAGTGGAAAGTGTCAGGAGCAGATCAGAAATCCTTCTGGGAGACAGCAGGCAGACGGGATCTTACGGGCAGGCAAGGTGGATGCAGGGTTGGCTGTGGTGGTCTTGGACCCCCAGCGAGCAAGCACCCAGCTCTTTGAGCATCATACTAGCTGACCAGGTGGAGCAGTGCGGGCTCCACAGGGCAGCCACCTGGGTTGGGATGGGGTCCCTCCTGACAGCCTCAGCCTCAGCATTTGCTCCCAGGCGAAACCTGTGAGAAAATAATCGTTCAGTGAAGTGTAGAATCAGCCGTATGTGGCTTCTTGAGGGTCATTGGGCCTGCAGGGAAAAGCAGAGCTGAGCCTGAGGGAACTTGAGTGAGGTCACCCCAGTGGCTCATCCCAGGGTCCTGCACTCACTTGACTCCTCCTAGCTTCTGAAGCCGGTTAAGACATCCCACCCAGGAGCCCTCAGAGTCCTCCCAGCATGCCTGAGACATGCTTTCCCAGTCTCTGGGGTCATGGCAGCTGAAGGAGCTCAGCTGAGTCCCCTTGTGCGAATAGCCTTCAGCCAAGGAGAACGGGGGTCACCTTGCCAGGGCCATGCCCCTTCACTAGGGGTGGCTCTCATTCAATGACTGCTCCAAACGATGCAAAGGCCTGAGCTGGGGACACGTCTGAAGGGCCACCTCTCCCCCATTGCTGCTATGGGATCTGCTGAAGCCTTTTTTGGGGCTATCAGCCTAGTATGATTGCAAAATATACACATATTTGACAATGCAATGGCTCAGAATGTTTACCGTCTGCCATCTTGGTGGAGGAAGGGGGTCTACTCAGAGATGTTTTCCCATAGAACAGAAAATAGTACTCCAAGAAAGAGGAAGATCCATAAACAGCAGAAGTAGCCCAAGATTGAAATGAGAAGAAATTCTGTTATGACCACTGTGCAACAGGCCTAAAACTTAGTCGATTGAAAGTGGGCCAGCAATTCAGAAGGTTCTATGATGAATGACTTAAAGAAGACATTTTATATGATAACACAGATTATATAATTAGGAACCTGGAAGTACAATTTTGTGGTGTTGCTAATGAAATAAAGGCTTCTGTCTTTTCAATAAGAATAGGAAGGCATTTATAAATTCTAGGAAGGAAAAAACTGAGACAGACATGATTCTATAATGAAACAAGCAAAAATCTGTGCCATTGATGAAGTGAAAGAAATAGTGATTTCTAAAACAGCAAATCCAAACCCTCACCAGTCAAGAAATTGAACAGTAAGGAGAATTAAGAGTGTCATGGGGCTTCCCTGGTGGCGCAGTGGTTGAGAGTCCGCCTGCCGATGCAGGGGACACGGGTTCGTGCCCTGGTCCGGGAGGATCCCACATGCCGCGGAGCGGCTGGGCCTGTGAGCCATGGCCGCTGAGCCTGCGCGTCCGGAGCCTGTGCTCCGCAACAGGCGAGGCCACAACAGTGAGAGGCCCGCGTACTGAAAAAAAAAAAAAAAAAAAGAGTGTCATGAATAGTTCTAGTCAATTTATTTTATGCCTATTGTACATACTGGTTGCAGTTACTTCCCTATGCTGCTATATTTTTCCCCACCCAGGCTTACTTTTGTTACCTTTACATGATATTTTACAAATTTGCTGTTTTCTCGTTTTTTCCCTTAAGTAGGCTTGGGTTCTTTTTTAAATTAAACACTAAAGGTTTAAAATTTTTGTTTAGATACCAGCATTATCTTCTGATTTTCATAAGACAGATCACTTAGATTTTATACCTGGAAACATAAACTTACTTTTCTTAAGACTTTTTCTTTAAAACTTTAGAAGACTCCTTTAGGAGATTAATAGTTCTTGTTTTGGAGAAAACCTTTTTCTGAAAGTCAACCATTTTTAAGTTTTCTTTAAATCTTTTATTCTGATAAATTTAAGTAAAATTGATAAATGTAATGCTTTTATTTAATAAAAAAGTTAACAGTGACTATCTTTGATGCATGGGGTCATTTTGTCCCTTAAATTTGTGTATCTTTTTCCAACTGGTCTACCATGACCGTGGTATTTTCTAAAGAGAATAACAGTAATCCTTTCCAGTTACAACACGGATCAGAGATAGAACTTGGCAAACGGTTGTGAATTAGAGGCCGCTTATCAACATCACTTGCTCATAAACTTTAACAAATCACTTAACTTCTTTTGGCCTTGGTTTTCTGAAATGGAAGATTGAGATGAAATTTATATTTGAGGCTTTCTAAAAAATAATTATCATTGCAGACCTGTTTTTCCTAGGGAATATCTCATTTCCAGCACTACACTTCTGAATATCTTTGGGTTATTCAAAGCTGGCATCATTCACAAGGTCAAAATATATCAGAGGAGATTCTTGATTCTAAATGTTGCTGTAATTCCCTTGTTCATGGGACCCTCCAACACAGTGCCCCATCTACCCGATGGGTCTCCTCTTTGTAGTGAGAAAAGAACCCGGTGAAAACAAAGAACAAGATAATAACCAGAGCAAACACAATGCGGTGTTCATAAGAACAAAGCCATCAATAGGACTAATGGCTAAGTGTAATTCTATAAATGTATTAATTAATGCAAAGAATCGAAAACCGCTAATATCCGAGGGCAGCGCTGGTAATTCCCAGTAGTGCAATTATATACATCAGTTTATGCACTGAGTCAGGAAACTCTTAAATCTCAAATGGTCCAACCCATATCTTCTAACCTGGTACTTATAAAACTTAAAAGGGATACTGATTATCTGGGGATCTGGTTGAAATGCAGGTTATGAATCAGTAGGTCACTTGACAGTCAGCCCCCAAGGCTGCTGCTGCCGCTGGCCTGTGGTCCACGGGTTAGGCTATCAGGATGACATACAGCACTTAGAATAGTGTCTGCACTTAGGGAGTCCTGCTAAGTGATAGTGATTATTATTACTGCTGGGAGGTTTGAGAATTCCAACTCTTCCTGTGTTCAAGTGCAGTAGTATTAAGAGTTGTGCAGCAAACAGGTTTTTTGCTGAATACAGTCATCCCTCGGTATCCTTGGGGATTTGGTTCCATGACCCCCACGGATATCAAATTCTGTGGATGCTCAAGTCCCTTGTGTAAAACGGCATAGTGTTTGCACATAACCTGCACACATCTCCCTGCATACTTTAAATCATCTCTAGATTACTTATAATACCTAATACAATGTAAATGCTATGTAACTAGTTGTAAATATGACGTAAATACCTATATAAATAGTTACCAGAGCACAGCAAATTCAAGTTTTGCTTTTGGGAACTTTCTGGAATTTGGGGTTTTTTATGGTTATTTCTGATCTGTAGTTGGTTGAATCTGTACATGCAGAACCATGGATACTGAGGGCCAACTGTACTAACTAGAATCCTTTTATAAATTCATTTATGGATTTTAGTAACCCTTAAAAATTTATTCTGGAACTCTCTCCGAGATTACAAATAAGTAGCCCGTAGTGAAAAGAAAGTCTATGGAATATGCATGAGTTATTGCTAAAAACTGCAGAGGAGGCTTACACATTTGGACAGGATCCGTCCATCAGAAGAACGACTGTCATTTCCTTCTAGTGGGCTGAGGACCACAGTTTTGGAATCAGTGATTCGGGGGACCATCCAGTTGGTGGCCAAATATCCAGGGTGCCCAGGACAGTCCTCAGGTCACAGCATAACCTGTAACGCTGCCCCCTTCAAATTGTACCGCCTTCAAAAACACGTTGTGTAGCGATCCTAATTATAGTAGACAATGATGACACGTTACGGGCTTCATCCAGCTTGCCTATTTCTCCCCAAACTTTCTACCACATGGAGAGAAGGGAATTCTCAGTCGAATCATCCTTCTTGGCTAGCCACAGCTTTGGCCGTAAATCAGGCTTATGTTCAATAATCCTGCACTTCTGTATGTAGCACATATACACAAATGTGTCTCTTGTGGAAGAGACATGGTAGTTTCATCATTTATCACTATGATACAATTTACAGATGCTACTAGTCTGAACTGCCCATGTGAAGCTCTCATCTTTTTTTTTTTTTTTTTTGTGGTATGCGGGCCTCTCACTGTTGTGGCCTCTCCTGTTGAGGAGCACAGGCTCTGGACGCGCAGGCTCAGCGGCCATGGCTCACGGGCCCAGCCACTCCGCGGCATATGGGATCTTCCTGGCCCGGGGCACGAACCTGTGTCCCCTGCATCGGCAGGCAGACTCTCAACCACTGCGCCACCAGGGAAGCCCTGAAGCTCTCATCTTTTTGACGGGAGGAGCTTCTTCTCAGGTTCCATTTTACCTAGGATTATACAGTAATTCTTCACAGTGCTGCTGGCCTGTGAGATACACAGGAACAAAACTGACTGAAGACAAAAGATGGGTCCATCTCCTTGGGTGAAATGCAAGAAAGGGATGAAGCCGTATCAACCCAGCTTCTCTCTCCCGTAGGTGGGGCAGCCTGGAGGTTAAGCCTGTGGCTCCAGGTACCAGGATGAAATCTGCATTCTGTCACTGACCGACCAGCTGGCCACATTAGGCACATGGTTGAATCTCTTTCAGCCCATTTCTTCATCTGTCTCCTAAGTTTATTGTGAGGTTGAAATGTGTTATCATATGGAAGGGGCTTAGGGAGGGCTTGGCCCACCAAAAGAATTCAGACTTTACCCATCCTTAGCCATACCCGCAGTACTTATCTGCTGTCTCCTAAATGTCCAAGGGAAGATTTAGCCACTGTGCAAAACTGCGATTCAAAACTGAGCTCCGTGTTAGCTGCGGCCTTGACTGCCATGTTTTAGTTCCAAAAGGCTTTCTTTTAGGTGTCTTGTGTCCCAAATTTGTGACAGGTTGAAACAATCATTTTAGTTTGAAATCTCAAGGAATCTGAACATGAGAGATTTCCTTTTATATAAGGTTTCTATTATAACGTATATTCTTCTTACGTCTTTATCTAAAGCGCAGAGAGAATAAAACCCAAATAAGATAGAAAAGGTGTAACTGAGAGGAGGAAAAGGAAGAGGGAGGAAGACGATTGGGAACATAACAAACTGTGTGTTTTCTTTCTAGATTTAAAGATTGAGTCATTAGAATTTGCTCATGTCTGCATCTCAAAAGAATGCAAATGCCATCTCAATTTCAGGGGAAGAATTAGTTAAGGATACCACGCTGGCTTTGAAAAGTTTGCTTTGATCGTATGCCAAATGGCAAAATGAATGGATTTAATTTGAAATTGCCTATCTTCAGAAGGATGTGATATGGGACATATTTAGGATTTAGCCCTTTCATTTAAGATTAAACATACTAAAAATGTCCTCGTCAATTATTGACAGCCGAATATTAAAACAGAGGCTTCATTTCAATCTTGAGAGAACACTGCTTGTTTCTAGAAATACATTTCCTCCCTCTTTCAACTACAACACTGCATGATGTGCTCAAGAGGGGACATTTCCTAAATTGGTGTGGGAGCTGGCGAGCACTTTGTCCTGTCTGCCTCAGTAGGCCCACGACCTGTAGTGTAGGGTTCAAATGAAATGTATTCAGTGGAGCAGACTGCTAGGAAAATGTCCTAAGAAACATGTAAGAGCTGACCCTTAAAATAATGAAATCTCAAAGCTTATTTGTTTTACGTTTTCTACGAGTAATTAATAACAGTTGTGAACGGGCAGCAAGGCCACGCCCATGGAAATGTGGCCTAGGACTGTTACATTTGTCCTCAGTCCCCCGAAGTCCCTTTTCTTAGAGGTGGCCTCAGATTAATAGGAATATATAAATCCTTTGATAATGCTATCCTTGTCTGGAACAAAAAGCTCTGTCTAAAGTCTCCCGCCACCTCATTTCCACACATCAAAATTCTATCCACCTTTCATTTACCATATTTTACCTGAAGTCTTACTTGACCTCTTCCCCTTCTCCGTGCACACACACGCCCTTTGATGATCCATGATTCTGAAAAGAGATTCAGAGTGTCTTAAATAACCGAAGGAAGTGGAGATTAAACCTAGATGGAGGAAGGGTATGTCAGGGGAAGGGGTCAAGAAAGGTTTCAGGAAAGAAATGTGTAGAATTTGATTTAGGCTTCCCTGTTACATTATAACGTGGAGGATCTGGGTCCATGTGTTCGGTACGTATTTGCTGATTTTATTGAATGTAGCTTTGAAGAGAAGAAAAAATTCACCAAAAGGTAGCAGGGGGACGTGAGAAGGACAGTTCTATCCTCGTTGTTTTATTCATTTCATTACCAAGTGAGCCCATCCCATAGAGCGGCCATCATGCACGGTACACAGTTGGCACTCAATAATGAATCCATGAGCAAAGGACACAGGACAAAAACATGAGCCGTTCCTACCCTTGAAGTTCTTACAGTCTAGTTAGTAAGGGAGCAGTTACCCTCACTAAGTAGATAACTCTGTTATGGGAGCACCGTGGGAGGCTGTGTAAACCTCAGTAGGGTTCAGGAAGGATTTCTCAGATGAGACCCAAGCTGGGACTTGAGAGACAATTAGAAGTTATCTGATGGGGATGGAATATGCAACATGATAACTGTAGTCATCAACACTGTATTGTGTATTTGAAAGTTGCTAAGAGAATAGATTTTAAAAGTTCTCTTCGCAAGAAAAAAAATGTGTAACTATGTGAGGTAATGGATGATAACTAAACATATTGTGGCAATCATTTCCAATATATACGTTTATCAAATCATTATGTTGTATACCTTAAACGTATGCAAAATGTCAATTATATCTCAATAAAACTGGAAAAAAATAAAGGGAAAGAAAAGAAGCTATCCGAAGGAAAAGGGTGTCACAGGCAGAAGAGAGAACAAGTGAGAGACGGCTTGGAGATACAGAATAGGCTGCCTTTCGGAATGTATAAGTGGAAATTTGCTGGAGTACAGATTAGGCAAAGGGTAGAATGTGAGATTTGTGGGTGAGTGATGGCCATTTTATAAAGGGCCTTTCATGCTAAGCCACGCCATGTTCTTAGAAGCTCTGTGAAGCCACCGAAGGATTTTATGGAAGAACTATATCATCAGAATTTTCTTTTTTAGAAAGACCTGTTTTGCAGTAGACTTTCAAGGTTGATTCGAGGGTGGCCAGACTGAAGCTAGGGGGACCTAGCGCGGCCATCGGGAGAGCTGTGGCGAGCCAGGGAGCCGGTGAGGGTGAAGAGTAGATGCTGGAAGATTGGGAGAACACAAGCTGACTGCTGGGATGTGGGGTGAGGGAGAGGGAAAAGACCAGGATGACATTCAGCTTCCTGGCTTGAGCAGCTGAGTAGATGGGGTCCATTTGCTGAGAAAGAGGAGAAGCAGATTTAGAGGTTGCCCCCCACAAAGAATGTGGCTTTAGAGGCATGAAGTTTAAGCCGCCTATCGAATAACCCAAAGGAAATGTCCAGGCAACAGTGGAATATGGGGACTAGAGTTCTGGAGTCGGGTTTGTCTAAAAGATAGTTGAGGCGCATTCGGACAGGTGAAAGGAGACAGGTGGGAAAGGCTTAACAAATCTCCTATTCGTCTGAGCTTCAGATATTTCCAGTAGGGGCTGTCGTCTTTGCGATTTACTCACTGCCTCTCTGAGCCTCAGCCCCTGCTAATGGTGCGGGATTTCCAAAGGCAAAGATTGAAGGCAATGACCCAGTTGATTTCCTCCTTAGAATTATTTAATTTACCACATTGTTTTTTTAAAGGAAACTTTTAAGGCTTAGCAGCCAGGAAAGAAATCTTGGTGGTTAATTGGGGCTTTACATTTTAAGTAGATAACATCAATAAAATCACCTTGGTATAATTAGACTTAATTTTATATGAGAGATCGCTCTGAGCATTCCTATAATTTCTCTTAATATTTTAAGGATTAGATACAGGTACAAGTATAGATATAAATATAGATGGATGTAGGCATAGATGTATTTATATACTTGGATTTAGATATAGGGAGATTTGTACAGCTAGAGCCAGCGGACCAAATACAGACATATAAACAAAACATTGTTTATCTTCAAATGTGGGACTCATAATACCAACAGCTCGAATAAACTTATTGTGCTCAGTGATTTAAATATATTAATTTACTTAATGCTCAGAACAGCGCTGTGAGGTAGATTCTGTTATTATCCCATTTTGCAGATGAGAAAACTGAAGTGTTGGGTAAGTAAATTGCTTAAGGTTGCACAAATCCTGGGTCTGGGATTTGAACTAGGCAGTGTGGGTCTAGAGTCTGTGCTAGTAACATGGCTTTATATTGCCTCTCTTTATCAATCTCTAATGGGTAAATCAATATTTAAATAAATTTAGAATGCAGTTCCTGTCCTCGGGTAAGCTGTAAAGGGAGCCGTGCAGTTCATCAATGACGCATGCGCAATTAGAGCCTGTGTCTAATCAGGGCTGATGATAGCCGCAGGCATTCTTGCAGATTAACCATCAGAGAAGAGGAGCTGCTGGCCCAGAGAAGGATGTAGCAGCCGTTAGCTCTCAGCAAATGCCTCGAACCCAGGCAGCCATTGATACTATAAACTGAAATGTAGCAGCTATAAAAGGACTGTCGGATGCTCCCTTTGTATCTATAACCATGCAGAGACGTCCAACTTTATGGCACATAACAGACAACTGTGCTCATAACCGCTTTCTCAGAGGTCTCGTTTTCCTGGCCCATCCCCCTTACAGGTAGGGGTGCTCCTCCCTGCCACTCCCTAGGTGTTCAGAGACCCCTTGGGAGGCTTACAAGTGTCCTGGGGCAGGAAGGAAGCATGCAGGCATCCACAGATGGTATCTTGCTTGGCATAGCCAGGCTCCACAGTCCCCTGGTCTCACTGGTGGGGGCAGTGAGACCCACCAGAACCAGTCCTGCATTCAGGTGCCGGGAGGGCTTTCCTCACCCAAAGCGTGGGCAGTTGCTGTGCAAGGGTCGTAGGCACGCACAGTGCCACCTGTAAGCTCCGCTCTTGGTCCCCCCATCTGGCCCTTACCGCCCCTTACTGAGCAGCTGCAGGACGGGGTCCAAGCAACCCCCTTACTTGTTCCTTCTCCTCAGCCCTCCATCTTGTGTATTTACAAAATGGGTTCATGTGTGGCAGGGACTCAAGTCATCTATAATATGAGACTTGGGCGGAAACTTGGCAGATTTTAGTTTCTTGGTTCTCATCCTGGTGATTCAAACGTTTAGGGAAATGAACGTCATCAGCTGAGAGTTATATAAGCATTGTACTTGTTTTAGCTATTCTGAAAACCTAGACTGCTGACTACTTGGTGATGGCCCAGGTGACTCATGACTCTCTTGGTCATACTTCCTGGGAAGTGAATGAAGTTGCAGCTTAAGGGCCCCTCATTTGCGTGGGTCTCTACCAAGGCCCTGGTAGGGCCCTGCGACCTGTTCCCGTGGTCATATATAGTCTGTAAATTTTGCAAAAGTTATTCCTTATGAATTTTTTGGTTCTCATTCAAAAACAAAATTCTACCTTCGTGCCTAATTTTGTATTATTTTGCTTCAGGAGGGCTTCCCAAGTTGTAAAAGATTCAGGCTCCATGATACTTAGATTCACCCCTATTCCAAGGTCATTCCAGTTTCTAGCCCTTGTACGGTTTCTTAGTTTTGGAGGAGTTTGGGAAGTTTTGTTTTTCCAGTTCTAAATGCATACATGGCGGCTTAGTGGAAGTAGAGAACCAGAGATTTCCTTAACTAAAGAGAAGTAAAAAGGGATGCTCGCATGGCAATGTTATCCAGCCTCTGTGAACTTTAGGGTCACTGGGAATGAAATAACAGAACCAAACACAGACCACAGAAAGCATTCTGCCGAGAAAGGCGTGTGATGAATTCATGAGGTTTTAGGACAAAGCAGCTCCTTTTGGAGTTTGGATCTGAGTCTTAGATCTTTGTCTCTCACAAGGACTCCACTGAGAAGGGATAAAGTCTTTTGTGCCTTTACCAGTGAATTATCTTTTTTTTTGAGCCGTTATGCGACATGAGGTCTGTCCTCTTCTTTTATCAGCAAGGAAGAGTTGAGAGCCTCCTTTCACAATGATTTTTTTAATTTAAGTAATATCAGGACCACAAAGGGAACAAAGCATGATTTAACACAAGTCTGCCTGGCCTAAGAAATCCTGACCGGTTAAAATCCAGATAAAAAAAAAACCCTACATGCAGGCCTGGCTATGCCTGTCACGTAAGGAGCCTGCATTATGGAAGATTTACAATAACAGTCCTTTTGACAGGAGGCCCTCCTGAGCAGCCCATAAAATCCAGTATGATCCTTAAACATGGGATTTGCACAGGGCTCACCCGGAGCTTCCACTGAGAAGTGATAAACCTAAATGAATTGTTTCATTCTTCAGCTGTTTCGGGAGGTGTTATCTGACAGACGAGAGCCTTGTGAGTTTGAGGGAAGCTGAATTTCTTATTAAGATAATTTATACCCAAAGGGATCATAACTGAGAAAACTGAAAAATATATGAAGGCGTAAAGCATCGTTTGGAACGCAGTAAAGGCACCATTGGATTTCTCTGGCAGCCACGTTTTCCAGGACAGGACTCTTCTTCTGGATGGACAAGGAAAGCTGTTTTTTCTCATTTTGGTTTTTCAGACTTCTCACTTGTTTGCATGGCATCCATGGTATATCGGTAGTATAAACAACTTGACCTTACTAGTTCTGGTTTTGCTAACTAGTTAGTCGGGTGACCTTGCGGAGGTCATCCACTTCTTTGGCTTTCGTGTGTTACTCAAGGATAATAGTAATTCCATCTCTCCTTCAAAGGGCTTTAGTGAAGATTTAATGAGATAATATATTAGACAATATTTTTTATCTGCAACCTGTCTGGTTTAGAATTAAACTGAAGGTAATATTTCAACGTTCTGATAGTCTATAATATACCTTGGGGTTTTTGTATCAACCAATCAAGTAGAATCCATTGAGTACTTCCTAAGTCCCGAGGATGCTGTTAAAGGCTGTTGACTTAAAAAATAATTGTTGCTTCCATGTTGATCGGAAACTATAATGAATCACCTGCTACTCGGTCTGTGTTTTGTAGCCACTGAGGCCAGCATTCTCCACATCACCGGAGCTTCTTTATGAGGACCCTGGACAGATCCTTCTGCCTGGTTTTAAGACCAGGCTCATCTTTACCCTGTTGGCCCTGAGAATTGCATAACTGATGAGGATCATGTCAGCTTTGAGAAAAATTAGAGGCAAAATGTTGGCCCACCCGTGGCAAATGGTCAAGACTCTATGAGAAGCTTTTCACCTTTTCTGAGGAGTCCTCCTTCTTGGCTTTATCTTTCTACCCTTGTTTTCCTCTTTTTCTTTACCCAGTTTCTGTTTTTATTTTATTTTGTTCTTATATGTCTTTATAAGGCATGTTAGAATCTTTTTTTAATGTGGGGCACAAATAATAAATAAAGGACTAATTATAACAGAGATAAAGTAAGAAGGTTTAAGGAAAACTGCAGTGAACTTCTCCAGGGAAAGCAGTCAATGCTTCCACTGGTAGCAATTCGTCCATACCTGCCTCCACACTGTCCAGACCACTCAAGAAAAGCAGATACATTTAAAGGTAGAAAATGGGCTTCCCTGGTGGCGCAGTGGTTGAGAGTCCGCCTGCCGATGCAGGGGACACGGGTTCGTGCCCCGGTCCGGGAGGATACCACATACCCCGGAGCGGCTGGGCCCGTGAGCCATGGCCGCTGGGCCTGTGCGTCCAGAGCCTGTGCTCCGCAATGGGAGAGGCCACAACAGTGAGAGGCCCGTGTACTGCAAAAAAAAAGAAATAAATAAAATAAAATAAAGGTAGAAAATGTTAAATTCCAAAGTGTTCCTATTTGAAACCATAGAATTATTTGATTTCAAATGTGGCCTGAGTTAGGCCTGGCTCTCCATTCTCTGGTAAGCAGCCACTTTCACAATTTTCAGGCATACTACCGGAAATGTCTTTATGTGTACCTTGTAATCCTTGCTATATAAAAGGTGAAGCTGATGAAAATTGATGAGGGTAAAAATATCAACTTCTGCTTCGGACCCCAAGCCCCCCAGACCTGCATGGTCTTACCACCTACCTCATTCTCCTTTTCTGGTTATCTTGTCTACCCTGCTAAGGGTGTCAGTTTCTCAGGATACCCTCCATTGACACAGCATCCTCCCCTGTGTTCACGTCCTCATCCAGCCCCACTCTTCACCCCTGGTCCTTCTTCTGCCACCAACATCCTCTCCTAGCCTCTCTCACTTTCTTCTCTAGAGCCCCTTGTTAATTTTTCTAAGAGTACAATTCGTGTTCTAAAATAATCCCTCCACATCCTCCCCATACCAATCCTAGATTACTTTTTTTTTTTTTTTTTTTTTTTTTTTTTTTTGCGGTACGCGGGCCTCTCGCTGCTGTGGCCTCTCCCGTTGCAGAGCACAGGCTCCGGACGCGCAGGCTCAGCGGCCATGGTTCACGGGCCCAGCCACTCTGTGGCATGTGGGATCTTCTCAGACCGGGGCACGAACCCATGTCCCCTGCATCGGCAGGAGGACGCTCAACCACTGCGCCACCAGGGAAGCCCCCTAGATTACTCTTGACGACATTTATCCCCTGGGCATCGCTCAAGTGGAGGCAGACCATTCCTTGACCCCCATCATGCTGTACCCTTCAGATTCTCACTAGACCCCTTGTCTTCACCCCATGCCAACTAAATCCTTACTTTTTCTGAAGTCCTATCATGCAGCAGTTCTCAAAGAGTAGTCTACAGACTCCTGGAAGTTCCCATGAGGTCAAAACTATTTCCATAATAATACTAAGACATTATTTGCTTTTTCAACCATGTTGACATTTACACCCATGGTGCAAAAGCAATAGTGGTTAAAACTCCTGGTACTTTGGTATGAATCAGTGCAGTGGCACCTAACTGTACTTACTAGTATTTGTATTCTTCACAGCCACACACTCACAGTTAAAAAAAAAAAAAAAAAAAGTTCAATAAAGAAAAATACCTATTTAACTTCAGAATGTCCTTGATGAAGCAGTTAAAGTTATTAGTTTTATTAACTATTCTTGAGCACATGCCTTTTTAATAATCTGAACAATGAAATGAGAAGTACACATAAAGCAGTTCTGTGGCATACCAAAATACAATGTGTGACTTCAGAAAATGTTCTAAGATGTTCTAAGCTGCGCTAGATACTTATTTTTCTCCTGGAACACAGAAAGAACAACTAACAGAAAAACCATAGTTATGCAGACATAGATATTTGGCGGACATTATATCAAAAATGAATGAATGAGTGTGTCACTTGAAGGAAAATAACTGACAGTGTCTGTTGCCAATGATAAAGAACATACTTTCAAGCAAAAATTAGAATTTTGGAAAACTTGTATCCACCAACAAGGATATGACAGCTTTCCAATACGGAAAGACTTTTTGATAAGATAGGTGGTAATATTAGTGAATGTGATTTTTGATATTGTGTAATGAAATGTGTCAACATTTGGAAAAGCTGTATAACTCAAGGAACCAATATTTTCCAAATGACTGATGTACACTATGACAGAATCCTGCATGAGTAAAAAATCCACTAAAGATGCAAAGTAGATAAATGGATTTTAATATAATCAAATAAAAATGTTATTTGATTATGGCTTCAGATTCAACATTGCAATAGACTTTTAGGAACTGACACTAGTTGAGTTTTGATGAAGTATCAAGGAAGAATATTCACAATTATTTGAAAGGTTATTGCAATGCTCTTCCCTTTTCCAACCACATATTTGGGTGAGGCCAGCTTTTCTTCAAACCCTTCAGACAAAACAGCATAATGTAACAGAAGCAGATGTGAGATTCCAGGTCTCTTCTATGAAGTCAGAAATGAAAGAGATTTGCAAAAATCTAAAACCAGGCCAGTCTTCTCATTAAATGTTATCTTTTTGGAGAAAACAGTTATTTTTCATAAAAAGATTATTTTGTCATATGATGGATTTATGATTGTTACTAGGAGATGAATTTATAAATAAATATTTTTCAATTTCTCAGTTTTAATTTCTAGTACAATAAATGTGAATAGATAAAATTCACATTAACAAAGTTCTTTAGGATAGACTTAGAGATTCTCATACTAAGCGAAGTAAGTCAGGCAGAGAAAGACAAATATATGATATCACTTATATGTGGAATCTAAAATATGACACAAATGAACTTATCTCCAAAACAGAAACAGACTCACAGACATAGAGAACAGACTTGTAGTTGCCAAGGGGGAGGGTGGGGGGAGGGGAGGGATGGATTGGGAAGTTGGGGTTAGCAGATGCAAACTCTTATATCTAGAATGGATAAACAACAAGGTCCTACTGTATAGCACAAGGAGCTATATTCAATATCCTGTGATAAACCATAACAGAAAAGAATATGAAAAAGAATGTATATATATTTATAACTGAATCATTTTGCTACACAGCAGAAGTTAACACATTGTAAATCAAGTATATTTCAATAAAATAAATTAAAAAAAAAAGTTCTTTAGGATCTTCCATCATTTTTGTGTGTAGCAAGGTCCAGAGACCAGAGTTTGAGATCATCGTTGTACAGCTTTATCCAAACCAGTGGCTAAAAAGAGAATAACTATTGAGGAAATTAACTTATTGTGTTTGTGGGGTACCAGACTGGAGGAAACTGGCAGCCAAAGGTCAGGAAAATATTACTGTGTGCCTGGTGGGAGCCTGGGCATCAAAACCATAGAAAATTTGCTGTAAAGGCAGGTGGAAGACCCCTGGGGCTGGCTCTGATCCAGTAACTGCTTTGTCTAAGGGTACACCTGGCACGTTCACTGCACTGTATCTGCCCCTCGCCAGTTTGCTCTGGTATCCCGCTGCCTCAGCAAATGAAATGTTTGTCATGTCACTAGTGGGAGAAAAAATAGAGATAGCCAGCAAATTCCCAGTGCTTGGCCAGCTGTCTCCCCACCACTACAAGTTCTCAAAAGACCTGTGCAGAGAGGACAAGCCAAGTAAAAATTAGTTGTTTATTATTATTATCATTATAGTGATGGGTCCCAGATGGGCCAGTGAAAACCCTGGTCTCTGAGCCCTGGGCTGCACCCCCGGTCTGGTGGAAGACCTCTTTTTGCTTTTGGTCTAAGCCCAAAACAAGTGATATCAAAGAGGCTTCTGTCACCCGCCACCTCCAGTTTGCTGCCCGTATTAGCTGCCTGGGACCCTCTTTTGAAGAGTACAGTAGTGGAGAAAATAATTGCAGTCGTCACTGACGTCTGACATTCATATAACCCCTGCCCTAAGCCTGAAGCCCTGCCTCCTGGATTCCTTTCTCCTAATCCAGGCTCTTGAGGCCAAACAGCTGAGTGGGAAGCATAAAGAAGACATAAAACAAAAAGCAAGCAATTAGACTCCAAGGAAAAGAACACCTCCTCCCCCAAGGCTATGCTGAGGTCCTGGGGAGGGGGCAGGAAGGAAACTCCCACACTAGAAATGGAAAAACATAGAGCCACAAAGAAACCCATGGATTTTGTCCTAAAAGATATGATATGCCACATAGAAATAAGATCTTTTAATTTCTTAATTCCTCCCATTCCTGAAAATTCTCAGATTAATCAAACCACCAGCTTTGATTTTACCAGCGGAGACTATTCCCATTGTGAGGAACCGGAAAGCATTTTATTCACCAGGATTCTTGTTCAGGAAAACACAGGAGTGTTGGGAAAGAATTCCTAAGAAATTCTTAGGAAGCCCCAGGCTGAAGCCCCAGGCCTGGGAGTTGGCTGATCCCAAGGTTTGAGAGTTGAGAATGAAAAATACCCAAGGAACAAACAAGGAAAGACCCCTGTTTTGTTCTTGCTAGGGAAAGAGGAATAAGAACAGAGCCTGAAAAGGAGGAAGAACCCCTCAAATCTCTCCATAAATGTCATGAAACTGAAACAAACAGCTGTTTTGAAAAGGGTTATTATGGGATTATTATGAAATCGTGTGTGTGAATCTTTTGAAAATTATAAAAGTTCTATAGAACGTAAAGAATCTTTCACTCAATTAAAAAAAATGTGGAAAAAATACATAAAGAAAAAAAAAGAGGTTCCCTATTAATGACATTCAACTTCTTTAAAAAAAATTGCCATGGTCACCAAGGTTTCAATAAACATCCTTATATGTAAACAAAAATAAAAACAGAAAACAAACAAAACATACACACAGAAAAAAAAAAAGACAAGTGTGTGTAGACATGAGTCAAAAATGGGCCAGTGTGTGGGCCACACACTGGGGAATCTCAGAAATGGGCAGCAGCCTTTGGAAAGATCACAAGCCTTGGACTTGAGGGTCTGAGACAAGTTCACTTGGATGTCCAAGAGGCAGGAAGACCTTCCCGGACATCTGAGTTCCTCTTCCCATGCAGCCTCGGAGGGCAGTGATTCTCTAACCTGACATCACCTTGTTGATTCTATTAGATGTGGTCACACAGGAGCCTTGGGGAAGCTTACTGCTCTCCATCTCTTGCTCTTATTAATGCAACGATCTCTCCCTCTCAGTCTAGCAGGGTAATTATGGATGTAATTGAAAACATCTCTGTATTCTGGTCCTGGCTCTGCCAATAACTGCCCATGTGACCGTGGGCAGGTCCTCGTCTCTTCAGACCTCAGAGCCCTGATTTGTAAAATGATGGAGGTGAGGAGGGAAAGGCTGAGTTAATTATCCCTTATGTCCCTTACAAATGCAAATGCAATGAATCTTGCAGTATTAATCTTTCATGCATCTTCATTCCCACTTGAGCTCACTCTAATGACAAAATACCTTTTATTGTAGAAATAAAAGAGTCAGCGTTTTTTTTGGTTTTATTTTTTTAATAGATGTTATTTCCTTAGTGGCAATTTCTCCTTTAAGAACACAGAGTAACTTAACATGCACTGGTTTTGTTACTCATAATAGGATCTTTTTTTTACTTTTTAAGCTAAGAGGAACTAGATAGGTGGTGTTAATATATATATATGTATTTTTTTTAATTCTCTAGTTTTACGTCTTTCCCCATTCTTGCAGGTGTTCTCTTATTTGTGTCTGTGTCTGCCTCTCACCTTAGATTCCTAGATCATTGAGATTCAGAACAAAACGATCCTCATCTCTGTAGCCTTCTAAAACCTAAAGACCATCCTTTGTACAAAGTGAGCATTGAATAGATATTTCTTCAGTTGAACTGAAATTTGTATCAAATCAAAATTTTTTAATTATTGCTTTGTATTGTGATAGGCTTGGTTGTGCTGCAGAAATAAAATAATCCACAAATCTCAGTGGTTTCATGCACTAGAGAGTTCTTTTCCTTTGCCAAGGCAAAGTCAGCTATAGGATGGGGTGGGAATTGGGAAAAAGATGTTTTCTGTTCCACAGAGTCACTCAGAGACCCAGGCTGAGGAGAATCCTACTTCTGACTACGCTACCATCTGGAGCACATGGCATCTTCAGGGAAAGAGACTGAAAATTTTCTCGAGGGCTTTCTTCCTGCTTTCTGTACCCATTTCATTGACCAGAACTAATCACATGGCACTGCCTGACTAGAAGGATTTTGGGTCGTGTGGGCTCCCCTATATGTAGGCAAGAACAGTGCCCCCAAGCTTGATAATCACTAGCAACGTCCACCACATGCTTTACTCAACAGCTATAATATTTTGGAGATAATGGACTCCTTTGAGAATCTTATGACCATTACGATCCCTCTCCCAGAAACAAACACATATATGTTGAAACACTCAACACTTTGCATCAGGTTTTTCATTAATTTCTAACCCCATTCACTGGTCCCCCTACAGATCCCTAGACACAGGTTATGAGTCCTTTGACAGAATCCACAGGCATGTTTAGTAACTGGTAACAGACCAACAGGTGAAAAACAATACATTACAGTGCTCTGTTTTAATTTTATGTTAGGAAGAGCCTGTTTATTTACCTAGTTATTTGTTTTTGTCAGATCATAGTACAAGATATGTGGCCAATGGACTTTCCTCTGTGTTTGTTTTTATCAGGAAAAATTTGAGGGTCTGTTCCGGACTTACGATGACTGTGTGACGTTCCAGCTATTTAAGAGTTTCAGACGTGTCCGAATAAACTTCAGCAATCCCAAATCTGCAGCCCGAGCCAGGATAGAGCTTCATGAAACCCAGTTCAGAGGGAAAAAATTAAAACTCTACTTTGCACAGGTAAGATCATTCTTTACCAAAGTGAATCCTTTTGCCCTGCATTATTTTTTTTTTTACCTTTTCAAAATGTAAATGGAGCCCTTTCTACTTTCAGATGGGCTTGTAGTCTATAATTCGTTCACTGAGAAACAAACGTATATCATGATTCCCAGGCAGGGACAGCAGAGTGGTTTAGAAAGCAGGTTCTGAGGGCCAACAGTCTTGGTTCTAATCTAGGCAGGTTACATAACCTCACTAGGCCTCAGTTTCCTCATCTGTAAAATGGGGATGATAACATACTCCCTACACTGTCATGAGGATTAAATGAATTACTGTGTGTTAAAGTGCTTAACATTCAGTAAATGCACAGTGAATGCCAGCTAGTACTTGTAATAAGAATGCTCTGATCACAACTTAGCTAGCAGGGTTATAATTAAATTATATGACAGTTTTAATGGACTGTATACCTTTTCAGTGATTCATGTCCATGAGAAAAAGTTACAAACATATGGAAATCAATATCGTGTTTTATTTTATCCAAAAATAAATTCTGGCTATTATAAAAAGGCACGGGTAATTCTTGGCAATATTTATGAAGTCCACAGCAGTAGAAAATCAATGTCCATAATGTTTCATTAGTGTCTTCATTTCATTATTAGTTATCTCAATCCATCTGTTATTGGTCTGTAAGGATCATTTCCGCCTTTGGACTCTGAAGAGATGACACAATGAAAGGAACATAGACTTTACTTCTTTTTAAAGCTGAATAGTATTCCATTGTATGTATATATCATATTTTCTTTACCATTCATGTGTCCATGAACATTTAGGTTGTATCCACGTCTTGACGATTTCAAATAGTGCTACAATGAATATAGGAGTGATAATATTTGTTCAATGTCCTGATTTCAATTCTTTTGGATAAATACCCAGGAGTAGAATTGCTAGATCGTATGGTAGTTCTATTTTAATTTTTTTTGAGGAATCCCCCCATTTTGTTTTCCAAGGCAGCTGCTCGATTTGCATTCCCACCAACAGTGTGGAAGAGTTCCAGTTTCTCCGCATTCACACCAACACTTGTTGTCTTTTGTTCTTTTGATCATAGCCATTCTGACAGGTGTGAGGTGATATCTCATTATGGTTTTGATTTGCAGTTCCCTGATGATTAGTGATGTTGATCCTTTTTTCTTTTACCTATTGGCCATTTGTATGTCTTCTTTATAGACGAGTCTATTCAAGTCCTCAGCCCACTTTTTAATCAGGTTATTAGGGTTGGTTGAGCCAAAAGGTAGAAACAACCCAAATGTTCAAAAATGGGTGAACAGATATACAAATTGTAGTCTATCCATTCAGTAGAATATTGTCCAACCATAAAAAGGAATGAAGTACTAATACATGCTACATCGTGGATGAATCTTGAAAACATTCTGCTAAGTGAAAGAAGCTGGATGCAAAATATCACGTGTTCTATGAGTTGATTATAAGAAATGTCCAGGATAGGCAAATCCACAGAAACAGAAAGCAAATGGATGGTTGCCACGGTCTGACCAGAGGCAGAAATGGTAGTAACTGTTTAATGGGTACAGGGTTTCCTCTGGGGTAATAAAAATACTTTGAATCTCGATAGTAGTGGTGATTGCACAATATTGGGCATATACTAAATGCCACTGAAATTGTTCAGTTTAAAATGGTTTAATTTCAAATTATGTGACTGTCACCTCAATTAAAAGAGAGAGAGAGAGAGAGAGAGAGGAAGGGAGAAAGGAAGGTGGGAAGGAAGGAAGGAAGAAAGGATGGGGAGGGGAGGGGAGGAGCAAGGAGGGGTCTTAGGACCAGCACCATCAGCATCGCCTGGGAACTTGTTAGCAATGCAGATTCTCAGGCCCTGCTCCCGATCTCAGAAACTCCAGGAGCGGGGCTCAGCAGTCTGACTCAGTAAGCTTCCCAGGTCATCCTTAGGCAGCTAAATGTTGAGCTCCACTTATCTGCGGATCAAATAAGGTAACTGAGCACGTGGTGTGTGGTCAGTAGTCACTATTATTGTAGCCTGGCTCATTGGTTCACTTGTCACACCTGGCTGAGAGCCAGGCTCTGCATCTTAGTGGAACAACGTGGCACATCCGAGGCCACAATGAATCATGTGTCTTCATTTCTGCTGTGTTTGAAAGGTCCAGACTCCAGAGACAGACGGAGACAAACTGCATTTGGCTCCACCACAGCCCGCCAAACAGTTTCTCATCTCACCCCCTGCCTCTCCTCCTGTCGGCTGGCAGCCCATCAGTGATGCCACACCAGTCCTTAACTATGACCTCCTCTATGCCGTGGCCAAACTAGGACCAGGTAAGCTCTGTGGGCCTTCCTGAAAATAAATATTTGTCAGCAACTTAGAAAAGCCAAACAAGATAACAGTCCTGAAATCCTGGGCTCCCGGTAACATCTGCATTTCTAATGGGTTTATCGCTGTATGTGGCCAGCGAGAGGAATGATGAATGAAAATGCAGCGTCAGACTTTGTACCTGTTCAAAAACAATTCAGAAACTGGCACGAAAATGTCAGTCCGTGCAAATTCTGGATTGCAATGAAGATATTCTAAGTTTGCAAAACAGGCAAAACGAGCTCTACCAGCTGGCACGACGAGGCTTCTATGCTGTGCAGCCTTGTTTTACTGCTGCCACGGCTGTGCCCAGGAATCTTCTGCTACAAGACAAGCCACCTGCCAAAGTGAAGCCTCTAAGTCCCCAAGAAGCCAGTCACAATAGCCTCTAACTTTAGAAAAATCTATGGTCATTTTGTTCCAGTGTTGGTACCTGTAGCTTGGATGCTCTCATTTTCACTGCAGTGCAGTATTCCACTGGGCGATTCCACCACCATTCTGTATTCATCCACTCTCCTGTTGACAGACGTTTGGATGGTTTCCAGACGCACTTATCCAAAAGCTTGTGTTTTATACCTAGAAGTGATGCTGTCCTCAATTTCAGCAGATGGTGCCACGTTGTACGCCATAGTTTTCCTATATTATAGCAGGAGAGGAAGTGGTGGAGAGTGGGTGGTCCGAAACCAGGTGGCAGCTGAGGTTTTAGGCACCAAAGATCCAAAGGTAAATAATGGCCATTGTGTCTTCTCTCTCTTCCAGTGGTTCTCCCGCTGTGAGAGGGGGCTGACCGCACCCCGAGAGGTTCTGATTTAATTGACTTGGGTCAACTCAGGCATTGGTATTTTTAAAAATCTCCCCATGTGATTCTGATGTGCAGATGAGCTCAAGAACCACTGGTAGCCAAATACCGGGGCTGTTAAATTTATAATACGTTCACATCAGTACTTTTTAATGTGGTCAGGAAAACATTTGGCATCAGAATCTCCCACCCCAGAAATCTGCAAGTTTTAATGAGCACACGTGTTGATTCTTGCATACACTGAAATTTAAGAATCCTGGGTATGAGGGTGACCCGCTATCCTGGTTCACGCAGACTCGGGGGTCCTGGGAACTTGTGATGCTAAACCCGAGAAATTCCCAGGCAATTCAGGGAAAGCTGACCATCCTACTGGGTCTTCAGATTTGATTAATAATTACTCCCTGCAAGAGAATTACTGGCTGTCCCATGTGTAGCATTAAAGTCAGATTACAGCACTTTCCAGGGGAGGGTCTTTGGGGGTTTCTTTGTAATCACCGACCAGTCACTCAGCTTCCCGAAGCCTTTAAAATAGCCATTGTTTTCAACTACTGAGAAGCAGTAGGTGTCTAACTCCTAAGATGGGCTGAGGAAAAAAGCAATATAATAATAAGGGAGATGTTTATGGAATGTGATTTCCTTGAAAGTCTAGTCCACATACAGGAATTCTGGACATACGCACTCCCACGTGCATGGTATGTGCAAATGTTGTAGAGTGTGTACGATAAATCAAGTCTGCTCGTCAAGGCTATGACCCATTTCTCCCAGTAATTCAGGACACTTCAGAAGCAGGACCAATGAAAGCTGCCATCCTTGGAGCTGCTCCTTTGACTCCCAAGCAGATATTAACAAGATATTAACAAGAACACAGTTGAACATCTGGTACAGCTGTTTTGAATGTCAGCAAACAGAGCTCTACACAGAATCACTAAGGTCTTGGCTAGAGGGCCTAGGAGTCACTGGCCAACTTGCATTTTACAGGAGGGGAAACTGAGGCCCAGAGAGGAGGGCAGAAATGACTTGCCAGTGACAGGACCAGGGCCCTGAGGCAGTACTCTTCCTGCTTCACTCTTTATAAAGGAAGTCCAGGCTAAATCAGACTTTCGGATCCCAGCTGGCCTCTGGTCTACTCACTGTAATCCAGTAAATTAAAATCATTTTTTATCCAGAGCCTAAAAGAAAATTCATTTATAGTCAGTGTTCTCAAAGCTTGATGCAAAGACAAGATAAGGCCAAGTCTCAGACACCTGCACTGGCTCACTGAGCTGAGTCCCAGGTCTGGAGGGCACTGCCAGGCACCAGTGTGACCTGGGACTGACAGAGGCAGAAGGAGTAGAGGCAATGGGAACCAGGTCTCAGAAGGGAAGCTCACAGAACCTGGTTTGGAGGAGTGAGAAAGTAGGAAGGAAATGGTCTTAAGGAGGCAGAAAAAAAGGGGGTTCTTTTTAGAGTTGTGAATAATTTATCGACAGTGTTAAAAATTCATGCCTTTTGCCTTAATTGTGCCGCTAACCTATGAGCCTCACCTTCCCTCACCAAGTAAATCTCCCAGTTCTGAAGTGCCCTGTGGTGCGGTCAGCACGGAAGCAGGCACTATTAATATTCCCATTTCCCAGATCTGACCACCGAGCTGTAGAGAGGTGAACACACTTGCTTGGGGTGACACAGCTAGTTGGGGGCGGAGACAAATGTCAACCCTGGCTCTTCTGACCATCACTGGGCCAGATCCAATGATCTCTATTAAGGATCCTAGCTGCCTGGGTGGACTTTAGGCCAACTCTGCTCTGACGTGGGCAGAACATTTATCTCAACCCTCCCTTGACAGTCACCTCTAACACCATCATAACTTCCAGAAAGTCTAATCCAGGGTCTCATAGGTGTGCAAATGAAGATCTGTGCGCTATGTGGGCAACGGCGAATGTGGAGACTCTCCTGCTCTTTATAGATGACTGATATCCGCGTCCCACAGAACAGCTGCAGTTTGAGTGTCTTCTCTTCATTTATCCTTCTCTCCATTCCTTGCCAGCTGTTTGAGGCTGTTTCTTTTTATTTAGTTATCCACGTGTCCTGTTCCAGTGTCCTTGAAGCTTCTGCACCCCACACAGATGAATGATTTATACCCAACAATTGAGCTGAAAATATCACAGAGGTTCTAGTAGAGGCCTGGGCCTCTGGCGGCTGTTTCGGCTGCACTGATGAGAGGGCAGGGCCACAGCCTGCATCCCCCCACCCACACCTCTGCCCCCTCCCCAACCAGGTGCCAAGGCAAGGAATTACTCCTTCAGTCTCCTCCTGGAACTTTCCACAAATGCTCACTTCCCCTTGTGGTAATTTTCTGTTGTTCATCTTTCTGTCTTTTCTGCTTTTTGAGGGGAGAATGCAGGTTTCATTCATTTTGGTATTCCCAGGGCCTGATAGCAGTTTGCACGTAGTAGATGCTCAATAAATATCGAATGAATGAATGCATGAGCCCCCCTAGAGATAATTCTTCGTTGGCAAATGGCTGCTGCTTTATGGCTTTAGCCAGACTGAGTCAGGCAGCACTGAATTAATGTTTTCTCCACCAAGAGGACTTCTAGCATTTCCATTTGAAAAAATAGTAATAATTTAGTAAAATTCTTTTTTTTTTTTTTGCTGTATGCGGGTCTCTCACCGTTGTGGCCTCTCCCGCTGCAGAGCACAGGCTCCGGACACACAGGCCCAGTGGCCACGGCTCACGGGCCCAGCCGCTCTGCGGCATGTGGCATCTTCCCGGACCGGGGCACGAACCCGTGTCCCCTGCATCAGCAGGCGGACTCTCAACCACTGCGCCACCAGGGAAGCCCTAAAATTCATTTTTTATTCCCTAGGCAGAATCATTTCAGTAACAAATTATAAGTCATTCCATGTTAAGGATGACTACCTCAATTCCAGCAGTAGAGAAATAAATTCGAATGAGAGCAGAGAAAAGCAACTCAAATGATCAAAGGAATGGTATTCTTCTTCCTTCGGAGGAGTGGCGAATAGTGCTCAGCTGGTTCAGCTGAGTGACTGAGAAGGGATGCAGAAATCTAAGGATACTGAAGAAAAGTAACTCTAACGAAAGAGCATCTCTGAGCAGGGATCCGGGGTGAGACGGTCCTCGGGCCCGGGATCACGTTGGCAAACCAGCTGACTTGTGGGAGCTTTGGCACGTCTAGCTGCCCATGGAAGGCAATCGTGTGCTCTATTTAGACCCTTTCATGGAGGATAAATGGGAGAGTGAGGACACAGGCCTTAGCTCAGACAGGAAGGGGCAAAACAGCACGTCGTTCTTTAAGCAAGGCACACTGGTGACCCTCTTCCAGAGAGGGGCAACTTGTGCTACCCGGAACTTCTAAAGAAGCTCTTGAAATGAGCATGGAGGGAACAGTGCAATTACAAAGGGACCATGATCAAACCCAAGCTTGTGGGTTTCCTCCGAGATCCTTTGAAATCCTTAATGGGATGTTACGACATGAGACCAGGGCCACCCAACACTGGACAAGCATCTCTCTGTACTATTTATTATAGTGAGAACAAATTCATAGTGCGGAAAATATATGAGAGGCACAATTTCAAACATTTTTAACCACTGTCTCCATGACTATATGTTCTGTTTTTCATCCAGAAAGTAAGTAAAATAGATAAATAAGGGGAAAGCTGTAAATAGAAACAATGGTTAAAACTTACATATGGGGCTTACTGTGTGTCAGGCATTGTTCTAAACACCTTACTATATAGATTATCTCATTTAACGTTCACTGTGACTCTACGAGAAGGTGGTGTTATTCTCCTCATTTATACAGCTAGGGAATGTGAGGCACAGAGTGGTTAAGTAATTTGCCCAAGGCTGCACAGCTGGTAAGTTAAAATACGTCCCTCTGCCCCTGGTGAGAAACAGAAAGGATTAATGAAGCTGGCACCCTTACCTTGAAGAATGCAAAGTTTGCAAAACCAGGGAGATCTCTTGAAGAGTAAAATTAATTTCTCCAAAAGAAATTCCAGACTGTTGCAAAAGGACATTTTAAAAATACAAAGGAACTTAGACATTTGTTCCTCCAAATTTCATTTCTCTGTTTATTGGCACCTCCTAAAATGTATCCACAGCATCGATTCTTTAAAGCAAGTTTGATGCTTTCCTCTAATGTCAAGCAGGACATGTGAATCAGAATTCACCATCCTCTGCTCTTTTTAAAGGACAGGTCTATATAAAACAGAAGCTTTCTATGCAAATCAGAACTACAATGAGGTATCACCTCACTCCGGTCAGAATGGCCATCATCAAAAAGTCTACAAATAATAAATGCTGAAGAGGGTGTGGAGAAAAAGGAACCCTCCTACACTGTTGGTAGGAATGTAAATTGGTGTAGCCACTATGGAGAACAGTATGGAGGTTCCCTCAAAAACTAAAAATAGAGTTACCATGTGATGCAGCAATCCCACTCCTGGGCATATATCTGGAAAAGACGAAAACTAATTCAAAAAGATAAATGCACCCCAATGTTCATAGCAGCACTGTTTACAACAGACAAGACATGGACGCAACCTAAGTGTCCATCGACAGATGAATGGATAAAGAAGATGAGGTATAGAGATGCAATGGAATATTACTCAGCCATAAAAAAGAATGAAATAATGCCATTTGCAGCAACATGGATGGACCTAGAGGTTATCATGCTAAGTGTAGTAAGTCAGACAGAGAAAGACAAATATCATATGATGTCACTTATATGTGGGATCTAAAGAAAATGATACAAATGAACTTATTTATAAGAGAGAAACAGACTCACAGACATGGAAAACAAACTTATGGTTAGCAAAAGGGAAAGGTGGGGGGAGGGATAAATTAGGAGTTTGGGATTAATAGGTACACACTACTATATATAAAATAAACAACAAGGACCAACTTATACACAGGGAACTATATTCAATATCATGTAATAAACTATAATGGGAAAGAACCTGAAAAACATTATATATATATATATATGCTAGAAACTAACACAATGTTGTAAATCAACTATACTTCAATTAAAAAAATCAAAAAAACAGAAGCTTTCTACATTTATATTAATTCCCCTAGTGAATTTACAGACACCCATCATTTAACAATGACCTGGACAAAATAAGATGAGCTTTTTCCTGGTGGAGAATGAATCGGATATTTTCTTTTGTTTATTTTATAATGCCTATTATTTCTGACTCCAGAAGAGTATAATCCTGTGTTCTTTTTGGATGTAAAACAAAATAGGAAACACAAAACCCAGCCCAGCAAAACAGCTTATCTGTACACATTAGCAAAATGGCAAAATAGAGGGATGTCCGTGGCACTAGATGGGTGGTCAGTCAGAGGTGGGCTGTGAAATGTCAGCTTATTCTGCTCTCTAGGATGGCTCTGGAAGGTCAAGTTCATTGTCACTGGAAATGCCTGCAAGGAGAAATATGGAAAGTCATTGTCTGGGCCTTTTTTTCCTCCTGCTATTTTTAGCTCTTGTTAGATCAATTTTAGTTAACTGCAGAGGAGGGCTTAAAATGGTGCTCGAGTTTCGAGTTGCGTACATCGGCTATATTTAGATTTTTTTCCAAATTCTTCTCCATCAAAACATGTCATAGTAATTGCTGGTTTGATTCTCAGTATACATTGTTTCTCCCCAAACAGAAAATAGATTTCATTAATACGTGTCACGTATAAGGAAGAAACATTTTCTATTCCAGGCTCATTGATTCCAAGGTAGGGAAAATTCCATTTTTTAAATATAGATGAACACCTATATTTGGGGTACCTGTAGCATGACCGCTATCTAAGCCCCAGTTCTTGTTCGACAACTGCTATACTCTGATCACAGACACAAAAAGCAAATAAAACAGCCAGTCCCAGGGTTCCATGTAGCGCAGTCTCTGCACGTCACCCCCGACCCGAGGGACACGCAGATTTGTGAGCCCAGGACACGAGCTCCTTATTTTACACCTACTTTCGAAGAATTTTCCCGGGAGCGGGGGGGTGATGTTAAAGGGGCTTTTCTTCTTAGCATACGTTCCACAATTATCCTTAATCACTACTGAGTAGCAAGATGAAATATTTCCTCTTCTTATTTCACAGGTAAAATATGCACGTTGTAGGAAAACGGAAAAGACACAGGAGCAAAACGTGGGGGCGTGGGCGTGTGTGCGCATGCGCCATGCGCATACCCGTAGTCCCAATGCCAGGTTGCTATTTTTGGGAAAGGAGGAACAGGGTGATCATTCCCAGATTGGAGAACCTCCTGATTCCATGGCCAAATACAAAGTGAGAGTGCGTCCACTTCCCTTCCTCACGTCTGCATTTTCCTCTCATCCCGGGAACACAAGCCCCTCCTCGCAGGCTCCGGGGACCCTGTCTCCCTGGTTTCTCTTTATCTTTCCACCTTCTCCCTCTCTGGTTCCCTTGGTCCTTTACCTCCACCTAGGGTTCCACTCCTTTGTCTCAACCACTAATGCAGGGGCCTTAATCCGTTGTCCCCATGAATTCCCTTCAGGTCCTAAATGACTCAGGAGGGAATGAAGATAGATGGCCACCTAATCCAGTCTTAGAGGAAAAGCCCCAGAAGATAAGCAAACTTTATTTTTTTTTACTGAAGGGTAGTTGATTTACAATATTATGTTAGTTTCAGGAGTACAGCATAATGATTCAATTTTTTTGCAGATTATACTCCATTAAAAGTTATTACAAAATAATGACTATAACTCCCTGTGCTCTTCAACATACCCTTGTTACTCATCTATTTTATACATGGTAGTTTGTATCTCTTAATCCTCTACCTGCTCTTGCCCCTCTGCCTTCCCTCTCCTCACTGAAAACCACTAGTTTGTTCTCTGTATCTGAGTTGGTTTCTGTTTTGCTATATGTATTTATTTTATCTTTTAGATTCCACATATAAGTGATATCAAATAGTATTTGTCTTTCTCTGCCTGACTAATTTCACTAAGCATAATATTCCCTAGGTCCATCCACACTGCTGCAAGCGGCAGAATCATTCTTTTTTATGGCGGAGTAATATTCATTGCGCGCGCGCATGCATGTGTGTGTGTGTGTGTGTGTGTGTGTGTGTGTGTGTGTGTGTATCACATCTTCTTTATCCATTCATCTGTTGATGGGCACTTGGGTTGCTTCCATATCTTGGCTACTGTAAATAACACTGCTATGAACATTGGGGTGCATGTATCTTTTCAAATTAGTGTTTTTATTTTTTCCAGATAAATACCCAAGAGTGGAATTGCTGGAACATATGGTAGTCCTATTTTTAATTTTTTGAGGAACCACTCGCTATACTGTTTTCCATAGTGGCTGCACCAATTTACATTCCCACCAATAGTGTACAAAGGTTCCCTTTTCTACACATCTTCACCAATATTTGTTATTTGTAAGACTTTTTGATGATAGCCATTCTGACAAGTGTGAGGCAAGCTTTCTTTTATTGAAATAGAGCACCTCTTAAAACAAAACTATGGAAGGATTCTGCCTCTCCCCACCTCCCTCTTCCTCTCCCTCCCCTTAGCCCTCCTCCATCTTACCAAAGACCACTTCTGTTTTCCTACGTTGTTGAGGGTCGGGGCTGAGGGGAGGGGTGGGTGAGGAAGACCCCCAATCACTCACATGGATAATCTTTTCCTAACATGCACATATTCCAGACCTACTGAGGCAGGGAGGTCCACGTGTAGCCCTGATGTCTTTTCTGTGCCCTCCCAACCTCATTCCTGAACATCACAGGCAATAGGGCGTTCATGCTTTCGCACTCGGTGGACCTCCATTGGCGTCCTGTCTCCACCACTTGTTTGTGGTGACCTGGAGCAATTCACTTCCCCCGCTGCACCTCTTTTTATTTAATGGTGATTATTTGACAACTTGCAAGCTCATTATGAAGATACAATAAATAATATACATGAAGCACTTAGCCCAGTGCCTGGTACATAAGAACTATCAAATCCATAGTGGGTTCTGTGATCGTTCTGCTCTGAGCAGTATTGTTTAGCAAGGCATCCTCAGAAAGGTTTCTTGTTTCCTCTGCCAGTACATGAATTACAGAGTCTACCAGGCAGTAAGAACAAGGTGCGCGTCCTTTGAGGTGTTGGTTGTTATTTACATGGGCTTGTTCTCGGAACTGCCAGTGAAATATTTGGGTTGGTCTAGGCTTTGCTTTATACCTTCTGCCACCGAAGCCTAGAGGGCGTTTTTTGACAGAAACAGCTGCTGTGCAAAGGAAAGGGACAGAGTTGCTCTTCAGTGACTCATCCTGCCCTCACGTCTACCTACTGCATTTTTCTCCGAGGGTTCCCAAAATTAAATGTGAGCTTGTGGAATCACTACGGAATCAGAGAGAAAACATTTGCAGAAGACTTCCCTCTCTGCAAATACTTCTTCCTCCCTGGATTTTTTTTTAAAAAATCCTAAATCCCTCTTTCTACTTCTGCTTAGAAAATCAGTTCTTTCTCCACTCTCAGACTGATCTGATGAATAGATGGCTAACAAATAGCTGGGATTTTATTTATTTATTTACTTATTTATTTATTTATATTTTTGGCCACACTGCACGGCTGCGGGATCTCAGTTCCCCGACCCGGGATTGAACCGAGACCACGGCAGTGAAAGCACCCAATCCTCACCACTAGACCACCAGCAAACTACCAGCTGTGATATTTAAAGTTTCAGTAAGTCCCTCTGCCCTGGGTCATCTCCTTTTTTAATTTGTAGCTGTCAATCAAGCTCCAACTTGAAGAGAGGTATTTCTCTTGCTTTAGGATGATGATTAAAACTCAGGATGTGAGTTTGAATCCAGCCTCCACTTTTTATTAGCTGTGTGACTTTGAGCAACTTTCTTAACCTCTCTGTGTCTCAGCATCCTCAACCGTAAAATCGGATCGTTGCAAACATCAAATGAGATAATAGTAAATGCTTAGTGTGTGTTACCTACTTATTGTCACCTGATTTTCAAACCGTATCTTAGTCTCCTGCTGAAATGTAAGTGCTCATGTTAAGCTCTTAGCTCAGTGTTTCTCGATGTGACATTTTGGAACTAACAATGCAGTACATTTAGCATCTTTGGGCCTCACCTACTAAATGCCAGTATCCACACCCTACCTAGTCCCTATGACAACCAAAAAAAAAAATCCACATCACATTTCCAGACACCATTGGGAATGTAGCACCTCTGATTGAGAAGCACACTAATTACACTGTGGTGGTATTTATCGGGTGGTTCTCAAATATGGCAAAGAGTCATCAGAGACACAGAGGCCAGGAGTGCCTAGTAAGGTGTCAGGTACCAGTGTGGGAGCAGAAACAAGTGGGGCAAGAGGGGGGACAGTACAGAGACATGCTCCCCGCCCCCTTCCCAGACACAGACACACATTTTCTTTCCTTCCCTTTGGAAAAATAGGGGAAGACAAGATTGCCAGTAAATAACTTAAAAATATCGTGAAATAACATATCTGTGGGAGGGAGGGTGCAGCTTTGAGCAACTTTATGATGTTTTTCACTATAACTCAGTCCTCCTACTGAGGAACCCGTTGGGCACCAAACCAAAGCAGCATCTGCCCTGCCAGGATGGAGAGAGGGTTAAAAGACAGTGAGCTCAAATACTGGCTGGTGCCTGGGGTGGAGGAACGGAGGTACCAGTCACCCCTCACCCCTTCCCGGCTCCCCACCTCTCCCCTATCTGAGAGCCAGACCAGGGCCAGGTGTCTCCGTCTACACAGTTGACCAGAGAATGGTAATCCAGGGCTTGTGGGCCCTCCCCTCCCTGCCCAATGCTATCAAGTCCTAACCCTAACACTTGATAAAAAAGGCCATCCAAATGTGAACCCTTTCAAACACTTTTCAAATCATTCTGAACCCTTCCCTCAGTCTCTGTGTTCAACCTCCCAACAGGCAGCATGTTCAGTAAAAATAACCCACATGGAAATTCCATTTTGCTTATTCCATAAATCAGGACTGATGCCCGCTACTTCCTCTTGAAAAAAAATCACATTTACAATCTTAAAAATTGGGGGTAGGGGTTTGCAGTGTCAACTCAGCATGACCAAGCCTGAAATGTTTTACTACTGGCATTTTCAGTTTTCTTCTTAATCAAATGTTAAAGGGCTGTTAATCCACACTGAAGTGTAGCACTCAGCACACAACACAGCATGGCCCTGCGTTCAAGGGTCGAGTTAGAGATGCTCTTGGCGCTTTTCTTGATAAGCCATCATCCATTCTTAAAATTCAGTATAGATTAATAACTGACACCTGCTTTTTCCTGTTTGGTTCAGAACTTGCTGAGGGTTAGATAAGAAATAAGGTAGATGAGATTAATAACGCCAGCTTTGTTTCTGATGAAAGGCTAACGCTGAGAAGGCGGCCAAGATGAGTGACAGCCAGGGCTCCCTAGTGGTCAAGTTCAGGGAACTCCCTGGCTGTCCAGGGGTTAGGACTCTGTGCTTTCATTGCTATGGGCCCAGGTTCAATCCCTGGTCAGAGAACTAAGATCCCACAAGCCTCACGGTGCATACAAAAAACAAAACACAACCAAAAAAACTAGCCAAAGCAATCCTATTAAAAAAAAAAATAGTGAAACCCAGAGCCATGCAGTTTTACCCAGCCTGTCCCAGAGATGGAAACAGTCAGACTGCCCCACAGTGCAGGGTTTTTTCTGCTGGGCTTAGCACGTGGCCGAGAGCACGGCAGAGCACAAGCCCTTTGCAGGCAGGGCTGGATCAAGAGAGAGGCGGCACAGGGTGAGCTGGCATTGCCAGTTCCTTTCCCCAAAGGTACCCGTTAGATGTCACTCCTCTTCCACTGCGGAGGAGTAAAAGAGGGGCCAGAGAGAGGGGTCCCAGTGATGGGCTAATGGAACTCCCTCCCCTTGGAAGGAATCATTGGAACTGGTGAAGTATCCATTCTAACATAGCACGTGAGCAGGGAAGCAAAGAGGAAAAATCACCAAAGGCAATGAATTTCAACGCAGTTGTAGGGGGTCAGCTTGCTTTTGAACAAAGAACTTACATGACCTGTGCCCCACTTATCAATTGCTACATAACAAACTACGCCAAAATGTAGGGCTTGAGCAACAGCAATCATTTATTTTGCTCACGAGTTTGCTCTTGGAGCAGGGTCCGGGGTGGGGCGCTCATCTCTGCTTCGTGCAGCGTGGCTGGGGCCACTCACCTGGGGATGGGCGAATCAGCTTTCAAGATGGTTCACTCACTTGGCTGGCAAGTTGGCATGGCCGTTGGCTGGCAGCCCAGATAGGCTGTGGTTTCTCTCCGTGGGAGCCTCTTCGGGCGCTGCTTGGGCTTCCTTATAATATGGAGGTGGGGTTCCAAGCATGAGCACCCTGGCGGAACCAGGCGGTAGCGCCCGGCATTTTTGTGACCTAACTCAGAAGTCGCACTGGTTGCTTCTGCCATACTGTATTAGTCAAGGCATCCTAGAGGCCCGAACAGATTTTAGGGGAAGGAGCAAAGAGGAAGCAGTCCTCAGTGCAGGAGTGGCAAGGTTCTAGAAGAGTAATGTCGGGCAGGAAATATTATGACCATCTTTGCAAAACACAGTCGATCCACTACAACACGTAACTTTCCTGTTGAGAATTCACCTTGAATAGGAGAGGTGGTAGAGGTAAAGCAACAAGAAATCATGGAGGATCTATTTCCAGAGAGTCCAAAGTTACCATAAGAGATGCAAATTATCTCCGTCTATAATTTGTAGTCCCTGTATTTTTTATAATTTACTAAGTGTTGTCTTCTAAAAAGGTTCATTGTCAAGGAGATCTTACCTAGAATAACTAGCAATGGGCCAAACCAAAAAGGGCAAGATGCAGAAGGAATAAATGCCCAACTTTAGCTACAGACTGTTCACGAAAACATGAGTTGCCATGAGAGAATATTAAAAGTTAAAACCAGGACTTTCAGCAGACTTTCAACAGACTCTCTTGTAGAATCTGAAAGCAGTAGAGTCGTGAGAGGCGGGGCTGGAGAGGAATTATGAGCTCATTCTTTGAGGTCAGGTGGACCTGACTTTGAATCGTGGCTCTGCCGTTCATTACCTGTGTGATCTCAATGTCCTCCTGTATCATCGAGACATTATGAAACCCACATTACAGAGCTGTTGCCGTAATTTAAATATCCAATTTATGTGAAGTACTTAGAGCTGTGTCTGGCATTTACTAAGGGCTCAGTAAATAGCTGCTGGTGTGTTTCAGGTAGATGGCAAGTGTCTGTGACACCTCCTATGTCCTGGCACTGAGAGCTCACAGAAAATAGGACAGATACCTGCCCTTCAGTGGTTTTTAGCTTAGTGGGAAAGCTGAAACGTACACACGTCTTTTGAACTGTGCCCAAGCCCATGACAGTTCCAAAGGCCTGGATGAGAATTTAACGTGTGACCACGCGCCAGAGGAGTCTACACTTGCTTGGCTGGGAATTTGTTTCATAGAAGGAGGTAGAAAACCCTAACCAATGCCTCTTCTGAGGGCTTCTGGTCCTGGCCTCTTTTCTGAGGCCTGGGGAAAGGACAGTTTGCATAGGAACTCGAGGAGTTGGGAGTGTGAAGGGTGAGCCTTGGCTTGGCCTTGAAAAGACACACTGGTCTGCTTGGCCACCCCTCCTCGTCGCCTCCTGAGCCCAGTGGGGCCCCAGGGGGTGACAGCACTGACGTCAGCCTTCATGGTAGAGGAATTAGCTGAAGCCCAAAGGGAAGGTGAGGCCAAAAACAGAAAAGTTCAATAAAGCAAGACCAAAGCTATGTCTTTTGATTCTGTGGGCTCTCAGCAGCTGTTGGGTTTTGCTGGATTTTGATAGTAAGAAAGTTTCCAAAAACATAACAGTGAAATGTCAGCATTAATGGGGTCACAGCAGTAAAACAGCTCTACTACCAAGTAGTCTGACTTTGTTAACTCAATGTGAAAGTTGCCCTGCACAGGGGGGCCCGCATCCCAAGTGTGTCCCCAGCACACCTAGTCTAAGAGGAAAGCATCTCTTTTCAAATAGATAAACACACTGCAACTAGAGGTGTCTTTAAGAGAATATTCTTTATCCAAGCCAGGGCAGAGAAAGGGTTTCATCAAACAGCTAGCTTCATTATGCACATTTTACTACTATTTTTTTTTTAAAAAGCTAGCTTCTTTCCAACAGATGAAGAAAGGGCAACATCTGATCAGTCCCCTGGCTGGGGTCCCTGCTGTCACCACCTCACCCCCAGGTCCCTTGGTCTCCATCTGCCATGGCAGATTCTTTTCTGTCATCCCCCCATCAGAAGATGAGAGGCTGTTGCTCGCCTCATCCCTGCATCACACCCAACAGGGCAACGGAGGGGACCACGGCAGCCACTAGTGTCTCTGCAAAAGGCACTGCTTCTCCAAACAGGAGGACATCGAAGGAATCCTGTGCAGAAAAACAAGAACTACCTCATCTGATGACTCAGAAATTATTTCTTTCTCTGTTTCTTGTCTGAAGGTGTCTCTCATTCAGACTTGCAAAGCGTTCCGGGAGGAAAGAGAAAATTCTAGAAACCCTGGGTACGATGAACTCCATCATTGTCCACAGGATTTGCTGTTCTCCCAGAAACAAAGATGAGAAGGCCAAAGACGAAGAGTGCTGGTGGCCGGGAGGGGCCACAGAGCTGATCTGGGATGCCTTGCTTCTCCCGTTTGCATCCTCAGCATCCCTCCCTCTGCTACCCTCTCCCCGCACTATTATCATTTTCCAACGAAAAATTATGGTGCGGACTGGAGGAAGGGAGGGGGCAAGTTATTTGCACACCAGCTTCCTCACAGGACCACTGCCCCCGGCCTGTCACACCAAACCATGTAAGAGTGTCCACCCAGACACTGAAACACGGAGAAGCACCTAGGGGTGCTGGGTACCAAAGTAGATGCCAGTACATCTGAAGTTGCAGAGTTGCATCCTCGTGCTGCTAAACTCTCTTTGCAACACGCGCCCCCAGTAAGCTGTCAGGTGTTTGAAAACAGCTGCTCAAAGAAGCCACCACCCAAGGTCTGCCCACCTGTTGCCCGGAGCCTCTCATGGAACGCTGAGGTGAAGCCGGCTGCACACCGCTTCCTCTCTTTAGCAGCGTCTGCAGTGGCTCTCCTCCCTTGGGCTTTTGATAAAAATGACAAATCGCTTTAAAGGAGAACGGAACAAACACACTTCACTGAGCTGTGAGTAGCGCCAATGTGTACGTCCCAACCACAAGGGCACGTAGGGTAATAAGTTCAGTGTGGATTCCAGGGAAGTTAGGTTCGGACAGACTCCGTCCCTGCTAGCCGGCAGGGAAGCAAAGCGTAGCACGAGTTCTGCTCCGTGTTCCCTGTTTTTGTCACTCTCCTCTCCTGAATCCACGCTGGCCCCGTCAGCTCTCTGTATCAAAAAAGTCAACCTCCCTGGTGGTGCAGTGGTTGAGAGTCTGCCTGCCGATGCAGGGGACACGGGTTCGAGCCCTGGTCTGGGAGGGTCCCACATGCCGCGGAGCGACTGGGCCCGTGAGGCACACCTACTGAGCCTGCGCGTCTGAGCCTGTGCTCCGCAACAAGAGAGGCCGCGATAGTGAGAGGCCCGCGCACCGTGATGAAGAGTGGCCCCCACTCGCTGCAACTGGGGAAAGCCCTCGCACAGACACGGAGACCCAACACAGCCAAAAATTAATTAATTAATGATTAATTAAAAAAAGAAAAGCTACAGTAGTCAAGAGAGTGTAGTATTGGCATCAAGGTAGACAAATAAATGAATGGAATAGAATAGAAAGTCCAGAGATAAAAAAAAAAGGTCAACCTTATTCACATAACTCTCTCTACCTACAATTTCACCCAATCTCGACTTTAAGTTATAGAGTCTTCATGGCCGTATTTCTGTGGCTCTAGCTAGTTCTCGCCCTCTTTGTTGCTGCCAAGGTCCAGGGAAGTGCGGGAGGTGTGATGCTCCATTTTTGTGAACTATCCGGGGCCCTCATCCAGGATGTTGGTTCGGGGCGGGGTGTGGAGGTCCAGTAAAGACTCCTCCGACTCTTGACAGAGAGAGACCTCTCTTAGCAAGATATGGCTGTATCCGTTTGCTAGGGCTGCCTCAACAGAGGACCACAAACAGTGGCTTACACAACAGCAGCGTATTGCTTCACGTTCTGCAGGTTAAAAGTCCAAGATCAAGGTGTTGGATCAACACAGGGCCGTGCTCCTTCTGAAGGTGCTGGGGGAGGATCTGGCCCAGGCTTCTCTTGTAGCTTCTGGTCGTTCCTTGGATTGTGGCAACATAAGTTCAGTCTTCACATGCAGTTCTCCCTGGATGAGTGCCCATGTCCTAATTTCCCCTTTTTATAAGGAAACCAGTCATTTTGAAATAGGGCCCACCCCGATGGCCTCATTTTAACTTAGTCATCTGTGAAGAGCCTGTTTCCAAATAAGGTCATGGTCATAGGTACTGGGGGGTCAGGACTTCACCGTCTTTGGTGGGGACAGGGGCGGGGGTGGGGAACACAATTCAACCCATAGCAACACATGACTCTGAACATTCACATCCCCCTCAGCATCACTTAGAAGAGATTCAATGCTTATTGCATTGTCAGTGCTTCTCAGTCCCTAACGTCAGCACTAAATTTAAAACTGTGCCTTGCAAGCGTTTGCTGTTTTCACCGTGGACATTTCCCAAGGTGCACACAGGAGCACATAAACGCGACCCCAGCTCTGGCGCTGACAGTCCTGGCCCCGGCCCTCCGGAAGGGCACTGTCCACTGCAGACTGAGGAGGACAGGCAAGATGCCTGGACTGAGTGGTGTCTGGCTCTGATCCTGGAGGGAGGGCAAGACTTCGGGGACTAGGTGAGACTATAGCAAATAAAAGTATCTGGTTTGATGAGTATACAAATGTGGCTGTCATGATTGGTGAGAGACTGTGCAGCGTCTTTTGTCCTAGTCTAAGAAATGAGGACTTGATCTAGTGAGACCTGGAGAGCCACTGACCAGGAGGTTGTCTGGGAGACATTGCTTTTAGGTGTTTCCCATCCACGAAGGATGGGAAAGGAAAGATAGGACGTCGGAAGAAGATTAAGTGTGTCAGCAGTTAACCTGAGAAGTTACAAGCATGCAGATTGAGAATGCCCCTTGCACCCTGCCACCTCCTGGACGCCTTCTACTTGTCTCTTAGACCCAGGTCAGCCGTCGCCTCCACTGGGAAGCCTTTCAGAGTTACTTGCTCCTTGCAATGTGGTACCACTGTCCTTGACATATATTGCCACCCCAGCGCTTACCATAGTATTTCGTGGTACTTTCTGTTTCCATGTGCCATCACTGGGCTGTGCTCTTGTGGAAGACACAAATATTTTTGAATGTGCCTTGTATCCTTTATGATTAGCAATGGGCCAGAGCATAGGAGATGCTCAGTAGATACACCCTGAAGTGAAACAGAGACAGACAGGAAGCCTGCTGGCTAATAGTGAATTGACTACAAGAAGAACCAGTCAAGAATAGACTACTAGGGCTTCCCTGGTGGCGCAGTGGTTGAGAGTCCGCCTGCCGATGCAGGGGACACGGGTTCGTGCCCCGGTACGGGAAGATCCCACATGCCGCGGAGCGGCTGGGCCCGTGAGCCATGACCACTGAGCCTGCGCGTCCGGAGCCTGTGCTCCGCAACGGGAGGGGCCACAACATAGACTCTTGGAACTGGAGGGAACTTGACCGTCATCAAAACCTGTTACCGGGGTCTTCCGTGGTGGCCCAGTGGTTGAGAGTCCGCCTGCAGATGCAGGGGACACGGGTTCATGCCCCGGCCCGGGAGGATCCCACATGCCGCGGAGCGGCTGGGCCCGTGAGCCATGGCCGCTGAGCCTGTGCGTCTGGAGCCTGTGCTACGCAACGGGAGAGGCCACAACAGTGAGAGGCCCGCATACCGCAAAAAAAAAAAAAAAAAAAAAAAAAACCTGTTACCATGTAACCACTGGAAATCCCAGATGAGCGGCGATTCCAGCTTATTCCGTCCTGGGGCAGCTCTTGCCATAAGAAATGTACAGCAAGAGGAGAACTTGGAGAACTTCTCCAAAAGATGAAGGAGTGAGGTGATGGGCTCAGGATTACTCAGCCGTTAACAGCAATGCTGGGAAATAGAAGAGAAACTGGTAACTTACTGCCAGGCCCATCACCCCAATCCCTTGGACTGTAGTTATTACCATTTTGAAGTTTACAGCTGCAGATACTGAGGCTAAGAGAGGTGAAGGGGCCTGTTCAGGGCTGTACAGGTGACGGGGGGCAGAGCTGAGATGCAAAGACGGATCAATCTCATTTCACTTTCCAACACCAGCCCTGGAGAAGACTCAGCATCTCCTGAGACACGTAAAATGCGCCCTCACTTCCTAAACAAACTTCACCAAATCGTTTGTGTAGAAATCCCTCCCGCATTCTTACCCCCCATTTCTCTTGCTTTTCAGGAGAGAAGTATGAGCTCCATGCAGGGACCGAGTCCACCCCAAGTGTCGTCGTGCACGTGTGTGACAGTGACATCGAGGAAGAAGAGGATCCAAAGACGTCCCCAAAGCCAAAAATCATCCAGACCCGGCGTCCCGGCCCGCCGCCCTCCGTGTCCAACTGAGCTCACTGCTCCACCTCGAAAAGAATACCCGTCTCCTCTTTATCATGCTTCCCCCCCCCCCCCGTTGTTTGTTTGTCAAAAAAAAAAAAAAATTGCCTTTAAATCCCTGGGTGTTTGGTTGTTTGAGATTCCTTCCTTGTAATCAAGCCTCTCGGACAAAAGGGCTAGGAAAAGGTGATATGTTTCCTGATCATATCATACCCATCGAGTGTAAGACATTATTTAGAAGATTCTAGAAAAAAAAGTAGTATTTTCTTATTAAACAATCAGCACAGCCTAACCTTCGTGCTCTCCTGTTGATCCAAGCCGGAGACGCCAGTGGCAAATAGCACCTGTGTTGCTTGTGAGCCGTTCCAGTCCCAGTCCCGACGTGTGTGCGTTGTTCTTTCCTGGCCACTTAAGTAGGACCATAAGTAAACTTGACTTTGACTGCATGAGATATTCCCATCTGGTCTCCTCAGTCCTCTGCATCCCGACATTCCCAGGACATGCATGATCACCAGCATTTATTTTCACGATTTGACGATATACTCTAAGTCACAGATGGTCAGCGTCCAGTCATGTCCTATCTAGATTAGCAAAATTATCAGCGTCCTCCAGCTTATTAAACAAGTCTGGGTGTAGTCACTCTTTCGAGTCAAAGACTTCATAGCTCTGTTAAAATTCCTGGAGGAAAAACTGAGCTTGGCCCCAAAGACATCCCTCCGTAGATTTTGAACCACGATTTCATTGTAGAAGTTTCCCTGCCTCGTTGGGGAGGCTTGTCCAGGATGATAGAGACCGATTTCAGACAAATCTGTTTATCACAGAAGTTTCATGGTGTCTGAATGATTGTTTTTTTTCTCTTTGTATATTTGTACAAATGTTTCAGCTGTGCTTTTAAATATCTGGATGTCTTTTATTTAGGGATTGTTGAGCCATTAGCTGCTTTAAAGCATATGTGCATTGCTTATGAATGCATTCATATACTAATACAGGTAATCTGATAATATTACACTCTATTATGGATAATGCTGAATTTTGAAAGGGCACAAAACTTCTCATGCCAATATATAAATGACTAGCCAACATCTTTGCTATCAAGAGCAGTTGCTTTTAAATAAAGCGAAGAAGCAAGTGTCGGTTGCAGACAGTTGAAATGCAGCTAAATCAATGTAGCAGCCACTGAGCATATTCAAAGGGAAAGACTGATAGATAAATGTATGCGGTTCCTACTCGTGCAATGCCGTATTGCTCAAAAACGTATTTGTTTTTGTTACATGTGATTTTTCTATTTCTCTAGCCCAAAGTGCATTATAGAAGATACACCTATAGAACCATTACCTTCTGCTCTATGTGCCAGGCCTCATCTGCTCCTGTACATTCATGAATTACTTTAGATGCAAATGCCAATTACGATGGAGTGGGGAAATACTTTCATTACCCAAGCCTCAGAAAAACACAAAGAACAATAACACAGCCACCTGATGGAAGGATTGTTGTGGTTTTTGATTAAGGTGTAAGTTTCATCAGAAACTTAAAACATTAGACTGATTACTCAGAAACAAAAGTCCGTTCTACTGTGAATATAGCAATATAGTACTGGATACAGTACAGGTGAAACTGAGGACAGACAGCATTGCTTGTAAAATCCTGAGTTTCCATAGAAAAATGAAGGCTCCTTTGAAAAATAAAATCTGAGGAGTATATAACAAGCAAATGCTTTGACTTTCCTTTTCTGTGAAGGTTTTTGGTTTTTCATGGACAAATGAAAAGATTAGATTTAATAGTGGAGAATTCTTCCCTCTAGTGGAAGAAGTTGAGAACTACAGTCCATTTTGTGCTGATTCTCTTCTTAAGCATCAGAATTTTTAGAAGGCAGGCTCTGGAGAAATCTGGGTGAGAGAAACTATTTGGAAATGACTTCTCAATGTTTTAAAACAGATCCATCAGACATTTCCAACAAGATTTAGTAAAAGTTGAAACGACCATTGTGTGTCATCAAAAAAACCCTCAGTGGAATGTATGACCCAAGTGGTTAGTCTTGGTGACATTTATTGCAAAGTGTCAATGTTAATCTGTCTCAGATCAAGCAGTTCTCTCATGAGGTTGGGTTTGGGGAGGTGGGGAGAAACACGTGTCCCAGGAGAGGGAGAAGAAACGGGGGACTCCTTGAAGGGTTTCGGTGGCCCCTCCGAGCACCATGCAAGTCACAGTTGCCTCAGCATCTCCGTGAGCCACAGGATGCAAACCTCTTCAGCACTATTTTAAGTTTGAAAAGTTTAAATATGGAGGAGGAGGGGGAGATTGCCACCAACTGAATCATTTGTGCACGTGTATAGCTCAAAGAGCTTAGATTTCAAATATACCTGGTGAATGACTCTGTCCACGTAGTGTAATTTCTGTGTTTTCTGCCTGAGTTGGATATTTCTGAGCGGTGATTGTGGAGGAGGGCGATTCGGCCTATAGTCTTTCTAAGATGTTACCAAGAGATGAAATTAACTCATCTGAGCTCTTCCTGAAATGGGGTGGGGGGAGCTGGTTGGCAGCATCTCATGAAGGAAGAGGAATTCAAGGCTTGGAGGGGTGGGAGGGGCTCTGATAAGGGGTCTGGGAGAGCCCCTGTTTATTGTCACACTTCAGCCAGCTTGGTCCTAAAAGCCATTCCAAGTGTACACGGACACTTTTAATATAACCCCCACTCTATTCTTTAGTTTAAAACACTGTAATAGACCTGAAGTAGGCAAAATTTTACTACATGGAACACAGAAAGCACTATCATAAAATAAAAGATGGGTACATTGTCCTTCATTAAAATTAAGAGTATCTGTTCATCAAATTACACCATTAGGAGAGTGAAAAGGAAAGCCTCAGAGTGGGAGAAGATAAATGTCTTAATTACACAGAGTTGTTAAATAACTCACACCCAAAAGGTAAAAAGAACTTCTGCAAATTAATACAGAAAAGACAGACAATTCGTTTTGTAAGAACGGTCAAAATCCTTAAGCAGGTACTTCAAATATACAGGCAATTCACACTTACACATGCACACTTGAAATACCCCTATGGCCCATAAATGTTAAAATGTGTTCAACATCAATTCTCATCAGAGAAAGGCAAATCAAAGCCTCAAATAGGTACACTATACACAATTCAAAATGGCCAAAATTAAGTATGGGGAAATGCAAAGTGTTAATGGTATCAGTCAAGGCAGAGTATAAACTGGTACTACCACGTTGGAATACTGTTTGGTAATATCTACCAAGGCTAAACATAGACTGATGTGGGAGGGATTCCACTCCAGGACAGACACCCAGCAGATCTGAGTTCTCACATCCACCAGAGTACTTGTACAATAGTGTTCCCAGTAGCAGGGCTTATAATAGCCATTAACTGGATACACCCAAATGACCTTCAATTGTTGAGTGGATAAATAAACTGTGGTATATTACAAAGTGATTAAAAAACACAAATTACAGAGATATACCACAACATGGTTGGGTCTCAAAATCACACTTTCGAGCAAAAAAAATACATGAAAGTGTCCATCATGTAAGACTCCATTTATGATGTTAAGAAACAGTCAGAATTGACCTATATGGATAGAAATTATAATAGTGTCTACCTTTTGGAGGACATTGACTGAGAAGGGGCACACAGGAGCCTTCTGGGGGCTATAAACATTCTACATCTCTCTACATCTCCATCTAGACCTCTGCGCACGTGTGCATATGCAAAATTCACTCAAAATGCATGCAGTATATATGTAAATTACACCTCAGCTGAAACAAAACCACCATGGAAACGGGAAGGAACCATTAGTTGTAAAAAAGGATTGGAATGTTCTCACCCTAAGAGCACATCTCATGGATCTTAGGTTGGTGAGATATTTCCATATGCACAAAGCCTTCCTTTACAATCTATAAATAAGTATTTTATAAACTAGAAAGCATAGGACTTAAGCCCTGGGCGAGGCACTGTTCATTCAGGTGGCAAATATGTACAAAAGACCTACTATGTGCCTGACCCTGGGTTCCAGTGGTGGAAAAGGTGGATATTGTCCCTGCCGGTTCACGGAATAGAGTCTAGTGTGGAAAAGGGACAATAAACAAAGAAGTAAGCAGACCAATAATTAGAAATTCTGGTAGATGGGCACAGTGAGGAAAAGCCAGAACACAGTAGGAGTGTTAGCGGAAGTCCGTGTTCCCGACGCACAGTGAGGCCAAACAAACTGAGCGTTGGAGTTAGGAGCAGGGAAAGGTTTCTTGTGGGGCCCTGCAAGGAGACGGGTGGCTCGTGCCCTTAAAAGCCCGAGATCCTCAAAGATCGGCAAAGCAGTTTTAAAAGCCAGGTGAGGGCTTCCCTGGTGGTGCAGTGGTTTAGAGTCCGCCTGCCGATGCAGGGCACACGGGTTCGTGCCCCGGTCTGGGAGGATCCCACATGCCGAGGAGCGGCTGGGCCCGTGAGCCATGGCCGCTGAGCCTGCGCGTCCGGAGCCTGTGCTCCGCAACGGGAGAGACCACAACAGTGAGAGGCCCGCGTACCACAAAAAAAATGCCAGGTGTTGGCGGGGGGGGCGGTCCCAGGGTATATGATCAGCTCATGCACAATTCTCTGATTGGCTGATGGTGAGGTAACAGTGTGGTGTCACAGGGGTCAACATTACCAGTCCTTAGGCTCCAGGAGGCCTCGGGGCTGTGTGCTCATGGTCATCAAGTAGTTAACATCTTCCATGTGGTGGGGCTTTTCACATCTGTAAAACGACTCAGGAAATGTGCATCGATACTGTTATCTAGGTACTTCAGAGAGGAGCTAAAGCAGAGGATACGAGGGAAGGCCTGTCCTGGGAAGGCCCCATAGGGTCCTGCTCAGTTACATGAGGACAGAGAATAAAAGTAGAGGATCAGGATCAGGGAAGGCTTCTCTGAAAAGGAAACATTGACACTGAACAGAGAAGAAACTAGCCATCGATCGAGGTGCTGGAAGAGAGTTCCAGGCAGCAGGGGGAAGGCGGGGGACGTGGAGATGCCTCTTCATTTTGGAGGGAACTTGAGAGTGTCATCAGTATGGCAGAGGTACAGAGGATGAGGGCAAGTGTGGTCCCAGATGAGTTTGGGAAAGGGGGCAGGGCTTAGGCTCCATAGAGCTTGGCAGGCCAACCTAGGGGGCTTGGAATTCATTTTAAGCACAATGAGAAGGGTTTTCAGCAGAGGAAATGTATGACCCACTTCATCTTGTGACAGATGCTGCTTTAATAGACACTTCCTAACACAAAGCCACAGCCCTAAGTGTCCAGATACTCCAGTGTGAGGGACCTGACCCTCTACCGCCCACTTCATCCTTGAAAAAGATAGCTTTGAATAGCTGTATTCATCACCGCAGTCTTATCTACCGAGCTCAGCACCAACATCAGTACGCAATGTCTTTTCATGATTCTAGAAAAGTTTGTTTTTGTTCTTATTCCTTCTCAAGTCGTTGACAAGGCCCTGGTGCAGGAAAGGGGAGACAGAGCAGGTGATGAAGAATAAGTCGGTGATGCAGGGAAACCTTCATTTATCAGCTGATACAGAGTGTCCCTGCTAGAAGACACCATGCAGAGAGTCACGGAACACTTAGCAGGCTCGCCCCTTAAATCTGCAATCTGAGAAACCGAAAATCTCAAGCAAAAAGTTTTCTGTCAAACTCATTCATCTGCTCCTTTCCAAGAGAGTCTGGGGAAGTGTTATTGGAGTTGATTCAGGGGCTTTTCATGTCTCTAAAAGGAAACTGTATCCAAGGTTAATTGTGTGTGTGTGTGTGTGTGTGTGTGTGTGTGTGTGTGAACCCAAGCGCGTTTGGTATAAGTTGGAAATAGGAAGCCCAGAATAAGCTGAAATGATTGAAATACTTTGCACAAAAAAGTATCCCTCCTTGACTCTCTTGCCTTATTTTCCATTCTCACCCAATAATTGGGTTTGAAAACCTTAGGGCTGGGCAGGACTGTGGAGCATCTTTGACTAGTTGTAATCATTAGTGAAATTATTGTTCCCCAAACGGACTTTGGATTTGCCTATGGGGTCATTTTATTCTTAAAGCAAGATTTATAGCTGTTTCTCTAATGTGGCCAACCTCAGCCCCTGATAGCCTGTTTCCCAAGCCCCAACCCCCTTTTGGGTGGAGAAACTCCCGTCCCCAGATGCCATGGTGTTGGTGGCCCTCCACTGAGTGGCCAGGCACTGCACTCAGCTGGAAGGATTCCCCCACCCAAGGTCACACCCGCACCCCAGGGACAGCCTGCATGCAGTGACTAGCTATGCTGTAGAGGGAAAACCCCATCCTGCAGCTCTGAAAGGCCACCGCAGTTCCAGAGCTCCCTGTGGGGTCGGCTAAGGTCTCTGCATCTCAGGTCAACTCTTTTACTTTGCCTAATTGTATCGCCTTCACTCCCCCATACATGTGGACTTTAAAGGCTCCCTGGTAAACTTCCTCTAGGCACATCTCCCTCTGAGTCTGTGTCCCAGAGAAACTAACTTCACACATCCTGGACCACCTGTTCTCCATCCTTGGAGTTCTGGGAACTGTACAAGTCTTCTCCATATGTCCCGCTGCCTTTGCATTCCTGGTGTGGAGCAGTTATACCAGGGGTTAGTAGCTTCTCTAAAAGCAGCCCAGCGAAGTTCCATTCCGTGCTTTCTTTGAGCCGTCCGGCTGAGTTCAGGGCTGGGGGAGTAGATGTGCTGGAAACTCAGCCCAAACTCCCATGTTGGAGAAATCAGCCAATCAGCCCTGCGGGGGCAGAAGCACAATGAACATCTGTTTTTGTCTGTTGTGTCGACTTAAAAAAAATGCACAACGTGAGAGTTGCGAGTTAAGTTTTATTTGGGGCAAAATGAGGAGTGCATCTCGGGAGACAGCATTTCAGATAGCTCTGAGAAACTGCTCCAAAGATGTGGCGGGGGGGGGGGGAACGTCAATATATATGTGATCTTGGTGAAGTGGGAGTACACACAATCAAGCACATATTTTCGCAGAGGTTCTCACGAGGGTTACTTCTAGTCACGAGGAGCAGACATCACCATGAAGGAATTTGGTGCTTTTCTAGATACGAGGAGATGCAAGAACTGGGCTCATAAAATCAGCTCCTGGGGCTTCCCTGGTGGCGCAGTGGTTGAGAGTCCGCCTGCCGATGCAGGGGACACGGGTTCGTGCCCCGGTCCGGGAAGATCCCACATGCCGCGGAGCGGCTGGGCCCGTGAGCCATGGCCGCTGAGCCTGCGCGTCCGGAGCCTGTGCTCCGCAACGGGAGAGGCCACAACAGTGAGAGGCCCGCGTACCGCAAAAAAAAAAAAAAAAAAAAAAAATCAGCTCCTGAAAGCATCTAACTAGCTGAAGACCTGTTCTGCCCGTTTTTCTCAGAGCACCGAGGGCCTCATTCCTGATCTCCACCCTGAATTCCTTTCAGGGGTGTTGAAGGTCAGCAGCTGCAGCGGCACCTGATTTAATCCTTGTAGAGTAGATGGCAAGTACCAGTTTGTAGTTGACAGTTGTCAGGGGTCCTTATGAAAAACACAGATGGGCCTGTGGTAAAGAGGGCTGGACCCACCCTAATTCTGGCCTGTGTGCCACCCTTGTATCTGAGAAAGCGATAGAGATCATGTCTATGACTTTAGACAAGTTACTCGAGTCGTTGAAACTCAGTTTTCTCTCCTGTAAAATGGGTATAAAAACCTACTTTGTCATGAGGACTTAATAAGCTAATGCTAATAACGGTAGCAATTATTACTGGTGACTGAATTCACACATTTTGGTGCCAAGTGACCTGGGTTTAAACAACCCCTACCCCCTGCTCTGCTGCGTAGCACACTTGTACTCTTCGCACAGTTTCTTAACCTAAGTCCTGGCTTGCACATCCGCCAAGAGGACAGGACGTTAGCACCCATCTCCTGGAGTGAGGAGGGACTCAAAGGGAAAGTAACTCAAGAGCTGGGCACATAGGACGTCCACAGCCAGTGCTTTCTATGCATCGGGCCCCACGGGGAGCACTTGATTGACATTTATACTCTCATTTCATCTTCACGGCGGAGCTTCCTTTTCTCTCGTTTCTCATAAATAATAGGCGTCTTGTGTTGAATGCTCGCTGTATGGCAGCTGGTCTCCTAAGTTCTTTACATTTTCATTGCATTCTCTCAATGATCCTATGAGGAAGGTACTGATGTCCCCATTTTACATGTGAGGCAACCAAAGCCCAGAAGTGTTACATCCATGATACGCAAAGGGTGTTCCGCACACTGCCCACGTCAGCAGCAGCATCCTTCCAGGAGCTGGGCGGAGATGCAGAGTCTCAGTCCCTCCCCTGAACGACTGAGTCAGATCTGTCTTTCAACAAGATCCTCGTGCCCAGGATTCCTATGCCGTTTACAGTGTAAAAACCACTCAAGGTCAAGGGCCAAATCAGAGCCCTAGCAGAGCTGTAACTGCAGAGCAGATACTTTTAACTGCCTCTAGGGATATAATGCCCACCAAGGAACGTGCTCACAGGATATAATTTCCCTTCCCCCAGTAATGATCAGTTAGACCAAGTGCCTTCTCTGTTCCCACCCACAGTTCATCCTTTCCGTTCTGTTGCCCTTGCTGTTCTGATTGAAATCCCAACTCTGGCTGCCATGCTCCCCGCAAATCAGGCTCTGCCAGGGGCCATTCCAATGATCTCCAGTAAAAGTGCTCCTGCATAAGCTACAGTGGGATTCCCAGAAAGGCACTCGCCCCAGGAACACAGCGGAGTTCTGAGAACCAGGCAAGCCCGTACTCCTGGGAATAAGGACTCAGGCAGGCCTGCCATAGTACACTGGGCTAAGCACACAAATAATGTCATCTCCACTTGGGGCAGAAGCAAACCACCAGGAAAACCACTGCCTTCATTCTTTTTTTTTTTTTTTTTAATATTTATTTATTTATTTGATTGTGCCGGGTCTTAGCTGTGACAGGCAGGCTCCTTAGTTGCAGCATGTGGGCTCCTTAGTTGCGGCATGCAGACTCTTAGTTGCGGCATGCATGTGGGATCTAGTTTCCTGACCAGGGATGGAACCCGGGCCCCCTGCATTGGGAGTGCAGAGTCTTATCCACTGCGCCACCAGGGAAGTCCCCCACTGCCTTCATTCTTATTCTCAGACATCATGCTAGAGATGTGGGAAGCCATGTTAGGGATACTGTTCCTATGCCGATGAGCCTGGCTGTAGGGTGTTGGTTTGCAACCTTCAGGTTCCCGGGATAAAATCTGAAATTGGTCCCTGTACACAGAGGACAAGAAGAGACAGAGGAAGGAAGCAGAGCACCCAGAGTGGCAGGTGGCAGCTCTAATAAGCCAGAGAGCTCAGGTAGGAGGCTGGTTCCTGGGCAACTGCAAGAGGATTGAGCTCCACATCCCTCTGCCAGAATCACAAAAGTCTATGTGGAGGCCTTACCTGGGTTCTGTCGTGTTTCAGTCCAGACGGTCTCAACACTTTGCTCTCTCAAGGCTGCATCCTTGAAAATGGCTCCCACCGTGGGAAAGGTGGGCAGAACGTACATTCCATCCAAGGACGGGGAGGGGGTGAGGCGCCTCAGATTGCCTGGGTCCCTGGCCCGCCCTCTCCATGACCTTTTCCAACACAGGGAAACGTAATGCTTCCAAAACCCAGAACCTAATTGAACCCTTGATGACTGTCCTTTGGGCGGTGGCAGCAGAAGCCCACTTCCAGAAGGTTCAGAAGGCTCGAAACAAAGGGCAGATGATGTACGACACATAATAACCAATTCTTCCCTTTACCTTCAACAAATGGATCTTATTTCAATATGCGTCACCCCATGTCAATGACTTGTTGCCATAACTCAGCAGAGAGGTGGTCCCTATTATTAGGATTAACTAAACCTCGCATTCGCTTTACAAAATTGAAGAGGAGAACGTTCAAATGAGGATACCACACAAATAAATGTTAATCTTACCACTGTTTATAAGTTAGAAGAGTGTCTTGGCTTCAACATACAATTGTGCTCGTTCAAGCACGGGCCCTGGCCACCCCCAGCTCACCCCACCTGGGGGACAAGCCACCTGTCAGAGCCAACAACCGCATCACCTACGCTGCCAGTGTATGAGAGAGCAGAGATGCCGGACATTTTCTGAAATGAGAACTTGAGGCTGAACTTTCTCGGGGATGAATAATCTCCTTTGCTTCTGGATAAAGCATTTCTACTTCTGGGCACACCAAACCCTCTCTCATCCTGGTTTCTCCCATGCTAGGAAGGCCGAGCTTTCTTTTCAAGATGATCCTGAACCCCTATGCTCTTTTGGGCAAATCTCCTGTATCTATAGGAGATAGACCTTATATAGACCTTAAATCTGGCTTTGTCAAACTACGCTACAAGAGCCTGGCAGGTTATTCGAACTTTCTGAACTTCAGCTCCCTTATCTGTACGTTGGGAGTAAGGTTGTGTTTATGTAAAGTGTTAACACGTATCATGCCTGGTATACCATTTGTACCCACTTTGGGTCTTCCCTACTTAGGTTGCTTCTGAACCCATTTCCTCCTCTGGTTAGTGGCATCTGGACTTCCTGTGGGGAGCCACACCCCCTCCTGCTCTAAGTCCTGGCAGTTCAGTTGACATCATATAGCACCAGGTTTCAGTACATTCAGGTCTGGCCAGTACTCCAGCCATAATGAATGGTTCTGCAATGGTCACATGATCCAAGCTAGGTAAATCAGAACCAATACCGGGATTTTTGCTGGTACTGATGGAAAGGTGAATATTTTCTACTTAGGTTACTAAACTGGCCAATGTAAACTTGAAGGGCCAAAAGCTACCACACGGATGGTTCTTCCCTGAGAATGAAGACAATCCAAAGGAAAGGAGAGCCGGAAGACTGCAAGAAAAGTGTGGGGGGGATTGGGAAGAGATTTTAATGTCATTATTTGGGCAGCTGGATCGAACTATACCTGATGCTAAAATCCTCCACACTTTTCAGATAGAAACAACTTCCCTTTTATTTAATCCAGTATAAGTGAGATTTCTTCACTTTCAACTGACCAGCTAAATACCAAAGAAAATGTAATAGGTATAAATATAAAGTCCTATATTTAATTGTGTAAAAAAATACACAAGTATAGGGAGAAAAAGATCAACATTAAGAAGGAAAGTATAATAAACATTTGAGGGCCTTAGCTGAGCAGAGGCTCAATATGTGTCAATGTGGGAGGAGGGGCAAAATCTTCTATGTATGAGTCCTTTTGTTTAAAATGGTAGATGGAATACGTATGTTTACTGCCCAACTGATCCTCTGAAATTGCTTGGAAATTACAGCAAAAGTTAGCAAAAGAAAATATACTTAATAGCTCTGAAACCCAATAAAGGGTGTCATCAGCTCTCCAGAAGATGAGTCACTTGTGGAATGCAGAAAGCGGATCCACAGAGAAACCAGACCTGATGAAGCCACAATAGAAAACCTACAGGTGAAGGCGACCGTTGGGGTGGGAGCCATTCTTTCCAGTTGAGCCTAAGAGAAATCCAGAGTTCAGAGCCAGCAAATAGAGAGGAGTGGGCGGGGAGAGGAAGGAGGGTGTTGGGAACAGCTGAGGCCAGTGGAGCCTCTCTGCACCACCAGCACTGGCCACAGCTGCAGAATGGCCTCACGGCCAAGTCCCCGAGACTTGTTCCCTGACCAAGTGAAAGAGATTCCTGGTGGGTCCATCAGAGCCTCGAAACCACGTTTGACCTCCAGTGAACTCACGGATGAGGAGAAAGGTGTCTAGTTTTGACATAGGATATTTTTCTGTAGCTTCCCTAACAAAGGAAGCATGAAAAGTACATTGTACAAGACCTCACAGGTCTGAAAATGGCGTTATTATGATAGTTTGATGATAGTTTGGTTTGTTGGAATTTCTTCTGAATGGTGAAGACATCACTGCATTGCTTTTCTAGCTCCTAGAAGCCCCATGTCATTCTAATTTCTGAATCTTTTATGTACCCTGTATTTCCTCCCTGGATGCTTTTAGGACTGCTTTGTCCCAACTGTTCAGAAAATTCAGATGCTGGTTTCCTCATGGGTCCTTTCAATATAGAAACTCATATTCTTCAATTGTGGACATTTTCCTTGAACTAATTACTTGAAACTTCCCTCCTCTGTATCTTTTATGTGCTCTCTTTTGGAAGAGCCATTACTTGGATCTTATATCATCTGAAATTATCCTCTAATTTTTTTCTTTTCTCTCTACAATTTTCTGTCTCTTTGCCTTTTTTATTCTATTTTCTAGGGAATTTCTTCGACTTTCTCTTTAACCTTCTATTTAATTTTTTCTTTCTGTTAACATGTATTCTATTTATATTTCATTGTCAGAATTTTTCTTTCATATTGCCTCCTGTTCTTGTTTTATGAATACATTATCTTCTCACTCTGGAGATATTTTTTTGCTTATTTTTACTATTTCCTGCACATTCTCTTTTCTTCCTATTTCCTTTTTAACTATTTATTTATTTATTTGGATAATTCTCTCTCCCTCTCTCTCTCTCTCTCTCTCTCTCATACTTGAGCAGAAGTTCTCTACAGAGAAATATTTTGTTCACAGGGAACACTTTTGTTGTCACAGCTGGGGACTTGTGCTACTAATAGCTGATAGGTAGAGACCAGGGACGCTGCTGAGGGTTTTACAATGCACAGTAAGCCCCCACGAGAAGAAATTATCTGGCCCCAAATATCAAGAGTGCTGAGGTTGAGAAACTCTGTGTTAGGAGTTCTCTCCAAGGTCCTGTGATCCTTGGTGCTTTGCTCATGTTTTGGGTGAAACAATGAGCATGTGATTGGATTCCTTGTGTGGTTATAAGTGGATCTCATTAACTATGAACTTCACTGCAGGTTAACCTGGATGTCAGTTTCACTGTAGGGCTTCGAACTCTCTGTATCCCTCCCTTCTTTTTATAGACAATATAACCCTATTTTTTAATTTTTACTTTACATGGGACTATAGTTGGTTTACGATGTTGTGTTAGTTTCAGGTGTATAGCAAAGTGATTCAGTTATACATGTACATGTATCTATTCTTTTTCAAATTCTTTTCCCATTTAGGTTATTACAGAATATTGAGCAGAATTCCCTGTGCTATACAGTAGGTCCTTGTCGGTTACCTATTTTAAATACAGTAGTGTGTATATGTGTATTGTCCCCTTTTTGGAGTTTAGGAATAATTTAATTACACAATTATGGAGTTCGATACAACACTTAATCTCCATTTTTCCTATTAGACTTTATTTTTAAGAACAGTTTAGATTTACAGAAAAGCTGTGCAATGAGTACAGATGGTTTCTATAAACACTGTTCCCAGCTTCCCCTACCACGAATCATTTACATTAGTTAAGGTGCATTTATTACAATTAATGAACCAATACTAACGCATTATCATTAACTAAAATTCACAACGAAGAGCCGATCTCCTGCCTAGAGGGTTGAAGTCTGGCTGCCTGCAGTCTAGGGGCCCACAGAAAAGACAGCCATTCAGTCTGCAAGCTGCCTTCGTGCAGAGGCTCACTCCCACCGCCATGTGCCCCAGTGGTACCCAGTACCCCCGATGCCTGAGGCTTTCTAGTTCCGACTCTCCAGGGAGGAGGCCTAGATGAACAAAAGTTAAATGAATAGCCCAAAGTGCTGAGCTTCGAGCTCGGGCTGTCTGTGTCTAGAGACTACAGGACGCTGCACCCCACCCCTGTTGGGGTAGTAGTAGTAATGATGGACAGTGGTGGCAGCTAGAGCTGACCCATACCTCACCGCTGGACCTGAGGGTTGATAAAGTGCTGGCACACATGCTACATTATTTGACCTCATTTAATGCCCACGGGACACTAGCTGATGCCACAGGTGAAATACCCAACACCGAATAGACGGCAGGGACACTAACACAAAGTGTGAAACTCTCCAGGGTGGCAGGACTCCTTCTGCATTACTATTCATTCCTGTCCTAGGGCTTTCTCAGCCCCACTCTGGGTCTGTCACCAGCTCAGTGATTTCCTGCAAAGTGCACAGTCTTGGTTTGTATCTAACGTTGTTTCCGGTCCCAGAAGGGTACGCAGACCTTTCCAGGAGTGTTGGGCTCAGGTAGTGACAGTTCCGATCTTTGGTCTCTTGTCGTTCTTTCTTTCTGGAATTGGACAGTGGAAGTTGGCCCTGAGTCCCTGGATTCATTGATCCCTGAGCAGAGAGAAGCATGAGCAAGACAGGTTCAGTTTCCTACACTCAGACAGGTCCGTAGCTGATCTATGCAAGGCCCCACAGGGAACTAAACAATTCAAAAATACTGGGGAAAATCATAACAAAATAAGTGGGATACAAACATGCAAATGTGTAAAACATGGATCGAGTTATCTGGGGATTAAGGAGTGACAGGGCAAGCCCAAGCTGCTGGCCAGCTTCAGATTCAGCAGGACTGGCTGTAATTTGATGCCACCTTGAGGCGGTTATCCTTTTCAGCTTAAATACCGCTGCGGACAACTCTGGGTCTTGTGGCTGCCTGGGATTCCCAGGAAAGGCAGCAAAGATTTGAAGAATTTCCTCATAGATGTTGGCACAGTCTGGGAAGATCAGTCAGGAGGGTCCTAAAAACACAGGGACCCGTCCGCCCCTTGCCTGCTTCCAGAGCCGGGCTGCCTGCCATGCACTGCAGTCCTTCCCTCCCTTCCTCAGCCTCCTTTCTCCCCTCCCTGCACCTTTGAAGATAAATACTGGCGCGTGCTCCTATTTGTGTATGGGAGCGTGGCAGAAGGTGAGAGGCAATCACAAAACACTCATTTCTTATTCTCTCAGGTGCCTTGTAATGGAGTTTTACGCGAATAAGTTTTAAAGTGCTTCCAAATCTTACCTGAACTACTTCTACCAGTTCTTACGCAGCCCTGCCATCAAGAAAGCTCCACCTTCTAGCAGGTATCCTTTCTGTTTTACTTAGGATTAGATTCTCTTACTAATCATCAGGGAAGCAAAGTGGGCTCTTTCAATGGTTCTTTTTTGTATATTATAGTTCTGAGGTTACAAAACTGCTCCCCGAGGTCTCCACATCCCTCAATAAGCACGTGGCAAATGTTTTAGGAGTAAGGAAGGTGTCTTACCCTCCTTAGCTTGACCCACAGCACTCTGATCCTGTGCTGAGCATCTATTAGGTGCTCAATAAATCTTAGATGAATGAAATGGGTGAATAAATCTGATGATTCGATATCCTAATGATATACACAAATCATATAATAAAACTGAAAAGGACTTTATACAAGACAATGTGAAAACTGTCCACCTTTAATGAAAAAATATATACCTGGCTACTTGGCTTATTCTCACAGACTCCTCAATTGTGATCTTAATCAGATGGGAAAGAAAGACTCCATCATTCATTCACTCAACAAACATTTTTTGAGAACCTACTAGGCTCCAGGCACTGTAATAGGCCTTGGAAAAATGAGACATCTTGGTGAAAAAGACAATCCAAGTTCCTTCCCTAACTGAGCTTACTTTTTATAGGTATTTAGGGGTTGGAAAGTGTTACAGACTGAGTTGTGTCCCCCCACTCAAAATCCATATGTTGAAGCCCTAACACCCAATGTGACTGTATTTAGCAGCAGGGGCTTTACAGAGATGATTAGTATTCAATAAGGTCAAGAGAATGGGGCCCTAATCTGATAGGACTAGTGTCCTTATAAGAAGAGGAAGAGGGACTTCCCTGGTGGTGCAGTGGATAAGACTCCGCACTCCCAATGCAGGGAGCCTGGGATTCAATCCCTGGTCAGGGAACTAGATCCCACATGCATGCCGCAACTAAGGAGCCAGCGAGCGGCAACTAGGGAGCCCACCTTCCGCAACTAAGACCTGGGACAACCAAATAAATAAATATATATTTAAAAAAAAAAAGAAGAAGAGGAAGACACACCAGAGATCTCCGTCTCTCCCCACACACGGGGGAAAGGCCATGTGAGGACACGGCAAGAAGGTGGCCATTTATAAGGCAGAAGGAGAACCCCCACCAGAATTGAACCCTGCTGGTACCTTGACCTTGGACTTCCAGCCTCCATAACTATGACAAAATAAATTTCTGTTGTTTAAGCCACCCAGCTTAGGGAGTTTCATTATGGCAGCCCAGGCTGACTAATACACAAAGCATCAGTGGTTACTGTGAAAGATGGGAGAGGAGAAAGGAAAGAAAGAAAATTGCTCACAGGACAGGAGTACTGAGTGATTTTGATCATCAATTCGAATTCTTGTTATTTATCTAACAAGTTAAGATCACTCCTATTCTTTCAGGGATTCCAGTAAAGGAATATCTACTTCTCTTGAGACTCCTCTTGATGATTACCTGGCATTCTCAGCCCTGTCGAAAGCCTTTCACTGCAAGGTTATGTTCATTGTTTATCTACCTCCTGAGACTCAGAGTCTCCTCCCATGTGGCAAGTCTCAGCCTCGTCCATATGCCAGCTGCTGTTGCTCAGAGTCTGGCCTAAAAATAGCTGCATCCCTCTCAGGGTTTTCTCATTTCTCCTGTGAACAAAATGCTTTGATTCCCAGTTCTGGTTTTAATTGGACACCTGGGTAATTTATTTCCATAGATGAGCAATCTCTCTGCAGTCTTTTTGAATCACCAAGACAGTCTGCCCTCCCTCGCGTCTTGGAATTAGGTAAGCATATACCCCAGTCAGCTGCTACGTGGGCCTGGTCCCTGTTCACATGGCTAAACTTGGGGTGTTTGCATTTGTTATCTATTGCCATTTAACAAATTACCACAGAGTTAGCTGTTTAAGCAACACAGATATATTATCTTCATTTCTGTGGACCAGGAATCCAAGCTTAGCTGGCTTTTCTACTTCAGGGCCTCTCACATGGTTGCATCAGTTTGTCTCATCTGAAAGCTTGACTGGGGAAGGATAAACGTTCAGGCTCACTCGGGTTATTGTCAGAACGCTGTTCCTTAAGGCCTGCTGGACTGAGGGCCTCTGTGCCCTGCTGGTCGTTGACCAGAGGTCACCCTTGGTTCCTTGCCACGTGGGCCTCTCCAACATGTGCATTTACTTCGGCCAACCATGAAAGCCAAGTGGGCAAACAGAGAGAGTCTGCTCGCAAGACAGAGGCGACAATCTCTTGTAACCTAATCATCGGGATGACATCCCATCGTCTTTGCCATTGTTCTGTTGATCAGGAACAAGTCACCAGGCCCAGACTACTCAAGGGTGGTGTGAGCTGATTACAAGAGGATGTGGCTATGTGGAGGTGGCCATCTTAGAAGTTACCTACCGCAGTGCTGGTGAGCAGAAAAGGAGCCACTCTGAGCCAATGGTCGTCTCTACGTTTCTTCCACACCCTTGGAAGAACTACTTACTTCCTTATTCCTTAAGGGAAGGAAATCTAGGAAGGTGATACTGATTTGATTGTGATCTATGTTATAGAAGCCATGTCAACTCTGTCTATGAAATATCTCCAGATTCCTCATACCTATTACCCTCAGCCACTTGAACGACTGACAGTTACCACCTGGTAAATGCATCCAAGATGGAACTTACGTTATGTCTGCCAAACACCACTCTTCCTGTCTCGGGAAATGGGCCATCGCATCCCACGTTCTCAAGCCAGAAACTAAGAAGTGACCCCTGACTACTTCCCCTCTTTACTCTGCCTTCACTGAATAAAATATTAATAAGTAGTTCAATAAGTTATGGTAAGTTATGTAGAAGGGGACCTACATGTCTATAGGGGTAATTATTTGGGGATGATGAAGGCAGGGCAACAAAAAAAATTCCCATGTGGGGCTTCCCTGGTGGCGCAGTGGTTGAGAGTCTGCCTGCTGATGCAGGGGACACGGGTTCGTAACCCGGTCCGGGAAGATCCCACATGCCGCTGAGCCTGCGCATCCGGAGCCTGTGCTCCGCAACGGGAGAGGCCACAGCAATGAGAGGCCCGTGTACCACAAAAAAAAAAAAAAAAAAAAATTCCCATGTGATTTGGGTAAATTAATTTACCTCCCTTAGATCTAGTTTTCTTTACTAAAAAACGATGGGGTAATACTGGGAGACATATGTCAAAGAGTTGCTATGAGGATCAAATTAAATGATATCTGTAAAATGCTTAGATTATTATTTTACGTCTTGGGAGCCCTCCATATGTCAGCTACCATACCAGCTATGAGAGAACCACATGGTGACTGCCATCGTTTGTTCACTAAATCAGCAGTCTCCTCTCTCTTCCACTTTAGAGGCTAAAAAGCTAAACACACATTTTCCCAACCTCTCTTGTAGCTGGGGATGCCCAGGGGACATAGTTCTTGGAAAGAAAAAGTCTTCTGATAAGAACCTCTTCCTTCCTTGAATAAGGATTCAGTGTCTTCCATTTGCATCCATGAGGTAGCAACATGCGGTTGAATTCCAACACACTAATGATGGTGGAAAGAGTGTACTCCTAACGACATTGTCAAACAGCAGAACCAATGCCAGCACCCAGCTACCTTCAGGCTTCTTGTCATCTAAAAGAAAGAAACCGACCTCTACGTGTATTCTGTTATTTGCAGTTGAAAGCATGCCTAACAGATACCTGTTTCAATAGCCTGGAACTCAAATATCAGAAAATCTAGGACAGAAATATTTTCACCAAGGTCACAGCTTCTATATCAATCCAAGATTTGAAATTCTGTCTTTTTCCACATTGAATAACATCTTATAGCTCTTATAAATGCAGCAAAATTGTGTGGACTTCACAATATGTTCCATTTGTTCTTCTTCTTAATTTGGTATATTTACTTTAAAATTATATTCCTGACAGTGAAAAGAGCTCCACACACTTAAGGCTTTAATATGATGTCAAAGAAGCAGTAAAGGAAAAAAGGGAAGGTGGGAGCAGAAAAAAGGCAGAGCCTCTGAAAAAGACAACAAACAGAAAAGGAGATAAGTATATTGATACAACTGTATGTAATGTCAGCCTTGAATTGCTGAAGTTTTTACAATGTTGACCTTAGACTTTGCCTACAGGAGTAAATTTATTATGAGACATGTTTTCCCTCATCCTGTCTCTTCCTAAGAATTCCCAAAAGTGGTATTTTAGGATCATAAGAGACATATATGTAGACATCAGAGGCACAACATGCAAGGTAAGTTAAGGGCCCAGGAAGAACTTACTGATACAAAATCTTTGGTCTACACTCCTGCCTAGAAATGCCAAGACCTGGCTGAATGTACTATCATGAGATTTACTAAAGTACAGATAATACAGCCACGAGACTGACTGTAGAGGTGCAATGGCCACTCACCACCCATGACTATAGAGCACTTGACATGTGGCCAGTGCCATATGTTGATATGGAAATATTTTGTATATATTGGGATAAAAGAAAATATATCCTAAAATTAATTACACTTTTTCTTTTCATTTATAACATGGTCACTAGAATTTTTAAAATTATACATGTGGGGCTTCCCTGGTGGCGCAGTGGTTGAGAATCCGCCTGGCAATGCAGGGGACACAGGTTTGAGCCCTGGTCAGGGAAGATCCCACATGCCACGGAGCAACTAAGCCCGTGAGCCACAACTACCGAGTCTGAGCTCTAGAGCCCGCGAGCCACAACTACTGAGCCCCTGCGCCACAACGACTGAAGCCCACGTGCCTAGAGCCCATGCTCCGCGACAAGAGAAGCCACCACAATGAGAAGCCCGTGCACCACAACGAAGAGTAGCCCCTGCTCACTGCAACTAGAGAGAGCCCGCGCACAGCAACAAAGACCCAACACAGTCAAAAATAAATAAATTTAAAAAAAATATATATATATATATACACGTGGTTCTCACTATATTTTTATCAGAGAGTATCCCTCTAGGACATGATGGCTCTCATTAGCCATGAGTGTGACCCAACTTCACTTACCGGATTGAAAGAAATGAGTCTAAACAGACTAATGACAGGATGTGGACATTTCCACGTGGAGGACAGAAAGTTTGAAAAGGATGGGTCTAAGCAGAAAGTGGGCGTGATTCTAACAAATAAAGAGCATGCTTACGGAGGTTCATGAGAGGCTGGGGGATGGAAGAAAAGGGAAAATCCTTAAGAAAGACCGTGGCTCCAAAATCGTGTTTAGGCCATGGTGCAATCTCACCTGGGGCCCATTCCATCTGCCTCTGCTTCTTGTACTGTTTGTCCACCACAGTCACCTTCTCAGGGACACTTGGTCTCCACGAGCTATTTTTCTTAGAGCCCCTTCCAGGTCTCCTAGTGTGATGAAGGATTTTAATGCCCTGGGGCCACTACTATAGAATTCTAGTTGCAAGGTGGCTTTTTTTTTGTTTTTTTTTTTTTTTTGCGGTACGCGGGTCTCTCACTGTTGTGGCCTCTCCCATTGCGGAACACAGGCTCCGGATGCGCGGGCTCAGCGGCCATGGCTCACGGGCCCAGCCGCTCCGCGGCATGTGGGATCTTCCTGGACCGGGACACGAACCCATGTCCCCTGCATCGGCAGGCGGACTCTCAACCACTGCGCCACCAGGGAAGCCTGCAAGGTGGGTTAATGGAACCGAAATGACAAATGTTTTTCTGCACGGCAGAGCCTTAATCAGTTAGCTCAAACATGGAACTCCTGAGCTAGCCTTGAAATGAGCTGCTAAGAGACTCTCATCCGTCTTCTGTTTGAAGCCTTCCAGGTCTCCGTCGCCTGTGATATATTGTCAGTTTCCACTAAAAGCCTGGAGTCCCATAGCACTTACTCTCTGAAGGACCTTGGCTGTTCTGGAGAACACTATTAAATGAACAAGTCAGCAGAGCTTCAATAAACAATCAGATTAACAGCCCAGTGGGAGAGTGAAAATCCCACAAGTAATAGATTTAAAACCCCACTAAGTCCCAAGTTGTGGGTCAGCAGAGGAATTTGCCTCCAAATGTTTTTTGGGCAAAGAGCCATTACATTACCTGGTGGTCTCTGTGTGGGTTCCTTTTACATTTAGTCCTATTTGAGAGTATCAAAAAAGGCATTTTCCAGATGACAGGACTTTGTGTTTTATAATGCTCTGTGAGCCAAACCCAAAACATTCCACATTTTTAAAATTAATGTAGCAAAAAGAAAAATATATGTACTTGGGGTTGGAGCTACTAGTCAGATTTGAAGGATGCTTAACTCCAGTGGATGCCTTACGTATAGAGGTCTCCTGGCAAGGGCTTCTCCCTTTCTTTGGAGGAGAAGCCAAGCTATTCCGAGGCCTTCAAGTCTTCAGCCAGCTCAGCTAGCATGAAGGGGAGGCAAATAGTCACATAAACACTAAACCCTGAATGCAAGAAGAAAGTTTCCTTCCACCTCAATGAAAAGTCAGTTGGTGAACCTTCCACCAGGAAGGTCACGTAGATAACTCCTGTATATGAATTAGAAATCTGGAATTGCAGGGAAGCCATCCATAGAGGTGCGGAAAGCTAAGAGCACACCTCCTTTGCCTGTGGACAGCCTCCAGGAAGATAGAACCAAGAGTCAGAGCACGGAATGCTGTGGCTGAGTGTTGCTAAGGAAACTCACCTACCTCAAGAAGGATTTCCCTGGCTGGGAGCTACTTGGGAAGGTCGGCCAAGCCATGGCAGGGTAAGAACTCACCCTGGGAAAAGTGGCCAGACACTGCCAAGGAAGAATGTGGGGATCCATTGACTCCCTTGGTAAGAAAGACAGTCAGACCCCGACGCTGGTAAAGCCACTCATTTGAAGAGTGCAGTCAACTCTTGAATTCAGATACCAGTGCTGGGCTCTGGGATTTGGCCAGTACGGTTGCATCTGCCTCCTGCTGCCTGTGACGTGGTCACTGCATCATGTGGCAGGCGCTATTGCTTGCTCTTCCCCAAACTGTTACACAGTAGTTTTTCCTCGCTGGCAGAGGTTTATAAGGGCCAACAATGCCAGATGCTTCTTTTCCAGAATCCTTGAAGCCAGAATTTATTTCACAGGACTTAGGGGGAGTGTAGAGTGTGTTTTCAGAGGAAGGTTTCTTCTCCCTGTGAAAGAAGAAATGCCCCTTTCATTCCCTGTATTAGTTTCCAATGGCTGCGATAACAAATGACCACAAACTTGGGGGCTTAAAACAAGAGAAATTTATTCTCTCATAACTTTGGGGGATAGAAGTTCAAACTCACATCACTGGGTCGAAAGCAAGGTGTTGACATAGCCACCTCCCTCCAGAGTTGCTAGGGGACCATCTGTTTCTTGCCTCTTTCAGCTTTGGAGGCTGTTGGCATTCCTCGGTTTGTGGCCACATTACTCCAATTTCTGCCTCTGTGTTCACTTTCCTTATTCTCCCTTGGAAATTTTCAAAACTTACAAATTCCAAGGAAATTCAACAACCTAATCCCAATTCCAAGCATTCTTTTCCTTTCACATGTTCCCCCAGCCGGTTTTTAAACACAGTAGCGGTACCTGATAGTATATCATTGGCTCTAATTCCTTCCCAAAACACTAGACAGGATGGAAATTAACTGTTAAAAATTCATAAATTATTTATGTCTAGAAATCCTGTTTCAGCAGCTTCTCAATAACCAAGATAAGTAAACCCTTTCATTCATGAGTCAGTGTGACTTAACTATTTATTCCAGAAAATTATTTCCCAGGAAAATGAGACTCTTTAATAATAATTGGACTGTGTAAGAAAATTCCTGCAAATACATCTGTCCAGTTTGCTGAAATGGAGAAGCAGTTCCCCTATCGAGACCATAGAGGGCGCACCTGGGCAACGCCTTCACTGATCGCACAGCAGTTCACTTTCTAGATTCACTTCAAGACGCATGCTTGTTGCACCTACCAACCCAAAGTATATGATGTCATAAATTTTGTCCAGTTCACAATCAGTCCTCTGCCTTGAAAGACCTGCCTTAAACCCCTTGGTACCCGCCCCTCCCAGCAACAAAATCCTGCAAGTGACCTCTGGGGGCCTCCCCTCTGGGACATAAGACTGCCAAAGTGGAGTTCCCCTTCGCTGCAGTGGGTCCAATAAACTTGGCTTTGCTTGATCAGTAGGTTTTTCCAGTGGTCGTTTGGGGAGTTGATGGCAAACCTCTACCAGTTCGCAAGTTAAATTTGTTTCCTTAAATAGTATTAAGTTCCCAATTCTGGTCTGGACCACGAGGAGGACAACTGTAGGTGAGGGTTCGTGAATGGCTGCTCTTACATGGCATTTTCCCTTTCCGTTTCCTGGAAGCCACTCTGGGGGTTCCCGCTCCCACTACGCAGAAAGCAGTTATTCGGAAGGTAGAGAATTGGGACCCTTGTTTATTTTGTACTCCTGGTGCCTGGCATCGTGTTTATTTTCCATTTGTCTCCCCAAATGCATCTAAAGCCCCAATTCTGAGAATACCTCTTGAGGATGTAGCAGCCCTACATTCTAAAGCAAGGTACTAGGCACATTACTTACGGAGTTACAAAATAGCAAAACTAGACTTGTAACCTCTACCCCGGCCCCCACCCCAGCCTATAAAAGGGAAGACTGCATGGCTGAGTGGGCTTGGGGAGCCCCGCTGGGTAGAGGGTTGCTGACCTTGTAATGACAGCTATTACATTTTCTGCCCTGTTCCACCTGATTTTTAAAATCTGTTTATATTGGGACCCACAGTTGAAAATACTTTTTACATTGAGTCTCAGTACACGAATACGTGTGTGTGTGTGTGTGTGTGTGTGTGTATAAACTGAAAGTTTTCATAAAATAATGGCTACCCTTGTTACATGTAGTGTACTCTGATACTCTGATATTCCTATTCCAATTCATTGTATTCTTTTTTTTTTTTTGGCTGTCTGGCATGCGGGATCTTAGTTCCCTGACCAGGGATCTAACCCGTGCCCCCTGCAGTGGAAGTGCAAAGTCTTAACCACTGGACCACCAGGGAAGTCCCCTTCATTATTTTTAAAATGTAGTTACCAACCCCTAAATGAATTTGACAACCAATGGACCACAAACCCCAGGTTAGGAAACTCTCTCAGAGATACACCTATAGAAATCGGAGAATCTAATGCAACAGCAGCGAGCTTCTTAATGCAGGCTAGGTGATGGGGATCTCAGCTTTAACTCCGCAATTTCAGTCCAGAGGAGTCATGGGGCCAAAGTGAGTCAGACTGAACTGATTTCAGGGCTCGCTAATGAGTCACAATCCACAGAATGAGAGGCAATAACAAACCCAGCTTCATTCCTAGACTTCACTGGGGTTGCCGATTGCCCGATAGGGCCGGGAGAAATGAGAGCCAGGAAACCTTTCCCTGACGTGGCCACTTAATCCTTGTGACACAGTTTTTCACAATGTTCCCCTCTTTCCTTTCTCCCGTAGATGGTGATTCTAAAATCCAGGGTGTACAAATAAAAAGGAAACGTGTTCCAGTGCTCCTGGTAAGTGGAGGAGAAACGGTTCTCTGGATTCCCAGTTGAGGAGAGTAATAGTGAATGTTTTACTGGGAAGAGTCTTTTTTTTTTTAAATTGAAGTATAGTTGATTTACAATGTTGTGTTCATTTCTGGTGTACAGCAAAGTGATTCAGTTATATAACTAATATATATATATATATATAACATATATACACACATATATATATATTTTTTCAGATTGTTTTCCCTTATAGGTTATTACAAGATATTGAATATAGTTCCCTGTGCTAAATAGTAGGTCCTTGCTGTTTATTTTATATATAGTAGTGTGGATCTGTTAATCCCAAACTCCTAATTTACCCCTCCCCCCTTACCCTTTGGTAACCATAAATTTGCTTTCTATGTCTGTGGGTCTATTTCTGTTTTGTAAATAAATTATTTGTAGCATTTTTTTTATTCCCCATATAAGTGATATCATATTTGTCTTTGTCTGACTTACTTCACTTAGTATGATAATCTCTAAGTTGCTGCAAATGGCATTATTTCATTCTCTTTTATGACTGAGTAATATTCCACCATATCTATGTACCACAACTTCTTTATCCATTGAAAGGGTCTCTGCTTGGGGAGAAGTGTCTCCGTCCCACAGCATGGCTAGATACTGTGTGACAGGCTTTGCCTGGGATATGCCTGTGTGTCGATGCAAACACTTTTTACCATTATCTTCCAGAGAAGAAAGACCTTTCTCTTTATTTCCCATATTTCCTGAGAAACCACAATGTAGAAAGTTTTTTCACAATCCTAAAAGTCCTAACCACGAGAGAGGAGCAATATTGTAAATATTTCCTTCACCTTCCATCGAGAAAAACAGCAATATATGTAAAACCAGGAAAAATAATTTTCATAATGCCAGCTGTATACAAAGCTCTTTTCCTATCTCTTCAGAAACAAAGACCCCACTGGCCCATTTCCTAACCTGCTCTAACTTCTCCCATTCAAATAGAATGTCACATTTAGAGTCAGACATTCACAGGGGTTGTTGAATCTCATTTTTAAAAAATCAAATAGATTCTGAGTCCAGGATGAATGGCGTAAGCCAGAAAGAAGGGACAGGATAAGAGAAATGTTCCTACGTATAGCAAAAATGACTTTGCCCAAGCAAGAACATTTAGTTCTGAAATCAAGTTAATGATGAAGTTACCCAGACATCATGGGCTGAAAAGAAAAAACAAAACAAAACAAAAAAAAACCCTGAAGGCACATGTGCACACAGTTGGTTCAGAAACCACCTTGTGGTCCAAACCTTCCAGGCAAGGCCACTGGACCACTCATCCCCGCTTCCCCCACTGACCCTTTGTCACACACTTCAGGTTTGTTTCCTTTATTTCCTCAAGGCCACCAACCACATTTCCCTTAGCTTGGGGACTGCTGAGTGCTGAGGACAGGAGAGAACCCAGTGTGACTTTCCCTGGATGAACACCCCCAAGAGTGGTTCTGTGTCTTCCCCAGCAGTGCTGATAGCGTCTGGGAGGGGGAGTGATGAATGCAAAGATAGAACGGTCCAAAAAAGGGACACAGAACCTCACAAAAGCCCTCAGACAACTGCCTGAAAAACACTACTCAGTAGTCGCTTCAAGAACCCCAACTGAGTGAAACTCTCCTGAGGCAGGGAAATCATTTTTGAAAACATAACTAATAGGTTCCTTTATTACCTAATCTTACGACAGCACTAGGAGAAAAAGATCATGGAATGTTTCTCATCATACAGATAAAAAAACTAATCAGAAAAGTGGAGATTTACTTAATGTTCCTCATCTAGTAAGTGGCAGGACCAAGGCTCAAGCCAGTTATAACTCCAAGGTTAATGTTCTTTCCTTAGGCTTGTCAGGGGCAGAAGGGGCATGTAGAGCCTTGGAGAAGAGCAATGACATAAAGTGTGAAACAAAGCCCACCTTCAAGTCCTAGTTACGATCTCAGCATCCCATCCAGGGCTGAGATGCTGATATGAGAGAAAATATTTCACTTCTGGGAGAGGGGAAATTATATTAACCCTCTGTTGCATTTTATTAAACAACATTTACCTATAAAACTTCATTTGGAATGAAGTCATGTATTCAACAATTTGGGGATGAAGTGGTTTAATCCTAAAGGCCTGTCATGTTTATTTTGAGAAAGAATTTGCCATCTATTTGGGTCCTCTCTCTCAGGTCATTTGACTTAATTTTAAGGAGATGCCTTAAAACAGAGAAACGGGCTTCCCTGGCGGCACAGTGATTGAGAGTCCGCCTGCCGATGCAGGGGACACGGGTTCGTGCCCCGGTCTGGGAAGATCCCACATGCCGCGGAGCAGCTGGGCCCGTGAGCCATGGCCGCTGAGCCTGCGCGTCCGGAGCCTGTGCTCCGCAACGGGAGAGGCCACAACAGTGAGAGGCCCGCGTACCGCAAAAAAAAAAAAAAAAAAAAGAAACATTCAGATGTACAACCTGTATCATTTCTGAAGTTTTTCTAATGAAGAATGTTCTGAGTTCTGAGTCCAGTGAGGTCCTGGATACTCTGTTTTGTACAGTTGGCCTGGCAGCCTCTCTTGGGTAGGGAACTTGTGTGTGGTTTACACAATGTCCCCCTTTGGAGCTGGGAAGATTTTAATCTACTGTTTCTTCTTTACTCACTTTAGAAACATTGAGCTGAGCGCTGTGTGGTGCCTGGGTGTTGGGGACACACTGGTCTCTGCTCTCAAACAATCAGACAAGTGGAGGAGGACCAAGCTATAAACAGGGCCTGATGATGTAAGGCAGTGGGAGGGTCAGAGCACATGTGCGGGAAAGCGACAGACCCTGGGTGGATCCCAGCTTCAGGGCTCCTATGACTTCGCGCAGGGTCTTAACTGGGCTGAGTTCATTTTCTCATTTATAGAAGCAAGTAATAATAAGACCAACCACACAGTTTCCTTGTGAGGAAGAAACAAGCAAGTACATGTGAAAAGCTAGGCATCACCTAGCACATAGTAATATCTCAATAAATATCAGCCTTGACAGAGGAGAATCAGGAAAGGCTTCCCAGTTCCCTGATGGTCTAATGTTAGGATTCCGGGCTTTCACTGTCATGGCCCGGGTTCAATCCGTGGTCCGGTTATCAGGGAATTGAGATCCTGCAAGCCATGCAGCGCAGCAAAAAAAAAGGAAAGGCTTCCTAGAAATGCGACACCAGAGCAGGGAGAGGCAGAATAATGAGTAGAGCTTCTCAACCCGGGGCACATTTAGCAATGTCTGGAGACATCTTTGGTTGTCACAACTGGGGCAGTGGCGGGGTGGGGGGAGCCGTGAATGCTACTGGCCTCTAGTGGGAAGAGGCCAGGGATGCTATTAACCTACAATGCACAGGATGGCCCCCAGCAAAGAACTGTCCAGTCCAAATGCCAATTGTGCTGGGGTTGAGAAACCCTGATTTAGAGCGTGGATTCTATAGCCAACATGCCTGGGTTTTGTAGGGGAGGGAAGTCTTGCTTCTCTTCTCTCTTAGTTTTAATAACAGGAGGCTGCCAGTTAAGCTGAAAAAAGGTCAACAGGAGGAAAGGGGTGATTCGTATTGCACACAGGGGTCTAGAAAAGAAGTAGCTGCTGCGTTACACGGCTACAGTTAAAGGCTTATATGTACACCTAACTTAGCAGAGGAAAGGGAGGGGGAGAAAGGCTTCTAGGGAAAGAACAAATAGGCATCTTTAGGAAGACAAATGGGTTTTTAGAAAAATAGGAGATAAAGTTTGTGATAATGTTTGTCTGCACAGGTATCAGTGGTCTTTTGTCTTCTTCAGGACCACAGATCTACCCCAAAGAGGGATCTATGGTAGGTTTACTTTGGGGAGTAGAAGTTGCCCCTTAGAGGGAATTTATGGCAGCCCTAATTTCTCAGAAGTCTCTGCTTTTGGTCAGATAAAGGAAGCTCTGAGAAGACTTGTTTCTGCATCTTTTGAATTTCAAATATCTTCAGCTTAAAATAGTCTTTATCCCAACTCTGAGGTTCCAGGTGGGACATGACAGTTTAAATTCTGGCTCTGTCACTTACTAGCTGTGTGACTTAGGGCAAGTTACTGAACCTTTCTGTGCTTCACTTAACTCATTTGTAAATGGAGAAATTAAGAAAACTTATTGGGTTATTTTTTTTTCAATTTATTTATTTTTTGGCTGTGCTGGGTCTTCATTGCTGCGCGCCGGCTTTCTCTAGTTGTGGTGAGCAGGGGCTACTCTTCGTTGTGGTGCGCGGGCTTCTCATTGCAGTGGCTTCTCTTGTTGCGGAGCACGGGCTCTAGGTGCACAGGCTTCAGTAGTTGCGGCATGTGGGCTCAGTAGTTGTGGCTCGCGGGCTCTAGAGCGCAGGCTCAGTAGTTGTGGCGCACGGGCTTAGTTGCTCCACAGTATGTGGGACCTTCCTGGACCAGGGCTCAAACCCGTGTCCCCTGCATTGGCAGGCAGACTCTTAACCACTGCACCACCAGGGAAGTCCACTTACTGAGTTATGGGTAAATAGCTGGAACATACCAAGTACGACATTTATACTTACATAAATTCCAATGTCCAAATCCTAACGGATATTTTCCCCAAAATCAGGAGTAACGACCTCTTTCTATGCCTTATATAGCTTCCAGACAGATCACCCTCAGTCCCGTGGAGTTCTAGTGAGGCTTTCCTTTGGCCTCTATATCTTTAGCCAAGTCTCAGCCTGGTTTACTTGGCTCTGTTAGTCGAGCATGATTTAAAACTCACATATAAGATGTGCAGTGTACAAACATGGAGCACCCTGGGATGCCGCTGGAGAAAGGGCAAAGGGGGCAGGGAGGATGCAGAGCTGGGGGACCATTACTAGCATCTCTTTTGCAACTTCTGCTTTTATTATTTTATATTTACTCTCCATTTTCCCTTTCTGTTCAGGACTCATATCCCCAACACCTCTAAAACATTCCTCTGCGATTTTTCTTAAGAACTATCATGATAAGGCTTTATAGCTTCTTACTGTTCAAGGGCATTTTAGAATAGTAGTCTGTGCTTGGCTAGTTGAAGGATAGATGAGCAGTCGGATTCTTGGATTTCTTTATGATTTCTCTCTTAGCAGAGCAAAAGGCCAGCTGGACCAATGGTGTATTTATACAAGCACCTGCACGTGAGCCATTCGTAGAAGAAAAGGATTAGAATCAACAGCACCTACGGCAAGTGAGTTCAGAGTGGAGCATATTTGAAACAGGATGACTCTTACTTTTCTCTGAATATTTCTCCCCCACTTTTTTCTTCCATATTCCTTGTGACTATCAAAAGTCTGTCCTTCAGGCTGTATGCTTTCAGAGATTTCATCTGAGTCTTCTAAAAACTTTCTGAACCTAGGTAAGCATCCAGTGGTGGCCGTGAAATTTGAATTCACTCAGGGGCACTGTCACCCCTCTTCCTCAGAGACGGTTTTCAGCCTCCTTCTGGATCATTTCACTGTATCATTTCTTGTTTGTTTCAGTCCTTAGACCAAAGAAACATTTTTCAAAGCATCAACACCACCTGAAAGGCCAACCAAATTCAGAAATTGTATTTAGGGTACTCACAATAGGATGAGGAGAAGAGACCAGCTCCACAATACATTTGAAATGCAGCACATCAAGTTGTTTGTTTACTTTCCTTAGGCAGCCAATCCAAGACGGGCCATCAAGATCATTAGCAAAAATACTTGCTCTCTCGCCTATAGCATCTTCCAAAATTTTGACATCGATGAACCCAGTTCCTTATAAAAAAGGCTCTGACAGGGACTAGGTTGCTTTTTCTATCTACTCTTCTTATGAAATAAGTTGTGGAATTGGAATTGGTTATTGGGGGAGATTTATAGACTTTTGTGATTCACCTTCAATCAGAGATGATTTTACAAAATAGAGTTTTAAATGTCTCATCATAAAACAGCTTCCTGTGCAAATATGTTCCATGATTCTAAAAATGGGACAGCTCTGGCAGGATGAGAAGAACAAGGATATATGTTGCCAGGGCAAAATTCAACCTGAGAGAATAATTCCTTGTTTTCTTTTATAAATAAACACTCAGGGGCTCTTAGTAAGTAGTCCTGGGCTCATTTGTTTTTTGTTTCTGCTGCTGCTTTTTCTTTTTCCTGCCTTCTCCGTCTCCTTCTCCCCCTTCTTTACAAAGACCTTAAAAAGACTGACCTTTCTCTTGCTTCCTTGTTTCCTATTTGAGATTCTGTCCCCGAGGTTATTGGGTTTTCATAAGGTTACTAGTGTTGGGTCTCAGTAAAACTACATGGTTAATATCAAAATTTGAATTTTCTGTGACCCGTTAAAATAAAAGAACACGGATAATTATGTTTAAAAAAAGGAAGGGGGCTTCCCTGGCGGCGCAGTGGTTGAGAGTCCGCCTGCCGATGCAGGGGACACGGGTTCATGCCCCCGTCAGTGAGGAGCCCGCGTACCGCAAAAAAAAAAAAAAGGGAGGTCAGGAATAATTTTATTTAGTGGCCCAAATCCCTAGAACAGAGGTTCACAATCAAATCCAGCACGCAGCCTGTTTTTCTACAGTCTTAGAATATTTTTACATTTTGAAAAAATTGCAAAAAAACAAACCAAAAAACTCCCGAAAAGCTCAAACAGAAAAAAATGCAGCAGACATCTTACATGGCTCTCAAAGCTTTACTATTTGCTCTTTGGTTTTTTACAGAAAATGCTTGCTGAGTCCTGCTCCACTGCGTCCTTTTTCTCCTGGCCTGAAAGATCACTAATCTAGTCATCTTCAGATTGTTCAGCTGAGCTTACATTTTCTATTTGGTCTATCTTTTTGGTCTAAAAACACTTGTAATATTATTCCTTGGATTTATTTTTTGCGGTGACTAATTTTCTGTTGTCAGTCATGCATTCATATTTATTGAGTTACTAAAACATTCCAGCCACTGAGATACTACTTGGGGTAAACTAATCTGTGATTACCAATAAAAGCCAAAGTCCAGTGGCTTAAAGATATATTTCAAACAAATATTAGACTCATTTAAGCTTCCTTTTAAAAATCGCTCTGATAGTAAATATGCATCTTTGTTATTTCATAACTTAAAAGTCTTCTATGGTTTCCCTTTCCCTACAGGACAGAGTGCAAACTACTTAGCCTGGATGGCTTTAGGGCTTCCCACAACTGTCTTTCTAATCTCCCCTCCCACTAGTTCCCCACAGGGACCCTACACAGGATCAGCTGGACTATTCATTATCAACTAAACATAAGTTGTTCTTTGCTCTATTCATTCTGTTGAACACGCTAATCTCGTATCTTAGAAAAACACTCCAGATATTTCCACTAAAAATAAAATGAGTTGATAGAAAAGCTGTTATGAATACATGGTGGCTAAAAGTGGCAAACCATTCTTATACAAGTCTTGTTTAACATGATGAACAGTTTCATCCTCAAATATTAAAGGACAGTGAATTCAGAGCATTGAACAAGACTGATGTGTCCGGCCTGGTGCTGTGGCTGAAGAACAGTCCTTGTTCTCAGAAGATATCAAAGTTTAGAACCCAAACTTACCTCTGGATCTCTCAACACTCCTTTCCTCCTCATTCACTCATCCATTCATTCAGTAAACTTTTATCGCAGTGACCAGGAACACACAAGTCATCAGGCCCCATCTCAGCCACCTGGAACATTAACCAACAACTACAAAGGCAATGGCTGAGGAACGCAGGGCCCTCTGGGGTACACGGGGGCACATAACCAGGCAGGGCTGCAAAAGGGTGGGTGTCCTGGAGGAAGGTACTTATGACCTTGGTCTTTAAAAATTTAGGGGAGGTAGCCAGGCAAAGAGTAGACAGAGAAGTGTCCAGACTAGATTTCTCACCTCAGCTGTTTCATCTGTAGCTGTGAATATTATTGCTTTTTGAAAGTACCATGCTTGTCCAAGAATGGGGGGAAATGTTGTAGAAGGGGTTGGTTCTTTTTTCTCGATGTTCCTTTTACTAGATTGCATGGCTTGACAACAGAAAATGTATCTTGCTCTTTGGTATATTTAATCTTTTGCCATAAGTGATAAGTCCAAGTTAAATATGTACCAGTGGGACTATGAGATTCCTACATTCATCCCTGTGGTGTTGCTAAGTTGAGAACTGATCATTTCAAGAAAGAAAGAAAAAAAATTAACTATAAATAGACGTAAAGGAAATGCCAAAGTAGTGACTTAAAAAGGCAAGCCAGTGAACTACTTTGCAAATTATCTTTGTGCAAAAAATTAATTATCATTGTGCTATTAGGATCTTAGGATATATCGGAGACAGTATAGAATTAAGAGTGTATACTTTACAGCCAAACTTCTTAGGGTCAAATCTCAGCTCTGACAGCACCTAGCTATGTGAACTAGGTAAATTGTTTAATCTCTCTGGACCAGGGTCCTCATATATAAAATGAGGAATAATAATAGTACCCACCTCACCGGGCCATTGTGAGAACTAAAGAAATTAATGGAGGGAAACGGCTTAAATAAGTGCTTGATACCGACTTTCTATCATGCCTAATCAATGAACAGGTTTCTGCAGCAGGATTTTATCAAATTCCACGGCAAATTACGTTTCCAGGTCCTAAAATACTACCCGTGTGGAGGAATGGGGATGGAATGCAGTGAGCGAAGCACAATCAGGTCGCTCTGGGGGGTTATCCAGGGCCCCTTGGTGAGTTTATGCTGCAGTTGTAGTTTTTTTTAGACCATGCATGCTCACGAGCTGTCCAAGATATAGCAGGGGAGGTATAGTAGCAGTCCACTTTCCCCACATCACGTTCAAGTACCCACAGTCATCGTTGCCAGTCTCTTTATTCACTCCTGCCCGATGATACCCATGGGGTTTCCTATACTTTATTGAGCCAGCGAGTGCACTGGCTAACTCAGCCCTTTTTTTGTGTAAGCATTACTTACCTCCTGACTTCACGCCTATCTTTCTCCAGGGACAGATCCCTTCCCTTTCTAACTCCGATGCAATGAACATCAGATAATAAGTCTAACGTATGGCCCCTCCGATTCCTCCGTTAAATTACAAACAGATGGATAGAAGATGTGAGACTCCTGACATAAAGTTGGTCCTGCTTATTTTTTCTGCCCATTCTTATATCGAGGAAGATAATTCATGATCTGAGTATAAACAGCGCTCCCGATATAGTCACGCATCCATGATCTAGAAGGCCAGAGGGCTCGTAACATCATTTAGGAAAAAAATAGGAATTCCTCTGGCCAGCTGTGGGATGCAAAACACATCACTGGCTATTCTACCCCAAAATGCTAAGATCCCACAGAGGAAATTAAATGTCATGCGATGCTCTTAATCATGAGAGTTGGCAAAATTGTTCTTCAAAGAGTACAGGGCACCTTAAAGAGCATCACGGGACAGTCAGGGGACAGAGAGAAGGGCGCACAAAAGGCATGGTGCTGTGTGGAGGGGAGCTTATCCCCTCTACGTTTCTTGAGCTGTGCGGCCAGACTGATAATAAAATTGACAGGAGACAAATTAACAGGAGAAAAAGATACTAATTTTAATTCATGCACACAAGGGTGACCAGTCTATTTACTCGCCTTTCAAAAGAAAATGCCCATCCTACTGACCCATTCCTATAAGGGCCTTTCTGTCCTACAAACTATGCCCCTCTGAGTGAGTCAGACTTAGTCACACACGTGTGCAAGCCAATGGCTAACAGAGGTAGATCGGCATCACGCCTGCAAGAAAAGCCTTAACACAAAGAGATGACTTTCCAATTATAAAATTGTAGCCATTGGGGAATGGGGCAGGGAGAACCGTCCCATGGTTTTCCCTACTCTTCCAGGCCAAGAAAGCATGAAGCCGTAAAAGCAATTGCTACCTGCTTTGTCTATTCATAAACCGTAATACTGACAAAAGAACCCAGGGCACACTCAAACTACATAATAGTTGCAAAGGATGTTTATATGTACATTTTAAATATAAATACCTAGAGTGTCTTTTTGGTCTGAAAGGGGGACCATATGTTTAGGTCCTCCCACACTGAGTAAATCTGCAGAATTACAATTCCCATGATAAGCCAATGCTTTTCAAAATAAATGGTGAGGTTAAACCAGGTACTACTTAGAGGCTTCTGAGGGTTGTATTCTCCACGAAGAGCTGAGAATGTGGTTCTGACTAAATGTTTTCATCCCGTACACCACAAACACGCGTGCAGTTTTGTATTTGGCTTCTTCTGAGAACTTCTTGTTTCAAGATAGACCTCAAACCAGGTACCAGAAGACAACGGTCCCTCCTGCCTGCATCAGCACATCCTAAACTGATGTGGTGATTCAACCAATGACATTCAGTTCTAGCCTAGAAAAGAATCCTTTCTTTCCCGTATGGTTTCCAGACTTCGTTTCATAAAGTGAAAGAACATGAAAAGCAGCAGAGCAGGGGCCCCAAGGAGTCCCTAGACTTGCAAGTTCAAGTTCTTATATGCTGCAGACTGAGCTGATCGGCTCACTGCTACGCACAGAAACGTGACCACTAAAAGTCAATCTCCCCTAGGCCTAATTCATGAACTTTGTGGGGGAAGACCACAAAGCAGGGCTTATTTTTTGTTGCTCTTGTTTATTGAGGTATACTTTACATAGAGTAAAATTCAATATTTTCAGGTATATGGTTCTCTGGATTTCGACAAACTTAGACAGTCATGTAACCACCATCACAATCAAAAGTCCCTCACATCAGAAAGTTCCCTTGTGGCCCTTCGTAGCCAATCCCCTCCCTTCACGATCGGCCCTTGGAAAACACCAATCTAATTTCTGTTCCTATTGTTTTGCCTTCTCTAGAAGGTCATGTAAATGGAGTCATACAGTACATAGCCATCTGTATCTGCATTCTTTCATTTAGCAAAATGCTTTTGAGACTCATCCAGGTTGTTGCATGTATCAGGACTTCATTCCTTCTTATTGATGAATAGTCTTCCATTTAAGGATATACTAGAATTTTGTGTATCTATGCACTGTTGAGGACCTTTGGGTTGTTTCTAGCTTTTAATAATGAATAAAGCTATTAAACTTTGCTTATAACTTTTTGAGTGGATATCTTCATTTCTCTTGGAGTAGGATTCCTCGGTTATATAAGTGCACATTTAACTTTATATGAAACTTTTCCAGAATGGCTGTACCGTTCCCACCAGCAATATATCATAGTTGCAGTTGCTCTGCAATAGATGTTGTCAGTTTCCTTGATTTGAGCTATTTTAATCATAATTCATGGACTTTGGATCTAGGATGAGCCGTAAAATTAAACATTCTGCTAGCTGGGTTGAATAGCGTTCAACCCTCCAAATTCACATTCTCCTGGAACCTCAGAATATGACCTTATTTGCAAATAGGATCTTTGCAGCTGTAACGAGTTAAATTTAGATGAAGTCTTACTAGATTAAAGAGGGCCTTATTCCAATGGCTTGTGTCCTCATACAAGGCCATGTGGAGACACAGAGACATACAGAGGAGAACACCATGTGACAGTGGGGGCAGTGATTGGAGATGCAACAGGCCCAGGAACGCCAGAACCAATGGAAGCTGGAAGAGACAAGGCCGCATTCTTCCTTAGAGCCTCTGGAGGGAGGGTGGACCTGCCAACATCTTGATTTCAGACTTCAAGCCTCCAAAGCTGTAAGAGAATAAATTTCTGTTGACCTAAGCCACCCAGTTTGTGTGCTTTGTTCCAGTAGCCCGAGGAAAATAATATACTATGAATACAATTTGCAAAATCCAGTAATGCAAAGAAGTTTACACAGTTATATTTGACTGACATAAAGCTTTCTGAGAATAAAACATACTAATTGTTTGTGTGAAAATATAGTTCTAATTAGTACAAATATATCATTAGTGGCCTAAATTACTAATAGGCATAAAATTACTTGGACTAAATCTTTGAATAATCTGTAATTTAACTTTTCACTCATTGGGTTGAACTCCTGCTAATGAGTCCAAATTAGTGGAGACCTACTATTTATCAAGAATTAAGGTCAGTCCTGGGGGGGGGGGAGGGGAAGGGATAAATTAGGAATTTGGGATTAACAGATACACATTATTACATATAAAATAGATAAACAACAAGGACCTACTGTATAGCACAAGGAACTACATTCAATATCTTGTAATAACCTATAATGGACAAGAATCTGAAAAGGAATATTTATATATACATATATATATATATGACTGAATCACTTTGCTGTACACCTGAAACATTGTCAGTCAACTATACATCAATCAAAAAAAAAAAAAAAAAAGAATTAAGGTCTGTCCAGAACGAGAATCCTGATGGTTCCTAATCTATGTGAGACCCATATTTTGCAGAATGTTCTATAAAGGATTAAGAGATAGACTTTGTTTATTTTAGTTGTTGTGGTGGAGTATATTACAACCTTAAAGATTTTTAAAACTGTGAAATAATTTGCTCATTTTCCCTACCACATGGTACAGACTAGTTTTGAAAACAAAACATCTGTGGCAGAGCCAGTCTTGGCTATTTCATTAAAAAAAAAAAGATCCTATTCCAGTTTTACCACAAACCTCTTCCAGCTCCTGAGGAAGAAAATAATTCAGCTCTCCAACCCCTATTAGGCAGGCAGAGGGACCCCCATCTCCAGCCCAAAACCCATGAAAGAAGTTGATTCTTCTGTTACACCATTATTCAGAAAAATATTACTAGCTCAATGATTACATATATTAATTCAATAATATAAAACAAAGGAATAGCTACAGTTAACAGGTTGTGGCTTAGGCGACCATAACTGGCTGAGTAGTGATTGCATTTGGACAGAAATCAAGGTAACAGGGAGGACAGAGGGCTGGTACAGATGTGGAAGCAGGAATTCCATGTTTTTACAATCATTCCTGTAGCTGTACTATGTAAGCCAGATTGTTTTTACCATTAGACATAAGTTATATAACAAGCCTGCCAGCTGACACTAGATGTCATTATATGGGGATCTGGGCAGTGTCTCTGGCACTCGCTGGCCCCCTCATGCCTCGTTTTCCGTGCTGTGCACTGTGGTTAACAGCTGCACCATGCCTGTTTCACAGGGGTGGGTCGTGAATACAATCGTGTCTTCCACAAAAAGTTTGCAGAGTCAGGCAGTGTCATCTGAACAGAGTCCAACAATGCCCAGCGAGACAGGCCTGTTTTCACTGCTCTGCTCTCTAATCAGCATATGCTGTTCTCTGACTGTTTTGGGAGAACACAGGGGGGCCTGTTCTAGGGGGACAAAGACATAATCCTGGGCCACCCCATTCCGAGTTGAGGCAATTTCAAAGGACAGGGCTCTGGGCACTTGGACCAACCTGTACAACTTCATTGTCACTGGGTCTGGGTAAACAGAGACACCAGCTTCCCTCTTAATCCCCATCCCACACGTGGAAAACCATAAACTCAAGTCACTACAAATAAAAGGCCATGGAAGAGTGCCCAGACACCCCTGGGGATGGTATGATGCATTTGGAAGGAAGCCATTGGGGCAGGGACTGTCCCTCCATGAGAAGTTGAGAGAAAGAGAAAAAACAAGGACCGAAATGTTTGCCTCATTTAATTAAGTATCAGCAGGCCTGTCATTCATCTTATGGTCCCCGTATACCAGACAGGGGTTGGGAGCCCTGGAGGGGACCCAGAGCTACTGGCTTTGCTCTCCATTTTAACGACTTAAGTTGTTGAAGCTTAAGTTGTGACAACCAAGCAGATATTATTGCCCATTGCATGGTGGTCAGAATTAGGCCTGGGAATTCTGTAGATGGACAAATTCAGAGGAGCTCAAGGTCACTGCTACAATTTATGATAAATATAGTTGGGACCAAACTGGCAAACTGTGCACATGCCTGCACTCCCTCTGACCTAAAAATACCACTGATTACAAAAACACCTGAAAAATTAATCCACTGTGGTAAGGGAGCAGAAGAAACAAGGCCAAAGAAGACTTCCTGAAAGAGGCATCAGACCTTACGTTCTTAGCTTTATTGCATATTTGGAAACAAAGCTGGGAGCAGAGTGTGGCCCTGGAGGCACCCATGTTGTTCAGTCTCTCACCCTGTGTAAATTAGCCCGATTGGGAACCCGGCTTGGTGTAATATGTGCATTCTTAGGTGCCACACTATTGCAGATCCCTCAGAGACCTGACATTGCCAAAACCTGGACAATAAACATTGGGGCTGCAGAGCTCACTAAATTAAATCCTTTTAAATTAGATTTTGCATCGTCCTATCGATATCCTGGGATGCTCAGGTGTTCCTCGGAGTAAAGTCCAGGGTATGGTGCCACCCATTTGTGGTAAGAAAACAAAACAAAAAAATGGGATAGCGCACTATGATCTCTCTGCATCACTGACTACAGGCACAACTGCCCGTCTAGAACAGGCACAGCGCATAAAGGTTTCGTGACCCGGCAGAGAAGGCCTTAGCGAGCGCCCGGCGCCTTCGCCTCCCCGCCCTCGGGCCTCCCGGCCGGGTCCACGCCTCCCCGAGCTCCTCCGGCTCCCGCCCTATCCACCCTCCGAACCCCACAGCGCCCGCCCCGCTCGCGCTGATTGACAGGCGGGACAGCGATCCCAGGAGCCCGGCTTTTGCTCCGCAACCCCAGCAGGAACCGTCCCACTGTAGCCAATGGGAGCCAAGAGGCGGGGCCTGCGTCGGGCCTGCGGTGCTGGTCAGGTGCTCTGAGCTGAGGTGGCTTAAAGGTGAGGGACTGCAGGTTCGGGGGGGGGGGGTGCCCCTTGCTGCCGCCGCCTCCCCGCTATTGCCCCCGGTGTGCGGGAGGGAGCCCCCTCCAGGCCCTCCCTCCCATTGCCCCAAGCAGATGTGGACTGAGCGGATCGCCGCGAGGGTAAGAGTCCGGGAGTGTGGGAGGCTGGCCTGCCGGGGACCCACCCGCCTCCTGCGGGCTCCCCAAACTACCCTCCCACCCATTTCCACTGCACACATACCCAGAGCACGTTAGGGCATCTGCCAGCCTTGGTGGGCGGGAGGTTTGCGAATTGGAAACGTACCCTACCTCGAGATCCTTCCAGGAGCTAGGATGGAATCCCGGTGAAGAAGATGGGGCGATGCATCACCCTCCTCTTGATGTATATTCGCTCTACACACACCTGCTCCTCCTTCAGTGTCCTTCCTCTCGTTTCTTGACGCCCCGTCCCTCCAGATTTCCAAGGCTGGCTGTGGGGGAAGGGTTGGAGGGGAGGAGGAACTGGAATGCAGCTCAGTGAAATCTGGGCCCAGAACTAGGGATTCCACAGCGCAGTGCAGCATTTTGTGCGTGGAGAAGAAATCAGATCTCCTTTCATCCCTACCCCCACTTCCCAGTTTGTTGCTTTATGTCATCGATGTGATGATGTTGTCTTACCAAACATTCCTAAGCTTGAGGCAACACTTAGCCTTTGTTTATTTTCATTTGTCCCAGGAAAGCAGTTCTTTCCTGCTTACCACAGTTGCTGAATTAATTTATTAAAATAGAGGAAAATCAGATGTTTCATATAGTTGATTCTTTTTTAGCCTTAAATTGCATTTGGTTCATAGTATCCTTCCTTGTGTTAGGAAGGTGAAGGAGAGAGAGAGGAAAGGATCACCAGTCTTAGCCAGAAATGTTAATAAGTATACTTGCAGTTCCTTATGGGAACTGATTATTCACATTCCTTCCAGGTTTCGAAAGTTTATTGCTGTTTGAGAAATAGTTTTTAAATTTAATTTTTGAACCATTGTCTGGAGACCAATACCTAAAACAATTTCAGTTTAAGCAACAATTTCAGTTGTAGGTATGCTGAAATCAATTAAAAAACAAAACAGAATTCTTGCCCCTGACAGCAAAGCAAGCACACCAAGCAGTTTTTATTTACCTGCACTTACAGCAAGGCAAGACAGGGTCTAATTTTGAGGTTTAAGTATGTCTTCAGCATATTCAAATTAGGAAGATGTCCAAAGCTGAATTCGATTGCTTTTTTTAATATCAATTTATTTATTTATCTATCTATTTATTTATTTATTTTGGGGGCCGCGTTGAGTCTTCGTTGCTGCGCGCGGGCTTTCTGGAGTTGCGGCGAGTGGGGGCTACTCTTTGTTGCTGTGCACAGGCTTCTCATTGCAGTGGCTTCTCTTGTTGCGGAGCATGGGCTGTAGGCATGCGGGCTTCAGTAGTTGTGGCTCACGGGCTCTAGAGGCTCAGTAGTTGTGGCGCACGGGCTTAGCTGCTCTGTGGCATGTGGGATCTTCCCGGACCAGGGATCGAACCTGTGTCCCCTGCATTGGCAGGCGGATTCTTAACCACTGCGCCACCAGGGAAGTCTCTCAAGAGATTTCTTGACACAAAATACGGTTAGATCCAGGTTTCGGTGGGCTTATAAATACCTTCATGCAAGAATGGACAGCAGAGGGAGAGAACAAAAGATCCTTACTGGATTTGCAAACCCAATGGGAACTGACCAAATTTACCTATGTATTGTTTTTTCATATTATCTCTTATTAGCTTTCTTGAATAGAATAAAAGCTTTTTAGAAATACAGGCGGATTACCAATGACAAATAACAACAACCTTGATCCCAAGAGATAATTTAATCCTGGGAAGTGCCTTTTCTACACACATCACTGATAAGACTAAATGTTGATGAATTTTAAGATTAGGAAGGTCAACATCAAGTTTTAGAATTATGTTTCAGTTTATACTTAGTTCATAATCTAATTGTTTTGTTTAAAGAAGGCTATGCTTTGATTGACAATACATGAATGCAAATTACATTTCACAAATATATTTGAATGTCACAAATTTTGTCACTTCAGGATACCAAGTTAATCTATTTTCTCCTTTCTCTCGTGACATCTCTCACATCTCTTACCATGATGGACCAGACACAAGGCCTTGCCTTTGAAAAAGAGAGGTGTACACATGTACTTTTAAAAAGTATTATTTTTAAATTTGCTAGTGCAAAGTTGCTTGTTGCTAGGTCCCTATAGCCCATCTAACCATAATGATAAATATGTCCACAGGTATTTGACTATATAAATGTTTCTGACCAGGAGTCAGAAGTCTGAGTCAACCTGAAAATGTTTCTGAAAAGTTGTATGTAAATTATATCATCTTTTAAAATGATATTTGAGGAGCTTATTTACATAATTTCTTTGAGGAGTGTTTCAATAAATTCTTGGAAACTAAAACAGTTTCTAAAATGCAAATATAATTTTTAGCTGTATTTACACAGGGAGCCCCAGGTCTCTTGTTTTAAGATGAAGTTCTGCAGCATAATCCTTCCAGGCTGTGATTTACGATGTAACAGGGATTACTCAGCACCGTCCCTCTCCATTTTGGGTGAAGTATACAAAAGAAAATGATTGCCATTAACTTCTATATGTTTCTTAAACAGATTGTCTTACACTGAACTGATCAAGTACTTTGAAAATGACTTCAAACCTTCTCTGGGTGTCCTTCCTACTTGCTGCATTGACACTTTCAATTACATTTTCTCTCCAACCAGACCAGCCAAAGGTTCTACTAGTTTCATTTGATGGATTCCGTTGGGATTACTTATACAGAGTTCCAACACCCCATTTTCATCATGTTAAAGAATATGGTGTCCACGTGAAGCAAGTTACTAATATTTTTATTACAAAGACCTACCCTAACCATTATACTTTGATAACTGGCCTCTTTGCCGAGAATCATGGCATTGTGGCCAATGACATGTTTGATCCTGTTCTGAACAAATCTTTCTCCTTGGATAATATGAACATTTATGATTCTGAGTTTTGGGAAGAAGCGACGCCGATATGGATCACAAATCAGAGGGCGGGACACACGAGTGGTGCAGCCATGTGGCCCGGAACAGATGTCAAAATACATAAGAGCTTTCCTACTTACTATATGCCTTACAATGAGTCCGTTTCATTTGAAGAGAGAGTTGCCAAAATTATTGAATGGTTTACATCGAAAGAGCCCATCAATCTTGGTCTTCTCTATTGGGAAGAACCTGATGACATGGGCCACCTTTTGGGACCAGACAGCCCACTCATGGGGCCTGTCATTTCAGATATTGACCAGAGGTTAGGCTATCTCATACGAATGCTGAAAAAGGCAAAGTTGTGGAACGTTCTGAACCTAATCATCACAAGTGATCACGGAATGACGCAGTGTTCTGAGGAAAGGATCATAGAGCTTGACCAGTATCTGGATAAAGACCACTATACCCTGATTGACAAGTCGCCAGTGGCAGCCATCTTGCCCAAAGAAGGTAAGTCTGAACTGACTGGGGGTCTGGGGCCTGGTCTGCGTGTGCCCAGTGCGATTGAGTGGGGGATTTTTGTTTCTGTGTCTTTCAAGTGTGCTTGCCTTTGTCATGGTAATATTCTGGGATTTAATCCTTAGTCTCTGAAAAGACAAACTCTCTTTTCTCAGAGTCTGATTTTTCACTTTTTCCTAGAATATTAAAACTGATACTCTCTCTACGTATTTATGGTAGTCGCATTTAACCATTTTGGAGTCATTGGATATGGTGAAAGCTACAGCCTCCATTCTCAGAGAAATTGAGATGGGAAGATATATACAAAATGTGCCTGCAGTTAACAGTGATTTTATGGAAGCCCTAAAGCCTTCAGTGGATCCTTAGTTAGGACCTGCTTAATAGGGAAGCAGTGGGGTATAGGAAGGAGAGAGTTTCGGTCGTCCTGAGATTTAGTTCTCTTACCTGTAAACAGGGGAAGTAGTAACAGTACCTCAAACTTTTTACAAACCTCTCCTGGAAGCCTCATACCAGCTCTGTCTCTCGTTATTTCTGTTTTAAAGATAGGTGAACAAGCTCAAAAGGTTTAACATCCCCAGGTCAAAAGGTAAGTGCAGAGCAAGACTCAGACTTGCAACTCCTGACGTTTGTTTTATCACCTCCTGGGTTAGTCTAGGTATCCAATGAGAAAACAGATCTTGAAAAGCGGAAGAGCTCACAAATGAGAGTTAGATCCCTCGCAGGGGAATTAAGAGGATCATAGGAAACAGTGAATGTTAAAATAGGCACGTGCAGTGGCACACAAACATTGCTACCAATTCAATACAAAATAGCAATCTTCTGTGGTTAAGAAAATTGCATTAACCCTTCACTTCCCCTGATCAAGTTGGTATGGTGTTCCCTTGTTGGCAGGGAGGAAGCCCCAACAAATGGATTTGAAAAACAAGAAAAGGAAGAAAGATATTGCCTAGGTGTACTGCGTTTGAAGTTACAGGGAGTACTTCTGCAACGCCTCCAGGGTTTCAAAGAACGTTTGACCAACCCTCACCCTCCACTTACCGAATTTTCTTGTCTTGAGATTCTCTATTTCTGTACTCAGAACTACCAGAACTTAGCTCTTTGGTTTTGTTTAGATGTTGCAGTGCCCTTGACGTTTTACTTTGTGCCACCACTTAGTACCTGTGTGTGTGTGTGTGTGTGTGTGTGTGTGTGTGTGTGTATTTAATCTTTAGGGATTAGAGATTTCTGGTTCTATAAAATGTCTTCTCTTAAGGTGAATTTACTTTAAGAGAAGATTATTTCTCAGTTTCCCCCACAAGATGATTTCCTCAAAGGGGATGGGAGTTCTAAAGTGTCTGGTGAGCCTTCATTACCTTGAACTTGCTGGCTGTCTACATCAGTAGGATGTCTGCTTTGATTGACCTGTGTTGCCATGGTTGTTTCTTTGGCTGTAGCAGTGAGTGTCTTGTTCTGACTGCCTCTCCTCATCCTTCTCTTTTAGGCAGATTTGATGAAGTCTATGAAGCACTAGCTCATGCTCATCCTAATCTGACTGTTTACAAAAAAGAAGAGATTCCAGACAGATGGCATTACAAACACAACAGTCGAATTCAGCCAATTCTCGCAGTGGCTGACGAAGGGTGGTATATTTTACGGAATAAGTCAGATGACTTTCTGTGTGAGTATGTTATAGTATTTCTCCCCATTCTGCATCGTTGTCTGCTAAAGTGGAGGCTAAGTGGGAGTTGTTTCTGCCGTATTCAACAGTCTGTTTATCGATTGAATAACTAGCTAGTGTCACACATTAATAGCTAAATAAAGATTTATTGGGGCTTTAAAATGAGGTAACCTCCTAAAAGTGGAACATTTACTTCTCTTGAAGCCTTCAGACCAAAGAAAAGCACAGTACCCTGTACTGCTTATTATAACCATTATGTTCCGGAGGAAGACCTAACTGAATTTTATAAATTGAATCATTTTCTGCATCTGTTTTATACTCTGATTTCAAAAGAGTTTAATCTCTGTTTTTCTTTTCAGTTGCTAGCTTTCTAGTTTCTTTTGCGCTTCTGGCTCTACCAAATATAGGCCAGCTTTGCTTTACACCTTGGAAACATTTCTAAAAATAAGTGCATATTGGCATGGATAAAAATATATCAAGATATATTTTCCTAATGAATATCTAGTGGTATAATTTTGGAGATATTTCCATTGAATAAATTTAGAATATAATGTAAATCCTATTTAAAATTAAAGCATGCAAAATAAAGAGCTTCCTGCTATCCTTTTTTTTAAAAATTTATTTTTGGCCACACCATGCAGCTTGTGGGATCTTAGCTCCCCACCCAGGGATCGAACCCGCGCCCCCTGCACTGGAAGCGCAGAGTCTTAACCACTGGACCACCATGGAGGTCCCCCTGCTATCCTTTTTTTTTTTTTTTTTTTGCGGTACGCGGGCCTCTCACTGTTGTTGCCTCTCCCCCTGTGGAGCACAGGCTCCGGACGCGCAGGCTCAGCGGCCATGGCTCACGGGCCCAGCCGCTCCGCGGCATGGCATGTGGGATCTTCCCGGACCTGGGCATGAACCCGTGTCCCCTGCATCGGCAGGCGGACTCTCAACCACTGCGCCACCAGGGAAGCCCCCCCTGCTATCCTTAAATGTAGTTTCCCCTTCTCATGTAGCTTTTAACAAGTTAGTCAAATGGAAAAGTCATCCACAGGATTTTTATTTTGCCTGTTATTTGCATATTTGCTCTCAAACTCCCCGCCCTTACCCTGCTCTGCTTTCTATCAGCAGTGACAGATCCCTACAGACTAAATTTCCCAGGCTCCTTTGCTAACTGGTTTCTGGTTCAGTTTGGTCAATAGAGGACCTTTGCAGGAGTGTGGAAGGCTGGAGTTTGGGAGAAAGCCAGGGTATTTTTCCCCCACTCTCACTGCCCCAGGCTGTGTCTCTAACAGTGACTTCATGTCCTCTGTGATCCCAGCTCTGGACGACTTCCTGCTCTATGGCCTCAGTGCCTACTGGGTAGTCCTGGCTTTGGGGTTCTGGGGACACTACCTCTTCCTTCTGTCCCTCCAGCATGGGGGCCATGGGAGGTTCCCACTGTTCTACTCACTGGGTAACCTTGCCATCCCATGTTTGCTTCTGAGCTTCAGCACTTTCGTAACCAGCCCCCATCTGAAATTCTCTCTCTTGGATGCGTTCCACTTTCTCAGCTGATGGAGATATTAACACACACTACCAATCAATTCACTGGGAGTTGTTTCCATTCTGTTACTTGAATGTTGAAGCAAGCACATGGTGTCAACACTATCTAGAAATGTTCTTTTAGGCACTGGTCCTTGATACATATAAAAGATGAGCAAAATGTCCCTTTAGCTAGAATTGGGTCCCATCATGTTTATTGATAAAGAGAAAAGCAGTTGCCTGGCCATGGCATTTGTAGGGCATATGTAAGGCACATTGGCAGATGTGTACAGGTCCGTGGGTTCTGGTCCTGAAAACAGGTTTTACATAGAGATAATAATCTGTAAAACAATATTTGATCAGGCCAGGAGAGCTGTTTTAAGAAGGCTTTTACAAGTAGTTTCCTTGGCCAGGAGAATAGTTGCCACCTTTATATGTTCAGGTTTTCATGTATGGTGCAGGTAGCTCTTATGTTGGAGGGGTTGCTCAAAAAAGAACTGCTATCTCTGAGGAGATTGAATGACAATTTACAATTAACATAAATGTAAGTGGCTCTCTTGAAATTTTGGTTTGGTGAACTACACATACTAGATGAGTCACACCTATTTTGAGCAGAAAATCTTAATAGTGCTCCTATTTCTGTTACATCATGTTCAGCATAATTGTCTATTCAACAAATAATTAAGTACTGGCTACTACAGTCCTCAGCCTGAGTTCTATAAGAGGATTCAGCCCTAATGTCCAAAAGCAGTGGTTCTCAAAGTGTGTTCCCTGGACCAGCAGCACCCAAATCACCTGGGAACTTGTTAGAAATGCAGATTCTTGGGCCCAACCAGATCTACTGAACTAGAAACTGTGAGGGTAGAGCCCAGCAATCTGTGTTTTTACCTGCACCCATCCCCCTACCCCGGGGTCTCAAGTTTGAGATTCAAGTTTGAGAACCTCTGCCCTTAGGCATCCATTATTAATAATAGACAGTATCTAAATACTGTCTACTGGATCAAGCATTTATTGTAGGGGCTACCATTATGAAACAAAGTCCCTCTTCATGGGAAAAGTTTTCTAAGTCATAGTGAGTTCACTTCAAATCTGATTTTCTAGTAAGAAGTGTGATATGATTTATCTTTGCCTCCATGATTAGAGTCTAGATCCAACTTTTCATAGACACGAGCACAGCAGTCATCCAATCAATTACAAATGATACAATGGCACATTTCCCAAGGTTACTATCGATTAATTAACTAGAATAGCACAGTCCTGTCAGATGATTCCTAGTGATTCATAAATCCAGCGTTATTTTCACTTGAATAATAAACTCAAAAGAATCATGGCGGGCTTCCCTGGTGGCGCAGTGGTTGAGAGTCCGCCTGCCGATGCAGGGGACACGGGTTCGTGCCCCGGTCCGGGAGGATCCCGCATGCCGCTGGCGGCTGGGCCCGTGAGCCACGGCCCCTGAGCCTCCGCGTCCGGAGCCTGTGCTCCGCAACGGGAGAGGCCACAACAGTGAGAGAGAGGCCCGCGTACCACAAAAAATTAAAAAAAAAAAAAATTAAAAAAGAATCATGGCACTAAGAATGACTTCTTTAGATGGGTTTTGCCAGGCAGATTTGGAATTACTTTGAGGAGATGATTCTCGGAGGAATTAATTTAGGATTTTCGTTTTTGCAATGCTGTGTTTTCATTGCATATTTCCCGGTAGCAAACACAAGCAGTACAGGCTAATTTTTTTTTTTTTTTTTTGCGGTACGCGGGCCTCTCACTGTTGTGGCCTCTCCCATTGCGGAGCACAGGCTCCGGACGCGCAGGCTCAGCGGCCATGGCTCACGGGCCCAGCCGCTCCGCAGCATGTGGGATCTTCCCGGACCGGGGCACGAACCCGTGTCCCCTGCATCGGCAGGCAGACTCGCAACCACTGCGCCACCAGGGAAGCCCAGTAGGGGCTAATTTGCTAGTCCTTCTCACCACCTTTAAAAATAAAGCCTTTCAGTTTTCTTTGGTTGCCGTCTCATCAGCAGTAGCACCCTGATATTATGCTAGACGTACATGCCCTTAAAAGGCAGCTTTTGGCAAAAATAGAGACACAGATGTAGAGAACAAACGTATGGACACCAAGGGGGGGAAGGTGGTGGGCGGGGGGATGAATTGGGAGATTGGGATTGACATATATACACTAATATGTATAAAATGGATACCTAATAACCCGCTGTATAAAAAAAAAATAAAATTCAAAAAAATAATAAAAATAAAAGGCAGCTTTTATTATGCAGGAGTTTTCATGCTTTAATTTTGTATCATCTTCTGACTTGGTAGGTCAGGAGACTCCTCAAGTTTTTACTTTGTAGCCACACGAAAGCACACAGTGCTAAGTTGGATCCTGATCTGAACCACCAAAGTCAAGATTTTACCCACAAGTCCTGACTTTTTTGATAGCAGATTGTAACTGTAGCTAGAAGTTTCATTTTTGTGGTGTCTTTTGTTTTCCTTTCTTATTTTCCTCCTTTTATTGGTAATTATGAATTTATTGGCTTCATGACTAAGAGCACCTTTATCCCTTTATCTTTAGAACAAGCTGGAACATAGTGGGTACCTCACAAGTATGTGTTGAATATTAGTTTACCTGCCACGAAAGAAATATCACTTTCATGTTCCCCTGACTTGCCTCAGCTTTGCTCTTTCCCCTTCTTCCTGTGCTGCTGAAGGTAGTGTTGCCGGGAGAGAAAGAGTTGTGATCATTTGATTTTTCGTTCCCTGAAGTGAATTGTGGTGTTGACAACAGCAGAGATGATTTGTAAAAGATCCTTTTATTTAAAAGTCAAATTAGAAGGGCTTCCCTGGTTGCGCAGTGGTTGAGAGTCCGCCTGCCGATGCAGGGGACACGGGTTCGTGCCCCGGTCCAGGAGGATCCCGCATGCCGCGGAGCGGCTGGGCCCGTGAGCCATGGCCGCTGGGCCTGCGCGTCCGGAGCCTGTGCTCCAAAATGGGAGAGGCCACAATGGTGAGAGGCCCGCGTACCGCAAAGGAAAAAAAAAAAGTCAAATTAGATAAAATTTAAGTTCACAATTTGATGATACAGTTATTTCCATTTTAATACCATATGGTTGGCTAACTTGTTCATGCATTTTATCTTCACAGTAGGCAACCACGGTTATGATAATGCATTAGCAGAAATGCATCCCATGTTTTTGGCCCACGGTCCTGCCTTCCGAAAGAATTTCACAAAAGAGGCCATGAACTCAACAGATCTGTACCCCCTGCTCTGCCACCTCCTCAATATCACTGCGGTGCCACACAACGGATCACTCAGGAACGTCCAGGATCTGCTCAGTTCACCAACTCCAAGAGCAAGTCCTTATACACAGAGCCCTCCTCTCCTCCATGGTAGTGTCAAACCAAGAGAAAATGAACAAGAGGAACCATATGCTTATTTCATAGGGGTCTCTCTCGGTAGCATTATAGTTATTGTGTTCTTAATAATTTTCATTAAACATTTAATTCGCAGTCAAATACCTGCCTTACCAGATTTTCAGGCTGAAATATCTCAACCATTATTACAAGCCTAATGCTCCTTTGATGTGGAGATTGCATAGTTATGTCAGTGTTTAAAGGTTTCAAATTCTAGGAAACCAGCTTCAAACATTTGCACAGACCATTAAGCAGTTACATACATATGCAGAGGCAGTCCTACACACACACACACACACACTCATGCACATGGACCAAAATACACATACCTGCAAAGGATGAAAGATGGGGAAGTATGTTTCCATTGTCCTCTCTGGCTTCTGGTAGGTAAGATCCTGCTTTATTTGGACTTGGCACATACAATGTATATATTTAACAACTTTGCACTATTTGAAGTACCTTACATATTGCACTTTAAATTAGTCTCCTAATGGGTACATTTATGTGAAATGCACTTTATTGACAATTACGTCTGATAACTCGGTTGAAAAAGACAACTTTTGCACCCATGTCCCAGAATACCTGTTATTCCTTGTTCAAACGGAACGAAATTTCTAATAATTCCTGAATACTGTAGAAATCTATCTTCTTAAATTGGGAGAGCATGAAGAAAGTGAAAACTGTTGAAAATGAAATGTGATGACCTTTGAACACTGAATTTTGAAGAGATGCATTCCCAACAGCAGGGTGCATCTGTGGGCACTCCTTGTCATATTTCTTTGCAATGGACATGGGTTTTCATTTACTTTTTCCCCCCAAAAAGAGATCCAAATACTGACGGATTCATTCCAGGTATGTTGTTTCCATCATGAAATTCATTATTGCTGTTTCCTGATTAGTCATTTTACTCTGATTTTAATAGTAAGACACCATGAGACCTCTACTCTGTAGGCTTGAAAAAAAAATAATAAGACACCATGAATATACATTTCTTTCCTCTCGAGTCTAGCACTGGTCTGACTAGAAGGCATCAGGCACCATCTCAGCAATATTTTCTCTTGCTCTGTAATTATTTGTTTCCTTGAAAACGAAATCACTATTAATCGCATTACAAAATCAGATGAGATAAAACAGTGTTTTCTTTCTGGTAATCTGTAGTGACAGAGCACAAGCATCTTTTAGATTTCAGCATGTGAAGGTCTGGAATTGCAAGAGAGCACAAACTACATTAGGGAAAATGTAGGCCACACAATCCTTGAAAAGAACTGTGTGGAGCTTGGGGGAAAAAAAATTAGACAGAAACTTGGGGAAAAAAATTAGGCAGGGCCATTGTTTGCAGTGTACCCAGGACAATGCTAAAGGGTGCCTGGTGGCAAAAAATAGTGAAGCTCCTAGAGGTAACAGGTAATTGAAACAAGAGGAGCTGAGGTTATAGCCTTGTTTCCTGAAATATCTGAATATCCACTCACCAAATGCTCAGTGGACTCAAAGATGAATCCAGGTTCACAAATAGACTTTACCTCCTGGGTAGGTTTTTTCACCTGCCTGTTCATCTCAGCTTCCCATTCCCTTCCATGGAAAGATGTGCCTTAGATCTCTTAAGTAGGCTGGTCAGGGAGAGGGTAGTGTTACCTATGGTTTCTTAGAGGAAAGAGAAGGCCCTGGAAAGAATAGCTTTCCTTGAAGAAAATAGAAACCAGTTTATGGACACGTGGCCCACAGAAAATACTGTGATTTTGTATATATTTATGCACCAACTCGCTAAAAGTAGGTAAAGTGGTAAATGTATTCCAGAAAGGATAAACTAGATGTAAAGAACAAAAGTGGCATAGTGAAAAATATAATTGAAGTGCTTCCTAAAATCAGGTGAATGAATTATTTTTTTTTTATTTTATTTTTTTTGTGGTACGCGGGCCTCTCACCGTTGTGGCCTCTCCCGCTGCGGAGCACAGGCTCCGGACGCGCAGGCTCAAGCGGCCATGGCTCACGGGCCCAGCCGCTCCGCGGCGTGTGGGATCTTCCCGGACCGGGGCACGAACCCGCGTCCGCTGCATCGGCAAGCGGACTCTCAACCACTAGCGCCACCAGGGAAGCCCAAATGAATTATTTTTAAATGATGATACCAGTAAACAGTGTTAGCACTTAATTCTCATGTCACCAATACAACCTCTAAATGGGATAGAATGGAATCGCTGGAAATGTACTATAGATGAAAAAGCTGAGAAGTGGGATGGTAGATAGCAGACTCCTCAAGAAGTCTGAACTCCGGATTAGACATTTTACAACATGTGACCACGCGTATTGGCTTGCTTTGTAGCGATGAACTTATCTGCGTTATTGAGATGCCAATCTAATGACTGAAAGATGAAACTGGTCTATTTAAAAGCATTATTATTCAAGTGCTCTCTGTGTATTTAAACTAATTGTTGCATTAAATTCCTTTTAGAGGGTGCTATTACCTTAGTAGTAAGAAGAGAGTAGATTCTGTAACACTGATGAAATCATGAAAATTCTGATACGAAGATTATTGAATGGTTTCCTTTATCTGCAGATACGTATTTTCCTGTAAATATCAGCAGGAGAGTTTACCTGAAGGAAAATAAAATTTTAAACTTTGCTGGGGAAATATCTAGTCACTCATCATTTTTCGATAGTTTCATTGTTGTTTTGGTTTTATCTGCATGTCTCTGTGGTCAAACTTTGTATGCAGTCAACACAAATGAGCATATAGAAATAACATGTAGACCAGCTAATCTTCCTAACTGTAAGTAAGAACTTTTAAAAGGTCCCAGGAATGGAATCCCCCCCTCACAACACTGACATGTTTGCTCTAAATCCTCTGTCGTCTATTTTGAAGTTGATTAGTTGATAACGATTTTTCTTGTTCAGCATGTATTTTGCAATGTCTTCTCCCTTTGCCACCTGCCATTGAAGTTGAAAATTGCTTTTCAAAATGCTTTCTGTCCTCTTAAGTAAAATTAGGATCGATTCTATTATTAGTTTCAGTTTCTTACAAGAGCCTATTTCTAGAAAATCTATAGTTTTCTTTTTTTGATGCTATTTTTATCAGGTTTGATATCAATGTTATATGCCCCTCAAAAACTCATGCTTTTTTTTCTACAACACTAGTTTTATGAAGCAAATATAACAGGGATAATCAAACCCAACCAAGGGGCACTAAAAGAGATCACTGTTTTGGGGGCCTGAAACTTTTTTGTAGAATAGTTTATACTTTCTCAATCTTTAATTAAGAAATTGGTTTTAATTTTCTTTCTCTATTGGAATCAATTTTATTCAGTAAATCTGGCATCCAAACTTCAGGAAGCGCAGGGCCTGGGAAATGGTTCTGGATCCAAGGACCTTAGCCCAGGAGTTAAACCACGAGGAGACAAAAGTAATTTGTTGGTATAAAGTTTTACCACTTTTGAAATGCTACAGAACTCTCTTCCAAAGTAAAGTGCCTTTTTTTTTGTTTTCCCACAGTTCCTAGAAGTATTCAATGAATGTCAAAAGAGGAAATTAATCACTGCTCTATTAGAGGAAACTTTGTTGAATCTATATTAGAAAAGACATTAAATACTCTGGCTATGTACAAAACTAAGTTTAAATACTGTAATCCCGCCCTCACCCTGAGTGTTTTGTAATCACCTTTTTTCAAACTTCTTCCTGTCTACTGTAAGTCAATAAATTATAGCTCTAGAAACTCTGCAAAATTTATCTTGGCTTTCTTTCCAGCGATGTCCTTATGTTGGATTGCATATTTATACACTGCTTTAAAAATCTGGTTAAATGTTGCAAACTGAATCCTGGTTTTAAAAAAATTGTAATGAATGCCTAGGTGGATTTTGCAGTGTTACTAAGTCATGTCGACATCTATCACAGTATGTATATTTTGCGAGAAGGTGACAAATTAAAAAATCATCAATGACATCACATTGTATATTGAATGTGGTTAAAATGTTTTGGTAGATTTTATTCACATAAAATTTTTAAAATCATAACGAAGTCATAACTATGAATTCAAACAATATGGTCAAAATATATTTAACTTAAGGCACTACACACAAATTTCTTTAAAGCACACTCATGTCATTTATTTACATAGTATTTTAGGAATTTACAATACATACAGATTTCCCATCTCATCTTTGTCCTTCATTTGTAGCTTTATATACTCACAATGAAGTAAAAACCTCCAAATAAAAGGTATTAAATGCAATTATCCTTAAAGCTTACCAGATATGGGCAAGAGAAGGAAATACCCAAGAACAAGGCAGTTTTTTTTAATCCTTTAATGTTCCAAGTATCTTTCAATTCTTATACCAAGCTTACTGGAACAGTAACACAAAACCAGTGGTACAGAGCATTGAAATAATTCTTATTCTATTGCTGTTTACCAGAAAAACTTGCACATTAAGAATAGTAAATGTACTTATTCTAAATTCACTCACTGAATTAACAAACTTACTAAAAAGTTTTCCTATTACCTTTGAGTATTGTTGTCATAAACAGTTAAATCTTTCCTGGAGCCAAATACTTTCTACCACCCAGAAAACACAGAAGCATATTAGTCAATTATTTAACAAAATACACACCAAGTGAAAAAGGCTGGCTTTACTGAAATATTTTCTCAGTGTACTAGAGGAGTCATTGGCTTTAAGTGATCATTTTTAAATATACAACTGAATTAACATAAAGTTCAATATAATAATATATAAACGTCTCTTTGATTAAATACTCTTCTTGTCCCATCAACATATACAAAAAACATTTACAACTTTAATTCAAGTTAGTATTTTGAGAATGGAATAAAGAACCAGACAAATAATAGGTCTTTTGTTCAAAGGGCTGAGACACTGCTGGGGCATCCCTTCCTATTCCATCCTCCATAAAATCCACTCACAGGTTGCATGCGATGGACAGACTTCTGAAACTCGTAACTGCCAATCAAGCCAGTACAACCACTAAAGCTCACACCACTGCAAAGACCAAGCTCTCCTCAATTAGTATTTTAGACATTTCAAAAAAATGCTCACTGCTTTAAATATGACTGTTCTCCTGTCTTTTTTTTTTTTTAATGGAAATGGAAGTAGAAAGAAATTTTTCTATTATTTTGTTCAGATCAACGATTAACCTTTAGGATAACTTTTATGTGAGGCAAAAACATCAGAAATAAAATCTGTCAAAAAGCAAAATGAGTCCTGGTGGTTTTATTTATTTATCATGCTGTTCTTAATACAGTCACCTATGACTGCATGCATGGACTATTCATGCAGGGTGTAGAAATGCTTCTCAAGAACCCCAAGTACAATGGGTACCAAATACCGGGATCAGGAGATCAGCAGTGACCACAGGATGAATTACGTTTGACGACTGGCACCACTGTTCTTGACCACCACGGATAATCAGCATTTAAGTGGGCTGCATATTTACTGTAGATTATCTTTGTATCTGTAAAACAGTTCCCTAGTTTGTCAAAACTTTAAAGATCGCACTAGTAATATTAACTGCTTGCCTCAGCTGCTGATGAATGGTTCTTGAACTCAATTTTTCCTCTAATAGATGGAATCTCGTCTGCCACAATTCAGTTTCTTCCTACTAATCATGATTGTTAGAAGGTACCACTTAGCAAAGCTAGGATAACAGTTATTCACAACAAATCCTTCGCTCTGAACAAGTATGTTTTAAAAGATATGAGCGGAGTGGTTATTTCTATGAACCAAATATGGGAGAAAAACGCAGAGGCAGCGTTCAGGCTACTGAAGGTTAACAGAGTCCTGAGAGTTTCTTCAGCCACTTAACGCATGATTCATGTAAAAGATCAGAAGATACTAAATTCCATTTTAAATTTAGCTGCGCTATAGCCTAAAAAGTAAGGCATAAAATTCCCAAAGGTAAATAGAAAAATCTCTTTTCCTCATTCTGACCCAATCAAAACCAGATTCGTATCAGGTCATACATTTCTCGGCAGCACCTGGAGACCTCTGGTTACAAAAAACAACATGAGAAAGTTAAAAATGGTAACAAAAATTAATGAATTTTTAAAAATTATGATTTTACCTTGTGAGTTAGAAGAAAGTACACGAAAGTGAAGTGCAATTATAACCTTTCCTGAGAGCTGGGTTCTATGGGGATGTGGAAGGCTGCTCCCAGGCCACTCACCTCCCACCACCTGCTGTAAGTCACACAAAGTGTACACACATACATGCAACACACTGGTACGTACATACACACAACTAAATAACTTACACAAAGGCATTGAGTACAAAGTGAGGAAAGCACGTGTCCCTATTTTCTTAGCCTCTTCTTAGCAATACTCTTCAAAAGGTTTAACTTTTGAGGCCTCAGTAGCTTAAGGGTCTTAACAAAGACACACTGGTGAAGAAGACTTAGGCTTTGTATCACGGGGTCTTTGCTTGTTTTTTATAATAGTTTTTCTTAAAATAATTTCTTCATATGCTAGATCTTTTCTGCCTGCTTGATCCATTTTAATTAACCATCACAGAGAATTTCCTACCTCAAGGGTTTACTTGGGATACAAACTCTATTAAAGGCACATATAAAAATATAGGAAAGTTTTCCTTCCTGATACACAAAATCCACACATTTTATAAAGATTTCTGTTGTGTAATTTACAAATGTAAAAATTTATTCAAAAAGCATACCCACTAAATTTTTGCATATTTTCATCTATAGATGTGTCTAATCTTCGTTGCAAAAAAAAAAAAAGGGCAAAGGCAGTATTTTTCTTAAAAAAAACCTTTCTAGTTAGGGAAATAGTTGGTGTTAACTAATGATTTACTAGCAATGTTTTCTACGGTCAGAGTTTTTTGTATTAGCTAATGCCGCAAAACAAAACACAAGGAAAAACAAAATAATTGTAGCATGCTTGGTCTAAGATCTTTGTCTTTCAAAGTATACTTTTTCATAGTTGTAACACCATTCCTTGGGTGTGTCCTAATCACAGCCACTTTGTATAAACCCCAGCACATGTCACCCAATTAAAGGATCATCGTCATCATCTTGTAGCTGAAGTCGGGAAAATGGCCGGGGTCCAGAGAGTCTATTCTGCATGATTATGATGAGGCAGGTCAGAGTGGTTAAGACCAAGAGCGCACCGATAACAATTCCTATGGCTTCTGGGAGATTAATGCACCACTGGTCCACTAGCAAACACTTAGTGTGGCCGAAGGTTCCATTATTGGGATGTGGCTTTAATCCCAGGATGTGGCACATCATTGGGTAGATATCCACAATGTTAATGGTGCTGTGCTGGTAGCCTTTGTGAAATGCAGGACCGTGGGCAGCTAGAAATGGATTCATACTAGGCAAAGAATTATCGTAACCATGGTCACCTACTGGAAAAGAACAAGATGATGTCAGTAAATAAGAGCAGCTTTTCTACCACAAAATAACTTGCTTCTAGTGTAAATTCACTGCATTCTCGCCAGTGTCATTCCCATTAAAATTCTGATTAGTTGGGCCAAACAGGTGCCAGCAGCACAATTTTCTGTTTTCTTCAAGTCACAGCCACGTCCTCTATTTCACACACACACCACCCCCACCTCTTCTCGATCCGTCATGACCTCAGGCTTTAAAACTCTCTCTCAGTCCCAGCCAGTGTCCAGCACTGTTTGCGCAAGCCCACTGCAAACAGCACCAGTGGTAAAAAGAGTGGGCGGCCTGAGGGTCCTGAGTAACTGGGGAGAGCAGAAGTGAGTAAAACCAGTGAGTGGCAAGGAAGTTAGCCTGAAGCCTGACCTACGTCAGCTGCTCCTGGACAAGACATAGGATGTGGAATACACCACTGGTCTACTGACAGCTGATGGACACCTCAGCATCTGGAGGGCCAGGGGACGGAGCACGTTACGGAAGGGATTCTTGCCTTGAATGTGACGTCTAACCTGGTGACTCCAACTTGTAACTCTAGTAAAAGTCTAACTCAAAGAAAAACCTGATGGTCCCTGATATCATTCCAATACCAGATTCTCAAGCTTTTGCTTTATTTTTTAAAATATTGCCTTTTAATGCAGACCAGTTACATTTAATAAGCTCCTACTTCCATAGGAAGTGCAGGTGACTAAGTGATGAGTGGATCCGTGTTACATATTCTTTAATTGTATGTTTGAAATATTTCGTAAGAAAAACAACCCACGTGACCAATACAATAAAAAGCACAATATAACATTATATATAGGTATTATGATTTCAGTAATATAAATGTATATGATTATAATGTGAATAATATAAACCATATGATTTAATAATAAAAATATGCATTTGTATGTCACAGAGAAAAAGATGAGAAGGAGGAAAACACCCACAATTAACATCTGACTGTGCTTCTGTATCGAAGGATCATGGACAGTTTTTGTTCTCTTTTCTGAACTTTTCTGTATTTTCCAAGTTTTCAATAATTAGGATACAACGTAAGTATCAATAATGTATCAACTCTAATGGCCCTCAGTCTCGTCCTTGCCTGATGCGTCTGAACTGCTATGGATCAGGGATCTGCAGACTACAGCACCTGGCCAAATTTAGCCCTCCGCCTGTTTCTGTAAAGGAAGCTTCATTGGAACAGCCCATGTCAGTTTGTTTATGTATTGCCTGTGGCTGCCTTCCCACTATAAAGGTAGGATTGAGTAGTTGAGACAGAGACCAGCTGTCCCACAAAGCCTAAAATATTTACTATTTGGCTTTTTACAGAAAAATTTTCTGACCCCTGCTATGGTTTACAAAATCAGATTTTTGAAAAATGTACTTGAATTGAATTTTCCTTATGGGTAAAAAGCTGTAATTCTCCCCTATACATTTCTTCAGTTTGAGGAGAGATTTTGATCCATCTGTTTTGTTTACTTGGTCGATTTTTGTTTGCATACTTTCTGGTTCTTGCCCAGTGTTCTAACTAGCTGTAGCACTCAGGTAAACAATTTCATCACTGGGGAAAGACTTAAGGTTACTTGGACAAATTTTTTTAACACAAAAAAAGAAAAAAGGATTTGAACTAGCTAATCTCTCCCCCTTCACTTTGTTTCTTGACTTCTCTTTTATTTTCTTTGTTTCTTTACTACTCTCTTATTTTTACAAATCAAGAGAACCAGCCTTGAAAGTTACTGACAGTAACTGAAGTTTTTGTAAAAAAGTAAAACTACTCCTTCACCCTTAAGATCACCCAACCTTCTAATCTAAGGATGAAACTGTGGTTTCTAAAAATGGCTCTCAGATGAAAACCTGAGAATCACCTAGTTGAAAATCAAACTAATTATACTGTGTGAACATCTCTAAATCAATGTATCCTGTTAATGGAACAATGTCCCGATGTGTGATTTATCCCTAGGATTCAAAAGAAAAATTCTAAATAAATACTTACATTTTAGTGATGATTTATTTAGCACAATTGTCCAGCCTTCATCAGCAATCAAAATAATAGGTTGAATTCGATCATTATGTTGGTAATGAAACCTGGCAGGAATGTCTTCTTTGAGATAAACATTCATGTGAGGGTCACAGACTTTCAGTTTGTTATAAACCTTTGTTCTGTCTGGAAGAAAAGGAAACAGCAAAGGAAAAAGTCATGTTGACTGATAAGGAAAAAATATTTCTAACTAGAATAACTGGAAATAAGTCCTGAACAATGTTATCTATTAAAGCCCTTTAATCATTAAAAAAACAGAATAATAATGATGTAACAGTGTTGGGGGGACACACACACACACACACACACACACACACACCTTTCCAAGCATTCACGTATCTCTCTTCATTTTGTGATTATCCCTGGTGGACTTTTATACAAAGAGGACAAATTTCACATCTAGCTTCCTAAGTAAATATAAACTAATTACATATTACTGCTAACTACTAATTCTAAGATTGGTAGACGAAAGGTATATCTCACACAAAAGTCCAAGATGTTTTTTAAGGATAAAAATTTCCTTTTTCCATTAGTGTGAATAAGTAAGAAATATATCAACAAAGACCTACTGTATAGCACAGGGAACTATATTCAATATCTTATAATAACCTATAATGGAAAAGAATCTGAAAAAGAATATATATATATATATATATATATATATATGTGTGTGTGTGTGTGTAAAACTGCATTTCGTTGCTGTACACCAGAAACCTTATAAATCAACTATACTTCAATAAAAAAATAAAAATTAAAAAAAAGAAATACATCAAAAAGCAAGGAGGGACTTCCCTGGTGGCGCAGTTGTTGGGAATCTGCCTGCCAATGCGGGGGACACGGATTTGGAGCCCTGGTCTGGGAAGATCTCACATGCCGCGGAGCAACTGAGCCTGTGCGCCACAACTACTGAGCCTGCGCTCTAGAGCCCGCAAGCCACAACTACTGAGCCCGCGTGCCACAACTACTGAGTCCATGTGCCTAGAGCCCGTGCTCTGCAACAAGAGAAGCCACCGCAATGAGAAGCCTTTATGCTGCAATGAAGAGTAGCCCCTGCTCGCTGCAACTAGAGAAAGCCTGCATGCAGCAACGAAGACCCAACGCAGCCAAAAATAAATTAATTAACTTAAAGAAAAAAAAGCAAAGAAATAATCCCTTTGAACCTAAACCTTAAGCTAATTGCCTAAAAACTTATACATCAGGGGGAAAACATAATCCCGCTCTGAGTGAGTATAGGAGTGTATGGCTGTGAACTACAAAACGTCTGAGCTTCGTTCTTTTACAAAACCCTTCCTCCTCAATCAACCGCCCCATTCAAATATTCCTTGGCTAAAAGTTTACTTACTTATTTTGGGAAGTATTGCAGCAACGGGGGTCAAGTCTACAAGAGTGTAGTCTGAGGGGTCGACGCAGCGATCCAAGTTTATCAGCTTGTCCTCAGAACACTGGGTCATCCCATGATCACTTGTAATGATCACATTAAGATCTTCCCACAGTCCTAACACCTTGAGTTTGTGAACTAGCTCACCGATATGGTCATCTATTTCTTTCAACACTCGGCGCATGTTTTCTTTATCTTCAGGGCCATATTTGTGGCCACTTGCGTCTGGCTCTTCCCAATAGAGTGTTGCAAAGGTGACAGGTGGGTTCGAATTGCTCAGCCACGTGGAGACGTTACTGAGTCTCTCCTCAAATGACACTGAGGGGCTGTAATTCATGAAATAGGAAGGTGTGGTATTGTGAATGGGCACGTCGGTACCAGGCCACATAGCAGCAGCACTTGATCTGTTTTCCTGAAGCTGGTTGGTCACCCAAATAGGGACTGCCTCATTCCACCAAAAAGGATCCTTGTCATTACTGTCAGAAAAATGTTTCTTTGTGATGACATCATACATGGAATTAGCCACAATGCCATGGCTTTCTTCATACAGGCCTGTCACGATGCTGTAGTGGTTTGGAAATGTTTTTGTGATAAAGGCATTTTTAACCTGCTCTACCAAGACACCTTCTTTGATAAAATTCTGGAGATGAGGAAATTCATAGTTGTGTAGATAGTCAGCTCTGAAGCCATCAAAGGATACCAGTAGTAACTTGGGTGGCAAAGTACAGGAAGAGTTCCCTCTACAACCAGTTATAAGTCCAGAAAACAAACATATCAGCAATAACTTCATAGTGAACATGCTGAAGGAGGGCAGTCAGGGTTCCTAAAATATAAAAACACAATTCATAAGTAGTAATGCTATTTGAGTTGGATTAGGTTTCAGAAGTTTAGTCATCGGGAGAAGAAAACCAACATTTATAAACTTTTTATACACCAGCTTTACCTACATCAACTTGAAAATTAAATAATGTCACTTACTGAAAGATAACTGAATAAAGATAAAGTGGGAAAAAATAAAAATTGCCTTTACTTGTCCAGTTGTATGTCCTGCCCCATTTTTCATGCTCTGAAGGGGATATGGGTCGTTCTTGTGCCCTATACCAATGGGCTGCCTTGTTTGTTTGCAGCAGCAGAAGTTATTCTAAAGGTTTAATAAGAACAAACGAAGAAACAAAAACAACCCTTTTGCACAAAACAGAAATAACGCCAAGCTTTCAGAGGCTCCAGGGAGGGTGATTATTTTTCTAGTTTCATGACTGGTACCCTATAGTTCCTTTCAATCCACAGAAATAGGGGGTGGAAACTCTACCATACTGGCTCATCATCAGTTCCTGTTGAAAAATACTGGCATGAAAAAGGGGAGTAAGTAATAAATACTACGTGAGGAAAAGGTCCCGCCTCAATCTGAACCTGCCCGATTTTCACAGGAGGCTGACAGACAGACAAAGCCTACAGGAACTTGGATGTCACGGTAGTTTCTGAGGAAATGCAACAGCTGTTGAAATGCATTTCATCACCACATCCCTTTTAAACTTCCTTTTTACTGTCAAAGACGTACAGTTGGCCCTCCATATCCACGGGTTTTACATCCATGGATTCAACCAACCGCGGATGGAAAATCCAGAAGGCTGACTGTATTCGTGTACTATTGCCACTTTATATAAGAGACTTGAGCACCTGCAGCTTTTGGTATCTGCTGGGGCTCCTGGAACCAATCTCCCTGCGGATAATGAGGGGCCACTGTAACTATCCTGCCTACCACCCTAGGCTCAGAGCGCTCCCTGATTTTTTGGTTCTTTTTTTAACAATCTACTGATTACAAAAAAACAGATTTCCCCAAACAAATCTCCCTACCTTCAGACTCTATCTTCTTTGGTTCCTAAGCAAATAGGAGATGTCATTTAGGTAGAGTGAGTCTCCGCTGCTGCCGTACTTCTTTTTTCATTATTTTTTAATTTTTTTGCCACGCCAAGAGGCCTATGGGATCTTAGTCCCGTGACCAGGGATTGAACCTGTGCCCTCTGCATTGGAAGTGCAGAGTCTTAACCACTGGACCGCCAGGTAAGTCCCCTGCCACACTTCTTCAAGTCCCCAGGGCCTCCTGTCCAGAGCCCTTCCATCTCTTAACTGACCTTCCTACCTTGATCACCGTCCCCTTATTCACCCAACATCCGCTCCCAACTTAACCTTCCCAGGAATAGCCCTGTCCATGACATTTCCTTGATAAAATCAGTATTCAAAGTCCCCCAGCCTATACAGAAACACCTCTGCCTGGCATTCAAGTCCCTCCATTATCCAGGCACAACTCACGTGCAAATTACTATGAAACAGTTACAGAAATCATGGTCAACCTTAATTCCCTTTTACCACACATTGCTGTCACAGTCTGTCTGAGATGTATTACAGAGACAATAATCGTTTATCTAGGTGACCTATAGGTGACCTATAACAGCTCTTCAGTAATAATTTGTGTTTCCAAACCTCTTAAAGTTACTTTCTACACATGAAATCTTTGCCCAAATACTCTCTTAGGTCAATAAAAAAAAAATCATTCAATAAATAATATAACTGAAGTCTATAACACCAAAATTTATGTATGTGCCATTTATCAGAGGACAAGGGCTTTATACTTTTCAAACATAAAATACTCAAAATAGGGGCATAAATAATCAAAACAACGAATGTGGCTGTCATCTTGGAAGAACAAAGACGAGCTTGAATGAACTCTGTTCTACAACACCACAATTTCTTGTAATGCTGCGCTTGAGACCCATACATCATAAAGCATTGTTTTTAAAACTAAGCCCTTTGAGGAATCATGTCACAGTATGTCTAAAACTTTTCCAACGGAGTTCCTCTAAGAGCAGAGGGGTGCCGAGACAACTGTATATCCACGTGCAAAAGAATGAATTTGGACCCCTCAGTTCATACCATGTACAAAAATAAACTCAAAATGACCAAGATTAAGAGCTAAAACTATAAAACTCTTAGCAGAAAATATAGGAATAAGTCTTCATGACCTTGAGTTAGGCAAAGCCTTCTAAGATACAGCATCAAAAGCACAAGTGACGAAAATCATAAATAAATAAATTGGACTTCACCAAAATTGAAAGCTTTTCCATTTCAAAGGATATAATAGAGAGAACAGAAAACCCACAGAACGGGAGACAATATTTGCAAATCATATATCTGGTGAAGGATTTATATCTAGAATATATAAAGAACTGTAACAACTCTAAAAGTTAAATAATCCAATTAAAAAATGAGCAAAGGATCTGAAAAGATATTTCTCCAGATATAGAGATGGCAAATAAGCACATGAAATTATGTTCAACATCATTAGTCATCAGGGAAATGCAAATCAAAACCACAATGAGATACCCCTTCACACCCACTAGGATGGATATAATAAAAAAGATAATAACAAGTGTTGGCAAGGATGTAGAGAAACTAGAACTTTTATACACTGCTGGTGAGAATGAAAATGGTACAGGCACTTGGAAAACATTCTGGTAGTTCTTCAAAAGTTTAAACAGAGTTACCGTACGACCCAGAAAATCTACTAGTAGGCATATGCCTCAGAGAAATTAAAACACAAGTCAATGATAAAACTTGTACACAAATGATCACAGCAGCATTATCTGTAAGAGCCATGAAGTGGAAACATCTCAAATGTCCGTAAGTGATAAATGGATAAGATGTGGTATATCCATACAATGGAATATTATTTGGCAATAAAAAGGAACGAAGTGCAAATATATGTTATTGCTTGGATAAACCTTTGAAACATTGTGCTAAGTAAAAAAAAAGGCAGTCACAAAAGATCACTTATTGTATGATTCTATTTAGATGAAATGCCTAGATAGGCAAATCTATAGAGATGGAAAGTATATTAGATTTGTCTGGAGCAAGGGGTTGAGGAGAAATGAGGAGTAAATGCTCATGGGTACCAGGTTTCTTTTTGGGGTGATGAAAATGTTCTCAAATTGACTGTGGTGATGGCTGCACAATTCGTAAAAATGTACACTTTAAATGAGTAAACTAGACAGTATGTGGATTTTACCTCAATAAAACCATTATATTAAAAAAAAAGAGCAGAGAGAAATGAAATTGTAATCTTAAAAGCATCTGGATTGTCCTGCCACAAAACAGGAAACATCTCTGATGTTTCATCTTACCTCAAAAATTATATGAAATGTGTACTCTATACCACAGACCTGAGTTTTTTAACGTGAATGTGTTTCACCTCATTTCCCATGTGCAAAACAATAAAACAAAAACCTGTGTCCGCCCCTCTCTCACACAAAATACATACAAATCAAAATCTTTCTTCCCCAAATCTTGAGTGAATAGGAGGGTCAAGGCACATGTGCTGTTTACCCTGTGGTTCACTAACCCCTAGCACACTGCTGGATTCTTGCCTCCAGACTTAGAAGCACAGACAAAGTGGAAAGATTAGAGGCTCTGAAATCAGAAGGATCCCAGAACTCGAGCTCACATTTAGTAGACGGGCAACTGTGGGCAGATCTACCAGCTTCAGTTTCTGTGTTTGTAAAATGCGGATACATAAAGTGTTAAACAATATAGGCCCTCAAATTTAGTCTCTTTTTTATCCACAGTTACAAAGCTGTTATGTTAGGAAAAAAGTCTGTACCGTGACCGGCGGAATGATACTACTGTGAAACTATAAAGTAGATAGAAATAATTTAGGCTAACCTCTTCTTTTTACACAGGATGAAGATGAAGTCCCTGGATTGGCCAAACTCAGGAAGCAATTCGTAGCCTTACTGTCTGTACTCTTACGAATTTCAGGTCCTTAACAAGTTTATAAATCTAGTAACAGCGAGTTTACAAGTCTGGTTTTAATCTCCAAACTATGAACGGGACTTTTCCTGCTTTCATTAATGGTGCCTGTATCTATGTCTACTGCATTCTGTTTCATCCCAACAGGAGTGTTAAGCTATAAACAAAACACCAGTGAGAAGTTCTCAAGTATTTCCAAGGAATAAAAAAATCACTAATTGCTATATTACAAAGCACTGGGAGAAATTCTGTAATTTTTCAAACCAAAAAGATATCAAAGGGAAGGAAAAAAAGCAGTCACCGGAACTACACCCAGATAATCCCAACCGAAGTTGTGTGTAGTTTTCTTCAATTCAGGGCCAAAACACACTCTCCCTCATCTGGGATGACTTTCTTACTTGGATAAAATGTATCTCGGGCAATTCTCACTGGCATTCTTAGCTGAAATTGGGGGAGTGTGATAGTCAAAGGATATGATGAAAGCTATTTGCCGCCATTAGCATGCCATCTGCTCTGTAATACAAAAGCCTTATTCTAAACACTTCACAAATACTATTTATAATGAAACTCTTACACAGCTTTAAAATAAAATAAAAATAAAATAGCATTGTCTATTCACATAGATAACATTGGTGGTTTTCCCTAGATTATTATTATTAATTTTTTCTTGATATTCTAAAGAAAAACTAAAACTACTCTCTGAAAGACTCTTAACAACTCTAGGATTCTAAAGTATTCTTCAATTTTCCAGCACATACAAACTTTTCCGGCATCTTCAAAACAGCTATACTTAATCTTACTTTCTACATATATTATTTCTTTCTACAAAATAACTCCTTGTGTACTTCTTCTGTGTTCATCAAATTTCTCCCAAATTATATTTTGTAGCTGATTTAAAAGCAAGGAGGAGATATTTATATTTTATATATTTTAGTTATAAAATATCTCCTCCCTGCTTTTAAATTCTTTTAATTTCCTTAAAATAGCTTGGAACAACCTCTGGAAAAAAGGAAGAAAGAAAAGAAAACCGGAATATTAAAAGGAGCAGTTGACTTTCTATAGTACTGGCAAGGTTTCCAGCTTGGGTCCACCAGATGGCCTGGTGGTTAAAGAAGAAACCCTAGTGGAGTCAAGGCTGGAATAAACCTGAATCTGTTCGTGGTCACTAGCTGTGCTTCACGTCTCTGAGCAGGACTTTCCCCATCTGTATAATGGGACGCTGTGATCTCACAGGGTTGCAGTGCCCAGAAAAGGAAGCGTTATTTGTAAAATGCTTAACACAGTGCCCGGCCGATAAAAAGCACTTCAGTGTTACCTTTCTTGTTAGGTTTTCTGGGAAATTCGTTTTTAAATTTGGCTGTGTCACTCCCATCAACTCTAATCGAATACTCAGGCGGAGGTAGGTCGATCGATACCTTGGACCGCGTTCCTGTAAAATCAAACGCCCGCCCCCTCGGCCTCCACCTCTGTCCCGCCACCGCTCCCCGCCTCCACCCCATACCCCACCGTCCGCCCAGGCCGCGCCTACCTGCTCAGTTTCCTTTCCTCTTCCCACCCCGCCCTCGGCCGCCCCCAGCCAGGTACCTCCCGGCCGCTCCGGGGTCCCTCGCGGCTGTCCGCTAGGGGGATGTGTGTGTGTGTGTATCAAGGGTAGGGGATCTCACCACCTCTATTTTCAAAGCCCCTAGTGGACGGGGGAGGGGGTGGCATTTCCCTCCGGAACGCCGGGCGCGCTAGGCTCACACTCACCCGCTGCCGCCGCTTCTCTGCAGCACGCGGACCCGGCGCGCGCGGAACCCGGCGCTCCTGGGTCTTGGGAGCGACGGAGACCTGAAGGCGCAGGAGCCAGACCGAGCTCTTCCTGAGGCGCCTGCGCACTAACGGGCGCCCCTGTTAACAGCCCCTTCCTCCCTGAGATTCGCGCTACCCGAGGCGCTCCGAGGGTGCTCGGCTGCCCCGCGCGCGACTGCGGAACAGTTTTACAGCTCGTGGGGACTCAGCGGGCGACGGAGTGTGACACATGTCCTCGGATTGGACACCTCAGCCGCCGTCGATGTAACTCCCTTTCCGATTGGTTGGATTCAGGTACAACCTGGAGACAGAGGCCTTGGGGGGGTCGAGTTGGATCTAGTAGGAGAGGTTAGTTCCACTCTCCTGCCACGCCCCATCTTCTAGCGTCCCAGGGCTGGTTGCCCTTCAGGGGACCTGAAACACAGCGAGTCCCTGAAAGGGCACCTGGATATTGTCAGCCTCAGGCTTACTGCCATTCTCCGTTCGCCCCTAGTTAACATGCACCTGGCGGTAAGGTGTCTGCAGGAAAAACGACTTTGGCAGCCCCAGGGCCCAGCACGAGCAGCTTTAGCCAGTTCCAGTTAGTTGGGAAAAATACAGTGTGGCTCTACCAAAGCAGTATGTGTCCGTGTTGCTGGAGAAGTGATCACCGTATTACATGCGAATTGAGTACTAGGCAGTTTATGAGTAAGGTTGCAAGAAATACAGAAACACGGTCCTTGCAGTAGGGAACTAGGAATGGCTACCAGCTGAGAAATGGGCGTTTCTTTTTAACACGCGTGTGGGTCTGGAGCTTTAGTGTAGAGCCATTGCCAAGAGCCCAGAGTCTGGAAGCAGCTGCAGAGACAATCTGGGGCTGGATATTTTCTGTCGATTATTAGTTTGTACCTTCAGAAGTTAATTCCAGTTTCAAAGCTCAAGGCTGGCCTGTGCACTGGTGAATTGGGGCATCTCAGATCCGTCCGTGGGCTGCCAGAGCTGGAAGGAGTGGCAGAGGCCACGCTGTCCAGTCCTTGCGATCTGCCAGACCTGAGTTTGAATCCTCACTCAGCAGCTGAGCAATCCTGGGCCAGTATCTCTGCCTGTTTGAGCCTCCATGCCCTCATCTGCAAAACAGGCCCCCTTACAGTACTAGCCTCGTCGGGTTATTATCAAAAAATGAGATAAAACAGTAAAGTACTCAGCACACGTGCTAAGTGTCAGTGATTGTTATTGCTATGCCCAGAAAAATGTTCCTCGATGTGAACAATGGTCAGGGGAAAGCTGAGCTCTGGGGGAAATTACATGACATACAACTGAGTTAAATTTAAACGTCCTGGCATTTGGGGCGTAAGATTATGCATGTCCCGTTTGTTCATTCACTGGGTACAAGACTGCTTAAAGAGTAGACACAAACTGGCTGCCGTATACGTCAGGTGGTGATGGAGACAGCTGCTGTATGGGCATCAGGAGAGAAGGGCTCCCTTCAGTCACTGTCCCTGCCCCTGCCCATGTGACTGGGTCAGATCAGGGAGTCCTATGCAGCCTGGTCTCCTCTGTAAGATAACGTGGTCAAGAACAGAGGGACAGAATGATTGATAAGGATCTTTTTGTCCCAAGCATCTGTTATCCTACAAATATTTACTATGTCAACCACAAATGAAAATCTATTTCAGATGCTTAAATAATAAGGATATTTCTCATCTCACAAAACAGGAAGTCCAGAGGTAGGGCAGGCTTCAGAACTGGTTGAATTAGCAGCTCAACAATGTCACCGTGTCCTGAGTTCTTTCTAACTCCTCATGGAGCTATTAACAGAACTGGCTTCTGGTTCCTCTAGTGGTAAAGATAACAGTAGCAGCAGGGATCATATGATTCATTTTTCACTTCCTCTGGGCAATGGACGTGACTTCTTAGTTTTTTTGTTTTTTGTGTTTGGCTCCAGCAACTATCTCCTTCAGTCACTCTACAATTGTGTCATATGCCCAAACCTAAGCCAGCATATGAAATTCAGCAGACCAATTCAGTCTGCACTTCGAGCTGAGTTCTCTTTACCAAACTGCACTTCTTCTGTCAATGGAAGTGAGGTGTAGTGGGTGCTGGGAAGGCCACCAGAGAGTCCACTATAGGGTCATTGGAAGCATTTAATGATAATAAAAGAAAACATAACAGTAACAAATTCTCCATTTCCAGTGTGATTTTTCTGATATGTTCCTTTATATAGAGAGACAAAATAATAATGTTCATTTATAATTTTCTTTCAGCTCAGCTTTTGAAAAAGGAATTTCATATAAATCTTAGAAATAGGGATGAAACTTAAGCCCATTTTTGTGTTGGAGATTGAAATGAACTAGGAGCTATAGTCTAAATCCGTCATGTACAAATGAATGTGGTGCCCCAGAGAGAACCGACTTGGCTAGATTCACACAAACTAATTACAACTAGAGTCTTTGCCTCCATGGCCAATGTCAAGTTTGGAAGCAGCATGTTAGAGGGAGTATCTTTTCCCCCCCATTAAGTAGACTCAAGACTTAGCATGTATTCATTAGTGTAAAATATTTAAAATGTTTTATCCTGTTTTCAAAGTCAACGGCATAGCTCTTCATGCAGTTATTTTTCTTTTAAACTCCTAATTGGGACGCATCACTCATTGTTGGCAGGAATGGGTCAGAAGCTAGAAATTACAGGAAAAAAGTTTCACAAGAAAAGTCACACCCTGCCCCAAGAAAAACAATTCCTGTCCACTGCTCAGTCTGGTTTAACGACAAAACTGAAACCAGTGAATCAAATTTCAAGTCGCAAGGAATGTATTTTAAGTTTCACTTTTTAATATATATTAGATGTTACTGTGAAGAAAACATAATAGAGGTTTTCTCTTAAATATGATGGGGAAAGGACCTTAGGAATCATAGTACTTTAATAATTTTGAAAGTTTAACACAAACTCTGCATCCACCCCATTTTCAGCAAGATTGCATTTCAATAATCTCAACAAATAAGACTATAAACTATTTTAAATGCTCATGTTAAAAGTGATCCTGTATTATCCATCATGAACTACTTAGTGTTAGACATTCTTCCCTCTACAGGAATTTTTTTAAGTATTTAATAAAGTTGTGCAAGAAATAGGAGAAATTCTTTTGAGGCCCTCCTATGTGGAAGGCAGTGTGCTAAATTTTAGGAAAGATGCAAAAATAAGTAAGATTCAATCACTGTCCTCAAGGTACCTCTAATCCAGAAAGGCACATGGAGAAGATATTACTTTGTTTCTTGGCCTTCCCAGAATCCATTTCCCCTTCTGGGTGTTCCTCCAGAAAACCATCCCACCTTCACTCCTAGTCGTGAGAGTCTTTCGGGGCTGACAACACTCCCCTCTTCTCCGGCATGGACATCTTTAGGGCAAATTTTGACCTAAATTGAGGGGTTTCCTGGGGCATGGGACTTCTAGTGCCGAAACCAGAAAAGTCCCAGACAAATTGCGATGAGCTGGTTACACTTAACTCAGACCCAAGCCTGGCCTGTTCGAGCTAATTCTGCTTCCTTGACCAGAGGAATTAGTTCTGTGATGGGTGGTGGGGACACGCCCCAGGCCAGACTAAAGAGATTCAATCCTGAAACATTTGTTGAAACAATAGAGAGTCAGTCTTTCAGCAGGAGCAGCTAAATAAGTAGAATACAGGCATCCCTCATTTTACTGCCCTTCACAGATACTGCGTTTTTTAACACATTGAAGGTTTGTGGCAACCCTGCATCGAGCACCTCTATCAGCACCATTTTCCCAACAGCATTTGCTCACTTTGTGTCTCTGTGTCACATTTTGGCAATTCTTACAGTATTTCAAACTTTTACATCATGATGATACTTGTTATGGTGATCTGTGATCAGTGACCTTTGATGTTACTCTTGTAATTGTTTTGGGGCACCACAAACTGCTCCCATGTAGGACAGCACATTCAATCAACAAAAGCTGTGTGTGTTCTGACTGCTCTACCAACCAGCTGTTCCCCCATCTCTCTTCCTCTCCTCACGCCTCCATATTCCCCGAGACACAACAATATTGAAATTAGGCTAATTAATAACCCTACAGTGACCTCTGAGTGTTCCTATGAAAGGAGGATTCCCATGTCCCTCACTTTAAATCAGAAGCTAGAGATGATTAGTCTCAGTGAGGAAGGCACGCTGAAAACCAAGGTCGGCTGAAAGGGAGCCGAGGTGTGAAAGCAAAGGAAAAGTTCTTAAAGGAAGTTAAAAGTGCTGCTCCGGTGAACACGTGAATGATAAGAAAGTGAAACAGCCTTAACGCTGATACGGAAAAAGTGTTAGCGGTCTGGATGGAAGATTAAACCAGCCACAGCATTCCCTTAAACCAAAGCCTGATCCAGAGCAAGGCCCTAACTCTGTTCAATTCTATGAAAGCTAAGAGAGATAAGGAAGCTGCAGAACGAACGTTTGAAGCTAGCAGGGCTGGTTCATGAGGTTTAAGGAAAGAATCTTTTTCCATAACATAAAAGTGCAAGGTGAAGCAGCAGGTAGTGATGTAGAAGCTGCAGCAAGTTATCCAAAAGATCCAGCTGAGATCATTAACGAAGGCGGGTGCATTAAACAACAGATTTTCAATGTAAATGCAACAGCCTTCTATTGAAAGAAGCTGGCATCTAGGACTTTCATAGCTAGAGAGGAGAAGTCAATGCCTGACTTCAAAACTTCAAAGGACAGGCTGACTTTCTTGCTAGGGGCTAACGCCGCTGGTGACTTTAAGTTGAAGCCAGAGCTCATTTACCATTCCAAAAATCCTAGGGCCCTTCAGAATTATGCAAAATCTACTCTTCCTGTGCTCTATAAATTGAACAGCAAAACCTGGATGATAGCACATCTGTTAAAAATATGGTTTACTGAGTATCTTAAGCCTACTGTTGAGAGCAACTGCTCAGGAAAAAATACTTCTTTCAAAATGTTCCTACTTATTGATAATGAAGTGACTGAAGGGAGCCCTTCTCTCCTGATGCCCATACAGCAGCTGTCTCCATCACCCCCTGATGTATACGGCAGCCAGTTTCTGTCTACTCTTTAAGCAGTCATGTACCCAGTGAATGAACAAACGGGACATGCATAATCTTACGCCCCAAATGCCAGGACGTTTAAATTAACTCAGTTGTATGTCATGTAATTTCCCCCAGAGCTCAGCTTTCCCCTGACCATTGTTCACGTCGAGGAACATTTTTCTGGGCATAGCAATAACAATCACTGACACTTAGCACGTGTGCTGAATACTTTACTGTTTTATCTCATTTTTTGATAATAACCCGAAGAGGCTAGTACTGTAAGGGGGCCTGTTTTGCAGATGAGGGCATGGAGGCTCAAACAGGTGGAGATACTGGCCCAGGATTGCTCAGCTGCTGAGTGAGGATTCAAACTCAGGTCTGGCAGATCGCAGGGACTGGACAGCGTGGCCTCTGCCACTCCTTCCAGCTCTGGCAGCCCACGGACGGATCTGAGATGCCCCAATTCACCAGTGCACAGGCCAGCCTTGAGCTTTGAAACTGGAATTAACTTCTGAAGGTACAAACTAATAATCAACAGAAAATATCCAGCCGCAGATTGTCTCTGCAGCTGCTTCCAGACTCTGGGGTCTTGGTAATGGCTCTACACTAAAGCTCAGACTACTAGGGTCAGGGCCCAGCTCTCCTAAATGCTGAGGCACACACTCTAACAAAAATAATTCAGGGGGCTTCCCTGGTGGCGCAGTGGTTGAGAGTCCGCCTGCCGATGCAGGGGACACGGGTTCATGCCCCGGTCCGGGAGGATCCCACGTGGCGCGGAGCGGCTGGGCCCGTGAGCCATTGCCGCTGAGCCTGCGCGTCCGGAGTCTGTGCTCCGCAGCTGGAGAGACCGCAACAGTAAGAGGCCCGCGTACCGCAAAAAAATTCAGGTATATTACAGAGGAGGATGGAAAAACTAGCAAGAGTCTTTATAATTATATCCAAGATTTCCAGATAATTTCATATTTCTTTGAACTGCTTTGGAATGTTTCAGGCTAGTTTTCTTTCCTGAAGATACCTATCCTTTCTTCTTTGCCATGAGAAAAACTGGCTGTACCCTTTCCTGCTTCTGACCGGTCATTAATGTAATCTGCCTTACTTAACCTAAGGCATCTAGATCTGTTATGTAATTGGTTCTGTTAGGTGAATTATATTTGTTCCAGGTACGGTACCGGAGCCCTGGATATTCTGATGCTTTCTGACACCCCTTATAATAAAAGATGTACTTGTTCCGTTGGCATAATTTGTCGGAAATAAACAGAAGGCTGCTTCTGTTTCCTAGAAGTCACTTTTCTAGAAGGAGTACAAAATTGGTTAGCAAAACTTAATTGGGTTATTGCTTCCTGAAAGTCAAATCATACCAACAAACAAAATGGAATCTTTTAAGAAATGTCACTCTTTATACTAAAACTCAAAATTAAAGAAAAAAAGAAAAAAGACCTTTATAAAATCATAGGACTGGATGAGCGCACAGAGCAGCTCATCTGTGCTACCCTCCCGGGCCTAGTCTGGGTCTGAACAGATTCTGCAGACACAGAAACAGGTGAGGGAGCAAGAAATGTGGTAAAGCTAAACAGCTGGTAAGAAGAGAAAGTCAGATCATGCACTCAGCTCCAACGTACCACCTCAGAGAAGAATTAGGCGGATTTCTGGCCCCTTTTCCAGAAGCCAGTGGAGTCCTGACTCCTCACTGCTGCTGCTTTAGGTCCTAGTGGTATCGTTACTGACTCCCCGCAGGGCATCCAGGCCCACCTCCCCCCAGGACACCCAGCATCATGGTTTTTCAACTGCCCACACAAGCTTCTCAACCACAGGCCCTGATGTCCTCAAGGATCGCCTGCTATGGTCCAGCCTCTAGGGATTCAGTGGAGTCACCGTGCTGCTCACCGAAATCCCGTATCTTCTCATTTTCCCCTCCGTGTAACGCATCTGCAACACTCAGATACTCTTGTTGCCAGTGAGCTGTTTTGCTCTCGTCTTGGATGTTTGCCAGCTCACCCACTGATTGGCCGAATCCCCCCTGTAGCGCCTGAACTTCAGATGATCCCTGCACGTCTTCCATGTGCTCAGCAGCCTCTCTCAGCTACTTGGATGTGGGACTCAGACCATGCAGGACCTCCCAGAGATTCAGGGAAGTTATACGCCTGTATTAGTTTTCTGGGGCTGCCATTACAAAGTACCACAGACTGGGTGGCTTAAACAACAGAAATTTATTTTCTCATGATTCTACGTTCCGTGAGAAACTTCGAGTTAAGTCGAAGTTTCTTGGACTTCTAGCCTTCAGAAGGTATCAGCAGGGTTGGTTTCTTCCAAGGGCCTCTCTCTTTGACTCGTAGATGACCATCTTCTCCTCTTTGTCTTCACATGGGCTTCCCCTGTGCATGTCTGCGTCCTAATCTTTTCTTGTAAGGACACCAGTCATATTTGGATTTGGCTCACCCTTAGGACCTCATTTGACCTTAATCACTTCTTTAAAGGCCCTGTCCGAAGTGCTGGGGGTCAGGACTTCAACCTCTGAGTTTGCAAGGGACACAATTCATAACCTACTCAAAGAGGTGGCTGGTCCACCTGCCAGAGTAATTTACCTGATTGCAAGCGTGCCCTACCTGCTGGTCAGTGTCCCATACTTGCTGGCCAGGGTCACGTGGCTGCTTGCTGACATCACCCACCTGGCTGTGACAGAACCCACCCCCGGGCCGGGGTGACCAACCTTTGCCCTAAAGAAAACCCCGGCTTCCTGACACAACAGCCCGACCCCTGACCTCACCTACTTGCAAGGATACCCCCAGTTTGCTTCTTACCTCCTCCTGCAGTACCTCAGCCACCTTCTCTTCTTCCCTGGACTCAGCTACGCCCCCTCCTGGGCTGTTTGCTTCCCTTCCTGCCCCTTGCTGTCTAGTCCTCACTCAGCATTCAGCTGGAGCTTTTGTTAGAAAATCCCTTCCTATGGCTCAGACCCCACCAGTGGGCTCTCATCACACCCAGAACTCATCCAGCCTCCTACAGCTGCTGCTCTGTATCACCTGAGTATTCCTTGGACCTCGGTTCCCTCCAACTCACTGCCTCACACACATCATTCCTGACACACTGGCCTCTCCTTCCCAAAGACACAAATCTCATTCCCACCCTGAAACTTTTGCCCCATTCCCACCGCCCGTATCACCCTCCACATGAGCTTTACACACCTCTCTCCCCATACTCGTTAAATCTCTGCTTATATAGAAATTCACTTGGTTAATAGAGCTTATACAGTTGTTCATAATTTCAGATGTTTTGAAGACTGCAGTGTTGTAAAAACTTAAAATTACAGAGATAAAATGTATACTAATTAATGGTCTTTTCAAGAAGAATGACATTTAAGGCGCCCTAGGTAGATGGTTATTTATCTCCTTTCTCAGTCCTACACAAAGGGAGACTGTATACAATTTTTCAGGAGCCCATTCTTTTCTTTAATGATCCTAATTATGTGTTCCACCAAAACTAGTTATGTGACTACAGGCAAATTAGTTAATCTGTCCAAGTCCTTTGTAAATGGAAACATTTCTGTTTGCCATCCTCAAGAAGCTGTGTGATACACACATGGGGCAAACTCAAATGAGAGAATACTTGGAGTGGGTATTGAGCAAGTTAAAGAACAGAGAAAAATTTTAACTCATCTGGATATTTCATGCTATATTTGAACGTGTGCCCATCCATAAGGGAGAGATGGAGACTATTATCACTGGCCCTTTGTATGGCATTCTCTGTTGGAGTTTGTCCCAACCTTGTTTTTCTTTTCTCTGATATTTACTTTTAGTTTATATGATGCCACCTTAAGTCCTTTCTGGAATAAGTTGAAGTTACATATAAATACATTGTTAAAACAGCGCTCATCCTTTGTATACTGGAATCATGCTTTTAAAAAATTAATTTAAAAATTCAACTACACTTTGAGCTCTGTGACATATTAGCCCTTTCTTTTCAACCTATAGTTTGAAGATGGCTAGAGTCATTTTGCAAATAAGGAAGCAGAAAACATTAAAATAACCTAGGATGTGAGTTTATCCTTCTGTTATCTCATTCTTCACCCCCACGCACACACATTTTTTTTTTCTTTTTGATTTCTCAATGTATCTAGAACACACCTGGAATGAACCTAAAAATATTTCTTCCCTGAGCATGGTATGTAATGTATGAAATGATTATTTCCAAGGTGTTTAAGTTTATGAATGACTACAGAAAGTTAAAGCCAAAAAGGACCTCAGAGATTATTGAAATCAAGCGTGTGTTTTACATGTAGGAAGCTTTAATTACCTACTTAGTTCTGAATAGCAAATTTGAAACACTCATGTCTTCCCTCAGGGCATTATAAAGCTGTCAGATTATATCGTACTACTTTGAACAGCCTTCTGAGGCATGTTTGTACCTGCTTCTTGGGTACTTTAGGAACTTCCTAAGCACTCAAGCAGTCTTGTAACCCGACTATCTTCCATCTGGGCAGATTCGTGTGTCTGGATCTGTTCACTGAACAGATTGGCATGGGGTGCACATCGACCCTGGGTCAGTTTTTTGAGCACAGAGAATTTTCTCCTCTACAAGATGCATTTCAAGCCCTCAAAGCCTCCACGGGACATTCTTTGTTTTATGGTGGGTTAGGTGAGAAGGGTAGGATGTCTCAGTCCAACTCTTTTCATTCAATGCATTATTGAGGGCCTACTGTGTGCATAATTCTGTGTTAACCCAGGTAAGAATAGTCAAGAGTTTGCTTCTTCCAGGACCTTGTAGTCTAGTTACCCATCAATCCAGCTAGGAGACTGTCACCAAGCAAATGCCTAGATGGTGGTCAGGTGCACCATCTTGGTTAAACATGTCAATAAGCCACTTCCTGGTCTTAATAATGTGGCGCAGTGGCTTGGGTGAGAAAGAAACGCAAGTGGCTTCTCCTGTTTCAGTAATGGAGGCAAACATAGACTCATCAAATGTGAAAGTTGGAAGGGACCTTAAGGTATGTGAGTCCATCCTATTTGCTGTCCAGGTAGGGAGGCTGAGGCCCAGGGGGGCAGGTTCGAGATCACAGCCCATTACTGTCTGACCCGGAACCTCCAGCTGGGTTCCCACTGCAAGTCCTGAGCCCTCTTCCCCTCTCTCCATGTCCTCAGGACTAACTGTGCCTTTCAGCAGTAGCTCAGTGCCCTGGGGCAATTGTATTGACACAGCTAACGTTGAGGGCAGAGATGTAGGGGATTCTCACCAACATTCAGGCATCCTGAGAAAGCATATGGCAGATCTCCTTGTTTGATTCACGATCTGGGTTGTATTCTTCATCTTAAAAGATAGAGTTTAGGATGGAAGCACTATGAAGTTGCTCCCGAGCTGATAGCTCCCACCGGTCTTAGCGCACCACGCCCCGCTTGTCCCACAGTACTGTGCGTGGACCACAGGATTCAGGTGACAGAGAAGAAAAATACCACCAGTGACATCAGTGGTCAGCTGGCCCCACCTCTGTGCTCGTGCCAACGGCTGAAGGGTGTGTGCACAGAAATAGCTGAGAGTGGCCAGTGACCTAAGCTCCATCCCCAGCTTGAGAACAAGTGTTCTGGACAGTTCTTCCCTGCCACCCCTGCCTGTGATGTCAATGGAAGCATGTATCTTTGCTACCCGTCATTTTCCTGCTTTTGTGACCTGCCGTATCTTAGGATATACCTCATTAACTGGACCCATTTACGAAGGGGGTGGGGGGTTGCTAAAGAGATGAGCCAGGTGTAGATGCCAGGAGGAAGTTCATTCTGGCACACAGAGCCCTGTGTTGGGGCCACCGCAGGCTCTCAGGCTCTGCTCTTGGGCTGGGATTCAAGGGCGGGGGACATTTGAGGGCAAGGACAGCCCACCAGATTAAGAGGATCTGGCTTGCTGAGCATGTTAGCAGTACAGCGATGTATCATGGACCCACTGATCAGGTCTAGGGTACACCGTCAGGGTTGGACCCTGGTTAGACCCAGACAAAAAGCAGAGTTGATGCTGAGGTTTAGAGGGCTGGGAGAGAGCTCATTAAAAGCCTCCTTCTTGGGCTTCCCTGGTGGCGCAGTGGTTGAGAGTCCGCCTGCCGATGCAGGGGACATGGGTTTGTGCCCCAGTCCAGGAAGATCCCACATGCGACGGAGTGGCTGGGCCCATGAACCATGGCCGCTGAGCCTGCACGTCCGGAGTCTATGCTCCGCAACGGGAGAGGCCATGGCAGTGAGAGGCCTGCGTACCGCAAAAAAACCCAAAAAAAACCCAACCTCCTTCTTAAGCCAGCTTTGGTTCTAGGGAATGAGAAAGGAGATGTTCCAGGGCTGGTCTGTGGTAAAAGAAGAGGCGAGAGGAAGGAGATGAGGCAGCCCACGAGGTGATCCCAGACATATGGCGCCAGAATAAACTCTGTTCACACCTGTACCCTCTGCGCTGTTTCCACGGCCCCCGCTCTTGTTCAGACCTGCATTGCTACTCCCCTACCTTGACTTGTCCTCCTTACGAGCTATCCCAGCCCAGGCCTCATGTTTCGGGAACATGAAACTGGAAAGAACTAGAGCAGGAGGCATATAGCGATCACCATAGCAAGCGTTTTGACAGTTGTTTTGCTGGACAGTGTGCACCAATGACCTTGTGGTCGCCTCCGGAGACAGAGTGAATCTTCGAGTCTGTCTCTTGAGGCGGAGGTAGATGAACACAGGGAGAGGATTAAGAAGGCTTTTCACTTTTTATTTTATATTCTTTGATAGCCTTTGAATTTCTTACGTTGTGCCTGCTTTCATGTATTTCTTATATAATTTAAAATTAAAATATATAAAATGACTTGTAAAAATTAGAATGACAGCATCAGTCTGCTTGGGCCCCGATAAGTCGCTGCCATTGTGGTCTTAACGGTGTGGAACTGGCACACGAGGAGGGGCAGGGCAGGGCAGGGCAGAGGGTGGGTCCAAATTTGTAGCCGGTGCCAAGGCAGATGGCATCACGGGCCAGACTCTGGCACCACCATGGGGCAGGCAACACGAGAGCAGAGTTGGGGAGCTCTTAACTCAGGGCACCCCCAGAACCTTTCCATGCCTCAGTTTCCTCATCTTTAAAATGGGAGTAGGGGCGATGACATTAGTCCCAGCCAACTCACAGGATTTGGGTTTTGTTTTTTTCTTTGGTTTTGTTCTTTCCTGGTGACTTGATGTTCCCATGCATTGTGGGTGTGACATAGTGATTGGATATTGAAGCAAGGTGAAGGGTCAAAGGCAGACAAAATGACTGGAGCCAAGGTGGGACGAGTTAACGACCTGATACATGTTGTAATGACCTACTTCTGCTTGGCATCTCCAGAGAGCTAAAAGCAGGACCTAACCACCATCGTTTCCAAGGAAAGAAAGCTAGTGGCATTTTGTCAGAGTGGCAGAAGAGAGGGCTCAGCCCTGTTTTTGATGGTCTTACGAATTTTAAATGACCACAGGAAAGCAGTGGAGACTTTTCTTGAGATATAAATCTCTCTCTCTATCCTTTAAGAAAGCTCCACAAACAAAATACTATCAAAATGATCACTATTCTGCCAGTCATACTAATGAGGAAATGTACACTTAAAAATTTTTCCCTTCCCTCTCCTCATGACGGAAGCCCAGAGAATGCCAGCTCCAAGGCCAAGTTATCCATCCATAACTAAATGCATGGGCAAGAGCATACACCTGCAGTTTTTTTATTGAAATATAGTTGATTTGCAGTGTTGTGTTAGTTCCAGGTGTACAGCATGTGGTTTATATATATTTTTTCAGATTCTTTTCCCTTATAGGTTATTACAAGATATTGAATATAGTTCCCTGTGCTGTACAGTAGGTCCTTGTTGTTTATCTATTTTATATATAGGAGTGTGTATCTGTTCATCCCCAGCTCCTAATTTGTCCCTCCCCTCCCCTTTCCCCTTTGGTAACCTTAAGTTTGTTTTCTATGTCTGTGAGTCTGTTTCTGTTTTGTAAATAAGTTCATTTGTATCGATTTTTTAGCTTGCACATATAAATGATATCATATAATTGTCTTTGCCTGACTTACTTCACTTAGTATGATAATCTCTAGGTCCATCCATGTTGCTGCAGATGACATTATTTCATTCTTTTTTATGGCTGAGTAATATTCCATTGTGTATATATTCCACATCTTTTTTATCCATTCACCTGTTGACATACACTTAAGTTGCTTCTGGGTCTTGGCTGCTGTAAATATATCTGCAGTTTTTAAACTAATTTTACTATAGAACTAACTTCATGGTTCTCCTGAGTTTTAGTTGTTCACGGTCTTTGTATAAATAAATAAATACACACACACACGTGTACACACATAAAGTAAGGTGTTCTAGAAATGTAGAAAAAAAGAGTACAATTCTTCCACAGTCCCACCACCCAAAGATAACTGTGACAGTTTTGTGTGTGTGTGTTTTTGAAAAGTGTGTTTTCTTTTGCACACATTTAAATTTTTTTCCTGCATTGATACATCAGAAAGACCAATAGCAAGATGATAGCTGTACAGTTTTTACCCTTTCAATGCATAGTGATAATGGAGCAAAGCCTCTGTTCTGCTTTCCAGAAAGTCCTGCTTCTGAGGGAGGTTACCTCATTCACTCTCTCTCTCTTTTTCTTTTCTTTTTTTTTTTTTTTTTTGGCCACATGGCATGTGGGATCTTAGTTCCCTGACCAGGGATCGAACCGGCATTCCCTGCGTTAGAAGCACGGAGTCTTAACCACTGGACCACCAGGGAAGTCCTATTCACTCTCTCTTATTCACAACGGGGGGCTGCCCTGCAGTTGAAGGGATTATTCCACGTTGTTCGGGAGGGAGAACTTGGAGAACTAGGTCTGGTCGTTTTTCTGGCCCTCCTACTTGCTACAGGTCAGACATCCTGAAGGCCAAGAAGAGTTTTGACATTTGGACAAAACCCTAACTGTGGAGGGGCGTCTGCACATTTAGTCCAGTGGAGTTTAGTGCGTTCTTCCTGGAGTTTAGTGTTCTGGTTTGATTGTTACTGGCCTGACTTTTTAGCCATTTTCTGTCCGTTTCTCTAATAAGAGAAACTCTGAAACCTGTAAATTGCGGGAAGTTTCTAACTGTCTGTGGAACACCTGCTGTGTGCCCTCCCCACTCCTACCCCCAGGCAGCCAGTGCTAGTTCCCCACACCTGATCCCCAGGCTCTGGAAGCTTCTCGGGGCCAGCTCTGCACTGGCTCCAGGCCCTGCTCAGCAAACAAAGGACAATTAGCACGTTGTTCTCAATCGAGTTCATAGTGCAAAACCTGCTGGGCCAGGCGCAAGCTCTCTCCGCTGCCCTCCTCCTCGGGTACTTTGACTTTCTAATTGACTGGTGCTGACTCCTGTCTGGGGACCAAAGGAGAACAGAGGGCGGGAAGCAAGGTGATCCCTCGGTGCAGAAGCCCCTTCCACTCCCTCAGCCAGGCTGCGAGCAGCTTTCATGTCCACAATCCTGGCAACGGCCATGGTTCCTCCCAGCCTCCCATAGATAGAATAACTGTAATCAATGCTAATATAATTATATTTTTTTCTTTTTTACCATAATGACTCCTCCCATACAACTTTGGAAATAGCAAATATAAATTTTTTTCCAAGTATATATTTTGGCATCTGCCCTAAACATGTGCTGAGCCCACCTTTAAGGTAATCCAGCTATGCTGATCAGATATACACACATCAGAATTTGGGACACTGGTAGCGTTCTCCTAGATGTCAGTTTCCATAGGATTAAACTAATTTCTACCAATGAGATCGTATTAATTCTGGGAATCTAAAGCTGAAGTTTGTCCTGTTTTAATGAGCACTCATCAACCTATATCGCACTTTGACATGTATCTCTAAGAGTTGGAAGAAATAGATGCCCGCAAAACTTAAAAACCTTTACCCAAAGCAGCATTTTTTAAGTAAAATTTTATCTTCTTCGCAGTCCCTTTGAAAACTTTTTAACTTTGAAAATTTAAGGTCTAGTTATGTGACACATATTAAACTCACCAGGAGAGCATTTAAAAAGTACAGGGGAGGGAACTCCCTGGCGGTCCAGTGGTTAAGACTCCAAGCTTCCACTGCAGGGGGTGCAGGTTTGATCCCTGGTCAGGGAACTAAGATCCTGCAAGCTGCATGGCGTGGCCAAAAAAAATATAAACAAATAAAAATAAAAAGTACAGATGCCCAGGCCTCTCTCCTACCCTCCTTCCCATGTAGATTCAACTGTCCTAGGGGGCCAGCATCACCCTGGCTTTAAAAGCTCCCCAGGTGATTCTAGTAGTAAGCCAGCTTTGGGGATCAGTGTTCCACTCAGTAAGAAGAGGCACCTACACCCCATTGGATGGTCCAGCAATGAATGACATTGCTGATATCCAACTGAAATCAATTAACAAAGAAGGTTACCATTTCAAATTAACCCAGCAGAAAGACTATGGATTAAATGGACAAAAAGTACTAAAGAGTTAGATTTACACATAGAATTGCAGACATTTCTAAGTTAACTATGTCAACATATGTTAGATTTTAACCACCAAGACATTTCATTAGGGTATTTGTGAATCATGTATGGCCTGGAATGATGAACAGGTCTCAGATTTTCTCTCTCCTGTTCTCCCAGCCACTCTGGTTGCCACTGGCAGCCTCAGTCCATGTTGGTCTGTGTTCTTCAGGAGGCTTAGGTCCTCTGTAAGTAACTGAAGGTCCCACATCGACCAGTATTTCTAGACCTTTGCCATGTTGCTCTCCATCTGTCCGAGTGCACACCTGATTTTTTTCTCTCTGCACAGGTGGTGAGCTGCACAGTGCTGTCAGGGCCTCTCCAAATGGATGTTAGAGGCATCAGCCCTGAGCTGGGATCAGGGGTACAGATATAAGCAGAAGTGTCTCCTCACTGTCGTAGGTTGTTTTCTTTTAAACATTTTATTATGAGAATTTTCAAGCATTCAGAAAACTTAAAAAAACACCCATATGCCCACCATCTAGATTCTGCAGTATAGTTGTCCCTTCAACAATGTGGCTTTGAACTACGTGGCTCCACTTATATATTGGATTTTTTCAAGAAATAGTACTACAGTACTACACGATCTGCAGTTGATGGAACCCATGAATATGGAAACATGGATACAGTTATAAAGGAAGTTATAATCGGAGTTTTGACTGCACGGAAGGTTGGCACTCCTAACCCTGACATTGTTCAAGAATCAGCTGTAAACATATTCTGTACTTGCTTTACCCATGTATCTAGCCATCTGTTCATCCGTCAGTTCATCTTATTGTTTGATGCATTTCAATGTCAGTTGTCATTGTTGTCAGTACACTTCACTTAGAAACATTTCAGCAGCAGCATATCAATAATGGTAGGACAGAATTTGTTTAGAGCTATTCTTCTTTTTAAATAAAATTTACAAAGACGAAAATGTACAAATCTAAAGCATACTGTTCTGAGTTTTGACAAATACATACACCTGTGTAATTCAAAGTCCTGTCAAAACACACAACGTTTCATTCCCCTGGGCAAGTACCTTTCTAACCCTTCCTGTCTACCCCTTTCCCCAGGTAACCGCTGTTAGACTTTTTTAAAAGTTACAGATTTGTTTTACCCTCTGTAACATCATATAAAAGGAATAAAATCATATAATAAGTACTCTTTTGTGTCTGGTTGTTTCACTAACGTGATGCATTTGAAATTTACCCATGTTGTTGTGTGTATCAGTACTTCATACCTTTTTATTAGGAGTCTTTGGCCCAACATTGACCAAGAAAGCCTCAAGACAGGCCTGGCAGCAGGTTGGAGCCAGGCAAGGCCACAGCAGTCCTCTCTCATGGATCACTCAGTGACAGAAGTCAGTGGCCTTTCATTAGGACACTTATGCAGCTCCATGGAGAGCAGCGTGTGGGAAGGAACTGAGGCCCCCTGCCAACAGCCAGATGAGTGAGCCATCCTGGAAGCAAGTTCTGCAGCCCCAGGCAAGCCTTCCGATGACTGCAGCTCTACCTTACATAATTGCAACCTCATGGGAGAACTCAAGCCAGTATTCCATGGTGTTGAAATAGTAGCCAGCGTTGCACAGTACAGCTATACCACAATTTATTTATCCATTTACCAGTTAATGGACACAGGAGTATTTTCAGTTTTTGGCTGTTGTGAATAAAGCTGTTTTGAACATTCTTGTACAGGTCTTTTTTGTGGACGTGTGTTTTCATTTCTCTTTGGTAAATATCTAAGAGAGGAACTACTAGATATAGGGTAAGTATATGATAATTTTGTAAAAAAAAGAAAAGGCCAGCCAGATCTTAAAGTAGGTACACTATTTTAAATCCCCATTTTATGAGAATCCAGGCACTCAGACATCCGTACCAACAATTGATGTTGCCATAGTGGTGGTTGTGTAGTGCTATCTCATTTTCTTTGCATTTGCTTTCTAACTTTTAATTTTCTAGTACATGTGAGTTAACACCTGCCATGTGCAAAACATTATGCAAGGGCCTTGCTGCTCAAAGCGTGGCCCATGAACCTGTAGTATTAATATTCTCTGGGAAATGCAGAGTCGCAGGCCCCACCCCAGGCCTACTGAATCAGAATCAGTATTTCAACAAGATCCCCATAGAGTTCTTATGCACATTCAAGCTTAAGCATGGCATTAGGGGATGTAAAGATAAATAATATTGTCCTCAAGAAGTGATGCAGGATAAAAAAGGTGTCGGGGAGGGAAAAAAGGCGAGGCTATTTTAATAGGTAGAATATGATGCTTGTACCATCAGACATGAAAACAAAGTCTGGAGAGATGGGAGAGGCCTTCGTGGGAAGGCATCACCTATCTGGGTCATGAGCAATAGATAGGAAAGAGGGAGGAAGACACGTAACCTTAGCTGCATTGTAGGTTACTTACCCTGGTAAAAAGCAAGAGTTAGATTGAGAGTTGGTGGTAGGAGAGAGAGAAAGCAACCTTTGGACTAGAGTGACAGTCCAAATAAGAGAGAAAGATGGAAAATACAGTGACCTCATGTTCCCCAATCCTGTGTGCTGTGCACATAAAAGATTGTGTAGATAGGTAGAGAGATAATGTTCATTCATTCAAGGAGACTCCTTAGCTTTTAGTTTGAGACCTCAGGATGTAGAACTAATAAGACCGACACTATGTGCCGTAATTATTAGTACTGAAGAAAATCACACAGATTTTCTTCAGTGACAGTAAAGAAACTGCAAACATGAAGACCCAGGACACCAAAAGTGCCACAAAGTATTGGTATGGAAATTGGGTACAAATGTAATTTTATATGTATATAGACAAATGTGTATACACGTACACAAAGTGAAACCATTCGAATTTTGGTGTGGACAATCCAGAATTTAGACAGTTATCACTACTTTTTCTCTATTCGATTTGAACATTATCAGTGTTAGGAGCTAAGACTTGGGGTAAAATGTTATGAATACTTAGTTACTTAGATAATAAAATGAACCAGAGCAGGAGTAAAACACATTCAAAGGGAGTTTGTAGATTGACTCTAGGAGAATTTCTCTGAAATTGTTTCCTCGGGTGTAAAATAGAAAAACGAATTGCCCTATAGGGTTGTTGTGAAGATCAAATGGTCCTCATGAGCTCCTTTCTTCTTTTTTAAAAAATTTAATACATGTTAAATGAACTGTAAGGAATTTTTTAAAGGGAGGGAATTGAGCTCTAATAGAACGTATATAGATAAAATATTTTAAACATATGTTTTGAATTTGAGGCACCTTATCCTCAAAGCAAAATAATTGGGAAATGGGAAAAAAGCCCTTAGACCAGGGAATCTGTAAACTTGCAATAGTTACCTAACTTTTTAGACTGGAAGAAGGAAACAGCTCATGAGGTGATGATGCCAGGTCTACACTGAGACCGGGTAACAGTGCTCCCTAGTGGACTAGAAATGAAAGAAAACACTCAGTTTTCCAAATCCTGAGGGTTTCTCAGCTTGATCTTTCTTGCATATTGTGTTTGCCTTTGGTAAAAACGTGTTCATTTTTATTGCATAATTTATCATTCTGGTTCAGTTATAGACATCTGATATTTTCCCTTACTTTACAGAGATACTTTACAGAGCATACATTTTAAACCTTTAATGATCACAGCATCCTTGAGCTATGGACGAAGTTCAGTGGCAGCTGTTAGGGGACCTGGGCCCTAATCTTAGTGTTACAAACATGCACCGGAAAAGCAGCCTGAGCCATGGCTTTCATATCTATAAAACGGATTTGGTAATACTTGCCTTACTGTGTTCTTGGCCAAATCATGCAAAATACTGTCTGTAAATGTCTTTTAAGTTTGCAGTTACTACAAAATGCAAAATATAATTATGATTTAGAGGAGATATCAGGGTTATGGAAAGAAAATAACTCCAGAAGTACATAATAATAAATATAACTCAGAGTAGAACTAAGTTCTATTAACATACTAACGTGTCATGATGTTACTTATACATATTTTTTTCCCCTCCAGAATCTCTTCATTCTGAGCTCTGAAACCAATGCAGCTTAGCTGTGGGAGAAGGATTGGAAACTAACACTGAACACGCCTGTCTAATCTATCAGGCTCTGAGGCTTCACACGTATCTTTTTCATTTAAACTTTCCAACAACACTTTGAGGAAGGTGTTATTTACATTTTTGCAAATAAGGAAACCAAGCCTCAGAAAAGGTAAGTGGCAGTCTACATTTGCACCCAGGTCTGTTTGGCACCAAAGTTTCCCTTACCCCATGTGGCTAAAACATTCCCCCTTCATCTTCATAATTTTTATAAACAAGAAACACTTCAATTAACCTCCAGTTGTTTTTTTCACCCCACAATTCCATAATTTCCCATCTCCGCTCCCCAGGTCTGCCCACGCTGCACCCAAATGTAAACTAAAACCAAAAGAGAATTTAAACGTGTATAGATGAATTGAGTATGTTATCTGCAGATAGCGATATTTAAAGGAAAATCATAGGCAGTCTTGAAACCGCTTGCAAAGCATTCAGTGAGCCCTGCCCTGCTGTGAGTATCACCCAGTGTTACTGTCGAGTCACCATGTCACAGCCTGGGAAGCGCACGGAAGCAAGAAGAATGAAAGTTTCCTATGTTATTGTCCCGTTAGTTGGGCCAACCCCTTACTTAAACAAAATCCCTTGCCTTTTAAAAAGTCTTTTGGCTAGACAGTAAAGAAAAGTATCTTTGAATCTTCTACACTGACAAATTACATCAGCTAATATTTGAGTTGACTGTCTGAAAAATACTGGTCTTATATAAATATGCTTAAATGCCATGTATATACACTGTATAATGTCAATTTTTTAAAAAGCAGAACACAAAGACAACTATGATTCCAAATGAAAATATAAACATACAGGTAGAAAAGGAGTAAGAGAAAATTAACGTAAGTACCTTCGGGTAGTGGAATTACAGATGATTCTTATCATCTTTTTTTTATAAGCATGAATGACATTTATAATGGAAAGAAGTCTCCTTAATATAAAGAACACAGACATCTTTGATGCCACAACAAGAACCTGAGAAGCTGAAAATGATAGCTGTGTACTTATTTCTCAGTAAGTGTGTTTCTTGTGGAGTAACTTAAGGACAGTGTCCTTCAGCAATAATGTTTAGAAAATGTAAAATCAAAGTATGAAAGGACAGCTTACTCAGGCATTTGTATCCAAGCTGGTGGAATTATTCCTCAGGTTTCATTTTCAAAGCCCACAGCTCTTTCTCCATCTTTTCTGGATGGCTCAGAGTAACAATTTACATTATATTTGTTATACAGTCTGCTCTGTATCTGTTATACAGATACAGAATCCAAGGATGCAGAGGGTGACTATACTCCATTTTACATAGGGGACTTGAGCAACCGTGGATTTTGGTAACCCCTGGGGGTCCTGGAACCAATCCCCTCAGATACCGAGGGATGACTATCTAGAGAAGTACACAAAATACATTACTGAGATAGATTGCCTTTGGTTTTATAATACAGAATCAAACTTCCTGGATGTCTTTGGAGAAAAAAAAAATCCCCAAACGGTAAAACCTTAAAACCCCTCAAACCACAAAGTAAAATCTCCAAAGATGGAGAAATGTACTGGAGGAAGGTGGAGTGAGAGAGCTCAGTGGAGTCAAGTTGTCTATGGCGGAAAGAAGGCACATTCCCTTTAGGCAGAATGATGGAGATAAAAAAAATAACCCAGTAATACTCCATTAAGTTACTAAGTAAACTTGATATTTCCTCAAGTTCCTTCAGCACTGATGCAGCACGCCTTTATCCTTGTCTGCAAAAGCCCAGCTAAAGGGATGCCCAGCTCTCCTTTCCTCTCTTCTCAATGGACTATCCGGACATTTTGTTCTTTGGACATCTGCAAATTCATCTGCTTCAAGTTGCTTTTTTCCTGTACTAAAGGTGCTAGAGAAGTGATAGAAGGTTCTAGAGAAGTGATAGACAGCTACTAAGGGGTCAGACTTTGGTCATGTTGGAGACAGCAGAGGAAGGAAGTGGAGTGAGAAAACTAGACCCAGTCTGAATAAAGAGGAAGGGCAAGGGGACAGCTGGGAGACATCCCTGAGGATGGGGCCCTGTGGTTGAGTGTGTAGTCCCAGCCTGGGTAAGTCGACAATGCCAGGGGCAGGGAGAGGATGAAGCAAGGGTTTCCCTGCCTGAGGGCTTAAGGGTATATAGTTCATCCAATTTTAAAAATAATGTCATTTTTCCATGTTCAATTTTTTTAATCAAATTTATTTAAATAACCTTGTTGTCCCTTCCATTTATGTTAAATTGTTTGAGTGAAGAGCATCCCATCTGTCTCATCCTCCCAATGTTTAATATTACCCTTTTCCTATTTTCTGTATTCATTTCCTCTAAGTAATAAAACATCATAAATGACTTCTACTCAGGCTTCTAGGACCTTTAGGACTTTTCCCAGATTGTATAAAGTAGACAGCACCGAGGTGGACCAACTATTGTAATGACGAGTCAAGATATGGACGACTGTTCACAATTTGAAAAGTAAGAAAGTGCAGTAAAATTTTAAGAGATACCTATGGTGGGTATAATGGCAGAGTCAGAATTGTGAGGAATGAAATTCAAAATGTTGGAACAACTAGATGAAGGTTACAAAAATAAAGCTATGCGGTGACCAGCTGGGAATGGTGTTTGAGGGAGCTCCAAGGAGGAGAGAGAGTGCCAGGAGGTAAATGGGAGCGGGGCACATTCACAGTGACTGAAATAAATCAGCAGAACCATCTGAAGTTCTCAGGTACCTTCTACACAGTCCCCTCCCTGTGCCCATATTGAAATGTGGTTGCCACATTGTGATGTGACAGTAGACCAAGTTGCTCCAGTAAGCAACACCAGCTACTGGAAATGGTTTTCTCTGAGCACCTGCCTCTGTCTTGAAGCCAGCTGGAATGTAAATGATTGTGGGATTGAATGACTTTCTGTGTTATGTGTCTGCCCATCCTTGATATCATCCTATGAACATAAAACTCAGATTTCTGATCTTGGCATTCAAGGCTATCCACACTCTAGCCCAGTACTGCCATCTTCTCTATTTTTTCTGGAATCCACATACTCCATCCAATCTGGTTTTTCTCCATCATTGTGAATTATCGATTCTGCATTATATTTCATACGTTAATCCCCCTTCTCCACTTCTCCACACACAAAAATTGAAAGTAAAATCTTGGGAAAATATATACATAAACACTAACCAAAAGAAAACTGATATCAGAAGAAGGCAAAAAATAATGCTAGAGATAAAGAGTGACATTTTCTACTGAAAAAACAGTCCATCTACCAAGATTATATAACAGTTCTGAATCTGTATGCATCCAATAATATAGCCTTAAAAATATATAAAGCAAGGGCTTCCCTGGTGACGCAGTAGTTAAGAATCCGCCTGTCAATGTAGGGGACACGGGTTCGAGCCCTGGCCCGGGCAGATCCCACATGCTATGGAGCAACTAAGCCCGTGCACCACAACTACGGAAGCTCGCACACCATGCTCTGCAATAAGAGAAGCCACCGCAATGAGAAGCCCGCGCACTGCAATGAAGACCCAACGCAGCCAAAAATAAAAAATAAATTTATTAAAAAAAATATATATAAAGCAAAAAATGAGATAACTGAAGTAAGAATTAGACAAATCCATGATCATAGGGAAGATTTTAACTTTCCTTTTTCAATACCTAATAGAAGAAGCAGATGAAAGTCAATAGGAATATGAAATAATTGAGTAACAAAAATAAACAGATACTAATTTATTATCATCTACAGAATACTATACCTAACAATGGAAGAACACATGTTATTTTCAAATGCACATGGAATATTTCCAAAGTTGGCCATATGCTGGGCCATAAAGCAAATCTCAAAACAAATTTCAGTAGATTAAAATCATAACAACTGTATTGTCTGACCACAGTGAAATTAAGCTAAAAATCAACAAAAAATATAACTAGAAAATCTTCAACTGTTGTAAAACTGATCAATACATTTATAAATAACTCATGGATAAAGGAAAAAAGTCTAAACAGAAATGGGAAGTATTTTGAACTGGATGATAAGGAAAATAAATCATATCAAAACTTGTGAGATGCAGATAAAGCTGTACTTAGAGGAAAATTAATAATCTTAAATGCATATATTAGAAAAGAAGAAAAGTTGAACACCAGTGATTTAAGTGTCCACAATTATCTTGGGATAAAAAGCAAACAGCAACAAACAAGTAAAAACAAAAAGAGAAGAAAGGAAATAATAAAGATAAGAGCAGAAATTAATGAAATTGCAAAGAAATGCACACTAGAGACTATTAATAAAGTCAAATATTCTCAAAAGAAAAAGAAAGAAAATTTTAAAATCCCTAATAAGACTGATTAAGATAAGAAGAAAAGGCGCAAATCACTGATACTGGGTTTTAAAAATACCCTATTTTTAATAGGGGTATTGCCTCAGATCCTACAAACATCACATAAAAGTAATTTGAGGATATTGCCTTAACTGATTCCCTATGTAGAATTTGCTTCCGTGAAGAGATAATGCTTATTATCTCAAGCAAATATTCAAGTCAATTGTGGCAGTTATGTTTTGGCGGGTAAAGTTAAAAAGTGGCCTTTATGTTGCTAAACTGAATTTTTTTTTTTTTTTTTTTTTTTTTTTTAGTTTAGTTAGAGTGACTCAGTTCTACAATGTTTGAAAAACCCTGTGTAAACTGACCAAACTGAGTCTTTGTACATGCAAAACAGAAGACTAGACTTTGGCCCCACAGTTATCCAAGACAATGGGCAGGGCTGCTGTAGTCCCAGTTGGATCCTTTCTGTGGAATAGCTAATTTGTAAATTTCCTCCATTGTACATGCAGGTAAGATCACGTTTTATGTATATTTATAGCCTGTATCTAGTAGAATGAGTAGCATTTTGCCCAGTGGAGACAACATATGTGCAAAAGCATAGGGGCAGGAAATGGCATAGTATATTCGGGGAAGAGCAATGTTTCTGCTGCGGAGTAGGGTATTTGAAGGAGTGCTGAGGGAGAAGCTGGCTGGACAGATAGGCTTGGTTTCATTTGTGAAAGGTCTTGGAACACACATCTTCCTGTATCTGCTTTATCAAAAATTTCCAGACATGGGTGTGATATAGGCAAACTTGTATTTCAGAAGGCACACAAGTTCATTCTTAGAACTTCTCAATCAAGTGAATATGTCTTGTTTCCTTTCTTAGGTTATATGTAACAGCCATATGGAGCCCTCAAAATACTTTCAATCGATTAACTGGTTGATAGACTCTTTCTTTTATCAGTAAACAAGCCAACTTGTTTTATACAAAGTGCTGTGGAAGACCCAGGTATTAGTTTTCTTCCTGCAGGAGTTTACAATATAGTAATGAAATAACACTTATGCACATAACACAGGAAGAAAATGGACCAGGAGTACAAGGACTTGAATTCTGGATACATCTCCTCCATTTTAGTTGTTTATAAAAACAAATATTTAATAAGCACCTATTATGTGTCAGATATCTGTTAGACTTTAGGTATGCACTGATGAGCAAAATAGTCATGGGCTTTGTGTGTCCAATGGAGGATAATGACATCAGACAATCACAAAAATTTATTCAACAAATAATGTATTGAGAATCTAATATGTGCCAGGCACTGTTCTAGGTGCCTGAAGCAATAATGAAAAAGCAGACAGATCTGTGCCCATACAGAGTTACATTCTAGTGGGAGAAGACAGAAAACAAACTCTAGATGTACAATAAATAAGTAATGTATATATCTTATTAGAAGGGGATATGTCTTATGGTAAAAGAAATAGAAAGTCAGGTAAGGGTTTTTAGTAATGAGGAGGGGTACAGATAGGAGTTGGGATGGGTTGTCATTTTATCCAGGACAGTTAGAGTGGTCTCATTGAGAAGGGATGCATAAGCAAAAACTTAGAATTTTGGAGAGTTGACTCTGCATATATCCAGGGGAAATGTATTCCCGGCAGAGGGAACAGCCAATGTAAAGATCCTAATATGGGAGCATTTTGGAGGGTTCCAGGCACAGCAACGAGGCATATCCTCTGAAGCTGGGTAAGCAAGGGGGAGAAAAGCAGATGTAGGAGAGTTTGTGTAGATTTTTAGGGCCTTGAGGGTCACTGTATGGACTTTGGCTTTTCCTGAAAGAAATGGAGAGCCATTATAGGAGTCTGAGTAGGGAGAGAGATGATCTGATTTATGCTTTAATGGGATGACCGGTTCCATGTTACAACCTGTAACTAAATCATGATAGGTGTGTCCTGAAATGGAATAAGTGGGGGACCAAATTTATAAAATACCTGTGTATTGGGCCCTAAGCTTAGCTAGCCCCCTCAGACTCACTGGGTCATCTTGGTGCGGACCTGGTAGCATGCGGTATATATAAGCTCACATAGAATACTGTTCCTTGGAAGTGATGCAGAATGACACATAATCTTGTTGCAGAATGGCACATAATCTAGAAGTGTTCTAGCAGTGAAAGCACATATTCTCAAAAGGAGCGATGTCACCCCCAAAGGGGTGAAAATTGGTTCTTAAGGGACAAAAACTTCCTCTTTTTGATGTATAAAGCACAGATGTACATACAGTATGTAACAGATATGTAATATATTGGCAGTATTTTAATTTCATGGAAAAGATACCTAAAAAGGATCCTTTAGGGATGGGGTGGGAGTGGAAGGTTGTATGATCATAAAAAAGGTTGGAAAACAGTGACTTAAGAAGGGAGTGAGTGGCAGGAAGATCACTGAACTGGGGGTTAGGAAATCACAGCCAAAATCAGCTCCATCATTAACTCTGTGAACTTGGACCGCTTACTTCCCCTTTCGAGGTTCCAGCCTGCCTTCAAATGTAAAATCAGGTAAATTGTATGACCTTTTAGCTTTTCTCCAGTGCTAAAATTATGAGAAGGACTTGAGCTGGCTCTCCGCTGAGTTATAAACACCAGATTATGGGAACTATGGGAATCTATCAGGTATTTGGACCCATCAAACCTCACCTTTCAGTAAAAGAAAGGGATAGCATCAATAGACTTTAAAGTCTGTCTCTGGTCTCTTTCCCTTTATCTATTCTTTAAGCTATCCCCAAAGCTTGAATTCTAGAAATACTGCTTTAGTTCGCTCCAGAAGATTCCTGGATGCAACATTGGAGGCAAGGGTACAATGAAGTTTTGTCTATAAGATGCTCATCAGGGCTTCCCTGGTGGTGCAGTGGTTGAGAGTCCGCCTGCTGAAGCGGGGGACACGGGTTCGTGCCCCGGTCCCGGAAGATCCCACATGCCGCAGAGCAGCTGGGCCCGTGAGCCATGGCCGCTGAGCCTGTGCGTCCGGAGCCTGTGCTCCGCAACTGGAGAGGCCACAACAGTGAGAGGCCCGTGTACCGAAAAAAAAAAAAAAAAAAAAAAAAAAAAAGATGCTCATCAAATGCTTTGGAACCTGTCAACCAGAGTTGCATTGCTTCTCAATTTTCGCACGATTTGTAGACACAGAAGTCCCTTTACAATCCGTCTGGGTTGTCACTTCAAAGAGAACGATGTACGTGGTGGGTGAAGGGATGCAGGAATTAGCAGGATAGAGTACCAGGTTAAAAAACAAAGAGGCTGTGTATTCAAGGCATCTGTAGATGACATCAACTAGACAAGTTTGTGCATACAGTTCTTTGCTTTGGAAGTCCTTTGAGGACAGAGAATGTGTCTGCTAACTCAAATGTTTAGTGCTCAACTCAGTATCCTGTACATAAGAGGATCTTTGTGAAGGTGTCTTGACTATGATGATCACACAGGTCGAAGAGAAAAAAATAAAACTCAAAGCCATAAATCTTTGAGTCCCTTAGTTTGGGTGATCTGTACTGATGTGACCATAGACAAGGGCATTTATCTTCTTTTCCTTCTGTTATTTAATCACCTAGTGGTGTTTCCAGATAAGAAACGTGAGTGGCACTCATTACCTAACTGGAGCATGTGCAGCACAGTTATCATAGGGTATCAATACTCAAACAGCTGTTTTGTGTAATGAATTCAGCTATTCATAGATGAGTTACTATTGTGAAGAATCGTGCTCCACTGAACTGCAGGGACTTCTTGAATGTTGTCAACATTTGGAGGCAATTGGAAGAGGGAACACTATTTAGTGACAAATGGCTAAATATTCAGAATTTCAATGTATACTGGGAAGATAATTCAAGTCAACCTCTAGTTGATCCGAAGAATTTTGGAGTTACTGGCAATGAGGAAAACTATAGAGTCTGCTTGAAAATATCCTTAGGAGTGAAGGAGTTAACTGAGTGTTTAAGCTTTATCTCATGTCCAATGGTCTTGTGGTTTGCCGATTAAAGTCTCCAGTCAATAATTGTTAGGGAGCTGTCATTGATAGCTGTTGCTAGTTGCTGTGTTTCAAAAGCCCGTTGATTCCTCTGCAAGGTGATCATCCTCTATCCCTTTCCTCATTTCAGACCTACTCAGGTCTGCCTGCAAAAGGATCCACCAAATCAACAAGCATGAATGATGAAGACGGCAGCACCATCTACGACAGAATCCAAAGACAGCGGGCATATGAGGACTCAGACCAGCCAGTGGAAGACAAAGGTCCCCTTTACAATGATGTCCATGAAGACTTGAAGGCAGAAGCCAATTTATATGCCACTGAGTTGGAAACCCATGGGTACGGCTCTGCGGCCATTTATGCTGTTGTTGGTCGGGAGAGCACCTCAGCCTCTTTTCAACGAGAAACAGGAGAATACCTCCTGCCTGAAAAAGTATACCCTGAGGCTCAGCATCCTCAACCTGGGGAGCCCCAGGAGAATGGAAGTGAGATGGAAGCAGATCCGACTTCTCCTTCCAGCTTCACCATCCAGCACAGCAGAGCCTTCTCCACCAGCGAGGACTCCCCTACCAGCTATTCTGCTGATGACGTTTCAGAAGAAAACGAATCAGCTTCCACTAACCCTGAGGTTAACCTCTTCGTGAAGGTAAGGGCTGCCTCTGACAGACACACCCGCACACGCAGATGGTGTTTTATTTTGCTCTGAGTGACCAGGGAAAGTTGCATGGTGTCATGGTCCTTGGAGGTCAATATATATTAAAGAGTAGGGCTGATGGAATGAATGGGTTGTTCCATAGTTCACCCAGGACCGCTCAAAATTACAAGAATTGGTAAGTGCATTTAAAAGTGTGTGTCTAATCATTGACTTCTCTATACTACAGGCAAAGCATTTTTTAAGAGTTCACTTATGAGGGAGCAGAAATTGTTGCTCAGATCCTTTCCTTTGTGACAGACATTAAGTGCATTTTCCTGTCTGGTTAAATTTCTTTCATCGTCATCATTTTGAAAAACGAAACTAAGGCTTGTTGAAGTCAAATCGATGGTCCTTCTTAACGTTTCTAAGGTCACAGATAGTACTTCGTACGTATGGTCGATAAATGTTACGTCTGTCACCGAGCTTGCCCTTTTGGCGCCAATATAACTAAAATATCTGATGAGATAAAATGCTTTCTCTAGTAGTAATACACTTAGTGTCAGTGTTAATGTTTAGCCCTTAGTATACTCAAACAAAGAGCTTTGGTGATCTTTGTATTAGACTGATATTCTAATAAAGATTATAGTTATGAATATTATCAAAACACAAAAATCATTTCAGGGCTAAACAAATCATCTTTATAGATCAAGGTGATGTTTTCCCCCACATTCCCCACCCAAATTCATATTTACACAAATTTTTATGTGAAGACAACAAAAATGATTACTCTATGAACCTATAAAAACCCCAGTCAACACTCATTTCTCCCCTTTCCGGTTTCGAATGAACTCCTTTAATGAAATGCACTTTCTTTTCTAATTTAATACATCATTATTTTCTATTTTTCTCTACCTGTTTGGTGTATAAATCGTCTCCTTTATTCTACCACAAGGTCCATTTCAAAAGCACCGAGAGCGTTTGGTTCGTATTTAGGTACCTGGCAAACCTTGCCTGGGATTTTGTTGAGCATTTGGGAGGAAGAAGCGTGTGTAGACAGAGCCCTTGCTCTCAAGAAATAACAATGTGGTACAGGAGACAGACTTGCAAGCTGTGAATATTGGTGAAATGGAGGAGTGAGAGAGCGTTGCGCCGTGGGTATTCTGGGAATGCCCAAGGGTGGACGAAGGAGTAAGGAAAGGCTCCACAGAGGAGGGGACATTCAAACAGGTGCATTCAAGCAGCATTCCAGCCATTATATTCACACGACCGTTGTGTGAGTTTCAAAAAAAGTCACCTTTTTAAAAGTGAGGACTAGGTGTATTTTCCTCAAGACAGAGGCATCCCTGCAACTTCCTGCAAGAGACGAGATGAATCAATCATCATCGTCATGATCATCATCGTCATTATGGGCACATCAAACCATTACTTGCATGTTTGGCAAAGTGTTGATTTCATCAGAAATTAGGCTGAACCAAACAGAAGTAGGAGGAAATAGAAGTGTTGGCATCTCTAGCTGGTACCAGCAACAGGAAAAACTACTTGATAGTGTCATGTGGTTCCTAAGTTACTTAAGATCCGTGGTTCCCTAAAGTAAATATTGGATCTAATTAACTCTTTACATTTACATTCTTTTTAGTATAATTTTGTTAACTAAGTGGACGTAGAATGTACCATCAACCTCAGCTCCTATGTGTGAACTCCTTTTTAGAGATTCTCAGCATCACTCAGTGAGAAGAAGGGCAGTCATAATCCTGGCTTCTCCACCCCCCAGCCCACCTCCACTGCGGTCCTTTATTCAATGAGGAGGGAAATGAGTAATATGAAAACAGGTGATACAGGGCTGCAGGGCTTGCGTGGGAGTAGAGGGCGTGTGTGTGACCAGCCCAGGCTCCTCCCTCCTCCCAGCTCTGCAGAGGGGCTGCTGGAACCCCTGCATTGGACGGGGATCACCATCTTCCTAGCGGGCTTGTTGCTGGTGTTCTGGGGTTGTTCTCCTCCTCCTGGGCTGTTTTGGTGTAGACCACTTGGGCTGCAGGTACACCTGTACTCATTTGTGTATGTTTCCACCTGTCTGGACAAGTCAGAGAAATTGTCACGCAGGTTAATAACCGTGTTCAACCAACTTTTCATTGAGGCTCGGCCATTTCAGGGTGTTGACCTGTTACTTACTTAGTTAAAATATGTCATTTATTTATTCATTCAACAGAGAGTTATTGCGCCAGGTTCTGGGTGTACAACAATGAAGAAAACAAAGGCCTGGCTCCCCAGCACTTTGCATCGTAGTGGGAGAGACAACAGATGGACAAATAGAGACGTAAATATAAAATGTGCCGAGTGGTGATAGTACCATAAAGAAACATAAAACAAAACAACGGGTGTGTTAATTTCCTACTGCTGCCCTAACAAATTACTACAAACGTAGTGGCTCCAAACCACATAAATTTATTCTCCTGCCTTCCGGAGATCAATCGGAAATGAGTCTTAAAGGGCTAAAACAAGGAGTCAGCAGAGCTGTGCTCCTTCCGGAGGCTCCAGGCGAGAATTTGTTTCCTCCATTCTTCTAGCGATGGTCCTCATTCTTGACTCCTGGCCCATGTCACATCTCCCTTTCTCTCTGGCTTCCAGCTTCACCTTTTTTTTGGCCACACCATGCAGCATGCAGGCTTTTAGTTCCCCGACCAGAGATGGAACTCGTGCCCCCTTTAGTGGAAGCGCAGAGTCTTAACCACTGGGCCTCCAGGGAAGCCCCCAGCTTCCCCTTGCCTTCCAATCTGACTCCTTCTGCATCCCTCTTATAAGGAAACCTGTGATTAGTTTGGGCCCGCAGGATAATCCAGGTTAATCTCCTCATTTCAAGATCCTTAATTTAATCACTTCTGCAAAGTCCCTTTGGCTTCAAAGTCTCTGGGAATTAAAGCATGGGCCTATTTGGGAGCCATTGTTCAGCTTCCCACAGTGGGACGAGAATGATGCTGAGTAGGGGTGGGAGGAGTAGGGGTAGCCGGGGCGTGGGGGCGGGGGAGATAAGAGAGGTGGAGGTGGGTACAGGTCACGCCTAGGCCTGATGAGCCGTTGACAGAGCTTCCACTTTTTTTTTTTTTTTTGTGCGGTACGCGGGCCTCTCACTGTCGTGGCCTCTCCCGTAGCGGAGCACAGGCTCCGGACGCGCAGGCTCAGCGGTCATGGCTCACGGGCCCAGCCGCTCCGCGGCATGTTGTATCCTCCCGGACTGGGGCACGAACCCGCGTCCCCTGCATCGGCAGGCGGACTCTCAACCACTGCGCCACCAGGGAAGCCCAGAGCTTCCACTTTTACTCTGAGCGATAAGGGGAGTCATCAGAGGGTTTTGGAAGGGAAATTCTGGCTGCCTTTTTGATGATAGACTACAGCAGAGAAAGGGTAGAGGCAGGGAGGACAGGTTGGAGGCCCTTGAAAAACTAGGCAGGGGAGGACGGTGGATTGGACGATGGTGACAACAGTGGAGCTGGTGCCAAGTAGATTGGGATTGTTGGGAAGAGAGAGCCCAGAGGTTTTGCTGGTGGGTCTGATGTGTAGTATAAGGAAGGGAAGGAGCTAAGTTTGACTCTAGGGGTTTAGACAAGAGCTATTGAGTGAATGGAGATGTTATTCTCACTTCACCTGTGGACCTCTTCTCCAGGAACATATGATCCAGAAAATGGTTCACAGTCATTCATATATCCACTCCTCCCTCCCTCCCTTCCTTCCTTCCTTCCTTCCTTCTTTCCTTCCTTCTTTCCAACATTTACAAGATACTTACTACGTGCCACATACTGGATGTAAGAGATGAATGCAGCACAACCCAAGTGCACTGTCCTGTGGGCAAAGACAGAGAAACACAATTCTTGAAAATAATAAGAGGAAAGAAATAACTGCTTCTTGGTCATTGGCTGAGATCCAGTGAAGGAAAAGTCTCTAGTGAGAGCTGCAATTCATGTCGTAAGGCAACCAAGAGGAGTTGTCAGTTCAGAATTTGCTGATAGGATTACAAGAATTTCTTGCTGCTTTCTGCTAAAGTTGAAGGACCTGTAGACATTTTCCTAATTGTGTGTGTGTGTGTGTGTGTGTGTGTGTGTGTATGGAAGAGAAAGAAAGAGAGGGACGAGAGGGACAGAGACTGAGGGAGGAGAGGAGATAGAGATATAGAGGGAGATAAGAGAGATAAGAGATAGAGAGGGAGATGGAGAGGGAGAGAGAGAGAAAAAAAATATTCTGGTATTTAACACAAAGGAAAAAAAGTAATCTGACGATGACAGTTGCAAAGAAAAATGGTACAGTTGAACACCATTTGTCCTGCACATAATTGATGTCATTGATTATGGAAGGCAGTATATATATGTATGCTGTAGAGCACGTTTTCAAGTCAGGTTGCATGGTTTGAATCCTGGCTTAGCACATTAATTTCTGTTAAATTGTTTACTACTTTTCTCATTGGTAAAATGGATGTCATAATGATACGTTCCTCATAGGGTGGTTATGAAGATTGAATAAGAGAATCCTTGTAAATTGCTTAGTATAGCATCTGACGTATAGTAAATGCTCAATATTTAGGAGGCTAAATTATTATTGTTTATTGTGATGAATTTGAATCATCCATAAAATAACAATTTTTATTTTAGGCACTGTGCCTTATAGTTAGTAGACATTATAAATGTTCTGTTAGCTGATATTAATGTGACGGTGTAATATTGTGGAAAGAGCACTGGTCAGGAAATTCTAACACGACTTTGTCAATGATTCACTATGAAACATTCTTGGACCCAAGTTTCCTCATCTCTGAAGTGCAGTCCATTCCAGCTCTTACAGTCTTTGACCAGGGTATGTGGCTCCAGCTCTGTATCAGTGTCACGTGCCTGGCACCATCTATTGTCCACTTGAGCAGACCGCTTGATAGTGATTAGGGTCTCTAGATTTGGGTGTGGTAGGGAGGGCCAGCAGGAAATCAACACGCCTTTCCACCCTCAGCTCACGTGAAGCCTGTCCCTTGGAAGGCATCCTCAGGGGCTGTCTCTGATTAGGCACTCACAGAGTCCCCATGTAGAGTTGCACAGGTTGTGCACTGAGCAAAGTTAGGGGGCCCCATTCACAGAAAATATAAACGGCGTCCTTCTAGAGTCAGGCAACATATGAGCCCTGATAAATGTTTCTTAGACTCATAGCCTGGAGTATTTTTGTCTAAAAGAGTGACTCCCTATAATTTGGTTCAGCATAATGGAAAGAGTCACAGAATTGTCAGTAGAACTTGTTATTATTGCTGTAACACAGGAGCCTGATGCTGTTTCAGGGGTCATGGTATCCGAATAGAGTATTCAACCTAGTCCACGGGCTGTTAGAATACTGTAATTAGGATAAAAAATATTAAGCCATATTTCTATTTAACCTAGTCCTCTTAAATGTTATTTTATATATTTCATCACATGTACAGTGTATTCTTGCAGTAGTACGTTAATATAATTTGTAAATGAATAAGTATACATATATTGTGGGGAAATGTGTAAGTTCTGTGTTGGGAGGCATGCTCAGTTTTTACACTCTTATTGACTCATAGGCTTTCCTTCCTTTTCTGCCACCACCTGGGGTCTGAGACTCTTTCCTCAGCCAAGAACAAGTGAGAATAAGTCCCCTCACCTCCCGGGTCCTTCCCGGGAGTTTTCATAAGCAACACACTGAGTCCATTTGCTTTGGAGGCAAACAAACATTCACCGTCTCAGTCGAGGAGCTAAGAAATCGCATGGAGGAAATGAGGGACATGCAGCTAGATTTGCATGTGGAGATCTGATTCAGGTGAGGAGCAGTGGGGATGTGCCGGGTGGTGGTCTCAGCAGACGCAAAGGCACAGCACATATGCACGTATATGTGAGAAGATATATTTGGCTGGAATGGAGGGAAGGTCCACATTGGTACAGAGCAGAGGCTGAGGTCGAAGAACCAGGAGTACAGTCTTTTTTTTTTTAATCATATCTTTTATTCTCCTATTATCTTTGGGTTTTTTGCTGTTGGTTTGTTTATTGAAGTAGGGTTGATTTACAATGTTGTGTTAGTTTCAGGTATACCGCAAAGTGATTCAGTTATACATACATATATAATTTTTTTCAGATTCTTTTCCCTTATGGGTTATTACAAAATATTAGGTATAGTCTTTCATGGCAAACCGAGCAGCTTGGATTTTATCCTGAAGGCAACTGAGTGTAACAGAATGTTTTGAAAGAGAATATCATGAGCGAAGCAATGTTTAGGGTGACGGATAAGCAAATTAAAAAGTATTTCCACCTGTTGGTGTAGAACAGGACAAAACAGACATCTACCAACTTTCATTTCTAAGATTAGTTCAAGCATTTGAATGTAAATACATTGTGTATAATGACTATCTCCTTTTTTAGTTATTTATTCATTCAGCTGTCTGTCTGAATATGTCCAAGTATTTAGATCCTTGATTTCATACAGACAAATTTCTGGAAAAAGTTACCACACGTGATGCTGATTTATATACTATCTATATGGGTATCTAGGTACTTTATATTTGGTTGGGGGAGAGGGATAATGTGGGTTTGGCACCAAGTTTGTTGTTTTGTTTTTTTTTTTTTTGCGGTACGCGGGCCTCTCACTGTCGTGGCCTCTCCCGTTGCAGAGCACAGGCTCCGGACGCGCAGGCTCAGCGGCCATGGCTCACGGGCCCAGCCGCTCTGCGGCATGTGGGATCTTCCTGGACCGGGGTACGAACCCGTGTCCCCTGCATCGGCAGGCGGACTCTCAACCACTGCGCCACCAGGGAAGCCCTGGCACAAAGTTTTGATTGATGTTGTTTTAGTACAGTTCCCAGTAAAAAAATGTGTTTGTGAGGTCTGTCTTAGCCTGGCTGGACTACTCAAAAGTTTTACATTTAGATGCCTGGAGATAGCTGGAGCCCTGCAAGGGGCTCCCTGTTCACAAGCCCTAGGAACAGCCTGCTTTAATGTCAGTAATAAGCACACATCAAATATGTCTTTGGAAACGTCTGTGAGAAAGTGGAAGTCTGAGCCTGTTGCGTGTGCCCAACTATGCTTTCGTGGAACCCTTGAAACATATGAGTATGGAACAAGGGGCAGTTTTGAACAAAGATTTCTACTTCTTGTCATAATGTCCTCTTAATTAGGGAACAATCAAGCCCAAATCACTTTCTAGGTGCCCGTATGAACTATCTGCTCACTGAATCAATGCCATCAATCAAAGAGAGAACAGAATCCTAGTGCTATAACAAGAATATTGAAAACCAGATGAGTCAAGTAACTTGCCCAAGGCTGATGGCAAATTAGTAGCAAAACCAGGGCTTTGACCAGCCCGCCGCTTCCAGGGCACTTTCCTTCCTATTGGCGTTCCTAGCCTGGGGTGCTGGATGCTCGTGAACGAGCTACAGGAGGTTCAGGAACATTCTAAAACTCCATGCAAATTTTTTGTGGAAGCTGCTTCCCCGAGGGTCCATGAACTCTTGCTGTTGTCTATCTCTGTGATGCATTGCGCTTCCCCACCTGGGTCCTCATGCCTTGTGTCTCCATGTGGGAGGGGGAGAATGACTGAGCAGCCCAACTAACTCCTGTCCTTTCCGTGGAGTCAGCCGCTTGCTCTAAGCCTTTTAGCAACTTGAGAAACCATGGGAAGGAACACTGACAAAAGAGTAATAAAGATGCATTACCTGAATCATCATGGGGGGATTATGTCCACTCTGAAAAGGAAGGTGATGTGATATTCTGAAATACATACCACCAAATTAGAATCCACCTATTTTCCAAGGGAAATTTTGGACATTTTTTCCCCAGAGGGACTGCTAACTTAGTGTCAACTCAACCACACCTCATCCCACCACCTTGGTGGGCAGTGTCACCAATTGTACAAGCTAAAACTTTTTAGTAACTTAGATTTCTGCTTCTTTACTGCCCAACATTCCAGTCAATTTCACCTCCTAAAGTGTTCTCATCTCTCCATCTTGGCCACCATTGGCCATGGTCATCTTGACCACAGTTATTCAACTTGTCGCTCTGCCTCTAGACTTATCTTCCTCCTAAGAAGCCCCACATAGTCACCAGAATGGCATCTGAACACACCATTCCCTGTTTCAAGCTATACAGTGGCTCCCCACTGCCCCCAGGAAAAAGGCTGGCATGAGAGAATGTACAGAAGGGTCTTCATGCCTCATCAGGCTTTTAGCCAAGACCTCATCACCTGCTATTCTTCACTCACACTTTGCCTTGAAAAATGTTGACTTGTATTTCCCTGCATACTTCATGTCATTTCATGACACTGGGTCTTTGCTCAAGCTGTTCTCTTTCAGTGCTCTCCCTTCCTGGGACAGCCTACCATCCTTTCAGACCCAGCCGAGAAGTCACCTTTTCCAGAAGCTTTTCTTGGCCCCTCCAGGCAGGGCTGGGTTGGGTCTTACCTCAGTGTACCAGTCTGCTAGGCCTGCCGTAACAAAGTACCACAGACTGGGTGGTACAAAGTACACAGAAATTTATTTTCTCTCAGTTTGGAGCTTAGAAGTCTCCAGAGTTCTCCAGGAGGCTAGAAGGCTAGAATCAAGGTGTGGCATGGTTGGTTTCTTCAGAGGCCTCTCTCCTTGGCTTGTAGATGCTGTCTTCTTCCTGTGTCTGCCCGTGGTCCTTCCTCTGTGTGTGTCTGTGTCCTAATTTCCCCTTCTTATAAGGACACAAATCATATTGGATTAGGGGGTCCACTCTAATGATACCATTAGGATCACCCTAATGATCTCATTTTACCTTAATTACCTCATTAAAGACCCTGTCTCCAAATACAGTCACATTCTGAGGCACTAAGGATTAGGATTCAACATATGAACTTTGGGGAGACATAACTCAGCCCATAACACTTAATGTTATAATTCTCTCACTGAAGGAGCATCTGTCTTTTATCCATTTTCATATACACAGTCCATGGCTACTTAAATGATGATTGAATTAGAAAGGAAGGAGGGAATAAGTTACTCCTAGGGAGGCTCAGGGCAATGGGTGGGGGAGGAAGGCTTGTCCCAGGGGCCTGCAGCTGTAATGAGAACGGTGCTCCAAGCCCCTGTGTTAGTCTCATAGAGCTGCTGTAACAAATTACCATAAACTTGGTGGCTTAAAACAAAAGGAACTTATTCTCTCATTGTTCTAGAGGTCAGAACTCTGAAGTCAAGGTGTAGGCAGGGTCACACTCCCTCTGACAGCTTTAAGGGAGAATCCTTCCTGCCTTTTCCAGTTTCTGGTGACTCCTGGCATTCCTTGGCTTATGGCTGCATCACTCCCATCTCTGCTTCCATCATCACATGGCCTTCTCTCCTGCGTCTCTGTATCTGTTTTCTCTTCTCTTCTTTTATAAAGACTTGTTAATGGATTTAGGACCCATCCTAATCCAGCATGATCTTACCTCAAGATTCTTCATTTAATTACTCTACAAAGACACTTTTTCCAAATAAGGTCACATTTACAAGTCTGTTTGGGCATAGCTTCGGGGAGGGAGGAACACTTCAACCCACTACATACAGCCCCTGAAGGTAGGACTGGGTTGAGTTGAAACATGGGAACTCTGGACATGGACAGCCACTCCTGGGATCCACATATCCCACCCAATGCAAGGGGTTCTATGAGAATTCAGTGGACTGTTTGCACCTTCATCGCATTAGTTCTGCAGCATTCATGAGACCTCCTGGCACGTGCCTAGCATCACCCTGAAGTTGGGCAGGAAGCCAACCACTGAGTGCTTAATGTCATTTGCTGGGCTTAGAAGGGATGTTTGAGTCAAAGGACTTGAGGATTCCCACAGCGGTTGGTGTGAAACAGTGTAAGGAATGGCCTGCGGAAACAGTGTGGCCGTAGCTCATTCCACATGTCCTGGTTCCTGGGTCTAGCTTTGTGTTTCTGCATCTATATAATTGACCAAACACTGTTCTGACAAACACAGTGACCAAGAGAAGGAGAGTAGTGTCAACACTGGGAGAAAGAACGTCCACTGACTGGGATGGGGCTGACGATCAGAATATCTGGGGAGAGGGACAGTGACACGGATGATGGATCCTTTTCTGGACTCCCATTTTTTAAAGGGTAACTCACCAAACTGTCAGCGCCTTGACGGAATGGATGATGTCTTTCTTACTTCCACAACGCATTGTCCTGTGGGGTGCTGGGCTTGTCGTAGGGGGCTCCATAAATGTTGGACAAACTGAACTGACCCTTCAGGTAGCCTTCACCCAGTGTTCTCTAGCTACATCTTACTCACCTGTGTTTGTACTCCCACCATTAGTGTGGAGGCTGGCCCATAGTCATAAATATTTTTCAAATTGAATTAAACTGAACTTGTTATGGGAAAAGTAGTTAAGTTTTTTTTGAAGGGAAAGCTTATTAGTGTATTCTGGGAAATGTGATCAGCATTTTCAAGCAAAGGCCCTATGTCCCTGCATCCATTGATGGGGGATGGGGGATGGGTGAATGGTAAGTCATGGTAAGGAGCCAGGTGATATGGGGGAGAAAGGAGAAGGAGAAATTCATATTACCTGAATGTTTTCTTTGAACTATGTGCTGTAAGTCACCTGCTTTATTGAAATTATCTCTGTAATAGGACTTAGGAGCAAGGTCCGCATCTGGATTCTGACACTGGGTAACCATGCAATGTTGGGGAAGTCGTTTGCACTCTCTGGGCCTTAGATTTCTCAACTGTAAAATAAACAGTTGGAATAAGTTGAGCCCAAGAGCCCCCACTGGTTCTAACCTGCGGAGCGTGGAAGCTTCATTCTCCTCTACAGTAAAATAGTTTCCCTCCCACGCCCCCACCCCAGCTTAAATTTATATTATCATGAGGCTCTCTGAACTATATACTGAACATACTCTTAGACAGTCCTGTGACTTGTTAAATGGGGGAAAAGGGAGATAGCGAGTAACAAAGAAAAAGATGTTCTCACACAGAAACAGGATTTTGACTCAACTCATATTGAATAATAACAGGTTTTGGAGCCCCATTGACTCTTCTCCCCTTTTGAATAGGTTTACCATTTGCATGGTTCAAAATTTGAAAGGTACAAAAGATAGTCTCTCCCCCACCATACTCCTTCAGACATCCCATTCCCATTTTCTGAGGTGATTTATTCTAAACTTTCATGTATGTGCTTCCTGAGACATTTTACACACATCCTGGCAAATATATGTATGTTTGTATATTCGAAATTATCTCTTTTCCCTTTTATTTAATACAGATGGTATTATTACTATATATCCTATTATGTACCTTCCTTTTTTGAGAGTCAGTTTTGTTGGGACATAATTTACATACACTAAATTCAGCAATTTTAAGTGTACTCTTCAATGAATTTTGAACAGATATATACAGCTGTGTAACAATCATCACAATCATGATATGGAACATTTCCATAATCTCAAAAAGGTCTCTCTTGACCCTTTGCCATGAGTCCCCTCCAAGCCACACCCTGAATCTTGGAAAACACACATCTTTCTATCATTATAGTTTTACCTTTTCAAAAGTATCATATAAATAGAATTAAACTCTGTAATCGTTTGTATGTGGTTTCTTTCTCTTAGCATAATGCTTTTGAATTCATCCGTGTCAGTACATATATCAGCAGGTGGTTCCTTTTTATTACTGAGTAGTATTCCATTGTGTGAATATACCACAATTCGTTCATTCATTCAGAAGTTGATGGACATGGATTCTTTCCCAGTTTTTGGCTATTATTAATAAAATGGCTATAAACATTCACATATAAGCTTTTGTGTTGATTGTGTTTTCATTTCTCTTGGTCAAATACCTAAGGGTGGAATTATTGGGTCATATGGTCAGTGAATGCTTAACCTTATTAAAAAAAATCTTTCAAATTATTTTCAAAGTGGCTGGAAGAATTTATAAAAGATTTCTTTTTGCTCCTTTTCCAGTACTTGGTATTTTCAATCTTTTAAGTTTTAGGTATACTGATAAATATATAATGATCTTTCATGGCAGCTTTAATTTACATTTTTTCTAATGACTAATAATAACGTTAAGCATCTTTTCATGTACTTACTAGCCATCATTAGATCTTCTTTGATGAAGTATCTGTTCAAATATTTTGCTTATTATTGTTATTTTAGCATTATCATATTATTGAATTTTAAGAGTTCCTTATATGGTCAAGGTACAATTTCTTTATCAGGTAAATATTTTGGAAATAGTTTACAAAGTGACTTGACTTTTCATTTTCATAAGTGTCTTTTTTTTTTTTTGGTGATACGCGGGCCTCTCACTGTTGTGGCCTCTCCCGTTGCGGAGCACAGGCTCCGGATACGCAGGCTCAGCGGCCATGGCTCATGGGCCCAGCCGCTCCGCGGCATGTGGGATCTTCCCGGACCGGGGCACGAACCCGTGTCCCCTGCATTGGCAGGTGGACTCTCAACCACTGCACCACCAGGGAAGCACCCATAAGTGTCTTTTGAAGACTAAAGATTTTGATTTTGATGAAGTCCATTTATCAATTTTTTTCTTCTATGGTTTGTGCTTTTTGTGTTCTAAGAAATATTTGTCTAGTCCATGGTCACAAAGATATTCTCCTATATTTTCTTCCAGAAGTTTCTCAGCTTTAGGTTTTATATTTAGTTCTATGATCCATTTTGAGCTAATTTTTCATAGGGTGCAAATATGGCTTGCATCTATCTATCTATCTATCTATCTATCTATCTATATCTAACTTTATCACAATCTCTCTCTCTTTCTGCAGCTCCATCCCTTCTGGTATTTAGATCTGCGAATTCTAGCTGCCTTGACCTTCTGAAACACCAAACTCTGTTGTCTCCTCAACTCAGAAAGACCACCAGCCTCTATTTGGGTTCTATGCTGTCTGTCTCTAATGTCTGAAAACCATCACTTTGTGAAGTTTGTCTGCTTTACTCAATATTTAAAGAAATCTTCCAATTGTTAAGTGTAAATCTGGTTCCTTTTAATCCATCCTGGCCAGAAATGGAGGTTGTCAAAATTGACTTAAAATCCCCATTTCACTTGGGTTGCTTCTCCTTTCTTTCCAGATATTGGCCCCTTAAAGTCAAGTTTGAATTGGAGTTTGGAATATAGCCATGAAGTTCAACTAGACTAAAGTCTAATGATAATGACATTAAAGTGATATAGTAGGAGTCAGCTATCGCAAGTATGTTGGCCTTCAGGCAAAGACTGCTTGCTGACCTTCCATCTTTCTATTTCCTTTTAAGACTATGTTGTCTTTTGCAAAGTCTTTATTTTGTACCTTAAGTTCTGAGTAATGACAAGACAGGAAAACAAATGTCCCAGCTAATCATTCACCAACATAAGTCATAATACAATTCCATCTTCTCATCTTTTAACCTCTTACCATTCAAGCCTCTGATGATTCCATGAGTTCCTTGGATGACCCTAGGAAAAGAGGTCTTCACTACTATAAAAAGCGAATCCTAGGGGCTTCCCTGGTGGTGCAGTGGTTGAGAGTCCGCCTGCCGATGCAGGGGACATGGGTTCGTGCCCTGGTCCAGGAAGATCCCACATGCCGCGGAGCGGCTGGGCCTGTGAGCCATGGCCGCTGAGCCTGCGCATCTGGAGTCTGTGCTCCGCAACAGGAGAGGCCGCAACAGTGAGAGGCCCGCATGCTGCAAAAAAGAAAAAAAAAAAGAAGGGAACCCTATGTTTAAAAAAAATTTTTTTTTTAATTTATTTTTGGCTGCGTTGGGTCTTCATTGCTGTGTGCAGGCTTTCTCTAGTTGCAGTGAGAGGGAGCTACTCTTCACTGTGGTGCACGGGCTTTTCACTGTGGTGGCTTCTCTTGTTGCGGAGCATGGGCTCTAGGCGTGCGGGCTTCAGTAGTTGCAGCATGCAGGCTCAGTAGTTGCAGCACATGGGACCTAGAGTGCGTAGGCTTCAGTAGTTGTTCCATGCGGGCTCAGTAGTTGTGGCTCGTGGGCTCTAGAGCGCAGGCTCAGTAGTTGTGGTGCATGGACTTAGTTGCTCCACGGCATGTGGGATCTTCCCAGATCAGGGATTAAACCCATGTCCCCTGCATTGGCAGGCGGATTCTTCACCACCGTGCCACAAGGGGAGTCCCAGGAATCCTGTTTTTAAGCTACCTTCCAATACCCAGGCCCAAAGTGTCCAGAATGGATTTGCGTATAAATTGTATTGTGTACATGGGAAAATGCACTGACTGGCAGCTCTGCTCCCAAATGACACTCCCTTAAAAATATGAGATGACTCTCCCTGTGAGTGGAGCATGAAGTTTAGCCCTGAAACCAAATATTTTGTGTAATCTTGTGAGGTCAAAGATTAAGAACCTGGGCTTTAAGCCATGCCCCATTTTTATGATTTATAAGCAGACCCTTCCTCTCATGAGCCTGTGGGTTTGCAAAAGTGCTAGCGTCTCATCATTGCCTGGACTTGGTGCACAACAGTAACATGGCAACAGCTGAAATAAACAAGAGAATGCATTGTTTAGGAAACCACTAAGGTTCTGAGGTTTCAATGATAACAATTTCAGGGTAAGTATGTAAGGTGGTAATGAATAACTGACATGAGTGCCTTTTGTTAATTGCAGTACAACTGCATATTTTCTTCCCCCTACAGAAGTATTTTTGTCCTGTTCTCCTAAGGTAGCAAGAAAGGAAAGAATTTGGTGGAGAGTCTTTTTATATTTACAATAGCAACCCTCTATAAACTGGCTTGATTCTTCTAGAACCGTGCTATTCAAAACACGAGCCATTAGCTCTGTGTGGCTATTTAAATTTAAACTGATTTAAGTGAAAAAATCTTAAAAATGCTTTTCCTTAGTCATGCTAGCCATATGTGGCTACTGGCTACTATATTGGAAAGTGGAGCTAGGGAACATTTCTAGCATTATAGAACGTTCTATAGGACAGTGCTACTGTAGAGCGTCCTGGGTTCAGCTGTGGCATGAAGACCAATCATTTGTGTGGTCACAGGCCCTTCCTTGGGTCTTTATTCCCTTGTCTAAAAATAAGAGATAGGGTGATTGCGTTTAGTGAGACAGAAGAGTGGTCATGCCCACAAAATAAAGAAATCACCAGTGAAATTTATTCTCATCGATAAATAGTATCTGTGCTACAAGTTCATAGGAATCAATTGGTTTAAAATGGCAACTGTTTAGGAAAAGCTCTACAACTCATAACCAGCGCTTGTGAATCTCAGTAAATCTGTCAATAACCATTGGCCATGCCCAAACCCATTGAAGGTGTCTCTGTGGCAATGTTACCCATCAAAGCTGCAGTAACTTTGAGGACTGAAGATGCTGCCTCACCAGCCACTTGGGCCAAACATAGCATTAAGCCTGGAGCCCAGATACAGAGATCAAGGTCCTTCTCCTCAATCAAAACAACTTGCCACAATAAAGCAGGGAGGGTTATCTGGGGTGGGGGAAGGTGGCTGCTTACTGAGAAGATATGAGGGTAAAGTCTGAGCGATTCTCTTGTAAGTGTGATGAGTTCTTATTCCATAATAAACATTGTATTACTGAAAGAATGAGCTCAGGTCTATTGCCTGTTCCTTCCTGTGTATCCCTTTAATCCATCTCCAATAAACAGGTTGATGAGTCTTTATGGAGCCTGCACTGCACTTGGGGTGCAGATGCTGTGAGAGGTAGAAAAGCAGTCTAAGACGGGGGCCTTTTCTGTGAGGCTCTGACCTGCTGGCTAGAAGGAAGGATTAACACACACCATGAAGCATTTAGAAATTAATATGAGAGTTGAGAGAGAATCAGTTGCCAGAATACATGATGTATGGTATCAAATAAGCACTGAAGGTAAGAGTGTTGGACTTATCAGGGAGGGCTTCATGGAAGGGGCAGACCTTAAACTTTGAAGGAAACGTAGGCACACAGGCTGCAGACAGGACGAAGGACAAGATGCCAGGCCTCAGCAATCACATCATCCTTCTCAGTCCTACGTCACTGGGAGGCAGTTTAGCATAGTGGCTTATAGCAGAAAGCCTTGGAGCTAGACTGTGTGACTCACATCCTGATCCTGTCTCTTATTAGCTATGTAGACTTAGGCAATTTATTTAACCTTTCACTGGATTATTATGAGGATGAAATAAGTTCATATATGTAAAAGTCTTAGGTACAAAATAAGCATCATATAACTATTAGTGGCCCCCTCCCACTCCAATCTCTTTTTCTCAGGCCTTACTTGTTTTTACCTGTATTTACATTGAACATCTCTTCTTTTACTAGAAGCCTCAATAATTCATATTGACTTGATATTTCCCTGACTTTATTCAGTTTGGTTTTCCTGATTTCTAATTTTTGCAATAAGTAAATATACCTTATTTAGGTCAAACCAACCCACAGAATTGTCCTGGTGAATGCTTCAGTTTTTTTTTTTAATTTATTTTTTTTGAAGTATAGTTGATTTACAATGTTGTGTTAATTACTGCTGTACAGCAAAGTGACTCAGTTATACAAATATATACATTCTTTTTCATTCTTTTCCATTATGGTTTATCACAGGATATTGAATATATAGTTCCCTGTGCTGTACAATAGAACCTTGTTGTTTATTCTGTATATACTGGTTTGCATCTGCTAATCCCAAACTCCCAGTCCTGCCCTCTCCCACTTCCCTCCCCCTTGGCAACCACCAGTCTATTCTCTATGTCCCTGATTTTCTCTCTGTTTCATAGATAGGTTCATTTGTGTCATATTTTAGGTACATATAAATTATATCATATGGTATTTGTCTTTCTCTTTCTGACTTACTTCACTTAGTATGATAATCTCTAGTTGCATCCGTGTTGCTGCAAATGGCATTATTTCATTCTTTTTTACGGCTGAGTAGTATTCCATTGTATTGTATATATGTACCACATCTTCTTTATCCATTCATTCATCGATGGACATTTAAGTTGTTTCCATGTCTTGGCTATTGTGAATAGTGATGCTATGGACATAAGAGTGTGTGTATCATTTTGAGTTATAGTTTTGTCTGGATATATGCCCAGGAGTGGGATTGCTGGATCATGTGGTAATTCTATTTTTCTGAGGAACCTCCATCTGTTTTCCACAGTGACTGCACTGTTGTTCCCACCAACAGTGTAGGAGGGTTCCTTTTTCTCCACACCCTCTCCAGCATTTGTTATTTGTAGACTTTTTAATGATGGCCATCCTGACCTGCATGAGGTGGTACCTCATTGTAGTTTTGATTTGCATTTCTCTAATAATTAGCAGTGTTGAGCATCTTTTCATGTGCCTACTGGCCATCTCAGTTTTTTGGTGTTTTTTAATCGAAATACTCTTGTCATCGGAGCCCTGGGTCGAATCGAGTTAATCACCAAATTTGAGGCTGGGTCTTAATGTGTTTCCCAGGGTTGTACCTAAATTATACAAGAGGGATTATTTGGTTTAGGAAGACCTCTGTGCTGCATCAGTGTTCTTTCCTATCAGACTCCAAACTCTTTGACGGCAAAGACTGGGCCTTTTCATCCTTGGGTGCCCAGCCAGCATCTTGAATAGCACTTGACATCTCCTAGTTGGTCCATGATGCCTGAATTAAATGGACTTCTTTTTGTAAAATGAGCTAGTGATGCTTACCTCCCCCTAGCTCCCATAATTCAATTCCATTCAATTCAACATATTTAATGAGCGTCCCCTCTGTGCCTGGCTTAGTGTCAGATGCTGGGATCCAGTGGTGAGCAAGTCAGGCATAGTCTCCCCTGTCATGGGGTTAATGAGACCAGTCTATTATTTCTTCGCTTCTCCTAAGGGAAAGATAAGCAGCGGAACCTTGTAAAGCATTGCACTGCCCTTACAATCTGAGGACACAATACCTTTAGCCAAAAAAAAAAAACCAAAAAAACAAAAGAACAACCATTGAACTCAATCTGGATTATGATTGGCCAGAAGAGTTCCCATTCCCAGATGTGGCTGATCTGTGCCCTGTAATGATGCTGAAGAGCGTGTTAACCAGGATGTGACAATGAGGTGACTCTGGTTTGCCCAAGGTCTCAGTGGTTTCACAGCTTGAGATAAGGGAAGAATAGAATTTCTAAGCCTCACCTTCTAATTGGGATCCTGTTCACTTCTTATTGTGACCTCATCATAGCATTTATGAGATTTCCTATGAATTTTAAACCCTCTGTATGTGTTAAATACCTCGTATAGTAGAATTATACAGTAAGTTTTAAATGAGGATAACAATATCTTCCTAGTAAGGTGATTGTGAGGATTCCAACTAGACATGGAAAGCATTCTACACATGCATAGAGCAGGCACTCAGTAATGGACAGCTATCATTTTTAATATATTAAAGATGTTGTTAGATTATTATAGGGGACACAAAGGTAAACAGGACACAGTCCCTTTCTTCAAGGACCTTCAGCTCAGTAGGAAAGATTTCATATTTACAAGTAACTATTACTAAGTCAAAAAGTGAAATTTTTCAAAAGAGAAGTGCTGACAATGTTCTTTTGAAATTTAGAAGAGAAAGGCATTATTATTGGCTAAGAAGATCAGTGATAATTTCACAGAAAAAGAAGCATTTATTTGAAAGATTTGGTCCAATGGAAATAGTGAAAGGGACACTCTGTAAATAGGACTGCATGTACAAGGACATTGTATCAGTCAGCTTGGGCTGTGTAACAAAACACCACACACTAGGAGGCTTAACAACAGACACTTATGTCCTCACAGTTCTGGAGGCTATAAATCTAAGGTCAAGGTACAGGCATGGTAGGTCTGACGATAACCCTCTTCTTGGCTTGCAGATGGCAGTTTTCTCACTGTGTCCTCATAGGAAGGAGAGAAGGCTCTCTGGTGTCTCTTCTTATAAGGACACTAATCCTATCAGATGAGGGCTCCACCCTTCTGATCTCATTTAACCTTAATTACTTCCTTAGAGGCCCCAACTCTAAATACATCCACATTGGAACTTAGGGTTTCAACATATGAATTTGGGGAGGACACAGAAATTAAGTCCATCACAGGCTTGGAGGTGGAAAATACCTTTATAAGGAACATTTGATGATATAGTTTGATTGGAGCATAAGAGGGGCTGAAAGTGGAGGCATGGAAGAAGCAAAATTAAACCTTGGGATTGTTCTGGATTACAGAAGGCCTGGAATGACAGCTAAGACTTCTAGAGGGTAATTTGTCTGCATCAGGGAGTATCTAGGGTTTTAAACTAGGAAGTTGCAAGTTCAGAACTGTGCTTTGCGAAGATGATTTCGGCAACTATGGGTTTTACAGCCAGTCTTGCCCTTGTTATCTTGGAGCAGAGAAGGAGGTGGAAACACTAGCAGATTAAGTACCTAGCTCAGAATCTCCCAACCAGACCTTCCAAGTTGCTTTTCTGAACGCCAGTCAGTGTGTTGTTTGACTGGTAAGGAAAGAACATGCAGCTTGGAACACTGACTCTGGGGTGCCCTTGTGAAAAATCAATATGGGAGGCATCTGCTCTGGACCTACCCTCAACCAAGACTTTCTAAGCATCAGTCCCAAAGCAAGACAGTCCTTTCTATCTCAGCGAAAGATTTTGAATGGGAACTATTGCCCCATTGACCAAAGTAACTTTGGACGGTTTCTTGCTGACTACTGGGTACACAGCAGAGCTACCTGATCTTGCATTTCATGAAGGAGGCAACCAGTTCTCAGAGGTCATAAATCCTCAAATGTCATTAGAGAGCTCTTCAGGCCAAGATTACAGAATGGAATGCCTCTCCCCTGGGTAAAGTTCTCATCAGCCCCTCCTGAGGCAGTAGGTCCCAGCAGTCACTGCAGGCGACTAAAAATAGCCCCAGTATAAAATTCCAGCTCCCAGGACTGCTGGGGAGGTAATTTGCTGAGAGAAGCAGCCCAGACTGTGGTAAAGCGTTGCCTTGGGTCTCCTAACACATCGTCAGATGGGATATTCCCCGAAATCACTAATGCCCGGCCTCAACAATTAGAGTGGATCTTCTGGGTGAGATTGAAGGCTGCTTTCTAATTACCATGGATGGGCCTTGGTGATTATCTAGTGAAACTGCACAGTTATACCTGAGAATAGCGAGGTCTGCCTTCCTCAGCGCCCTAACAGTCTTCCATCCACATTCTTTCATTCTTTCCTTCTTTCAGCAAATATTGATTGAATGAGGCTCAATTCCTTTATTCAGTGTCTCTGCTCAAATATCACCTCCTCACCATCCACAACAGAGCTCTACCAATCTTTTTCCTTATTCCCTGTTTGCTTTATGCCCCTACCATCGCACTCTGTTATTGTCGGTCTGCCCTACTAGAAGGTTGATTGGCTCCCGGGGCAGGGACTTTGCCTGTTTGGGGTCTGGCTCTTGAATGGCTGTGCTGAGTATATGGTGTGTCAGGCGTGGCCCTGCCCTCTATTCTTCCTGTAACTTGTATTAGTTGGGTGCTGCCCTTCTGGGTTTGGCCTCTACTTCTTGTTACTTCTCTCATGTTATCTGTCTCTTTTTTTTTTTTTTTTCAGTACGTGGGCCTGTCACCGTTGTGGCCTCTCCCGCTGCGGAGCACAGGCTCCGGACGCACAGGCTCAGCGGCCATGGCTCACGGGCCCATCCGCTCTGCGGCATGTGGGATCTTCCCGGACCGGGGCACGAACCCGTGTCCCCTGCATCGGCAGGCAGACTCTCAACCACTGCGCCACCAGGGAAGCCCCTGTCTCTCTTTTTTTATTCTATGTTTTGTCAACTGAAATAAAATGCACAACCTAAAAGTTGAGAATTATGTTTTATTCCATGGACTTAAGCCAGGAAGACAGCCTCTCAGATGGCTCTGGGGGACTGCTCCCAAGCGGTAGGGGAGGAACAAGGATGTATAGGAGTTTTTGCAACAAAGCCCAGGTAGTCAGAACCTCAAAAGATTGCTGATAATTAAAAACACAAAAACAAAAACAAAACAAAACCCCCCCCAGACATCTCAAGTTAATGATTTTAGTGCTTTTCTCTATATGGGAAGATGCAAGAGTCTGGGCTCATTGAAATGATTCCTTTGATATGCACCTTAACTATCTAGGACCAGTGTCCCGCTTTTCTCCATCCTGCATCTCCTCAGGGCTGCAGTGGCTGATGGCTTGATGGCTACAACATCCTTCATTTACTGATATGGCAGGCAGCATTTGAAAGATTTTCTTTGTTTTCCAACTCTTCTATTACATTTTTCATTTTTGATAGTGACATTCTTAATTCCTCAGAACTCTGGTTTTATTCTCTACTTGTTCCTTTTTCAAAGCTTCCCATGCTACCCTACAAGGGAAGAGAGACAGAGGAGGCCACCACTGGGTAAGCAGGAAGGAAGTGGATTTCCAAACGCCAAAAACGTGAAGGATTGGGGGCGCTGCCACACCCACACTGGAAGCATCTTTCCCCAGCTCCTCAGATGGCTTCCTGTGGAGAAGAACCTTCCATTTAGAGCCTGGAGTTAAACTTCACCTCCAGCTGGGACAGCTGTTCTAAGATAGACTTTTAGTGAGTCACTCCACCTAAGCACCGCATCGTACCTCCCACCTGCTGCGGATTTGGCCAAGTTCAAGCCCACAGTTTCTCAGGTGTCCTGGCAGAGAACGTGGCCCCCACCTTCTCTGCAGCCCCCTTGGGATTTATTCTGGGCTATAGTTTTCTCTGTCCTCTATCATCAGTCAATGTGTTGCCTTCTCTCCTCCAGAAGTTTGTCTAAGTCCCTTATCCATTGGTGATCCTGTCTCCCTTCCTTTATTTTTGTGAGATTATTCCTTTTCATAGGTCTATACTGTTATTCCAGCAGGATCTCAGGAGGGTCTGTGGGCAGAAATCTGGCAGTATTTCATGTTCAAGGTTCTAAATATAGTTTGGAACTATTGAATTTACAAGTGTTTAAATAGGGCTCTTTACTGCAGAACTTTTCAGCCCTTTCATTTGCAAACTACTGCAAAGCTCTAAGAAAGGGTGTAGATGGAGTATTTCCCAATTATTTGACTGTAAGATTTTCTTTTTTTCAGGGAAATCTCATCATGCTTCATGAAAAACACTGTGGAAAATACTGGATTAATTTACTGGCATTATACTAGCTCTGGGACTGAAATACACGAGACATTAACAATGTTTGCTGAATGCTTGTGCAAAAAGAGGTTGAGGGGATGGGTCCTAAGTACCACCCTCACTCCACCCAAGTTACAGATTTACTTCCTGGCCATGATGCCTAACTTCAGAGACTGAGTACAGTGGAAAGAACACCCAGGCTGAGTTCAGACTAGCATAACTACTGGGTGCCTTCAGGCAAATTAACTTCTCTGAGTCCCGATTTCCACATCTGCGAATAATATCTACTCTTCCTACTTTGTGAGGCAGTTGTGAGTATCAAAACATAAATTATATGAGCCAGTATTTATAAAATATAAAACAGTAAACAAATACAAGGAATTATAGTCCTTGTGGTGAAATTTAGTCGCTATGTCATGGGAGTTAGAATGTGAAAGGGAACATTTGAACATTCTCTAAACATATCCTAGGGCTGCAGACCTCCTCATCCTACATCTAGAGTCACGGCTCACAGGGAGAAGCACTTAGGAAAAGAGGAGAGAAACCCTACTCATGTCTATGTCTGTACCCAGAGCTAAATCAGGACTTCATCCCTATTTCGCTAGTGAAGACTTTGAGGTAGAGAAACAGACTCTGGGATCTTCAGATCTAGAGAAGATCTCAGATGTCGTTTGATCCGACTTGCTTGTTTTAGATGCATAGAAACTGTGACCCAGAGAGGATAAAGAGTTTGCCTCCAATCATACTGAAATAATGGTAGTGAGTGCTAGCAAGCAGGTGTCCAAGTTCAACATAACTTAACCTGGCACACATTTACCCAGCCTCTGGTGCCGGCTTGCCGCTGCCCCAGGGGCTGGAGGACACACAAGTGGGACCAAGGTTTCCACCCTGAAGGAGCTCGCAAGTGCTCAGAGGAGAGAGTAACAGCAAACACTAGAGCAGAAGTGGGCTGTTCAGTTAAGTGTTCTAGGAGTTCGGAGAAAGGGTCATTGTTGATAGCTGAGATAGACAGAAATTTTTTTGTAGTTGGTATTTTCCATTTTCAGAAATTCTTCCCCTTACCTCAAAGATTCCTTAATAAGGAGACTATATATCACACACATACACACATACGTATATACACTTTTATTTTATATACATATATAAATATATGTACACTTTTAAATTTCACATACATATGTGACATATGTGATTTGGAGAGGCTATTATTCTTCCTGTTTCTCCTTTTTGGTTATCTTTAGAATAGTTTGAGATGTATACAGATGCAAGCTGAAGAATCTGTTGTAAATGTCAAGGGAAATTTCTTGACCTTAAAAAATTCCAAGAGAAACGGGGACCTGCTAGTGGAGTCCATTCTGCCTAAAATATATTTTTTTCCACCTGAGACAAAGTGCCTCAGAGTCCATGTTCCTTTTGTGGCAAAGAAGTAGAAGAGAAAACGTCCCTTTCCCTGGTAACAGCGTTTATTTAGTATTGAAATACTATCCCTGTGTTTGGAAAGCCCATGCATCTATTAGTGTTTTAATTTCTAAACAGAGCAGCGAATCGGTTTGGCATCTGTTAGTAACTCTGCCCTAAGATGGGATGATTCAATCTCGGCAATTAGTGGGCACTCTCTCCCATTAGGAGATATGATGAAGTGATGTGGTTGAACATCTCAGGATGCCAAGTTTATTCTGTGTTTGGACAAATGGCATATTGTCTTGGTTCCCATTTCTTAAAAAATCTTTTTAGAAAGACTCCTCTTTTTAGTTTATGTTGGAAAATTCAGTTTAACCAAAGAACCGGAACCAGAGCTGGACATTCAACAGTGTGAAGGGTGGGTGTACCACCCTGCGGTATTCTGCCCACAAAGCAAGGACAGTTGAGAAGATTCGTTTTGGTGGCTCTGCATAGGGGTGTGGTACAGGGACCCACAGGGACCCAGAGAAACACAGAGGCAGATTAATGGGCAACTAAATAAATACCCTGCTGAGATCCATGTGGCTCAAAAATGGTTTACTGTTGAGGATATGTGTGGGCAATAGTCATAGTGTGATCTCCTAAGACTGGTGATTATGTCTGAAGGTATAGCCCACAGAACACACATCCTTGACATACTCCACCCAAAAATGGATCCTCTGGCTAAAAAAATTTGAGAAACAAGACCTACTACTTCCTCCTCTTGCAAATCCACAGTGCACATTAGCCTATAAAGGAGCAGAAAACTTAGTTAAGAAAACTTGAACCTTGTTTAACCCAGCATTTCCCAATATTTTGGAAACAGTAACTATAACATCCCATATAGTGGAATCAATGCATCTTAATCTTTCTGACTGAAGCTATTTATACAGCACATCGAAAACTAATTAGTGGGCTTCCCTGGTGGTGCAATGGTTGGGAGTTCGCCTCCCAGTGTAGGGGACACGGGTTCGAGCCCTGGTCCGGGAAGATCCCACATGCTGAGGAGCAACTAAACCCGTGCACCACAACTACTAGAGCCCGCAAGCCACAACTACTAGAGCCCGCAAGCCACAATTACTGAGCCCACACACTGCAACTACTGAAGCCCGTGCACCTACAGCCTGTGCTCCGCAACAAGAGAAGCCACTGCAATGAGAAGCCAGCCCACAGCAAGCCCACAGCAACGAAGAGTAGCCCCCGCTCACTGCAACGAGAGAAAGCCCACGCACAGCAACAAAGACCCAACGCGGCCATAAATAAATAAATAAATTTATTAAAAAAAAAAAAAAGAATCCACCTGCCAATGCAGGGGGCACGGGTTTGAGCCCTGGTCTGGGAAGATCCCACATGCCGCAGAGCAACTAAGCCGGTGCACCACAACTACTGAGCCTGAGCTCTAGAGCCCGTGAGCCACAACTACTGAGCCCACGTGCCACAACTACTAAAGCCCAGGCTCTTAGAGCCTGTGCTCTGCAACAGAGAAGCCACCGAAATGAGAAGCCCACGCACTGCAACGGAGAGTAGCCCTCGCTCGCTGCAACTGGAGAAAGCCTGCATGCAGCAACGAGGACCCAATGCAGCCATAAATAAATAAATAAATAAATTTATATTAAAAAAAACTGATTAGTGACAAAGAAAAAAAATTTAGTTTACATGAAATCTATTTGAGATGATGTAGCCAAACCAGTGTTTTTTCACTTGATGAAATTAGTCCTGCCTATTCCTACAGCCAGCTGGATGGCTCCTGCCTGGATCTGAAGGCTCTATTGAAACTGGGTCTCATACCTGGATCTGTTGGTTTCCAAAGCCCATGTTTTTAACTATATGTTATTCTACTTGATACGTGGGTGCATATAAACCCCTTCTCTCTGAAGACCATGTAATAGTTGAGCACTTTCATTTCCCCTACATTATCCAACTTCCCTGCTAGAAATGAAAAAAAAGAGAGGAGGAGAGGGAGGAATGAAGGAAGGAAGAAGGAAGGGAGGGAAGAAGGAAGGAAGGAAGGAAGGGAGGGAAGAAGGAAGGAAGGGAGGGAAGAAGGAGGGAAGAAGGAAGGAAGGAAGGGAGGGAGGAAGGAAGGAAGGAAGGAAGGGAGGGAAGAAGGAAGGAAGGAAGGAAGAAGGAAGGGAGGGAAGAAGGAAGGAAGGGAGGAAGGGAGGGAAGAAGGAAGGAAGGGAGGGAAGAAGAAAGGAAGGAAGGGAGGGAGGGAGGGAAGAAGGAAGGAAGGAAGGGAGAGAAGAAGGAAGGAAGGAAGAAGGAAGGAAGGAAGGAAGAAGGAAGGAAGGGGAGAGGGAGGGAGGAAGGAATGGAAGATTAAGTTCTTGTAGAAGCATGGGTAGGACTTTGCCACAGGAATACTTCTGAGCACTTGTACCATTCGTTTCTTTATTACACTTTCTAACAACTATCACAACTCCCTGCGAGATTTTATGCTTGGTCATAGGTTAAAAACATCATTATTTACAGGATGAAAAACTTCTGTCTTCCTAGGAAGGGGAGAGGATGGCAAAGATGATTGTGAATGAAATGGTCTAGGGTGACTTTTGAAAGATTGTCCCATGGAGCAGCCCCCAAGCCGTTCTTCTCAGTCTTCATTTGCAAAGCAAAATAGTATTAATGTAATCAGCCTCTTATCTTTATCAAATCTACCTACCCTAGGACTTGCGGGGGTTACTAATACAGGAGGCATTTAGGAAAGTGCCTTTGAACAACAAGCTCCTTTGTTTTCCTCCCTTGCCTCTGACCACTGTGGTTTTTAAATTTTCGAATTTGAATTCTCAAATTAAGTTTTGTATAACTTTTAGCATCATTTGCAACCAAGAAGCGTCCATTGTCCTTGCTCCTGCCATCGTCCGGACCATGGATTCTGACATCTAAGCCACCACGGCATGACCTACTGAGATGATGTTTCAGGCTCTCAGCCCTTTCTTCTCCCTGGAGACAAGTGGCCCCTGACCAAGCTGTCAACTTCTCATTGGCTAACTCTCCTGAACTGTCCCCTCTGCCAGCCTGAACTCCTCTCCCACGCAAGGAGGGAGTCCAAGAACCTGACTGGGGCTTGGGTTCCAGGAGCTGGACTGGAACCACAGAGCTGGGGAAGAGCGTGGGGCAGGGGTCCCTGCTGGGTGGTGCAATGCAGGCAGCAAAAGTGAGATTTGGAATAAGGAGGCAAAGAGCCTGGGAGGAGAGGGATGTAAGCTGGACGGGAGGCCAGGGAGCAGGTAGAAAGAGCATTTGAAATTGGGAGGATGGAGAAGAGGCCGAGCTTGAAAATATTCCCACACCAAGGGTTAGGTTAGGAAAAAGGACAGATCCTGGACTCGTGAGCCCTGAATCTTGTCTAATCAGAGAACCGTCCTCAACAAAGGGATCCAATTTTACGGATATAAAACTAGACACAGAAGTGAATATTTATTTATAATGAGAAAAGAAATCAAACAAATGAGAAACTTACAAAAAAGCTGTCAAATACCACAGATACCCAAAAATTCAGAAAAGTAACCATGTTTTATTAAGTCCCTAACACACACCTATGATACTTTTTTCCCTGGGTGTTTTTGACCGCACACATTTTTATTGCTTCCTCGTTTGACAAGGACTTTGTAAATATACTTTTTTTATGGGAGAAATGAAAGAAAATCTAATTCTTCCACTAGAACAATCGATCAATATATGAGTTTTAGTATTGATGGTTGGGATGCAAAGATGCAACTAGTTATAGAACTACTACAGGTTTACATGCTATAAATACATAAAGTCTATTTTGGCTACTTCCCCTTAAAAATGTATAGTGAAGTTATTATTGTGTATGCTGCATTATTGAGTATATTCCTGATGGGCGAGAACTTCTGTTTGACGAGGCATTGGTGAGAACAAAGTCCTCTGCTTGCAACTTTACGCATCTGATAAATGGGGGAACTTACCAGAGGCTACCTTGTGACTCTGTGTATTTCAAACCTTGATTTTCCTCTATCACCCACGTACCTCTGATGCCTGGTGTCTTAGCATACATTTATATCGCAATATGACCTCTGACCTTGCACCTTTGTGTCATGACCTGGGTAAGTCAGCATACGGGACTGCAAGAGTCTTACTAGAAGCCAGTCCTTCATGAGGAGAGCTAACAATAATATTAACAGAAATGACTTAGGACCATACAAATATCTCCCACTAAACCCAAACTAAATATATCCCCAAAATGAAGTGAAGTCCCCAAAATGACCATGGCCACTTCAGTATCACCTGATACTAGACAAAATGTAACAGAGGTGAAGCTGTAATGGAAAAACACTGGTCTCACCCAATTGCAGCTCAAATATCTTATGTTTGCAAATTTTAAAAAACAAGATCACGTGAACACTATGGTAGGTCCTTTCTGAGCCTTGGAAGAGACGAATGCAAGGGGTGGTGGGGGGAGGGTGTCAAGGATTTTGAGTTTTATTAGTGTCACAATAAAAACTGCTTGGGTTAGGTCCCAGGTTGCTAAGCATCCTCCTATACCGACCCAGTATATAGACCCAGATTGTCTCTGTCCTGATCACATACGCGAAGGCTGGGCCATCGCGGACTCCACACTTGCACCAGGCACGCTGTAAAGACAGGTGCCTCCCGCCCGAATCTGTGCTGCCTGTTAGGAATAAGTGCCTCCTGTGTGAGAGATCTCACTGCCAGATGCTTCCATATAGAAAATCACTGTTACTAAAAGAAGGACGTTAAAACTACTTTAAATGGATTCTGCTTCAAAGGGCTTTGCCTGGGGAATACACCCAACGAAACGTAAAAAACACAGTTTTCAGGTGAGCAGTGGGGTCTCTGGTGACCACACTAATGGCCATACGGGCTGATGTAAAATGTCTAATCCCAGGACAGGCAGTCAGTCCCAGGTGGTCAGACAGTAAAGAGGCTTTTGACTTTCCACCCTCTTGGCACTGTTAGACAAGGGTCACAGGTTGTTTTGAGGACACTGTATTAATCCTTCATCATGTTTCTTTTGTTTCCATTAAGGTAGAATTCATGAGCCTGTCTTGCTGATAACTTTACTTTGACTAGGAAGGTCTTTAAGTGAGGCAGACCAGATGGCAGCAGAGACTGTCAGAGGAGAAAGGAGCCTTGGAGATATTCTTCATGGCACAGTGGAGGGAACCAAAGTCCCACAGGCAAAATTACAAGTCAGAGTTAAGGAAATTGGCACACTTATTGGGAAGTGAGGCAAGAGTCCTCTCTGGAAATCAAGTCCACTTTGTTTACCTTCAATGCAAACTGGCATTCACTCAGAGTCTTTGTAGAGAAGATAATTCAGGAAACTAAGTGGGTAATTCAGGCATCATTTTTCTCAGCCCTATCCCCCCACCCCTGCTCCCACCTACCTACCCCAAAGTGTCTGCACCTGTCTGTACACAGTTAAGGTGATTGTGAAATTTGTATTTGAAGGTAATAATGAAATGATAATAATGAAATATTAATAATGAAATATTTATATTCATCGCACAATTATTCAGGGCTTCCAATGTCTAGGGCGCGGTAGAAATTTTATGGATACTATTTAATAGGAAAGAAGAAGATGTGGAAGATAGTGGGATCTTGATACATACCAACTGGTAATACAGTATGATTTCAATTTTGCAGCTGTAAGAAACTAAAAAATCTTGTGTAGAACACAGAGAGAGAGAATTGTTAACAGGGGTTATATTTGCATAGTTAGCCCTTGCCATTTTTTTCCTCTTTGTATCTCTCTATAATTTTTAGATTATTCACAATTTATAGATTACTTACTACATTTTAAAATTAGATATATTTTTTAAAAAATAAAATAAAATTACCTTGAATTTGAATAATAACGAAATTCATTTTATCTGGCTTAGTGCTTCTGATTTTGGTTATCTTGTTTGATATACAAGGAACCATGGACCCAATGGCATTAAGTAAATTTACACGTAAGCTCCCCAAATTTACACATAACACTATCTTGTTGCCCAGAAGGCCAGTGGTTTCTTGGTACCCAGCATCATGGAGAATGGAGCCCCTGAGACCCCGACTCTGTGAGTGCTTTATGAGGTCACACTCTCTCTGAGTCAGTCTAGGGTGAGTCATGCTTCCCATATCTGTGAGCGGAAGGAAGAGAAGGAAGTAAGAAAAATAATAATAACTTTATTGTTATTGTATTAAATAAAGTAAATTTCAGTGTGTCAGGCCAGGTGGTAAAATTATAGAAGCCAATCTTTCTGAAAGTGTAAAATCAACTGTGTTGAGTCATGATTTTTTTTTAATTAAAAAAAGATTGTTGTCAAATTTGTTTATTTTCTGAACACTTGGAACTGCCTATTAAAAAGAGGCAGCTAATTACTCTGGCAAACTTTGTGGAAACTTGACACAGAGTCTTGGGAGTGGCATTAAAAATGTAAGAGGGCGTTTTACTCTCAGAGGAGAGCAGGGTGGAGAAGGGGCAGCTGCCTCCTCACTGCTCCAGGTCAGCAAACGCAGAATTATTTATTTATGGAAAGTATGCTAGGTGCCAGCGGGGTTCTGGGGAAGCTGAGTGCCCAAGAATGAAGTCTTCAAACACAGCAAATGAATTCCCACAGCCTTGATGATTTAGGAGAGAGTTTTGCATTTGATTTTCATTGTTCGATGATTTTTCCAGATCCATTTCCAATTCAAGCTGAGAATTTCTCACTTTCTTTGGCTTCAATAGGATAAAACGTAGATTGTAGCTTTTATTCATTGTGTTGTAACCCTAGGAATTACTGGAGATGCATTTTTACACCTTCAGTACCTCTATGGCCCCCCAAGGACAAACCCTGTGAAATCTATGACTGTTTAATGAGAGAATCCAGTTCCCCAAAACATCCTCGTTCAGGTCACCCGAAGGAATCTAGATTCCCAGTTCTGCAGGTGGGCGGCAAGTCTCCATTTACATTTTACCTGTGCCCTGAAAGTTCATAACAGTAACGAAAGCAAAAGGATTCAGAATCACAGCATGAAATTTCCAAATTTATGTATATTTCTAGAGAGGTATGTAAAGCACCTAGCCCAGTACCTGGCACACGGAAGGTGCTCAGTAAGTGTTAGCTATCATCATCATCATCATCATCATCACCAATGGTCTCAACATCACCATACCATCCAGTAGCAGCAACCAACTCTGTTGGTGCTAATGAGGCAAAATCATTAGGTGTGATTTATGAGCAGGCTGGGGAGAGTCGCAAGGTAGAAAATCCCGGTGAATTATACACTTTTAAATATATCCCTGCTTGTCAGTCATCGACAGTGCTCCTTGGAAACAAAAACTATAAAGCAAGGGAGAATGTGCACCCAAAGTGTGTGTTCAAGGTTCCCGCCTGATGGATATTGTGTTTTACCCATTGAAATGGGCAAGTGGTGGAGCAGAGAAGGTCTGGGTCTGAGGTCTGGATCCTAGCTTTCTGTCTACTTCTAATGAATAGCAGAGTGACCTTGGCCAAGCACCGCACTTCTCTGGGCTTCTGCATCCTCACCGGGGAAACAGAAACTTAGCGTCCATACTCTCGTTCCCCTTGGGCGTGCACAGCCTCTGTGTTTCGTTTACTTCACTCTTGCTTGCCTTTTCCAATTGAGAAAACAAGGGGGAGGTGAAAACAAGTCGGAAAACAGCGCCCTCTAGGGGTTTTCAGAGGCATGTCTCTATTGAGGACGTAAGAGTATGAAAAACGCCTGGGTGAACACCTGGGGGCGCCGTACTTCCTAGGGCCTACGTTACCTGCCTGCTTCTTAAGCGGTCCTTGCATCCTTTTTTCTATCTTGATGGGAATTGAAATTGAATTTGTTTTGAAAAATTAAAAAACTCCAGAAAAAACAAAAACCCTAGTGAAAAATTGAAGATACAGAAACTCAAGTCAAGGAGGAAATTATTGAAAAAAAATATTAAGTTCAACTTAGAGAAAGCAGCTATTATTTATTTCAATGATAAGTAACATTTGAAGAAGAAATACAGTCTTTTTGGTGCTTCCATTAAGAGAGTAAAGAAAATGTTCAGAATATTTAAGCGAGGTAAACTTTAGTATTTTATTAATGCAATATTTAATTTTTTAAAAATAAGAGTTTTGGAGGAAGTCCATTTTAGTTTCTATTTCTTGAGTTTATTATTCTTCTTGACATGAGGCAAAAAGAAAGAAAACTTTATTCTTTCCTAGACAAAGAATGTCACAAATCACCTGAACTAACCCTCCCATTGTATAAATTAGTTGGAAACTCAATGCTTTTGCTTCTGGTCTAGAGCTCTTGGTACTTTCTGGAAGAGTACATATAATAATAGCAATGATTGTATTCAATACAAATAATAATGGACATTAACTTACTCTGTGCCAGGCACTCTGCCACGTTTTACATGGAGCCCCTCACTTAACGCTCGCAACAGCTCAATGAATTTGCTACTATTGTCATTACCATTTTACAGCTGGAGAAATGGAGACACAGAGAAGTCAAGAAAGTACTCCCAATTTCACAACTTAGCAATACCTGTGGGATTTTTATATTCAACCACAAACCTAACTCACATTCAAGTTAATTGATACAGACTTAATTGATACGTACATACATACCTCTAGGTTCTTTTGTGACCTCTTATTTGGGGGTGGGGCTTTGAAACAAAAAAATTGTTAGGTTTTGAAAGCTCTTTCTAACCATTGTGAGGATAAAATGAGAGTTGGGATGGGGGCTAAAAGACAGGTGATAAATGGACTCAGAACCAGTCAGTTAGCGACCAGTTGTTTGGAGTGAGGTATAGCCTGAGTTTAATCATGACCTTTCCTAAATTGAGTCTATTGAGCAAGAATTTAAAAAGGGAAAAACTTAATTCGTAAACCTTTATTGAGCTCTAAGCACATGTATTTATATTTTCTTCTGTTCCTTGGTAAAAGCACACTGACTAAGCACATGGTTTTGTGTTGGTCTAATGCCGTTTTTTATATGCATATTTCCTCATGTTTCACTTTAAATAATTGCATGATATTATTCCATCATCTTGATGTATCATGATTTGCTTAGTCATCTCCCTGTTGTTGAGGCTTTGGATTGTTCCCAGTTATAAAGAGCACTGTTATCCCATTTCCAGACCATTTTTAATCTGGGAGATATTTTTCTGATGTATATTCCCAAGAGTTTAACTTCTATATCAAAGTGTACAATATATTATATCTTTTTCTATATATTTCTAGATTGCTTTCCAGAAAGACTACAGAATAAATTATGAGGCCAATAGCACTGAATTTTTAACACTTCGTTTTTCTGATTTATCCACCAAGAACGGTAGTTATTTTAACATTTTTTTGACCACACCACCATCACGACCACTGCCCCCAACATCACGACCACTACCATCATCATCACCTTAATCAACACAAGCAAAAACAGAACCATTAATATCATCAGCTACCATCACCATCAATACCACCACCAGCATCCTTATCCACCACCACCATCACCATCACCATCACCTTATCAATGACCACCATGGCACCAATGTCACCATCATCACAATCATCTTCATCAGTAAAACCACCACCACCATCACCATCATTCATTACCATCACCATCATCAAATCCACCAACACCAGCACCACCACCACCATCACCATGATCTGCTACCATCACCACCATCTTTAACATCACTAGTCCTCATCCACCACTACCACCATCACCTTCACCACCAACACCAGCACCATCACCGTGATCTGCTACCATCACCATCAACACCACCACCACCAAAACCAGCACTACCAACCATTAATTTCACCAAGAGCATCAACACCAAGATTGGCATCCACACTACAATTACTATCATCTTCACTACCAACACCATCAACACCTTCACCAGCACCAGCACCAATACCACCATTACTATATTCCATCACTGCTGTTACTATTAATGGAAATATTCAATATGTGCCAAATACTGTAGTCATTGACGTTAATGACTTTGTCCCCACAGTAACTCTTGTAAGTATATAATAGCCTCCTGTTACTGATTAGAAAACTGATGTTGAGAGTTTAGGACCCTTGATCAAAGACACAGCTGAAAAGTGTCAAGGCCAGGATCCATGTCTATATCTGTCTACTCCACAGCCCATCCTCTGAACAGCCAATGCCTCTGCTTCCTTTAATCGATGTACCGTGGTGTTGCAACGTTCTTTTGTTTGCATTTCTTTAGTTTCTATGGAGACTGAACATTTTTCCATGTGGTGATTTATTGTCTGCATTTCCTCGGGTGTAAACTCTCCATTTATTTCCTGTGACCTCATTTTGAATGAAAGCTGAATATTGATCTTAACTAATTAGATGAATTCTCCATTCTCTATGGTAAAGCTTTTCTTTTAACATTTATAACATATAATGTTCTCACTCATATTTTATCTTTTAAGCCCTTTTGTATTCTAACTCTTTTACGTCTAATTATGTATTAGGAATCAAAAGTATTTCTTTCTTAATTGGAAAGAATATGCTTATTTTCTTCTAGCTTTCTTTATGTGTTCATCATTTTACTTTGACCAAAATGTATTATAGTATACAATGAGGTGTGAATCTAGTATATTCTCCTTACTGTGACTTGATTGCCTCATGTAGTAAATAATAATTATTTCTTGCATTTGTATATTCTTTTGTTCATGTATTAATAAGTTCTTATAATAATTTTATTTACCGTTGAAATATCTATTCTATACCATATTTTTTCTTGCTTTTAACCCAATATCATATAGTTTTGGTAATTGTCACTTGTTTTAAAACCTAAACACTAAATCCTTTATCAATCCTTTTGGGAAAAAACAATTTGGATATTTGTCCTGCTTGTTCTTCTGGAGGAATCTTAAAACCAGTGTTTCAAATTTTATAAAATCTAAAACATAAAATCAAAAAATACTATGGGGCTTCCCTGGTGGCGCAGTGGTTGGGAGTCCGCCTGCCGATGCAGGGGACACGGGTTCGTGCCCTGGTCCGGGAAGATCCCACATGCTGTGGAGCGGCTGGGCCTGTGAGCCATGACCACTGAGCCTGCGCGTCCGGAGCCTGTGCTCTGCAATAGGTGAGGCCGCAACAGTGAGAGGCCTGCATATCGCAAAAAAAAAAATACTATGAAGACTTAAATTGTTATCATATGAATAGAGTTTTGTTATCTTAAGGATACTTGGTTTTCCATCCATGAAAAAGCTTTCATTTCTCATTTATTCATAGTATTCTTTTTCTCTTATAAGATATTTTTCCTTTCAAAATAATTTTCTCATTTGGAGCTAAGTTATTATCTGAGCATTAATGGTATTTTTATTACCACAGTACATAGATTTTATAGCATTATTAAGTTATTCATCACCTAAGTATCCGGAAACAACTAATTTTAGTGAATTTATCTGTTCCCAACTCATCAACTTTTGCTATAACAGCAAAATCTAGGAAGATAAATGGTTCAGTTTTCTGTGTTTCTTGAAAAGCAACACTCAAATTAGTAAAAACAATGACATCTTCTTTAGAGCCAAAATAGTTCAGAAAGGCAAGGCCCCCAGATGAGCCATTCTGGGAGAGAGAGTGCAGTGGGGGGTGGGGGGAGGAGAGATTCCTGGCACATGGATACTCACTAATGTAAATAGCTGAGCCCACTAGGCCTGAGTTTTTACAACACTGTGATGTGAAGTGGGATTCTGATGCTACTAAACTTCCATTTCTCCCAGTTCCCTCCTTTTCCATCATCTGGGGCTCCTATGTTTTGACTTTGGCAGAGAGTAACGGTCAAGACTGGGGTGTAAGCTGGAAAAATGGTTCCAGAGAAGGGCTTCTGAGAAGTCAACCCACTCCACCCTTGTCTACCCCCTTTCTCCCGAAGATGGAGCCCTGCCCCTGGGTCCTAATGAGATCCTGGGGGTATGGGGTCCCCCCTGGGTGGGCAATACTTCTCTGACAGGCAAGGTCTTTAAGTTTGGAGACTAGATTTGCAGTCACAGCAAAAGTAGATGAGTCCAACTTCCTTTCATTTATTCAACAAATATTATTGAGTCTCACATGCCACTAACTATGGACCTGGCTTTGATTTTTTTTTTTTTTTTTCATCGATAAAAGTGAAAGGGGGGAAACGAAGGCATTGGACCGGGTGAGCTCCTGGGTCCCCTTCACTTTAGCGTTAGTATGTCTGATATCACAGAATGGCTGCCCGAGGGGCTGGCCAGTGCGTTCTCCCAAATAGATAGCTAGTCTCGGTAAGTGGGCCCTCTGAGTGCAGTAAGTCCCGGGCTCGGGCGGAGACCCAGCCTCTAATCCGGAGGTTCATGGTCACTGGCTTAATCTTCTCAATACAATTTCAGTATCTTCTACCGACTCAGCAATCTGCCTTTTGGTGAATCCCTGTCTGTAACCCAATACCAATCCTTGCTGTGATTCTCCCGTTATATACTCCCCTATGCTTTCAGCCACCCAGCAATGACCACGTCCCTAGTACACACCCAAGATGGGCAAGCACCGTTCAGCAAACCGGGGGAGCTCTCTGACCATTCTGCAGATGGTCCATCCACTTACTTATTTAGTCCTTGTGCTTTCATTAATTTCTTAGCACAACCCATGTGCCCACACCCTCAGGCCTTTCTGCCCAATATCACAACTGAAGTAATTTGTTCTTTCAAACTGGCCAAGGCATGTCATTCAGTTGATAAACTGTGATCAAAAGCTTGTGCTTTTGATTTTTGAACCAGACCGAGGTTTGGGTATTCATTTGCAAAAGAGCTTCTTAGCACTGTTCTGAGTAAGGGGTGGGAGGAATAATTAATAGTCAGTCACCAACCAGAATCACAGGGATGTTCTTCTTATGGGAGGGAGGGTCCCTTGAATTCTCATAAGGGAAGAAAAGGAGATAAAATACAGTACAGGCAAAAATATTAAGACCTTCCTGATATAGATAAATATCGAAATATTATGTTGTACACCTGAAATTAAGATGACACAATGTTGTGTCAGTTATATCTCAATAATTTTTTAAATGTTAAGACCTGAGGTTAAATAAGAATTGTTAAACTAAGAATGGAAAAAAGATTTTAGGGGGTATTTTTTCCATGCTTCTTTTTCTTCAGGAATCTAAAATCAGTTTTTCAGCTTTTATAGAATATACTATGGAGACTTTATGTTATTTTATTTTTAATTTTGGAGTAAGATGGTAGACAGAATTTGGAGGGCAGTGATTTCCAAGAAGAAACGTCCCATATTCTTTTCAAAACAAGCTATCATAACTCTTATACCGCAAAACACACAAGGTTTATAAACCTTGAACCCTTGGGAATCCTCTAATAAAATACCTGCCATTCTGCAATGCCACCGAATTCAGTCACCATCCGTTCATTTATTCAACAAGTACTTCCTGAGCACGATTCTAGCACTGTGGGTGCTCTGTGGGGAAATGAAAAGAACCGTAAGACATTATTCTAAGCTCAAAAACACTGCAGTCTCACTGGGGAGACAAGATTTACAGAGCAAAAGGAAAACTAATAATAGAACACAGTTTAGGATTAAACAATAAGGGTAAAAGTAAATAAATCGCCAAATGCTAAACAAATGCCAAATGAAACAATAAAAGTGACTCTGAGTTTCAAAAGGCAAAAATCACTGCGGGCTGAAGGGGTAGGAGACCCTTTCTGGAGAGGTGAGACTTGAGCATTTGAACCCAAGGAGGACACAGACCAGGCTGTTTGAGGGGAGAGGGCTTATTAAGAGCCAAGTCTGGTTGTGATGCAGTCACCGGGTCGGCTGGTGTCCCCATCAGACAAGTGGCCCTTAGAGTGACTTGACTAATTGTGCAAACTGACCAGGTACATCAGCCCAAAGGCCCCAAGTGAGAGCCTGGGATAGATGCAGAGAGTGCCCAGGCTTGATGTAAGTCAATGCTGGTTTTTCAAACACAATTCTGAGAGATTCAACGTCCAGAGGCAAACAGACCCAGAGAACTGTAGAGATGGAGGCGTTATGAGGGGAGTTGAGGCCGGGTTATATCATTTAAAAGGAATTAAAGCATCGGGCAATTGCCAGGTAATATCAAGCAGCAGGTTTGTTTAAATAACATACCCTAAACCAAATGACTGTACTTGTCACTTAGTCAAAGTGCCTTTTACTTGAAGGAAAATATTTTCTGTTCCATTAGCTTTTTTTTTGTTTTTTCTTCTTCTAACATTAGTCAATAAGTTGAAAATTCCTACTGTCTTTTGAGGAAAAGATCCCAGCAGAATACAAAATAGGGAAAAGGCACTGACTGGTAGTAGCCAAGAGATCTGAGTTCCTGACCTGGTCCGATACCCTTTGAAATTTGAGATCTGTCACTTAAACGCTCTAGATTTGCTTTAGCCCCACAAGATGATGAAAACATGGACTGCCTTAATTATCTTACAGGGTTATTTGGGTTGGAAGTAAGGTAAAAATTTTTAATGTTTTGAGCACCTCCTTTTAACCAAGTACTTTACATTCTTTATGTCATTTAATGCTGAAGACAAGAGTCCATATTAAATATGATTAGCCCTACTCACAGTTAAGGAGACTACGAAATGGAGAGGTTAACTGATTTGTGAAAAGCCACACAGCCATTGCAACCCCAGTTCTCCAAACCTTAGGAGTCACTCTTCCCTTTATTGTCCAAAGGACACAGTTTGAGCCGGTGCACTGCATGCCTGCTCTCTCCTCCATCAGCTGGGTGCCACTTTTGCTCCGAGAAGGTCTGAGACAGAACGTTGAAAGAGTGTAGTCCTTGAGGTGAGAGTGTTAAGTTCACACTGAACTACCCGATGAAGCTACCGCAGTAAAAGGGGGTGGGCTCCTGGGATGTGACATGGAGTGCCCCCAGCATGGGCTGCGATGTGTTCACCGGCTCAGCCTGAAGCAGCTGTGTTAGAATTATCCCCTGGCTCAGGGCTACCTGGAGGGGACGTCTTGCCTTCCTTCTGTGGACCTAAAAAGACTCTCTTAAAAGCAGTTGGCTCAACTTGGCTACACTACATCAGCTGGGGAGCTTTAAAAATAATCCCAGTGCCCAGACCACACCCCAGACCAAGGACATTAGAGTCTCTGGTGATGGAAGATGGGAATAAATATTTTGATGGGCCCCGAATGCAGCCAATTTTCAGAACCACTGACCTAGAGAACAAAGGAAGGCTCTCCCCAAGGGCAAATCAGAGCTTCCAGTATTTTACGATCCAGACCCTCCAGAAACAGGGAGAAGCTACTCTGGCACCATCTCCATTGGTAGCTTTGTTTGTTTGTTGTTTGCTTGTTTCTGATATATTAGCAAGTGGAGAGTAGCAGTCCCAGGGCTCTACCCTTAGTCTTCTTACTCTAAGATGCCATTGTTGCCTTAAAAAGCTAGGAGCCTCGGCTTCCCTGGTGGCGCAGTGGTTGAGAGTCTGCCTGCCGATGCAGGGGACACGGGTTCGTGCCCCGGTCCGGGGAGATCCCACAGGCCGTGGAGCAGCTGGGCCCGTGAGCCATGGCCACTGAGCCTGCGCGTCTGGAGCCTGTGCTCCACAACAGGAGAGGCCACTACAGTGAGAGGCCCGCGTACCAAAAAAAAAAAAACAAAAAAACAAAAAAAAAAATCACTAAGAGCCTCTTGTGTTAACTTAGCATTTGATGGCCATCCACTGGGGTTATTGTCAAAGCTGGCTCTTCAGATGCCATTTAAGGATCAAATGTTGATTGTTTTTAAATTTTATTCCTATTAAATAGATAATTGGTGGTGATCAGCCGTTCTGGCTATCGTGATGGAAGTCAGTGCAGGGAGGACCATGCCGGAAAGATGCTCCCCAGATATAGATAAATCTACAGATAAATGCATCTATGGATAGAAGTTTATTTGTTACAAAGTGATGCTAGTTTCCCACCCTTTGGCATTTCTTCTCTCTTCTCTATACAGGGTCTTTGTGGGACTCTCAAAGTCAAGACTTAAAGCTTCCTGGGCTGATATTATCAGGAAACAGGGTGGGTCTTCCTGTGTGTGCAGAATAAAGGTAGAAGCTGTAGAGGGGCACGGGAAAGTGTCGGGCCGCCACACCCTCCCCTCCCCTCCCCTCCCCTCCCCTCCCCTCCTCTCCTCTTCTTTCCTCTCCGCCTCTGCTGCGGGGCTACAGAGCTTCAGTGGGCAAGAGAATCACAAGGGGAGGTGGGGGGAACTTATAAAATGCAGATTTCCAGACCCCACCCTCCCATTCAGTGTTTGTGGGAGGGGCTCAGAGGAGCCCATTTTTAAGATGTTCCCTGAGTGATTCAGGAACGGACTGTCCTAGGAAACTCTGCTGGCCCCACACCCTTCTTGAAAGGCTGACTTTTGTGCTATTTATGGCCATCAACCTGCATTGTCCTTTGTAAATGCAGATGTGACGGGACTGAGCCATTGGCTAATTTCCTCTGTGCTGCCTGCAGATGTACAAACAAGGGCAGTGGGAGGGTCTCCAGAGGAAAGTAGGATCTTCGAGTGTGAGGATGTCTGTGGGGGACGAGGGTCCTGAATCCAGGGCTACTCTGTAGAAGAGGGAATTGGCTTCCCAAAGACAAACGTGATTGACTTTGCAGCAGTGGGGGACCCACATCGCCCGAGGGAGCTCTGACAGTCTCCTGACATGCCTGAAAAAAAATTTCCAGCAACATACAAAGCAAAAATTGTAAAAAGTGAAAATAAAAAATTTCTCCCTCCCTCATCCCACTGTTCTGAAATAATCACTAGAGTTTTGTGTATAGCCTTCCAAACAATACGTGTAATTGTGTAGAATGACATATATTTTACAAAAACAAAATAAACAAAATAAATGCATGCACTTTTCCACAATTTGTTATCTTTTTTTTATTTAACAATATATCCTGGACATCTTTCCATGTCACACAATCTACGTCTTTCCTGTGATAGCCTTCATTATGTGGACGCACCAAAATGTACCCAGTCTCCTTCTGGTGGACATTTAGTTCACTTCCAATTTTTCCTTATTTCAAACAATGATGCAGTGAACATCTTTGAATCTACACTCTTTGCTCACGTAAGAGTTTCCTATCAGTGGACCTGTTGGGTCTTCATTTGACCCAAATTTGTCTTCAAATTTGATGGATAACAGGCCCTCCAAAAAGATGTACCAATTTACACTCCCTACCCATATTGCATATTTACCCACAATTTTTATCATGAATCTTTAAAAAATTTTACGAACTAAATAAGTGAGAAAAATTGTTCATTGGTGCAATTTCAGTTTCTTAGCTAAGTGGTATGCCTTTTCATTAACATGACTAATATTAATTAGTCCCCAACTTCCTGTTTTTGTGAACTAACTGTTCATATCTTTTACCCAGAGTCAAGGCTCACCTTTGTGTTTTCACACATCGTGTTTTCTTATTTTCACTATGGCATCTGTTGGCAAAGAGTGAATAGTCTTGTGTTGGAAAGAGTAAATGCCATGGAGAGGGTGAGGGGCAAGGGAGCCATTTCCCAATTAATCAAGATATCAGAACCACCAACTCAGTATTAAAAAACTGCTTATATTATTTAGTGTGTAAGACCTTTAAGAACTGGAGCAACATCTTATATTCTGCAAAGAACAGGAAGAAAATAGGACCTTAATAAGGATTTGTTGAACAAATGAGTAGATGTGGACAGATAGAGCTAAACATATACCATGTGTTGGGCATGAGGGGAAACAAAGATAAGAAACATCACCCTGCTTTCTCAAAGCTTGAAAATTTGTTGGGGCTGTCGCTGTGTAAAGTGATGAGTACAATACAAAAGGTGGTTAAAGTAAAGGAATGAATAGATGCCTCCTGTACTCGAAGATCTTAGCTCTAGAGGGCAACAGATACATAAATAATTTCAATGTAGTAGAACAAGAAGAGAGATTTGCGTGATGGGTTACGGAAGCATGAGTTTAAGGATGAGAAAGAGTTTGCTGGGTGAGGAAATGTGCAAAAGTATCTCAAGGAAAGGGAGCAAAGACACAGAGATAGGAAACAGCAGGGTGTGTATATAGGAAATCAACCGTCATAGGCTTCCCGGAATCTTTAGGGCCTGAAGCCAGATGAGTCCAGTTGGGCAGGCAGGTCACAACCTGTCACATCATGGTCCACACTGAGCCACTGAAGAGTTTTGAGCAAGGGCTGGTGTGACCCAATGTGCTTTTTTTAAAAATTGTTATTTATATTGGAGTATATTTGATTTACAGTGTTATGTTAGTTTCAGGTGTATAGCAAGGTGGTTTAGTTATACATAGATCTATTCTTTTACAGGTCCTTTTCTCATAGGTTATTACAGAGTACTGAGTAGAGTTCTCTATGCTTTACAGTAAGTCCTTGTTGATTATCTATTGTATATGTAGTTATAAGGGGTTAATGCCAACCTCCTAATTTAACCCTCCCCCACCTTTCCCCTTTGGTAACCTTCAGTTTGTTTTCTGAGTCTGTTTCTACTTTGTAAATAAGTTCATTTGTATCATTTTTTTAGATTCCACATATAAGTGACATCATATGATATTTGTCTTTGTCTGACTTACTTCACTTAGTATGATAATCTCTAGGTCCATCCATGTTGCTGCAAATGGTGTTATTTCATTCTTTTTTGTGGCTGAGTAGTATTCCGTTGTATCTGTGTACCACATCTTCTTCATCCATTCCTCTGTCGATGGACATTTAGGTTTGTAGATGGCTTACTCTGGCCACCGGGTGGAGGATGGACTTAAGGGCAAGGTGAGTGGCTGAGGTGGAGGGCGGTTAGGGATGTTCTGTGACCGTTTAGGCAGGAGGCAATGCAGCCGCGGCAGTGCAAATGGAAAGTGGAGCGATTTGAGAGTAGGGACTTGGTGACTAATTGCATTTGGGATGACGGAGGAATCAAACCAAAATATGGGCTTGGTTTCTGGTTTGGGTGACTGGATAGATGATGATGTCACTGGCCGGGAAAGAAAATACAGGATAAGGAGAGGATTATTTGTGTGGTATTTTGGAAATGTTGACTTTGAGGAAACTGGAATACCCACGGGATTTACACAGCACAGTGATATATTAGCATGAGGCTCTCAGGGACGAGATAAAGGCTAACATCTAAGATCTGGGAATGAATGAAGGAACTCCAGATGGCCTTGGATTTCATGGCATAAAGCCTCATTCATAACTCACTCATAACCAGGCATCACTCCCAGAAGTTCATTGTCCCCTGATGGCCCATCACACTGCAGATCTGAAATGAATTTGGGCCTAGATTCTTGAAGCTTTTTGATCTCTAACACGAGCAGAGGAAGCCCAGCAGTGCATTCTTTGCTGTTGAATGAGTATGAGCTGCTCATAGTTCCTTGTTCAAGTTTCCTTCCCCAGAGCTCAATCCCACAGCCCAACAATAGTTTGCTTGTGGTGAAAGGAAAATTGGGGTTCTCTTGTTTTGTGAGAAGACGCGCTCCCCTGAATAACAAGATTGGGATTGGGTGGCCCTCACCTGTCACTATCTCAGCATGAATTAGTTTCTTGTTTACTATTCGCTAGTTTGAATGACCAAGAGCCTGGCTTCAGGGGAGACTCTGTATAGGATAAAGACATCAGAGTACATCAGAGAGTTCCAGAGGCCAGTGGTGGCTCTGCTGCTCTCCAGCACAGGGAATTTGGATGAGTTATTTTACCTCTCTGAATCTGAGTTTTCTGATCTCGTTAAAATGGGGATAAGAAGAAAAATACCTGTTCTCCTACTTTCTATGACTGCTGGTATGATAAAATGAGAAATATTTTTGGAGGGCCCATGCAAATGTTCTTATTGTCCGAAGATGCCCGGCAGAGAGCCTGCACTGACCAGGCCTCCATTCGCAGTCATCAAAGGAACTCCAAGAACTACGCTCATTCGTTTGCTCCTTTATCAACGCATTTACTCAACAGATGCCAGTTGAGTGCCTCCTCTGTGTGAGGCTCTGTGCTCACTGCTAGTGACAAAGAGAACGAACGCCATGAAAAGACGTGGGGGAGCCTTGAATGCACAACGCTCAGTGAAAGAAGCCCGTCTGCAAAGGCTACATATTGCACAATTCCACCTATATGACATGCTGGAAAGTGCAAAATGATGGAGACAGTGAAAAGATCAGTGGTTCCCGGAGGCTAGGGGGAGAGAGGGATGAATCGGTGGAGTACGGAGGATGTTTAGGGCAGTGAGACGACTCTGTAAGATACTGCAATGGTGGACGCATGTCATCATACACTGGTCAAAACCAATGGAATATATAACCCCAGGACTGCACCCTAATGTCAGTGTGGGCTTTGGGTGATAATGACGGTCAGTGTGGCGCCTCTGATTGTAAAAAATGCACCGATCTGGTGCAGGACGCTGACAGTGGGGAAGCTGTGCAAGAGTGGGGACAGGGGGTTCATGGAAACTCTGTACTTACTGCTCAGTTTTTTAGTAAACCTAGAGACAGACAGAGAGAGAGAGATGCTGTATGCCTTTTAGGCCCCTACAGCTTACTAGAGGAGAGAGGAACATAAACAAATCTTCAGACGTCGATAAACGGGAGTAAGTCCTGCTTGCATACAGTGCAAGCAAGCGCCTTCCCTTTTTGTTGTTCTGGTATTTTGTCTTCATTTGTGACAGGTGCATGCAGAGGGTCAGTACTATTTATCATTCAGACAAGACCTGCTTCAGCCTTATTTACTGCAGGGCGAGCAGCTTCAAAATCCCTGTGGCCTTCCGAGACAGGGGTGAGGGGTGCTGAGTGGAGAGCATCCACCAGGCTGGGTGCACAGCAGCCCTGCAACCAGAGGGAAGGAACAGAGGAGTTGGCCTTGATGGATGAACTCAGCCAGACCACTTTGGCGGGGCTGTTTTGCATCCCTCTGCCCTTTAATTTGATGACTTCCCATGGGGAGCCGGGTGTGGAGAGAAAGGCAGAGCTTAGGTCAGCGTTTGTCCCTTTGGGCCTTAAACATTGGGAGGCTCCATTAAGGGCATTAGGTCTGGTGTCTAGCGATGCAATTACCCTGTGCTATGTGGACGGAAGATCGGTGACTGAGTCCATATTCAGTTCTATTCATTTGGGGGCTTAATTTTATGACTGAGGAAAAGTTGACAACGGTTGGGTTTACAAGATTCCTAAAGAGCAAGGTAAAAAAGAATTAGTTCCACTGTAATTGAATGAATTTCAATGCATTTTTTAAACATAAAATCATTTAGATAAAATATCAGCCTTTGGAAGTGGGTTTGCCATCCCCCCACCCCCCACCCCCCCGTCAATGTCCTAGCCTGGTCTAGATGCAGCCAATGAGTCAAAGCAAGTGGGAGAGATCTTGGGGTGAAAAACAGATACTGCAAAGGAGTCTTAGACTAATGTCTACCTTTTGTATGGGGGTGCATTGCAAACCTTTCCAAAGTGTATTTAACTGAGGAAATTACGCATCATTACAGAGCAATACAGAAAGTGTATCGGCTGCAAACTCAATATACATTCAGTGGAGCTGTCATTATTTCTTCAGGCTGGAACTTTTTCACTGAATGAAAACCTCCAGGCAGATTTTCTCCAACAATTCCAATAATGTATTGAAATTACAAAGGTTGTATAATGTAACTAAATAAGAAAAGGTGAAAATGTGACCCCCGCAAAGTCACATAGGGATATCATGGAGGATTTCAAGCTAGACTTTCAGTTCTTCAACGTAAAATGCTTTGTTCTATCTACCTCAGGGGCCCTCACACATGCTGTTCCTTTCTCTCTTCCCTTCAGTCTTCAAGTGACTGGCCCCCTTTTATCATTCAGATCTGGGCTTAAATGTCACCTCCCCTGAGAGGCCTTCCTCAGGAACACCCTACAAAGGAGGTTCCCTCATTCCTCACTGTGACTCTTTAGCATTGTAACCCAGATTCCCAGATAATATTGAGCAATTTTATAACTATACATCTATTTATTTGTTTACGTGTTTGTTCTATCTCCCACAATGAATGGCAAGACCCAGCAGGCAAGGGATGCACAATGGTTTTTTCCCCCAAGGTACATCCAGTGTTTCTAAGAGTATTTGGTACATAATAGGTACTCAATAGATAAAGGAATGTGAAAGTAACCCCGGCCATGGAAGTCTCAGTGGAAGAGGACTCATTCATGAGGCAGCTGGTATAGATTCAAGTGCTATCTGGTTACAAAAATGTAGGTAATGAGCATCTTTTCTCAATACTATCAGATCTATTTTGATTCTGTGTTCCTAAAAACACATTGTATCTACTGAACTAGCCGGGCTGAGGAATGGGAGCACCCCCGCTACCATACACACACACACACACACACACACACACACACACGCACGCACGCACGCACACACGCACGCGCGCGCGCGCACGCAGGCACGCACGCACGCAGGCACGCACGCACGCACACACACACACACACACACACACACACTTGTTTTAGGTACTGTGAGTTCCGTGGGACAGCGAGCGGCTGGGTTTTATTCATAAATTTATCCCTAGCATTGAGCATAGTGCCTGGCACAGAACAGCCGACCATATTTGCTTAATTTAACCAAAGTGAGATATTTGAAGTGCTTTCTGCCTTCTCCCTGGAAGAAGAAAACTGAAGCAATTCAAGGTAATATTCTCTGATTTTTCTGTCCAAGCTTTGTGGGAGTAGGGTTAATCTTCCTGGCAGCTTGTAAAAGATTGCACGGTTGGCGAAAATATATGACAAAAATAGAATCAAATCTTCCTCCCTGAATATAGATTAAAGAGAACCACTTATTACTGTGCTGCAGAATAAATTTCTTCTGTATCGGCCTAGCTATGACCAGGTAATAATGCACAGAAATGTTATGTTCTGTTTCTCTGGGTTCCTAAAGTAGAGAGAGAGAGAGATACAAGGAAATATACGGAAAGGAAGAAAGACTGAAACACAGATACGTTCCTAGAATTCTAGGAGAGGAACAGACTTATACTGCTGCTCCCACTTTTAGGATAGATTATTTTAAAAATAATAATAACAATTCAGTTAGATCAATTCTGCCCATTTCCAAGAAGGAACTTGTAATTTTCTAAATAATATACTATGCCTGTCAGGAAATAATTTCTTATGTAGCTTGAAGAGCTGACACGATGGCAGGCAGACAGTCAGATAAAGATAAAGGATGAAGGCCATCAAGCGTGGTCAGGGTAATTACAGGGTACAAATTCCACTCTTCACCTGGGAGCATTGCTTTTTGAATGTTCCAGTAGCTGATCTTCAGCTTTCACTTCCAAACCGGGTGTTTACTTCTTTTCTCTGTCTCTCTTTCTCTCACTTTTCTATGCATTTAAATATAATAATAAAATAATATTAAATAGTGCTTATTTATTGAGGTCATTAAAAGTAGACACTAGGGAGTCAAACAGACCCGATTCAAACCCCAGCTCTAGAGCTCTGTGGTTAGTTATGCTTACTGACTAATTTGTGTGTATCAGTTTCCTCATCTGCGAAATAGAGTAACGATAGTAGCTACCTTGTGTGTGGGGTTGAAGTGAGGGATTAAGTGAGAAGCTGCCTGTGAAATGCAATGCTGCCTTATATACATTTGGGGGAAAAGAGCTCTTTTGTCCTTTGTTTATGGGTCAGTCAGTATGTTGGCTGCATTGTGGATATTCATAAATAGAATTATTTAAACTTTACATAAACTTGAGGCAAGGTACAGTTATCCCCATTTTACAGATAAAGAAACTGAGACTTAGAGGGGTTGGATGACCAGGTTACAAGCCTAGAAAATGGCAGGAGCCAAGTCTTCAATTGGGAACTTCAGGATCTAAGCCCGGTGCTCTTTTCACTGTATTGTAAGACATTCAAAAAAAATCAGTTCCTGGAGACATTGTTTTATGATTTTGTCATTTTATTGTGTAGCTATCTATGATCACCTTCAATCTACACATAGGACTTTTCTCGTAGCTTTGTCAATTTCTGAACATATTTTTATTTTCATCTTAGATCTTAGCTTATGAGCCTGAGAAGACTACATAGTGTTTTTATGAGGACTAGACCTTTAAAAATCATACTTTTTATTCATCTTAGGATGTGGCCTCTTTTTTAAAGTGCATCATGCTGTTGCTGAGATCTTATTTCTGTCATATGGACCATCTCTTGCCCATGGCCCTCTTTAGTCTATGCAGGTTCTAACTGCTGTGGATATAAATAGCTAGTTGCAAACATCAGAAAACCCAACTGAAGATGGTCTGAGCCAAAAAGAGATTTTACTGACCATCAGGACAGGAAATTCTAGGCACAAAGAGGTCCAGTCCCTCACAGAACATGGTCCTCCTCTGTCCGTCTCTTGGCCCTTGTTTTCTCTCTGTTGGCTTTACTCTCAGTGAGACTCCATCTTAGTAGTGGCAAGATAGTGCAAGCAACTCCAGGGTCATATCCTAGTTTCTCCGTAAGTCCAGCAGAAGGAAAACTTGTCTCTTTTCTGACAGAAGTCCCAGAATTGGATCTCATTGGATCCAAGTTGATCGTGTGTCCATTTTGAACCAATCACTGTGCTCAGAGGGATTCAGAGGCTCCCATTGGCCAACACGAGTCACCTACCCTCCCCTGAAACTCCACTTGAAGCTAACAGGCTGTGAATGGAGGAGGTGTAGAATCTTAAGGAAAATTAGGGGCCCCTTTAACAAAAAGAATGGATTCTAGTTGTCAATCATTATAACACCACCTAACTTTTCCTTTCGGAACTGTAATCTGTTTGGTAATGGACATTTGCCCACTTCCCTCAAAACATTCTATATTCTGCTCCCACTTGTATAGATGCTGACTTTCCATCCCCAATGTCCCTCACCTTGCTTCTTCTCCAACCCTCACTCTCTTTAACAGCACACCCTTTTTTGAGTTATTAAAGGCTGTCTCTGGTCAATTGGCAAAATGAACCTGTTGGCCAAAATAAAATCAGATGTGTGGGTAAGAGTAATATGGGTCAACAGTTGTTTTGGAATTTTGTTATATGTATTTACCTTGGACCAAGGTTTTTTAAGTGCATTTGTGTAATAGTTGTGTTTTTATGTGATCTTGCTGTGACTGAAGTATGAGCTTTGCCATTAAGTGAGGACAGTCACCAGAGTAGTAAACTCTGTCAAAAATGCATGGTGATGCAACAGAACATGACCTGAGATCACTTTTCTCTTGCCTTTTGTCTCCTGTGGTTTTCCTTTCCCTAGGGGCTGGGTATTTTTTTGGGGGGGGCGGTACGCGGGCCTCTCACTGTTGTGCCCTCCCCAGGTGCGGAGCACAGGCTCCGGACGCGCAGGCTCAGCGGCCATGGCTCACGGGCCCAGCCGCTCCGCGGCATGTGGGATCTTCCCGGACCGGGGCACGAACCCATGTCCCCTGCATTGGCAGTCAGACTCTCAACCACTGCGCCACCAGGGAAGCGCGGGGCTGGGTATTTTTTATTTTTGATGTGCTACTTCTTGGTCCCGATTTCTTTTTTCAGCTTATCTCTGGCTGTCTCTTAGGATTCCAGAGTCCCCAAATCCAGTCACTCCTTATCTAAGACCAGCCATTCACTGACCCTACCAATTCAATAAGCAATTTCTAAGTCTCTATCAGCATCTCAACCTCGTCCAGCCACATCCTACTTCACATACACAGTAAATCCTGGTGGTTATGAAAATAGGCTTTAATGATGGAGAGACTTGGGTCAGAATACCAGCTGTGTTGTTTATAATTATCTATGTGACCTTGGGCAAGTTACTTAACCTCTTTAAGTCTTAGCTTCCTCATTTGCAAAATGAGACTAATAGCACCTGCCTTGGGTTATTATGAAGATGAAGCAAGCTAATAAGAGATTCAGAGTTCCCACACATGGTGGCCTCTTAGTAAATGTTAACTATTATTTTTGTTACAGAACCCTTTCCTGTGTTTCAGTTCAAAGCTAGAATACTTATAAAGACTTCACACTGTAATGTCCATTTCACTAATATCAGCCTTTGAGAGATATGAGTACAGAAGTCCAAGAGGAAAAAGAGGCTGTGAATAAAATAGGTGGCAGTTATCTATTCACTGATTCCATCAACCATTATTTAATGAGCATGTACACTGTACTGGGAATATTATCAGTTTGTTTGCAAGTTTATAGCCGGGGGCCATTACATTCTGTGGGGTGTGCAAAAGAGACATAAAACTGGATTCCTCTCCTCAAGGAGCTTTCACTCTTGTGAGAAAGACATGACTCAATCCTTGAAGGAATTCCATGAAGAAATAATGCAGGACCTAAATCTGCTCATTGTCAGGAAGTGATATGCACACCGCATGTTCTCAGAGGTTCTAGAAAGAGCACGGCACCCCCAAAACTCTAGTGGAGTAATGAGTGAATCAGTGGAATGAGTGACAGTTGTTGACAAGGACCCCTGGCTTCAGTCCAGCCTACTCCCTGGCCTCTCCCTTTGCTGAGCACAAGTAGGCAGGTTGCTGCTAGGACAGAGATCACTGGCGATGTTGAGCACGCCCAAGAGCACATTAGTTTATGAAGGAATAGAATTAGCAACCCACCCCGTCCTCCTCAGGGACACAATATGACTGGTGCTTCTGCAGCTGTCATCAAAATCTGCCAGTCTCCTCAGCTTGAACCTGAAGCCCTTGAGCTTGTCCAAGAGATCCTCTGCAGAGAATGTAAGGGTTGAACAACCTGATTCCTATATAAATCGCTACCTTGGGCAGAATAAGCGGATTCAACTAAATACCATTATGTACATAAAAGTCAGAGCCTATAACTAAGTGATACACTCTGGTACTGTGTAAGGTGAACATTTTTGGAAAATTTCCTTATAAGGATCATCTTTGTTTCATGATGATATATTCTTTTTCTCTTGTAAATATAGCGAGAAGTTTATTAATTTTATTGATGTTTTACAAGAACCAGTTTCTGGTTTCATTGATTTCCTCCATTGTTTTATCTTTTTTCAATTTCATTAATTTCTGTGCTTATATTTATTATTTTACTCCTTCTTCTTGCTTTGTGTTTAGCGGCTCTTCTTTTTCTAATTTTTTTAAGGTGGAAGCTTAGGTTATTGATTTGAGACCGTTATTCTTCTCTCAAAGGAACACTTTACACATACATTTCTCCCTAGGGGCTGCATTAGCTGCATCTCGGTGTGTTCTCTGTTCATTTGTATTTAGTTCAAAATATTTTCCAATTATCCTTGAGGCCTCTTTGTTAACAAGTGAATTTCTTAAACTGTATTGCTTAATTGCCAGACATTTAGGGGTTTTCCATATATCTTTATTATTGGTCTAATTGATTCTGTTATAGTCAGAGAATATATGTTGTATGATTTCATTCTTTTAAAAATAATAAGGTTTATTGTGTAACCCAGAATATGGTCTATTTTTGTCTATTTGGGTGAATGTTCTGTGTGTACTTGCAAATAGTGTGTATTCTGTTGTTTGGTGGGATATTGTATAAATGTTTATTAGATCAAATTGTTTGATAGTATTACTTATGTCTTCTGTACTCCTGCTGATGTTTCTGTCTTCTTGTGCTATCAATTTCTAACAAAGGAGTACTGCAGTCTCCAAATGTAATTGCACATTTGTCTTTTTCTTCTTTCAGTTCTATCGCTTTTGCTTCATGTATGTTGTAGCTCTGTTATTAGGTACATACACATTTGGGGTGGTTATAGCTTCTTGATGAGTTGGCTCTTTTAACATTATGTAATACCCGTCTCTTTATTCATGATGATTTCCTTTTTCTGGAGTCTGTTTTGTTTGGTGTTAATATGGTGCCTAACTTTCTTTTGATTAGCGTTTGCATGGCATTTTTCCTCATCTTTTTACTTTATCTATATCATCATGTTTGAAGTGAGATTCTGTCATGTGCCGTTTATTAGTTTTCTGTTTGCTCTCTTTTTCCCCCTTTTAGATTATTTGAATATTTCTTGTCATTACATTTTAATTTACCTATTGGTTTTTTTTTAACTATATCTCTTTGTGTAACTTTTATAGCTGTTGTTTAGGAGTGGTTACCATGTACATACCTAACTTTTCTCAATCTGCTTAGAGTTCATAGGTCACCACTTCAAGTAAAGTATAGAAACATGACAGCTATATAAATTCCTTTGCCTTCACCCTTTATGTCATATCATTAAATCTGAATATATTGAAAATCCAATCACATATGTTATAATTTCTTATTTCAACGATCATACAAAAATATGGGTGTCGCACAGATGCGCATGTCATCCTTTCGTTGGGGCCATTCTAATCTTTGCTGTATTGTTCTAATTTTAGTATATGTGCTGCTGAAGTGAGCACTGGATATGTTTTTGAAGTGCTTTCCTAATAAGCATTTATCCAAAACTTGCAACAAGTTTGTGAAACTATGATTATTAGAAGTACCATCTATATGATCAGGGAAGTGTTTTTCTCTGAAGAAAGCTAGAATTGCTTAACCAATTATGCTTTGACATGAAAGGGTACAAAATAAGGTCTTTTTTATCATGAACTAAAACAGAATGTGGAAATAAAAACTAGAAATATGCATAGAAATATTTTATAACCAAAGAAGAAATTTTTTTTTTGCAAAATGAAAGTTTATAAGATCAAAACTATCAGTTATCTACAGAGATGTCCAAATGGGAGGTATTATCTAGAAATTAAAAGGGAACTGTTCCTTTTTTCAGTAAGTGGTAGATCTTTGGAGAAGATGACATAAAAGCTAACTCTGCTAGGTTTGGGATTAGGGAAAGTAGAGGCCATACCACACATTGTTTAGCTCATAGCCAAGAAAATAATCACATGTGTAAAGCATCTTTCATTCAAAAAAGAAAAAAAAACCCTCAAAGGCACTTTGGCATATAATTTTATTTACCTCTTTCGCATTGCTATTGTGAATATTGTCCACTGTCCAGAGCAGGAAAGTGATGCGTCTGTGCGGCATGCAGTGAACGTAGCAGTCTCCCTCTGTAACCTCGTCCTTCCCGGAGTATGAGGTCATTGGTTTGGAATGTACAGCTATGAAGGTGACTGCTTCTCTAAAGGCTTTGGTGATGTAAGCCAGAAACCAAAGAGGAGGAGAGCAATTAAGCCTCACCTTGATGAAGCTGTAGTGTACCATGAGGTTGCAAGTTAGGCTTGGTGACTGCTTTCTTCAGTGAATAGGAGACATTTGCCCTTGGAGTTTATGGGGAAACAGCCTGCCATAAAGGGCGGTCAGGATACCTTGCCATTTTCTCTGCCTATCAGATGCCTGACTATTCAGGAAGGTTCAGCTGTAGTGCCTTCTGCTCTAGGAGGTCTTTCTTTCTGGCCACTCCAACTGTGGTGAATAATCTCTCTAGGTGCTGACTTATGCAGCCCCTCCACGTGCCATGTGTGGCAGCCCTAGTCTTCCTCTCACGGGACTATTCTCCTGAAATAGATTTTAATCTACATTAAGACCAGGGCAGTGCCTTTGTTTCCCCAAAGTGCCTTACCCAGTGTGCCTGAAGTTTGAGAGAGGCAGTTAATAGAGTCGTTAAAAGCATGGGTTTAGTCTGTCTGAATTCAAATCCTGATTCCACCATTTCCTAGCTGCATGACTAGGGGCAAGTTACTTAAATAACTCTATGCCTCACTTTCCCCACTTGTAAAATTGGGATACTAACACTATCTGTAAAGATTAAATAAGTTAAGACGTGGAGAGTGCTTAGCATTTTTTTGCCTGGTACCTAATAAGTACTGTTACTTATTTTTATTAAGTGATTACTTTTTTTTCTTAGAAAGCTGTGGAACAAATATATATTTGTAAGGAAGGCAAGAAAGAGCACAGACAAGAGCAGCTCAAGAGAAGGCAAAGAACACAAATAGAAGTTGACCAGATTCCAGATGCGAAAGACTTAGCACCTTTTTTAAAAGAAATGGAGTTTGGGAATGTAAACTGGTACAGCCACTTTGGAAAACTGTCTGGCAAATTTTTTTTTTTTTCTTTGCGGTACGCGGGCCTCTCACTGTTGTGGCCTCTCCCGTTGCAGAGCACAGGCTCCGGACGCGCAGGCCCAGCGGCCACGGCGCGCAGGCCCAGCGGCCACGGCTCACAGGCCCAGCGGCCACGGCTCACAGGCGCAGCCGCTCCGCGGCATGTGGGATCTTCCCGGACTAGGGCACGAACCCGCGTCCCCTGCATCGGCAGGCAGACTCTCAACCACTGCGCCACCAGGGAAGCCCCATAGCAATGTTTATTCAAGAACATTCTAATAGTCTAGAACCAAGCAATTCCATTCCTGAGTATATAGGCAACAGAAAAGTGTCCACGTATCGTGAAAGGATTTTTATAGAATGTTCATAGCAGCCCCGTGGTAGTCATTAACTGGAAACTATGCAGATGTCCATCAACAGAAGAATCGATAAATAAATTACGGCAATAAAAATGGGTGGTTTCCAACTACACACAGCAGAATGGATGAATCTCACCAACGTGCTGGTGAGCAAAGGAAGCCAGACACGGAGGAGAATATACTACGTTTATTATAAGATTCCAGGCAAAACTACCCTGTGCTGTTACAAGTCTCACCCCAGGTGGGTGAGAGCCTTGGAGAGGGAGGAGAGCTAGACAGGAGAGATCAGAATGAGCTTCTGGGCGGGTAGCTAACATTTTACCTCTTCATCTGGTGCTGGTTTCATGGATGGGTTCAGCTTGTGAAAACTTATTTAACTGTCCACTTACAATATATGCATTTTTTGCCCCATGCGTGTATTATCCTTCACTAAACAAACAAACAAAAAAACAAAAAAGAGAGAAAATAAGTAAAATAAGAATAGAAAAGAAAGAAAAAAGAAGGGAATGCAAAAGACAACATGAAAGGAAGAGGAAGAAAAACAGCCCAGAAGGTTACACATCACCCCCTGCCCATCCCTGCCTCCCCCTGCCTCCAGCCCTACTCTATTGATCCAGCACGAGGATGGCGAATGCATGGTTTTCAGGGTCCTTCCGTTCTCTTCCGCGCTACCCGCAGCCTCTCCCCACTCTGAGCATCCCTAAGGCAAGAAGGGGCTTTCCTCGTGGGTAACGCTGCTAGGAGAGTAACTTGGAGGAACTGATGCTTCGTTAATGAACGTAAAGCTTAAAGCCATCTTCCCTTTCTCCCTCTTCTCTTCTGTTCTGTTCTCTTCTCTTCTCTCATCCTCTCCATCCCCCCACTCCCATCCCCCTTTACCTTTCTCAGGGCATCCTCCTACCCCAGTGGCGGTGCCGCCCGGCCGGTCTGCACGCGCCCCGCAGGGCCTGGGGTGCGGGGCGGGGGCCGCGCTCGCGGGGAGCCCCTCCCGCCCGCCGGGGCTGACCCCGCCCCGCGGCGCCGGCTATTTTGGGCGCGGGCGGCGACCGCGGGATCGCTGCCGGGCGCGGATCCGGTGACACCTCTCAGCGCGCGGCACTTGTTGCTCTCAGGACCTGCCGGCCATCCCTGAGCCCACCTTTCTCCCTCGCCGCCCCCTGTCCCCTGCTGGCTTCTCTCCTTTCCGTGCGATCGCCCGGGACACCGATCTCTCAGGCACCGCTGTCACCGGCTGGAGAAATAGATTAAAGGAAATAAACTCCCTCCGCAGGGGGCCCAGCCGGGCAGCAGCAGCGGCAGGAGCTGGAGCGCTGGCCCGGGCGCCGCAGAGGTGGCGCCTCCCCGGCCCGGGACGCTGGCCCCGGGCGCCGACGGCATGACGGACGCGGCGACGGCTAACGGGGACGACAGGGACCCCGAGATCGAACTCTTCGTGAAGGTAGGTCGGCGTCCCGGCGCCGCAGCACCTGCCGCGCCTCCAGCCAGGCTCGCGGCTCACGTGCCCAGGCGCTGAGCGCTCTGGGACGCGGACCTTCCCCAGGGAGCGCAGCCCAGCCCTGACGGTCCCTTGGGTGGCCTTTCTGTTGCTTCGGGGCTCCCGGGAGGGATGGAGTCAGGTGCAGTCTGGCAGGTGGCTGTCTTCTCGGAGAGTCTGCTAGGCAGTTTGTCAAACCCGCCGCAAGACCAGCCGTCACCCTACCCCGGCGCGATTTTGGCCTGCCTTGAAGGACATCTCCAGGTGCAGGGAGATGGCAGGAACCTGGCTGGACCCCTGAAGCTTTCTTCTAAAGTTGCGGGGCGAGGGGAAGGAAGAGGGAGAAAAGAAAGCATTACTAATAATATGACCTTTGGCAAAGCAAAAATAACATTTCTTAAAATCCCCCTTTTCTCTTTTACTCAGTGCTATTAAAAGAAAAGCAAAAGGAAACAAAGACGTTTTCTTGCTCTGTGACCGGCAAAGCAGAAACCAAACACTCCACTCGCCCATATTATTGTAATTGTCATAATTATGCTTCCGCGGGGTTGTAGCAGGAAAGGCTAAGGGTAACCTGGGGCAGACTGGGAGGAAGGGGCACAGGGGAAAAACTTAAATTAAGTTGCCTTGCTCCCTGGGCAGAGACGGGCTAACATCCAAACCTGCTGCACTTCCTTTGCAACCTGGAGGGGGAAGGATGGAGGCCGAGGCAGCGTCTCCCGGTCCTCGAGCGTAATAAGAAAGAAACATTTGATAGGTCTTCGTGCAGCAGAAGCGGGGAAACCTGAGGCGCAGGGAAGTTGCCTCCGGGGCGGTGCAGAGTCGCCAGAACTTGGGGGAGGGGGCGTCGGCTGGCTGCCTGAGCGCAGAGACCTTTCACAAAAGGGAAAAACCCTCAGAATGCAGTTTCCCTAGACATATACAGGTAACTGAGAAGGGAAGAGAGCTTGGTGCCTGTCAGGGGCCTCCTGGCTGAATTTAAAAGGCATATATATTCCCCAGGGATGGGGAATATACACGTCTTTTAAATTTGTTTTGGCCGAAGGATCCTTATCTAATACAAACTAATTAAACAAATAGAGTTTCACAGAAAGTATAAGATCTATATGACCTTTTGGTTTTGGGTACCTTTTGTCACCTAAAAAATAATAAAGCAGCTGTGACTTACACTTGGAAATTGCTCTGTCTCAGTCGGTCCAGCCTACCACGAAGCTTTGTTAAATTTTTTCGGCTGGATTTTTTCATTTTGTAGAGTTATTTTTCAAAATTATCCATAGATATTACATTTGTTTTTTAGTGAGACTGACTTTCCTCAGCCTGTTTCTCTCCCCCCAAATGAGGCTTCTGTCCCCCTCATTTGGTTTCTGGGACCCTTCTGGGAGGATTTCTAGGCTCTCTGGCAGACCAGGTAATGAAAGAGGTCATGTCCTCCCAGGCTGGGCAGTGTTGGACCCAGGGCCCCGCAGGTCTGCCCTGACCCCCAGCGTCCAAGCCTGCGGTCTAGGGAGTGAATACGGAGAGCTTTTACAGAGCAAGGAGCCTTGCTGTTCTTCTTGAGGAAAGCTATTCTAGGACTTTCTCAGATTCCTTGGGAGCAGGTAGTTTCACGGTGTCAAGTTCCTGAAAGATATTTGAAACACAAATTGACTCTTTTAGAGCCAAAGGAGCCCTTTGCCCCGCTCCTAGGTGAGAGGACCATTCTACCTGCACCTTCTGAATTTCAGGTTGGCAGCTTGGAGGGTTTCTCCATTTGTATAGAAAGCTCACTTCGCAGCCCAGTGCCCGCAAGAATTCTAAAGTACCCGTGTTGTCATTTGCTTTTTTTTCCCTAAAGGAAAGGAACCCATGAGAGCCAGGCAGGCCTTCTTGGTCAGCGCAGAAACCAGATTGATGAGGGAACAAAAAAATCAGATAGGAAAGCTCTTTTGATTCCCCCACCCCCCTTTTGAGCTTCTGGTCAGTGGTTATCATTTACAGGGACAAGTAAAGGCTGAAAAAAATTGTGAAAATAAAGACACTGCCCAGGCTTTGAACGGTTTCGTGTTAGAGAAACAATGTCCTGATTTATAGAATCAGGCATTTCCATAGTTTGCCGTGTCTCTTAGCTGTATGATTCCCATCAGAAGAAGGTCTTTCCTCTTTTTTTTTTAAAGAAGATGTTGGGGGTAGGAGTTTATTAATTAATCTATTTTTGGCTGTGTTGGGTCTTCGTTTCTGTGCGAGGGCTTTCTCTAGTTGCGGCAAGCGGGGGCCACCCTTCGTCGCGGTGCGCGGGCCTCTCACTATGGCGGCCTCTCTTGTTGTGGAGCACGGGCTCCAGACGCGTAGGCTCAGTAGTTGTGGCTCACGGGCCTAGTTGCTCCGCGGCATGTGGGATCCTCCCAGACCAGGGCTCGAACCCGTGTCCCCTGCATTAGCAGGCAGATTCTCAACCACTGCGCCACCAAGGAAGCCCGAGAAAGTCCTTCTTGTTGAAGGGCTCAGGTATCCGAGGTAATCTCTGCAGGCCCAGCGGGTTGGCTTCTAGGAAGCCTCCCAGGCAGGCTTGCCTCACCCAGTTAAGAGTTGTGATGTGGTCATCTTCAACAGAAGGGGACACCCTCCCCCCCGAACCTGGCCTGTCCCCTGGGTGTGTCATTCAAAACCTCCGTAATCCAGAGAGTTTCAAGGACATACGATTCTGTGCCACATCAATGGATAATCATCTGTTACTACTGCCGCTGCTAATAATAATACTAAATGGCAGCGTTTTAGGACTTAAGGAGCGCATTCAAATACCTTATCTCATCAGATTCCCAGCATCCTTGTTCGTGAGCCTTGGTTCACTCAGGAAAAGTGATGTCAACAAGTAAATGTGGCTCCCAGGGACCTCTTGAGACGTGATGCTGTCAGAGCCCTTGGCAAGCGGCCGTTTGCTCTTCCTGTAACAACCTCAGGAACTAAGGACGATGATTTGTCCCGTTTTATGGTTGAAGAACTCAGGTGCTCAGGGAGCGTATGAGAAATGCCCAGAAGTAGATGGCAGTAAAGAGCGTTCAGACCCAGTCCTCAGCTAGCAGTTTAGACTCTAAATTTCTTACTCTTTTCCAAACACCCATATGTCAGGTCTTGCACCTTCTTTTGCCAAGTCAGGCTTTCAAGTGTTTCCAAGAGGACACTTCCTGGCAACTTACTAGTCCATTCTAATGTGGTCACAAAACGCTGTCAAAGCTCCTGCCCAGCCCTGCTCTGTACTCCCAAGTCTCTCCCGTCCAGGGAACTTTCTAATGGGGATGTTTAAGAGATCACAGAGGTTTGAGGAGGTCAGCTCTGATTCTCATTTCCCAACTAATGTGGATGGGGAAGAGGAGACAGAGACCTGGGTTCAGATCTTGTCTCTGCCTCTCATTTGTCGAGTGACGCTGAACAAGTTCAGAGTGTATGAACAAGTGTATGAGTCCCAATACACCCCTCTTAAAACAAGAGGGTGGTTACAAATAAGGTGCCCGTATCTTGAACTGTCCAAACCAAGACACCTCTGAGAGAGAAAGGAGGTGCTACCAATGGTTAGGAACAGGTGTCACCGATGTTGTGCAGGACGTGTGGCCACCCTGGTTATGAAAATACCTCCCCCACAGACTGGCTGTGAGGATGCCACAGGAACAAGTAGAGGAAAGCATTTTGTAAATTGGAAATTGCCATGAACACATTGACTTCGATAAGGATATGAGCTCCATGGCAGATAGAACCTTTCTTGATCTGCAGGTCCCTGATTTGCCTTAGAGAACAATGGCCTGGCTGATTCCTCACTCGCAGGGCTATTTTGAGAATAAGTGAGATCATACGCAGCTGGGACTTTGATCACAAAGGGAGGACAACAGGTTAGAGTTGATAGTGGCAGTGAGTGTGGTTTATTGAAAGAAAAAAGAGCACGGAAATAAAAGCAAAACAGAAAGTGATTTGGGAAGACAAATACAGGATGTGCTGCGTAGTTAGATCTCCATCTGTGTCGACTCCCTCACCCCCGGTGCCACCCCTAGACCCCGGAGGTAGAAAGCCACCAAAGCGAAGTGATGATGGTGCACCAGTTGGCAGCAAGTGTCTCTTGGGGCCAAGGGTGTGAGTTTCAACAGAAACCAGTGGTTCTCAACTTTGGCTACATATTCAAATCATTTGGGGGAGATTTTAAAACTCCTGATGCCAGGCTACTCCCCAGGTCAATTACAGCAGAGTTTCTGTGGGTGGGACCCAGAAGTGGTATTTTTTACCACACCCCCAGGTGACTGCGGCATGCAGCTCTGGTGGAGAGCCACTGAGTCCTCATCAGAGGCGGGTCCCGAGGCAGTCAGCTTTGCCACAGCTGAACTAGGCGGCCGTGTTAGTGCAGATGAACGTCTAGAACTTCTAACAGCCTCTGGGCATCGTGATCATCCCGATCAGGAGCATTGTTGATAGAGAGCTTGCAGCCAACCGGTGCTCCGTGAACAGATGCTGACGGACTGTAAAGCCCTATATGCAGGACTCCAGAACAATCCGTGCATGGGGTCGGTCTAGTAAATGATCATCAATTCAGCCTGGGGGGAACAGAGCGGAGTCCTGCTGTTTGTCTGATGGAAATGACTAGTCTTTTCATTTACTGAGTGATCCGGAAGGCTCTGACAGTGGTGCAGAGCCCCAGTCAAGACATGGTGACCCGTGGTGTGGTCATCTGACTTCCAGAACAGACAGGATCAAATCTTGTTGTGCTGCCTCTCAGACCCCAGCTGCCCACTGGCTGCCTGGTCGCCTGCCCAAGCATGGGTTTATCAGGTTTTGAAGCTCCTTTGATCACATTATGCCACTGTGTTTCTTTCCCACTATCTCCTGGTTTTGATCTTCGGTCAATAATCCAATATACCAGTTCATCTGCCCTGCTGTGTCAGCGAGTGCATCCTTACCTGGTAACACACCCATGGGAGTGCTAGTGTCCAAGGGTGACTCATGCACGTCCCAGGTTCCCTGGCAGGGGGTGGGAGTGAGGACTGAGGGTCTCAAGATGCTAAAGCCCACAAGCCAGTGGTGTCAGGTCCTGCCTCCCTGCCGACTTGTACTGTTTCTCTGGGTGTTTGGTGGCTCTCTCCACCCAGGGCAAAGAGCCCATCAATTTAGACGGTCAGGTCAAAAGCTTTCCATTCTTGGTTCCTTTTGAGATTCCAGATGCTGGGCCCGTGTGAGTGGTGACAGGAGGTGTAGTAAAAAAGTGCAGTTTTTGGTGTCAGACTGAGGGTCATCTGCTGTGTGAGCTAGGACAGGCTGCTTGACCTCTCTGGGCCACAGTTTTCTTACCAGTGCAGTACTGATAATGGCAATACCTATTTCCTGGGGTGGGTGTGAGCACTGAATGAGCTGTGTATGAATCTGGGGTCTAAGTAAAGCCTCCTCTGCAGGCCCAGTATAGCCCCAAAAGTGAGAAGCCAAGCCTTTGCTTGTCCCTTCCTTGATGTGTCCCAGAACTCAGACACTCAGCCCTATGTTCTGCTGCCTCGTTGCTGGAGCCGGGACAAAGGCCGCTGGGAGCCCGAGCACAGGGCAGCTGTCTCTGGATCTGATCGCCTCCCACAGGGCTGCTACTTCAGGAGCTGGAGTCCCCCACAGGCCACTGTCTGAAGTAATGTAACCACAGGGAGAGTGCAGATCTCTGACCAATGGGTGGGTTTTTCCAACTCAAGGGATGTTGATTCCTCCTGTAGTTGCTCCCACATAGCTCGAGGGGCTGGACCAGGATGCATCAAACCACTGGGGGTGCCCCTCCCCTTTCAGCTCCATGGGGATGATACTTCCGGGGTTTTATCCCCTTCTTGTCACTGGATGCCAGGTGGGGCCTCCCAGGCTCATCTGTAGGTGCTACAACTTTGACCCTTCAATAAGGAGAAGGCTCTGGAGTCCAGGTCCTTTAGTTCCAAGAGGACCCCTGGTAGATTTTCTCACTTGCTTGCAAACTTCAAGCTCTGCCTAGCCATGGTTACTCTCCTAGAAAACACACACACACATTTACATGTATTATCTATCTGGACTATAGGAAAAACATAATAGACTCTCAATATCTGGTACCTTTAAAAACTGTTACCCGGGAGACATTCTCAGTTGTCTTTTTCATCGAAGCTGGAAGACCAGAAATAGTGAAGAGGCGAAGTGTTTAAAGCATGGGCTTCCTGAAGGTGTGTCTCCACCCCGGGGCATCTTAGATCTGACGCTGCTTGTGAGGGGTCAGCTCCAACTACCAAGGAAGTGTCTCTGCCAGCTCCCTGAGTGAGAATCTACTTTGCACACTCATATATTTATTCAAGGAGTATCTTAGTTCTGAGATGTGAAGTGCTTTAAGGATAAATAAGATAGATAATCTGCTGTCAGAACTGAAGTGAATTCTTTCTGGTAAAAAGAAATGGAGTTTTTAACCTCTAAAACAAAGTCCCCTCTAGCTCTGTTAGCACGGGAAGTTTCTTTGAGTTATGTTTATTGCAGCGCTTATGGTGAACAATGGCTAGGCCACTGGCGCACAACCTTTGGGGAATGAAAAAGTCACCGCAAAGCTTTTTCATGTGGACTTGCCCAGCCCTGTCCCCAGAGATTCACATTGAGGAGGTGGGGTTGAGTCCCAGGCATCTACCCCTGGGTGATCCTGGGATTCATCAAAGATTGAGAACCACTGGCCTAGATCATGGGTAAATAGGGTTGAACCTACCCAGTGGAGGATCCAAAGGGCAAGAGAAAGTCGACTCCCCACTGGAAGTGTGCATTTCCTGGGATGGAGGAGGCTGAGGCAGATATGCTTATTAGCCTGAATCACCCCAGATTGACCCTAAATAAACCAGAAAAGGGAAGAAAGGAATGCTTTTTTTTTTTTTTTTTTTGGCAGTATGTGGGCCTCTCACTGTTGTGGCCTCTCCCCTTGCGGAGCACAGGCTCTGGACGCCCAGGCTCAGCGGCCGTGGCTCACGGGCCCAGCCGCTCCGCGGCACGTGGGATCCTCCCGGACCGGGGCACGAACCCGCGTCCCCTGCATCGACAGGCGGACTCTCAACCACTGTGCCACCAGGGAAGCCCAGGAATGCTTTTGACCTTTCTTTTACACTTGCTTTTCTTCCTTTGTAATTTTTTTACGATATAGGTGTGACAAGTAATTTAAAAAGCTGGGCATGAAGGAAATATTAGTAAGATAAGAAATGTAGGGAGTTAAGAGATTAAAAACAATCCATCGATCAATTAACCAATTAACAAGCATGTTTATGGAGCCACCTACTCTGTGCCAGGCTCAGTGAAAGCTGAAATCAGGGAGGGGAGATCAAAGAAGATGGGGTCTCAGCAGCCCATGAACTTGCAGCTGAGGGGTAAAAATGTCAACATCATGCCCCGTGAGTGGTAGGAAATGAAATGAGGGAAGCCGGTGAAAGGACCCATGTGGCTCAAATGAGGTCTCCAGGTCTAGTCTGCGAGGAGGTGGGGCCTGAGTTGTGCTCTGAAGAGTGACGAGAGTCACTGAGTTACTAGGAGTGGGCAAGCATGTCAGGTCCAGAAACAGTATGGAGATGAGGATGTGCTGGGCCCAGTGGGTATACGAGGTTGGCTGAAGGGAGTGGTATATGGAGGGCCACAGTTGGAAATAAGATAGAAACACAGCAGTGGGAAGGGGTTTTGAATGGCAGGTAAGTGGTTTTTGTCCCCTGGTAAGTAATGGGGAGTTACCAGAGGGTTCTACCCAGGGTAGGAGCTTGATTTGGTCCCTGCTTCGTTAGAATGGTTCCTATGCTATTTTGCACGATGTGGTGGGAAGATTAATGAATTAAAAGTAAGAAAACCTGGATTCCAGGTCTGGCTCTGCTACATATTGGTTGTGTGGCTTTCTTTAAGGCCAAGCTTCCTCTTCTGTAAGATGGGCTCCACAGTCATAAAATCATAGAATTTCTGATTGGGAAAAGCCTCTTAGAAGTCATCTGGTCTGACCCCCTCTTTTTTTTCTTTCTTTCTTTCTTTCTTTTTTTTTTTTTTTTTTTTTGCGGTACACGGGCCTCTCACTGTTGTGGCCTCTCCTGTTGTGGAGCACAGGCTCCGGACGCGCAGGCTCAGCGGCCATGGCTCACGGCCCCAGCTGCTCCACGGCATGTGGGATCTTCTGGACCGGGGCACGAACCCGCGTCCCCTGCATCGGCAGGCGGACTCTCAACCGCTGCGCCACCAGGGAAGCCCTCCATGGCTTCTTTTTTTCTTTCTTTCTTTCTTTTTTTTCTGGTCTGACCCCCTCTTGTCAGATAAATTCACAGTCTCACATTTCCGGTTACCTGCTATATGGGTTTAAGGAAGAGAAGCGAGATGACACGTGAGCTGCTGCTGTTTTTGCCTTTGCTCTTATGACTGTGTTCACGGTGATTATGAAGAAGGAGAGCCTTGCAGCAGAGGCCGGGGAGGAGGCTCCTCCAGTGTTTGCTGCGGGGAGGCCACCGTGAGCCCAAGCTGGGGCTGAAAGGAGGAGCCTGCTGGGGAGGAGTGATGTGGGTACAGAACGAGCACAGGCCTCGGAAGAAGCCTGTGCAAACACAGGAGGGAGGCCCGAGTTCAGGTTCATGGTCAGTTCACCTCTGGAGAGACTGGTTTCCAGGTCTGGAATGGTGATGCTATTGGTGGGCCTGGCCACTGTTGTCCAGGCTGTTGTGAATGGATGGAGTGCAGATGAACAAATTGAGCTTCAGCTTTCTGGTTCCTTTTAAACCTGGAAACCCTGCGGATCTAGGGTAGAAATAGAGCCGCGAGGAAGGGAGTTGTTGGTAATGAGACTAATCTTCTGGTTTTAGAACTGTTCTGTTTGAGGTGATGGCCTGCTAGTGGAGGGCAGATGGCCACTGGGGTGCTGGAAAACCAGAGCTAACAAAGAGGTAAAGGTCAGGCTAGGGGCGTGGATTTGAACTTGTGTTTCCTTCCTACCACTGTTGAAGGCATGGGTTCGGACGAGGGAGCTTGGAGAAGGGGTAAAGAGGTAAGGACTGTGCTTTAGGAAATGTCCATTTGAGAGGGAGGAATGAGGCCCAGCAGGATTTAGCAAAGGTGATGAAGAAGCAGAGCGGTAGGAAATAAACATGATGTCCCAGACGGAGGAAACCATCGTATGGACGATGGCTTGTAGAGGCAAGGAGTGTCAGGAAGCGTCTAGAAGAACTAAGCATTCTACTGCAAAGCGTGTGAAGGGATGTGGGGAAGGCAGACAGATATATAAGTTTGGGTCAGATCGTGAGGCAAACTGAGCGATTTGGGCTTTTATTTAAAATGCAGAAGATCACATGTGTTACCTCCTGCTTGTGGGGCAATTATATTTTAAAAGCGAGGAAAGTGCTTAATAATCTGAACGTGGCGTGCCTGGCCCCTTTGTATCCAAGGAGAGGTATTCTGAAGTGGAGTTCATCACACTGTGTCTCGGGTGACCCCCAGGCTGTGGTGTGTAGAAGTTTGGTGCTGGTTACCCTATACCCTATACCAGACTCTACGGAGCCCAAGGTGATGCTTTCCACTTCAGTTTATCATTATTCTAGGCTAAGTGGGGAAGACTCAAGTATCAGACTGGAGATAACACAAAAGGTGAAGGAGGGGAGGGTGTGTAGTGAATGGACGCCAACTGCGAACCCATTACTTAGAGCGCAGAGGAAGTGAAAACCACGTCCCAGTTACTGTTGCTTAAAAACTCAGTTTGGGAGGTTGGCATGACAGCAGATAAAGACTTCTTGACTCAGCCCAAGGCTCTTCTCCCCTCACTGCCCACCTGTGTTTCCCAAAGCTGACAGGGAGCAGAGACCCAGGAAACACAGCAGGTGGGTGGTTGCAGGGAGGGGCAATCTCACCTGCCTTTTATTCATTTTCACATTTGGATTCTGTGGCGTTTTGTAGTCATATCATAAAATCTAGCATCCACTCTGTCTTTGTTTTTTCACCTTGGAAACCAAAGGAGCCATATGTCTGTGGTCCTTTATCCCAAATGCCTCAGATTTTTCCTGTGGAGATAAAGGGTTCTGAGCAGGGCTGGACCACAGGGCTTTCGGGAGAGAAGGATGCCACGTGGGGAAGGTTACGTGACCTCTCCTCCTTGGAGTACTTTAGGAGTACGTCAGAGGTGTTAGCTGTCTGGTGGGATTATTATAAGGGTCAAATAAAATCAGAAACATGAACTTTTGTAAACGAGAGTTTTCACTGTTTAAGTGTAGGGCATGGTATTGCTCCGTATGCACCCATCACCTTGTTCCCACAATAGCTCAGTGGAGGGTTTGGTGAACGATCTTCCTTCTTCTGGCTCCATCTGCCCTGTGGTCCTGCCACTCCCTAAGGCTGCCAACTCCTCTGCTGGACTCTGCATTCGACCAGCACAGGGGGAAGGATGGAGCGTCATGGGGAAGAGGCGGAGGACCACATGGAAAGTGTGCATGGTCCGTGCCTGGAAGCAGCCCAGTCACTTCCAGCCTCTTTCCATAGTCCAGAGCTCAAGTGTCATTGAGCTGTGTTTTCAGGAAAAGCGGAAGCAGGTTTGACAAACAACAAACCAGTCTCTACCATAGAAATGATTTATTTCCTTGTTTCCTACCACTGTGTCATCTCATCACTCCCTAGGACGGCATCCTGCCGACAGCCTCTCTCTTCTCCTGTCTGCCATGTTTGATACCATGAGCTTAATCTTCCTGGAATACTCTCTTTGTCATAGCCACTCCTCTACCTGCTAGATCGAGTTCCCCTGCTTCTACCTGACATTGGGGACACTCTAACCAGGCCTGCATTCCCTTTCCCAGCCTGATTTCCTATACTCCCTTAAAACGGTTCCTTATGTGTCCGTACAGTTTCGGAAGCGTTTTCGAGTCTCATCTGATTTTATCCTCACACAGTCCCTTGGAGGAAGGAAGAGGTTTAATCCTCATGACAGACAAGATGACTTTCTGGGGCCTGTTCTCTCGTTTCTTCTGCACAAGCTGAGGGAGAAACCTGGAGATCCTGACCCCAGACTTGAGTGACCTCAACCAGCATAGGGTGTCGCAGCCTCGCACGATCACATGATCTACCTGGGATGCTTTACAAATTCCGGCACACACTTAGGAATCAGAGTCTTGTGGGGAGGAGGTCCCGGGCATCTGTAATTCACTAGTGCCCCAGGGATTCTGATGCACAGTGCATTATGGGAACACTGCCCATGACTTAACAAGGGCCCACGTGGATACCCTGAACCCAGAGAAGTGAGCCTGACAGTGGGAATGTGAAGGACCGTGACACGCACTGGAGAGAAATCTGAGGGGCAGCGGGTCTTCCAGCTGCTCCCGGGTCACCTCAATGTACATTATATTCCAATCATCTTAAATATTGACCCTTGTCTTTAGAACCTGCTCCATGGCCTTTGGAGTTAAAAAACAGTCATGGGCTTGTGTTTTCTGCACAGCTGTTCACCCCTATCCCCGGAATATAATGCGCTTGAAGTGGAAAATGTCGGGAATTGATGGGTGGGGGGATGTCAGGGGAAATAAGGTGAGATGAACAGAGGGGAGCTGACCTGACTTATGAAGTAGAAAAATCAACCCTCATTCCCCAGTCCTCTTTGGTCCCATGAGTGTCTCTGCACTTTCCGAAGTCAGAGAATACGTTTGGAAACTGAATAACCATAGCTATGGCCCTGTGCTGTTCTGAATGCCTTGCTTATTTAGCTCCTTGAATTCTATGCGTGGGTCCTATTATTACTCCCAAGTTACAGATGAGGAAAGTGAAGCTCTGAGAGACCGAGTCCACTGTCCAAGGCCACAGAGCTAGGACACGGTAGGACTAGGCTTTGGCCCCCATCCCCAGGCAATGGGATCTGTGCTCTCTGCTTTCTCATTGCACCCAGACCCTCCCAGCTGCGTGAAGAGGAAGTGCTCGTGCTGAGTCAAGAGACATTTTTTTAAATGGCCAGCTAGAGCGGGGTGCCCAAGGCTTCGCCTTTCCTTAGTTCTCCATAGGTGACCACAAATAGTCCAAGGCCAAGTCAGATCTCTACACTTAGGCAAACCAGGCGATGACCAGACATGGAAGGTAGAGCCGCCTAGAGACCCACCTGTTCTCAAGTCTTCTTCCTATTTCTCTACCACTGTCAGTCAATTCCCACACTTGGATGTCAATCAGTTCCCACCCTTTGCTCAGCCTCTTTGCTTTAAGGCCTGTCCCCCAGAGGTCCTTTTTAAAATGTGAGTATTACCCAGATGGGCTATACCTGGACACTGTAGCCCCTGCTGCCACGTTCGTTGCCTGGGATTGCTTTATCAGGTCAGGATGCAGGCGGAAGAGGATCCGAAGGAGGGGCAGAGAGAGACGAGGAGAACAGCTTGTGTACTGAGCTTGCTATCTTTCAGGCCAGGAGTAGAGGTCATGCTTGCTGTGCGATCTGTGGGTAGCTACCCAAAGCGGACCCCATCCCCTTGCCGAGAGATGGCCATTGGCCAAAGTGCCTCAGGATTCTAGGGTAAGCTTTGAAACTCATCTTTGCAAGGATGGAACCCTTGGCTTGAAGGAAACCTGTGCTTATTCCACTTACTCTGCCCCTACTCCATTACTAAGAACTAGACTCATTTAAAGAGGTACGATAGAGTCCTACAATAAAAATAATTACAGACAACTTGCCAGGGCCCTCTAAGGATGAAAAATAATACATCAAAATAAACTTAACAGTGTTACTTCTGGAATTCAGTGGGTTCCCTTGAGTCCTCACGGGATTCCAGCAGCTTCTGAGGAGCCTGGTGGTACTTTTGTTAAGAGGACGTGGAGGCCCAGAGAGGGTAGCCTATTATATTGCCACACACAGCAGACTGAAGTCAGCAGGGAGAATAGAGCTATTGGCTGTGGTTCACTTTATGGAGGCCCAGCCTCACAGATGCTAGGCCCTTTCTGAATCATTCTGAGACACATGGCATAGTCAAAGGTAGCAAAGCGGTGGGAGGCTTTTATAATAAATTCAATTTTTTGAGCATCTCCTATGCACTAGACATTGTGCTCGCCACTCCATTTAATTCAGTATCCCTGAGGCAGACATGCCATGGGGTGGGTACCTTGTGACTGATTTACAGATGGGAAATCTGGGGCTTGGAAAAGTTAGAGCTTAACTTGGGGTCCCATGGAAAGTGATAGAGTTAGGATTCAAACCTAGGTCTGACTGACTACAAAACCACATCTTGTAACATATGTTAGTAATGAAAAATAACAAAATTCAAGTCAAACGTGCTTGCAACGCACTCTTCCACGTGGCAGCTGTTGCATGAGGTCGAGCAGGTGCCCAGCCCCTGGTCTGGAAGGGAATAAGGTACACAAGGCAGACACAGTCGGGCCTGGGCAGAACTTGCAGTCTGGGGTGGAGGGGTGGGCAGGGCATCCACTGGGTATGCAGGAGGACTGAGACCCAAGGGCACATACAAGGCTGGAAGCAAGGGCACCTGGTATTAGGAAGGCACTGAGCTGAGCTTTGTGGCATAGGCAGATAAGGGTTTGGGGTTCAGTTCAGGGGCAGGGTGTGAGGGGATACTCCTGGTTAAGCTGAGGCAAAGAAGGGGGATGAGGACATCCACCTCTCCCCGCAACAGACCTGCTGCCAGGGCAGGTTCTGGAGGACCAGGTGGTGAAGGGCCTTCTGTTCTCCATCAGGACCCCGGGCACTGCTCTTGACCAGGAGAGCAAGGGCACCACTGGAGAAAGCACAAGGCCTATCCCTCTGGCCCCGCTCCCACTTTAGGTCATCGTAAAGGGCAATTGGAGCCTATCTAGGCCTGATGCTCTTCAGAAAACATTTTTCGACTTGTGTGCCAAGAACTACATTATCAAAGGTGAGGCACCTTTCATTCCTGAGTGGAGATAAAGGGTCCTTGGAGGGAAGGTCTGGCGGGTTAACGCTTTGGGGTGAAGGAGTACCTCCCGATGTGTGATCAGACATCAGCTAAGGAGGGCAAAGGAGCGGCTATCAGATGCCCCTCGATGACGAAGGACTTGTAATGGGGGGGAGGATGGTCTACGAGGATCTGGGAAAAGAGGCCAGGGATGGAAGGCAACTGTCAGCTCGTGCCATGGTTCTGCCCCCTGGGCTCGTGCTGAATTCCTTTTGTTGGGTTCAAGCAAGGAGGACAGTATCCAACTGACACGGTTACTTTGACGTCACAGATCAAATGGAGCCTTTGCTCATGGCTGGCTGTTTCCTACAAGGGAGCATGTGCACCATCATTTTATTATTGCTTTATACACACACACACACACACACACACACATTATCATATTTATATTATACATAATATATAATATACATCTAAACTTTTTACGTATACACTCTTCTCCCAAGGTTTGAGGTCCAAGATGGAAATACCTATATTCATATGGTGTTTGGCATATACCATATGCTCAACTAATGATATTGCTATATAGATCCATATGTATCTTTGCATTTATTCCTTATTTAATGAGTATTTACTGGGGAACATAGCAATACAGTGGAATTCAGGAAAGTTGCTGTTTGCTACTGCTTCCTGCCACTCTAGGATTGTGGACTGGTTGTTTGAGTTTCTTTATCTCTAAAATAAGAGGATTGGATGAAATGATATCTGAGGTCCCTTTCAGCTCGCAAGTTGATTCTTGGATGGATTCTACCTTGTACTGAGCATTGTGGGAGGCCTGGTGGGAGATTCCAAAAGGACCCTCTCAAGCAGTTTACTATCTACTTGGTGAGGGGTCTTCGTGCTTCCATAACCTAGACCGAGGTCAGCAAACTTTTTCTATAAAGGGTCACATAGTAAATATTTTCGGCCTTGAAGTCCACACAGTCTCTGTCACAGCTACCAAACTCTGTTGCTGTAGCAAGAAAGCAGCCATAGATAATGCATAGATGATGGGCATGCTTGTGTTCTAATAAAACTTTATTTACAAAAGCAGGTGTTGGGCTGACCCCTGTCCAAGGGGCCCAGCTGACAAGGAAATGAACTGACCGTGGTGTGTTACCCAGAGCAAAGGTCTTAGCCTTTGCTCTCATGTGCTGAGGTTGGAGGGGCTGCCTTCTGTGGAGGTGCCTATACTCACCTGTCACTGTCCTTGCCACTAAGCACTGAGATCTGGCCGCCCCAGAGTGGAGCTGTAAGATGAAGCATTCTGAATTTCTTAGAGAATGTTCCTGGGTGAATCCAAATTAGTAATATTCCTGTTCTGCACGGGATGAAATGTTCATGGAAACTGAGGCTCTAGACTTTGTTACCAGACCCAGGAAAAGGTTTCTGTGGCTGTGGACTCAAGTCCTTGTGTGGGAGAGCAGTGTGTGAACAGAACTCGTTCCCCGCTCCTGGCAGCATGATTTTTCTCTCATGGCCTGCACTTGGGGTGTCGTTCTGTCAAATGATCCCCTTGACGTTTTCTGCTTGGCCCGCCTTCCACCAAGCCCCGTGCTGCTGACACATGCTGCTTCTCTGGGCAGTGCCCTGACATCTGTGTGCTGGGACACAGCCACCTGGCAATGGGGAGTCGCTCGGGGGTCTGTCCAGGAACGTCACTGGGTAAAAATACAATAATGACTGCATTTCCCAACCAGTTTTGTACCCACGTGAGATAGGTAAGCGATTCAAACAGGCAAGCCAATCTGTGAGGCCTCATAATCTGCCACAAGAGGTAGATTTTCTGAGAAAGGAGAATGTTGTCTTATAAGGCAAACATTCCTAACAGTAAACACTTGGAGTGGTTTATGTCCTTGACTCCCCTGGGCCCTTGACCAAGACACTTGGCCTCTCTGGGGAATTCTTCAACTATGAAAGAGATGGAACTACATTCCTGGGCCTGTTAGATCCTGGCCTCAATTCAAATCATATAAATTCATGGCATCCACTTATGGTCTCTGGCTACGTTGACTTATTTTGATTAACTTTTGCATTGGCCAGTTTCATTATGTGTGTTTGTGTGTGTGTCTGTGTATGTCTCTGTGTGTATCTGTATGTGTCTGAATGTGTGTCTGCATGTGTCTGTGTCTGCACGTGTGTGTCTGTGTGTGTGTGTCCGTGCATCTGTGTGTGTATGTCTGTGTATGCCTTGTTCCCTCAAATTCAAGGTCTTTTCTTTTCAGCAGTCTCAGATACAGTGATCTGGCAGGACACTGGTTCTTTTGAATGCCAACAAAGTAATAATAAAGGGAACTTTTGCTCACTATTCACATGTTTATATCTTGGAGAGTATTTTCAACTGATTTCAATATTGACGCACATAGGGGACATTTGTCCTACTTTGTGGCGACCCAGCACCATCTGAACATCCTTCTTCTGGGCCCTGCTTCTTCAAGGCAGAAGCCAGAAATGGACTTTCCAGCCCATTTCCTTTTCTGCTTCAGTTAGCTACAGTGAATCCTGTGGTTTGCTACCTTGTCAGTATTTCCTTAGAAAGAATTGTGCAACAGAATCTTCTTTTAAGTCTTACTGATCCTACGATATTAATTATAATACCTAGTTTGAGTGCTTAGACTGTCCTATTAGGATATTTAACACCAAATATTTCTTTTATAACTTCAGTAAATTCTTTGGGGTGATTTTATTGGAGACTGACGGAAACGTAGATCCAGGTTCCTATGTAGTTCTTGCTATGAATGTGGAGCGTCTGACTCGCTGGGGGAAAGACTGGGGTCAAGCAGATCACATTGTGAGTTTTTTCTCCTCCCTCCTCAGCCCCTTTAGTACCACCAAAGTAAAGCCTTTTCACTGGGTGGAAACAGGTTACGATAATTCCCGAGAGCCTCCTTACCCCTCAGATATTATACCTGGTTTAAGTTACAACAAAACTGGGCTATTAGACATTTGAAGACATTGACCTTTACTTCCACAGCCCCTGCAAGTCTTTGCACAGAACTAAACATTTGACAGATACTTAATGAGTTTTTCAGGGATTGACTGGTTGACTGTTCAATAAAATCTTGCCTACCCCGATGACCAGATCTATGAAATGATAAATACGCTGATGGTTCTTTTGGTCCAAAATGTGTTTTGTTCACTTACTTTAAAATAGGCATTTGAACATAGTAGTTTGCAAGGGCAATGCAAAAATTAGAATTTGGGTATTTTCTTTTTATAAACAATTAAATGTCTTCTGCTTGTGTGGCCTATAAAATCTCTCCCAACTCTGAAGATCCGGAAACCAGGTCATGCCCAGTGAGCTTCAGAACTGGCTAGAGTTCCCCGGTTTTCTCATTGCTGGTGTCTGTTTCCTACAAGAACCGCTGGACCAGGCTGCTCTCTGGTTCGGCTGTGATCAGTGGGGAGCCTCCCCTCTAAGAGCTCAACATGCTTTGCGGGTCTCTCTCCCAGGAGCCCGCTAGCTAGCTGGCTAGTGGTGTGCACGTGTGTGTGTGTGTTTGCACGTGTGCACAGATGAACGTATAGGCCACACATTCTCAACGGGGGCAATATCTCCCCAAGGGGGATAAAATTGGTTCTTGAGGGGTGAAAAATCTTACTCTGCTTATATATAAGGCACAAATACACACACAGCACATCAACAGATAGACAGTATATCTGTGGTATTAACTTTACATGGGGGGTTAATGCGGGAAAAAAATGTCTAAAAAGTCTCCTTAGAAGAGGTGATAATGAAAAAATGAGTTGAGAAACACTGATATACAGCAGATGGGCTGACACATAAATACACATGGATGTGGCCATCCCTATGTACACCATGCATATGTGTATGCCTATCAGGGGTAACACACGCTCTAACAGATTCACCTAGAAATTTGAATTGGTGGCAGGGGCAGGACTGAATTCCGTGTTCTTTCTGACACTTTCTGCACCTAAGGATTTGCATTCACTTTCATGATTTTTCACGAACTGTCATTCTCATTTTAAATTGCAAACACCTCAGTTAACCTGGCATACGGTCTCCAAACGCAGATAATCTATGTTATAATCCGTATTCCTGTCATCCTCTGGAAAGGCTGCCTGTGAAAAATGAGCTGGGTCAGCAATTCATTTCACCAGTCACCTGCCAAGCACCTCCTCAGTGGGTGGAGTTGCAGTGCCTCCCATGGCACGTGAAAAGATGGAGGGCAAGGGCCCTGGGTCAGGGACCCAAGGCAGGGTGAGGGTGAGGGATGGAACTTACAGGTGTGAGCACCCCAGGTGCTGCCGAGGGATGGTTGATGACTTGAATAGCCCGGGACAGGGGAAGGGGCTTACCTCACATCCTCTGGAACTCTGGATCCAATTTTCTCTTGCATCACTACCCTTTATCCACCTTATTCTGAGGCCTCTTGTTCATTATTTTTTGCTATGATCATACCTTTTGGGAAATAGATGGTATATGCAAAATCCATAAAAGTCAAAAATTTAAAGGTCTTATTAAAAGCAGTTTCAATTAATACCCGTATTTGACCAGGCTGTCAAGTGTCCATGTTGAATCCCTCACACTCTATCTCATTAAGCTCCTTTGCCATTATCCTGACCCTCTGTTTGTACTCATCCCTGCCTGTTACCTTGATGCTGTGTTCCCAACCCTCCTTAGAAAGCACCTGGGAGGCCTCAACAAATGCCAATGCCTGGCCCCGCTCTGGACCAATTAAATCAGAATTTCTGTGGCTGGGGCCCAAGCTTCAGCATTTCTTACAAGCTCCCCGGGGGGTTCCAAATGCAACCAGAGTTGGGCATCCCTGGTTTAATCCGTTAAGTCCTCAAATGACTGCACATCGGAACCTTTCAGGGAGCTTCTGAAAAATACAAGCCCCTGTGCTCCACCCAGGAACTCCGGTATGGGAACAAATCTGTATTTACTGTTGCCTTAACGCCAGACCTTCGCATGACAGCCTCGGCCCCTGATGCACCCTGTCCTTTGCTTAGAATGCTCTTCTCCTTCTTCTCTCCCCTTTACCTTCTTAGAAACCCGCTCAGGATTGCGTTGCTTTAAAGAAACCCCCTTCTGATTCACACAGACTCTCCGGCATCCCTCTGGCTCCTTGCACCCTCTTTCTTAGTTAATAGAATATGGATTTGCAGTACTAGCTTTACGTATGATTAAAATAGGTGTGATTTCAGGGACACAAAGAAAAACTCCTGCATTTTCCCAAATGGTGCCGCCTCCCCTTGGAGACTTCAACGGTTATCGTACTTTAGTGTGAGTGAAGCATCCGAAGTCAGATGTGGGGTACGGGTGGGGGAGGTGCATCACGAGACAGGACCCTGAAGCGGGGGGGAGGGGGTGGGGGGGGGAAGGGAGGCGCCCAGGATGGTGGAAGGGAACACGCCTGCCTTTGGCTGGTGAGCCGCCGCTGTGTGTCGAGACAGGGCAGGAGATGAAGGGCACGGTCCCTGCCCACAGTGAGCTCGCTTCCTGTGAGGTGTGCAGCAGATGATCCACAATTTCAGGACCTCCTTCACAGGGCTGTTGGGAGGATTACGTGAGTTCAAGTACCCCAAGTGCTTCAGACAGTGTCTGGCTCTTAGTAAGTGCTCAGTAGAGCTGGACTGTCCATGACCCTGTGCTGCTCTCCTGTCTACAGAGCTCCATGGCATTTCTTACTGCAAGCTTTCTGGCCTTTACTCCTTCAACAGGCACTTATCTCGGCATTTCATCTTATGTCCGCAAAGCTTCACTGAGGCTTTCAGCATCCCAGGTGGTCACCACGCCGGGCTTAGCAATGACAAAATGAATCAGGGTGTCTGTTCTTGATCAGACTGGAGGGGGAGACCACTTCCACACCTGCCTGATGCTGGGAGATGGAAGGAGCCGGAGCCAGGTGGAAGGCTGATGGAGACGGTTGTAGAGTTCAGAGCAGGGAGCTGCCGCTTGAGGCTGAGGGGCTGGGGGAAGGCTGCATGGATGCCTGCATTAGAGGAGAAGCCTTGGGAAGAGCAGGGCTGGTGATACGAACAGGCCGCGCTCTACCTCTTTGCACCTAGAAGTGTGCTCAGGCATCACCTGCACTGTAGGTCCTCTTAGAAGTCCCACTTTACGGATGGGGACACTGAGGCTTAGAGAGGTGGCTGCCAGCACTCGGTATCTCAGAGCCATATTCCTATATGGTCTGCAGAGAGCAGTGGCGGGTGGAGAAGACTGATTCCAGGCAGAGAGCAGTGGGGAGTAGAGAAGACATTCCAGGCAGAGGCAGCAGCGGAAATATGACAGAGCATGAGAGTGTAGGGCACGGGGTGGGTGTGGGGGCCTCCAGTGAGAAACCCATTTGGTTATGCCCAGGGGATGAGTAAGAGCTACACTTAGAAAGCTTGGTTGTCTAGATAATAGATGCTCTAACGTTTAGCATCAGTTACAGCGCTGGGGCAAGGTCTGGGTTGCCCCATGCCATGTCTGCCGTTAATCCATTTGTGCTGGACGCTGGGGAATCAGGGGGGTCCTGAATGGGGTGGGGGGTGGGGAGGTGCTCTACAACAGTGGCTGACCAACCAGTGCAGATACTTCAGTCCTTGAACAACTGGCCTGAATATCTGCCCTGTTTGTGATCAAGTCATGATGGTTCCTGACTACAAGGAAGAGGAGTTTGGAACTATTATTTTTGTTAATTATTTTTGTTATGATCATAGCTTGTTTTGATTTTGAGTGCCCTCAAAACTTTTGGGGGGAGTTGGTGGAATATATAAAATCAATAACATGAAATTAAAGACTAATTTTTAAAAATTTCCTGAACAATTTACAGCTGCTGTCTCTACTTAGCTTTGAGTTACTGAGACCTCAGAGCTATTGACCCTGGCTCTCCCCTGTGGGTGAGAGCAGTGGCTGTTTCCAGGTTCCATTAGAAGCCCGCCCTTTAAGGGGCCAGAGATTGCCCCTCCCCGCTCTTCAGAAGAATGATTGCTGCCACTCTTTTTTATTTTAATTTTACAAAATCTATTTCCACAGTGATTACTTTATGTTATCCTTACAACATCCTTCTGAACTGAGCAAGATTCATATAATTATACCCATTTTGCAGATGTGGAAACTAAGACACCCCCCCCTACACACACACACACACAGCTGAGAATAAGAGACTAACCCAACTGTATAGGGCAGGTCAGCAAACCAGAGCCAGGTGGCCACTGGGCAGCCTCATGGAGACCTGGGCATGACTGGGGTGGCAAGGGCCAGGTGAGGTTCCAGAGTGCTGAAGTCTTCCCAGCGGCCACACCAGGCACAGTCCTTGAAAAAGGGACCGATGCGTCTGGGGAAGCTTCCTTTCCTTTCCTTTATCCCTATACCCAACAGTTCTGTAGATGGATAAAAGTAAAACTCTGTCCTCCTTCCATCCAAGCCTGTCTCTAGAAGTGATTTCCAGAAGCAATGGTGTATTCGTTTTCTATTGCCGTGTAACAATTTACCACAAACGTAGTGATTTAAACCAATACATTTCTTTTTTTTTTGAATTTTATTTTATTTTTTTATACAGCAGGTTCTTACTAGTTACCTACTTTATACATATTATGTATATATGTCAATCCCAATCTCCCAATTCATCCCACCCCCCTCCCCTGCTTTCCCCCCTTGGCGTCCGTACATTTGTTCTCTACATCTGTGTCTCTATTTCTGCCATGCAAATTGGTTCATCTGTACCATTTTTCTAGATTCCACATATATGCGTTAATATACGATATTTGTTTTCCTCTTTCTGACTTACTTCACTCTGTATGACAGTCTCTAGGCCATCCACGTCTCTACAGATTACTATCCTTTTTATGGCTGAATAATATTCCATTGAATATATGTACCACATCTTCCTTAAACCAATACATTTCTTATATCAGAGTTTCTGTGGACCAGGAGTCTGACTGCTTTGCTGGGTCCTCTTCTCTGCATCTCACTTGGAGCTCAGAGTCCTTCCCAAGCCTTTACGGGGGTTGACAGAAATAGGACTGAAGCCCCCAGCCCCTTGAGGCTCCTCACGGTTCCCTACCACATGGCCTCCACATGGGCGGTTCACATCACAGCAGCCTGCTTCTCCGAGGCCAGCAGGAGAGCCTCTCTTTCATGAGCTTTCTCCTGATTAAGTGAGGTCTGCTTAGGAGTCACTTTTGATTAACTTATGTTCGACGGATTTGGAGCCTTGATTACACCTGCAAAATCCCTTCACCTTTAGCATATTCTGTTAGCTAGAAACATGTCCTAGATCCCATCCACACTCAAGGGAGGGGATTATACAAGAGCATAGATGCCAGGAGACAGGGGTCATGGGGCTGTTACCTTAGGGTCTGTCACAAGTAGGTTGAGCTTACTTTCCTCTACCAATAATAATACAGCCCAGCACTTCATATATACCATCTTCTCATATCGACACAGCTGCATGAGGAAGGAATTGATATGGGCACATTTCATAGGAAAGGAAACTGAGGTTTAGAGATCGAGTCCCTTTCCCAAAGTCACACAGCTCTAAGGGGCAGAACCTGGTCTTGAATTTAGGTGTGTCGTACATCAAGCCAATCACCCCAAAACTTATGGGCCTCTTAAGGGAGTTGACAGTCTTAGGTACTCAGAGGACACTATTACATTGGAAACTTGGGTTTTACTTTGACCTTGCTAGATGCTCACCAACTTTATTTATATTTCTTCCCAAGCTTAGATGAGCTCACATCTAAGACCTTGGAGTTGGCATGATTCTGTTTTCTGAGAGAGGAAAGAAACCCTTACTATGTGACAGGATTTTTTTTTTTTTTGCATATATTCTCTTATAAACATTCTGCAGTGTAAATGTTGTTATCCAAATTTTCTCTACCAGGAAACTCCCCTGCAGGCTCAGGGAGGTTCTGTGACATTCCACGTACAGTTGTTGGGAGTGAGATGTTAAACCCACCATCTGTCTGTCACACTTCATTCCATCGGACACTTACGGGCCAGCTCAAATGGAAACAACAGTCAACATGGAGGTTTCTTTTTGTTTGCTTTAGACAGTTATATTTTTAGCCAACTCTGTAACTCACTGACCCATTTGCTGGAATGGAAACTGGTAACTTAAGCATGAATGGAAACCACTTTAAAAAATAATGGTCCAACACTGGTCAGCACTGGTCTGTCATTGCCACCTGCAGTGACAGAGAGGGTGAGGTTTTTAGAGGAGTGCAAAGAATCTACCTGGTTTCGCTTATCTTCATCATACCTTTTGTTTGTAAAACAGACTGCAGCCTATAAAGAATATTTGCATAATTATATCATAGAATTGTCCTAACAGCTCTGTTTCCATGTCCCTAATTTGCAGATGGGGGAAGGTTTCAGGGAGAGGCTCTGTGTCTTGGCCAAGGTCACACAGTGCGTACGAGGAAGAGCTGGGTCTCCTGCCTAGGCATTTACTGCCAAGTTCCCCATCCACTCCCCTTTCATGAGCACAGATGGATATATGGGGGGAGATGTCATTGAAGAAAGCTTACGGATGTGAAATAAATCCCATCCTGGACCCACAGAAACACCCAAGAGTTGACCCCAGAATTCAGCCATCATCCTGTTGGTGAAACTCCTCAAAACACTAGCCCAGGTCTGGTACTTTGCTACTGGTTCCCATCCTGGAGGCCAGTGTGACTTGCCCTGGGGGATCCTTGGGGGATTTGGGTACTTTTAATGGGATGCCTAGCTTGCTCAAGCTAATTTTTTGTGTATTTTAATATCCCTCATTTACAAAACAGAGCCAAAGCTGAGAATCCTTGTAGAGAGAAAGATGGGCCTTTCTCATTTTCCCATTCAGGTTATACTATATACCTGATTTACATGTTTATTGACTTTGTGAATGTGATGTTGTGAAGGCAGCACCCGAGATACTGGTCCAGCAGTGATGTTAGGCACAGAAAAATGGTGACTCTAGAAAACTACTTCCATTGATCTACATCTTAATCGGGGTATTTCCCTTAATACTTTTTCCCAAAATTTCAAAGTAGCCCTGACTTTTGTCGGCCAAAATTATTCCTTCTTTACAGAGGTAGTCTTGGGAATTAAGATACTTACAGAACAATACAGCTTTAGCAGGATGGTGGGGGCTACATGTAGGAGAACCTGGAAGGGGGTCTCTGAGGTCTTATGATGAAAGTCAGGAGTGGGGACACAGTTCATGTAAAATGACACCTGGAAAACATCCGTGGGGGCAGGGAGAGTATTCAGAGTTAAAGCCAATCATACTTATATACCCTCTTCCTCCTGACATTTTGATGGAATGAAACAAATTCAAATGGATGTCAGGTGCAGCCTAGGAAGGCAGACCAAGTCCCCCATGCACATCAGCACCTCCAGACTGCAAAGCAGTTCTACCCAGGTGGGTAGGAGATTCATGCTGCTACCTCTGAACTCACAGCCAGGGCCCTATGGACTGAGACTGGTCTTTAAACTTTCTCCCCAAGTCATCGCAGGTCAGACAGCCTCCAACCAGAGCTGCTGTGGTGAAATCGCCCTGCAGAGCCTTGGGAGGGAGGCTTCCCAGAGCCGTGGGGGGCAAGACTGCGTGGTTTGAAAGGCAAGACATCGAGCTAAAGAGGTTTACTCTTGAGACTTGAGATCTAGCTGAATTTGCTTTGCTAGGTTTGGGACTTGCTTGGGACCCATCATCCTTTCTTCTTTTGTATTTCTCCCTTTTTGGAATGGGAATGTCTACCTATGCCTGTCCCACTATTGTGTTTTGAAAGCACATAACTTGTCTGGTTTCACAGATTCACAGCTGAAGAAAAATTTTGCCTTAGGATGAATCATACCTGGAGTCTCGCCCATATCTGATTTAAATAATATTTAGATGAGACTTTGGACTTTAGACTTCAGAGTTGATGCTGCAAAGAGTTAAGACTTTTGGAGCCATTGGGTGGAATGAATGTATTTCACATGTGAGAAGGACATGTATTTCGGGGGGCTAGGAGTGGAATGCTGTGAACTGAATTGTGCCCCCCCTCAATTCGTACGTTGAAGCCCTAACCCCACAACGTGACTGTATTTGGAGATAGGGCTGTTAGGTGGTAATTATGGTGAAGTGAGGTCATAAGGGTGGGTCCCAGGTCCAATAGGACTAGTGGCCTTACAAAATGAGAAAGAGAGAGATCTCTCCACTGTGTAAGGACACAGTCAGAAGACGGCCATCTACAAGCCAGGAAAAGAGCCCTCACCAGGAACCATATGAGCTGGCATCTTAATCTTGGGCTTCTCAACCTCCAGAACTATGAGAAACAAGTTTCTGTTGTTTAAGCCACTCAGTCTATGGTCTTTTGTATAGCAGCCCAAGCAGAATAAGACACCCCTTTAAAACCTTAGTGTTGTGATTATCAAAAAACAAAAAAAATGCATTCTGTAAGTCCCTCTCTGAACAACTTTTACCATCAGCTAAAATCAATAAACAATAAACACTGCAGAGAATATAGAGATGTATACATCATGTTCCTTTCTCCAGTGGAGACTGCAGTTCAGCAGAAGAGGTAAATGTGGATACGGACACCCACAGGTATCTAACTTCAAAGGGCAGCAGAAGATCGTGCTAAATGTTGACTTGAGAAGGATATGTCTGGCAGAGGCATTATCAGGTCAGGTTTTGTAGAGTGAGAAGCGATGCTAGTAAATGTCTTTAGGAAGCAAACTTTTTGCAGAGCTTCCCACATACCAGCTAGGTTAATGGGGTCAAATGCTTGGGTGAAGTCCACAGTACCACTCATGTTGCTATTCTCAGCATCTTCCACTGGCTGCCAGTGGAAGAGTATCAGGTCTCCAGTTTCATGGCATCACTGGAGCCACACTGACTTTCAAGTGAGACACAACTGCCACTGATACGTAGAGTAGTTCATGGAAAATGACTCACGTTGCTGCTGTTCTGAAATTGTGCACAAACAATATGGCTCCAGGTCGTCTGTCCCTGCACAAGCCTCCTTATGTTGGGCAAGGTCACAGTTACTGTCTCTTTGTAATCTAAGCAGTTAAGTGATGCCATCCGTGCTTGAGCTACTGGCCACAATACCTGTGGATTGTAGAGGAGAGTGCATCCTTATGAGGTTCTCTACCCAATGAATGAGCAGAGGGGAAATCTCAGCTCTAAAAATCAGAAAGGACCTCGCAGCTTCACGTATTTTTCAAGTATTTCCTGGTGGCAAGGAATTCTTTTTTGGACTCCACTTTTTTGGAGTTCACTAAATCATATATGGAACCTCATATATAAAAAAGATAAAAGGAGGGGAGCTCTGACTCCCCTTCCCCCCCGACCCCAAGGGGCCCTGAGGCACCTCCACAGAACACTGGAACTCCAGAGACCACATGGTCCAAAACCTTCAATTCATGCCTACCCTTTCCAATTGCAGATACCACTGCCCTCTAAGGCAACAAAGTCCTTTCACCAAAATTGATGCTGAGCAGGATTTGTACTTGCCTGAGGTCACACAGCTACTCGTGGGCCAAGATGAGACTGGAAGCTGGGTTTCCTGACTCCCAGCCGGTTCTCTTCATCCTTTGGGTGGCTTTGTCCAATGGTACCAAAGACTGACTGTTCTGTGTCTGCCCTTGAGGCAGTCGTGGGGTCAAGGATGGTGATTATTAACCTTATTGCCCTTGTATTAGGACAGTGTCTGACCCAGAGCTGCTCAGTGAGCGTTTGCGGACGGAAAGGATTTCCTGCATCCTGGTCCTCTCACCCTTGAAAACAAAGTCTCATGGGAAACTCAATGAATTCTTCATGAGTGGTTTTGAGCGATGACTGTAAACAAAGGCACTCAGCTCCTCATGATTTTTTTCCTTAAAAGTCCACTCTTAGAACCCCATTTTGTGAGTAACCAGCCCTAGCAAAGGCCTCTGCCTGCAGTGAGTCCCAGGGGAAGGCATCTTGGTGACAGTCAAATTGTGATTGTCTACACGTGATGTCACAGTTTGTGGAGCACAGGCACTACATTATCTAATGTGTCCTTCAAAACAAAACTGTTGGAGGGGGGGCACTTAGTCCAAATGTCGTCATCCCCATTTTATTGATAGAGGCCTTCTGATTTCTGCCAGTGTCCTTTCCGCTCGAGCACAGTGGGTCTAAGGATGGCCCGGGCCACGTGAAAGAGTGTTGGCATCATCTAGATGAAGACAGTAGAATCACAGACCAGGAGGCCTGGAAATTACTGCAGACTCAATTCTGCTCAACCCTTGCATCTCAAACACAAGGAACCAATGCATTGATGATTCCTCTGATGCTTTGTTTTTTGATGCCAAGTACCTTTTTAAATTTGGGGAGGGTGGTGGAATTCAGTTTCTGTGCTGGTTTTCCCTTTCGTTTTCTGCCTCACTACATGCTTTTCCACACTCTCTTGCAATCTCTTCTCGAAGGACCAAGGTCTGTTCATCTCTGTGAGTCATTCCTTCGAAAAGCAGTTTTTTGAGGGCCTGCTATGAGCCTGGCACTGTTCTAGGTGCCAGAGCACAGCAGTGAACAAAGCAGACAGGGTCCTGGCCTTCATGAGACTTATATTCTAGTGGATGAGACAGGACATAAAGAAATAAAAAGTTATACTCCATTTATAGTTATTGTAAAATATTTGCTATATTCCCCCTGTTGTACAAAATATCCTTGTAGCTTGTTTTATACCTAATAGTTTGTACCTCTTAATCCCCCACCCTTATCTTTCCCTCTCCCCTCTTCCTCCTGTAAATAGAGTACAACCTTTACAATTGTCCGTCACTATATTGTACACCTGTAATTTACATGATGTTATATACATCAACTGTACTTCAATAAAAAATTTTTAGGGCTTCCCTGGTGGCGCAGTGGTTGAGAGTCCGCCTGCAGATGCAGGGGACACGGGTTCGTACCCCAGTCCAGGAAGATCCCACATGCCGCGGAGCGGCTGGGCCCGTGAGCCATGGCTGCTGAGCCTGCGCGTCCGGAGCCTGTGCTCCGCAGCGGGAGAGGCCACAACAGTGAGAAGCCCGCGTACCAACCCCCCCAAAAAAAAAAAAAAAAAATTTTTAAAAATATATATATAAGGTGCTATGAAGGAAATAAGTAGGGGCTAATTTAGAAGGGGGAGGAAGGTACAGAGCTATCTGGGAAAGACTGTATTTTAGCCCCGAACTCAGGGCTTAGCCCTTATTAGGGGCTGAGGAGATGTCTGGTGAATGAATGCATGTATGCATAAATTAAAATGAATGGTTATTTGTATCCTCTTTTAAATCAGACGTGCCCTCAACCCACCTTGACCTACCTGTTGCCTTTTGGTCCCAGCTGGTCCATACCTAACTCTTCCATGTGGCTCTTCACCCTCCCTCTGCCCTGTAATCCCATAACTCCCTGTGGAGAGCTGAGTAGGGGAGCAGTGTGACCCCAGCTGGGCTCTGGGGGATGCCACTGTCACCTGCCCAGCAGGCTGTGATGAAAGCAACAGGACCACGTGCTGTGCAGGAACGTTTCCTGTCTTGACTTCATGCGCCAGCCCAACCCCCACTCAGTGACACTTCGGTGGCTCGGTGCATGACTGCACACACCCCTTCCCTAAGGTCTGGCTTTTTACAGCTTCCCAGTAAGAGTGCCGGTAAAGCCTTACCCAGTGATTCCCTTTGCTCCTCCCTTTCTGCGCCGCTGCAGGAACTTTCCATCAGGTGCGATCAGGCTGTGAGAGAGTCCCTGGGTAGAGGTCTGAGGATTTAGCAGATTTATTGAGAATTGTGGGCTGTCACTGAATATATGCCATAAGGATGCTCAGCCCCTCTCTTTTATTGCTTTTCCATGATTCTCCCTGTCCTACAATGTGCAGGCTTTTCCCTGGACAGCCCATAAAATTAGGCAGGCAGCCTCAGTTATTCACCTTATCCTCGAATTGTTTCTCATCTTTTACCAAGGCTGTTCCGTTTCTGGATATATCGTTATTCTTTTCAGTGCTTCCCAACTCCAATAGCTTGTCATTTAGACTGAGATAAATGAGAGAGAAAAATGCCAGTCAGCGCTGAACGCTAATCATTACCTTCTTAAATGTCTCTTATTAAAACCACTCATCTACGCAGCCAGGCTATCTGAGACAAACAGAGTGGATCCAAGTCTGCGTCTCCACGTGCGCAGTCTCTCGTGAGCTTATATGGATATAATGTCACAGACTCATCCACCTAAAGAACCGGAAAAGCCTTAGAGATGAACTAGTTCAACTCATAAGGAAACTGAGTCCCAGGCGGGGGCAGGAGGGACTTCTCCCAAGCCACCCAAATGCATAGGGTGGGGCTGGCACAAGAACAGGAGCCCCCGCTGGGTTCGTGGTCCGCTGTTTGTTCATTGTTCCGAACTGCTTGTTGTGCGGCCACCTCCTCTCACATCTGAACTTTGCCCCAAAGCCAGGCTCCCTCATGTTGGCTTTGCCATCCCCCAGGCTCCCAGAGCAAAGTCTCAGGGCCACCCTTGACTGCTCTCTGTGTTCCATCAGACAGCAGGTCTTCCTTCAGCGTGGTCCTCTTGGCTGACGCCGTCAACACTGAACAGCCATAGCGAGGTGCAGCCCCGCAGAGTCCATGGTCAGAGGAGCCCTCACTGTACCCCCTCCGAGTATCACCCGCGTACAGAAGATGGATGTTATACACTTCGTGGCCTCTGACAATCAAAAACATTGACTCAGATTTGCCCACTGCTTCAGATTCTCCCTGGTTGTAAACATAAGCCTTTAAGGAAGAGGTGTTTAGAAGCTGCATGATTTAACTTGTTGAATTAAATGTTTCGCTTGATGTGGCGGCTCCCTATTGCATTTTTTTCCACTCCAGAGTGTTTAGAAATGTCAGAAATTATATAGGACAGGAAGGTTCTACTTGTCTAATAAGTAAAAGCTTATAGTAGGAAATTACAAGGAAATGGAAAGTGAAAATAAGGACGCTAAGAACCTACGATCAAAGTGAGCATAGCTATTGAGAGTGTGTTTCAAATATGATTTTGAGCTTCTTGGAAGACAAGGGGAGGAAAGAAAACAAAATCAATTATAGAATTCTCTTCTTGAGAGTGGAAGAAGCCATCTAAATAAAATTTCCTACCACTGCATTACCTCGAAAAATAATTTAATTTTCTTCTATTTATAAAAGTAATTCATGCTCTTTGAAGAAAATTGGGAACAGATAAATATATAGACCATCTCTCACAATCTACCACCCAAAGATAATTTCTGGTAGCATTTTGGTTTCTTTCTTTCAGTCTTTTTTTTTTTTTTTTTTTAAGTATTGGGATCGTATAGCCTATACATTTAGCAGGATGCCTTATTCACAGCATTAGATCACTTGCATTTCCCCTGAACATTAAGTGTCTTTTTATATGTGGCACTGGGTCTTAAGGTCACTTCTCAAATGATGTTTTATGTGTTGTGTGTGGGGAAACACTGAAGAATTTAATAATGTCATCAACTTTTTAAAAACAATAAATGCAGTAGAAAGCTTTGTGTGGTGATTTCTTCTAGTGACAGCTGGCAAAGGCCGAGGCCATGACATTAAAATGTAATTTAGTGAGGGTGATTTTCACAGGTGCTAATCTTATGCGGTAGAAGTGTTTAATTAACTATTGGCAGTGCAAGGTGATTCCAGACGAGGCAGAAGGCCTGAGGGGTAGACGGATTGCTTGTAGCCCTGGGCACACCTTCCCTAAATGTCCCTTTCCAGAGGGGCTCTTGATTCAAAGCTGCTTTAAGGTTTTGAGTTACTGGGGAATCTATTCAGGGAGTTGGGTCTTTAAGATACTAAATAATACTTCAGTGAACTGGAAAAGAGTGCAACCTGCTTAGAGGGTATCTCTTCCACTCAAGGGGTCATTTTGGACTGGGAAAGGGGGAAGATATGGCGCCTCCAAATATTGGCTATATTTCTCATGTTGTACAGTAAGTACATCCTTGTAGCCTATCTTATACCCAGTAGTTTGTACCTCCCACTGCCCCACCCCTACGTTGCCCCTCCCCCCTTTCCCTCTCCGCATTGGTAACCATTAGTTTGTCTTGTATATCTTTGAGTCTGCTTCTTTTCTGTTATATTCACTAGTTTGTTGTATTTTTTAGATTCCACATATAAGGGATGTCATCAGTATTTGTCGTCCTCTGTCTGACCTATTTCACTTTGCATAATGCCCTCCAAGTCCATCCATGTTTTTGCAAATGGCAAAATTTCATTCTTTTTTATGTCTGAGTAGTATTCCATTGTATATATATACCACATCTTCTTTATCCATTCATCTTTTTTTTTTTGCGGTACGCGGGCCTCTCACTGTTGTGGCCTCTCCCGTTGCGGAGCACAGGCTCCAGACGCGCAGGCTCAGCAGCCATGGCTCACGGGCCCAGCCGCTCCGCAGCATGTGGGATCTTCCCGGACCGGGGCACGAACCCGTGTTCCCTGCATCGGCAGGTGGACTCTCGACCACTGTGCCACCAGGGAAGCCCATCCATTCATCTTTTGATGGACACTTAGGTTGCTTCTGTATCTTGGCTATTGTAAGTAATGCTGCTGTGAACATTGAGGTGCATGTATCTTTTCGAATTAGTATTTTTATTTTTTCCCAGGAATGGGGTTGCTGGATCACATGGTAATTCTAGTTTTAGTTTTTTTGAGGAAACTCCATACTGTTTTCCATAATGGCTGCACCAATTTACATTCCCACCAACAGTTCACAAGGCTTCCCTTTTCTCCACATCCTCGCCAACATGTGTTATTTGTTTTACCCATGACTCTTAAGTTGATCTCCAGTCCATACATATAATTTGTCCCGGGTCCTGACAGCACTGTGAGGTATAAAGGGAATATTCTTATCCAAACTTTACGAATAAGGAAACCAAGGCTCAGAGGAGGTAAATGACTCGTCCAAGGTCATATTCCAGTGAAGGATGGAACCAGAGCTAGACTTTGGGTTGTCTGAGTCCAGGGTTCGTCCCACTCTGCTGTGGGTTTTCCTCAGACCTTGTCTGGTGACTTTTTCGGAAGGCTGAATTGTTTTCTCTCTCTGGCACCAGCACAGAGGTTCTCAAAGTGTGGACCTTATACCAGAAGCGTTCCTTGGGCATTTGTTAGAAATGCAAATTCTTGGGCTCCACCCCAAACCTACTGTGTTTTAACAAGCCTTCCAGATAACTCTGAGGTATGCTAAAGTTTGAGGACCACTGTTCTAAAAGTTTTCAATAAATATTGTTGAATAAATACTTTCTAGAATTCCTTTCAACATGTTTAAATAATAGTCTTTCATTAACATGTTTAAAGTATTTAAGAACTCCCATTTATATTTTTATTTGAAAACTTCCAATGACCCCTTATTAACCAATCCCCAGTGGGAGAGAGGAGTATTTTATCATACAGTGAAGACGGGGCCCAGCCCTGTTTCTCTGTGTGAAAGGTACAGAGAGAAAAGAAGGCATCACAGACACAGACGATATGGATGGGCGAATCAGACCAGCTAGAAGAACGTAATGTAAATAACGTTTATTGAGCTCTTAGTTTGTACCACAAACTATCCCTAAATGCTTTACATGAACTATCTCATTGAATCCTCACCACAACTTTATGAGGTGTGTACCACATTGCATTCCCACTTTACAGATGAACAAACCAAGGCCAGGAAACTTGCCCAAGATTACAAAGTTAGTAAGTGGCAAAGCCCAGTAAGATTCCGAAGCTCAGGAGCTTACATACTGTTGTATTTTGCCTTCTTATGTTCTGCATCTTCCAGAGAACATCAGCGCTGTAGCACGTCGTAGGGAGAGATGCTGAGTGGAGACTTACTGGGCATCCCTTGTCCCTAGAACAGTACATAATACATTGTTGATACCTAATATGTGTCTAGTGAATGAATGAAATGAACTGTTCACAAAAGAATCCTCTTAGGAGTGGGCATAAAAAGCCTTCCAGGGAGGGTCGGGTCGGGGTTGGTATTTGAAAATGGAAACGTAGGGAAAATGCAATCCAGAAGAGAGAAAGGGTACAGATAACAGTACAACTATAGCAAATCAAGTTCCAACAGAGGTGGTGGGCAAGCGGTTTGCCTGGAGGAGTGAGGAGGTAAGGGAAGGGGTCCTGAAAGGGGACTATTGCTAAAACTGGGAAGAGAGAGTGGGACACCCTGAGAGGCAGCCCACAGAGCTGGACTTTATCCTGTTATCGGTGAGAGGTCATTGGAGGGTTCTGAATATGGGCTCCAAAGGGCCAAGGAAACAACTTAGAACAGTCTAGTATATATGTCTGTTATTTTTAATTTTACAGATGACAGAGGAAAGTCAGCTGGACTACAGATCTGGGAGAGTTTGCTGGTATGACAGCAAAAAGATAATCTTTCCAAAAGAGTCACATAGCCATTTTGATTCATTATAGTTTTCATGAAGTGCTAACAATTACAATATGCCTGTCTGTAAAGCTTGCAGTGGCATTTGATAAAAATGAGGTTTTTCTGAAGCCTGAAGGGCTGTCATAGAAAAGAGGGATGCAAAATCCATTTTTGACAGGGTCAAAAATGAAGAATGGAGACGTTGCTATAATCCCTGTTATTCAAGGGTAGAATAAAAGCAAGTACCCAATCTATTTATTTAAAATAACTGTTTATTACAAATATTTATTATCAGTCATCACATAGCTTAAACACAGCTTCCTTGCAAAGCAGAAAGCTCTGAAAGGAACTAACTTCCTCTTTTGATATGTGGGCAGATCTGTTTGAACTACACTGCCCATTCAGTCAAAAGTCAAGCGAATACGGCCATACGGTACGCACCTCACCTACACATGGCGCACTCAGAAACTCCACCTCTCGAGAGAATCAGCAATACCCATCTGTTATTGTTGTTTTTCTGACTAGCTGTCTTTTATCTCTTATCCAAACTTTACGAATAAGGAAACCAAGGCTCAGAGGAGTTCCTAGTTATTTTAGGAAAACTCATAGGTCTGAGCCACTGCAATGTCCATCACCCACTCAAACAAAGTCTGGAATGATTTTTTTTTTAATCTTTTACTTTTTACTTTTTATTTTATATTGGAGCATAGTTGATTAACAATGTTGTGTTAGTTTCAGGTGTTTAGCAAAGTGATTCACTTATACATATACATGTATCTATTCTTTTTCAAGTTCTTTTTCCATTTAGGTTATTAGAATGTTGAGCAGAGTTCCCTGTGCTATACAGTAGGTCCTTGTTGTTTATCTATTTTAGAAATAGCAGTGTGTACGTGTCAATCCCAAACTCCCAATCTTAATACTGAGAATCACTAGATTTGATCCTATGAAGGATAAAATTGCAGGATGATAGACCAAAAGTGCTAAGAAAGGATTATTTGAAATTTCTAAGCTGCTTTGAAGTGAATGAACTCTGTCTACAAGTAGGCTTTGTAGGAATGAGTTTCTTAAATTGAGCATCTATGTTTAAATGTCCCTTTAAATCCTATTTTGAAAGTAGAAATGTGCAGATATAGCGTTAGCAACTCATTTCAGTTTGCCAGGGACTTTCCCAGTTTTAAGCCCTGAAGGCTCTGAAATCCCCTGTGTCTCAGGCAAGCTGGGATGGCTGGTCACCCTACACATTTCACAAGCAAGCAGACAAAAAAATAAATCCGTAGGAGATGGTGAAAATGAAAGGACACTTTCCTAATCTCCCACCCAGAAGTGAACACTGCTCCCCTGGATACGTAGAACACATTGGTGGGACTGTATTTACCATTTATTCCATTCTGCCTTATATGTAACTTTATTATTATTATTATATTCATCTTTTTATAGGTAGCTGGAAGCTGGAACCACTTCCAGTGATCAGAGCCCTTTCCCATTTGCATGGTCTCATTTGACCTTTGTTGTCACTCTGAAAGATGGACAGGGCAGGTGTCAGAGACCCAGGTATGAAAGCAACTCCCACTTTTAGGGGAGCCTCTCGACCAGACCTAGGATCTCTGATTCCTGGTCCAGTGATTTCACCACCACTGATCATTTGTATTCCCTTTGTGACATTCAGGCCCTGATCCTTCACCTCCATAATGTAGAGAAATAGGTCATTTGTAACTTACAACATGTATTAATCCAAAGGCTTTTAAACACCTTTCAATTTTACTGATTACCTTCCAGGTGAGCATGGTGAATGGTACTCACCCCCATTTCACAGTAAGAGAAACAAAGGCTCCAACTGCCCTGGCTTAGGTTATCCAGGACTTACAGCTTGGAGACTGACAGTTAAAATACCGTCTTGTTCTTTGTGATTTGGCATAATTGGACACTTGGCACCTTTGAAGATATTTTAAAGATCAACAGCATAACTATATTTTTAAAAGAAGTGTCTAGATTGATGGAGACCCACAAAAAGCAAAAGCTCACCTGCCCCAATGAGGATCTGAGACCATCACTCAACAAGTTGATGGTGCACTAGGGCTGCCATGGATACGTATGTTGGCCTCTCCCTGTTGATCTCACACAATGTGCATTTTAACTTTGACACAGATGCTTTGGTTTCAGTTGCACATTGAATAACAGGAACCACATCTTAGGAGCTGGTTACTCCCTAGCACCTAAGTTACTTTTTCTGTTTTGTTAAAACAATTTCTTTCATCTTCTTTTGTGTTCTCCTGTATCTGCTACACAGCAGTCCAGCCGGCTTGAATTTGCTCATGTCTCAAATGCACAAACCCACTCTCTGCATGTGTTTCACCAAACCTGCGTCCACGGGATCACTCTCAAGTTCTAAGTCAGAGCCCTTTGGAGGCACAAGTGCGAGTACCCAAGGGTACATCAAAGGGGGCTCCCCTTTATTTTTCCTTTCTCCTTTGTCCCTTCCCTTTTATTTTATTCTGTTGGTTTAAATTACAAATACACGATCAGTGTGGCAAATCAGACCCTAAAGAGATATATGGATCCAGAATCCTGAAATTCAAAAAGCTCTGGCACCTGAAAGTTCTTTTGGAAATTTGTGGCTAATTCATTTGAAGGCAAAACTGACCTAAATTTTTGGAGGCTGTTTGTTGCCTCTATGTGTCCCACTTTGTGCTGCAGAAATGTGAATGGACTTGATTTCAGGGTGGTGCCCAGAGCCTGCTGAGGATGGTATGAGGTTACATGCATCTTGTTACCTTTCTACATGCCAAAATATTTAAAATTTTGCAACATATCCGGCCCAAGGGTTTCAGATATTTCCTTATCTGAAACCACATAAAGAAAATATGAAGACTCTCCCTTCCCCACCCCTCAAATGCCTCCTACCGGAGGAGAAAAGCTGATGTTATTGGTGTTAAGTACTGCCTTCCACTCCCCTCCGTCTATTGTCTCTCTCTCTCTCTCTCTCTCTCACACACACACACACACACACACACACACACCACACATACATACACACACGTTTTTAACTTAAAAACAAAGCCCTGTGTGTGTGTGCATGTGTAGCACAGCATTTTGTTTTTAAATAAAAAGGGATCATACCACTCACAACACTTCGTGACTTGTGTTTTCCCCCCACCATGATATTCCAGGATAAGACTTAAGACTCCAACTCATTCCTTTTACTGGCCATATGTTATTGCATTAAACACGGCTGGATCGTCCTGTAATCAACCATTCTGCTCTCAACGGACATGTTGTTAACAGTATTTTGTTTTGGGGGATCGAACATTCGTGATTATAAAAGGACAAGTTACCGACAGAGGTTAATTTGTTTTATAAACATTGGCACGTTGGTTAGCCAAGAAACCTTTTCTCTCCATTGTATAAGTAGAAACCCTGAGGCAGAGAATGCTTTTCTGGTTTTGTTTTATTCTTTATTTTATTTTATTTTTTGAGAGTAAGTTGCAACATACTGGCTTTCTTGTTTTTCTGCCCCTCTCTGTGTAAGCTTTCTATGCCCCAGGGCTTGCAGGCAGGCAGGAAGCCTGCACTGCACAGCAATGGGCGCTGATGTGACACCTTCAGAAAGCCCAGGTCACAAACCACGACTTGTCAGTTTTCCGTAACTTAACCTCTCAGGAGAGGGTCCAACCTCTGACTGGTCCCCACAGGCAAAGAGGCAGGGGGCTTCACAGGGATGAGACCTGCGCGGCATGGATAGGCTCAGTGACTCTAGGCTCTGCTGGCTCCTGATGGACGAGCCACATCATGGAATTTCAATCAATAATTTAGCCCTGGCTCCAGTTTCAGCTGCAGTGTTCGCTTTCAGCGCCGGGCTGCCATTGCTACTTGCATTCAGGCTCCCCTCCTCTGTGCAAGGTATGGAAAGTTGGCTGAGATTCACTCACATTTCTAGAACCCAGTAGGGCCAGATTCCTAGGTACAAGAGTAGAGATTCCCCCCCCCCCCAAACAGGAGTGATGTCAAATCCAGATGTGCAAAAATGTACCTTTTAAGATCAAACAAAAGCTGGACATCACTGACCTCGTGCACCGATCGTGAACGTCTTTGCATTGTTGCTCTACGAGGCCTTTGTCATCCAAAGGTTCTGAAGACCAGCCTTCACCAATGCTAACAGGCATAGATCACCTAGAGATCTCGTTGAAAATGGAGACTCGTGTTCAGTTGGTCTGCGGTAGGGCCTGAGAATCTACGTACCTACCAAGCTCCTAGAGGAGGCTGTTGCTGCTGGTCCGTGGACCTAACTTTGAGTAGCACAGCTGTAGACAGCCTAGAATTCCCTGCTTTGAAGACAGTTGTTCCCTTCAGGGCCATTGCTGGGGATTCTGTGGGAGAGACCGGACATTCTTACCGGGACTCGGTGGAGGGTTGGGTGCACGTTCATTCCCCTACTGTCGAGCTGTTGGGCATCGTAGTCGAGCTGTAATTGCTGATGAAGGACCAGATGTGGGGTCATAGTGTTACTCTTGTGCCCCTTCCTTGCAGGGCACTTGCATGTACATCATCTCGTTTGAACTTCACAGAGAACTTGAAGCAGGCGGGTAGCAGTTTTTATCCCCAGTGACAGATGAGGGAGAGAGCTCTGAGGCCAGTTCAAGCCATCTTTTATTCCCCTTTGGGAGAAACAATTGAGAGAAGAAATGCCATGCTCAAAGCTGGTTCCAGAACTGCAAATATGACAGAGCAAAAGTCCTGGATAATCATATACTCTACTCACGTTATATTGTTCCTAAGGTCTTGTTTCTCTTCAGCCCTACCGTATGTCTCCAAGACTGTGGTCTTTGCGTGTAAGCCATATGTTGAACAACTAGAGTGTTATATCTGGCCCTTAACTATATCACGGGACTGAAAAGAGAAAAATAAAACAGGGTCTGTTTTATGACTTAGCAGAAAGAAATTCCATTCAAGAAAGATGTGATAAGAGCCAAATGGGAGAACACAGAGGAAAATGCTGCTTCTTCTTTTAGCTTTGCCCTGTTTCTTCTACCTCTTCAAATGTACACGTGGAAGTGTCTGCAGAATTCCATCTAATGTTAGCATGATCAATAAAGCACGTGATCACCAAAGGACACTGACATTCTTGCCCACTGATCCTAGCTGAGACCTCAGAATTTTCTTCATCATGCTTCCGGCAGCCTCTTCTAATAGGTGGGAGATGAAGCGGAGTTGAAAAGTCTTTGTCGTTTCTGAGCCTCCATCAGAAGATCATTGGAAGGGGTTGATCGTAAACATTAGGTACGATCTAGAAGACTATTTGCTGTTAATCCCTGCGGGCCATTGCTTAGCGTCATCTAGACTAAACATAGCCCAATAGCAGGCTTCCTTCCTTAGATAGGTTTTGCGAGTAAAGGGAAGCTGTTGTGACTTTGGTTTGTCCTGGCTTATAAGGGTGGATACTGTTTGATGGGGGTTGGGGTGTGGACGACATGGCATTAGTACAATTTTTTTTTTTTTTTTGGTACTCGGGCCTCTCACTGTTGGGCCTCTCCCGTTGCGGAGCACAGGCTCCAGACGCGCAGGCTCAGCGGCCATGGCTCACGGACCCAGCCGCTCCGCGGCATGTGGGATCTTCCTGGACCAGGGCACGAACCCGCGTCCCCTGCATCGGCAGGCGGACTCTCAACCACTGCACCACCAGGGAAGCCCGCATTAGTGCAATTTTTAACACACAGGTGCAACAATTCTACTCGGTACCTTTATACTAAATGGAAATACAAATGATATGCTTTGATGACTATCTACAGTGACATACACTTCCATGATGATCTCTGTTAGAACTGGAAACGTGTCTTCACATCTTCTGCACTACCAATGGCTGATCTGAGGGATTCTCTCTGTGGATCCCAGTATTAGGATACAGAAGCCCAAACAAGGGGTTTTGTGGTACCCAGAAGCATCACACCAAATTCTGAGATGTACAGAAAAGATCCAGTAGAGGAGAAGAAAACTTCTGCAAAAAAGGAAAGGTAAAGAAAGGAAAGGAAAGAAGAGAAAACTTCTGCACCTCACTTACTCTGGAGTTATTTGGGGCAGTTTTCTCTCTTTATGATGGCCACTTTCAGTGTCTTCTCCTAGGCATGAAGTGGAGAATTTGCATTATAGCTCTTCACAAGCAAGGGTTGTTTCTAACTTCTTGTGCCCAGTTAATAATGCTGAACAAGTGAGCATGGAGAGAAGCAGAGAATTCAGAGCTAGACATTGTCCAGTCATCCCTTCATCTTACAGGCGAGGAGGCACAAGACCACACTGAGGCAGTGACTTTCTCAAAGACATATTTACCTTGCAGAACATCTAGGACCAGCCCGAAAATTCTTCTGACTCCCACTGGCCAGGCAGAAAGCAGGGTGGGCAATCTGTCTCTTGGAACCGTAGAACTTGTGAAAAATAAATAAATATGGTAGGTCTTGGAATGATTCCCTTTTTGGAGAGAAACGCAGACTCCATCTCAGGTTGTGGCTTCCTGGGTGAAGACCTGGACTATTGTGTGTGTGGCATAATTACTGGGGTCTTTTTTTTTAATTTTTTTTTTTATGGGAGTACAATAAATAGAACATTTCCTGCCTTAGTCTGCCATTTGGGAAAGCTTTTCATTTTCCCTTTGGGCCTAGGGAGTTACAAAAGACAGACTTCTTTTCAATTATAGCTTGACTTGAGCTTGAATATATAACTCAGCCAGGAGCGAGCTCAGACTGAAGTTTTTAAAGGCGGAGAAAATGAAATGAGGTCTCCTTGACGCACAAGCTGGCTCCGTTTCTGTGTCTGTAGCTGGGATGCTGTTTGTAAGAAGCCCCCCTCTGAAGCAGGAAATAGAATCATCCGGCATGACACTTTACAGTAAGTTCTGCAGGAGCTTGAAAGAAATGAGTAGGGTGGGCTCATGGGACGGAAGGCACTTGGCTAGTAGAATACTCCTGTCTTGCGCGGTTGGCAGAGAAGACCCTCCAGGCCCATGACCTTTAGTGACCTGGGGGTGTGAGAAGGAGGAAGGAGAGGTGGTCCAGAAAGCAGAGGGACAATGATGACAGCTGACGTATTGAGTGCTTGCTCTCTTCCAGCCCCCGCCCTCGCGTTTTACTTGTGTTATCTCCTTAATCTCCCCCATCACCTCTGGGGAGGGACTCTGGAGAGGAGGGATTTAGCTACCCGGCTGTTCTTCTATCTGCCCCCTGGGGGATGAGGAACTTCAGTGTGAGACTGGCTTCAGGTCTTTCCCCTGAGGGAATCCTCCACATTAAAGCAGAATAAACCTTGATTAGAATCTGTGGCCTACAATAATCAGAACTTCTCTTTTCATGTCTTCACCATTTTACTCTTAAGAGAATCAAAGGGCAGGTAAGCGAGGACTTTTGAAAGGATTCAGTTCTCATGGCTTGGGTGGTTATGGCTGAATTACTTACGTTAATGACTTCAACTGAGATTTCAGCCATCTCCATTCTACTGCAAACTCCACCCCCACTGATTGTCGGTGTCTTGGACAGTCATCTAAAGTCTCTGGACCTCCAGCTGGCTGGGTCTGAAACATAAGAGGGTTGGATGAAGCTTGAGGGATCCGGGTGGGTGTGGGGAGCCTTCCCAGAGGAATGCTTCTTTAACTGCTGTTGAAGGTGATGTACTGAGAACACTCTGGAGAGATGTTAGAGGCAAGCTGTGAGAAGGCAGAGCCTTGAAGGAGCCTCTGAAGGTGGTCACAGAGGCTTCTTGCTTTATGTCTTCCTTTGCCCTCCAACTCACAGTGCTGGCCGCTACCCCGCAGGTCCGTTGTAGTTGATTTACAATGTTGTGTTAATTTCAGGTGTACACCATCAGAATTCTTAAATGCAAATAAACGATTCAGTGATATTCACCTTCTCCCATTCACACTTTAGAAATATTTTGGAGTATCTTTCAACATCATCTCTTCTAATTCATCCACTTTGTAAATAACAAAACTAAGGCCCAGGGAGGGGGAAATTACTTGCCCAAGATCACACAGTTCTTTGTGCCAAAACTAGGTCTGGAACACAGGACTCTGGATCCTCTGCTTTTCATTACACACTCTTTTGCTTAAAGGGCTACCTAAGGCATTCAGTTCACCCGACCATCCTGCTTCTCCAAAAATTCTGACTAAGGCCTTATTGCACAGCGTATAGGAAAACATAACTATCCCAAATTCACAGTACTGATATTAAAGGCAACACTTAATATGCCTATAGTTTCCCACTTCCAAATCAATTAGAAAGGAATGTGTTATTTTTGTTTTTAAGTCTTACTCTTCCAACCAGCCCTGAAGTGATTTTAAATAGAGAATTTTGAATGGAAATGAAAGCAGCTTTGCAATAAGAAGTGCTGCCCTTTGGCCCGGGCACCCATTATAGACGCTTGTCCTTGTAAGTTGCAGAGGTAAGAACTGACTGGATCTCACACGGGATGTGATAGGTGAGAGCCCATGTGTCTTGTTTCAAGACTCCAGGAAGCTCCTGCAGTCCTTCTTCCTCCTTTCCCGGTTCCTCACTCCCCTGCCAGAGGCCTGAAAACCCACCACTGGAGCTTTAATCCCCTCTGCTTACATCTGGTCCACGATCAACGTTGAGACGTTATCCAGAATCCACACTTCAGTGGGAATACTTTCAGAGTTGGCTTTGAGAAAGGAAAGTGGGGAAGATGCCATGTTGGCCAAGGGTGGTTGGCGGGATTAGAGACTAGTGAGGGTAGGAATAGCAAACCCAGGGTACAGGTGGTTCCCAGAAGATAGGCCTTTGACTGCTTTGTGGCTTGGTGTGTGGTTGGGCTGGCATCCTCAAGCTGGAGGAAGAAAGGGAACTGGAGAATTCCTGTGTGGGCTTTCCTGATAGAGCACGAAGAACAAGCCCACGTGCTCATGGTTCCTGACACACCTGGCATCATGTCATCAAGCCTCCAGACCCATTCTTACTTGGTCACTTTTGCTCTGATGTCCTTCCCCACCACTTTGCTTGAACAAATCCTCTTACCCTTCAAGTCTCATATCAAGGCAAGCTGTGAGAAGGTAGAGCCTTGAAGGAGCCTCTGCTGCCCCAAAACCTTCCCTGAGGTCTCAGGGGGTCTCCTTCCTGCTCCCACCCCACCCAGGCTCTATCATTCCACTTATGACCAGGTCTCATTCAGCACCACCCTCCTGGGCTCTGCACCGAGGAGGCCGTTAGTGGAGATGTTTGTCCCCCTCACTGCGAGGACCCACCTTACCCAAATGGCTGGGTGATTACACATCGTTGAGGGTGGAGCTAAAGCCTCCTAGGTGCCCCCCACAGCCAGGAAAGCCGAACATAGGACTTGATGGAATCCTGCGTTGCAGAAGCAGCGAAGTTTCCCCCCACCGTTGGCTAGAGGATAGTAGAGGAGAGTGCCTGGGGAGAGGAAGGTGGTTGAGCACATCTGACCATGTGAGAAGTTTGTCCAAGCGGGTAGGATTTCTGGACCTGGTCACAGTGCTGTCACCTTCAGGGAGGACCCACCTGCAGAGCTCTGTGTGGATGGGCAACTAGAAAGACGTCAGTTTGTGAGTGAAGCTCCTGACATCGTGGCTGTGTTGACTTGAGATTCTACCAATGTTCTCATCCAAACTGTGTCCTCCATTCCCTCAATGACTCAAAGTGGTGCCCTTCTTCCAGGGCAAGGACTGATGGTGGGGAGAAACAGCAGCAGAACTGGGGTCTGGGGGAGAAGGGGGCTGTGATCCAAAGGAGTTTCCAGGTTAGATAGGGAAATAGGGAACAAACAGAGCGGAGGTCGCCTCAAGGGTCTCCTGAGACTCTGGCCTCCCTGTGTCTGCAGTGGGCTCTGGGAGCTCTGTCGTCACTTTTCTTTTTTATCATGCTCCTTAGGGGGTTCTACTGTCCATCCCCAATTTTGAGCACCACTGGGTCAGAGATGGCCAGGCGTTGTTGAACATTAGAATCACTCTAAGAGTTTTTTTAAAAAAAAACAACTCACTTGAGTCCTACCCCAGATTAAATAAATCGGAGTATCTGACCATGGGACCTGGCCATGGCATTATTAAATGAATATTAGAATAGACTTTTCAAGCCCTATAAGCCCGACTTCACGGACACATTATAAAATACTAATTTTGCAAAGAATGTTCCGTAGGGTCCTGGATTTACATCACCCTATTTAGTAAAACTCATGATTCAGATTTGATTTTAGTGCCACAAGGCTTTTAATCTCTCATATTGGAGAGGTTTGGATAGATGAGAGCTTAGTGAACCCAACTGAGAGGCCCGGTGACAGATTTTGTGATTTCTCTAAAGTCTTTTCAGACCAGCTTGTGATATTAAGATGCTCAAAAAAATGCAGACATCCAGAGCAGAGGGCAGGATGAAGAACAGTTGCAGAATCTCCATCAGCACAGGATCCCAAACACCAGTCTCTTTGTCAGAGAATCAGTATCAAGATACCCTCATTTGGTATGAAGATTATAGGAATTGCAGGCTCATTCCATGAATGTAGGGGGAATGGATTCATGATCAAAAGCTGGAACTAATTTCTATAGCATCTTGAATAATAAAAAGTATGTCAAGGGAGGAAAGCAAAACTTTTGACAGTGGCCTAATTAAGTGGAAGGCATGTTTCCTCCATTAGGGACTGGTATTCTTCAGGGGAGGCTTAAGTGAGAAGATGTCTTCTTCAAATTAAACCCATGTGGGAAGGAGTTCTGTTTATATGAGGCTGTAGATTTGTGTTGTTCTTTGGTTTCCTGTGCTTTGGTGCATTTCTGAGGTGGAAGAATTCCAGCTTTCAGTTCTCCTGATCTGAGCTTAGAGAGCCATAATCCGGCCTAAAGAATAGCATGACGGTCCCATAAATATTTGTGGCGAAGGTTCCTGGGTATGCAGAGGACACAAAGGCTTCCACTGGGCTTCAATATAAAACCGCCAGGAATCTGTCACAGACCTGATCCCTTAGCTTTACCCATCCATCTTCCTTGAATTCCAATTTGAGTCTGGTTCCTGAGCTACTTGAAAACCTTGTTTGGTTGCAGAACATTGCTCTGCATAGAAACTCAATGGCCTTGTGGAGAGCAGATGGGCACATCACTGTACCAACAGCTAACCAAATATGAATCACTTTCCCTTTTCCCCTTCATGGTCAGTGGGATTCTGCCCTAGCTTAGGATCACCCATCTCCGGCCAGTGGACAGTGGCCATAGTTCTTCCTGTGTTTACTCTCTCCATTGAATGTATTGCTCCACACATGAAACCCTGAACATGGAGGTATTGCTGAATTTTTGTGCCGTCAAAGTGAATCAGTTATACATATATGGGATATTATATGTATATGTATAACTGATTCACTTTGTTATAAAGCAGAAACTAACACACCATTGTAAAGCAATTATACTCCAGTAAAGATGTTAAAAAAAAAAAGAGAGAGAGAGATCTACTGACTCTTTACTAAGGCACAGCATTTCACAAACAGGGATGTTTAATTAGCTCTTCCTAAGTGTTTGTCTTCTGTGCTCATGATGACAATAGCTCTAAATTTATAAAGCGAAAACTGTGTGTTTTGTACATATTATCATCTAGTTGTGGAACAACCCTGCAAGATAGACGTTTCTTGCCCCCAGTTTGCAGATAAGGAACCTGAGGCTAAGTGTGTATGTGAGTTATATGCTGGATAATAAACCCCCCAAACTTAGTGGCTTTAAACAATGACAGCATTTATTTTGCTCATGAACCTGCAGTTTGGCCAGGGCTTAGTGGGGATGACTCATTTTACTTCACGAGGTATCATTTGGGACAGCTCAAAGGCTGGGGGCTAGAATCATCTGAAATCTCACTCATTCATGTGTGTGGTGGTTGAGGGCACCTGTCAACTGAGAACTTAGCTGGGGATCAGCCAGCACACTACACAGTGCCTCTTCATGGGCTCTGGGCTTCCTCACAACATGGTGGCTGGGTTCCAAGGGTAAGCATCCCAAATGAGAGAAAGGGCCAGGCAGACTCTGCATCCCCTTTAATGATCTGGTCTCAGATCTCACCCTGTGACCTTCTTCTATTCATCTACGCTGCCACAAAGGTCCACCCGATTTCAAGAAAGAAAATATAGGCTTTTCCCCTGGAGAGTATATGGGACTGAAAATAGTACTGTAGCCACTTCGGGAAATAAAATCTGCCACATCCAGCTGGTTGATATCAGGGCTGGAGTTTGAACCCAGGTCTGCATGGCTCTACACCAGGCCCTTTACACTGTACTACTGAACTCTGTGAAGTCAAGGACACAAGCCTGCCTCTAGTGCAATGGAATTTAGTTTTTAAATGTTACACGTGGGGCCAGTGCAGCAAAAGAGTCAAACTTAGAGGCAGAGGATTTGGACCTTGGGACCTTCTAAGCCTTGGTGCAGGTTTTTGGTATGAATGAGAGCCATTCTGCCTTGCTAAGCACGATGGAGTCATTTGGAAGACATATCAGGGGAATCAAGTTTACATTTCTTGAGCCCTTACTGGGTTCCTAGGGTTTCATAAAATAAAGAACCAAAATAAAACAAGTCACCAAGTCACATCCATGCTAATGGAAGGCTTACCAACTAGATGGTTGGAAGGACAGATCATTTGGTATCAAAAGAAATAATACGGAATAGTGTCTGACTTACTAATAAGAAAACCTCACGTATCTAGTAACTCTAAAACAATCTAATAGAAATGAAGCAAATTCTAGAACAATACATAACACTAGAGTGAGAACACTAGGAAAGGAGAAGGAACTAACAAGGAAGACTTAAAGCAAGCAAGCCCTGAAGCATTTCAACATTTTTCTTTTTCTTTGTTCCCTTTCTTTCCTTTTCCTTTTTTTTAAGCTCCGGGTAAATAACATGTTTATGGGTCTAAAAGCCAGAGTTCTTGCTGTCTTGGGGAGGATAATCATGTTCTTAGGAGTAGATGAGTTCTCAAAAGCGTACAAAGTATGGCGGGGGAAGAGCAATTAGCTGAGAGGGCAAAGGTCAGGAAGGGGAGGATGTCAGTAAATGAACAGGAGAGTCACGTGCAGGACTGGCTGCAACTGGTGGGGCGCACTGCAAAATGAAAACGAGGGATCCTTTGTTCAAAAATGATTAAGAATTTCGAGACAGCAACAACAGAGCATTAAGCCAACTGTGAGGCCCTTCTGAGCTCAGGGTCTCGTGCATCCGCACAGATGGCATGTGTGTGAAGCCAGCCCCGGACACAGGAGAGGCACCAGGTGACAAGGCAGGTAGCAGAGGGCTGAGTTTTAAGAGGAAGAGATAATCGAAAGTTCTAGCTACCAGAGTTAAGTAAGGGTAAGTCAGAGAGGAAAGGAGGGAGGGAGAGAGGGAAGGAGGGAGGGAGGAAGGAAGGAAGGAAGCAAGGAAGGAGGGAAGGGAAATTGCTTAGTCCCAGAAAGTGACTGAAGGAGAATCGCTTTAGAAGAGGGTGTTAAGGTAGAAGACTGGCAAGAATTTTAAGAGAGACACAGTAACCTATTCAAATAGTTTGGACATGAAAGGATAGGAAGGAAAACATGTAGGAGTGGAAAGAAGGGGCATGGTGTTAGGGTGTGGTGTTGGGCTGGAGAGGGCAGTTCTTTCCCGGAGGGTGTGTGAACAAACAGGAGGGTGAGTACAGACTCAGTGCAGAACGCCATAAAGCTCAGCGTAGGTTGAAGGTCACTCCCAAGAGGCCTCAAGCACAGTAATATTACGCAACACATTGAGTTGTAGGCAGCCTTGGCCCCAAAGCCACTATCAGACCAGGCTGCTAACTCAGGGTCCAAGGTACCACTGGACCCTGCTCTCTTAGTCAGACACTTGAGCTGAGTAGCCTTCTGGGCATGGAGCCTATGGTCCTTTGGGAGGGGATATTTACATAACTATGTTCAGTTGAGGTGTTGATGACGCATACTAAATTGATGGGTTACCTGTCTCAGGTAGTATTTTTAAATTCATCTGGTGTGATGTTTAATTTTTATGTGTCAACCTGGCTAGGCTGTGGTGCCCAGATATTTGGTCAAATATTTTGCTGTTTCTAGGCAGGTGTTTATTTGACTGAGGTTCACATTTAAATCAGTAGCCTTTGAGGAAAGCAAGTGACCTTCTGTCCTGTGTGTGAGCCCCATCCAGTCAGTTGAAGGCCTTAATAGAGAAACGACTGACAACGTCTGAGGAAGAGGGAATTCTGCCAGCAGGTTGCCTTTGGACTTCAACTGCGACTCTTCCCTGAGTCTCCAACTTGATGATATAGCCCATGAGATTTTAGATTCACCAAACCTCCACAATTGGGTGGAGACAATTCTCTCTCTCTCTCTCTCTCTCTCTTTATCTCTATCTCTGTCTCTATCCACACACAAATCCTATTGGTTCATTTCTCTGGAGAACCCTGACGAATACACCTGAAATTCCTCATATGACATTATATAGGCAGCCTTCTGCATAGAGCTGATTCAGCCTTTATAATCAGCTTCAGATAAATGCTAAGAATCTCTGAAGCCTCAAATGTATACTTATTACCTGACTGCTTATTGAATGAAAAATGCCTGAGTGACCCCAGTGAGTTAAGCCTTATGTGACTACTGAGAAAAAGAATGTTATTTCTTCAAGGGTAGAACCCGCCATCTTCAAGCGGACCACAACCCGCCCCAAATCCCATCTCTGTTCATGGGAGGCTGACCAGCCAAATTATTGGAACAGCAGATAATTGGGTATTAAAAAAAACAGTCATAGTAAGGAATATTATCTGACTTACACGAATAAGAGAAAGTGGGCAGATCCAGATATCGCTACTATGAAGAAAAATGTTCTCTTCCACGTGATATGCATCAGTTTAGTGCTATAAAGATGAGTCATTTTATATCCAAAGAAAGTCCTCTTCCTGTGGTCTTTGTCACTTCAACACTCTTTCCATAAGAGAAAAACCAGCCTGGCATAGAGAAAAGGTAGGAATTGGGAATCAAGAATTGTATCCCTGGGAGTTCCCTGGTGGCCTAGTGGTTAGCATTCCGGGCTTTCACTGCCATGGCCCAGGTTCAATCCTTGGTCGGGGAACTGAGATCCTATAAGCCAGGGCGTGGCATTAAAAACAAAAATTATATCCCAGATTCTGCCATGGGACCAGGCTGTACCACCATGGGCAAAACGTCTAAACTTTCTGGGCCTATTTCCTTACCAGTAAAAAGAAAGAGCTGGACCATATCAACCTTGAGGTCAGTTCTAGTCCAGCTGTTGTAGAATTTTTATCTGTAACTTGAAAAAAATTTTTAATCACTTGAGTCTTCAAGGATAGTTTTCATGGACTAAAGTAACACAAAGTTGAAATGTGACATAAATGGTGACTTAATTAACTTTCTGGAGAAAATTCAGGTTTTTTTCTTCTAGTACCTCATTTAGGACTTAACCGTGTGAGATTTTTAAAGGAATCAGACAAATAGCCTAAAAATCTTCCATTTTGAAATATCTGACATCTATAGCTGACGTCTAAGCATCTGTCGTAGTCTGGGTCCAATCAGGAGAGAGAAACCACACAGTGGTTTTAGCAGGAGTTTCACATAGAGCAATAGTTAACTATGATAAAAGAGTAACCATTACATATAAGGACACTACATGGTACCCTAGAGTTGAAGGAGAATAGCCAAGGGATGACAAACTGAGAAGGGTTTCAACTCTCACAGGGGAAGTGTGGTCAGCCCAGCAGAAAGCGTAGACGTCCACCGGTCTGGCAAGACTAGAGCTGGTTTGGAGTCGCTGGGCAAGCAATAGCCACCCTCCAGCGCTCAGGACGGGAGCAGACGGTCAGCAGTGGGGGCATAGGTGTGCACTGGGGTCCAGGTGCCGGCGGGAATGGGGGGCTTCAGGCCACACGGGGCTTGCGGAGTCAGTGGCAGATCTGTGTGGACACCCTGGCCACGGGCAGACTTACGCAGGCTACATGGAGGCGTTGCCTTCTGTGTCCAGAGGGCTAGCAGCAGGATGAGACTGCAGGGAACCGGAGGGATCACATTCTGGGCTGGGGTGGGGGCAGGCTCACTGCTGACCCCCCAGTCCATGCCAGAGGCAGCAGAAGAGCCCCTTCTTCCTGCAGGGTCCCTCCAGTCCTGTCTTCTGGGAAATCCTACCTTCGTGCTCACTTTAGAAATGCCGAGAGGAATTGCCACTGTTTCTCACCCAGCATTTATTGAAGGGTGCCTTCAGAGCTGGGAGACAGTAAATTGGTAAGGGACACGACATCTGTCAAGCTTAAATGCCATCTCTCCCCATTCTGCTATTCCGTTTGGATCCTTTCTGAATAATTCTTCCCTCTTCTGGACCTTGCTGCCCTCAGACGATTTGGGGGCAATTATCAACTTCACTCTGTTGTCTGGAGAGGAAGCTCTATGTACCTGGTCTGTTCATGGGGTATCTTATCCCAACAGGTCTCAAATGTTGTTCACGGACTCCTGGGTCCAGGAGATCCTCTGGGGCGGGGGTTGCTGAGAGGTCACAACTATTTTCAAAGTCATCATTTTCCCCTGGAGTTGCTATTTTGTGGGTAAAATTTGCTGGCGTTTTAGGGCAAATAGAGGCAGTGGTGTAACGGAGGAGTCATGCATGGACAGAAAAAAAAAAAAAGCCAGTCTCGTTTGTGAACGATCTTGATGAAGCCGTAAAAATTATCGAATGTAATTAAATCTCAACTCACAAGTACATGTCTTTTAAACATTCTGGCAGATGAAATGGGACATGCACATCCAGCTCTTTGGCCTCATTGCCAAGCACAATGGTTGTCTCAGGAGAAGCACTTGTGCGACTGAGCTGTGACCAGAAGTTTCTTTCGCAGAACAGTTTTTACCTGAAAGACAACCAGCAGAAAAACTATGGTTTTTACTACTTGGTATTTATTTGCCAGACATTTCCTGGGAAGTCAAGGAAACGAGCTTGTCATTTCAAGACTAACAGCTGACAGTATTCATTGTCCATGATAAAAGACAAGCTTTCAAGAGAAAATGAGAATGTCGGAAAACAGGGATTTGCCACCAGGATCTTAGCAGCCTCTTTTTGCTTGAACTTTTCTGTTGAGCTTGGTGGTCATATTACTGAAGGAGATCCTTTGCTACTGTATAAAGAGATGTATCACCATTTGGAAGATCTGTTTAACTCCGTGAAATGCTATTTTCCAAAAGATGAATTTGTGACGTGCCAAAATCATTCATGGGTAAAAGACCCATTCAAAGTGTGAGATAGATGAATGGGTTTTAGTGGAACAGAAGACTTTCATTGATTGGGTTTCAAATTCCACTTATCGACTAACCTTTAAGAAACTAGCACTTGTTGAGTTTAGGTGTGGTATAAAAGAAAAATACCCACAATTATCTAAAAAGGCTATTAAATTACTCCTCCCTTTTCCAACTACATATCTGGGTAAGGCCAGATTTTCTTCATATACTTCAACCAAGTAGCAAAAGACTGAATGCAGAAGCCAACTTCGGTTAAGTCATACTTTAAAGATTTTGTAAAAATATCACAATTCCACTCTACTTACTAAATTTCTTTTTTTAAATATATGGTTTCTTTAATTAAAACGTTATTTATGTTAACATGTAATGTGTTTATTATTAGTATTATATTTTAATGAATGAGTAAACAAATATTTGAAATATTTTTTAGCTTTAATTATAATACAGTAAATATCGACAGCTATAACTCACATGAACAAAAGCTCTTTGGGATTCTCACCAATCATGAAAGGCATAAAAGGATTCTGAGACCAAAGAGTTTGAAACTGCTGTCTTAAACTGCTTAATTTCATTAGGCACTTGAATTCACAACACTGAGGGAAGTTGTAAGTGCAAAGACTGAGACTCAGGGTCACACGGTGAATTACAGGCAGAGGTGGGTCTAGAACCGTGATCTCCTGCTATAATGTCTTCTACAACCCAAGCTTTTTTCTCAGGATGCTCTTCAGAGGGCCACCATCAAAATTTGGGGATACTCAAGCCATAAAATTGGAGCAGTGTCACCCTCCCCTCAACATGTATCCATTCTAACAGGCACTGAATATCGACTCAGTTTCAGGTACCTGTGCTTGTTACTGCTGAAGGTAACGTGAATAAAACATAGTCGTGTTTTGGGGACAGCCAAGCTGTCTCACCATATGGGGGAGAGACTATGTGGAAGGCAATATTTCAGAACATATAATATGACTTAGCTGGCATACAACATATAAAGTATAATCATACAACCTATATAATTACATCATGCTATTACTATTTTTTTTTACATCTTTATTGGGGTATAATTGCTTTACAATGGTGTGTTAGTTTCTGCTTTATAACAAAGTGAATCAGTTATACATATACATATGTTCCCATATCTCTTCCCTCTTGCATCTCCCTCCCTCCCACCTTCCCTGTCCCACCCCTCTAGGTGGCCACAAAGCACCGAGCTGATACCCCTGTGCTGTGCGGCTGCTTCCCACTAGCTATCTACCTTACGTTTGTTAGTGTATATATGTCCATGCCTCCCTCTCGCGTTGTCACAGATGCTATTACTATTATAGTATGTAATATTATACAGTGTATAATATTTTATGTTTTATTACAACTTAATATAGTATATAATACCATATAGTATAACAAGGTATAGTACAGTATATACGCTTAATAGTAAATAACTGTACTATATCTAGGGAACAGACAGTACTTTGGGGTCATAGCTGGCTGGCAGCTGTGTGCACGCGAGGCCCATGGCAAAGCAGAACTGTGAACTTGGGAAGTTTGCCAGTAGCTGTACACCATTCTCCTTTGACCCTACTGTTCGCTTTCGTTTCCCAGTGCTGCCAAGATAAATCACCATAAACTGGGTGGCTTATAACAAAAATGTATTCTCACAGTTCTGGAGGCTGGAAGTTTGAAATCAAGTTATCATGAGGGCCATGCTCTCTCTGAAATCTCTAGAGAAGACCCTTTCTTTGTCTCCTCTAGCCTCTGGGGTCTGCCGGCCATCCTTAGTGTTCCCGGGTTTGCAGACAGATCACTCCAATCTCTCTTCATATGACTTTCTCCTTTATGTCTGTGTCCAAACTTCCTTCTCCTTATAAGGACACCAGTTGTGTTTAGGGCCCGCCCAAATCCAGCGTGACCTCATCTTTACTTGCTTTCATCTGTGAAGATTCTGTCTCCAAATAAGGTCACGCACACAGGTTCTGTGTGGACATGAATTTGGGGGGAACATTATTCAACCCAGTACACCATGTTTTTGCCTGTCCCCAGTCCACATTGCTCAGAGCCTCTTTGGACCACAGCCCATCTGGATTTTCCCTCATACTTTTCAGGGCCTGGGGTCCCGTTGAGCCCCACCAGGTTCTTGGTTAATGTTTTAAGTGGTTGCCTCAAGCTCACCACATTTAACCCATGAGTTTAGCAAATGGTTTCCATGGGCAACTGGTGAGTTGTGAAGGAAGAAAAGAGGAGACTAAACAACTCCATAGTAAACAAAACAAAACAAAACACCCTAATAACCCAATTGAAAAATGGCTAAGGACTTGCATAGATGTTTCTCCAAAGAAGACATACAAATGGCCAACAGGTATATGAAAAAATTCTCAATGTCACTAATCATGAGAGAAATGCAAATCAAAACCATGATGAGATCTCACCTCCCCCCTGTCAAGGTAGCCATTCTGGAAAAAACAAATGAGAACAAGTCTTGGTGAGGATATGGAGAAATTAGAACCCTTGCACACTGCTGGTGAAAATGCAACGTGGTGCATCCACTATGGAAAACAGTATGGAGGGTCCTCAAAAAATAAAAAATAGAGCTACCATATGATCCAGCAATCCAACTTCCGGGTGGTTAGCTAAAATAGTTGAAATTGGAATCTGGAAGAGATCTTAACACCCTTGTGTTCATTGTAGCACTATTTAAATAGCCAAGATATGAAAACAGCCTGAATGTCCACTGACAGATGAATGGATAAAGAAACTGGTATACACACACGGTGGAATATTATGCAGCCTTAAAAAAGAGGGAATTCTAAAATATGCAACAACGTGGGTGAATCTCGAGGACATTATGGTGAATGAATTAAGTCGATCACAGAAAGACAAATACTGCATGATTCCAGTTATATAAAGTAACTAAAATAGCAAAGTCGTAGAATCAAAGAGTGGAAAGGTGGTTGCCAGGGGCAAGGGGAGGGGGGAGTGGGGAGTTACTAGTAACGGGAATACAGTTTCATTTGAGCAAAGTGAGGAAACTCTAGAGAGCTGCTTACAGCACTGGACCTACAGTCAACAATACTGCATTGTGCGCCGAAACATTTTTTAAGAGGGTAGATCTCATGTTAAATGTTCCTAGCACAAGCAAAGGGAAGGGAAGGGGAAGCTTCAAGAGAGATGCAAAGACAGTAAGGGTGTAAATCATAAAATCCTCACATACTATTGCTCTTGGTCTTTCGGCAATTTTTGTCTACTAGGTCTAGAATCATAATATAAGACAATAGTGGAAATGTGGGAAGCTGTGACAACCACCAGCCTGTACACCCCCACAGAGCTGTGGCACATGGACTGAAGGCTGGGATGCGTCACGCACATCCAGCACCCGCACCTCCTGCTCTGTGACCTTGGGTGAACGTGCTACCCGTCTGGGCTGGGCCCTCAGGGTGGAGTCTGCGCGTGGCAGTTAAGAGCTCAGGATCTGGAGCCAGATCGCCTGGGTTCATTCCAGGGACCCTCAGACCAGTGATTTCCCCTCCCTGTAATTTCCACTCAGCTTCCACATCTGTAAAATGGTGACACTATCTCACTACACAGATTTCGCATGAGCAATAAACACGTTAATAATATACGTAAAGCACTTCGAACAGTGCCTGACTATATAGACATGCATTGGTATTATTAACATTATTATATGAATTTTTGGTCCAGCTAATAAGAATTCCAGTAATTCAGTAGTACCTCCTTCAATCCCCTTATGACCACCACCACCCCCCGAAGTAAAACAGATGAGAGTGTGTGGACCCTGGCTTTTGTTTTTTGTTTTTTAATTCTCCACTTGTCACTTACACCATAACTGGCCCTGGGGAAAAGTTCCTTTGTCAGGATGTCTTAAAGGACCAGGAACCTGTCAGATGAGTGCTTCTTGGGAAAGAAAGTCTTAGGGAACTGATGTCATCAACTCAAGTTTTGCAACGAGCTATTATTAAACTCATAGTCGCCTGTCTGAGTGTGGCTTTATCGGTAACTTTAGCCCTGTGGGCAGGGGTGGCGCCCGCCCTGTTGCCCTCCACCTTTCTGATTTTCTATAACCTAGCCTTGGTGTCTGAAACAATCAGGGTGGGTCTGTCTCCAGCACTAAGGAAAGTGAGAACTGGATCAGGATGGGGCTCTGGGTGGAGTTAAGAGAGAGGTAAAATAACTGTAATTTCATAGCAATTACCTACAAGCAATACCGTCAAAGGCGCCAGTTTTCCATTATAAACCTGAGCCTCTGCTGGGAGCGATGGGCCAGGTAGAAATAAGGACACAAACCTGCCTTCCCACCCGAACCCCACAGCAAACAAACCTCGAGGGGAAAAATAACGTGATGAGCTTGGAGGGTAGTGTTCTTCTCCTTCTCTTTCAGAAAAAGAAAATCTTAGTAAGCCCCCATTCCAGGATGTTGGTTGGATTGCTGGCAGCTTTGCAAGCGAGGCTGGGGGGCCTTCCCTCTTTGAACCCTCCCTGTTAGTGGAGCCTGGTCCTGATGCCACCACGATTTCCAGGGGAGCCAACAGCAAACTACAATGAATGGGTACCAAGTACCATTTTGGGGCCAATAAACCACTCACTGGAAAAAAAATTACACAGAGATCAGTTCCCCAAACTTTTTGTTCGTATGTTTCTGAAAGTGTGTTCTTTATAAAATTCACATCTCTGCAGCCTACTCAGAGGTAAAGATAGACCTGCCTTTCAGACAAAAAAAAAAAAATCTGCTGTTTTGAGGAGGGTACTGAGAAGGGGAAATGTGGAGAGCAGAAGTGTGCAGGTCCCCGATAATGCTATCTGTCATGCTTTCCTATGTGTTCCCATCTCATCCCCCAGCCCACCCCACAGGAGGCCGTAAGCTTCTGAGTAAATGCAGTTTGGAATCCCCTGTGTAATTTCTTCCAGTGCCTTGTACGTGGTCAATACGTATTCGTTGAGCAAAAGGATAATTTAACAAATGAATGGTTTATTGACACCAGGTCAAGTAGTAGTCAGAACCTAGTGGGACATTGAGTAACGTCTCGAGCCTGCTGACAAGATAGAAAGACATAGGGTCAAAATCTGAGGGTCTATACTCATGACGTCTTCACGGAGTAAGGACCAAAGGGTAGAAGATAAACGACAGAGGAACATACTTTGGCGAGGTATAACCAAAGCAAAGCATTTCTTTGGTTAGAACTGGTTTAGAGCTATCCTCAGAATGGACTGATTTGAGAGATATACATTGCCGGTGAGTGGACATATTCAAGCATAGACAAGATGATTACTCAAGAGTATAGAAGTTGGTCCGACATCATTTGTGTTAGACTATGTGATGTGGAAGGTCTCTCTCTCTTTTTTTTTTGTGGTACACGGGCCTCTCACTGTTGTGGCCTCTCCCGTTGCGGAGCACAGGCTCCGGACGTGCAGGCTCAGCGGCCATGGCTCACGGGCCCAGCCGCTCCGCGGCATGTGGGATCCTCCCGGACCGGGGCACGAACCCGCGTCCGCTGCATTGGCAGGCGGACTCTCAACCACTGTGCCACCAGGGAAGCCCTGAAGGTCTCTTTTTACCCTGAGATGCAAGGGTTCAATGGTTTCAGAAAGTTATGACTCTCCGTAATCACCATGCTGGAAACTCACATTCAGTTCTGCACGTGTTTATCGAGCCCTCACCCTGTGCCAGGTGTCACCTTGCATAAACATTAGGAAGACAAGGATAAATCTTAGAGGGCAACTTTAAAGTAAGGCTGGGGCATGGACTTTCGGTTCTGCCCAGACTGGTGTCTGGCTGTTGCAGTCCTATATTCCTTCTTGCTGATGTGCACGAGCTAACTCAGGACTCTGGTGCTCTTCTTTCTAGGCTGGAATCGATGGGGAAAGCATTGGCAACTGTCCCTTCTCCCAGCGCCTCTTTATGATCCTCTGGCTGAAAGGAGTTGTGTTCAACGTCACCACTGTGGATCTGAAAAGGTAAAGGATGGTACATTCATGAGCAGGAAGAGAGACTCTTCCATGAGGGAGGGCGAAAACCTCGAGGCTCCCAGCATCCTCCTGCTCACACCTTGCTGGCCAGAGCCCTAGAGCCCTAGTTACAAGGGAGGCTGCAAGAGCGAGCAACACCCTTGGAACAGAGCAAATCCCGATGAGCAAGGAAGAAGGAGGGAATGGACAACAGGTATCTCGACTGAGAGTGTCTGGCACAGAGATGGGCGCAGCATCTAAAAATCTGGGAGGGAGCCGTTCTGGTCCTACTAGTGCCCCCAGCCTAGGGGACCCCAGCCGGACTTCAGGTGTGAAAGGTTGAGTTTCCGAGGAGCTGGGCTCCATACTGTTTCTCCCATTATGTTCGCATCTTTAGAACTCCTTAGTGTGAGAGCTCTGGGTTAGAGACTGGGATGGAGAGTTACTCGTGTTCTGCTTTTAAAGTGCAGTTTTGATGGCTGTTGAAAATACGGGCATTGCTCACCACCACAAGCCCCACTGTTTCCATCTTTCTTCTCTTTCCTCTCCTCCGCCTGTCCTTTAAATGCGGACTGGCTCAGGCTCCCTCCCTGGGTCTTTATCACCTGCCACAGCTTTCCCCCAGTGAGCTTAGCATACTCTCCCTGTCACCTTTATGTCAATTATTCCATACCCAGAGCCCTGCTCTCTTTTAGATATTTCCACTTGGATTTTCTGTTATCACTTTGAAATCAGTGTGTCAAAAATTGTACCTTCATTCTCCCTTTGAATTGGGGTCCCCTCCTGAATTCCTTTGTTCTTCCGTTTTCCTAGGCACTGAAACGTTTCCAGCTCCCTTCTCTTGCCACCCCCATTGTCCATCAGTCACCAAGCCCAGGGCATTCTCTCACCATGCTGTCTCTTACTTCCAGGCTCTCTTGTCCATTCCCAAAGCCCACACATGGTGTGGGTCCCACCACTGGCAGCTGGACTGTTTCTCTCTTCTTCAGACTGGTCTTCATCCTTCTGGTTTCTCTCTGTCTCTCTTTGATCCATCCTTTATATTATCATAAGGATAGTCTTCCTAAAATAATCCTTTCATCACGTGGCTCTCCCTACTCAGAAAACCTCCTGACATTTCCCATTGCCTGCAGCATAAATGCATCTGCAGCCCTCCTTTGTCTTTGCCTTGGTTCTTCTCAACATGATCTCCCAGGACCTATCTGCCTCTGGCAGGCTGGACCACCTTCTGCTGCCCTTGTCCCTCTGGCCTCCAGCCGTTGCCTGGGATGCTTCCTCTGTCTCACAGAGGCTCTCTGTTTTTCCTGAATGGAGAGATGGTGCCCAGCCCCCAGAAGCAACCCCCTCCCCTGGGAAGCTTCCCCCTCCCACCCTACCACTCTCAGGCAAATCTATCACTCAGCTTCCCTCCAGACTCACCCAGCATCTATGGTCCATTTTGCATCTCACCAGTTTACGATATCTACAATCCCGATGCTTTACAACTAGTGCATGCTTTCCCATAAAAAATCACATAAAGTGTAACCCTGTGAAGGAGATCTTATTTCTTCATTCTATATGAGGAAACCAAGACAGACACATTTAAATGACTTGTCCAAGGCGCCCACCTGGAATTGGAGGGGCTGCCACTAAAAACCCGATCTTCTTGGTTCAAATGGCACGTTCTTCAGGACACGTCAGTTATGAAGTTTGTCTTGTCATTCGCATCAGACCTTCAGTTCTTCAAGGGAAAGTCGAGATCATGTTTTGAGTTTCTTTGTATCTGCCACAGCAGCCAATGCATTCGTTCGGGGCCCTGACTAATTTCTGTCAAATGAATGAAAACACACACGAAATGCAGACATTGTCTGTGACAACTACAGAGAGCAGACTTTCCTGCCGTTGGAAAGATTGGCTTCCTTCAGTGGAGAACAGGAGGTCTTTGGAGTATCATCTGTGAAAGTGACTCGTATTTGTCTGGGGATCAGAATGGGAGAGGGAACCATCCCAGCATTCCTTAGGTCCTCACACGGCTCTTTCCTAGCTGTCATCACATCCGATCCTGCCAACACCCTTTGAGGTGAGCCAGGCAGGTATCACGACTCCAGTTTTACAGATAAGGAGAATTGCTTACTGAAAAAAAAAATTATATATATATATATGTATATGAATTAAGGAATTTAAAAAATGTATGATACAGTGAAGTTTAGCAATTCCTAATAAAACTAATTTCTTATCCCGGCATCACCATGTATTGGTGGAGTGACCTTGAATCTTCTCTTTTCTGAGCCCGTTGCCTTACCTGTACGATGGGGATAAAAGTTATGCCTTGTTTCTAGAGTTACTGTGAGGATCTGATTAGCAGGCCATGGACCACTTGCATTGTGTTGTGCTGGCTTGTAGCAAGAACACCGCACGTGCTGCCTCTTCTTAGCATCATCCTGCCCTCCCGGAGCTGGCAATCCAGGCAGGGAAGGAGAACTGATATACATTAAATAATCTGTAAGTTAGACTTGGCAATATGTAATTAAGTTCTAATTACATAATTTCATAACTACTGAAGAGGGTCAACAAGGAGAGGGGGCCACCCCTGACCAGTGTCCACTGGCAAGGTCAGCTGAGCTCCAGCGGTCAGGGCAGTACTTCCCAAGGATGCCAGACTCCAGGGCCCATTGTTCTCTTGAGTTCTAGAAAAAGAAAACCATCCTTCATAATTTCTGGATCTTTAAGCCACAGAGGAGTCATTGCTGAAAAATAAAATCAGTATAGATTTTCCCGCCCTGCTGAGAACCCAAGCATTGCTGCCTTAGGTGAGCTTTCAAAAACAGGAGGAGAAGGTAAAGAATGTCTGAAAGGAAGAACACTCACAAAGCAAACACAGGGACCAAGGAAATTCGATTTTAGAAATGCTTTTCTCAGTGTCAATTGTCTGAGGAGTTCCAAGTGCCGCAGAAGGCAGCTGGAGAGTGTGCCTGTTGGGCAAGGATGTGGGAGGGGCACCTTAATTGAAATTCTTCTCTTCCCCTCCCAAGCTGATTACGCCAGGAATGTGTTTCATTAGACTCCTCTTCCCCGTTGTTTACTCCTTTTGGGTTCCTCCATCTAATGTTTTCCACGCTTGCCTCCCACAGGAGTGTGGCATTCTCAGAGAGAGCGTTTGGGGTGACTGATGGTCCAGCCCTGCCCGGGGAAGTTTCCATCATTATCTCTCCTTTTCCTCCCTCTGTCCTCTGTGCAGCCTTCTCCCTGCCCACTTCCCTCCATCCGTCCACCAGCCCTTCTTCCCCTCGCTTTGCTCCATCTCTGCACCTCCATTCTGACCGGCTGTGGGGAGCCAAGAAGCTCAGCCTTGGACGTGAATAGGGGCCCATGGCAAACACAAGGTCACTCCCTTCCCATTGCGCAAACCTTAAAGAACAGAGAAGATCGTTCTTCGTGTGAAAGAGTGACTGAATTCATGGATGTTTAAAGTTTGGGATTCTGCCTCGTGCATTTTTGTAAAGCTGATGGGTGAAGGACCTTTTGAAAGCAAAGCCCAACTTCCTCCCTGGGTATCAGAAGCTTGGCTTTAGCTTAAATATTCACCTGTGATCACACTGCTTTTTCAAAGTCCATCTGACTTGCTCCTCTCTCACTGAATCCCACCGGTCGGATATCCTGTGTCACACCACATCCTTCCAGAATCTCTCCAACCTCCTCTGCCCTACGCCTCACACCGGGTCTGTTTTTGCCGACGGGCGTCTAATGGACAGTACACCCTGGGCTTCCCTGTCCGTGAAGCACCCTGGTGTAAACCACCCCTGAACCTTGCTCTCTCCACAGAAAGCCAGCCGACCTGCACAACCTCGCCCCTGGCACCCATCCGCCCTTCCTGACCTTCAACGGAGACGTGAAGACAGACGTCAATAAGATCGAGGAGTTCCTGGAGGAGACTTTGACCCCTGAAAAGTAATGAGCTGCTCGTTTCTGGAGCTAATGACAGGGAGGGGGGTCCTTGTGCTTTTCTGGATCCTGGGGGAGATTTCCAAGGGGGCCTCATCAATCCAGAGCCCAGGACCCTCTTTGCAAAGGGAGAGTCCCGCGTGGCCCTCCCCACCCCCAAAGGGATGCCAGTCTCAAACCTCCTCCACAAAGTCCAACCCCAAGAGTTGATGCCCCTTAACGCCAGGTCCCTCGGCCTGAGTGAAGGCCAAGGCTCCCTCATTGCAGAACAAGAGCTGAAAGGCGGACGAAGTGAAAAGTCAGCCAGGAGAGAGGTAATCCCATGACTTAAAACCACACCAAGGTATGAATAAGAGTCATAAATCTGACCCTGTCAGGTCGGAGCCCATAATTAAACATGAAAAACACGGGCTGAAGGCAGTTCCTCTTCTGAAAACAAGCTCAGGGAGAGGAGAGACCAGAGGGTTGTGGGTTCCTGTCCGGTAGATAAGCTGCTCCTGATGGGAAAAAGGAGTGAACAGAAGAGAGGAGAATTCTAAAAGCTGCTGGAAGCTAGACTTGTTCATTGTACTCTACTGAAATCAGGGATTCAAACAATCACCTTTAAAAAAAAACTGGAACAATAATATTACATATAGAGTAAGGTGTGCACGGACTTTATCCTGTGGGATAGTCACTGAAAAGCTTTAAGCAAAAGTGTTGGAGAATCCGTTTTCAGGCTTACTTTGGGGGATGGGGGGAGATGGGGAGGGCAGAGGAGGAAAAGCTCCTAGAAATCAACTAGGAAGGCGCCAACTGGTGACATTCCGCATAAGATAGACTGGAGGGCTGGGCTAAGGCAGTGACAGGGAAATGGGGGGAGAGGGGTAGGAAGGATTTTAGGACATACTCAGTAGGTAAAATAAGTGGGATTGACTATAAAAATGATCATCTTGCATTTATTTTAAAGTTTTATTTTTTAATTGATATTTATATAGCCCTCACTTAGTGGGCCCTTAAAGGTAGGTGCTATCATTATCCTAATTTGATAGCTGGGGAAACTGAGGATCGGAGAGGTTAAGTAACTTGCCCAAGGTCACACATCTAGCAGATCACTGTTAAATCAGAACTCCCAGTCGTGATCTAATTAGGCCTCAACCATTTATACATTCTTCCTAAAAATGTATCCTCAGCCATCCACATTAGGACAGTTTATCTCCATAGTGAGTGTGGAAAATTGCCTCAAGTCCAATAGACTTTAAAATAAATGCATTGATTAAATCAGCTGGGCAGCCCCACCCGTAATACCAGGCCAGCCCCTATGCTGAAAAGACCCCCAGGGGGCTCAGCCTCCTTCTTCCTCCCTTGGGACTCAACCTCACTGCTGGCTCTGGTTTGGAATCCAACAACAGAAAATGAATGCTGTTTTCAATAACTAAATAGGGTTTGGATTTTGTCTGGGAGATCGAGAGGGGAAAGTCCACGATGAAGTTAACATTTTCCCTTCTAGAAGTAATACCCGCACGCAGGAGTCCTTGCTTCCATCAAGGCCAGTAGGGAATGGGAAACTGAAACAATGCGGAGGATGGATAGCCAGCCTGGTGGGTGGAGGCGTGCAGGGTTGGGCTGGGCTGGGCCTGGAGGCCTGGGTCCACTCCTGGATCTGCCAGTGATGCACTGTGACCCCTCGAACCAGTCTCTTTCTTGCTCTCGGCCTCCATTCCCTCCCCTGTGAAAGGATGACCCTTCATGCCCATCTTAGCCAGGCTCCCTCAGTCCCCGTTCAGCGGTGCCTTTGGGGGGCTGTTTCTCTAACCCAGGGCTCTCTAATCTATATCCCCAACAGGACCAAGGGGGCCCATGAGGATCCCCCCCCCCGGAACTGTATGCCCATGTGTACAGGTAGATTCTTCCAGCCGAGGGCCGTGATCAGATTCATCACCATATCATCCGATTCTGGAAAATTTCCATGACCCCAATCAGGCTAAGCTATGCAGGACATAGACGCCGCCTCTTCACTTCTCTCTCCACCTGTCCTGAGCTCTGCTTCATCTGGTCCAGGTCCCTCTGGACTGCGATGTGTGTAGGAGGTTTTACTAAGTCCATTCCTGACGTGTCAGTGACCCTACGGTCCGCCACGCCACAGTAGCAGAACCTCAAAACTCTGAAAATGCACAACTCCAGGAGGGCACCGAGGTGGGACCCTAGTGATGAGGCCATCAACCACTTCAGAGCCCCCAGGAGTGTCCTTCAGATGCCTTTGTATGGATCAGACTGGGGTAGGTACCATAATTACCTCCCAGGAAATGTCAGCAAACCTGTGCTTCAGCCCTGCAGAGGGAGACCGGCTGCTCTGCCCACAGCAAAGCCACCCACCTCGGCTGGCTTCCCACCAACTCTAGCTGGGAGGTCGGTCAGGTGGCCCATGTCCAGAGGCCCCAGGAGGAGGGCAGCCTGGCCTTCTGGTTCTCTAGGGGGCAGCAAAACCCCCGTTTCTGTTCCACAAACGCTGGTCGGCATGTGTTTCTCATCACACTGCTGTTTGTAAAAGCTGCCAGAGAGCCAAGAAATTGTGGGAGCCTTTTTCCCCTTAGCTCTATTTTTTAAAGGAAAAAACCCACACACAAACACTCCAGCAATCTTTTTAAAAGATCACACTGGGTTCCACAAAGCATTTGGTGTCAAAGTGAGGAATCTAGGAAGTCTCAAGAAGTTTCCAAATGAGACGAACTTCCATCCTTCTCCTTAGACTGACCCAGTTAATGCTGCACAGCGAAGCGTCAGGATTATTGTTGACATGCTGCCTTTACCTTTCATCCTCATCCTCATGGAAGGGCCCGAGGTAGTGGGATCCAGAAGTGAGAGTCAGGAGACCAAAGTCCGGCCACCTTTCTACACAGCGCTTGTTGTATGAACTTGGCCAAGCCTCGTGCCCTCTCAGACCCTCCCCATTCCCTCATCTCTGAAACTACATAGTCTCTAAGATGCCTTTCAGCAGAAGTTCTATGATTCCACGCATTTTTCAAAGTGCTTTCCCAGAGCTGGTTGCGGTTTGAAATAAACAGTGGTAAAAATTCAGGGGAGTGAACGGGTAAAGTCTAGTTACATGTCTTGTCATTTAGTCAGTCAGCTATCACTCAAGTATTAACAGTGTTCAGAGCCATACCAGAATTGGAAGACACTTTGAATTCATTATTTTAAGAAATGTTTATGGATATTTCATGATAGTAAAAATCACGAAGTTTCTTCTGATCCTCTGGGAGGTGGAGAAGCAGCCTCAGTACCAAGCACAGGATGGCATAGTGGCTGAAAGTACAGTAAGTCCCCTACATATGGACGAGTTCTGTTCTGAGAGTGTGTTCCTAAGTCCAATTTGTTCCTAAGTCCAACAAAGTTAGCCTAGGTACCCAACTAACACAATCGGCTATATAGTACTGTTCTGTAATAGCTTTATAACACTTTTCACACAAATAATACATAAAAAACAAACACAAAAAATAAAGAAAACATTTTTAATCTTACAGTACAGTACCTTGGAAAGTGCAGTAGTACAGTCCCACAGCTTGTGCTTCTTAGCGGTACCAGCTACATCTCACCGCTGCTTTTACGCTTGCTTCCGGACATCCGGGGCTTGCAGTAAAGATACTGTACTACTGTACTCTATACAATACTATACAGTAAAGTACAGTAAAGTACACAAAAAGCACAACCACTTGTAGAGGATGCATGCACGTGACAGCGTATGCCAGACATGTGAACTAACTTACATGATTGGACATGCGAATGCACGTTTGCATCTTTGAAAGTTTGCAACTTGAAGGTTCGTATGTAGGGGGCTTACTGTATGGGCTTTGGAGTCAGAATGCCTTGGGTTCTAAGCTGAACCACCAGGTTGTGCTACACCGAAGTAACTAATTGACCACAAAATCTCAGTAGCTTAACAGAATACAGGTTTATTTCTCACTCATGCAGAGTCTGAGTGGGTAGTGTGGCCCTCTTCTCTTTTGTAGCTGTTGAAATACATTTCTTCCAAGACTCCTTCAGCAGGGAAAGAGGGAGGAGAAGGATGATGCAAAATATTTTTAAAGCCCAGGGTTATGAGTGGTTACATCACTTCTCCTCCCATACTATTGGTCAGAATCCAGTCACATGACTCCAACCTATCTGAGAGGGAGGGGCAGGGAAATGCAGAGAGGCACGTGGGTATTTAATGAGCATGTGTGGTCTCTGCTGCAGATAAATTACTCATTCCCTCTCTGATCATCAATTCTCACATCTATAAACTGATGACGTCATGTTGATCTCGAGGGACTATTACTGAAGATGATACTGCTTAACCTAGTGCCTGACGTAGAGTCAGAGCTCATTATATGGCAGCTTGAAGAGAGGTCGGTGCCTCTTTTGTGACCGTCTCCCAGTAATCATAAAAACTACTGGTGAGCTTAGGTCTTAAATCCACAGTTCCCAGGGGTTGTCTTTTTATGAATAAGCCAGACCCCATCCACCTCCAGGGATCATTTGTTTAAGTAGCAGGGATAAGACAAGGCAAGCTCACAGTTCTGGAGCAGAAAAGTCAGAAGCATTAATCTGCTTCTCCAGTAAGGGTTTGGTGAGGTGAGGAAGCAGGAATAACATAGAAGGGAGAGAGGGGACATCCTTCCACTTTTCAGCTTATTTGAAAACAGAGGGTCAACACTCAGGCTGCCAGAAGAGCCCCTGGAATCAGCAGAGGTCACTCCATGAGGGCGAGATGACTGTTTCTCTTTTTTTCCAGTGTATCCCCAATGCCAGGGACAGGGCTTGGCCCCTGGTAGGTGCTTACTGCATGTTGGTTTAGTTGCATGGAGTCCTTTTGTTCAGGGGCGTGGTGGCCTATGGTTAGTCAGTGAGACGTCTTTTGGGACTCTAAGCCAATCAGAGCATTTCCATCTGCAATCATATCTTATTTTTTTTTGCTACTATTTACAAAAAAAAATTGTTTTGATGAGTGGCCAACTGTTTTACTTCCCAGAATGAAGCTTAAGTGCATATCTAAAATGAATGCATTTGAAATAAGATATCTTAAAAACAGAGTGGGGAGAAATTTTCATTATTGAGAGCAGGGGTTGGCCAACTTTCCTGGAAAGAGCCAGGGAGCATTTTTGACTTTGCGGCCATATAGTCTTAGTAGAGTAAAGGCAGCCATAGACAGTATGTAAGTAAATGGATGTGGCTGTGTTCTATGTGTGAATGCTGAAACCTGAATTTCATATTATTTTCACATGTCACAAAATAATATACTTCTTTTGATTTTTTTTCAATTATTTAAAAGTATACAAAGTATTCTTAGCTCATGGGAGGTACATAAACAGCTGTTGAGCTGGATTTGGCCCATAGGCCATCATTTGCTCACCCTTGAGTTAGAGAAATTGCCCATCTCTTTGATTGTCACCAGATGACATCACAATCTTATTTCAAAGATGTTTCTATAAATGAAGTACTATTTGTTAGCCTTTTAGAGAAACAGAATGTACCCTGGAACCCACTTATTTGCATATTTAAAATGCAGTGTAAATATGGAGCTAAAATAAAAGCACTTAACATCCTGTACAGTAGCTGCCCCAAATCTAGTTACCAAACTCTGTAAGGTTAATATTTGAAGACACACTTCCCACAAGGACAGTCTTCAAGTGGGACATTATGCTGTAAAGTCAAATCTCGATGAATCATAGTGCTTAGAAAACAGGACGGCCCTCGCACGGTCTCCCTGAACACATGGCCCTTTTTTTGCCTGTCTTGGATTTGCTGCCCCCCAATCATGTTTGGCCCACACTGGCCATGAAGAAATGGTCAGATTAGTGGAAGTCTGATCAAATGATGGCATAAATAAAAAAAAAACCCAACAAACCCAAAGGAAAAATGCATTATCTAGGCCCTTCTCTCTTTACATTATTACCTTATCAAGCAAAAACAAGGAGTACTTTGTATATATTAAAATAATTTAAGACATTCCATTTTAAGAGCATGCCTAATTCTATGTGAGAAAGCCAAAATAGGGATGGATGATCCTAAATTCCCTCGTCTTGGAAGATTAACCTAGCATCCTGCAGGAACAATTGCTTTGTACCCCAAGTCAGAGCAGATGAATTGATGATTCCCAGGGTATTCAGGAAAATATGTGTGCAGAACCTGTGCAGAGCGCCCCCTCCTGGTGGTTGAGGGGAGTTCCTCCATGGTGCTCAGCCCAGCTCCAGGGGATGTTTTGGAGCTTGTAGGGTAAACAGCAGAGTCGGTGAGAGGCCACAAGACGTGGAACTTAAGATCTGGGCTTCCAGAGTGAAACTGCCTGGGTTTGGCTCCTGGGTCTGCCACCTGGCCACGTGAACTTAGACGAATTGCTTAGCTTCTCTGTGTCTCGTTCGTCTTCTGTGGGAAATGAGGCTAATGACAATACCAATGAAACTGTGAGGAGTAAATGATGAAACTGCGAAGGGGTTCGAACAGTGTCTGGCATGTAGTGGACACAGTACAAGTTAGCTTTTGCTGATATTGGAGAAGTGGTGTGATGCAGTGCGAGGGTCATTGCTTCAGCGCCCAAAAACTGGGTTCTCAGGGTCCCTCCAGTATTTATTCCCCATGAGCCCTCAAACAGCCATTTAACGTCTCTGGTCTCCAGTTGCTTCCCCATAAAATGAGGACGATAATGCCTCTGTATCTGACTCTTGCCAGAGGGCTGGACCCAGTGACTTTCCGTGGACTCGTCCAATGGCAGTATCTGAAATTTGACAGCCACCTAATGTGGCCCAGGAGTGGGCGGTCCTAGCTAATGGTCAGTGGAGAAGCCAAAAAATGAAAGAGCACAAATACTTGTTACAGGCGTTTTGGTTCAAGTTATTTAAAACATTAAACCAAAAAAAAAAAAAAAGATTTTGCATTTTAAACATAAAGTAGCCAAATAGTTCTCAGTCCACACTGTTCACCCAGAGATCACAAAGGTCCACATACTTGGTGATAACGATGACCTAGCAATTGTCCCCCGTCTCCTCCCACCCTTGCCTGGCCATCCATGTAAAATGTTTGTGAAATAATATGTTTTGAAAATTAGAATGGCTTGTTTTGATGGTGCCAGTGGGGTCAAAGCAAGTTTGCCTCATTTGGTCTCAAGGCCAGTAGGAGAGAGCCCTCACCCCAGTTTGCCTCTTATACTCTTCTAGCTTCAAAATGGAAGAACGCATGAGGGAGGGGCGCTGGGTCATTGCAAATATATCTCCATGCCTGGAAATAAAACAATTGTAAATGCTTGTCCCACTGACGTAGCCTGGTAGTTTCTGCATCTGATTCCTGCACACAAAGAAGAATATTTCAGAAGAGGACCATTCCTTTCAAGAGACGATTTCAAGGCCTCAGTGCCAAGGTGCCTAGCACCTCCTTGCTCCTAGAATTAGCTCCGTGCAGCTAGGATTATAATCGCAGGGCTGGCAGTGGATAACACGGGTTGGGGAAAAGTCTGGGACCCCACCTGATGCAGAGGAGAACTCACTGAGAACTTTGACTAAGGCCTGGGCATTGCCGCATCATTGTTTGTGGTCCCAGGAAGAGAATACACCCTGGACCCTCTGAGTGGTGCTCTGCTTTTCTGCCCACAGACTGCGTTCCCGGGCAGTTCTCCACACCTCACTGGACTCTAGTTTCCTCTGTCATTGAACTAGAGATGCAAGTGCCCACCCTCCCTAGAGGATGGGTTGGAGAAACACCAAAAGATTTGTAGATCCTGCTAGAAACAAGAGTGTTTCCTGCTAGAAACTCATCGTGAGGTGATGGGAAGGGGCTCTGAGTTCTCACTGACCCTAGAACACTGGTCTTGCATTCCAGGTACCCCAAATTGGCTGCGAAGCACCGGGAATCCAACACAGCGGGCATCGACATCTTCTCCAAGTTCTCCGCCTACATCAAAAACACAAAGCAGCAGAACAACGCTGGTAAGTGGTTCCCTTCTACCCAGAGCCCCTGGTGGCACTGTCCCCTGCCCAGGGCATCTTCAGACGCTCAGACCAGAGAAGCAGCTGGAATCGATGCTTTTATTCACTCGCCCTGAGGCCCCCTTGATGCAGGAGAGTGGGTGGTAGGTCTTGCTTTCTGGCCAGTGCGGGAGAAACGGCCAGTGAGCCTTACTGTGGAGCTGGAGGAGGGATGCAGTTTGTGTCTGAGCCTGCCATAGTGCACCTCATGATACACCGCACACAGGGTCCTGCCTCGGCCGTACTACCGTCTGTTTGTCCCCAGTTCATGACCCTGCTGCGCTCACAGGAAGTCCTGTTTGGAACAACACATTGCGGCTTCCAGGGGGTTGACCAGAGCCCATGGTGGGACAGGGCAGTCACCGTGGTGGTAAATGCTCAAGGCAGAGCCCGGCCCTCTGCATTCCCCGCCACGGCAAGTGCAGAAGGTGCTGGGAAGCCTCTTCTCCAAGCCTGGCTCAGCCTCCACCCGGCCCTTAATTTCTAGCATTGGCCATAGAACTCAGACTTGGTTCTCTTCTGGTGCCTTCTCAGAGGGGTTCGAGCTCCTCATTTAAGCTGGTAGCACTTTTAGTCCCTCACTTGACTTGGTCCGTTAAGCAGGAGCTGAAGCAATTTGAATAGAACTGTCACATCGAGCATGTGTAACTTTAGAACAGTGTTAGCTCCTGTGAGGAGAAGGAAGAAGGATGAGGAAGTTTGCTTGCCCTCCGAATAGGAGGATGGAGCCCAGGGCTGAGCCAGGCAGAGCAAGGGCGTCACGAAAACTTCGTGAATGAGTGAGTGAATGAATGGTGATTGGCTGGACAGCACTTCTTGAGTCTTCATGAATGAACAAGGAACTGAATGTATATCAGACGAACACGCAATGGATCCTGAAACAAGGTGGTCCATTTGTTTGGACCACCTTGGAGCTAACTGCTGCAGGAGCTCAGAAGAGAAAGACATCTCTTTGGACCAAAGTGACCAGGAAAGGCAGCCAGGATGAACTTTTGGCAGGAACAGTGGTGTGGTGGGAAGTAAATGATCCAGTTAACAGCCGCTGTGGAGCTGGATCGTGCCATGCACAGAACTAGATTCTAGAAAAAGAACTAGAAAAAGACACGCAGTCTTCAAGGCCTCCTGACTGGTACAGAAGAAAAGGCTTAAGTTCACAAAAATACCAAGAAAAGACGTAAATGGTGGCTTCACCAAAGGGAGTCTGATTATCTGCCCTGTGAGAGGAGGAGAGCGTATCTGCCAAAGGGGTTCAGGAGTAGGAAGGAGTCACCTCTGGGTCATCTGAGAAGATTTCCTGAAGGGGTTTCACCTGGGTGGTGAAGATCCAGGGGGAGTCAGCTGGCCGGGAACATAGGATGGAAAACGTGGGGAGGGTGAGAAAACTCCAGTGACAGAGACCAGAGAAGCATCTGGAGTCTGCAGTGCCAGCTGGGGGGACTGGATGTTATCCTGTGGGCAAGGCAGTCATTAGAGGTGCATGAAGAGGCACTGCAGCGAGAGTGGCCTTTTAGGGGCAAGAAACAGGAGAAGCACGAGGGAAACCTTTTACATTTACTCAGCGCTTTTGCTTCGTTGATGTTTGCAGCCTGTGGTGTGTTGAGTATTATCCCGCAGTCCGTATCCACCTGGGACCTCAGAATGTGACCTTATTTGGAAATAGAGTCTGCAGATGTAGTTAGGTAACGGTCTCGAGATGAGATGATACTGATTTAGTGTGGTCCCTAAATCCAATGACTGGTGTCCTTAGAAGAAGAAAAGGGGACACACAGAGATGGGGGTGGGGGCATGTGAGACAGAGCAGGGATTACAGTGCTGCAGCCACAAGCCGGGGACCACTTGGGGCCACCAGAAGCTCAAAGGGTCAAGGAAGCAGCCCCCTAGAGCCTTGGGAGGGTGCGTAGCCCCGTGACACCTTGACTTGGATTTCTGGTCTCCAGAACTGGGAGAGGCGAGATTTCTGTTGTTTGAAGCCACCCGGTGTGTGGTCCTTTGTGGTGGCAGCCCTGGGTGGCTAATGCAGCCCTCACAGCCATCGATCGTGTGAAAGGCAACCCCTGCCCTTGCCCTGCTGCAGACCCAGAAGCAATGGGACGGCAGTGGCTTGTCCTCGCCCCCAGGGCCTAAGCTGGCTCTCAACCCCAGTTTTCAGATTCCACATCCAGCGTCCTTTCAGCCGCAGATAGCTTCCTTCATAGTCGCTGAAGCACCAGCAGACAGACTGTCTTAGCTGAGCCTTCCAGACTTCTCAGGTTGTGAGTGGTATTTACATATGAACCGTATTTACAGTTCTCCTGCCCCCAAAGCCTAAAGCAACCACTGAACATCATGTCTCAGTCTCTCGTAAATGGAACACTCGCCAATTTTCATCGTTTCCGCTTCTTCTGTTTCACCCTGTTTTCCTCTGTGATGGGTTTTGCGCTTGGGACTCCTTCTCCCCTAAAACTCATTTGCACACTTCAAAACGCCAGTGTTTCCCTTGTCCCCAGTTGCCTGTCCCCCAGATACCAGTCCTCTGTGCTGTTCGCTCCTGCCTTTTAACAAGACACCAAGTTCTTCCTTCAGTGTGACTATAGCTTCCCCTCCCTCCCCCTTCACTCTTCTTCCCCAAGCCCACACCCTCAGTCACGGTCAGCTGGTCAGCTGACTCCACGAGTTCTCAGGCTCAGCCAGCCAGCACCCGGAGCTCCGGTGGGCCCGTCCGAGAGCTGGCCCCACGGCCCCACCCCACCCAGCCGCTGGCCTGTGAGACCATCCACACCCTGTCTCTGCTTTGTCCGAGCTCTGTACTCACAGGTCTCTGCAAGGGCATCAACGTCAGCCCCCAGGCTTCCCCTGACAGCCTTCTGCATCTTCAGCTCTGCGTTTGTTTTTCCAACATCCTTTTTTCAGACTGTCCCTTTTGTGTTTTCAATTGTTTTTTTTCTCTTGAGCAGAGCCCTCCCTCCACATAATACCCCAGCACCCTCCACCCAGCCCCGAAACACACTGTCTTCTTGGTCCTTTTCTACCCTGTCAACAACAAAGCGTGAAAACACCCCACACTGTGACCTGGTTCTACATGATGGATCAATTCTCCACTCCCGCGGTGGATACAGAAACCACCATTCAGGATCTCCCTGTTGTTCACAAATCCTCAAAAAAGACCCCAGCTACTGGAACTCAAGACCCCATCCTGGAGGAGCCATCCACAGCTAGCACCCAAGGGAGTTAGTACATTCAGTCATTCACTGATTCATTCAACAAACACAGATTACACGAAGTGGATCCAAGTCTGAGCTAGTGTTTAAAGGGTGCTCCTTGTGTGCCAGGCACCGGGCTGTGTTCCGGACTTGCCAAGACAAATGAGACAACACCATTGTCCTCGATAAACCAACCATCGACAGGGGCCTGTGAAACATGCAAACATGCAGTTACTGACCTGGGTTTGAGTCCCAGATCTGCCACTTATAGCTGTACCACTTTGCCCGAGAGACTTCTCTCTGAGCCTCCGTTTCTGCATCTGTAAAACATACTTAATAATGCTTTCAATTTCATCAATCTGACAAATAAGGCCATTAATAGCCTATCCAAGGTTTGTCATGCAGTCATTTATTTATAAGTTAATGCATGTAAATCCTTTAGCACACTGCCTGACACGTCATAAACGCTCTTTAAATGTTAACTTTGATTATTACTAGAGCAAAAATGAGACAAACACGAATACTGGCATCAGGAACTGCTGCTTCGGCTCTTACTTTCTGACCCCTAACCAGCACTTCCAAATCTCCCACTCATTTAGTCTCTTTTCTACTTGTTTAATTTTGGTTCCCATTTTCTTGGTACATTTTCCTCCTCTCCAAAGTATACAGTTGCTCCCTTGGTCCATGGATGTGGAATGGGCAGGTTCAGAGGGCTGACTGTCCTGTGCCACTTTATAAAAGGGACTTGAGTACCTGTGGATTTTTGATACCCGAGGGAGTGCGTGAGTGAGAAGAGCTCTAGGGATGACACCCAAGGATCACCCACAGCTGTGGGGTCAGGAGGGTCTGAGGGAGCGAGCCAGGGAGGAAGATAAAGAAGGAGTAGCAAGTGAGGAAGGGGGCAGGGGGTTGGGGGGTCGTGAAGATGAGGAAGAAAAACTTTACGGAAAAGATTGATCTATGATATAAGACACTGCCCAGGTCATGGGAGGCTTTGCCTTTTGTGTTCAGCTTTCTGGACTTGTCCTCAGGCATCCTTCTCCGACTGCTTCTCTCCTCTGCACCATAACTCAGACCCTACTCAACAGGAGAGTCAGGCTGACCCAGGAGCACAGGCCCTTCTCCCTTGGAACTCGGAGGTGCAGCGAGAGACCAAGAAACCACGTGGCCCGAGGAAGGGCGTCTTGGAGGTGGGAGAGAGCAGCCCTGCATTTAGATGTGGCTGTAGGAGTCCCTGCCCTGGGCCCCACACATTCGTGCTTCAATCTTGCAAGGAAAGGTTTTGTCATTTGTTGAGTCTTGAAGGTTTATAGAGTTCTGCAGCAGAGGACGGTGGGGAGGGCGCCAGCACGATCCATCCCGCCTTTGGCATGTCTGGTAACGAGCCTGGAGTTAGCCGTGCTCAGCTCTGCCCTGCTTCCTGCATCCTGCATCCCGCCTCTGCCTGGCAGAGGCCACTTTTCAGCCATGCCGGTGGCCCCATCTCTAATGTCTTCCCTCTCTGCGAGTACCCATCCTGGCCCTTCTCCGTTCACCTTCCTCAGAGATGCCACCGTGGCACACAGACCCCAGGCGACCCAAGACTGGGCAGCAGCCCCCAGACTCAGCAGTTCCGGCTCCCCTCGCTTCCCAACCCCACAACTTGCTCAGCGCTCTGCCCGCTGGGATGTCAGTTTAGTGTATCCCTTCCCTCGAGGGGTTTCTTTGACACCCTCCTTTACCTTGTCACTCCCACTCTTCTCTGTCATCTTGTAAGAGGACCTGGGCTTTTCTCTCTGAATATCCATCTTGTATTTTGCATTTTTTACCCTCAAGCTGCTGTTTGAACAGACTCTTAAAAACCTCTGCCAAACCCCTTGGCTTTCAAGAAGCTCATTGTAGCTGTTTATTCTAATCCTGGCATAAATTACTATATTTTACTTTCTTTTCCCCCAACCTCTCTTTTTTCTTCTGCTTCAATCCTGTCCATTCTACTGGCTTATTTCACTTTTTGTAAATACTGCAGGGTCCAGGCAGTTAACAAATGGATCTCATGTGTGTTTCTAGTTCTCTATTCTTATTCGCTATTTTTAAAGTCCTTTTTTAATTCCTACAGCCCTATCACGTGTCCCTAGATATAGTTAATATCCCTGCCCACGTGACCATCTCATTTTTGGCTTGTGTCTCATTCTCATGTACTTTCCCCCATTTTCCATCACCGTTCCTTTATCCTCTGCACAAGCCCATGTCCACGGGGCTCTCTTCCCCTGCTAAGAGGTCTAAAAAGTCCCAAACCCCTCTGTTTGTGTCTAATCCATAGATCATATGCAGCCTTGTGGCTTTTCCTTCCTACATTTGCATATTCCTTTTTCACACATCTGACACAGGCTGCCTGTACCACCTATTTCTGTGCTAAGTGGTGTTTTTCCCATCGTTGGTCTTTCAACGCTCCCTCGAAATTCCCTCATCTCATCCCCCCTCAAGTCTGGCTTTCTCTCTTATTTCCGCCTCTGTATGCATCCGTCTTGGGGGCTTTCTTTCTAATTTTGAAATGTATACGAACGGCTTTATAGCCACTCACAGGGACACGTAAAGCTCTGCAAAGCAACATACCCTAGAAGGAGGTGAGAAAGAAAAACAAGGCGGGTCATAAAACGAGCTCAGGGCGAGCACAACGGGAAAGGCAGCTCCCAGAGCCCCAGTGCTGAACGCAGACAGCAGACCACGAGACCCTGGTCAAGATGAAAGCAAACCAGCCTCCCAGGATAATGACAAGTATTCCCGATTTGGGGCTTGAGTCGTAGTCATAGAGGAGCTGTTATTGTCATCTTCTTTGTCCATTCCCTCCTGTGACTCCCCTTCCTGTTCTCTTGGAGCCCAGGCCCGCTGACTTCATGCCAGTATGACTCCTCCGTCTTCACCCCGCCCTTGGGCTGCACCCCTCCCCGCCCGTGTCCTCTTCAGTCCTCACTACACCTGACATCCATTTTCTTCTTTTTCCTACCTAGGCCTGTTTCTCTCTCTGTCTTTTTTAATCTCCTTCATAGACAGAGTCTTTTTTTTTTTAAGTTTCTTTTTAAGTTTTGTGTTTTTTTTTGATGTGGACGAATTTTAAAGTCTTTATTGAATTTGTTACAATATTCCTTCTGGTTTGGTTTTTTGGCCACGAGGCATGTGGATCTTAGCTCTCCGAACAGGGATCAAACCCTCACCCCCTGTACTGGAAGGCAAAGCCTTAACCATTGGACCACCAGTGAAGTCCCCCATAGACAGATTCTTAAATCCACACTACACTCTGTATCTCCATTTATTCAGTTTCCACGCAACCCAATCAAGGGTGGCCTAGACCAACCTTCATAAGTGTCATCAGTGGTGCACGTGGGGCTAAATCCAACAGGCATTTAATTAATTAATTTATTTATTTATTTTTAGTATAGTTGATTTACAATGTTGTGTTAGTGTCTGGTGTACAGCAAAGTGATTCATGTATATATTTATGTATATATATCTATTCTTTTTCAGATTCTTTTCCATTATAGGTTATTACAAGATGTTGAGTATAGTTCCCTCTAGGTCCTTGTTATATTTTATATATAGCAGTGTGTACTTGTTAATCCTGAACTCCCAATTTAGCCCTCCTCCTCCTTTTTTAATTGACACATAACCTTGTATTAGTTTCAGGTAGACAACATAATCATTCAATATTTGTATTCATTGCAAAATGTTCACCACAATAAGTCTAGTTAACATCCATCACCACACACAGTTACAAAGTTTTTTCTTGTGATGAGAACTTTTTTTTTTTTTTTTGCGGTACGCGGGCCTCTCACTGTTGTGGCCTCTCCCGTTGCGGAGCACAGGCTCCGGACGCGCAGGCTCAGCAGCCATGGCTCACGGGTGCAGTCTCTCTGCGGCATGTGGGATCTTCCCGGACCGGGGCACGAGCCCGTGTCCCCTGCATCGGCAGGCAGACTGTCAACCACTGCGCCACCAGGGAAGCCCGTGATGAGAACTTTTAAGATCTACTCTTTTAGCAACTTTCAAATATGCAATACGGTATATTATTAACTATAGTCGCCATGTTGTACATTACATTCCCAGGTCTTATTTATTTTATAACTGGAAGTTTATAGCTTTTGACCCCCTTCACCCATTTTGCTTGCTCCCCACCCCCTGCCTTAGGCAACCACCAGTCTGTTCTCTGTTATCTGTGAGCTCTGTTTTTTGTTTGTTTTTAGATTCCACATATAAGTGAGATCACACAGTATTTGTCTTTCTCTGACTCATTTCACTTGGCATAATGCCCTCTGGGTCCATCCATGTTGTTGCATATGACAAGATTTCCTCCTTTTATGGCTGAATAATATTCCAGTGTGTGTGTGTATACACATATACATCACATTTTCTTTATCCATTCATCCATTGATGGACACCTAGGTTATGTCCATGTCTTGGCTATTGTAAATCACGCTGCAGTATACGTGGGAGTGCAGATATCTTCTTAAGTTAGTGTTTTTGTTTCTTTGGATAAATACCCAGAAGTAGAATTGCTGGATCGTGCCTGTCTCTTTTTATTATGACTGATGGGCCCCTGTGCTGTGTTTGCAAAGATGTCCTCTTTTCTAGCTATGGAAGACACTGGGATATCCTAACATACTCCTGCTAAAATATTTGCCCTAGTAAGATACTTCTAACTTCCTAAATAAAGTCCTAAAGCCCCTTCCTTGGACACCCATGATGTGCTGGCCCCAGTGCTATGTGTTTAGAGTCCCATGCTTGCACTGAGTTGTCTCTCTAGCTGTTGACCTTTATTAGTTGTAAGTGCAGTGGCCATATTTTCCAAACTGAAAAATCGCATGTCTAACAAATTGCCTTCATTGAAAATAATCAAATTATAAGAAATCAGTACTGTCCCAGAAAATCCAGGACATATGTCTCCAAATGAAAAGCACCTGGCTTTTTGGTCCCCAGTCCAAATCCACACCTGGCTGCCACTGTGGGGGGGGGGGCGGGAAGGGAAGGCAAGTGCATCACATTTCCTGCCACCTCCTGGCCCCAGATCCTTGACCAGACAAATGAGTCTCCATTAGCCATGAGCTTCTCTGAGCAGTCTTGGTTCTGTTTCCAAATAAGGATCAAGGTTTCCTCCCTTCCTGAGGCTTGTGTCAGCGGCTTCACTTCCTGGGACCTGGAAGCAGGTAGCAGGCGCCCTGGGTTTATTCTGAGAAAATTGATAGTCACAGCCACGTATCCTGAAGAAGAGACCCTCAGGGTATCTAGAAACCTCGGTGAGCTCATCTCATCATTGGGCTGGTCATTCTCTCTGGATGGACATGTGACTGAAGGCCTACATCGTGGTTATCAACATAATATCAATTACTCTCATCCTGCCTCTCTCGCCCCCAGCATCTCCCGAAGCCTTCAGGAAAGGCAGCTTGAGCAAACCAGCCACAGCTGGATTCCTTACTCCTTCCTTGTCTCCCTCCTCCATTCAGGCCCGAATCTTCAAATCACTCCTGTCTTCTCTTCTAAGAGGTGGCCCCCGAAGTGGGCCATGCTCCGGGTGGATGCTAGTAGAAAAAGAATCTGCCTGTAGCACTGGCGATCTTCTTTCCCTGCCACGTTCTCCAAGGCTCGTGTCCGCATGAGCTCACCCCTGTCCGCAGCCTGCCTGGCTCCATCAGACCAACACACAGACTCCTCCTGCGTCCAGCTCTGCTCATGCTTGCCCCTGCATCAAAGTGCCTCTTCCCTAGCACATGCCCCTCACTCCCTTTTTTTTTTAAATTAATTTATTTATTTTACATTTATTTTTGGCTGTGTTGGGTCTTCGTTTCTGTGCGAGGGCTTTCTCCAGTTGCGGAGAGCAGGGGCCACTCTTCATCGCGGTGCGCGGGCCTCTCACTGTCAGGGCCTCTCCCGTTGCGGAGCACAGGCTCCAGACGCGCAGGCTCAGTAGTTGTGGCTCACGGGCCTAGCCGCTCCGCGGCATGTGGGATCTTCTCGGACCGGGGCACGAACCCGTGTCTCCTGCATTGGCAGGCGGATTCTTAATCACTGCGCCACCAGGGAAGCCCCCTCACTCCCTTTTAATAAGATCTGTAAGAGCCCTTAAGTACATATATTAAACAAGACAATCCCCATTGGATGTATAGAAAATTGAGGATCACAAGACTTCAGCTCAATATTAAGAAGTTTACAATTAAATCTGCAGAATGGGCCACCAACTAAAGAAGAGAGGGTCCCGTCAACGGAAGGGTACAAAAAGAGACTGGACCTTCAGAGGTTGGACTTTTTCCTAACCTAAGTGGTCGACTATTATAAGACACTTATTTTAAGTACCACTAAGAAACAAAATGTGCCTTCAAGTAAACAAAAATGCTTTCACTTAAACTCTAAGATTTTCGTGGTAAGACGCAGTCTGATTTCGAAGATGTCAAATGTGAAAAAATGTGCCTCTTAGTCTCGATGAAATATGGAAGGCAATTCCCATGGCCCTTTTTTTCGTGGGCCTCTCACTTTTGTGGCCTCTCCCATTGCGGAGCACAGGCTCCGGACGTGCAAGCTCAGCGGCCATGGCTCACGGGCCCAGCTGCTCCGCGGCATGTGGGATCTTCTCAGACCGGGGCACGAACCCGTGTCCCCTGCATCGGCAGGCGGACTCTCAACCACTGCGCCACCAGGGAAGCTCTCCCATAGCCCTTTTTAAATCTAACATTCTGTTACTTCCTAGAGGCTAAGCATGAAATGTCAAACCCTCCCTTCTGCTTGACCTTGAGCTACCCTGTTGGAAGGAAAGCGAATTGAGGTCAATACTGCTTCCAGATCCCTCTGGGATGGCTGTCCTAACCCCATATCCCTTTGTCTCTCCTGCCTGGAAACAAGTAGTGCTTATCTCTTAGCTCAGGGTTTGGCAAACTTTTAGACTTTTCAGGCTCTGCAGGATGTCGCCACTGCTCAACTCTGCTGCTGGAAGAATAAAGTGGCCACGGACAATACGTAAACCAATGGGCATGGCTGTGCTCCACTACAGCTTCTCTTATGACACTGAAATTTGAATTTAACAACATTTTCAGGGATCACAAAGTATTATTCTCTTCTGACTTTTTTTCCAACCATCCAAAACTGTAAAAAACATTCGTAGCTTCAGGGCAGTGCAAAACTAGGCAGTAGGCTGGATTTGGCCCTTGGACTGTAATTTGCTGAGCTCTGTCTTAGACAGTCCAGGGCTACAATAGCAAGTTCTCTTAATTTCTAGGCCTCTCATCCTCCTCATGTCTAGTATAGAGACTATAATAGTGTCCTTTTTTGCATTGTCATGTTAGTTAAACGAATGCATGCATTAAAGCACTTCAGACAGTAGGCACCAACAGGTGATGGCTGTTACTGCTTCTGCTGTTCATTTCATGAATCCTCCCCCAGATCCCATGGTACCCACCCTTTGGACTGGGCAGTCCAGCTTTCCTGGTAATGTAGAAGTATGTGCTGCCCTCTTCTGGCAGGTGGAGGAATCAGCGCGAGGGACAGCTCCTCATGTTTTAGTGTAAGGAAGCCTATGGACTTTTAAGCATCTTCCGCGTTCAGGGGCTCGGTTATCCTGAGCTTTAGTTGGGAATTCCAGAAGACGCCAGGTCTCCTTCGGGGGCTTGAAGCCATCTTGCTTTATCTGTCCCCTGCACCCAGGGTGGGGCATGTGTCCCAGCCTGATGGATCCTCCAGAGGTCGCTGGCTGCCTGGTGATAAGCTGTCCTCCATCAACTACTTCTTCCTCCCTTGCCTCTCCCCACTCCATCACCTCCAGTCTTTGCTTTTATGAACTTCCTTGACCTAAAGTAGGAAAGTATTTGAAAGGAGTCAGAGCGGCCTGGGAGGGCCGTTAGCCCAGAACTAACAAGCCCCTTACTATCAAAGCCCCCTGTGCTTTTTCCTGCAGCCTCGTGAAAGCCAGCTTCTGTGGGGGCAGGGGTGGAGCGTTTCTCCAGATTCCCCAGGATGTGGCAAGCCGCGTTCAGAAGCCAGTGTGCCTTTATTATTCCAAGCCAACCGTTTCCATCCCAGGCCCTTCCTTCCTTCACCTCTTCCTCCCTTCTGCCCTCAGCCCCAGGTCACGGTGGGCCCAGGCTGGAGGCCAGGCCTTCCCAAGGGGATGGGCACGACCCTCCCTTATTCAACCTCGTGCTCAGAGATGAAAGCTAAGGCAATATGTCAAAAGGAGAAGGAACGTGCGTTGTAATCGCGCTGCTCAGAGACAGAGGTCCTGAGGTGGCGTGGGCTTCCAGATCTATGCTATAAGAAACCCCAACGTTTTCTTTTGGAGGAAGATAGCTGTGTCCAACTCGGGACAACGGGTTCCCTGGAAGGAGGCCCGAGCCCAGGCTGTTATCACGAGGGCGTCTCCGGGGTGGTCCCTGGACTACCACAGTGCAGAGGGTAACGCGGGGGACTGTCTTCCCACTTCCTCACAAAACAGCCACTGCTGTCTCATTTCAAAAACGCCTCTGGTCATAAAGGAGCCCTTCAGGCTGCCTTCCTTGGCCACTCTTGCGTGCCCGGGGCCAACTTGGGGTATTTCGTTTGTTTGTTTGTTGGGTTACCGTTTTGCTTTGATTAACAGTCTTACGAGGAAAAACCACCTAGGCTCGGTGGGACCCACCTCCGAGGTGTGGAGTGCCCTGCAGAGATGCTCGGCTGTCTTCACACCCGTGGAGGGTCCTTGAGGCTAAGAGCCGGAGGGAGGGGAAGGGTCGAACAATTCCTTTTGGCACCTACAGCGGCTGCCCAGAGCATCCCTCCAGAGGGTCTTGGATTTGGCGTATGATCAAGGCCGTCGCTGTGGCCATGTGTAATTTCACAGATGTTGCTCCTGAAATGAAGTCTTCAGGAAGGCGGTTGGTGGCATTGGGCTGTTGAAGGCGGCAGGCCTGGGGAGGGAGGAGGGGGAAAGGGGGATGGCAAGCAGGGTCCTGCGTGGGTGGGCGCATTCATTAGTGGAGAGAGCCGCCGTTAGCTGTGTGGGCTCCCGGCAGCAGAGCTGAGACCACCAACACCATTCCATGTGCTGGAATTTCCCGCCGTCTGACCAGAACGAGCTCGCCTGGTCTGGCCTGGCCTCGGATCAAGGCCTGGGGAATAAGGAACATTAAATGACTAATTCGAACACGAGTTCAGTGCTCTTGCACCTCGGGCTACCGTTACTTTATCCTGTGCAACGGAGACAGACTCTTACACAGTCTGCACGTGGGAACTCAGTCTCTACCTTTCTCTGTCTCTCCCCCTCCATGCAGACATACACACACACAAACAGCTAGTGTGTGTTCTGATATTTCTATGTGCCAGCTACGGCCATTACATGCCTCCTCAAATAAACAGGGTCATCGATCAATTAATCTGAAAAAAAAAAAAGTGCTTGCGTGTAAAGTTGTATTAGTGCCAAGACACGATGGGGTAGCTTTGCCGTTAAGCCCCATGGTGTTCAGACCACAGAAGCATGGGGTGCGTGTGGGTGCAGGTGTCTACATGTCATTGTGCGCGTACCGGTCTGGAGGGCTGTAGTTGGTTTATACGGTGACTGCACTCATAGTCTGTCATCTGTGATTAGAACGTAGCTTTGAGGGAAAAGTCCCCCTCTTCTCTGTTGACTCTCAGTGGAGAATGGCTCTGGGGAAATGAGCACGTAGAATGGGTTCCCCATCTGTGGTGGAGCTGGGGCTGAAAATGACAAGATGTGAAATCCAGGTAGTGGGTTGACCCTTCTAACCAAAACTTCACATTCACCCGAATTAGGAATCCTCCTTGTCAAATCTGTCGTGATCTTATCCAGGCAGGATGGGCAACATTCTCTCCATTTCACATGAGAAAAGCTGAAGCGTGGATAAACTGTTCAGAAGACACGATGGAGCCAGCGATGGACGTAGGGCAAACCAGGCATTTCTCAGCTTTTAAAACTCTTTTGCTACAAACCAGTAATACTAAAACATAAGAATTGAAACCAGGGGTTAAATCCAGTCTGGTATTTATCAGCAACTTAGAGAGGATTATTTATTCATTTATTTAAAATACTTTATTTTCTTCCTTCTTTTTTTTATTATTTATTTTCTTTATCTTCTTGGCTGCGTCGGGTCTTAGTTGCGGCACGCAGGATCTTTGTTGAGGCATGAGGGATCTTTCGTTGTGGCGTGCAGGCTTGTCTCTAGTTGTAGTACGCGAGCTCCAGAGCGTCTGGGCTCTGTAGTTGTGTCGCGTGGGTTCCAGAGAGCGTGGGCTCTGTAGTTTTGCAGCACGCGTGCTCTCTCGTTGAGGCGCCCGAGCTCAGTAGTTGTGGCACGCGAGCTTAGTTGCCCCGCGGCATGTGGGATCTTAGTTCCCTACCAGGGATGGAACCCGCCTCCCCTGCAGTGGAAGGCAGATTCTTTACCACTGGCTGGACCACCAGGGAAGTCCCGAGGATAATTTATTGAAAACCAAAGTTGCTACACAGAATATTGACTTTAAAACCTCTAGCTTTCTTTAAAACCCTGCTCTAGACCTGTCTTTCTGGAAGGCATCCCAACCTGCCTCCAGCCTATTGGTGAGTTCAGCCTGAGAAGCCTCATGCACTAAAGAGACACAGACGTTCAGGACTTAAGGCTCAAGTGGCGCTTCACTTTGCCTTGTGATCCAGACCATTATCCAACTTGGACGTCCATTTGAATCCCCCAGGGGCCTTGTGACAATGCAGAGATTGATGCAGTGGGTCTAGGGTGGGGCCTGAGGGCTCCCAGGTGCTCCTGATGCTGCTGGTCCAGGAGGGAGCTTTGGGAAGTAGGGTCTAGGCAGCAGTCTCCATGGAGACAAGCTGCCTGTGTCTCATTCATCATCCTCATCCCCAGAGCCCAGCTCATCATCTAGCCCAGAACAGGTGCTCAATAAACATTCGCTAAATGAATGAACGAACCATATCCCAAACACCTCGAGATGCCCCAACCCTCTCTGCTCATTTACTGAGAGAGGATGGAAGGGCTGACCCTGCTTCACCCGTGTCAGGAGCATTTCCTCCAGGATGCTTCCTGTTCCAGCCCGTCCCGCACTCACCTTTAAGCCTGTCCCACTGTACAGCCCCTTCCATTCTCTTGGTTACCCCTGACACTTCCCAGTCTCCTTTTAAATTTTATGATTCTCTAGGGCTAGAACTGTCTCTCAGCTGAGAATATGTCATACTTATATAACCCCTGTTCTATTAAATCCAGTATCATGATAGGAAAAAAAAAAAGAAAAACCTCATTTAAAACCAATCAATAGGGCTTCCCTGGTGGCGCAGTGGTTGAGAGTCCCCCTGCCGATGCAGGGGACACGGGTTCGTGCCCTGGTCCAGGAAGATCCCACATGCCGAGAGCGGCTGGGCCCGTGAGCCATGGCCGCTGAGCCTGCGCGTCCGGAGCCTGTGCTCCGCAACGGGAGAGGCCACAACAGTGAGAGGCCCGCGTACCGCAAAAAACAAGCAAACAAAAAAACCCATCAATAAAAGTGTAAAAATCTGAACAGTTCCCTCACGAAAACTGTCAGTGTGGGTGGTGGTGTTGGCTTAAATGGTATTTTTCTTCTCACCCTATTTTTATAACTACATTCAAGGAACGTTATATTCGGCGTTAAAGGTGAAACATCACCAAGATCGGGAAGAGTAAGCGCCCAAGACTAAATTCTAGTGTTCTTCCAGCCAGAAGCCAGGGGTCAAATTATTTCTCTAGGAACTCCTAGTTGAAGAAGCATTTAATGATCTGGATCATAGTAAGAAATGCGTTTCTCTGTGCGCATGTCCAGAACGCCTTCCATTCCTGAATATTCCAGGGAAGAGGGTCCCACCCAATGATTTCTCAGCACCGCCCTGCCCAGCCCTAACTCTGATGGTCACATGCCCGCTGGCATTTGCATTGACAGCTACCCATGTTTTGTTTCCATGGTGGCGATCTCAGAGCAAGCTTCCTCAACGCTCTGCCCAGGTCCGGCCCTGGCCTCCGTACTGCTTGCGTCGCTTGTCAGGGGCTGCGAATTGGTGATGGCCTTTGCGTCTTGTTTGGCTCTGATGACCCTGCAAGAGGGCATGCCAGGCCAAGCAAATGGAATCCCTGCATCCATCCCCCAGAAACCAAGGGCTCTCAGCACACAAGAAGGGAGCCATCCTAGGTCCTCTAAGGACAGGAAGCCAGTTGCATACACATACGGGGACATGGAGTTACAATTTAGGGCCTCTCATCTTCCCTCAAACCCCGCTGAACAGCTCAGTCTTCCAACAAATACGTATTCAGTACCAGACACTGCCCAAGGTGCTAGCATAATAATGTAATAATGAAGTATTGGCAATATCTCTGTGTACTGGCAATGGTTGTGTTTGGCTGCATAGAATACAAACCTGATCACAGAACCTAAAGCAAATATTTATTTCATTTTACTTAGCAAAAACCTATGTAGCATTTTATCAGTACTATGTGCCATGCCCTGCTCTAAGCACTCTTTATAAATGTTTACTTCTTTTTTAAAATTTATTATTATTTTTTATACAGCAGGTTCTTGTTAGTCATCAATTTTATACGCATCAGCGTATACCTGTCAATCCCAATCGCCCAATTCAGCACACCACCATCCCCAGCCCCCTGCGGTTTTCCCCCCTTGGTGTCCATACGTTTGTTCTCTACATCTGTGTCTCAACTTCTGCCCTGCAAACCGGTTCATCTGTACCATTTTTCTAGGCTGCACATACATGCGTTAATATACGATATTTATTTTTCTCTTTCTGACTTACTTCACTCTGTATGACAGTCTTTAGATCCACCCACGTCTCAACAAATGACTCAATTTCGTTCCTTTTTATGGCTGAGTAATATTCCATTGTATATATGTACCACATCTTCTGTATCCATTCGTCTGTCGATGGGCATTTAGGTTGCTTCCATGACCTGGCTATTGTAAATAGTGCTGCAATGAACATTGGGGTGCATGTGTCTTTTTGAATTATGGTTTTCTCTGGGTATATGCCCAGTAGTGGGATTGCTGGATCATATGGTAATTCTATTTTTAGTTTTTCATAGAACTTCCATACTTTTCTCTATAGTGGCTATATCAATTTACATTCCCACCAACAGAGCAAGAGGGTTCCCTTTTCTCCACACCCTCTCCAGCATTTGTTGTTTGCAGATTTTCTGATGATGCCCATTCTAACTGGTGTGAGGGTGATACCTCATTGTAGTTTTGACTTGCATTTCTCTAATAATTAGTGATGTTGAGCAGCTTTTCATGTGCTTCTTGGCTATCTGTATGTCTTCTTTGGAGAAATGTCTGTTTAGGTCTTCTGCCCATTTTTGGATTGGGTTGTTTGTTTCTTTAATATTGAGCTGCATGAGCTGTTTACATATTTTGGAGATTAATCCTTCGTCTGTTGATTCATTTGCAAATATTTTCTCCCATTCTGAGGGCTGTCTTGTTTATGGTTTCCTTTGCTGTGCAAAAGCTTTGAAGTTTCATTAGGTCCCATTTGTTTATTTTTGTTTTTATTTCCAGTACTCTAGGAGGTGGATCAAAAAGATCTTGCTGTGATTTATGTCAAAGAGTGTTCTTCCTACGTTTTCCTCTAAGAGTTTTATAATGTCCAGTCTTACATTTAGGTCTAGAATCCATTCTGAGCTTATTTTTGTGTATGGTGTTAGGGAGTGTTCTCATTTCATTCTTTTACATGTAGCTGTCCAGTTTTCCCAGCACCACTTACTGAAGAGACTGTCTTTTTTCCATTGTATATCTTTGACTCCTTTGTCATAGATTAGTTGACCATAGGTGCATGGGTTTATCTCTGGGCTTTCTATCTTGTTCCATTGATCTATGTTTCTGTTTTTGTGCCAGTACCATACTGTCTTGATTACTGTAGCTTTGTAGTATACTTTGAAGTCAGGGAGTCTCATTCCTCCAGCTCCGTTTTTTTTTCCCTCAAGACTGCTTTGGCTATTCGGGGTCTTTTGTGTCTCCATACAAATTTTAAGATTATTTGTTCTAGTTCTGTAAAAAATGCCATTGGTAATTTGACAGGGATTGCATTGAATCTGTAGATTGCTTTGGGTAGTATAGTCATTTTCACAATATTGATTCTGCCAATCCAAGAACATGGTATATCTCTCCATCTGTTGGTATCCTTAATTTCTTTCATCTGTGTCTTATAGTTTTCTGCATACAGGTCTTTTGTCTCCCTAGGTAGGTTTATTCCTAGGTATTTTATTCTTTATCTTTATAAACGTTTACTTCTTAATAGGAGTTTGCTTTTCTCACATCACAAGAAGTCCAGAGAAGAGAGAATTCCAGGCAGTTGTAGTTCTTCAAGAAGTCATGCATCCAGCTCCTTAGAGCACCTGATTCTCCATCTTGAGTGTGTGACTCCCATTCTCATGTCACAAGATAGTTGCTCCACTTCCAGACATTACAGCTGAGTTCAGGCACTGCCAGCTATGTCTTGTTTTTTCTTTCCCAGAAGCATATCCATCAATTTCCACTTAACATTTCATTGGCAAGAACTTGATCATTTGGCCTCCTCTAGTCTGGGAGTCTGGGAAAATAAGTATTTGTGACCCAGCATGTTGCTACTCTGAAAAAATCTGGGTTCTCTTGGTAACAAAGAAGGTAAGAGTGAATTCTTGCATATAATTCACTTTCAATTTAGTATGATTTTTTAAAAAAACTGCGGTGAAAATATCTCAGCTAGCCATGCCAAAAAAAGGCATACTATTTCAAATTCTCCCTTGGGGTTGACCAATTCTGAATCATTACCCCACCTAGGTTTTAGGCAACAGAAATATAAAATTGCACACTTAATCTGCAATACTCTTACTTCAAACTTTAGAAAATACAAGACTCACGTAGCAAAAGCTGTTTAGTAAAAGTTATAATACACAGTGGAGGGTTTCCACCCCCCCCAGACTGTAATCCATGGGGGGGCAAGAGCAGGCACCCAGAGATCTGCTCTGAGCAAGGGAGGGGGCGGGTGTTATTGTGGCCTATCTGGAAAATCCTGCAAAAGTGTCAGTCACCCCCAACCCCCGCTCATCTTAGCCTCTAAGTTTGCCTCATTGCATGACTGTTAGGAAGAAGGCCCACTCTGGTGGGACTGTGGTCACGGCAGCAGAGTCAGAGTGAAAGGACCAGCTGAACACAAGAAAAAAAGACTCTGCCTAATTCATCCGGGGTGACTTTCTCGAGGCAGACGACCAGTCAAGCACGATATTTATCAAACATTCCTTTTCCTTGCAACTCTGAGAATTTATTAGCTGTTTTGTAGCTTTGATCCTTATACACCAGCATCATCACACACTACACATAACGACCACTTACTGCCTGCCAAGCGCTGTCCCAAGCCCTCTGCAGGCATTATTCACGGCCACCCTATAAGGTGTGCTGTGCTATGATGTCTATTTTGCACATGAGGAAACTGAGACACCAGAGGTTAAGGTAGTACGTGGCAGAGCTGGGATCCCAACCCAAGCAGCTGGTCCCATGGTCTGTGCACTTGATCTGGGCACAGTATATACATTTAATACACTTCATTATTGAAAATGCATGTGGTACGGAGTTTTTGAACAAGAGTAGTAGGTAGGTCATTTCGGAAATTGGGATCAAATCAACTCATAAAACAACACATACTGATTGAACAACTACCATGTGTGTTTCGCTATATATACCCAGCCATCCCAGTTTCACCTCTAGAGTCCTAACTCAGCAATCTGTGGGGGACTAGGAGTCCCAAACCTGGCCCATAGAGGGCGCTCCATAGATACCCGTTTAACAAATGAAAGAATGGACCAACGGGAAAGGAATTTATAATCACAAAACGACTAGAACCAGTAATCATTTAAATACAGAGCTGTGACAGCAGGGTGGCCGTTTTTAAAGCTGTTAATAGCTCTTACATAAAAGATGTGGCCATTTGAGGATGAAGCAAGACAGAATGTGGTTAAATCATTTCAGCCTGTTTGGAGGGGTTGAGAGTTGAGAATGAAAGTCTCTAGGTCTAAACGCTGGAACAGATGACTGAGAAAGTTAGAACCTCCCTTGACCAGCTCCTTCCAAATGTTTGAACATCAACACTCCAGCTAATCTATGGCCTGGTACTTAAAAATAACCTGTTGGAAAGTCACTGTAAAAAAACTCCCAGTTTTCAGCCTGATTCAGTCCGCTGCATAAACTACAACCAGCATTAATAGCTTTAGTCAGCATTTATGTCGCTCTTCCTATTAGCACAATGGGTTTTACAACCATTTATGAGTTTCTGGAAAGCCTAATAGAAAACACACATACGTGTTCGCTGTGGAAGTTGCAGAAGTTTTTTTTTTTTTAATCTCCTTTAGCCAGTAGGGGGCGCCACCTCCCCGTCACAAAAGTCGGGGCCAGGCTCCCTAATGCGGACCACATTCCCTCCCGGCGGCTCCAGCTAGTTTTTACCCTCCCTGGTGAGTTTCTGCATTTTCCTCTTCAGCTGGCTGCATTCAGTGTCTCTCTGTCTCTCTTTCTCCTCCTGTTCATAAATAAACATTTGGGGCGTTTACATGGTACAGACTGTGTCCACAAAAGGAAACCTACATGTGAAGAGCTAAGTGATAATCTTTCTCTTCAAATTTACTGTGGCTTTTAGGAGATTTAGCAAATTATCTGAATCTGGAATTGTCTATGTGATCCATACCTCCCCTCATACTTTAAAATCATACCTTACGAAAGGCATGTTGGATTGTCCTAACTTCTTTACCACGCTGGTGTTTTAAACACAGCCAGATAATTGCCAAAGACTTATCTTTCTTAAAGAAAAATATTTGTTATCGTTGTTTGTTGTTGTTGGGAATAATACTTCTGAACAAAGGGCAAATATGAAGTTGATTTGTGGAGCTGTATAAATAAGATGATTATTCACGATGATGCCCTACAGGGTTTGAGGAGGGAACTATGCAGAGGATCTGTCTCTTCCTCAAGGAAGATCCTCTGGAATTCTTTGGAAATCTGTCAGAGAGTGCCCCATTCACTCGGTGATTCGCTCCACGAAAGGGGGGTAAGGAGGCATCCAACGATGTCCTAGATCCCAATCCACTATAGTTATAAGAGTTGAATCCTGCCTTGGGAGTAGAGAATTATCTACTGGCCTCTTATTGGAAGAACCACAAGAATTTGCCATTTAAAGTCCGTCTCATTCAAGGCCAAAATCCCTCCTAGAATGGAGGAATAATACTCATGGCAGCATGAGCTGTAAACTCTTCTCAAGACCAGGGGACGCCACACAAGGGAACACTAGGGGATCTGCTGAAATTGTCGTTGCTCTTTGCTTTCTCATACACCACTGTTTTTCTGCCTTTCCTGTTTTCACCAGTGCCTAGAAATGGGGGCCTGGGAACTGCTTCCCACATACGAGCCCGTCACAGACAGAGCCCATTTGATAGCATCCTCCCCTCTGTGAGGCCAAGTCCACCATTCCTGGTCTGATGCCAAAGTGGACGTGAATTCTCCAAACCATCAAACCAAGAATATTTGACGCACCCAAAGAGCCCAGAGAGAAAAACGCTCAACCCAAAGAAATGATTCCAGGAGGCTTGGGGTCCTGAGCATGTTGGGGAATGCGGGAGTGGGCTTCACCCTCTGAGCTCCCTCGATTCTCCTTGGGCCTATGAAGTTCTGGGGTGATGGGAGAAGCCTCACTTCAGACAGCCAGCTTCTGCCTTGAGTTTATCTCTTGCTCTCATCTTTTCCCCACTCTGTCCTTGCTCCATCCTCAAACTTACATTCTACAGCCATAATAATGATCATAGTTAGTATAATAACAATGATGTTTCATTAAGTCCCACCAGACTCTGTAGAACAAGTGGCAGGATTCAAACCCAGGTGTCCTGAACACCGGAGCTCTGGACCACCTTGCCTGGTATCATGCCTGTCATCACAGGCCCTCTCGGGCAGCCTGGTCCAGGGCTGTCTGACACCCCCGACCCAGGCTCTCTCCATCCCTTCCCTGATGATACCAGTGATATGCCAACATAGCCAGAGGACCCAGGCACAGCAGAGAAGGGCCCACCAAACCGGAAGGAAAGCCGTTCCCATCTCCTACAACCCTGCTGCCATTTCTGCCTCACTGTGGTCTAAGGACCCGGCAGAGACACGGCTTTAAGAGTTAAGGGGCCGAGGGGATCAGTCACCCCTTACCTGCTTTGTGTTCTAGAAGGGTCACTGTGAATCAGAGTGGATGTGGCCCCCAGTTTCTACCTGCTTTATAATTTTCCCTCTATGTGGTCATTCATACTCATGTAACCCAGATATAACTGGGCCACCTTCCTCTCTTTAAGGACTCTTGCAAACAGAGAAAAGCTACATGACTCTAATTCCAAAACCTGGAAGAGGAATTCAGATCTTTACAGAAGATGTTTAGTGAGAGGAAATTACAGTGCCCGTCACAAAGCTGAAAGTCCTACATATGCCCTTAGAACATCTTTTTCTCTCCTCAAAATTGTATTCTTTATGACAGCATCTACGTTTCTGCTCACCTGGCCCACCGCTTCTCTTCCCCCACCTCCCATAACTCTCCTGGGCCTTTCTGCTGCCCCCGCCCCCTCCTGTCTCCTGGATCTTTGGCCCTGGGCATCTCACAGAAGAACAATTTGACCTCCCTTGGTTTCTAAAGAAAGCCTTCTTTCTCCAAAAGGTGAGGAAGAAGTGATAGTAAATTCTATTTGATTTTTTGTTGTTGTTTTTCCCGTCACATTTTCATTCATGCTTAAAGCTATTGAATATCAACAAGGTGAGGCCATCTTTGTATTTTCCCTCCAAGAATATGTGATGGCCAGAAACATCTCTGTTGTGGTCTCCCTCAAACCACAGCAGCATTTTTTTTTTTGCATCCTTTATATTGATATGGTCTCAAATGAGAAGATGAAAATAAAAACTTCAGTCAGCCAGGTATTTCTCAATATCTAGATATTTCTTCCTTCATAGGCAAAACCCAAATGTATTTCTTTCTTCACCCAGGTGTTTTGCTGTCACTGAGGCAATGGGACAGCACTGGTCCCGAGTACAGGCAGAGTTGCTATTTGTTACTGAGGAATGATGTAAAGGGCCCTGGTAGGCTCTCTCTTCAGAGATTACTCCTTCTAGAGCCAATCATGGTTACCGAGAGCACCAAGGATTATAGCTAAAATCAACCCGTTAATAGCAGAGTACAAATACGTTATCAAATAGCTGGAAGCTAGGACTTCCCTGGTGGCGCAGTGGTTGAGAGTCCGCCTGCTGATGCAGGGGACGTAGGTTCGTGCCCTGGTCCGGGAAGATCCCACATGCCGCGGAGCGGCTGGGCCCGTGAGCCATGGCCGCTGAGCCTGCGCGTCCGGAGCCTGTGCTCCGCAACGGGAGAGGCCACGACAGTGAGAGGCCCGCGTACCTCAAAAAAAAAAAAAAATGCTGGAAGCTAGGACATGAGGAATGGTATCCTGACAGCCACACTCTTGTCAGAGGATAAGGGTACGTGAGAAAGGTCTGCAGTATGGAAGGAAGACGGCAGGCTGGGTGGACCCCCAAGGAGCAGTGGGCCAGCGCATAGCATCCAGACATGGCCTTGCAGAGTAGAAGAAGTTTAAGTTTTAGAATCCAGCAGCCCTGGTTTTAAATCCTCGTTTTGCTTTTAATTCATATGATAGGATTACTATTTTGAAAATATTTTCCTGAGTACATAACTCTAATCTGTCCTAGGCCTCCATCAACTCCATGAGAGATGAGGGTTTCTATAGAAGGAATTCTAAGAAAGAAAAAAGAATTTAATAGTTAGCTTCTGATATTCAAAATAGCATTTTCAACAAGACAGTAGCCTTGCACGCCAAGCTATTGTCTTAAAATGTCCTAGATGCCTTTTTCTCTCTCCATTTTATCACGTTGGGAGCCAGGCCTGGAGGACTCAGCTCACAGGGAGGATAGCTGCTCTGTGGTTGATGGAATCTTGGACGTAGGAAACGGAAACAGGGGTTTTGGGGATGAAGGAGGACAGCGAGGCCGGGAGAAAGGGAACCAGAGACGTGTCTGGGGAGCCCCATGGGGTGCTTTGCTCGGGTATTCTTCCCAATCAAAGTTTCGGGCAGGGGCAAGGAGTATCCCACCTCTGACCACCACCCAAGGGTCAACATCCCCACGGTTACTCTGGAAGGATGTGGAGGGTCAGCGTCACTGAGAAGAGACAGAGCCCCTGTGGTAGCCTCCCCAAGCCGCCCACCCGACAGACCTCAGGCTTCCCATCTCCCCAGTGCCAGGAGGTCCCAGGGTCCTCCTCACATGCCTACTCCCCATTTACTCACAGGGAAGCGCACGGGAGAGCAGGCTCTCTGAGTAACTGAGCACTTTTATGCAAAAGAGGCTGAGAATTCCCTAGAGGGAGTATTGAGATTATTACATCAACTAGATTCTAATCCAGAATGGACTAAGTTAAAGTTGTCGTTTTCCCACGACCCACGCGTTGGGAGCTTGTCAGGAAGAGCAAAGTGGTTAAAAACAAAACAAGGGGGCTTCCCTGGTGGCACAGTGGTTGAGAGTTCACCTGCCGATGCAGGGGACACGGGTTCGTGCCCCGGTCCGGGAAGATCCCACATGCCGCGGAGCGGCTGGGCCCGTGAGCCATGGCTGCTGAGCCTGTGCGTCCGGAGCCTGTGCTCCGCAACGGGAGAGGCCACAACAGTGAAAGTCCCTCGTACCGCAAAAAAAAAAAAAAAAAAACAAGGTACGTTTTTCATGGTACATCCCAGGAGTCGTTTGGACAGCCTGCTGGCACAGGCCTGTGTGCCTTGGATGGGACTAAGACACAATGTCTTTATCTGTTCAATGGGGATGAATAATAACTCTCATCTCAATAACTTCGTTGTGTATTTAAATGATCAGTGGCGTAAGCACCCCTGGTCCACTTCAGAACATCAGTGAGTGTATTTCGTGCCGGTGCTGGGGAATAGGTTTCGAGCAGGGAAAGGAACACAGCAGGGTCCAGGGTGCCCGCTCTGGGGTAGGCTCCCAGTGACCACCATCTCCTTCTCCACGGGAGAGGTGAACAGACCCCCATCCAGGCTGCAGACCATGATCAGAGGCGGACCCCTGGTTCTTACGTGTCTGCAAGTTCACGTGCCAGAAAAAAATAACACACGAGAAAGTGAAAACATAGCAACCTGGGCCCACAGGGCTGCTCCTGTCCTTTCAAAGGCCACCTGTGACATCGCTCAGCTCCAAGCGAATGTTGAGCCCCCGGGGTCTGCGTGGCTCTTTGCTGCTTGATATCCCCGCTGCACAAAGCGTGCCAGCAGACCCGGGCTGGGCCCTGCTTGCAAGAGCTCGTTGGAGGCTGAGTCTTGGCTCCCCGGTCCCCATTCAGCCTCCATGCCCGGGTAAGAGTATATTATTTTCTTAGCTCAAATTGCCGTTTCCAAGTCATTATTTCTCTACGAAGAGAAAACAATATTGGGTCTTATGTAATATCAACCTCAGTGAATCTGGAAGTGATCATGGAATGGGTGGATTTTTTTTTTTCCTCCTTAAAAAAGAGAAAAATAAATTGGAGATTGTTTGCATATGGCTGAGAATATTTACGAACTCTTGCCCTTGTTTCCTCATCACATATTTCATTTCACCCAGTGTGTTTGTGTGTGGTACGGAATAAATCTTTACGGGAAGGGTGGGGTGGCGAGGGGAAGAAAGCAGTTCAAGGACTAGTGGTCCCGGGTCTCGGGGTCCCCTGGCCTCAGGCTTGCTTGCTGCTCTCTGAGGTTCCCCCCCCTCCCCGCCCGACGCCGTCCTGCTACTCAGAGGAAGTCTTTTGGAGGGAGGGTTTCAAATGCCAACACAGAAGGAATTAACATCTTCCTGTCGCTCTGGTTTCTTTCACATCCCCTTCACTCTCACCAGAGCAGAAAGTTTAACAGCAACGGTTTCATGACCTGGGTACCATTAGCCAAAAGAGATCATTAAATTCTGTGGATGCCAGATTGAGCGGGGGTCAGAAGAAGGAATGAGTTGGCAGGTAGGGGGGAAAGAAGCAGCAGAGAATGTGTTGGCGCTGGTCTTTGTCATTCAACAACACAGCAGTGTGTTAGCACACAGGAACTTCTATCTCCCTCTGGCCCTGCCTCTCAGCACGGCTTGTCACCGAGAAGGATCCCGAGGGAGGGTAAGGGACAGGGCTGTGGCTGGACATTCAGTCAGTAAGAGAAGCCAAGCTGCAGGCCATTGAATTTCCTCCTCTAGGGACTGGGCTTCAGAATCGGAGCTTAGAATCTCTCGTGCTGTGCCGTACCTCGGATTTTTTGAGGAATATACTGACCAAGAGTGTGGGGTGAGGGACAGAGCAGGGGTGACTGCCACGTTTGGTAACACAATGGCAGTAAGTGTCATTAACTGATGTCCTAATAGGAGCCAGGCACTGCGTGACGCACTTTCCCCGCATTGGCTGAGTTAATCCTCCCGATGGCCTTATGAGAGTTAAGGAGTTTTAATCCTGCAGTTGAGATGAGAAAAGCCATGCTCAGAGAGGTTGAGGAACTTGCCCACCGTCACACTTCGTAAATGCCAGGATCAGGGTCATTTCCAGGATTTGTGGAGTCGGAAGCCAATACAATAAATAGGGAATTTGAAAAGTCAAGTTCAAGGCCTTGGAGGGTAAGCCTCAGCAGCATCACAGTAAATTCACCCTGGGAGGGGTCAAAACTTAAACACAGGGTTAGCTCTGTCACATGGGCCCTTCCCTGCTGCCTCGTCTCCTCTTTTCTCTACCGTGATTGTCGCCAACTCTGGCCTTCACGTTCCTGATCAAAAATGCACAAACACGAGTGATGCAACTGACACTCGGAAGATGTCCTCAGAACATCCTGACTTGGTATGTTACGTGGCGTGTCGTCGTTGTAACATAAGGCAATGACCCTGCCCATTGCCAAACTTTACCCTTCCACCTTAAGAGACGGCTGGAGAGAGAGTTGAAATTTCTCCAGAACTATCCTCCCAAAGAGCTTCGGTTGCTGTTCTAGGCCTCTCTTACCAAGTTTCACGTTTCCAAGACTGGGCACTCGGGCAGGGACCTGCTCAGGTGTCTGGGGGCATTTGGAGTTAGAACCTGCAATGTCTCGTATCCCATCAATGTCTCTTTCCCTCTGGTGATATCAGCTCATCACATTTCAGCAGGCATTCTATCCGATTTTTCCTTTCTCCATTAGAATCAAGATTTTGTCATCATCTCCATAACTGAAAGGGGTAGCGGGATTTGTGGAAGCAAAGAGACCCAGTATAAATCACAGCTGCTTCAGTGGGGGTGAGCTGGGGTGCTAAGAAGTATTGTTGGCGCCCTCTGCTGGTGCGCTTGCATAGGCTTGCCGTCCCATCCCAGTCTAGACAATTACTAAGGGGAATACAAGCATTTTTCCCAGCCCCGCTCACTCTGTTCTCCCAAACTGGAAACACAAAGCAGATGATGAAGTCCAAGTTCAAATGCCAGGGAGAAGGAAGTGTTGAGAAACCACATCCAACCTCCAGCCTGTTTTCACATGTTCCAGTAAGCGTTCAGTTGATGTATCTTGGGCTGGTGTCGTTTCATTGTCTCAGACAAAGTCTTTCTATGAAAAGACAAACACGGGTTATGCGAGGAGGAGCTAACAGAAGGCACATTTGGGGAAAATCTGAGCGAGAGTACAGTCCTCTGGGCTCTTCCTCCAGAGGCAGCTCCCTCCTTTTAGCTGCTGAAATTAACATCCAGCCTGATTCCCACTGTCTCGGTGTCAATCTCTAAACTAGAGTCTGGAAAAAACAGTCATTGGAGGGTGGGCTGATGACAGGTGCATTGGCCAATGACCTGGCTAGCCATCTCCTCCAGCGCTCCGGTGGACAGGTTCTAGGTTAGGGTTCTCTGACTGGAGTGGTCGGTGAGATTTCGGGTGGAATGACTCTGAGTGATAGTGATTTTCTATAGCTGCTCTTTTGAGTATTTTGTTCTGTTCTTATACGTAAGTGAATTATTTGCTAGATAATCACTGGGGCAAGACAGGAAAAATCTTCTGCCACATTGTCTTCCCTCGGATTTTCACCCTTTGAGCTGTATCCGTGACAGGTTTCCATGCAGGTGGGGTTGCACATTTCTGGTGGAACCTGCTGCCCGGTGCGTTGGCCATTCCATTTTGGACCGCTCTGATTTTTAGAACAACCCCTCTAGATTAAACTCAAGGATGCCTCCTTGATACCCGCTGGTTCCCTGGGGGCAGCCCCGGACATGGGTGCTCACTGTCGTATGTCATGTCTTCCTGGAAGCCTTCACACCTCTCCTCCTGAGGTTGGGTTAGCCATAGCTAAGGCTGCCCCCAAATCTGGTGCCTATCTCTGTCCTAGGACCTCTCTGCAGTTGTTGTTTACTTATTTAATAGTTCTTTCTTTCTACAAAATTATTATGCGGGTTGACTGCGGAATATCAGCAAGATTTAGATGAGCAAAAGAAGAAAGTGAAAACTGACAATTATTATTGCATCTGTTGGAGAGGAACTGTACAAGCTTTGACAGATATCTGATGGTTGTATTTCTGTATTTATATGATCTTTTCCCAAAAAAAAGGATTAGCAAATGTTTATTGCTTGGTTAAGGTTTGCTTTTTCAGGCTGTTTAATACTATTCTATGGCATCGTGTACCTGGCGGCCAGGTACTCTGTAGTATGGGGGGAGCCAGTATCATGAGGCGGACAGGATTCTGGATAAGCTCCTTTGCTCTGAAGACCCTGTGGCCGTCTCCAGCGGCAGGAAGGTTGACTAAAGACACTTCTTTTGCTGTTCCACGCCAGCCCTTGAGCGAGGCCTGACCAAGGCACTGAAGAAACTGGATGACTACCTGAGCACCCCTCTGCCGGAGGAGATCGACTCCAGCACTTGCGGGGACGATGACAAGGGCTCCCGGCGCAAGTTCCTGGATGGAGACGAGCTGACCCTGGCCGACTGCAACCTGCTGCCCAAGCTCCATGTGGTCAAGGTAAAAACGCTTAATCTATCTGCAGATGCTCCCCAGGTCCAGCTCCATCAAAGGCCTCCTCACCTGTGGAGGTGAGGCCAGGGCAGTGCCGCCCGCTGATGGAGAGTCAGAGCTCGGAAGTCACGCGAACCGGAACCCCAAGTCAGCCTCCGCAGCATGCTGGCTGTATAGCCTCTCTGAGCTCCAGGTTACACCTGTAACATAGGCATGTACTGTTTAACTAGGGCTGTTGGGAGACTAACTGTGGCCTGAACGTTCCTGCCATATTGTAAGGGCTCGGTAGATAATAGTTGCTATTATTGTCCTGTTATATATAGTCCTGTCACTCCACAGGCCTCTTCCTTACCTCTTCCTCATAGGTTTTCACTGGCCACACCTCCACCCCGACATCTCTATTAAGCGTGCCCTCATATGCATGTTTTCTTTGTGGGCAGATGCACCTTCTGATTCCCTGTAGCCACTCTCTGGGGCAGGCAGCCACCTTCCTCATCTACCAGTTGAAGAGCTGGATTTTCTTGCTACTGCTGCACTTACTGATCACGGTTAACCTGCAGTGTAATCCTTTCCTATACCAGCCTTAGGATCTGAGAATTGGAAAGAAGGGGGAAATTCTGAGGTCACCCTAATCTCCCACCCCAAAGTGGACCCCTTCCTGTGTGTCTGTGACAGGCTTCTGTGCAGCTGTGACTGCACGTTTCTGATGATGAAGAGCCCTCTGCCTACCGAGCCAGCCCTACTATTTTGGACGGTTCCAGTTATTAAACCATCCTTCTTTATATGGAGCCCAAACGTGCCTCCCTGCTCCCTTGGTTCTCTGGAGCAACACGAAACAGGGCTGCTCTCTTCATCTCATTTGAAGACAGCAGTTGTGTCTCCCACATTTCTCTACACTAATACTTCTTCTCACATCCTTTTTTTTCATTTTTATTTTTTTAACCATTTTATTTGTTTGTTTTAAAATCATCTTTCTTGGAGTATAGTTGATTTACAATGTTGTGTTAGTTCTGGGTGTTCAGCAAAGTGATCCAGTTATATATATATATTCTTTTTCAGGTTCTTTTCCATTATAGGTTATTACGAGATATTGAGTATAGTTCCCTGTGCTATACTGTTGTTGTCTATCTATGTTGTATATAGTAGTGTGTATATGTTAATCCCAAACTCCTAATTTATCTTCGCGCCTCGCCCCCCAACTATCCCCATTGGTAACCATAGTTTGTTTTCTATCACATCCTTTTCTGACTCTCACCAGACCAGAGAAAATTACAGTGTGATCGTAGAGCTAGACTGCTGTCTACGTTTACATGTGTTAATATCTTATTGTCTCAGACAAAAAGCTCTGTGAGGACAGGTCTTCTCCAAGCATGATGGTGGGTACATGGTGGCCCTTTAATAAATACTCATTGATTGACCATTTGATCACCGAGCTTGTGATCCCCAGTTTCTTTCCACCTGTCACTAAGGAGAACCAGATTCAATCATTTATCAGCTGGATATCTGCCTACTGGTTTTCAGCTGATGTCCTGAGCTGGAAATCAGAGACCTCCAATCAGAACACACGCCAGCTTGAGTTGAAATGTTAGCTGTGCACACACCGGTGCTCCTGCGGGACACGTCAGGGCTGGAGGCTGGGACAGAATCATGCTTGCCAGGGCTGATGGGCAGAGCAAATTCAGTCTATTAATAAGAAGACACTTTGGGTTTGGGCCAAGCCAATGGTCACTGGTAGGTCCAGCCAAGCTATGTCTTTGAAGTTATTAATTACTGCACGCCCTCCCCACCTCCAAAACATCTTTTATTCTCATTTCCTGAGGAACAAGTGGCACCATTAGGCGTGATATGATTCTATCAGTCACACTGTCAGAGTGAGGTAATGGAAAGAACCCTGTTCTAGAAGTCCGGAGACCCAAGTTCTGGTCCCGTGGGTGCAGCAGGAGTTGGGCCAGGCCTTTTACTCTTTGGGGGAATCGTTTCTCTCATGCTCAAAAGAAGAGATGTGTATTACATTCCTCCTCGCCTCTTCCCCTCACTTCCGTCCCTCCTCCTGTCACTCACACGTGGGTTGACCACCCACTCCAGAATCACGTGTCTGATCAGGTGAACAAATGGATCTTCCAGGCCTCAAGCTTCATCCTCTGGTTTCTCCAGTTCCTTCCAGCCCTGGATGACTAAGTTACACTCCTATCCTGGGATGAAGTTCAGTGTGTCATTTACTTGGAGGAGCTGGGGATCAGAGGGAGGATGGCCCGCGAGGGGACAAAGACTGGGCCTCACCTCCCGTCTTCTTGGATTTCTGCTGACCCAGCTTATCAGATCCCAGAGCCCTGGCAAACCTCTGAAGTGTGGAAAGCGTGAAGGGGCAGCCAAGTCAGACCTCCATCTTGGCTTCAGACGCCAAGACTTAATCTGGGCTGGGGGAGCTAACTGTTTTCATATGAAAGCAAATTCAGAACATGAGCATGGACGTTCCTGCGGACGTCAGAGCTTCTGCCGTGCGCGTCCTCTCCCTCTCTCTCTCATTGGCTCTCCTTCGGTATGTCTGCATCCTTGGAGGGTGAGTTGCTCTGGCCCCGCTGCTCACGGACAGCCTGGTTTGAACTTTCGTTGCCTGGCTGCCTTCTATTCTCATCTCCCCACACAAGCCAACGTGTGAGGAAAGAACCAGCTCTGGCCAAGGTCATGGTCCCTCCGGGCAGGGAGGGACACACGGGACTCCTGTGGCTGCCCCTGGGACCCTCGGCCCCTGGACCCTCACGTGGCACAGGGACCTGTTCAGCTGCTGAAGCAAACAGGAAGGGAGCTATATATATAAATACAAATATATACTCATAAGGTGCATCTCTGCCGTTTTCAAGCTCATATTATATATATGCTTTAAAAACTTGAAAACGCATTCCAGCACGTAGAGACTCGAGGCTGCCCCACGGATCAGTTTATAATTTTGAAAAATATTTTTTTTTGAAAAATATTTTTTTTTGAAAAATATTTTTTGATCGATGCCTTGACCTTATTGTGGGCCTTCTTCTTTCTGTTTTTTTCCATTTTTTAAATTGAAGTATAGTTCATGTACAATGTAAGTTACAGGTGTACAACATAGTGATTCATGGTTTTTAAAGGTTATACTCCACTTACAGTTAACTATAAAATACTGGCTGTATTCCCCGTATTGTACATCTTTGTAGCTTATTTTATACGTAGTATTTTGTGCCTCTTGATCTCCTAGCCTCTATTTTGCTCCTTCCCTCTGGTAACCACTAGTCTGTTCTCTGTATCTATGAATCTGTTTCTGTTAGATTCACTAGTTTGTTCTCTTTTTTAGATTCCACATATAAATGACAACACGCATGGTTTCTGTCTCTCTGTATGACTTCTTCCATTTAGCATAATGCCCTCCAAGGCCATCCAGGTTGCTGCAAATAACATTATTTCATTCTTTTTTAAGGCTGAGTAATATTCCATTGTATATAGACCACATCTTCTTTATCCATTCATCTGTTGATGGGCACTTGGGTTGCTTCCATGTCTTGGCTATTGTAAATAGTGCTGCTATGAACACTGGGGTGCATGTATCTTTTTGAAATACTGTTCTCGTTATTTTAGGGTATAAACAGGAGTGGAATTACCAGATCATACGGTGGTTCTAGTTCTAGATTTTTTGCGAAAACGTCATACTGTTTTCCACAGGGGCTGCATCGCTTTGCATCGTGTGGGCCCTTTTCATTCACTCTGGCAATTTCCAGCTGCGTCCCTTGGTGGAACCTCCACCCCTGCATGGATTTTCTCATTACCCAAGACAGCCTTTCCTGTAGGTTCGCGAGCAAGCCCAAGGAGCCACCGCCTTGCAGTGAGCAGAGGGTTCTGTCGAAGGACCCTGATTCCATCCCCTGTGTTATCGGCCACACCTATGCTAGACACACATTGCCAGGTGGCTTCTGTAGTGACCACCCCAAACCAGTTCTTTTAACCGAGATAATTTCATATGAAGAAGTACTAAGAACTAGGAAGCCAAAATGTGCCTTGAGGTTCCTCCTTCAGGGCAGCAGGGCAGAGGGAAGAGGTTGGGATGATCCAAACTTGAACTATACAATAGCCAAGACATGGAAACAACCTAAAATGTCCATTGACAGATGAATGGATAAAGAAGATGTAATATATATATATGTGTGTATACATATATGTACATATGTATATGCAATGGAATACTACTCAGCCATAAAAAAGAATGAAACAATGCCATTTGCAGCAATATAGATGGACCTAGAGATTATCATACTAAGTGAAGCAAGTCAGAAAGAGAAAGACGAATACCATATGATATCCCTTATATGTGGAATCTAAAATATGACCCAAATGAACTTATCTACGAAACAGAGTCACAGACAGAGAGAATAGACGTGTGGTTGCCAAGGGCAGGGGTGGGGGAGGGACGGACTGGGAGTTTGGGATGAGCAAATGCAAACTAGTGTACATAGACTGGATAAGCAACAAGGTCCTACTGTACAGCACAGGGAACTCTATTCAGTATCCTGGGATAAACCATAATGGAAAATAATATGAAAAAGAATGTGTAATATATATGTATAACTGAGTCACTTTGCTGTACAGCAGAAATGAACACGACATTGTAAATCAACTACACTTCAACAAAATAAATTAAAGAACAAAAAACCCCTAGAACTCCATGAGGGATCCCACAGAGCTATACCTTGGACCTCCGAGGTGGGGTGCTGCTTAGCTGGGGCTGAGGACTGGGTTCAGAGAGGCCTGTGGGGCTGGGACCCAAGCTCCGTGGTGGGCTCACTGTTGTGTGCCGGCCTCTCTGAGCTGGTGTGAGGACACGGGTCCTGTGAGCGTTTGCAGAATGGCAAACTGGATTCAGCTGCTGCTACTGGAGAAAAGGAGACTCTCATAGGAATAGGAAACCCACAGGAAGGGGCCAGTCCCTGCTCCCTCCTCCAGTCGCGCAGCCTCTCTCTAGCACCCCCTGTCGTCATAGCCTTAGGGGAGTTGCCGGCAAAGCAGAGGTAAGGTTTGCAGTCCCAGTCCCAGCATCACCAAGAAGCCGGTACAGCTACACCGGTAGGTCTGGAGATAAAGCAACAGTAGCTGAATAATTGGCACAGGAGGGATTCTGAGTAGAGCTATTCCTTTATCATTTACATAAGGCTGAGTGGCAAAGTGGAAAGAATTGGATTAGACAGCAGAGACTGTAATAAATATTAGTGATTAATAGAAAATTATAGATAACAGATACTGGTTGAATTATTTTCCTGTGTAATATTGTATAAACCACTAAATCTCTTGTGACTCCAGTTTGCTCATTGCAAAGGATCTGCAGGCTTTAAAGTTAAGTGTTCATATACGTTTGACACTAGATGCACTCTGTCTGATGTTCGGATAACAAGATGGTAAAGATTAAATACAACTTTTTATTGAATCCCTCCCTGCTTGTTTAACCTCTCTCTGCCTTATTTTTCTCATCTGTAAAATGGGAATATAACACACTCTTCCCTGTAGTGTTATTTAGGGATTTCAGTAGCTTGCCAAGTGCTTAAGGCAGTGCCTGGTACAGAGCACAGAGGGAATAGATGTTTGCTATTGTTGTTACTCTTATCAACAGCATTATTGAGGTTATCAAGGGAGACAGAAATGAAGAAGCTGTGGTTCCTGTCCTCATACTGCTCACAAGCTAGGGAAGAGAGGGGGGGATATGAACTGACTGTGATTCGGAGTAGAATAGAGCTTAGGGCCGTAATGGAAGTTCAAAACCGATGCGGGAGATCGGAGCGGGGAAATGCATCCTCCCTGGAACGTGGTCGTGTCTATGCGACTGAGCTGTTCACACAATAGGTCATCGGTGTCCCTCACTCAGAACTGCTTTCTGGGGAACCCGGCACAGCACTGGCGCCCAGATGAAGATGAAAGCCCGGAGTGGCTGGTCTGGGGGGTTCCCTGTGTGGGAGGATCCCTGGGCCAGTGATCTGGTGACCTCTTTAAAAAGAAAGCAAGGAAAGGAGTCAGAAGTCAGTGGTGTAGGAGAGAGGGTACTCTTTGCTCTCTCCTCCCCAGTTCCCGAGGGGTAGAGGCAAGACTAGTCAATGTGAGGCCCCAGTGCCCAGCGAAACTAAAAGGGTGCCCGTTAAAAAAGTCGTCAGTTTCCAGATGTTGACAGCAGAGTGTTAAACCAAGAGCAGGGCCCTTCCGAGTGTGAGACCCCCTGTGACTCACAGGTCTCACGTCTTTGAAGCCCTCCCTGGCTAGAGAGACCTTATTAAAGAGACCACGCAGCCCCTACCTAGGAAGGAATGCATGCAGTGGGCAAAAGGTGGGTCTCAGTGAATTCTGACAACAGGTCATCTTTATTGAGCACTTAGTATGAGCCAGCCCCCCCCCACCCCCAATCATTTTATGTGTATTAACTGAATTATTACTCCAAGGTAGCTCGTCTTATTACCTCCATTTTAGAGGAAAAGAATTTGGGGCTCAGAGAAGTTAAGTAACTAGTCCAAGGTCACACAGCTGTCAAGTAGTGTGGTCAGGATTGCAGATCCAGTCAGCTGGGATCCAGAGCCCACGCTTTTAACCACTATGCTACTGTGTCTCTCAACACAAACACCACTTCCCCAGAACGCCCAAGTCCACAGCCCCGAGTGTGGTAAGCTAAGGAGAGAACAGAAATCACTGTCTGTTCACTCCTACATACCCTGAACCTCCATATACATTGCTATACCTAACTTAACGTTTTATGCTTTGTATTCTCTTCTGTAAATAAGGATGCTTAGTAAAGCAAAGTGGATGGGGAAAAAAGAAAAAAAAAGGTTGTCTATAATTCAATCAAGCAGACATAACCACTGGTAATAGATTGGTGTATATACTTCTAGTCATCCTACATATTTCTCCAAATGCCTCATACTACACTTCAAACTTAACGGCCTCTCTTGAAGCGTTTTCCAAGTCACTGGGATTTCCCCCGCAGCATCATTTTTCATGGCTCTCCAGATATGTATGATAACGTATTTATCCATTCACGTGTTGCTGGACATTTGTGTTGGATTCCATTTTTTGCTATTCCAAATAGTCCTACGGTCCTATGTGTGTAGCTAACTCTTCTTGTACACCCATGGTATTTCCTAAGGAAAAAAATCCCTGGAAGCAGAATTACTAAGTCAAAGGGTGAATTATATTTGCTTGAGAAAATACAATACAGTAAAAATAAATAAAATATAAAATAAAATAAATTGCATTAAAAAGGCAGCACTGCCACCTTGTATGACAAGCATCTTGCTGCCGGCCCCTTGGGACGCCTGGAGGGTCTTCCCTCTGTGCACACACTCGGTCCCACCACTAACACCTTCCCGGTGGTTTGTTTCACGCTTTCACACCATCTCCATCCTGCCATCTCTGTTGTAGACTGTGGCCAAGAAATACCGCAACTACGATTTCCCGGCTGAGATGACGGGCTTGTGGCGGTACCTTAAGAACGCCTATGCCCGGGACGAGTTCACCAACACCTGCGCGGCCGACAGTGAGATTGAGTTGGCCTATGCGGATGTGGCCAAGCGCCTCAGCCGATCCTGAACTTGGCCGTCTTGCCCCATCACTGCTGCAGAAAGACTCACCATCTCCCCAAGGACTCCAGCTTCACGGACTCCTTTTCCACGGCACCTCCAGAAACTTCTGTTTTTATCAGGCCGCATCTTGCTGGCATCACTGGAACCCCAGCCTGCTGTCTTTGATGAAGGTCGGCACCACCCCCATCTGATCAGGCAGGAACCTGCAAGCAGAAATGAGAGAAACCGTCAAGCTCTCAGCCTTTCGGGCCTGGGCTGGGTTCAGTGTATCTGGGGTCAGTGCGGGAGAACGAACCCGTCTGTGGGATTGTCACTGGCCCCTTTTGCCAATATCAAAATATCTCCTAGGCTGTGTTAGACACGTGCAACACCCTGTCCTCGTCCACTCACCTCTTTGTCAGTAACTCCAAGGCCAAGGCCAAACGCCATCTTAGTTCTCATTAGAAAGAGATGCAGTGCTTTTTAGGGGGAGACAGAGAGTGAATGGAAAGAATGGAGCAGGTGTCCATTTGGGCATCCGGCAGACACACCTCCAGTCACTCACCACTTTCTGGCACTCCTGTCCCTTCGGGCACTGAAGGCCAGATTGGAAAACTATTTCAGACACAGTCTCAGTTTGCTGCAGTGCCAGGCGCAGTCTGATGCTATCAGGTACCTGGCTTGATGCTGATCTCCATTTTTATCTGTCCAGGCCTTGCCAGGAAGGGCAATTGGCATGTAATTCCAAGCTGGGGGGACTGGGAAGGGGAGGGGAGGGGAACAGTGTCAATGCCAAAAGGCCCAAGGGGTCTACCAGCCATGGGGTTTGCTTGCTTACGGGAGTGGTTTCCTTGGAGATTACATGCCTGGGTTTGACTGTGTTTATCCACGAGGGAATTTTGGTCTCTGAGAAAGCGGATGGGAGTGGGGGGGTGGAGGGATGGGTGAGGATTAAAAACAAGTCCTTTAGGACTCAATGTTTCCCAGGAATCTTTTAGATAGGTCTTCTCTCTTATGATCTAAGTAAGTCTTGAACTGGTGATGTCATGTAACTACCCACCAAAATCCAAGAATTGGCCAAAAATGACTGTCTGGTCTCTTCAAGTTGTTCCTGGATGTGAGTCTGCTAAGCCGGGTGCTCTCTGAATCAACTGTAGCCTCTGATGGGTGACAGATACATATAGGAGGTGGCTTGATCACGGAGCCTTAGGAATAAGGTCCATGGGCCTTTCTGATTGGGAAACCATGTGGTTTAAACTCGAACAGAAAATACATACACATCTGGGTCAATTTTCCTACCATCTGACTCAACTGCAAGGTGAAAAAGAAGAAACTGTTTTTTAGCTAATATTTCGCTCTGTAGTCATTCTCCTTGAATGTCACCTCCTTAAAAGCTCACCCTGCTTGAGCACGGGGACCTGTGCAGAGGAAACGAAGAAAAATGAGCTAGTCATCAGCTCCCTCTTCCCGAGAACACCCTGGGAGAAAGTCCACCCGCCACAGACCCTCACCTCCAACAATCCTTCCTTCTGTGTTGCCTGTTGGTGGAGAGAGAGGCTCCCAAGTGCCCGAAAGCCCCAGGACTTGGCTCACTGGTCAGTGAGGGCAGGACGGCACAGGGCCTTCCTAGAAACATCACCAGATTCTAACCCAAGCAATCCCCGGACCTACCTGCCTCCAGGGATCTCTGGAGATAAAAGGGGCCCCTGATCAGAGCCAAGGAGAAGAAGCAGGAGGGTCTCCTTTAGCCCAGGGAGGAAGACGACGTTTCTCAGCAAGACATCCTATAAGCCTGAGACCTTTCAAAACGCAGAATGAATTGATGCATTTTCACCTCTAAGCGAACCTTTCCACAGACTCCCTGGTAATTTTGTCCCTGGAGATGTTTGAAAAGAACTGGTAAGGAGACAGTCCTTTTGACTGTAGGGAAGAGCCCCAAACTGGCCTCCTGGGAGGTGAAAGCTTGAATGATCCCAAAGGCCTTTTACGTAGTGTGAAATCCTATTGTCCCAGAAATCCTTCCCTCAACGTCACAGCACAAGCGTGATGATCTAAGAGGCAGTTTACTTTCCTGAGACCCAGAGAGGCGCTTTTCTTAAAGCACATCTGAGAAGCATAGCCAGCCAGCGACAGAGAAAACAGGAGGAGCTCAAGTGGAGTAGCTCCCCCAGAGGAGTTTTTGCACCCAAAGGCTCTGCTTTGATATTCAGAATTCAGCAACTGGTGAGTCTTTAAACCCAGCCTTTAAAAACAAACAAGCCAAACCAAATCCACATTGTTGGTTCTAGATGTTCTTTCTGTGGTTGACTTCGTTTTACATAAATAACAATATTAAGGCAAGGGGGTGAGGTTGGGACAGTAACCACGTAGAATAGGGAGAGGAGTGATAGATGGACAGCACTTCCTGGTACTCAATCCAGGACTATCTTTTTCTTGCAACAGGAGATTATCATGGGATGCAACTGACTATTGATTTAAAGCTTTAATGTCTATGACCAGATTTATCAGAATATTTTTACATAATAATAATATTGCCTTATGATTATTTTTTTCCAAAGAGATTTTTCTCCAGATCTTTCAGCCTCCCCGGGTTTTGGCCATGACCTTGTCATGTACACAGCTTATCATCTCCCAGCAACAGTGTGGAGACGTCCTTAGGTGTCCCCAGAACCAACTCAGGGAGTATTGATGGTCTGCAGTTTGACCCTGAACTCCAGAGTGTTAAGATGGGAGGTGACCTTTGTCATTGGTCTGGAATGCATATCGATGCCTCAGAAAGCATTTCAATGATGCTGAAAGGGGATTTATTTGGGTTAAGATCCTGTTTTACTCTGGATTTAATTCTCTCCTTCGACTTTCACATCACTGTGGCTTTTTTGGTGGAGTAGCATAGTGGGGGAGAAACAAGAATCATACTCAGAACGACTGTGTTGAATTTACCCATCTTCTCAGTCCTGCCTGCCTCTCAGGTGGCCCCAAGAGGGTATGGGATAAGATTTTAATAGCTATAAAAGATGAGCTGGGTCAGTAAAATCTGGATTGGTCCAGAGCATAGTTCCTTCTATCGCACACCTTCATCACCTGACAATTCAGAATCACAGGCATGAGTGTGGCTGTCTTGTTTTGAACAAGGATACAGCTGCCTGGCACCAAGCTCGTGAGTTGAAAAGTGAAACCCACACTCCACTGGGTTATTGGACCGCAGGATCTCAAACCGGTTTCAGCTTCCTAGGAAATGGCACCGTCTTCAGCATTCATTTCTCGTGCTGGTGGGGCCATTGAGGAGTTTGATCTTTTCATTAGAAAGGGGCCATGGCAAGAGTGAGGTTTCCTGGGCTGAATTTTCTAGCACTGAATGAAATAACAGAAGCTCACAACACCTGTGCCCACTGGCCACTCTGCAGAAAGACAAGACTAAGCATCTTAGAATTGTTGCAAAATGCATGATGCCCAGAATGGACCCTGAAGATCTAAGAGTCTTAGAAATCAGCAAGGTCTGGACAAAGAGAATTAAAAGGGAGGCAGAGTCAGGAAAGTGCAGGTCTACCCAGCAAGTTTTCCATCAGGAGGAAGCAGGGAGAGTCTGTCTGAAATTAAGTTGGTCTAAGACATCCAGTAGGTACGTCTGTGGTTCCTATTTCCACTGACCAGGAGCCAGGTCAACAGCAGAGGGAATCAAGATGGCGGTGTCTTCCTCCTTGGAAAGATGAAGCAGTAACTCATGGTTACAGCTAAGCTCGATGATTCACAAGGGATCACTTTCTTATCTTTTATGTAACATTAAAAAGAACCTAAAGCATTAGAGCAAGGAGTGTGCCTGTGAAGCATCCTGGTTCTGATGTTGGGACAGAAGTGATCACATCACTGGCTTTGGGGCCCTTCTAGCACACAAGGCCCATTAGCTTCTATCCACTGCTCTTGGCATTTAATCCAAACAACACGTGCCCTCCTATGAATGCATCTTCCTCTCCCTTTGTCGGTATTCTCCTCCCAGTTTACTTTCAGTATCCTTTCATTTCGTAATTAGGTATGATCCAAAGTGTGCGTAATCTTACTTAATGTTACTCAAGGAAATGAATCCAATGCTACCCTCTGCAACCAGAAATAAAATTTAAAGTTGCCTCGTTGTAGGGTTTGGGCTAATCTGTGTTTCTCTAGAAGCAATCTGTTGTTTTGGCAAAATACAATTTTAAGGATACAGTTGTCTAAGGTATTTATGTATAATTAGAGATTTTGCAATACTGACTATGCATATATTTAAAATATAAAATACCCAGCTGATGTTTGAATTTGTCTATCTTTCCTGACCACCTGCCTATCCCATTTTATAAGCTGGAGAGCTAACTAATTTAGCAAAAGAAGCCTAGCTTTTATAAAAGATCAAACATATCATTTTATAAAGACACTCCCAATGATGGTAACTTGATTTTCTCAGGACCTTTAACTGTGGTGATAAAATCGCAGGTCTTGCTTTCAAGCCTTAATAATGTAAAATGCCTTTTAATGAAGATGTTGCTGAGTGTCTTCCTCATGAACCTGAACCAGTCATAAATTTGTTTTCCAGTCTTGATTGATATTGACTGATTCAAATAAAGTTGGTTTATTTTCAAATATTACAAAGGCGATCATTAGACTTCTTACCGGAGGTGGGGATTTCCTGTGCTGTTTGAAATGTGTACGAAATACCTCTTTTTTTCCCAAACGTTATTTTATTTTCCCATTGTAAAAGAAAATATATTCATTCTTCTTAAAAATCAAAAGCAAATAAAAATTACACAGCAATAAAAAAGAATGAAATAGGGAATTCCCTGGTGGTACAGTGGTTAGGATTTGGCGCTCTCAATGCCGAGGCCCTGGGTTCAGTCCCCGGTTGGGGAACTAAGATCCCGCAAGCCCCACGGTGCAGCTAAAAAAAAAGTAATAAAAGGAATGAAATGATGCCATTTGTAGCAACATGGATGGACCGAGAGATTATCATACTGAGTGAAGTAAGCTAGACAAAGACAAAGATCATATGATATCGCTTCTATGTGGAATCTGAAAAATAAAAGATACAAATGAACTTATTTACAAAACAGAAATAGACCCAGAGACATAGAAAACCAATTTATGATTACCAAAGGTGTAGGGGGGGAAGGGATAAATTAGGAGGATGGGATTAACGGATACACACTACTGTATATAAAATAGACAACCAACAAGGACCTACTGTATAGCACAGGGGACTATACTCAATATTTTGTAATAACCTATAAGGGCAAAGAATCTGGAAAAGAATGAATATATATATATATAAAACTGAAGCACTGTGCTGTACACCTGAAACTAACACGACATTGTAAATCAACCAGACTTCAATTAAAAAAAGAAAAGAAAAAAAAAAGGAGGAAGAAGGACAGAAGGAAAAGCAAAAAGCTTGTGACTCAGACATCCAAAAACAGATTTTTATTTTAGCAAGGCTAAAAATTCTATCATGGTACATGGCCCAGGTGAAAAAAGTATACTGATGTTCCTTCGTGGGTCTTATTTCAATTTCCTATGTGTATTGTACCCGGGGGTGGGCCAGCAGTGACAGTGTAGGTGCGATTTAAGGAACACCTTAAAAGACTGGTCTATCTGCACCCAAAGCTCTCTCTTGGCCCTCGGTGGCCTCGCCCTATCAGCTTTCCTGGCCTGAAATTCCCACCCTTAGCATCATGTCACTGACTCTGGATTAAGGTCCCCAGAATCCTCAGTAAGAATTTACCTGTAGGGTCTTCCCTGGTGGCTGAGTGATTAAGAATCTGCCTGTCAATGCAGGGGACATGGGTTCAAGCCCTGGTCTGGGAAGATCCCACATGCCGCGGAGCAACTAAGCCCGTGCACCACAACTACTGAAGCCTGCGTGCCTAGAGCCTGTGCTCCGCAACAAGAGAAACCACCGCAGTGAGAAGCCCTTGCACGACAATGAAGAGTAGCCCCCGCTTGCCGCAACTAGAGAAAGCCCACGCACAGCAACGAAGACCCAACGCAGCCAAAAAATAAATTAATTAATTTATTAAAATAAAATTTAAAAAAAAGAATTTACCTGTAGTCAACGTTGCACCTGAGGAGGACCTCTGTGAGCATTCACACTGCTGAAAGGTGCAAAGGTCCTGGCAGTCCTCGGTGCTCTCCGTGCTCTGTCAGAACAGCTTCTCATCCCTTGGAAGAGATCAGACCCTTGACTCAGGGAATAAGTCCTGGTGGGAGAGGCAGCCGGCAGCTCAGAGCAGATACTGTTGGTGGTTATCTCTCCATCCCGACCACCCCTATCTTCCTCTGGCGATCTCTGATGGGGTCGGAGTCCACTTCCCCATTCCTCCCTTCTCCCCACCTGCCCACTCTCTCCCCACCCTCCTGTGACTCAGGTGAGGATGGTTCCAACCCCAGGTTCAGGAGTGAATTATGAATGGTCTGAGCCTGTCCTCCTGGCTGTGGTTGGTTTCAAAGTGGACTCTTGACCAAGTTTCACCCAGTGTTGTGAGGGGAGGTTTGTTCAGGAACTGCTGAGAAAGATTTCCTTGTTTTTCAGAAAGTGATTCCCTAAGTCACTGCCTCTGGTGCTCCCTCGGAATGTGGGTGTGAGGTCTGGAAGCACTGCCGCCCTCTGGAGACCATGAGGGCCAAGCCTCAGGCAAAGGCACTAATACACTGCAAAATGCAGCAAGAGTGGAGAGAGCCTGGGTCCTCGATGGGAGCCCGAGCTGCTGAAATGTCAAATCGTGAGACTGGTTCTACCTCTGCACTTCCTGTCCTGTGATACATCCTAGACTGTTTGAGGATGTTCATTGCTTCTTTGTTTATTAGTATGAGTGGCCAAAACATCCTAAGTGGTATATTAGCCAAGTTTGTTGTTGCTGTTAATAGCCAGTTAGATCATCAGCTTGCTCACCCAGGAGGTGTTCTGTGTTTCTACTGTTTGCGTGCAGAGGGTCTGTTCTACAGGCTGACCAAGGGCTAGGAACGTGGGTCTTCATCTCTCTGCATCTTGTTTCCTTCCCTATGCTGTGACAAAACCAAGGGGCATGCGAGTGGCAATCACTGTGCTTGGCATTGAGGAGAACTGTGCCTTGTTCCAGAGGAGCTTCCAAAAGGTGGACTTGGAGATGGGAGCATCTCATATACTCAAAGGTGTTGTGGGCCGTGTCTTTTTTACTCTTATGTCTAGTAGCTTAAGATCGCCAGAGTCCCCAGTAAGTTTTGCCTTGTGGGGAAAGGCATGGGGTGTCAGACTAGAGAGGTAGGAGGCGGAGGATTAAAAACAAGGAGATCAGGATTTTAATCGTAGGTCCATCACTTAGTTACTATGTGACTTGGCATGAAGTCCCTTTCTGAGTCTCCGTTTCCCCCAGGGGTTATTAAGGCCTCTTGCCTATGAGATGATGAAATCCCTGATGAAGAGTATTTATGAATAATAAAGGGTTATTTCAAGTGGAATGACATTTTGGCCAATTGGAATCTTCAATCTGTTGGAAGGTCTCACTGTAGTCTTTAATGGAAAGAGATGATCACCAGAAAACACATGGATACTAGGAATGTGTGTGTGTGTGTGTGTGTGTGTGTGTGTGTGTGTGTGTTGGGGGGGTGTCTTGTAAATTTCAGGCTATTTTGGAGTCAATTCACCTCCACATCAGCCTCCTATCTTTCTCATCTACCCTGAATGAAATCTACATCTAGATGCAATGAGAATGACTGTGGGCCCCGCAGTTAGGTTCACTGAGCTACAGTTACTTATGCAGAAAGTAAACCAGACTCAAGTTTTGGAAAGATTTTCAATATAAAGAAAGGACATTTTAAAAAATTTGAGTTTAACCCGTCTTTAACTAGAATATCTCAATGTCCCAAACCTTCAAACCAGTGAATTTGTATAGGACTTGGAGTCTAGACCACACAAGATGCATAGTACAAGTGTCATGATAGAGACCAGCATAGAATCAACACCTGATCCACCCCTGGCTTGGTTATATGCCATCTTGTAGCTACTTGGCATTGTTCCCTGTGTGTCAATCACTCCTCATAGCCCCTTCCCCAATGAAAAACTAAGCTCCTTTAAGGACTGGAACGTAGGTTATCCAATTTTTGTGCCATGCCTCAGCTAATATCAGAAGCTCAAAAATATTTATCAGTGGTTGACTGGAGAGTCATGAGACAGTATTCGAGACTCCTGGTTCACCACTTCCCTGGAGTCCCTGATCCCCACTGTATCGACTTCCCTGGAGTCCCTGATCCCCACTGTATCGTAATTCTGAACGTGGAATGATAACAGAGTCCAGGACAGAAATGCATGTCTGTGTTTGTTAAGTATGCTTTCATTATACGTCTGAAGAATGGATGCTTCTAATACAGTCTGTACAGCGCTTATCTGTCTGAACAGATGAAAAGCCATCTAATGCACATTGAATCGAATGGTTGGATTAGGTGATGATCTAGCCAGTTTCCCAAGGAGGCCACAGAATTCTGCCTCGATTGGGTGTCCTCAGAAATGGGTTAGAAGTTCTGAAGTGAGAGTGACTATGGATGCTATAGTCCTGCAATTATCTGACTCAATATGAGTTAAACGAATGCATCTTCTTTTCTGAATATATGTTCATTAGAGAAAACTTAGAAAATACAAACTAGCAAGAAAGAAGAAACTAAAAGAATACCTGTAACCCCTCCACCAGGAGATAACCACATTTAATTTACACATAATTATCTAGTGAGATTGAAATATAAATATAGACAATTTTTTTTAACAAAAGAGCTATTATTGACAACTGAAATCCAAGTACTTTCTTGTCTCTATGGTAAACAGTTGTGAGCAAAACATATATTCCTGTTTCTGTGCCAAACTATACCAGGACTAGGCACAAATAACCTGCTGCTTGCTCCAGAAAATACTTGCTTACTTATCAAGATCAACAGTTTGCTCGACAACGTTTGTTTCAAGACCGTACCTTACTGTGTCCATCAATCCAAAGCTGTTATGTCATAAATCGTTCAATCCCCACCAGTTCCCCACCTGGTGAGACGCATCTTATAATCAATCACTCAGCTCTGGCGTAAAGCCCGTGAACCTCCTCCTCCTGCAGCTTCCCCTTTCTGCTCTACTGCTAAGACTCTGTATTCTTCTTTATTGAAACAAATCTAATAAACTTAGCTTTTCTTAATCACGTTTTTCTAGTGTGTTTTTTTTGGTTTGTTTTGGTTTAGTTTGGTTTGGGTTTTTTTTTGGGGGGGGGTGTAATTGTCAGCTAACACTCTTTATACTGTTTTTCTAATGTTTTTTTCTTGCTTATGTATCAAGAACATCTTTCCAAGTCCCTTTTCATCTATGACATCATTCTTATGTATCATAATCCATTTAACCAATTCCCTATTACTTGGTCCTTAGGGTATTCCTAATTTTTTACTCTGATAATCAATGCTATAATGAAGTTCCGATTGGTGAGATTCTCTGTTACCTCTATTTTTTCCTTGGAATAAATTTCTGGAGGTGATTTGCCAAATCAAAAGACATGCAGATTTTAAGGCTCCTGATATATAGTATTGCTAACTTTGCCTCCAGATTGTTCCAACTTATTCTCTCACCAGAAGAATATGAGTGCTTATGTTTTCACATCATTGCCAGTATCGGGTTGTATTATTTTTCAATTCTTCTCAGTTTGAGAAGTGAAATAGATCTGACTGCTATCTATTTGTCTACTTGTTGAAGATCTCTCCCAAGTGCACAATTCCATTTTCTTTACTGACTTTAGGTTTTCTCTCTCTTGGAGAGCACAAGAAACTGTGCTCATGTCTTCCTCTGTAATTCAGTTGCTACATACCCATGAGGCTGCCACATCATGGAATGAGTTGAGTATAAACTGTTTCTTGAGGAAGTTGCTGATCCCCTTGTAACTTCTTGGTATAGTTTTAAAGTAGAAGGGGAAAAAATGTAGAATTCCTCCTTTAAATAAAAGAAAATTAAAAAATAAAAAACACATCCTTACTTGAGGCCACATAAAAGTAAGCCAAGTGTACACCCTGCCAGTATCGTCTTCAGGGTATTGGGAACATAATAGGGGAAGGTGTATTTGTGTGTTGGTGGTGGGGAAAGACAGGGGTCCTCGCTGGCTTGCAGCTTTGGAAACATTAGTATTGGGCTTGTGAAGTGTTATTTTCTACTAGAAATTTCCACAAGAAATTCTCACCATTCATTGAGCTTTTGACCTTCAGAATAAAGTTGGGCCCACCCTTAGGGAAGATGAGTGTGGATAAAGGAAAGAGAAAGGAAAATGGCAAGTTAGCAGGTCCCCCGCTGGGATTTGTAAAAGTGTGGTAGGAAAGTGACGAGAGAGAACCTGAAATCCAGGTCTGTATTTCTAGGGTAATGGTCTCCAAAGTACTGTGACATCTAAAATAAAACCCAAGAGACAGGCAGATCTTCGATCTTAAATCCTAGATTAATTAATGGGGAAAAGACACTTGACATTCACCCGGAACCAAAGGACTTTTGGAAAACGGTGGTCTTCAGTCTTTCCTTTCACACCCACCACATTCTCACGATCACATGACTCCTTGAGCACAATCGCTTATCACAGCGTCAGTGATTCTCAGAGGATTCTCAGAAAAACAAGCCCAGATAGTACTATCTGGCCCTTAATTTATCAAGATGCCATATAACCTGAAGACACACACTAGGAGAAAGATGAGGAATGGGGACAAGCATGAGACCCTAACTGAACCACTATATAAACAAAGACCGTAACAGGGCCAAGTTCAACATCTAAAAGAGACATGGAGCCCAAAAGCTATGATGTGGTTATTTAATTCTAGAAAAGGGAACTACGTGAGGGTGTTGCGAGGGGTAGTGAAAGGAGCAGTTAAAATGTAAATTGCCCACTAGACACTATTTTAAAATGCTTTTTTGGAGTACCTTACAAGGAGCTCCAAAGTCAGTAATAAAAGACCCTGGTCAATGGATCAAGGCAGAAAGCCTACTGGATCATCAGTGAGACCAGCTGACCCAGAGCTGCCCTGGGAGATGAAATGGAGAGACAGTGGGGAGGCAGTTCTTTTTCTTTTTAACTCTGTAAAAGTGAAGAAAGACAACATGGGCATCCTCACTTCCTCTTCTGAAAGACATTGTTATAAACAGAGACTCAAACACAAATAGGACTAATGGACCCAGGGCAACAGAAGGCAGCAAGAGGCATCTTGTGGGAGTGGGGAGGAGCCACTAGATACAATTCATGCTTAAAAGATGAGAATAAGCTTCCCTAAGAGGGGCTTTAAATGCACCGTATAAGCAAAACACAGCCCCAGTTGCACCCAGAGAATATTGAATTCTGAACTATTATTAGTTGCTGCTTCTCTGAGATACAGGCTCAAGGCTACTGTGGCCAAATAGACCAGCCAAATGCTAGGCTTCCTCTGGAACAGCCTTGGCCATGACACACAAAGCCTTGCCTCCCCTCGTGCAAAACCAGGGTGTGGTCCCTCCTGTCTACACTTCCGATGGCCACATCCCAAGGAATATTAATGACAGTAACAGCCACCATCTTGAAAAATGCTTACCCTTGGGTCCTTATGTGCTAAATAGTTATTGCAAATTCGTACAGCATTCCTGTAATGTATTCTTTTTTTTTTTTTGACGGATGGGGAATCTGAGGCCCACAGCAGTTAAGTCGCTTGTGTCCACAAGCCAGTAGGAGCTAGGATTTCAACCCAAAAGACTGGTATCAAGTCTTAGAGGTGAGGAAGACATACCAGAACAAAAAGAGTCATCCTTGATCTGAAAGGCAGGGATGTGACATGTTCATACCTCAAGTAATGAAAAATGGTGTGGGTTGAACACCAGGTAGAAGTGTCAACCAAGTAACACATAGTATGGGAAACCCTGAAGCAGCTAAAATTTAAAAATATATTGTTTAACAACGTATCTTGGAAACTGTTCTGTGTAAGTACATTGAAATCTCCCTCAGTTGTTGGTTTTACAGCTGCAGTTTTCATTGTATGGATATACTTTTATTTGTTGATTTATTTGTAAATATTTTTAACCGAAAAAAAATGCACACAGAAAAAGGCATGTAGTTCAAAAGTCATTACAATGAAAAATAGGTGACTTTCCTACCCTACACACTCTCACCCCCTTCCCAGAGGCCACCACCATTAGCAACTTTTTGTATTTGCTTCCGGAAATTTTCCATGTGTGTACACACACACACACACACACACACACACACCCCGTTGCACGTCAAGTTTTTTTATTTGTTTGTTTTGTTTTGTTTTGCGGTACGCGGCCGTCTCACCGCTGCACACACACACACACACACACACACACACACACACACACACACCCCGTTGCACGTCAAGTTTTTTTATTTGTTTGTTTTGTTTTGTTTTGCGGTACGCGGCCGTCTCACCGCTGCACACACACACACACACAGACACACACACACACACACACACCCCGTTGCACGTCAAGTTTTTTTATTTGTTTGTTTTGTTTTGTTTTGCGGTACGCGGCCGTCTCACCGCTGCGGCCTCTCCCGCTGCGGAGCACAGGCTCCGGATGCGCAGGCTCAGCGGCCATGGCTCACGGGCCCAGCCGCTCCGCGGCAAGTGGGATCTTCCCGGACCGGGGCACGAACCCGCGTCCCCTGCATCGGCAGGCGGACTCTCAACCACGGCGCCACCAGGGAAGCCCCTCAAGTTTTTTTTTTTTAATAGAAATACAGGATACATGGGAGTATGTGCATGCATCAAATTTATTTTATCAAAAATGGGGGCACAATGTTTTTATGTTGCATTTTTTTTACTTATATCTTGGAGACCTTTCCATATCAATACGTATTTCACATTCTTTGGAATATCTGCCTGGTGTTTCACTGTTTGAATGTAACTTAATTCACTTAACCAGTCTACATTTAATAGGCATTTAGGTCATTTCCAGTCTTTTGCTGTTGAAATAACGCTACAGTGAACTTCCTTGAAGGTATTTTTGAACATGTGTGAGAAATTTTTGTAGGGTAAGTTCCTTGTGGTATGCTTATCAGATGCTGGGGATGTGCATTTAATTAATTTATTTTAATTGTATGTCTTATTTTAAAGAGAAAACACACTTTGCGTGGTTCAAAAATTAAAATACTATAACAAAATAAATATTGGAAAATTTCACCCCCTTCCCTGTCTCTGATCATTTTACTACCTTCACCATCTGTAAGTAAAGACTTTAGTAGGTTCTAGTGAATCCTTCTAGACTGTTCTTTATTCAGATGCAAGAAAGTGAAAATATATCTATTCTTATCTCCTTCTCTTACCCCAAATACATACTAAATACACTATTTATACATTAAATTTTTTACTTAATGCATCCTACAGATCTTTTCATATAAGTACATAGGGCTTATCCTCATTATTATTATTTTTTTTACAACTGTGTATTACTCCATAGTGGAGATGTTCCATAACTTAATTAGTCCCCTTTTGATGGACACTGGAGTTATTTCCAAATTTTTGATGTTGCAAACAACACTGTAATGAATAAACATGTACATACCCCATTTTACACTCATAGGAATAGTTGTAGGAAAAAGCATATAGCATGCTACCTTGGTGTAAAATATTAAGGTGAAACAGAATTATATATCTGTGTTGGCTGGCAAATTTTTAATAATTCCTTGGAAGCATAAATAAAAAACTACTATTAATGTTCCTTGCTGGGAAGGATAGGAACTGAACGGAAGCAGAAAAGGTAGGAAGGAAAATTTTCTCTGTACACATTTTTATATGTTTTAATTGAATCATGTGACCATGCTACAGTGCTACCCACCAATTTTGAAAATTATGTAATATGTGTCAGAATCTGTTTATGACAGGTTCGGATGAACTCATAGGGTTTATTTTATTTTCTTTTATTTTTTTGCGTACATGGGCCTCTCCCGTTGTGGAGCACAGGCTCAGCGGCTATGGCTCACGGGCCCAGCCGCTCCGCGGCATGTGGGATCTTCCCGGACCAAGGCCCGAACCCGTGTCCCCTGCATCGGCAGGCGGACTCTCAACCACTGCGCCACCAGGGAAGCCCCATAGGGTTTATTTTTTAAAGCCAGACCATTCACGGCATCTTTAGGCTCCGGAAGCAAAGTTATAAATGGCCATAATGCTTCTCCTCCAGATTCAGCCCTTAGTGCTCAACCTGGCCTGTAGCATGACCATCCGCATCGATTGTCACGTGTTTTCTTCCCCAGGTGGTTAATTGAATATTGCTAGCATTAGCCCCTCTTCCTGGAACCCTAGGAACATTAGAAACACCAGCTAAGAGGGCCTTCTACAGAATTCAGTTAAGAACTGTAATCGATAGATAATACCCTTTATCACATGTAGATCGGAGCCAAGGTCAGGTGAAGAGATGATGCCTGGCTGTGGGGAATCCCAGGGCAGCCTTGGTTTGCAAGGCCCCGCCCACTTGGCCCATGTGATACGGAACCACGCACTGCTTTGTGTTTCATGCCCCACGGGTACCCCTTGAGGGAACCCCACGGACCTGCTCTCGCCTCAGTCCTCTTCTTGGCACCACTACTTCTGTGAGCACGCAACAGTCTCCCACCACTAGGATCTTCTGGAATGTTAGGACCACACACTGTAAGCTGGTGCTGCCTTGTTTGTTTTTCTCTAACCGTGCTCCCTCGTCAATGTCATGCTACAATCTGCCCAAGGTACTGGGGGGATTCAATCCATGAAGATTCTCTGATCATTTTTCTCCCTCTTCTCAGTCCTCCTCCCCCTCTTCTAAGAACACTTCATGTGACAATTAGGTCCCTAGTAGCTTCCCTGCCCCTTAGGTTTACAGCCCCCTTCTATATCTGTATTATAATTTCATTATACCTGAGTTTATTATACATTATATTACATCATACAAGATTATCTCTTTTTTGAAATTAAAGCCAAAAATAAAAAGCCATTGCCTCTATTAGAGGATGAACCCAAAGTTGAAGTGACAATAGATCCAATAAATCATATGAATAGCATCTTTGCTTTTTCACATATCCATGTGTTACGGGTTGAATTATGTCCCCCCCAAAAGATATGTTGGAGTCCTAACCCCAGGACCTGTAAATGTGACTTTATTTGGAAATAGGTCTTTGCAGATGTAATCAGGTTAAGATGAGGTCGTATTGGATTAGGGTGGGCCCTAATTCAAGATGACTGACAACCTTATAAGAAGATGAAAATTTGAACATAGACAGACACACAGGGAACACAGCCATGTGAAGACAGAGGCAGAGATTGGAGTGATGCTGCCACAAGCCAGGGAGCCACGAGAAGCCACCAGAAGCTGGAAGAGGCAAGGAGAGACTCTCCTCTATAGGCTTAGGGAAAGCAGGGTCCTGCCAAGGCTTGGATTTTGGACTTCCGGCCCTCAGAACTGCGAGGGAATACACTTCTGTTGTTTGAAGCCACCCAGACTGTGGTACTGTATTACGGAAGCCCTGGGAAATGAATAGACCATGCATCTGTTTCATTTCTAAAAAGGTCCTGTGTGTGCCCCTTCCCAAATCTGTTTCCACATATTCCAGCCAAAACGGGATGTCAGTCAAGCATCTTCAGAGAGGCTGTCTGGCTGCATCAAAAGTGGGATCTCCGTGTCCTGTGCCCTCAAGTCTGAGACCAAGTGGCCTGTTCATGTCACCTCCCTGGCATCCCCCCCCCCCCCCCACCGCCGTAAGCACTGGAGGGCATCTGCACTGAACGGGTGCAGGTGATGTCCTGGGAAGTCCCAGGAGATCAGAGGTCTGGCTCCATGAAGTTATTTTATGCATCATCCCACATCCAAAGGGCTTCTCAACCCTGTCATGCCCTGGCTCCAGGCAATTTGGAAAACACGTCTTCCTTTGCTTCCTTCCACCTCCTCCTGCGAGGACGCACCCACGCAGCTTTGTCCACCCCAAACGCCTTTGAGCTCTGCAGTGACGAAGGGCAGAGAAGACCCATATAGCATGCTACCTTGGTGTAAAATATTAAGGTGAAACAGAATTATATATCTGTGTTGGCTGGCTAATTTTTAATAATTTTCAAAGCCATTTGCTTGAAGAGCACCTGGAATATTTATTTAGCAGGTTCTTCCTTCAGATTTCCTTTCAGGTGATCACGGATTTGGCAGAGATGCCCTTGGCGAATCCTCAAAGAACACAAATCAAAACGCCCCATCCTCCCGCCCCATAATTACATTATCCAGTAACTCCCCGTGAGCCGGTGATAAGAGGAAATCTACCCAGTGGGTGCTCGACAGGTGGCCTTAAAAGGTTTAAATTGCCACTTGGAGCTGGGCTGATGCAAAGCGTCTGTGCAGGTGTGACTTGGGTGGATGGGGACAGGACACACTCGATCAGGACGCACGCCGAGCGCTGGAGGGGCTGGGCAAGTTTCTTCCCCGGGTTCACCTTTCTTTACTGACCCGGATGCTGAGGCAAAAGCCTGGGCAGCCTTAGGACGGTGGGTGGCACCCGGGAGAGGTGCTGGGGATTCTGCTTTCTTTGGCCACGTGGTACCATCTCGAACCACAGACCAATCCATGTCAGGACCTATTCCGACAAGACCCCCAAAGAGCCCCTTAGGGTGGTTTTAGAATTTCAAAAGGCTCAGCTCCCTTGGGACTTAACCTTTCAGATACTGTTCCAGCCAATTGGTCCCAGCCCTAAGCATCCATCTTCAGTTATGTTCCCCTCCTTTCATCCTGTGGAAATTTGCAGAAGTTCTTGTGCTATATTGGTTTCTTTAGGTCAGGACCTCTGCTCCCTCCCCAAACTCATGTTTTTATTATGTCTTCCGAATTTGGAGGGCCTCCCACCCGTCTTGGGCCATCTCCACACTCGAAGCTTCTTGACATGGCCTCATATTTCTTTTTCTCTATGCCGTGCATAGTCTCCTTAGGATACCTTTCTTCTGCCTCGGTGACCGCTGCCAGCTACCAGCTGTTTTACTGGGGCCACTTGTTAACACCCAGCCTTCTCCACGATTAGGAGCCACTCGAGGTCAGGGGAAGTGTTTTCCATTTCTCTGTGTTCCTGGCAACAGAACACTACATTTATCAAACTATATACTATTATTATTAAATGATACCCATTTAACTCTATTTATTAAGTACACTATAGGTACTTAATAAATGTTTCTTTTTGTCCAAGTAATCTTTGGTTTCTGTTTTGTTTTGTTTTATTGAGGGATAGTTGATTTACAACATTTTATTAGTTTCAGGCGTACAGCATTATGATTCAGTATTTTTGCAGATTATACTCCATTCTAGGTTATTACAAGCCTATAATTCTCTGTGCTGTACAGAATATTTGCTTATCTATTTTTATACATAGTAGTTTGTACGTGTTAATCCCATACCTCTAATTTGTCTTCCCCTCTTCCCCTCTCCCCACTGGTAACCACTAGTTTGTTTTCGATACCTGTGAGTCTGTTTCTGTTTTGCATATCCATTCATTTGTGCTGTTTTTTATTTTTATTTATTTTTTTGTGGTACGCGGGCCTCTCACTGTTGTGGCCTCTCCCGTTGCGGAGCACAGGCTCCGGACGTGCAGGCTCAGCGGCCATGGCTCATGGGCCCAGCCGCTCCACGGCATGTGGGATCTTCCCCGACCGGGGCACGAACCCGTGTCCCCTGCATCGGCAGGCGGACTCTCAACCACTGCGCCACCAGGGAAGCCCCTTGTGTTGCTTTTTAGATTCCACATAGCTACTACATGTTTCTTGATTGATCAGTTGGTAAAAGGGTTCCTCTCAGTGATGACACTCTACGCCTGAGCCAGGAGCCCAGCACTCAGCTCGCATCATTTCTCTGAGGCTTTCCTCTCCCATGTGCTGCAGCTCCACATCGGCTCATGAATTCCTGGAATGCTGAAAGAGACCTTAGAGTTTTCCTAAGGTTTATTACAGCAGGAGCAGCTATTGACTGAAATAAAGGATTTGAGGAACAAATATATTTGGAAAACACTGAGTGAAAGAAAATCTGAATGAGTCCTTCACTGTAGAACTTCTCTGAAGTGAACTTCTAATATTATATTAGCCCATGATATGCTAGGATGTGTTGGGAATCTCTGAGAAAGGAATAGAGTGCCATTTCTCAATGCCCTCTCACTGCACCCTCACAGTGGAACCCTTTTCTCTCAAAGCTTCCCCTTGGACTCGGTTCTGTGGAACTCACCGTGGGACCCTGACCCACCACAGGCCCCTCTGCAGGTGGGAATTCACATCCTTGGATCACAGCGCCAACCCAGCAGTGAGGCTGCCTGCCTCCGGCTCAGTCTCTCCATCTCACTCAGGCTCCATCTTGATCTGCTCCACCACTTCTGGCCACACCACTAATTTAGCGCTTTGCATGGTTGGTCGTGTATGCACTTCTGTCTAGAACGAAATTATAACTTTCCTAAAGGGAGGGGCCATTTCAACACTCTCCTCATCTCCTCCTGAGTGCAGAGAGTCAGGCACGGGGCCAATATACTCTGACCGAAGACAGAACGGCGAAGAAATGAGTGAGGGAGGTAAAAGTTTATCACAGTGTTTTGAAAAGGGATCTTATATACCTCTTTGGGGACTAGAATAGATGCACCATCATTATTCTGTGTTCCACTAAACAGGAAAATGCTTTCCATGACCTCACCATGATACTTCCCCATCATCAACTGTAAGGAGTGCCCTAATTTCAGGGCTGTTAAAAACAAATCTGTATCGTAAAACATTGATGAAATACAGCAAAGACATTTACTCAAAGCAAAACTCAGTTCTACAGATAACCTCGTTCCACTGGAAACTCATTTCGAAATTTCCCAAAGCCTCCGAGTAGGAGAGGAGTGGGCAGGGAGTGGGGAGAAAGAAAGGTCTGTAGTCACAGGGCTAAAGAAGGACAGTGAAGGGAATTCTGCCAAAGGCCAAAGTTGTAAGTGCCTTGAGGTTTTCAAGGGTGGTGACCATTGCCGTTGGGCGGACTCCAGCTGAAACCCAAGAGGCAGGGCACACAAATGGCATCACTTAATCTGAGATCGGTAATGACATGTTTGTATTGGATGGAAGGGATGCCATTGTGGCTTCAGTGCAGTGGTTGGGTTGTTGTGGACGGAGGGTGGGGAAATGTGTGTCCTGGGTACAGTTGTGCTGTGGCCCTTGGAAGCTAGCCAAGAGGGTTCGTGGGTGTTTCTTGGTAGTTGGGAGTCTCTGGGTTAAAAACATTTTCTCAAACAACCTCAAACAAAAGCAGCAATTGCTCATTCTGAACCTGCGAACCAGAGGCTGAGACTGACCTGCCAATGGCCACGGGGTAATGCTCTAGAGTTGATCTGAACATCTTCACTATTTTTTTTTTTTTTTTAACGGAAGGCTTCTTTCTCTGACTGTGTAAACACTGGGACCAGAAGTCATTTCCCCATTGCCAGAACACTGTCCAAATTCACGAGTTCGACGTTTCAAACCAGACCCATGGCCTCAGCGGTTAGGTTGGTTTTCCTTTGGCCAAACACAACCTTCTGCACTTGGACAGGGCAGCCTGGGGTAGAAGGGCACTTACAGGGCTTCTTCAAAGGGACTCCAAAATCTTCTGGGAGAGAAAAGAACTCTTTCCAGAGGGATATTCGTGATTAAGTGCAAATGAATCTGAAACACATGGATCAAATTTCCCTGAAATTACACACAGTTTTAAAAATTAAGGGGGGAAAGGGAATGGGTTTTCTGGTAACCCCAAAACATCTGAAGAAGAAACACACACTCGGGCACACAAAAATAAACCAAACGATGGTGTCTGAGGGCTCCTATAAATGCAGGCTTCAGCTGAACTTGTCCTTGAGTTAGGCTAAGGCCTCTCCTTGGAGCGGCTAACATCAGCGAACACGAGAATCTGGGGCTGGGAGCCCATCTGCCACTGAAATGCCCCAAAATTTTGAAGAGGGAGTCAGGGCAGCCGGGGAATAAAGCCCATTTTCTGTCCGTTAAGCCTCTCCATTAGCTACCTTTACCTTTATGAACGTTGTCAAGATTTGGGCTTTAACATACATAACTTTAAATCAGTAATATCCTTCGTGGTTCCATGATTTGCTGGCTCCATATGTAACCCCTTGGCCCGTTAAATTGGCTCCAACTCAGATCCCATGGTTCCTGTCCTTTCAGCTCTCTTTTTGCTGGGAAGGGGCATGGAGCAGAGGAGTGGGCAGGCAAGAGACATGAGAAGAAGCTAGAGAAAGAAGAAAAAACGGAATTCCTTCTACTGAAATTTCTCAATGTGGAACTCATTGTCTGTACTGGCTTTGAGGCAGAAAAAAAAAAAAAAAAACCTAAGAGTTTAAATATTTGTTGAAGTCTGGATTTCTCCCTGCACCCGTCCCCAGCAACCCCCACCCCCACCCCGCCCCGCCCATTCCCTCTTGTAAAATTAGAGCTGAAGCTAGCAGTTCACATCTCGCTCTTGAAATGTCACCAGCAACACTGCTATTATTCTGATTTTCTGGGCAACGCCCATCGGTTCCCGGCTGCAGCTCAATTAAGCGAACTCCGCTTCTCTCCGCTCCGGCTTGACAGCTGCATTGAATTTGGGTTCGTGGGGTGATTTATCGGGCCCGCTGATGTCCAGCCACGTGATTCTGGAGTGCAAAAAACCCTGGAATGCACCAAGAAGCAATATATGCATTATTAATAATAATAATAATAAAGATAAATGTCAGCCCCAAGTGACTCCGGTGACCCCTGCCACTCCATTTAACATTTTAACGGTGGCGTGTGGCCCCTGCGTGGCACTCGGTTCTGTCTGGTGCCTTCAAGGAGGCTAAGAAAAGGTTATTTGTCAAATGCTGGGTCAGAGTTGGAGGGGGAGGGTGGGTATTTTTAAAGCTCTAGGTCAGCCCAGCCCAGCTGCATTCCTGTCCCTGTCATTGAAGGAGCTGAACTTTGTCACATTATTAAGCTGTCAGCAACACCAGGGCGTTGTTTAGATTTCTGGTGGGAACTCCTCACACATGCTCCAGGGCTCCATGGGGATTTTATCAACACTATTGTAAAACATGCACAAATGAGCTGTGCTGGAATTGCCCTGGGAAGACCCGGCTGCCAGGCCTCATCGGGCGGCAGTACCAGAGCCGGGCTCTTGTGCTACCCACAGCACCCTCCCCAGAGCCCTCTGCAAACACCCATGCGTGGCAGGTCCCTCCTTTCTGCTGGGTCCCTTCTTCCTGAGTGCTGATGGTCGAGAGTCCTGCTGTGGCCTCAGCCAGACTGGACACGGAGAAGCTCTGAGTTCCGGTTCATGTGGCGCTGATGTGGCCCAATGGGGCTGTGGTCCAAGTCCAAGTTCAGCTTCCCCGTTTATCTCTTTCCCCCCACAGGCCAGTTCCTCCCTCACCCCTGAGAGCCGAACGTTCCCTCATTGTTCATCTTCCAGTCTGGGAGCCGGGAAACCTCCGGATACAAATTAGGGAGGTTGAATGGTCAAGAATTATGGGGTAGGGTAAGACAGGAATAAAGACACAGACCTACTAGAGAATGGACTTGAGGATATGGGGAGGGGGAAGGGTAAGCTGGGACGAAGTGAGAGAGTGGCATGGACATATATACACTACCAAACATAAAATAGATAGCTGGTGGGAAGCAGCTGCATAACACAGGGAGATCAGCTCGGTGCTTTGTGACCACCTAGAGGGGTGGGATAGGGAGGGTGGGAGGGAGGGAGACGCAAGAGGGAAGAGATATGGGAACATATGTATATGTATAACTGATAAGCAGAAACTAACACACCATTGTAAAGCAATTATACTCCAATAAAGATGTAAAAAGAAAAAAGATAACATTAAAAAAAAAGAATTATGGGGTGCTGTATTCACAGGGGAAGGGCTGTATTCACAGGGGGCTGGAATCCAGAGTTGGGCTTCAAATTTTAGCTCTCAGCAACAAGACTCCAGGCAAGGGGCTCAGGGCTGGGGGTTTCCAGCAGCCCTCAAATCACATCACGGCGCGCAGCCCACACTTTGCGTCCATATGGAGCTGCCGCCAAATAGGGCATAAAGGGGCGGGGAGAGGACCAAGGGCAAAAATGAGCAGTATGATACTAACACACCATTGTAAAGCAATTATACTCCAAAAAAGATGTTAAGGGCTTCCCTGGTGGCGCAGTGGCTGAGTCCACCTGCTGATGCAGGGGACACGGGTTCGTGCCCCGGTCCAGGAAGATCCCACGTGCCGCGGAGCGGCTGGGCCCGTGAGCCATGGCCGCTGAGCCTGCGCGTTCGAAGCCTGTGCTCCACAACGGGAGAGGCCACAACAGTGAGAGGCCCGCGTACTGGAAAAAAAAAAAAAAAAAAAAGATGTTAAAAAAAAAATGAGCAGTAATGAGAACACCTGCAAGGACAGTCCAGAATCCCTGAGGTCTTTATAAAGCTAGGAAAGCATTGTTCCCAGCACACACCACAGCCAACCCCACTACTGGAAGAGAAGAAGGGAGGACAGCCCGGGACTCTTGGGATCCATTTAAATAGCTGGCTAGACTTGAGCAGGGTGAAAAAACCCTGTCCCCTATTGGCTCTGTGACCTCAGACCACGGCCATCTGTACAGTAGATATAGAAGAAGCACGTGCCTCGTGGGCTGTTGTGAGGACCAGACCAGATAACGGAAATATCAATGTTGATTATACTCCGCCACACTGGTATTTTAAAGAAAGCAGATCTGGGCCCTGGTGCTCCTTGGTGTGTCTGGCTTATCCTGCTCTGACTTGGGGCTGTGTTGCTAACTGGCTCTGTGAACTTGGGAAATGACCCTCTGACCAGCAAGGAAGTTGCCCTCATGACTCAGTCCTCCTGTAACGTCTGTGATTCTTTTTCAACTTGCGTGATCAAAAACAGCACGAAGGAGTCAGAGCCACTGTTCAGAACCCCGGGTCCACATGGGACCGAAACCACGTGGGCAGTGACACTCGCACAACTGAGCACCCCTTAGCACGCCTAAGTGACAACACACGGCCACTTCACCGCCCCTTTCCAGGGCACACAACACGGGGGTGGTCCCCGCAGAGAAGTGGAAAAGATCGTGTACCCGCTCAGAGGATTCTTTTCCACATAAGAAGAGCCCCAGATCTTTCTCCAGACTTTCCACTGCCGACAACTTTGTCCATCACCTGGCAAAGAACTCCTCAGGGATGGGACGCTTCTCCTAACAAGGTCCCTCGTGACCACTGTGGGGCGCCTGTTAACAACCTCATTAGATTGGGTTTGTCAGACGGATGCTCTGGGCACATCAGGTAGAAGCCACAGGCCTCTCCCAAGACACGGAAGGCATTACGATTTCCCCTCCTTTCAAGTTTGTGGAGGTGGATATTGTTAATGACAAGCGAAGATGCTACCACGTTTATTGACAAGCAAGGCAAATCATCACTCGTGGGCACGAGACACCGAGAGACTGGGACAGGTCACTGATGCATCGTGGTTCAGAGTTAGGATTTAGGTGGAGGGACACAGAGCTACGTCCGGGTCTGCCATCATGTGACCCTCAGCAAGCCACTTCCGCTCACCAGACCTCCTCCTCAATTCAGAACGGAAAGTATGAGGATGCACCTGCCCTCCTTAAAAGGCTCTGGGGACTAGGAATAATAAGTGGAAGTGGGCTTTTAACAACACCCGTCTCCAAGAGGATTTCATAAAACAATACACCTAAAGTTCTTGATACAGAGGTAGGCATGCAGTAAGAGCTCAATAATTATTGGCTATTGTTATCATTGTCAATCTGTCTCCTTTCTAGGTGTAGTTAGTGCTGGATGCTGAGCTGGATGCCATGAAAATATTATTTCACTGAATCCTCACAACTTGACGGGGACTGTATTATTTTGCACATTTTACAGGTGAGGAAACTGAGGCTCAAGAAGATAGTTTCTTTCTCAGGTCCTCTAGATGGGGCAGAGATTCATACCCACGCCCTCTAACTCCCAAGCTGGTGCTCCTTCATTTCTAACTAAATAGAGTAATGTGCACAGACATACAATATTGTTGATAACTCTTACCAGTATTATTTCACCAAAGACCCTGGCTTCCTAGTATAATGTCTATCAGTTAGGATTCCATTCATTTGGCCACATGCAACAGGACACTCAGTTATCAGTGGCCCAGGTGATAAAGGCATTATATTATTTTACACAAACACAAGGATGGAGGAAGGTGGTGCTAGGTTCAGCAGCTCTGTGAAGTCGGAACACCAAGGAGCTCGGTTGGCATTTCTCTGCTTCTCTGGTCTTCCCCCTCATTTCTGCAAGATGGCTGCCAAAGGGCCAAACGTCACATCTTCACACCACAGCATCCCAACAAGGAAGGAGGGGAGGGGTCAGAAGAGCTTTTTCTCATGCAACTTCCTTTTTTGTTATTATGAGAAAAATCTTTTCCAGAGGCTCCCAACAGAGTTCTAGTTATGTCTTATTGGCTGAATTGAGTCAGTGGCAAGGGGAAGAGAATGGCTGTAATTGAACTAGAACAATCAAATCCATATCCTGGGACTTCATGAAGAAAATTGGAGTTCTGGTTAGCAAGGGGAAGGGGGAAAAGTCAGCAGTATTGGGTGGTCAGCGATTCCTTTACATAGTATTCAAGCCCCGACTCCCTTCCCTACCTCATAGCCCACTCCCCTTCTCATCCCCACCTTTCATTGCTCTCCCATCGGACCCTGCTCTGGCCAGCCAGTCTCCTCATTACTTGACCCATATGCCATGCTCAGGCCCACTTGCACATTTCTTCTCTTGGAGTTCCCTCTGTTTACAATATCTTTCTCCTATACCTTTGCCAATGAAAATTCTATTCTACAATCAAGGACCGTCATCATTCATATTCATCCCCCATAAATGCAGTCCACACCAGTGTTGCTTTTTTATAAACTTGGGAACATTTAGAATTTGAAAGAAAGGGTGTCTAGCATGGTGGTTAAAAACAGGGACTTTACACCGCTACCCTGAAGGTATTTGATTCCTGCCTATAGTATCTACCAGCTGTGTGACCTTGGGCGGGTCACATGGTCTTTCTGGGCCTCAGTTTCCTCATCTGTCAAATGAGATTAATAATGGCTTCTACCTCACGGGGTTGTTGTAAGGCCTAAAGGGATTAATGTAAATGACATTAGAGCAGCGTCTGACGCGTGGCGAATGCCATTTGTATACGCTCACTTTACTATTAAACTATCCCTTTCATTACTTAAATCCTAGGTTACAAGACTGAAGGAGGATATCCAGATCTATCAATTCACATGGTAGTTATGTGGATTGAGGTCTAGAGTGTTTAAAACGGATATTTTCAAGGTCACAGGAGCAATTACGTACTGCTGGCAGGTCCTTGAACTACAGACATTTTGGTGCCAAGGGTGCTCTTTCGGAAACTTTGTAAAATGTTTCTGGACCTCTGGATCTGGGTTTCTCGAAGCCTGGGACTTCACCCCCATCAGAATCCTCATCAGAATCCTCTGGGTGCTTATTAAAAGTTATGATTCCTGGACCCCATTTCAGATTCTCTGAATAAGAGTCTCTATGAGTGAGGCTCACATCTGCTATTTGAACAAACTGTCCAGATGTTTTATGAACCAAAGCTTAGTACCTGCTGCCAGAGGGGTTGGCATTTCCTCCAGGGAAGACTCACATGGACAAGACCTAGGATAGGGAGAAGGATATCACTAAGGACCCAGGCAGACCTCCATGGAGATGGGAAATTACAACTTAGCCAGGAAGGTGCAAGGTAAGGATCTCTTGGGTCTATTTCATCGCTCTCTGTCAGAGCCCCGTGGGATTTTAGAGACTGAGAAATTTGTCCAATGCCGTGAATTTTCTCAAAGGAATCATCTTGGGGAAGGAGACAAGATGGGAAGGGGCAACTCTCCTGAGACCTGTTTTATGACCCAGCTCTCAATCTTGGGCATTTTGTTCCAGGGCTAATTCATGGAAAATGTCACTGGAGAAGTCTGACACTTGGAGGACAAATGGGCTGAAAGACCCTTGTATTTGTTTTCTTTGGTACATAACAGGTCACCACAAACTTCACAGCTTAGGAAAACATACATTTATTATGTCACGGCTCCTGTGGGTCAGGAGTCTGGGCACAGCTCAGCTGGCTCCTCTGCTTCAGAATCTCTCACAAGGCTGCAAATGAGATGTCATCTGGGGCTGAGGTCTAACCTGAAGGTTTGACCGGGAGGAATCTGCTTCCAAGCTTACGTGGTTGTTGGCAGCATTTAGCTCCTTACAAGTTGTTGGATTAGGACCTTGGTTCCTTGTCAGCTATTAGTGGAAGACTTCTGAGAGTTTCTGATCATAGGGGCAACTTCATCAAAGCCCACAAAGTTGTCTGCTACCAAGAAGGAAGTGACAACCTTTGTAACCTAATTATAGAAGTATAACCTGATCATATAACCTAATTAACATGGCTGTATTCTATTGGCTAGAAGCAGTTTACTCAAGGGAAGGGGAATATACAAGGCTCTGAAAACCAGTACATGGGGATCATTGGGAACCTCCATGTTGAAAATTTTCTCTCTCAGCCAAAGTGGGTGAAACCATTGGAGAGAAGTGTGGATAATGTAAATACATGATGTGGGCAGGATTATATTAATCCATATATACCACCTCTCAAATTACTTTACTGCGTTAGCTAATCTCATATTTATTCATGAAATATTATTGATGAGGGTATAGCAGTAAGTATTTCCAGGCAAACTAGATGTATAAAACAGGGGACTTCCGCCAAGAGGATTTTAATCCAGAAGGAGAGATAAATTATTTTAATACTTGCTTTTAAATTCTCCCTGCCAAAATCCTCACTCTGAAGCCACTTCTGGGAGTAAGAGCACAGGATCTCCTAAAGGTTCCTATTAAATGCAAATATATTATCCTTGGACAGAGAACAGAAGTGATGCATTATATTTCAGCAAGATTTGGCTAACAGTCACAGAACAGGTGTAAGCAGAAACACCAACTCAGACATGGTGACAGACTGATGGGGACAATGTGGTCCAGGCCTTGGGGGGGGCTATAGAAGGGCCTCTTTCTGACTGGGGAAGGGGCTGTGACAGCAAGTGCTGGAAGGGAATAGGCAAGCACACTACCAAATAGACATTCTTCACCAACAATTCCGTCCGGGGCGGACTCAAGTTTCAGCCAACAAAAAGTTAGCCAAGAAAGGTGCTTGGTAAAGTGTAAAATCCTTTAACCAATACCCTCCATTTCCAAGCATTATTAATGCAAAAGGAAGTATAAAAGGAGGGTCAGTCATTACTTTCACGCACCCAACAAGCTTTTATTGAATGCTCTCTCTGTGCAAAGCATGGGGGCCCTGTCTCTGCTCCTGTGCAACTTTTTGTGGGACCACAAGCAAGGTAGCTCCACGCTTCCTTGTAATACTCAGGGAGAGTTATTCTATAGCTCCCATGGGAATCTGCAAAATATGGCCCCAGTCCTCCTTTCACGGAGCTCTCCTGGAGAGAGCAATGAGAGAAGCCAGCCTGACATTTCTAAAGTGGGAGCCTCAAGTGAAAACCTCTTCTTGGAAAGACAGCAGGAAGGGAGGAGCCTGGAGGTTTGGAAACAGCATTTGATAACAATAGCAAGGGGACTGCTTTTTTGAGGGATTTAAACATGTGCACTGAACTCTAATTGGTGTGGGAGAAACTGGGACGTAGAGATGAATGAACCATCTGTTGGAAGAAGGCATGATGCATGCCTCCCAGTACCAGGCCAGGGCCAGTGTGCCAGGCTCACTCCAGGCCAGGGAGGTGGGAGGGACAGATCTCTAGCTGAGGTTCCTCAGCAGAGTCAACTGCTTTGTGATCTCCAAAAATCACGTTGGTAGAAGAGAGGAGAGAATGTTTGCCCTGTGCTCCCCGATTCTTGTTCTAAGCAGCTGAAGTTCTTTATTAACACGACAAGATCTCTAGCCCACATCCAACCATGTTTTAACCTTGCCTATATTGGTCCTTCAAGTTCATGACAACTCATGGAAACCCCTTATGCAAACGAAGAGTGCCCAAACCAATGGCTCTGACCTAGACTAGCCTTAGGAGCGTCGGGCCATTGTCTTGGTGTTCAAGGACTCTTGACATTCAGCTCATTCTGTGCAGCAGGCATGGCGGAGATCCTCAAAGATGGACATTCAGAAGCTCTGGCATCTAGAATGGACATCTAACCCCAAGGGCTCTAGAGGGAAGAACTGGAAATTTCAACAGAGATTTGAAAACTTAAGGCCCTGATCACAATGCAAAACTCGGGGCCAAATGAGGTAAAAAGGTGTTTCTCTATTAGCGCCAGAATAACTTCTCTCTCTCAAATCTTACCTTCTTCCGTAGATGCTGAGTGACAAAACTTCGTGGCAGCTGGGGAGGAGAGACACAATCTGAATAGGTGGAGGGTCTCTTCCTGAGACTGTGCTCATGGTCTTCCTTTGTATTTTAGTTTCTCTCCGGATCTTAATATTTGTGATCTTTATACTATCAGAGAACAAAGACATACGTAACAGATGTCAATTTACTATGATGAGTTTATGTAATATTATGATCCGTTTTCTTTCACATTTCTAACGTTTACCCCTTGCCCCGCAATCATTTTTCTTCTGACGCATGAGGACACTACGTTAAGAATCACCAGGGTGGCATATATCCGGACAAAACTATAATTCAGAAAGATACATGCACCCCTATGTTCATAGCAGCACTATTCACAATAGCCAAGGCATGGAAACAAACTAAATGTCCATCAACAGATGAATGGGTAAGGAAGATGTGGCATACGTGTATATATATATATATGTAATGGAATACTACTCAGCCATAAAAAGAATGAAATAATGCCATTTGCAGCAACATGGGTGGATCTAGAGATTATCATACCAAGTGAAGTAAGTCAGAAAGAGAAAGACAAATACGATATGATATCACTTATATGCGGAACCTAAAATATGACACAAATGAACCTATCTATGAAACAGAAACAGAGCCACAGACATAGAGAACAGACTTGTGGTTGCCAAGCGGGAGGGGGATTAGGGGAGGGAAGGATTGGGAGTTTGGGGTTAGCAGATGCAAACTGTTATGTATAGGATGGATAAGCAACAAGGTCCTACTGTATAGTACAGGGAATATCCTGGGATAAACCGTAATGGAATAGAATATGAAAAAGAATGTATATATATGTATAACTGAATCACTTTGCTGTACAGCAGAAATTAACACAACATTGTAAATCAACTATACTTAAAAAAAAAAAAAGAACCGCCAGGGTGGGCAATTGATACGTGAGTACTGGGAGGGAGAAGCGTGGGCTAGGATGTAGAGGGGCTACTCACCCACTTCGAATCCCTCCTGCCCCCTTGAAACTATACTTATGAGCAGGAGAAAATCTATCAGATTGGCAGAAAAGTTATTAGAAAATGAGGAATCTCTGAATTTTAGAATAAAGGAGCCACTTAGAGATCCTCTGCTACAATCCGTTCTCAGAAGCCAAGAAAGGATAGGGAATGTACCCAGGTCACAACAAAGAGCGAAACTAGGATACAATGCCAGGTGTGTCTGGCTCCCAAGCTTAGATTCTTTCTCCATGCTGAGCCACCCCTGAGATGCTCAGACACTGACACCACAGAGGGATTCAAGCGTCAGACCCATTTCTCCTCAGGCCACTTGCAAAGGCCACTTTCTACCTGAGAACATAAATGTCTGTCCTGTCCTACAGTGGGTAGCATGTCCTAATTCCTGTTGTGTCTCTTCCCTGGTTTCCCCCCACCCCCTTATGTCCAGCGATTCCCTGGGCCCCAGTGGACAAGAAGAGGCTTGTCCAGTTGAGTTGAACCCCATGGTGGCCAAGTCCCCACCCGCCTCCCTTTTGTAAATTTCCCTGTGCTAATCTTATAACAAGTTACACACACGTATGCAAAGAAATGAGCAATAGTTAACAAGAAGAATCTCAGTTGAGGGAAACGTGAATGTTTAAAAAGCAAAGAATATATTTTAGCTCATAGAGCGGGGCTGATCTGGAAATAATCTGGTTTCGATATGCCTCTCGTGTAACCCTTCGAAAATATAAGACCCTTGCAGAACTCCCTATCTCTAATTTCTTTTGTTGCAATTTTCCAATAAAATCTGGCCCTGGCCCAAGTTCTCAGAGGACTAATAAGGATAAGAATGTCCCTGATTTTCCTTCAAAATGAGAAATCATTTCAACGTGAGGAGTTCGGCCGCAGCTGGCACCATCCCCCTGGGTCTCTGGATTTCAGGAAAAGGGACCCGGGCCTCTTTCTCTGGCCATCCCAACAGCCTTCCAGACTTATAATTATTCAGTCAGCAGCCCAGAATTGTGGCCTACTTAGTTTTCCCTAAAAGCACTTAAGGACAGTTTAATGAAAGGAAAGAGCAGCAAAGAAAGGGGGAAAATGCTTTTTTTAGGAACAGAACAAAATATCATGTTTTCTTCTCTTTCTCTCTTTTTTCCCTTTTTGCAATATTTCTCCTCAGAGAAAATTATAGTCTTGAAAGCCAGCAATGGGCTCTGTATGTTTTGCTTATTACAGTGGTTGAAACGAGCACCACGGATGATGGAGTATCATTATAACATTCTTGATACCCCTGATATATTTGTGCAAACATAGTTGTGGGCGATGCATGTACAGCGATGAGCCTGTGCTGTCTGGAGAAGTCTCTCCCCATCCTTGTTTATTCACACAGCTTCCCGCCTTCCTCTGGAATCCATCCTTTGTATTCCTTTGTACAGCTTCTGTCTCTTCGAGCTCCCCTTTTCCTGAACTTACCTTCTTTCCCACCTCCCTAGAGCAGCATCGCGATGTTTGGGTGCCAAACAATTTGCAAAGGAAATGGTTCGAGTTAGAAATGGAGTAAGATGGAGGCTGTAACCACAATGTAGGATTTCGGGTCGTTACCACTTCATTTCCTCTGGTTTGCATCTGTGCCTTTCTCGATTTTCTGTTCCTGTCTACAGGATCCCAGCAAGAGGCCCCCGTTTCCTAGCCGGTGGAGCGGGAGGGCGTCTAAGAGACAAAAAATCGAAAAATAAAAGCATAATACCCTTCAAAGGCAATATTGCAGAGCACTGAGTCAAATGCTTTTGGTACAATGAGGAATAATACCCTCCTCCATTCCACTCCTTGCTCTAAAAATGTTTACAATGTGCAAAAAAGGAAAACAGGAACCATTAATAAGGCCAGACAGGTCAAGGGCCGTAGGAGTTCAGGAAATAAGGGCCCTCTGAGGGCTGGAAGATTCTAGGAAGGCTCCATGGAAGAGCTGGCCCTGAAGGATGGATGGGGCCCAGGAAGAGCAGTGAGAAGTTAGGAGAACTTTTCAAACAGAAGAAGCCGTAAACTTTAAAAGCATGTCACTCACGGTTGTCCTGTGGGTCAGTTCAACACTGGAGGGCTGGTGCGACATTCCATAAGAACACTTTCTAAATAAGCATTACTTACATTCTAGATGGACTAATTTGCCCACTTCGTTGGCCTCTGGTGCCAATCTTTTGAGTTCGAGCCTTCTTCTTAAAATCTAGTGACTGCTTAGTTATTGGATTCTATCTGTCTGTGGACACAAACACTTTGGGATTCTGACAAAAGTTATGGACTGTTTCCCTAGAAGAAGTCACATGAACACAAAATGATGCTTGTAATTTCAAGGGCTTCCAGAAGCCTCTTTATGAAACCCAGGTGAAAATGCCTGGACTAAACCATCCCCGAGACAGAGATTGACTTTGACTTATCATGGTAGCCTGATGTGCAGAACACACTAGTTGGTCACTGAAGGTTGAACGAATAGGAATGAATTCTGTGTTCCCCCACACTTTTTGGCCCCCGGGACTTCCGTCCATCTGCCCTCCTGGGGCCACAGACTCAAGTTCCCTGCTGATCCGGATGTCAGTGTGGAAGACTCTCACAGAACCTGCCCATTGTGCTTCCAGCTCCTATCCTGGTATCCAAGAACCTGTCCTTTTCTTGAATCCATCTTCTTATTGTTCTGGGCCCATCTTGCATTTTATCTCCTGAGGGCTGGGCTCTCTCTGCCATCTAAGGTAATAGTTAAAGGGATCCATGTCAACATGATAAAGGAAGAGAAATAGACAAGCCTCTCCTTTCTCTTGTTTCTACCGGACCTTAATCTTACTTTCTAGTCCTGAAGTGCCTCTGGTGAGAGGAACTGAAACCTAGTGGAATGGGGTGTATCTCCTGGGAAGGTCAGAGAAGAAGATGCTTTGTGGCAGGAAGAAGCTGGTCGCCCTCTCTCTAGTCATACTCCACGTTAAGAAAGATGATCCAAAATTTGGAAATAACACAAAAGATGACTGAGTTCCCTTTTGGAGTCATACTAGAGCACTGCCTCACAAGCCTTGATTTTGTCCTGGGGATATAGCCTTTTTGACTTCTTATTTAATACCGATTAAGAGCCCGGACTTTGTAAAGTTAGTTGTTAATTTATAGAAGATTGATAGATGACACATAATTTTTATCTGGTAGAGATGTAAGTGAAGTCTGTCTAATAAAAAACATAACCTCAAGGGATAGAGTTGTACGGTCCTGTAGGACATGACCTAATTTTGTATTTAAAGGGTCTATCTTACTTCATCAAACTGTCTTGCATTGACTATATATACTGCAGTCTCTTTCATTCTCTTGTAAAGTAGTTTTAGCATCCTGCAGTTTTCTTGATGAATGAGTTCAATGAATCTATGAATTCACTCTACAGTTGTATGGGAATTACGAGTTTTTTTTTTTTTGAAAACTCTCAGCTACGTCTCAGCTGTGGGCAGAGGCCAATGTCAGAGGTATTTTAAGACCCAGAATGCTGTAGGGCAGCACTTCTCAGACTCTAGTGGACACACGAATCACCTGGGGACCTTTTAAAATGCAGATTCTGATTTGGTGGTTCTGGAGTGGGGCACTTCTCACAAGCCTCCCAGGGATGCCCGCTATGCTGGGCCATGGGCAACCCTTCACTGAGGCTGTGGAATGTACATAGTCTTCACCAAAGACTGGATGGATCTGTAAATCTGCGTCCCCACCTCCACCCACCACCCCCTGCCCTTCGAAAGGCACAGCAGAACCAACCCAAGAGACAGCCCTGACTACCAAAGACCTGGGCTTGGTGGAGAGTTTCTGGAAACTTTCTGGGGAGGTTCAAGTGTGTGTAGAAGGGAGTGGGTAGGAGGGTGGGGCAACCAAAAGGAAATGAAGTGATTCATGCTCAACTGCGATTGCATGAGCATTAAATACAATCAGAGGGAAACCCAATCTCCCTATTGCAAAGGGCAATATCCAACTTGGAGCGCTGCTCTCCAAGCAATACAGCCCCCTCCCTCTCCTGACGGACCCACCCAGGCTCTTCCCCAAGGAGCCCTCAGGGCTGTCAAATGCATGGGCAGTGCTCAGACTTCGTGTTTTCCATGGCAGTTGAGCTCTTTCACCTCCTCTGGGAGGAGAGGTGGGTCCCTTTGGTTTTCAGTGGGCACATTTCAGTACGTTGGTGCCCTGCCTCCGCTCTGCTACATGCTCTCTTACATCATGATGCACTCTCATATTTTTAATCCTGCACATTTCTTGGAAACACACAGATCTCAGAGACTCCAAGAAACACACAATCGGTTTAGTTCACTCCTACCCCTGGGCCTCTACGAAATCGAAGAGGTATCTGTTTCCAGAGAGAATGGAAAGCTTCGATTCTGGAGCTCAAAGACCTGCTGGTGGACTGCACTGCACTGTAATGAGGAGAGAGAGAGAGAGAGAGAGAGAGAGACAGAGACAGACACAGAGACAGAGACAGAGAGGAAGAAAAGGGGAGAGAGGAAGGAAGGGAGGGTGGGAGGGCATTGTTCATAAAGCTAGATTTATTCTGTGAAAAAGATGTCCTTTATTCTGAGCATATGTTCTCTCTGTCTTTTTTGGAGGTCATGTTAGATATCTTCATTGAGATGATATTGGTAGTAAGATGACAGATTTTGTGTTGCTTTGCTTTTGCTTTTGTTTTTTATGTCCTTGTTCAGTAAAATAAAGAAGTTGGCAATCCCATGTTAGTCCTCCAATTTTGGGGGAAACTGTTCTACTCTGGAAAGCCACACACCCAAGAATCACTTACCCTGGGCTCACAGGCTATAGCTGGGATACCCCTGAGTAACTGAGTCCCTTCTTGCATCTTTCTGCAAAAACAGCCTTTGATTCCCGGGGCTGGCCAGTGTGGGAGCAGGTAACTTTCTTCCTGACATGGGAAGCCTCTCTGCTCCTCCCTTCACCAGTCTGCTTAGAGGGAAGAAACACTCGGCAGAACAGATAACGGAGCATCTTCAACACTGATTTAACATAAAGTTTGGAGACTGGGAATGAATTAGAGTTTGAATACCTGGGAGTGAGTCTTGGTTCTTCCACTTAAAAACTGTGTGAACTTTTGCAAGGGGTGTAATATTTTTGAAGCTGAAAAAACTTTCAGTTGCCAAGAGAATAAAATCAATAACATATATGAAGAGCTCTGTAAAACATAACATAAAAGAGCTGTGAAAATATAATCTATTGTTACAAGACCTCTCCCTCCCTCCTACCAAATTTCCACACACAAATGAAACATTGTTGGGTTTATAGCTAAGATTTCTGGCTCCCTTGTGCCCACATTTGGTGTGGGGACAATTAAATGATCTCAGAGACAAGCAGTCTAATTTTCAGTTATTTATTAGATTTTAATATCTGGAGTTTGTCAGGGCATCAAGAGCATCCAAGGTCAATAACCACTGTTTATAGAAACTGGGTAGAGAAAAGATAGCTAACTTAACTAGCTAAGTGGCAGCTTATCAAATGTTCTGACATAATAATCTCATTTCAGTCTTAAAAAGTTGAGTTTTACTGTTCCCAATCACACATGAAAAACAGAGGTTCTAGAGATTAAATTATTGCCCAAATTCACACCATCAGAGCAGCAAGGACAGGATGCTAATATATTTCAGCGTGATTCAGAAGCCCTGCCCTTTACCCATCACTACCTCATGCTATCAGAGAGCCAACACTGAATCTTAATTCACTCACCATAGGGGAATTTTTTGACAGGGTACCAACTTGGCTACATGGTCCCAACTTGACCATTTATCAAAAGTCTAACTTCGGACCCATCTCTTTTGATAGATCCTGTACCATTCATAGAAGAAATATAAAATCTTCTCAAATAATTTCCAGGAAAGTGATTATAAAAAAACAAAATCAAAATACTTTGCAATTGTAAAAATTATGATTATTAACTTTCTCTAATGAACTAACTTACCATTAGCCAAGACTTGCTGTCTTTGCCGTAACTGAAATGTAATTGAAACGTCATTCATTTTCTTAGTAGGGCTGGTAAATGGAACTGCTCATATCTGAAGGGTTAAATAAAATATTTTTATACTATTTACACTGAGCATTAGCTAACTCCCTGGGCTAATATTGGACATTATCCCATCAGTGCACATTAGATGTAACATAGGCATCTGTTACTGATGCTAAACATCTAATTGGGGGAGTGGAAATATAATATAATAAAGAGAATGTATATATGAGGAAAACTGAACTCCAAAATGCTTTAAATTACAACATGATGCCTCCCACTTTATTTAATCAAGTCCTTTCTTATAACTCAGTTAAAATGAGAGGGAAGAGAGAAAGGGAAAGTAATACTAAAATTTATTCCTAATTTTAACTCTGAAGTATACAAATCATAGTGATTTGGTGAAATAGTTTGAAGTTTCCCCCCCAAAAAAGAAAAAGAAGAGTTCTGTGTTTTTCCTCTAAGGCCTCTCTTCGAGAAGATAATTACAGAAACTATGCCTTAATCATTCTAATATTCTGACCCAAGAAAATTTAGATGTTGCTAATGTTAACACAGATGCTGCAGAAATAGACATGGACCAACAGTGGCGGGTCTGGGTGATAAGGGTCAGTGCCAGAAGGTTCCTGGGGTCCTCACAACCTCAAGAAATAGACGAAAACAGATTCGACTCACCAAGTATTTCAGTTACATCTGGTGAGGTGACCCAGGTTAGCCGGGAGAACCACAAGTCTGCTTCTACATGTTAGAGTATGTTTGACTTAAAAATGGCAGGAGGAAGCAGAAAATAAAGTCTGTGTCTCTAAAAAGTGCTTGATCTTGTCCATCTCATAAGACATCTCTCTTCCTTCCTCCTGTCCTGAAGTCACCAAGAGATGGCAGACGCCAGTAAAGACCCCCTCACATAGCAGCAGTGGAAGGCACACTCCCTCCTTGAGGGCTTCCCTGCCCTCAGTAAAGGAACTCAAGGGAGATCTGCTAAAACAGGGGTCAGCAAACTACTCCTGTTTTGTTTTTTTTTTAATAAAGGTATATTGGAACACAGTCATGCAATTTGTTTATGTATTGTCTAGAGTTGCTTTTATACTGGGAAGGCAGAGTTGAGTAGTTGCCACTGAGATCACATGGCCCACAAAGGGTAAAAATTTACTACCTTTACAGAAAAAGTTAGCCAACTCTTGTCCCAAAAAGGGCACCAGCTACAGAGCACCAAGATTGATATTTTATCAACTCCCAAACTCTGGTTCTCAATCCTTCTGTAACCCTAGCACACCTTAGGGAAAAAACATATATCCATCGGTAATACCATCTACCTCCTCTAAGAAGTAAGGATTTTCCATGAAGCTAGTGCAATTTAAGCTTCGTGTCACTCACTTGCAGAAGGTCTTGGGAAGGACCCTAGGGATGTGTTCATACGGTTAGATGTTTTTATAACATTTGAAAACAGAAGAGATAGAGACTATTGTGTCTTTCCATTCCAGCTTCCCTTCCGCTAATCTTCTCCATGTCTTGGGTAGCGCTGGAAGGAAAGTGGGAATTTTGTGGATCCAATTAAATAGAAGTTGAGATGGGGAGTTGGGGATACATCTAATTGGGTTTCATGAGACATGGATAGAGAGAGACAGAGAGATGCTATTTCATAGGCACTTCTCTTTAGGTTAAGTTTCTGCCAGTCCTCCCAAGATACGAATAACTCTCAGGACTCTTCTGACCGCCCACTGCGCCAAACCATTGTCATTGTGACATAAAAGTACAGGCTTAACTGTCCTAGCACAGCGGATACATCCTGTGATGTCCATCGTTGAAAGTGTGTGGTTGCAGGGGAGAAAATGTTGTGAAATGTGTGAAGCCAGAAGCTAGTCTATGGGAAATTCTACCCAGGCTTACAGTACCTAATGGAAAAAAGCATGATAGATTTTTTCCCCCCAAATCTGCAAACAGTCTAAAAATGTCAGATGGCACTGTTAATTACAAGTTGTGATGCTAAAAAAAACCTTTTCTCTCAATAATAAAAATGTTTCTCAATCAACCACACTGAAAAAGGTCAAAATATCTATTTCTCTTATAATAACCTGTAATGGAAAATAATCTGAAAAAAAGATATATATTTCTTTTGCTGTACACTTGAAACTAACACAACATTGTAAATTAACTATACTTCAAATCTTCGAAAGAAAGAAAGAAAGAAAGAGAAAGAAAGAAAGAAAGGGAAAGAAAGAAAATGTCTCTTTCTGTAGAAAATGATATAATATTGCAATTATATAAAGAAATGCTCAAAGAGCATGCAGCCCACACATATAGGAAAACTAGTATTATAGAGCGCATCAAATAATGAATAAAAACATCATGTTGTTTTCTGGATTTTGTGATGTTTCTGGTCACCTTTTTAAAATTAGTAATGTCTTGTGATGTTACCTTCATTCTAAAAAAATTGTATCTCCTTTTTCATAAATAGGGGCCCCCAGGTCAAGTCAGCTTTAGGCCCACAAAATCTGGCCTATGTACATACTTACTTGTGTGTTATTAAAACACACTTGTGTGTTATTAAAACACAGATTTTCTTTCTTTCTTTCTTTCCTTTTTTTTTTTTTAATGCTGGTCATTATAACCCACTACATGGATGCAGTGATCTAGTAATGCATTAGGATTCCCAGTAGAAAAAAGCTTCCTTAAAAATCTATACAAACAAATTATCATTTTAAGTGCATCTATTACTAAATGGATATCTCACGTCTCATCCCAAGTTACCTTGCTGCAGTGGTCTGGATGGGAGAGAAAGACATAAATTTCAGAGCTCGGTTGACCTGGATCTGAATCCTGACTTCACCTTTTTTGCCCTCTGAACTTCCCTGAGACTTAGTTTCTTTATCTGTCAAACAGGGAAATTGGTGCCGACTTCATAAGGTCCTCGTGAAGGGGAAATGAAGGAACCGGTATTAAAGGCATAGCTCAAAACCTGGTGGACGGCAGGCCCTCCACCCTGGAGGTTCCTTCCCTTCGCCATCAGCATCTCTCTGGGAGCCCCCAGCGGCTCCCGCACAGAAAACACAGCTGGCAAAGAGACACTCCGAGGAAAGCCTCTGTAATTAATGTCATATTCACTCAATTTCAGGTCTAGACAATATTTTTCTAAAACAATTGCTTCCAAGGGCCAGTAATGAAAACAGAACAATGTCAGTCATCAGAACTCAGAAAGGGGAGGATAAATACTGCCTGACGGGTCCATTCTAACTTTGATCCGAAATTCTGCATTCCTCTGGGAGACTTATACTAAATGATTTCCACACTTCTCCATGGCTGTTGGTCCTTGCTGTGCATGGCCCTGTGTCTCAGGAGCAAAAGACAGGAATGCAGAGAGAAGACGGCTTTTAAGACTCTCCTTTAAGGGATCCAGAAACCTCAGCGACTGGGGTAGCAGATGTTAATTGCCCTCTGGAGATCCCTGTCCTAGATACAGTGTGAGACGGGTCCTCTGAAAGCTATGGACAGCCCCAGATCTCTGAGCTAGAGTATTTCCCCAACCAGCATGCCAGGGGTCTGAAATCCCATCTGCTACTTAGGACAGCTGCCTGTTGTCCTGGAGAAGCAGAGGAGCAGATGAAAGGGAACTGGAATTTTCCCTGATATTGGCCCTGTTGAAGGGGGTCTCTGCTCTTCCTCAACCCACCTCTACGCTCACCCTATCCTCATTCTTCCTAACTAGTTAGGAGCAGGGACTACGGAAAGCGCAGGCCACAGTCGCCAAAGTATCTCGACTCTGAGAGGGTACCATTTTGATGGAATTCTTTGCAAATGGCACCTTCTAGAAATGGACAGAGTTATTCAGGGGCTGGCAATTCAGATCTTCTGTCCAGAGAAGTTTCTTCACATCTCCCTTCCTGGGGAGAGAGAGAGAGAGACTAGACAGAGAGAAATGGAGAGGCTGACGAGAGGAAAAAGAGAAGAGGAGGCCCAGAGGGAGACACAGAGAGAGGCAACTGGAGACAGAGGCTGAGTGGCCTTTGTTACAGTCCTTGGGAATAAACCCAAGGCTCTTCAGTAAATAGAATTCAGCAAAGAAGCCAACAGACGTTCCCACGAACGCAGGGCACAGACCACCCAGCGCTCAGACTCCATTGCCAGCTGCTGGGGTGTTGTCACCAGAAGGCGTATCTCGGGTCAGCAGAGGCCCTGGGAGTCATTCGCGTTTGCCCACCCCCCGACCTTTGATTCCCATATTTGAATGAGGACGAGCCTTTGTGATCTGAAAACGAAAATCTGCATCCCTCTCTCTCCCTCACCCACCCAGATTCAGTAGCTCCTCCCAGCAAGAAGGAACAGCTCAGCTCAAAATGGCACGTGGCCTCCTTGGGCATGCTCACCCACCCGGCACCCAGCAACCCTCCATCCTTTAAAAATAGGTCTTCCGGGCTTCCCTGGTGGCGCAGTGGTTGAGAGTCCGCCTGCCGATGCAGGGGACACGGGTTCGTGCCCCGGTCCGGGAGGATCCCACATGCCGCGGAGCGGCTGGGCCCGTGAGCCATGGCCGCTGAGCCTGCGCGTCCGGAGCCTGTGCTCCGCAACGGGAAAGGCCACAACAGTGAGAGGCCCGCGGACCGCAAAAAAAAAAAAAAAAAAAGGTCTTCCTCCTGCAATTTCTCCAAACAAATCAAAAATCGCCTTCTCCCGTGAAGGTATTCTCCACCAAGTCAAAGGGGAGCCCGATTTAATTAAATCTTACGTGTGAGTGACAGATGATGTTCCTCAGTGCTTCCGGTAGCATCTACACTATAAAAAAGCAACTTATGACAAAAAGAAACAAAGAAGCAGGAAGATGAATCTCTCCTTGGTAGGGCTCCAGGGACGGAGGCAAAGAGAAAGGATAAAGTTCAGGAAGGGTGGAGACTTCATGGAAGGCCCAGCTGGTCTGCTGGTGCCCCTACGTCACACCACAAGGGCAAGTGCTTGCTCTATCTAGATAGAAAGTTGCTTCAGCATCCAGGAAGTCACAGCTCTTCTCGGATCAGAAACCTGATACACCTGTTTTCTGCCATAGCGCCTAACAGGAGAGCCAAGGGGCTGTAAGGCAGCGGTTCTCCAATTGCGAGCCCTGCAGCAGCAGCATGGGCACCGCCTGGGATCTCATTAGAAATGCAGAATCAGAAACTCAGGGGGTGGGACCCAGGAACTATACAGCTTTGAGGGCAAGAGGTGAGGCAGGTGGGGAACAGCAGGAGAGGTGAGGAAGACATCCTAGGAGGAGGGGAGGTGTGGTGGACGGTGAACTCCTACAGAGAATAGAGGGCCCTTGGGAGGGATGAAGCTGACTGTCCTTGGCCATCTGCAAGACTGCCAGTAGCACTTCAAAGTTTCTCATTTCTTAACCCTCTGCCCGTCTCAGAGGGCAGAGAAGATGAGTCACATGCATAAAACACCCTGATCTCTGAAAGCAAGGGATGCCAAGAGTAATGATGATTACTAACTAATAATCATTAGAATGTTCTGCAAGGTACAGAACATTTCTGTGTAGATTCTTCCTTAATCTTGGCAGTAACAAAGCTGTGAAGTAGGAATTACATTTTATTCCCATTTTGCAAATAAGAAAACCGAGGATCAGTTGGGATTGTTTTTTCCTGGACAAAGTTCAGGAAGGGTGGAGCCTTCATGGAAGGCTCTGTAACTGGGAGTAAGTGGATTCACTAAAAGGACTCTTCCACCATCCCAGGTGACAGTGGTCTCCAAGGGCACATGATCTATCCTTGTAAAGCCACTTCCATTCAGAAGTTCTCTCTGGTTTGTGCAATGTTGAATTCACTTCACATTAGCCCAATGCAGCCCTGACAATCACCTCCCTAATAGTGTAATGGCTCAGAACATGATTCTAGAACCGATAGCTCAGGATCAAGCCCCAGGTCCTCACACTAGTTGTATGATTTTGGGGTTTTGTGGGACTAACTGTGTAAAGTTTTTAGCACAGTGCCTGGCACAGTAAGTGCTCTCTGAATGTTAGCTCCTCATCCATCATTGTGAGAAGACAAATCTTAGCTGAGTTCAGGCACCAGGAAAGGGAGTAGTAAGCACTAGAGGAACGAAAAGTCATAGTCCATGACTATCCCAAGACCAAGGAGACCAGTAATGCAAAGAACAGTAGACTCAGGACTGAAGGCTTTGGTTGGAATCTTTACTTTGCCATTTAATTCCAAGTGGACTTGAACAAATAACTGAACTGTTCAGTTTTCTCTTCTGCGTGTTGGGGGTTGTCTTGCCTTACTTTCTACATGAGGCTGTTAGAAGGTTAGAAGACCAAGCATGCCCCTTCTAGCAGACACTCTTGGTTGCCTACCTAAGAGCCACTTACCCCAACTTCTTGATAACTGAACCCTGACTTTGTTCATGTTCTGCTCTTCTCCATAGTCATTTCCTTTAGGGGATGTGCTCTGGCTGGTCTAAGCTCATAAAGGCAGATCCATTCCTCTTACCAGTGACTGGTGGAAGTCAGGCATGTAACTCACTTCTGACCACTGGGATGTGGGGCCAGGTCCTCTTTGAACTTGGGGAAAAGATTTTCCTGATTTTAAAAAGATGCATAGGAAGAAATGGTATCTCCTTCCCCTAGACATGGTGCATCTAGATGTGATACTGGTCCTACTGCAGCAGGTGTCTTGCTACCATAGGGTGACACGCCTGAGCATAATGCTAGCTCTGGGAAGATGGCAGAGAAGAGGGATGGAAAGCACCCGGGTCTCGGACAGTGTTGCTGAGCCACTTAATTAGCCAATCCTAAGATGTCCTATCTCTGAAATTCTTTGTTTAAGGACAGTGGAGTCAGGGTGTTGTGCTGTTTACGTCTGAGGGTGCCGTAGTGTCCCCCAGGTGATAGGTCACTGTAAAGTACTATTTTATGAATCTGTGGAACTATTTTTTGCAGTGAATCCTCCAAACTCTCTGCATAAGTGAGAGAATAACAACAAATTACCCAGCAAAACCGCAGCACTCAGGTGACAAGGCGTAGATCACTGATGCAGAATAGAACCTTGGTACAAAACCAGCCTAACCGAGCTTCAGTTTATTTCCCTGTAATGACGTTCAGAACTATGCTCCCCCATATTTTTATGTTCAACAAAAGAGTGTCCTAAAGAAATAACATATGATAAAGGAGCACATTCTGCCAGTTTACGAAATCCATATGCCCTCTCCCTTGCCATCCAAATTTCCAAAGCTGACATTTACTGTGCATCAGAACATAGGCAAACCAACTGCATGAAATCATCTGGAAGTCACAAGTCCATTGCTTCAGCTTTTTAAAAAGTGAAATAGAGAGACGCTGGCTGCAGCAAGTGTTCCATTTTCTAAATAGAATGCTTGATTTGGCCAGGCCAGATATGACCTAATGACAGAGATTCAATTGCATCCGAAAGGAACATAAATTAAGATATAAGTAGTAAAATTGCATGTTCTTACTAAACTGAACTTATGACAGGATTTTTTTTTTCTTCTAATAGCTGTTCACTCTTACTATTTTCCCTGGGTTGACAGCAAATGGTCAATATCTTCAAAATTATTTAAAATCCTGTGGGATTGTGTTTGTTTTAAATTTTGTATTGGGAAGGCAGGAAACTGTTCCCAGTAAAGAATTGGGAAAATGTCACAGGGATAATGTCTTGATCGGAGTTGTGACTTTCAGTGATGACAAAGCCTGCATTCATTCCTGGCACATAGTAAGTGCTCAACAAATATGTTTGAAAGAACGAAAGCACAGTATCCTGTTTACTCTAAGCAGAAGACCCTGAGTGTCCTCTCAAGGTGGCAGTTTAATGTTCTGTGAACAGGTCTGAGATGTAAATTGTAATAAAGTACTAGGATAAATGTTGTCTTTATTAGAAAACCTATGATTTTTCAAAAATATATGACAGTGATAATTGATGTACGTGATGAGCCACAGGGATTCACAACCTCTAAGTACCTTAAAAGGAAGCATTATTGTAAAGAGCATGGAATTTGGAGTCCACAGAACTGGGATTCTGTCCCTGGCTTCTCCACATAGTAGTTGCATGACCACTGGCAAGAAATGCTACATCTGCACCCGTAGCTTCTTTTTTTCCCCCAAACAAACGACTTTTTATTGAAGTACAGTTGATTTGCAATGTTGTATTAGTTTCAGGTGTATAGCGAAGTGAATATATATATATGTATATATATTCTTTTTCAGATTCTTTTCCATTATATGTTACTATAAGATATTGACTATAATTCCCTGTGCTATACAATAGGACCTTGTTGTTTATCTATTTTATGTATAGTAGTGTATATCTGTTAATCCCAAACTCCTAATTTATCCCTCCCCCCATTTCCCCTTTGGTAACCATAAATTTGTTTTCTATGTCTGTGAGTCTGTTTCTGATTTGTAAATAAGTTCACTTGTATCATTTTTTGAGATTCCACATGTAAGTGATATCATATAATATTTGCTTTTTCTCTGTCTGACTTACTTCACTTGGTATGATAATCTCTAGGTCCATCCATGTGGCTGCAAATGGCATTATTTCATTCTTTTTATGGCTGAGTAATATTCCATTATATATATTTTATATATATATATATATATTCCATTATATATATCTATATATCACATCTTATTTATCTATTTATCTGTCAATGGACATTTAGATTGTTTCCATGTCTTGGCTATAGTAAATAGTGCTGCTGTGAACATCGGGGTGGATGTATTTTATTCAAATTAGAGTTTTCATCTCTTCCAAATATATGCCCAGGAGTGGGATTGCAGGACCATATGGTAACTCTATTTTAGTTTTTTAAGAAACCTCCATACTGTTCTCCATAGAGACCACACCATAGCTTCTTTATTGGCGAAATGGATGGTGACAGTAGTGTCTACCTTATAATGTGGTTTTGAGGATTAACTGAGATAATGCATGAAAAGCACTCTCCAAAGTGTCTGGCATATTAGTCTTTGTCAGAATCACCCAAAATATAACAAATGAATGAATGAAGGAAGGAAGGAAAAAATGAGCTATGTTGGTGATAGCTTTCAAATCCAATCTATGATACTAAAGCCTAGTTCTGTATGACTAATTCATGGATGACACATAACAGGAACTCAACTAACCAGACTCTGATTAACTAGCGTATGCTTCTATTACTGTGCTTATCTTATTGTGTCACCATTGTTTGTTTGCAAATTTCTCTATAGCTATATTCATCTTCATTTTTTTTTTTTTTTTTTGCGGTACGCGGGTCTCTTACTGTTGTGGCCTCTCCCGTTGCGGAGCACAGGCTCCGGACGCGCAGGCTCAGCAGCCATGGCTCACGGGCCCAGCCGCTCCGCGGCATGTGGGATCTTCCCAGACCGGGGCACGAACCCGCGTCCCCTGCATCGGCAGGCGGACTCTCAACCACTGCGCCACCAGGAAAGCCCCTATATTCACCTTCTTATCTCCAACAACCCAGCGTTCGGCATATAGTAAGCACTTAATAAACATTTATCAAATAAGTGAGTGAGTGAATAAAAAAATTTCCCTGGGGTCAGAACGGTTTTCTGTAAAATATTAAGTGACTGACAGGGGACCCATTGGTAGCTGCTAAGACAAGTCAAGATGAAGCCACTACAGAAAGCCTTCTCTGAAGGCGAAAAACTACACGCTCCCACTGCTGGCCCTGCTGCCAGATGAAAACCACATCACGTGGCAATTTACATTGTGTTCTTCTAACATGGACAGATTCAAGACAGCCTGGCTCTTGCCATCTTATGAACCATTCTGCCCCAACACACTGGCTACTGTTCTTTCTATTGAATTGCAACTTCTTTTTTTCCTGGGTATCGATAAACAGCTGCAGAGTCAAATTAGTACTGTTTACTGTCAAATTAAGATGGAAACCGATCCTTTCTGTTCTTTGTTTACAGTGCCTGTACGGCTTGTCCCAAACCTCCAGAGTAACTAAATGCAAACGGATGGCTTCTGACGGTGGATGCTGTCCCAGATCAAACAGAAGGCAGATTTTGTTTGTCTTCTAAAATAAACTATCTTTTCAGGTTCATGGGCTCAGAATAACAGCTATCATATTTCTCCAGCTGGTTTTTATTCCTTTACTAATTTTACAGCTTGGTCTTTTAGAAGGAGAGTTCTGTCTTTGTTCCATTCCTATGGGGCTAGTTCTGTGTCAGGGGAAAAGAATATTCATAGAAGTTCAGGAAGCCGAGAGAGAGAGAGAGAGAGAGAGAGAGAGAGAGAGAGAGAGACAGAGAGAGACAGAGAGAGAGACAAAGAGAGAGACAGAGAGAGAGACAGAGAGAGAGACAGAGAGACAGAGAGAGAGACAGAGAGAGAGTGTCTGTGATTTGGATGCATGGATAATATTGTTCTGAAAACTCATCATGAAATAAAGTGTTTATTGTCAAAACCTAAATACTGTAGCAATCTCTAAATAATAGAATTTTTAAAATTCTGGTCTTATTACTTAACTTTTACTTTCCTTCCAGAGTCTTTGCCGTTTGCATATTCGATAAGCAGACCTGTATGCTTCTCTAAGTTCTTTTCTTAAAATGTTGAACTAAATGGGGAGCATGCCACTTAGAAAACGTCTGCAGCTTGACATCACTTTGACTGATTCCACCACTTTGGGGGACAAGTTTTCAGACCAGCCAGTGCACTGTCCTGCGGTGCCCTCTTCTCTGTTGGTCATCAGCCCGTTATGAAGAAGAATCTTGCAAGTTGTCTCACTGAAATCCAGACATGCTACTTCTGCTGCCTTTTCTGGGTGAGACAGGCAACCATCACAACAAAGGGAATGATACTGTGCTCACATGAAGAGTTCTCATGAAACCCAAGCTGCCTCCTGACAATGACAGCTTCCTTATTTCATGCTTGCAAACCACTAACCAAATTCCCCATCGTCTGATCTAGAATCTCACCCAAGAACCCCACCATGTTGATTGTTCTGCAATTAGTAGAATCTATCCTCTTACCCTTTATGAAAATGGGACCAATAATTTGCCAAATTCATTTACCATTCATTTCACAAAGAGTCATTTTACGTATGCTATATAATCTAATCTACAGGACAATCTTATAGGAAAACTACCATAGTCCCACTTGATAAAAAAAGCATCACACAGGAGGTTAAATTCTAGAGCAAGAGCTGACCTTCTTGTTTGCCACCCTAGTTCAGATCCTCCTGTCACCAGGCCTGCCTTCCTTTCCCTGGAATTTGAAGCCTCAGACCTGGCTTTCAAGCCATCTCTAACGTGACTTCACTCTTTCACTTCAAATTTCCACTCTTCTAACCCTTGAAGCTCCAATCAAACTGGGTTACTCCCTGAGCCTAAACACGTCTGTACAATCCTTCCTCCGTGTTCATGCCATTCCCCAGTCCTCGTCACATAGCCAGGTTCCAGTTGAAATATCTCAGCTTCCATGACCCTTCTCACATGGACACATACAGACACTCACTCAGAGCTGTTGCAGTGGCTGCTCAGTCATTTGACAGTGAATAGAAGAGCATCTTGCTGGGAGGACCGTGGGCATTGCAGACGTTAAAGTCAGTGAGCTGAAGACTCCAGCTGAAGAAAATACTTAGAGGGCCCCCAGGGGCTGAGGCAGCTCATCCAGGAAAAGCAGGCTGAGCAGACATGGGGCTTGCATTGGATTCGTTCTCTCACTGGTGTTACACCTGGGGACACGGATCTTTCCACCATCTTTAGTGCATCTGATACAGTAGAAAATATCAAATTCACATAGTCTTTGGCAGAAAGACAGTCTTCCCCTGCCAGAATCAAGTGGGAAGACTGCAGCTGGAACGCTTACTATTAATACAGTATCACAGGTAGTCAACTACCTGAAGGCAGAAGTTGCAAGGTGAGTTCAGATGAGGACAAGTGGATCGAGGCTATAGTACACATTCCCTGAAGATCATGGGGACCAGTCAAGGTGAGACTGAAGCCTCCTGGAGCACCAGGCTAATGAATGGGTGCTCTCTGCATGCTTCTGGGTGGGTGATGGCGAGCCCTTGAAGGTTTTTGAGCAGGGGAGTGACGTGATGAACGCAACGTTTAGGAAAGTTAATCTGGTCATTCTATGGAAAAGGAAATTGTACACGCCATATGCCCTGACTTCTTCACAGTTGGAAATCCTGAATATTCTGTGAATCTTCTCACTTCTTATTCACCTTCACTCATCACAAATTATAAAGAAGCCTGGGATGCAGTTCCAACGTCCTTTTTTCTTGTTGTTTTCTTAATTTTTTTTATGAACGATATATCTACACTAGTTCTAGTTATGAAAAACAATGGCTATGGTCGAGTCACACAAGTTCCTAAAAAATGGAAGAAACCTCAATTTAGGGACCTGAATCTGGTGTAGTACAAATTTCGTCATTGTCATCTTAATCACCATCATCATCATCACCGTCATCCTCATTCATCATCATCACCACCATCATTGTCAACATCATCACCATCATCATCACCACCATCATCATTATCATCATCCATCATCATCATCATCATCATCATCACCATCATCATCATCATCATCATCATCATCCATCATCATCACCATCATCACCATCAACATCATCACCATCATCATCATAATCATCATCCATTATCACCATCACCATCATCATAATCACCATCATCACCATCATCATTATCATCATCCATCATCATCACCATCATCACCACCAACACGATCATCGTCATCATCATCATCATCGTCATCATCATCATTATCACCACTAACTAACTATCGAGCATTCACTCTCCCCACTAGGTACTTGCTAAGGACTCATTTCTTCCTTATCATACTATAAGCTAGAGGAAAGTGGCTGACCTTTACACTTGATCACCACAACCTTTTGTTTCCAGGTTCTCTTTGGTGTGTGTCTAGTCCAGGACCAGAATAGAATTTTCAACCTACATCCTGGGAACCAGCTCAGGGCTCAAACTGGTTATAATCTGGAATTTTTGTTTGCTTCACTCTTTGGTCCCAATCAATATTCAGATCTGGATTTCTTTCTTTCATTCTTCAAATATTTTGTGAGCATCTGCTATGTGCCCAGCACTTTGGTGAACAAGACAGATGTGTTTCCTGCAAGCATGGGTGAGTTTTGCTTGGAATGCTTGAAGGTAGAAGTTTCAACCCCTGCTATGATAACAAAGAAACCTGGGTATAAGACTTGGCTCAGATGCTAATTATTCTGGGACCTTGGCCAAGCATCTAAATCTCCCTGAGCCTCAGTTTCCTTGTGGTTAGAAAGACAGAATTCACCTGGAGACTCTCAGTTCTTCATCAGAGTCTGGTTTTCAGAGTTTAAAAACTGAAGTTATGCTGCAATCAGATGCCTTTCTGTCTCCCCATCTCGGCCCTTCTACTCTCCAGGGCTGCACAGTTTAGCCATCAGTGGAGCGAACATGCCACATTGCAAGCCCTTCCCCACTGAGGTTAATTGGAGTCATTCTTGTCTTGGCCTCCCCACATCCCATGGGGGCCTGAGAGGTCCAGCCTGGCTATTTGCTCAGTGTCACTCTGAATCTAAACCTGTTCCTTTTTAACTTGATATTGTGTCTCTGTTTACTTTACCTAATAAGCAAATCATTTCCTTCATAAAAAGCTCATTTTGCAGATGAGGTGGGATTCAGAAAAGGGCGATGCCGGTCATTTTTCCTGACCTCTTCCATTAGCTGAAGTACTTGCTGAGAGGTGATGTCACTCCCTGAAACAGAGGCTAGACATACAGGCATAAACAAAGTTGCTCTTCTCCTCCCATTGGAAGAGACCATGCCAATGGAGTTATGCTGGGTTCTTCAGAAAAGGGAACCCAGGAACTCAATACCAGGCTCATTATATAGACCCCACAAAGTCTCTTTGAACGTAGGACTCTTGACCTAGAGCATGCTATTAAACTGGAAACAGGATTAAGTAAGGCAGCTGCAAAGCACTTGAGCTGTCATTTACTTTCACCCTTCTCTCCTTCCAAATGAGCATGCAATTTCCTTTGTGCAATGGCATTTGGCATATGCCAACCCAAAGCCATTTTGATTTTTCCTATTCTGTGGTTTCAGCCATGCATCAGAGGCCTATATTTTTCCTCTTTGCCCACATAAAAAAAAAATTCATAGTAGAGCAAGAAGTTGATGGGAAGACTGGAACTCTTTCACTAAGAGGCAAGAGGAAAAGTATGAAATATTCAAAGAAGATATTTAACACCTTGGGCCAGCCATTATGTTCTCTGAGCCTCAGTTTCCTCCTTCAGAAAATGGGGATGAAAGCTGCTTCCAGAAAGCTGGAGACACTTCAAGGAGATACTGTGTATAAAACACATATTCATTCATTCAACAATTAGTAAGTGCCTACTCTGTTCTACACCGGGATGACTTTTAACTCCCCCCAAAACATGAGAATGCAGACCTAACTACCAATCCTATTAAAATAGATTCAAGAATTTGTTTCGGAAAATCACTGGATTTTCATGGCCTTTTTCTCTTTACCTTTCTCCCTTCCCTCCCATCCCAAACTTCAGTGTGAAGAAAAACCTCCTCCTTCAGTGGCCCCAACTCAACTCCCTTCTCCATAAATCATTCCTTGAATCCAGGAAATCAGACTCGGAAAAGGTGTCTTGGAGAAAAGACACACATGAGAAAAAAGATGGGTGACTTTTGACTGATTCGGTTCCCAGTAAAAACTAGAAGGGTATGTTCATTCAATTCCACAAACATCTAGTAAGTGCCTGTTAGACACTGCCATGCCATGTGGTAGCTCGGAAAGAGCTGGGTTCTAGTTGGCATTCCATCACTAATTGATTCCCGACACTGGCCAATTCCAATTCCATTGCCTCTCTGGATCTCCTTCTCTATAAGGCCGGCTGGAGTAGATGGTCATTAATGACCCTTCCAACACTAATGTTTTATGGTGCTGGTGAGTGCAGGGAAGGGAACTGAAAAGTTGCTCCTGCAAAAATGGGACAACTTTGCCATTTCTGTTCTTTATTTGACCACAATCACTTAAATTATTTAGAACATATTTCCATGTTGAGGTCTAATTACAGAATTTTCTAAATTTTTTTTTTTTTTTTTTTTTTTACTGCTGTTGTTGCTGTTTGAATCAAACTTGTTTTGCTCTTTGCCTCGGGTGGAAACTTTTAATGCTGAGTGTGTTTTTATGAGTGTCTTTAAAAGCGAGACTTAGATTCAGCCCCTCTGCCTCGCTATGGAGGTCCCTGAAATTTACAGGGGAAGAAAAAAATCTAGTCACTTCGAATCTAGGTCAAACCAAATTTTAATATCCAAAGAATTTAATCAGAAGGCTGGAGTCTACATTACTGTTTTAAGATACCAGATTTGGCAAGTGTTCTATTTTGTTATGAAGGACCCTACCCATCTCAAGGCTAATGCAGTACATATTAGCATTCAGGACCTCAGCAGATCTCATTTTGTTTTGAATTTAACTCTGTATATCCCAGCATTTGTTAGATAAAGGACTCTCTGCTTCAGATGTAGTCTCCTAGGTCATATCGTATTTATTTCTCTAGTTTAGGGTATTTCAAGAGTTAGTTATCAATTGATTCAACACATTCCAAAAGTAAGTGTGATAATATCTCATTAATTCAGACCTCACTAATTTAGAATTTGGGCACCTTGGGGGCACATAGGCAAACCTAAGCCAAATAGTAGTGTAAATGACATTTAAGAAATTTTTAACGTTCTTAAGAAGACATAGTTTTAAGTACAAAAAAAAAAAAAAACAACTCTTGCATTTAAAAAACAGAAAAGGGTGCTACATACAAATGATCCTAAGTTAATTTCCAAAGCTGACACAGTAGCCCCTCTTTGTACAATATATTTTTGGCCATTATTTGTGACACAGTTTATAGCAGAAATCATTTTTTTATACACTCTGCAATTCTAGCTTTTCCCTTTCTGGGTGTACTGGTGCCGCAACTTAGTAAAAATTAATAATATCACTGCTACAGAATATACCATGTTGGAAAATGTGACATGTTTGATCACAGTGTGAAATTTGCTTTCTATGACTCACCCCAGGGTAATGATGAAAGCGTTTGTGGTGGGAAGAATATTTGAGTTGAGTTTGGGTAAACGCAGAAGGAATGCATGTTGTCAAAGAATTGATCCAATCATCTCATTATGAACAAAGTAAGGCCCAGAGAAGCAAACCGATGCGGCTCCCTCCTCAGGTTAGCAGGAAGTGGAGCAATATGTAGAAAGTACGGCTCTTGACTATGGGTTCGGGCTTTTTCAGTACCCAGTCTTTATGTGATGAAAGGGGGAAACCTCACTAGCACCATCTTGCTCTGTCATAAATGCTCTTATGCTGACCTGGTGCCTTCACACCAAGCAGCCACAGAATCCCTTGTTGAAGTTACACTGAGAGCCTGCCTACAGAGTTGTTCAATTTCCTCCGAAAACCATGTACTTAGCCTCTAGGTTTGTTTTTGTTCCAAGGCATCTGACTCAGTGGCAGCCCCATAGAGACACAATGCTTAGGTAGGGGTGGGGAGGGTAGAGGAGATCGATCGATCGATCTATCTATCTATCTATCTATCTATATTTATATATAGATAGATATATAAAAATATATCCTGCCACATTATTGAGCCTGACCCTTCCGCCCATTTCCACCCCCTGCTTACTGGTAAACCAAGGGTAAGTGTGTATTTTAAGGAGAATGTACTGAGTGATCACCAAAGCAACCTGAACTTAAGTTGAGCTGAGAACCACAGGCCACAGTAACCTGATTCTTGGAATGTTCACCACTGATCTTGGCAGGCGTTTTCTTTCTGGTTTGTGATTTTCAATAAGATCCCAAACAACCAAAGAGGGGAGGAGAAAGAGAAAAGAACAAGCAAAGGGAGAAAAATCCCTAACCTTCCCAAACCAGCCATTTATCACAGTCATTCACAGAACGACCTCAAGGGAGGTCACCACTACTTAGGAGTTGGCGATGGTGCTGTGATGAGCACTGAAAAGGGCATTTTTGGCCGAACAGACCAATTAGCCAATGATCATATCCACTTCCTTGCTCCTTCCTGAATTTCTTAAACATGTGTTTCTTGGAATCCACCTCTATTGCCACATAGACCCAAGCGACAAATCATCAACCCCCAAGAGCCAGTGCCCTGCAGCAAACCAGCAGCACACGCTGCGACTTGCCAGAGGGCAGGAGGGAGCGATAAGCCAGGCTACCAAATTTGGTTAAAAAAACCCCAAAAACCTGTTTGTATTGGCTGAGTAGTATATTCCAAAGCACAGTGGTGACACTTACTTCTTTGCAAAATGTTCTGAGGTCTATTACACTTAAGAGGGAGCTTGGTGAGAGGGACGGTGTCGTCAGGGGCAGACTGGCCGGCTCCCAGAGAAGCAGTAGCCTGATGAAACTCCAGTCGTCCACACACTGGTCCTCAGCCCGGTGGGTGCAGCAGTTAGATTTAGCCCACACGTACCCAGATATGAAAGATGAGTTTCTTACAGGCAGGTGTTTGATAATCAAACACATAGGAGGCTGATGTATAAACCAGAAGCTAGTCTGGATCTGACATGCTCTCTCCCTTCCCGTCCCTGTCTGGAATGGTCCTCTGGTGATGAGATGCCAAAGTCTTCTACTTACAATTTTAGATATGTGATGTTGGGAAGACTTTCCCACAGATTGGCTTCTGGCTCCACACCATTATACCTGGCTTCTCCTTCAGTCTCATCCTACCAGTGCCAGGCACCTTAGGACACAGTCAAAATGAGATGATTTTGACTCTGCACCTGCAGGCCATGATGGGGGGCAAGTCCACCCAGCGGGTAGTAGGATTTTCCATGACATTCCTACACGAGGAGGGTTTGCAATAACATAATCGTACATGGGTATGATGACAAACGACCCTAATATATACCCAAGAAACCTGAACTTATGTATCCCCAATGCAATTGCCCTTTATCCAGATCCCCCAAGTGCCCACGGCCACTCCAGTGTTACCTGACAGGAAGGGAGGTATTGGAGGGAAGTTTGGGGAGAAAAGACAGAAAACTTGACTACCTTAAAATAGCTTACTTCTGCCAATTTTACAAAGACGTATGAGCACCAGGGCCTCTCGCATGCAAGCGGGGGAGGGAAGTCCTAAAACTTAAGCCTCATCAGCTTCATAGTAAATCCAGCCCTTAAATCTGGACATGCCAGACCTGTTGATAAAGCTCAGTGCGATCCCCTCCTCCCAGCAGGCTGGCTCATCTGATGTCTGGGCTGAGGAACTGATCTTCTAGGTCTGTAGCTCGCGGATGGAGGCGGGGGGCGTCCTGGATAATCCTTAAAATGAATCCATATGTTGCTGGATTTGTCAGATGAGTGGGGAGGAGGGTGAGGAACCAAGACCAGCAAACATCTATATTCAGGGGTTGATTAGCGTTGTGGGGGAAGGAGACCAGCGAGCAGCCTGGCGTGGAGTGTGGGAAGCAGGGGATGGGGGAGGGGGAGGAGGACGGCACAGAGACACACACATACGCACACACCCACCAGGCCCAAACGTGCGGAGCCAGCGGCTGCCGCGTGAAGCTGGAGGGGAGGGTTGCCGGAGGGCTCGGTAAGCCATGGGCCCTCCGATCATCACCCAGGTGACTGGGTGTGTGACGAAGAGTAGGGTAGCAGCCCTTTCCCATCTAAACAGAACACTCACGGCTCTGGCACCTTTAGGAGCCGCCACTCTCCAAGGAGATGGCCCTGAACGTGGACGGGGGTGCTCCGGAGGTGGAGAGGCAGCTCAGGAGGCCGGGCACAGAGGGCACACCATTGGGAGGGCCTTGATGGGGAGAGGAGGGAGGTGGAGGACAGACACCATGTGCTGGCCACGGCTGGCACCTGTGACACATCCCCCCAGGATCCCCAAAGTGACTGGGTGGGGCTGTGCAGAGCGCGGAGACCCTTGTGAGCAGGTGAGGGCAAAACCCAGCTCAGATCGCGTTGTTGTCATTGAGACCTGGGGAGATGGGAGTTCCACTTCACGGACATTAGCATCTTAGCCTGCTTTTTAGAAGGAACCCATCCAGGCAATATTATTGCTCTGATTCTGAAGGTTGAGGCAGGATAGGGCAACCTCAGGCCCATCAGTTAGGGGCGAGGGGTCAGATGAGAATGAGATTCTACTTATGTATTTATTCGTTGATCCATTTAATACTTGTTGAGCTTCTACTATATGCAGGCACTGTTTGGGGGTAAAATAGAAAGTTCCAGGTGATAGGCTGCCGAGGGAACTGGCCGCCTCTGAGCTAAGGCATCTCTCCATCTCATGGAAGCTGGTGTACAAACCAGGTGGAAGGGCACGCCACCCAAAGGTCAAGGTTGTGGACTCTGGAGCCAAATGACCTGGGTTTAAACTCATAGCCAACCTTTATCAGCTGTGAGAACTCAAGCAAGGTACCTCGTCTCTCCCAGCCTCCACTGTTGTGTTCCTTACCTGTAAAATGGGAATAATAATATTTGCTTCCAGGGTAATTCTGAGGATTAAAATGTAGAATCCACAGAAGTGTTTAGCATCGTGTCTGGTGCACAGGAAAGGTGAGGGGTGTGCGAGCTCTTCACAGTATATTTGTATGAGGATTATTCTCTCCTTGTCCCCGTTTGGGAGTGGTTCAGCAGCACAGAGCTGTGAGCCAGACCGGCACACATAGGATACAGGAAAGAAAGCACAGGCTTCCACAGGCAGCAGAAGACAGCACTGGGGCCACAGTTACCCCAGAGCATGCTGACAGCAGCTGTGGGGGCCTGGGAACTCGCTTCGCCTCATCAGAGAAGGAAACTGGCAACTGCCACGAGGGAGATGACAGCCGCACACACGAGCACTCAGACGACATCTTCTGGAGACTAGAAGGAAAACTAGAGGAGGGAGCTTTTGAAAGACTGAAGGACGGCTGAGGTTCCCATAGTGACAGAGGGAGAAGTGAACTCTGCTGATTGCATTTCTCCCTCCAGGCTGGAGGCTGAGGAACTGCGGGTGACAGAAGAAGTATCCTCCTCTTAGTAGGCCTGGGAAGGGAGGAGGCATTGGCTGGGGATGAATTCACCTGAAGGGTGAATAGGAGTTTTCTAGGTAAGACACCAGTGAAAGGAGACATCAAAGTCTAGGAAGAGGATAGAAGCAAGTGAGAATGAAGTTGGAAGGTTAAATCGGAGGTAAATTGTGAAAAGCCTTCTGTGCCAAACCTACCCAATCTCGCAGTTTGGGAGGCCCAAGGGAGGTTTATAAGCCAGGAGTAAAAAGCAGATAGGACAGTCAGGCACGCGTTTACTAAAGGTTCCCTGTGGCAGTGTGGAGGGTAGATGATGGAGGTGCCAGCGGGGGAGGACTGGGTGTGGGCAGTTATCCGACAAGATCAAAGTGAACAGTATCCATGTCCGGAGGGCTACCCCGTTGGCCCGTGAAGATGCACTTTTCCTCTCTCTGCAGCTTTTCTATTCTCCTTTCTTTCTCCACGTGCTAATAGCTCCTGCTGGTATCCTCCTGCAGGGAGCATCTTGCCCCTCTGATTCTTCATCTTGGGGGTACGTGAGAGACCAGATCGGTGTCTAGACTTTGCAGAAGTCTAGAAGAATAAAGGAGTATTCAAATGAAATAAGATGAAATAACTTATTTTGAGGCTATCTTTCTAATATCTTAAATATCAGGGTGAGCTAGATGGGGGTCCCTGGGGCTCAAGTTGTGTTTATGGGCTGACCTAAGACACTAAGAGCTGATTTGAAAACGTTAAGAAGTGCCCCTCCATGCCAGGTTGATCCCCTTTACCGAAATGATTTACTAGAATGGAAACAAGAAGAAACGTTGACCTCGGCTCTTTGCCTCCTTCTGTGGTGCGTAACCACATGGACCTGAGAAGGGGGTGGGGGACAAGAAATGCCTTTTGTTGGAAGCATAGTCCCTGGAGCTCCCCTCCCCCAACCCCTCCCCGGCCGTTTTTGTCCTCAGCCCTCCTGTCCTCTCGCTTCCCCAGACACACCTTCCTCCTTGCTTCCCCATCATGGCTTCCACCCTCGGCGACGTGGGAAATGCCTTCATCCTCCTCATGCCTTCCAGCCCTCCGGGTCCAGAGCACTCTCTTCATCTTCCACTGGCCTCCCCGAATCAAGCCAGTCATCACCCAAAATGAAAACATCAGTAAGGACAGTCACCCATGTGGAGCCCCACCAGCCAGACACTGTGAGCACTGAACTCAGTCATGCACTCGCTCATTCTATAAAAAGTAAGGGGCTTCCCTGGTGGCGCAGTGGTTGAGAGTCCACCTGCCGATGCAGGGGACGCGGGTTCGTGCCCCGGTCCGGGAAGATCCCACATGCCGCAGAGCGGCTGGGCCCGTGAGCCATGGCCGCTGAGCCTGTGCATCCGGAGCCTGTGCTCCGCAACGGGAGAGGCCACGGCAGTGAGAGGCCCGCGTACCGCAAAAAAAAAAAGAAAGTAAGGAGCGCCTATGACAGGCCAGGGGACCAGCCAGGAGCAGGGATTCGGCAATGCACGGGACAGGCTGGGGCCCTGTCCTCGCTGGGCTCTGCAGTGCTTCACAGCATCCCGGGGACCCTGGGAATCAATAGGCTGTCCTGTTCTTTACAGATGGGATAACGGAAGCTCAGCCAGCCAGAGCGTGTTCTCTAAGGCTGTACAACTGGTAATCGGGGGATAAAGCTTTAGACACTGGTCAGTGTGACGCATGGCTCTCCAGCTTTGGACACACGGGTCACCTCCTACAGCGTCTGTAGTGGCACGTGTCTGCCCTCCAGTGCCTACAATGTTTTCTCATTGTTTGGTGTGTGTCGGATGCAGCTCCTTAACTGAGATCATTTAAGGTAGAGGCCCGATCATTTGTGTCATTTTCTCCTATAGCACCTGGTGCCAGGCTGAGCCCTAAATACTTGGGGAGTGAGGCCAGGCAGGCCTTATCTGGCTCTCCAGCTCCCGTCTCAGGTTTTACCCATAAATTCAGCAGCAGAGGGAGTGCCAGTGGGACTCCTGGACACTGAGACGTATCAGGCTGCTCTCCATGTCCCATCATCTTCAAATCCTCCTACGGACCTTCTCTTGCAGTAGGAGGACTTGCTAATCCGCTTGATATCCAAAATCTTCTAAATGTGACATTTAATCATGTCATGTATTCCAAAGATACTGTGTGTTCTTTCTTTCGTTTCTCATGTAAATAACGAAGAACAAATAAATCACGCAGCACTGGTCCCGTGCCAGGCACTGTTCTAAAACACGGTGCTTGACGTTTCGGGGGATCTCACCTTCTGAGATGGCCCACACTCTGTCTATGGAGTGTGTTTCTCTCTAAATAAATCCACTTCTTACCTTTCAAAAATAAATAAAGTAAAATAAAACAGCATGCTTTGTTGGACAGAATCAGCATCACCTGGGAACCTGTTAGAAATGCAAACTAAAGGGACACTCTGGGGTGAGGGTAGGGATCCAGCAATCTGTGTTTTAACAAGATTCCAAGTGTACTGAAGCTGAGAAGTACTGTCCTAAGGGCTTTTCGTGTATAAACTAACTCCCTGAATTCCCATTCCAACCCTCTGAGGCAGGTTCTATTGTTAACTCCGTTTTGGAGCTGGGGGAACTAAGGTACAGAGAGGGTAGGTAACTTGCTCAAAGTCACACAGCCAGGGAGGGTGGAGCTTCCAATCCCTCAGTGGGGGAGAGGGCTTGACCTCAGGGAATTTGCGGAGCTCATGGTGACATGTGTCTCACCCCTGGAAAACATATCTGGAGACAAGAAGCTGGTGGGCACAAGACAGGGCTACCCTAGGACTTTGGAGGCCTAGGGACGTGCCAGTTTTCCTGGGGGTCATGTGGACCTGTGAACTGTCACTGGCCTCAAGACCTTGAAGAACAATTTGACTAAATGTGTCTGAAGATGGTGTTGTAGAAAAAACAAAGCGCTTTAACAATCACCCTCTGCCATTTGTAGTTATTACAAAATATTGGCTTTATTTCCTGTGTTGTACCATATATCCTTGTAGCTTATTTTTAATTGAAATATAGTTGATTTACAATATTTTGTTAGTTTCAGGTGTACAGAAAAATAGTTCAGTTATATACATATAAAGAACTAAAAAAGAATATATATATATTTTCAGATTCTTTTCCATTATACGTTATTACAAGATATTGAATATAACTCCTTCATTATATTTCTCTTTAACCCTTCCAACATTTGGAACATTAATACCACCTATCAATCATGTTTTCTTCTTATCATGTTATGTGATGTATCAATTCATTCTAATGTGCAGGCCTGGCTGTATCGAAGGGCTTGTCATGCCCTTAGGGAGGTGGAGGGTGTCAAGTTGAACACATTTGGCAGGAAGCTGTGATTCCACTGACACATCCAACCAACACTCCAAGTAGGTGAGTTTATGGGCGTGTGATGTGAAGGGGTACTGGGAAGACGTTTAGTTATCCCCAGATATCCCTTTCTCACTCATGATACTGAGATGTCACCCTCGGATTCACTCCTTTGGACCTTGAAGAATTTTGGATTTCTCCAATCCCCTGTGACAGTGCAAGGGTCTCTGGCTACGACTGGAAGGGGCAGGTATCCAGCTGAGAGTACAGTCTCTGGGGACTAGACCACTGGGGAGGGACTGAGGAATGAATGTAGAAAAAAGAGAGAGAGAAACAGGGAAGCATTGAAGGGGAGGCACCAAGGACTATTCCACCAGCCCCCCAGGTTTCTTCTTCCTTATGACCAGGTAGAAACAGCATCCTCCCGAAGGATGCTGGATGGACAGCATATAAGAACGCACAGGTAAGTGCACAGGTAAGCGCACTATGCACTACGTAAGCACTGTGCTGATACTTCACAGGCACTAGCTAATTTAATCCTCACAGCAAACCCATGAGAGTGTCACTATTATTATTTCCATTTTACAGATGGAGAAACTGAGGCACAGAAAGGCTAAGTGTTACACCCAGGTTACACAGCTGTGTGACAGAGTCAGGAGCACAGACAGCTTGCCTCCAATGCCATGCTCTGTGCCATCACACCAGAAGTATGGTCCTTACCCCATAATACACACACACACACACACACACACACACACACACACACACACGCCCTTGGAGGACTGTCAGCGAACTCCTGCTTTCAAGAGCTGCTAGTTGCCACGTTCTGCCTTTTAGAGCCAATGAGACAATAAGAACTTGCTGGTCGTGCGTTAAGAGCACTTATTTGATACTAACATAGTAGATTTATTCTCTGTCACTTCAGAGCACAGAACTAAAACTGAAAGGGGGGATGTACAGGAGGCAGACAGTGGCTCAACAGAGGCTGTGTCATAAGACAAAAGGGCTGTGGTAGGTAACGAGCTCCCCGTCAGTGGAACTGTTACAGCTCGGGCAGTCACAGGCCAGGGAAGGTCTATACCCCAGGGACAAGGTTGGAAGAGACCAGAATCAAAGCCCCCCACTCCTCACCCCCAATCCCTGGCAGTCAATCCCAACACACTTCTCCAGATCTGCCATCTCCAAGCAGTGTGCTCACCCAGCAGGAGATGTCTGATGAATATTTAATATCATCTTCATAGACTTCCTGGGAGGAATTTAATAAGAACAGCAAGCATTCATTCTTTTCGTCTCCTAAGGGTAAGTCCATTCTGACCTGCCCAGTCACCCTTTCTGTTCTCTATCTGCTTCCGGAGAGCCCTATGGGGATTCAGCTTATTAAAAAAAAAAAAAAAAAGCACATGTATAATAGGGTCTATGTCTTTGCCTCCGCAGAGGAAATGCTCTGTGTTACTGTAAATAATAATTTGCAGGTCAGTGAGGGCTGTTAACGTCCCTGACGCGTTTTCTCACTTCCCTCCAGACTTTTGTAATTACTACTGCTCTGAACCCAGCTGGCAGAGGTGCATAATTCTCTGTCCAGGAAATGACAGCAGTGTGGCACCCTCTTCTCACTGTGGCAAAAGCCTGTATGACTGTGGATCGCGCCCGTCCTGAACCATTCACATCTCTGCATGAAAACAGCCACATGGGAACTTGAACAAGTTGTTGCCCAAAGGACCCAAGGCATGGCAGCTGGGTTCTAAAGCCGGCTGTGCTACTAGGTGCGGACTTCAGACCAGGCACGGAAACTCCTGGGCTTCTGTTTCTTCACCTGCAAAGCTGAGAACACAAGAGTTACACTGACCAAGAAGTATCATGGCTATGAGAATTCATGCTTTTATCCAATAGTTCATTCTAAGTCTTTATGGATCATCGCCAAGGGCCAGGGAGCCAGGCACGTTGTAGTCCCTGGGGAGGGGAGGATGCAGTCATAAACAAAGTGGGCAAAAGTCTCTCTGCCCCTGAAGCTCCATTGGGGGAAGCAGATAAATAAGGGAATAAGCCAAACATACAGAATTTCTAGTGGTGCTGAGTGCTTCGGCGAACAGTAAAGCAGAAAAGGGAGGTGGGAAGTGCTGTGCAGTAATTGGGCAGGACATCTCTAAGAGGCTGCAATGGGGACTTGGACCCAAAGGAGGTAAGGGAGTGGGTCCAGGGAATATTTGGGAGAAGAGCATTCCAGGTGGTGGTAACGGCAGAGGCAAAGGCCCTGGAGCGAGTGTGAGTCTGCAGTTCAAAGATGATGAGGCCAGAGTGGCTGGAGCAGAGGGCGTGAGATGAGCGGTCGCTCTGAGGTCCTAGGGAAGCGGGAGCAGACAGGGTAGGGCCTGGTAAGGCCTTTGACTTGGACTCTGATGAAGACAGGAGTCGCTGGACGGTTTGGAGCAGAGGAGTGACATAGTCTGACTTGAGTTTGAAAAGAATCTCTCCAGCTGCTGCGTTTAGAAAAGAGAATCCAGTGAAAGAATATTTGCCGAGGGGTTTTGAGAAGCACAAAGCACAACAGAGAGATAAAGTACAGGGAAAACTTCAGCTCTCCAGACCCCTCAGGGATTAGTAGTTCCAGAGACCTGGTGTGGACTAGATATGACCACCCAATCATTGTCACTTTCCCTGTTGAGAAGGGGAGTTCATTTTCCCTCCCCTTCAATCTTGTCGGTCCTGCAAAGACTTACCAAATAAAATACAGTGGGACGGATGCTGGGTATTTTTTAAAGGACTGGCAACGTAGGAGCAGGACCCAGGGCTCCACCACTCGGGCCAGAGCTCCATCATCAGTCTCTCTGGGAACAATTCTCCACTGTGATCTGTAAGTCCCCAGTGAGTCCAGGGAGCCCCTGAAACACCTTCCTATAAGGGATGGTGAAGCCCGGGGGAAATGCTTTGTTTGGTCCCACTACTTACCAGCCTAATGATATTGCACAAGTCGCTTAGGCTGCCCGAGACTAATTTATTCAGGGTAATAAGTTCCACTATCCAAGATCACTATGAAAAATCAATAAGAGAATACATGAGTACCCAGCTCGGTATCTGGCACTCATTCAATTACCATCGTTCTTCACAGATGTAGGAAAAAAACTTACGGTTACGAAGAGGGAAGAAGGGGGAGGGGTAAATTGGGAGATTGGGATTGACATGTGTACACTACTATATGTAAAATAGATAACTCATAAGGATCGACTGTATAGCACAGGGAACTCTACTCAATACTCTGTAATGACCTGCATGGGAAAAGAATCTAAAAAAAGTGGATATGTGGATATGTATAACTGATTCACTTTGCTGTACACCTGAAAATAACACAACATTGTAAGTCAACCATACTCCAATAAAAATTAATTTAAAAAATATTACCATCATTCTTTTGTTGTGCCCTGTATCAGGCTTAACCCTAACCTGGAGTGTGAGGCTCCCTACGGGGCTGGATTTAAACCTTTCTTTCTCCTTGTGACTCTACCTACTTGACTGGAATATTCCACCTCTAGACCCTCCCCTCTGGAAAGTGATGGCAAAGGCAGGAGACTGCCCAGGGAAGGCGTCTGCTAAAGTGTGTATACATGGTGGAAGGGGTTATAGAGCGAGCCCGGCCAGCACAGAATCCAAGTTTGCTGCGTCCTGTTTGTAGGACTCTCTGCTGGGCAAGGGCTTCCCTAGGGATGTGGAAGAAGCCTGGTTTGCCAGAGAGTGAAAGTTTGAAGAGGGGATACCCCTAGGAGCCAGCAATGAGATGTAAATGCTTCCCATCCCACGCCTCCCCCGTCAGTTCCCAAGGATTGTGAGGCCCCCATACTTGTTTTGGAGAGAATTTTAGTCTGTGCTCAGAAGAAAAAAAGAGACAGAGAGAGAGAGAGAGAGAGAGAGAGAGAAAGTCAGTAAATCAATAACAGATTTTCCTTCCCATCAGTTGGTTTCAAGGTTTGAGCCAATGTCAACCGATCTAGAATTTCGAAGTTGTAAATAAAAAATTGAATGGTAAGATTTTTATCTGAACCACCTCATGAAAGGCACTATTCAGAGTACTGGTTTATCACACTCCTCACGTAGTCTGAGCTAAGGTATGGGTGCAGCAGTGCACACCATTCCAGGAAATGCAGTGGGAAAGATTTCACTTCTGCCTGGCTTGGGCTATGGTGCTAAGATGTGGCACTCTTACTGGGTCTTCTTGTTTCTCCTCCAAATTATTTCCCTCCGTTGATTCCTTGGCCCCTGATCTAATCAACATACCCCCCACGGTACCAGGTACTGTGGAAAATAACAGCAACAACAGTAATAGCAAGGGCACTTACTATTTTCTGAGCACCTACTACGTGCCAGGCACTGAGCTTGCCACTTTTCGTATCTTATTTCTGATTCTTCTGAAAAATGGATAAAGTGGTCGTCATTACCTGTTTTATACACCGATAAACTGAAACTTTCAGAAGTTAAGTAAGTTGCTTAAGGTTGCCCAGCTAGTGAGAATAATGAAATCATATGAACATTTCTTGCTCCCAAGGAGTTTTAAGAAAACCATCTCTCATCAATCACACAGGATTGGGACTTCCCTGGTGGCGCAGTGGTTAAGAATCTGCCTGCCAATGCAGGGGACATGGGTTCGATCCCTCGTCCGGGAAGATCCCACATGCTGCGGAGCAACTAAGCCTGCGAGCCACAACTACTGAACCCGTGCACCACAACTACTGAAGCCCGCACGCCTAGAGCCGGTGCTCCACAACAAGAGAAGCCACCACAATGAGAAGCCTGCGCACCACAACGAAGAGTAGCCCCCGCTCGCCACAACTAGAGAAAGCCAGTGGGCAACAATGAAGACCCAACACAGCCAAAAATAAATTAATTAATTAATTTTTTAAAAAATCACCCAGGATTCTCTTACTTCTAGCCGTTCACTAACATTCCTTCGGCCAATAAATGTGCCTAAAGCACATACTATGTGTATCTGCAAATACAACATTGGCAACAGAGAAAAAAAATACATAGAATGATTATTTTTTTCAACTTTGTGGAATATAATGGAAGGTCAGAGAAACAGGACGGCATGGGCCAGAGAACCCAGGGAGAGTTTTACAGAGAGAGTAAGACTTAGGTTGTGTATTGAAAAGTGAAAAGAAATATTATTCAAGGGCATTCCTAGTCAGGGGAATGAGATAGGCAAAGGTACTGAGGCACGAATAAGCATGACAGGACGAAGCACAGTGGAAGGACGTCTGAAGTGGAAGAATGAAACTATTCCCACCCCCTACAGGGATTGGGCAAGGGGAAGGCATATGTCTAGGAATTGAACTAGACGATTGCAAATGGTAATTCCAATGCTTCACATTTCTCAGAAGGTTTTAGAGTACTTTTAAAAGTCAAAGAAGAATGGAAAAAATCAACCAACCAACCAGCACTTTGTGTTAATACTTGAATCACTAATTCTACTATGAGAGAAGCAGTCCACCAAATGTGGGGTGATTAAGAAAGTGTTTCTACCCTTCTTCATCGGTTGAAATCAGAATTTCTCTGAAAATTCATCTTCATCCTCAGAAGATGTGCGTGTGTGTGCCTCTTCCAATAATATGTACTTTAGAAACCTGGAAAAATAAGAAAGTGTAACTGCTCCTTATCTTGAACCTGGAAAGCTCCGTGGGGACCAGATTGATTGTGCCCATACCCCCCCCCCCCCATAGATACATCTGAAGGTCTCGGGATGTCAAAGATCACCATGGAATGTTTTACTGTCCTAGTATCCCCTCAGGAACCACCAAAGATAGCAGATTATTCCAGACTGAAGAACTCCAATTTAGGGGAAATCTCCTGGAGGGTAAGGGCTGGATCCTTTGGTGAGAGAAACTCCTACCAGGTTGAGTGGCATTTCCTCAAACCTAGGAGTTTACATGGTGAAAGTGGAAAAGAAGGAGGTGCTCTTGCAAAGAGGAAGAGAGACCCAAGGACAGAGATGGGGAGGGTCAGGGGGTGGCAAGATTTGGAACTGGGAATGCTTTCAAGGGGACCATCCTATAATGTTTTAACTTCCTGGATGCCCTTGCACTAGGGAAGATTAATATTTAGGGACATTGTTGTCTCTTGTGGCAGAGCCTGTTATCCATCCTCCTTGTGCCCCCATCATTTCTGGGTGGTCACTGCTCTATCAGAGGTCTCATTTCCCAGCCCCCCTTGCATTCAAGCAGGGCCACGTGGGGTCTTCCAGGGCCCACTAACTGCCCTGGGCATGGGAAAATTTTATTCCTTCAAATATTCCCTTGCTTCTTCATACAGAATCTATTCCTAATAATACTTCAATCATCAGGATAATAATAGCACCCTAACAGTAATAATTTGCAGTTTAGAATGTTTGTCCATACCTATTATCTCATTTGATACCAAGAAGAACCCTATGATGTGACTATGGTACCCATCTTGTCCCCATTTTAGAGATGAGTAAACTGAGATTCATGTGTTAATAGAATCTGGTAAGTGGTGGAGCCATAGTGGAGGTAACACACAGCTGAACAGATGCTCTGTAAGTGAAAGGTGGTGGATCCGTCCCTATTAAATTGCTTTGCTTTGTTCCTTGCCACTGCTACTCTCATGCTACCCAGATTTATGACCTTCAGGTGATTCTCACGGATCCAACTCTCCTATTTTTACACTAAAACAAGCAAAAGGCCAAGGAGTCATCCCTGGTGCCCGTGGTTTAACTTCGAATCTCAAATCAAAATGGCAATGAGAAATGTAGAGAACAGGTCCAGTGGAAGTCAAAATGTCATGGTCTTCGGCAAAATCTCTGCACACAGGAGTCTTTGCCCAGGTTAGTTGTTCAGCTCTAGAAAACAGAGCCACGAAACACTGTCTCTTAGCAATTTTCCAGGAATATTCGTTGTCTCCAGCACAACATCACACTCATTCATTCAGTCAGTAAATATGTTTAGAGCAGGGTTTCCCAACCTCTTTCTCATTATGACTCCCCTTAAGGAGCCTTTTTAGAAAAATTTCGCCCAATCTCCTCATGAGACTTTAATACCACCGATGTACTGTATACCTCTTTATGTACTGTGGCCATTTCTAAGACATTTTCATTGCCCTCCCCCAAGAATCACTGTCACCCCTTGGGGGCATTATCACCTCTGTGGAGAATGCATGGTTTAGAGGACGTACCATGTGTGAAGGATATGAAAGTAGAAAACAGACCTGATCCTTGCCTTCCAAAGCTTCCAGTCCAATACGAAGAAGGCTTTGTCTCCCATCATCAACAGTCCTAGTAAAGAAGAGAAACTAGAGATCCTGGGTTAATTTTAGAGACTTCTCTCTAAACCACCAAAGGTGATGTTAAGACCTTTCTCAATCCAAGACTTTAGTAGCATTAGATAGGGTTTCAGTTCTGGGCCATCACCCGTTGGGGCTCTACATACAAAAAAAATTGGCAAAGACCTGTGTTCTGTGTGGAAATACGGCTGGGAGGCACTCACCACACATTTATGGCACGGAGAATAATTTTTGCTAAAAAAAAAATTGTTTAGAGTGAAACACAAGACAGAATGGAACAAATTCCTCCAAAAATTATTTTAAAAAATGGTTTTTTTGTTCAATCACTTCTATTGAAAAACCATTCAGCAGGATTTAAATACTCAAGATAATGTTTCACTTTCTCTAACAAGGGAAAGAATTTGAAGCTGAAAACCCAACAGCTCCTTCATTACTTGAATGGAAATCCCCTTGAATTCCATCATCTGCTCAATCACAGGCTTGTAGGTGGAGTCACAAAAAGGTAACCCGTGGTCAGCAAGAAAGGGACTGAATGTGAAAGTCGTTTCCATTTCGCTTTAGCACCTTTGAACATGTTACTGTAACGCTTCTGGTGGAAGTGGGGAGGAAAATCTCATGTGCCATTCATTCAGCAAATATTTATTAAGTGCTGCTATGTGACAGGCCCCATGTCAGGTGTGTTTTAAAAAAAGAAGTCTATTAGGGAAAGAAGTACTCCTCTGACATCTATAGCATGCCTGGCCTTGTCCTTGATGTGTTAGGGATTCAACTTGCATTATTAGAAACTTTTTCCACGGGGGTCAGGAGACCTGAGTGGCAGATCCACCTCTGGGTCTAGCTGTGTGGACCCCTATCAGTTGCCTAACATCTCTGGGACTCGATTTCTCCATCCATAATAATTAGGGAGGTTACACTAGTGGTTCTCAACTATGGCTTTCACCTGGGGAGCGTCAAAGATATACCTATGCTTGAATGCTATTGGGACCAATGGTCTCAGAATCTCTGGAGGTGGGACTTGGGAGCAGGTATTTTTTAAAAGCTCCTCCCACTGATTCTTCCAGCTCTTTGATCTTCTTTGCTAAAGACTAAAGACAAAATGCTAGAGGGGACTCACCTTAAAACAAGATGGCAGCTCTGGCTTTCTGACCATGGGCGATTCTCAACAAAAAGAAGAGAGCAAGGCTTGCCTCCCTTCCTTCCACTTCCTGTTTTAGCATATTTATGCTTTCCTTCCTCCTTTCCCCCATTACCATCTGTTTCCTGACTCCATTTCTCTCCTGGCCCACTTGCTATGGCCTACTGCCCGCTGTACTTTCCTTCTGCTTTTGGTAAAGCATACAGTAGCATTCATTTGAAGCTAAAAAGAGTTCCTGCTCTCAGGAAGGATGACCCGTAACAGGAAGATGAAAGGCCCTCTAACCCTGAGAATGCAATTACAGTCCTCAAGCAAATAGGACAGGACACTTCTAAGAGTCTGGAGCAAGGCTAAAATCAAGCCCTGTGGAATAGTACATTCCCTAGTTATGCGGAAGAGTTGTATGCCTTCCACCTCCAGTGGAAAATTAGACACAATTTCTCCAGGATTTCAGCCAAAAAGCTAAGAAATTTGGAGTGGATTGGGAAGTCTTCTGGTCAAACATTTCTGCCCCATGCTCAGGCTCCCAAGCCCATCAGGGAGACTTTTTACTTGATGTGTTTCAATTTGTGGATGTCCCCCTTTAAAAAATGGAAGTTCCATTAAATTAAAACATGTTTTTAAAGATGTCTATAAACTGAAAGGGCCTCTGTAAAGTGCAGTTGTTTTATCTGCTTGAAGACACAGATGCTGAGTCTAACTTACAACCGCAATGTCTAACTTACAACCGCAATGACTTGAACACAGAAGGTATTCAACTAATGTTCCATTCTTCTTATGAAAAAAGTAAAATTTACACTGTTAAAGTCAACCTGGGCCCCTTTTGCTCAAGGCCTTTCTTTCTTTTTCTTTTTTTTGCGGTACGCGGGCCTCTCACTGTTGTGGCCTCTCCCGTTGCGGAGCACAGTCTCCGGACGCGCAGGCTCAGCGGCCATGGCTCACGGGCCCAGCCGCTCCATGGCATGTGGGATCTTCCCGGACCGGGGCATGAACCCGTGTCCCCTGCATCAGGACGCGGACTCTCAACCACTGCGCCACCAGGGAAGCCCCTCAAGCCTTTCTTTTGGCCCCCAAACCAAAACCCCTTGCAGGGATGAGAAGAGCTCCCAATTCAAATTTTATCACTTAGCAGAGGGTTTGGTACCAGAATGAATGAATGAACGAACAGCCACCTCAGTGGAAAGCTTCTGTGATTTTTCTCTCCTATAAATCCTTGTCCCTTGCTTATTCCCCAAACGACACTGTTTGCATCACAAGGAGATCTGGACTACTTCAAGATAAAATGACAACGCCTATATGCCGACCACACCATCTGTACTGTGACCAAAAGTCACCCTCACTGCTCTTTCCACATACCCCATGAAGTCATTGCCCACAGTGGTGGTGTGGTACCTATGACACTCGGAAAGAACTTTCAACCCTGGGTGTTCCAACTGGCCCCATGAAATCGCCCTGAAGTTTCAGTTGAGGGGTTAGTTATTCATTCATATCACATTTAATAATCTATTTTTAAATTTGCATTTTGAAATACTTGTATAGTCACAGGAGGTTACAAAAATGTACAGAGAGGTCCCAGGTACCCTTCACCAAATTTCTCCAATTCACCAAACTAATATGCAATGTGGCAGAATCACTTTTATCAGGTCTTTTCATGTGAGGGAATGGGACATAGAGTGACTGACCTTCCTGGTTTGCCCAGAATGGAGGGGGTTCCCAGAACATGGGATTTTTAGATTTCAAACCAGGACAGTCCTAAGCAAACAGGGACAAGTTAGTCACCCTAAAAATATCCATACAAAACTGCCAAGCAAGCAATATTTGGGGGGGATCTATCCCCACTGCTCTTTTTGTGCCTTTTCTAGAACTGGTTTCCATCACCCCCTCTGTGTTCTGTGGCTATTCCATTTCTGCTGCTTGCAGGCTCTCACCTCCGGCTAACTGGATCTGTCTCTCCTCCCAGACCTCTGGTTTGGAATTATCCCCTCGTATTGTCCTGAGTCCCCCGTTAGCTATCAAGATTTCTACTTTCTCAACTCACACTGCTGGTCTCAACAAGATATTGGGAGAAAAGCCTTTTATTCCAGTGCAGTGAAAAGAACCCTGGACTCAATCAGGAGGCAAGGGTTCTCATCCCTCTCCTGCTATTGGCTGAGTGACTTTGCGTAAATGATCTTCCAACTCTGGACTCCTTACTCTGAAAATAAGGGAACTGGTCAAAAACAGGCTTTTTCACCTACTGACGCTATTGACATCTGGGGCTAATTCTTCTTTGTTGTTGAGGTGTGTCCTGTGCATAGGATGGTTAGAAACATCCTTGGCCTCTGCTCTCTAGATGCCAGGAGCTGTGACAGCCAAACATGTTTTCAGACACACCAAACGTCCTCTGGAGGCTAAAATCATCCCTGGTTGAGGATTGGTCTGAAATATTTTTCAAGACATGTTCAGTTCTGGAAGCGCTTGTTATCATTAATCTGCAGTAAATTATAAGTGATTAATAGTTTCCCCTCCACCTCCCTAGAATATTTGCATTTTCAAAGCATAACCTGTTTGGAAAAAAGTCTAGAAGCAGCTTCACCGAAACATGAAACTCAGCTCTCTCTAGGCTGTGTTCATAGAGGTTTAACGGTTTTTCTTTTCCTCTTCGTTTCCTCCTCCCCCTACACCTGTTCTTCCTCTTCCTTTTTTCTTCCGTTTAATATCTACATGCTCATGTATTACCTGAGTTATTTTTTATTTTTTATTTTTTTGCGGTACGCGGGCCTCTCACCGCTGCGGCCTCTCCCGTTGCGGAGCACAGGCTCCGGACATGCAGGCTCAGCGGCCATGGCTCACGGGCCCAGCCGCTCCACGGCATGTGGGATCTTCCCCGACCGGGGCACGAACCCGTGTCCCCTGCATCGGCAGGCGGACTCTCAACCACTGCGGCACCAGGGAAACCCCCTGAGTTATTTTTTTATGCATTTTTTGACAAAGTAATTTTTTGTTTTCACTGAGGTATAATTGACATATAACATTATATTCGTTTCAGGTATACAACATAATGATTCAATATTTGTATATGCTGTAAAGTGATCCTCACACTATGTCTCGTTAACATCCATCACCATACATAGTAACGAAAAATTTTCTCTGGTGATAAGAGATTTTAAGATCTACTCTCTAAGCAACTTTCAAATATGCAATACAATATTATTAACTATAGTCACCATCTCAGCTTCTTCATCTTTAAAGCAAGAATGCTAATACCTGAGTTATTTTTTAAATTGGATGTTTTCAGATCTAAATGAAGTCAGTAGGTTTTCAAGCCAGCACTATGAGTGAAACAGGAGGGATTACAGGAAAAACAGGGACTCACTAAGTCACATCATTCTGAGCTCTCAGACCTTTTCATATAGTTGTACTTACGTTTAAATTTTTATGATGTAATTATCCAAATCAGATTATTTTGGCAAACAAACAAGAGTTTTCAAAATATTCTTCACACCAAAGGCATCCCTCCAGCTCAGGGTACCTCAGCTGGAATGAATAAAACCTCATCAACTCTCCCCTCCTAGAAGCACAGTGCACCCAAAACCCTTCGCCACTGACACTGGGCCTGTCTGGCTGAGGGCGGGTCCTAGAAAACAGACTTCTTGGAAAAATCTAAAACACCTCCAAAGCTCATGGATTATCCACTTCATACAAATGTGCTAAATATTTGATTTAATCATATGAACTTATTGATAACTGACTGTTTCTGACCTGCAAAAACTGCAATTTCATATGGGTTTCCTCTAATAATATTCAGTAACTGTCAAATACATGAAGAATCCCATCCATCAGCACTGGTCCTCCAGCCAGGTGCCTTGACATCAGAAGTGAGTAGGAAGGGAGAGAGAGGGGGTGGAGGAAAACCTACAGGGAGAAGAGAGACGAAGCCAGACCTCTTATGAGTGATGGGGGACCCCTGGGGATGATGGTGACCCCCACAACTGACCTGATCCACGATGTCACCAAGAGGTACAGGTTGAGAATTGGGGCTCTGCCCTGTGCAGTGTGTAAGCTCCCTGAGGGCAGAAACCATCTGCTATTACATGCATCTGTTTGTCTCACTCTGTGCCTCTCACAGAGCGTTACACACAGCAAGGGCCCAGTAATCACTGCTGTATGGTTATGTGCATAGGAAAATCTAAATCACATTGTGCTATGAAATGATTCACCCTGGCCTTCATTCATTTACGGGTTCCTTCGTCTACTGTATTTGCAAAGAAAAATGCTGGATAATGTAGTCCGTTCCAAAATCTTGCCCCAGTTCTCAAGATATTTGTAGCCTATGCAAATTAGGCCTAAAGAAGTGGTTTCAACGCTAGAATCCAAGTTCAGGGTGTTTCCATGTATATGGCTTTATCACTGAAACAAGTGAGCCAGGGGAACTCCCTTGAAGTTACATTCATGACCCCAGTCTCTGACAAAAGACAGTACTCAGTTAAAGCAAAGGAAAAAGTCAACTTGGAAGAAAAAAAAAAATTTATTTCATTAATGGTTAAATCTTCACATGCTCAACAACCCATTTTTGGATTCTCAAAACCCATGGGTTTGCACCTATTGTCCAAAATACACATGAGTAGAAAATTCTCCCAAAATATTCCAATATGCCAAAGTCAGATTGAAGAAATGATGAGGGAGCTCATTCTAAACCTTTTGGATTATTTTGGGGGTGCCTTTTCCTTTGTATGGCATTTATGGTTTATGAACAGAATTGAGTAGGATCGGGCCTGCCTAGTGGTAGAAAGCCAATTAGATTTACTCCAAGTGATTAGAGCTACTAGCTCTGACTTGAGGTCAATAGAATAAACAAATCATTACTCAAGGAATGAATGTTCTTCCAGTTTTTTATAAGAATTTCAACAAAATCCTCAAAATCTGACAAACTCATATGTTTGGATCATTTTCCTGTTTTTCCCTGACATTTGCACAACTAACAGCTTCTTCCAACATGGCTTTGACTGGTGTTAAGTGCCTGCCAGCATTTGGACGGGACCATTCATAAGAGGCCCTGTCTGTCCCATATGGGCAGCGTGAAGCTGATCCCGGGAACCCACTGACTGTCTTGGTTACCATAATGGAAAGACTGCCAACTTCAGCTTAGTTCCATTATTTCTTCCCAGGAGCACCTGGCCAACCATATCTTGTTTTTCTAACCTCTTATTTAGGCATTCAGGATGTCCGGTGGAAAAGAAAACTACCGGAGGAGAGAAGAAATTTCAGCGCAGGGCAAAGGTCAACAGGAGTTGGCAGACCTGTGTTCACAGCCCACCTTTCTGCCTCCTGTGGTACCCAAAGCCAGTCACGCTCCTAGGTATCTCATCTACACATCACAGAGGTGAAATTAGATAAGCCTGAAATCGCTTCAAGTTCTAATTCTCTGTTATTCTATGGCCTCTTAGGAAAAAACTATGCCTCTTTTCTGCTCTCCCTCCTTCCCTTTCTCCCCTTCCTTCCTCAATCAATCTTTCCCTCTCCCTCCCTCCCTCCTTCTCCACCTCCCTGCTCCCTCCTTCCTTCCTCCCTTCTTCCTGCCTTCTCTCTCTCTCTCTCTCTCTCTCTCTCTCTCTCTCTCTCTCTTTCTTTCCATAGGGCTTGCTGAAGGCTGGCAAATGCTTCCCAGCATCCAAATAGAAGTCATTACCAGAAGCACCGCAGCTAAACAGAGGGAAATGTTTAGGTAAGCATTATAATGGGCATGGAAATAAAGAGACCACAATTCAAAGCATAAGTCATCGTAGATGAGAATGCACATGTCTGGGGCTAGGTTTATGAGAAATGAACGGGATGAGGTTCGGCTGGCGAATCCCTGGGCTTGTGTTTTCTTAATGCCAGGAGTGATTTATTTTCTGGTAAACAGTTTTGCTCAAGTAGGGCATCCAGTTACTACAAACCTTGTTTGGTATAAAAACTAACTGCATAGAAAAATATTGCCTTAGCAAGGTTTAACTGGTTGTTAATCCAAACATGTGGCAGAGACTGAATTCCAGGGCTCAAAATATCCTCCCGATTCTCAGCAGCATCAGAACGTCCAGAGGAGATCATAATCATCACTCTTAATGAGGCGTGACTCAGAGGTAGCGTATGGAAAGAGGACATTTCCAGAAAAACCATGGTATGGAAACCAAGCCCGCCGGGGGAGGTAAGCTGTCCCTTAGGTAGAAGTTCTACTCAGCTCTTTTGAAGTACGAGGCTGGGCTGCCTCGGGAAGATGAAAAAAAAAAAAGTTTTTCAAATCCTCCTTTCCACACAAATCTCTTCACATACAGCTCTGTTCCCTGGGATGTTTCATCACCTTAAGAAATATATTTAAAACAGACACAAGGAAAAGTATCCCTTTATAAGGAAAGCAAAGCTCTGGGCCTTTATTTTTTTAACAAAAAAATTGAATTGCCTCCTTCAAATTCTCTGCATTTGCCTCTCAGCATCCATGAGACCTCATTGTCGTACTTTAAATATTTTTTTATGTTGAAAAAAAAGCTTGAAAGAACTCAAGAAAGAAAAATGAAAGAGGGAGAGAGAAATCTGGTCCTCAAGAACATTTAGCTTCTATGTCAAAAAATGTTTTAGAAAGAGAAAGAGAGGAGATAAGTTTAACGTTCAGATCTTCCAGCTCCCACATCTCTTTTCCGCGGGGGTTCCTGCTGCGCTAATAGTTTTCAGTTGCCTCTCCAAGGTGTCCGGTGACCGTGTATTCTGAGCACTGCAAATACACCCTCAGCCTGCATGTCCTGGAGGGTTTGTTTAAAATACTTTTCCTATTTCAAGGTGGCAGTTGGCAGTCAGAACGATCCTAAATGCCCCTGGAGCCGTTCGAGTCTACAGGATCGTGAAGTGTCAGCTTACCCAGCACACAGACCAGCAGCTTCGCCACGAGGCAGCAGGCTTCTGGCTCCACGCACTGGGTTCCCTGCCACGTGCAATACACTCAGTGCAGCAGAGTCAGGGCGCCCCAGGGGGACTTGGCCCACGGAAACGGTCGGCTCAGCCATCCCAGGCAGATATCTAAACCAATCCACCGCGTTGATTCACGCAGATCACATTCATTTAAGAATTCCAGAGATGGGGATTTCATAATCTTCCTTGGTTGTTCGTTCCAATGTCTCACAACCCTTCAACCAGGACCTGCTCCTTCATCTCCAACCTAATCTCCCCTGATGCAATTCCAGCTCCTCCAGTTTTTGTTTTTTTTTTTCTGTCTTCACTAGAAATGAAAAACAGCTGGACACCATCTTCCACATAAAAACCCTGCATAAGCTGGGAGACCATTATTAAATCAACCAGGTCCTTGTCTTCTCTAGGTTACACGATGGATGCCAACGCCTTCAGAGCTCCCTCATCGTGCCGGTTCCTCTCATTATTTTCCTGACTCTCTGTGTCACTCAAATCTAGAAATTTTACGAGGATTTGACTCATACTGACTAAATGTGTGCATGTGTACATGCATGTATAGGAGGGAGGTTGAGCTCACAGTTCCAACAAGTTAATTTTGTAAACTCTTTTATTGTGAAAACTAGCAGAAAGAATTTATATAACATACATGCATGGTTTAAAAAACAAAATACAGTGAGAACTCACATACCCAGCACAAGTTCTTTTTTCTATTAACACTGACCTTGTGTTTGATTTGCTTTATGTGAGAGGAGATGGAGAGTCATTTCATCATTGTTTGTAGTTTAAATTACATTTACATTGAAATCACACTATGTTTTAAACCAACGATGCTATTTAAACTCCTTCACACATGTTTGTTATAGCCTCCTTCCAATCTGACAATATCTAGCTAAGGCATCAGAAATTTTATAAGGTGGCCCATTCTAAAAAAAGCTGAACCCAAATCAAAAAAACCTTTAAATGGGGAATGTTTTCACTGAGCCAAGTTTACTAACAGTCTAGTTCTCTATTATTGAAATATTCATGTCTGAGTTAAATACAATGTTTTCATCAGGAAATGTCAGGAAACAGGCCATTTAATCATGTTTCTAGCAGATGATATTTGATGGTATTGTTTCCATCATCCAAACAAACTGCCAAGTATCAGATGTGCCCAGCATTCAAGTGAGTCAGAGATTCAAGGCCCTGTGGATGTAGCATCGTGACTTTTCTACTTGCTATTGGTCAAAAAGATGCTGCTTCAGGCAAACATTTGACATGAGGCAAAGTGAGCAAACCACTATCGTTTTGTATATTTTAGGGGAAAATACACAGATCTGATCCGTGTTAATCAGCTCTTCCTTTATGGTCATCCTGAATCTCTGCTTGAGTCAGAAGCCCAAAGGCTTCCTGGACATTAAACCACAACCCTCAGTTCAGCTGACGTGAAGGAGGGTGCATGTGCTTATTCTCCAGAGGCAGCTGTGATTCCCTCTCTCACCCATAGGTGGCCCATCCTTTCTTTTTTTTCTTTTTCTTTTTCTTTTTTTAAATTGAAGTCTAGTTTTGATTTAAAATGTTGTGTTAATGACTGCTGTACAGCAAAGTGATTCAGTTATACATACACATACATTTTTTTTATATTCTTTTCCATTATGGTTTATCACAGGATATTGAAGATAGTTCTCTGTGCTATACAGTAGGACCTTGTTGTTTATCCATCCTATATATAATAGTTTGCATCTGCTAACCCCAAACTCCCAATCCATCCCTCCCCCAACTCCGTCCCGCTTGGTAACCACCAGTCTATTTATATCCGTGATTCTGTTTCTGTTTCATAGATAGGTTCATTTGTGTCATACTTTAGATTCCACATATAAATGATATCATATAGTGTTTGTCTTTCTCTGTCTGACTTACTTAACTCAGTATGATAATCTCTAGGTCCATCCATGTAGCTGCAAAAGGCATTATTTCATTCTTTCTTATGGCTGAGTAGTATTCCATTGTATATATGTACCACATCTTTATCCATTCATCTGTCGATGGACATTTTGGTTGTTTCCATGTCTTCACTATTGTGAAGAGTGCTGCTCTGAACATAGGGGTGCATGTATCTTTTTGAATTATAGTTCTGTCCACATGGAAAAGGGAATCCTCCTACACTGTTGGCGGGAAAGTAAGTTAGTGCAGCCACTGTGGAAAACTGTATGGAGGTTCCTCAGAAAACTAAAAATAGGATTACCATATGATCCAGCAATTCCACTCCTGGACATATATCCGTCTCTTCTTAATCTCAGAAGAAGCCTCAGTTTTCCATCTCGGCTCTGCTTTTCCCAGAGCTCTCCATTGCTAACTTTTCCTGTCCTAGAAAAGGATCAGAAGTCAAAGCTCTGTTCTCACCACCTTCATATCGATTTTTCCTCAAGCAGCCTAAGGCATTTCTTGCTTTTTGTTATTTTTGTTGTAGTTGGGTTTGGTTTTTTTATTTACCTCTCCTGCCAGCTGCTTCGCTACCATGGCTGGGACTCTATCTCACTTGTTTTATGTTTACAGGTTTTCCTTTCATGACTAGATCAAGGTTTGTGACTTGGCAACACGCTTATTTTCGTTTCTTTCAAGAATCCAGATCTTTTTTGAACACAGACCACAGTTGGCTTCATCACATGGTCCCAAAAAGCTATGCAGAGGCTGGCTTCCTGCATCCAGTCCCTTTATCCAATACCAACCCTTTCCCTTGGCTTCAGGTAAAATATTTTTAAACCATTGCCACGCTTCCTGAGAATTTATAAAGACTGTTCGCTTCCATTTATCTTTTCCTAACTAATACCCATGTTTTATTCTGATTCCCTTTGCTGAAACTGAGAAACATGCAGGATACTTGATTTCACTTTGGTAGCAGCTTCACTGTGGACACTTCTTGCAAGGATTTTTCTCCACCTGTCAGAACCAAGGCGAGACTATTTCCCATCCTTACGGCTGCTCCAGGTTCCAGAACAAGGCTAGACCCACCTGACAGGCTCTGTGTGAGATCCAAGGTCGGGATGAGCCAGCCTACCTGTCTTGAAAGAAAGAACCTTCACCATTAGGACCACCCACCTGATACCATCCTGCAGCTTTGGCCTGGCCTTTTAAGAGGGAAAGGGGGAAAAAGGGAAAAAATAACATAGCAAAATTGATCTCAGCACTACCCGTGGCGTCATTAATGTGGTTTCTGCTCATAAAATTCATGGCAGCGGCTAATTGCTACCATGTTCTTCCTCATATACTCTCATATTAAATTTGAAAGAAAGAAATAAAAGCCCTTTCAAAGCCATATTAATCCATGCACGGCAGTGGAATGCGTGATCTAAAGCGAGCCTCTCGCATCGCCACAGCTATGTGGGCTGGCTGGCAAACATGGGTTTCATGTCACTCACAATACAATGAACAATGCCTTCGCCAGCCGCTGGCTCTGCCTGGGCCCAGCTCCCCTGAACCACAACAGCCCAAGCCAGCAAGGAGTGCCGTGTGAGCTCCCACACGTGAGCAACAACACATGTGCCTGAGTGTGCATATCGGTCTCGACGGAATTCAGGCTAAACTTGGCGTGTATCTTTCTGCCTCCGCCCCCCACGCACATTTGCTTGAAAGTTCTCAGCAGAAGGGTGGTGGCCAGTGGCCAAGATCTGGTTGCCACTTTACCCTCATGAACTTTCACTGCATTTGCCCTGCAATGTGCTAAGAAGACCAGCCTTGCCTCAAGGCACCTCTTGCAAGAATTTAAGGAACTATAAACTCGACAAGCCTCTCATACTTTCTTGAAATTCCCACTCGTAGAAGGCTCCTGTTGGAATGAATTATTCCAAGCTCTCCTGGGAACCGGGCTGCCCCTCGGCCGGTCTACACAGGTATGGTGCTATCAGTTTTGATGGGTCATGGCATCCCTTCTGATTGGGTGTGGCATCTATCCAATTGGTCCTGGCGTCCCTTCTTACTGTTTGAATCAGTGCTGCACTGATTTGTACATATTGTAAGTGTATTAAATGCAATAAATCCAGCCAAGAAACCAATATGTTCAAACAATATATCAGAATAGCTAGGTGACAACTAACCAAAGACATGGCTGAGTCTTCAATGAGCAGTTCATCTGACAGTTTCCTGCTGCTGTATGAAAATATGACCCTCTCCCAGGTATATCAGAGATGTCATTGTAGAATTGCTACAGATGAATTTCTTGTCCCAATCCTGCCTGAACAGGAAAGCTTAAAGAGGACTAATGTGGGTCTCCATGGTCAAGAAAGACAGAGCCCATAGTATCTTATGGATGATTCTTTTATCCCTCCCTCCTGTCCCAGCCTCATGACCTGCAAGACTTGATCTCTTTTCATTACCATCCCAGACCCATTCTGGCCCCAATTCAGCCCTAACCAAGCCAGGCAGCAAATCAGAAGAAACCCCATCCCAACCAATGGGCATGTTTGGTACTAGTTTAGAATTAGTCTTGGGAGCTGATGGGAACGAGGTGAGCATTCTGTGTCCACCAAACCTCTAGCCTTAGCCTCATCCTCGCAGTCATTGTTCCCCCCTTATCCCGTTATTTCCATGGGGACGGGTGCCCTGCTCTGGAGCACGGCCCACTGACATGAGTCTCCACCCGAACATAATATTTGTGGCTGCCTCTTACGTCTACAAGTAGCTCAAAGACTCCTACTCCTCCCTAGGTGGCTTCCCCAACACTCTCATCTCTCTGCCATTTCCAAGAGGAAGAGTTCTGAAATCACAAAGTCTTAGGACAGTTGGATCTCTGCTCTGGGCAGTGAGCTTTGGACAGGAGGAGATGATGTGGGCTTGAAATTGGCCAATATTCTCTTTCTCTTGGGTTCATCATTTTGGGTGCACCCTCACTAAGAGAGAGGTGAGAGTAGAAACCAGTGGGAAGAGGACAAAGCGCCATGACTTCAGGTCTTGGATTACAGGAGAAAAATGTCTTTACAGTTCACATATGACCCATCCCAGTGCCTCAGGCATGACACCAGATAAGGACATGGGGTCAAAGTCTAGGTTAGAAATAAAGTACGTTTCCTCTGTCGCTCTCCCTCAGGAGTCTGTGGCAATGGTAAGCAGCTGATCTGGTACTAGAGGTTCATTATCTTAGAGACATTTCAATGAACACATGGTTCTAGCCAGGCATCTTTCCCTGGGTTCAGGGCATGTTTACCATACTCTTCCCCATTGCCTGGGGTCCTGCTTCTCACAAACAGAAGTTCCTGGATGCACAAGAAACCTTACCCTCCAGACAAAAAATATCACCCCTCCTTAAACATTCTTGCTGCTAAGCCCCACTCACCACACTGGCATCCTAAGATGTACTCATCAACACACATGCAACCCAAGTTCAGGGACTGATTCTGTGACACACACTCAGCCAACCTCCTTCAGGACCTTGAGTTGGTTTCAAACATTCTGACAACTCCCCTCATCTGTTGCCCTATCTCGGACGTTTCAGATCACCCTGCAGCTATAATAATAGAAGTACTCGGTGCATGTCCAAAAGTGGAGCTGTTGTCTCTGAACACCGCTATGTATCTGTGTTGTGTCAGAGGAAAGTAGCAAAACATGAGAAAATTACTATGCAAGTTAAATTTTCATTGGATGGGGGTCCAAGTAACAGTGTTTATGAAAGTCTTTTGAGAGACTTGATATCTTCCCTGAAGGTTTTAGCTTGTCTGCTGTTCAAAAAGAAGGATTCTCGTAAATAATATAACCCAAGTGACCCCAGGTCTACAAGCTTTGGGTGTTATCTTCTGTCTAATAGTCAGATAAAATAATTCAAGTCTTTACCTTCCATAACTATGGGGAATCCAGTGCCTCTCCAGTATTTCTCAGGATTTCGACGGTATTTACAATCTTTTGGAGCTTGCCTCTACCTGCCAGCCCTAAACCCTTGTTCCTGGTTTCCCCCCAGTCATCTCTGATTTCAGCCCATGCTCCTCTCACCCGTAACACTGCCCCCAAGGGCAGATCAGCCTCCTTTTATTCCCCAAGGCAAACCCAACAATCTTGTGTGGAACAGACTTTGAAGGATTACAACAGAGGACAGGAAACAACTTAAAATTGGATATCTGATATGAATGTTAATAAAGTTGGCTGTCTTAGCCCTTCATGAGGGCTTGGATGTCCACTATCCAAGATGGTGACTCCAGATCCGTCACAAATCAGGGCTCCTTTCTCATCATCTTTCTTGCCCAAGCCTCTGCCTGCTATTACCTCCCTTCCCCCAATGGTGAGCCCTTGGGCTAACCCAAAGGACACCGAAATTTTCACAAAAATCATGCAAAACCATTTTAGGTCTCTTTTTGACTCAAAGACATCCATATAAATAGAACAGGATGTATAATCAAAGGCTCATTAAAGTGTCTTCTTAAAAAAAGAGCAGCTCCCCACTTAGTATAAGGTCTGCCTTCCTTCTAGGAGGTGGCAACACTATAACTTTGAAAGGCAGCACCTTTCTTTCTTTGGTTCCACCGTGATAAATTAATCCAAGGATTTGTGCCAATCATGGTGGAGGGATTTTAGGGTGCTTAAGGTTTTCTTAAGCATTTCCAGGTGGAGTTTAAAGGTATCCTTGTATCTGGAAGAGAGAGAGGAGACCTTACCTGCAAACCAAGATAGCCTTTGATTTGATGCATAAACGAAGAGAAGTTCAGATGATCTCATGGACCATATTCTCCCAGGCATCCCCATGTCTTAATGAGATGGGTCTACAACCTAGTGGGATGGATCTTAAAACTAGAATTCCAAAGAAGAGGACATTTTTGGAAAAAGGGGGCGGAGTAATACAAGTCAAGGAGCTAGACAGCTATGTTAAAATTCACAGATCTGCTATGGAGAGGTTTCCGGAAAACAAGTGAGCGAGGGGATCAGGACAGGAGGGAGGATGTGTTGTGGTCAGAGAAGACTGTGTTCTACTGGAGGGCACGGACGGTGCCACCCAGATGCAGATAATGGGAGGTGCCAAGAGCAGAGTGCCAAGAGAAAATGTTGGGAAGATCTTAAAAAGGAGTGGGGAAGCAGTTATCGCTGTGATGGAAAACCATCTTTTGATCTCAAGTGAAAGGAAAGAGGGAAATGCCTCAAGTAGATTGAATGGTTAATTTGGGGGATTTATTTAATTTTAGCCCCTGGTACTGATTCCTATATCCCTTTTAAATAGTAGAGGACCTGATGTAACTTTAAAGAAAATTAAAAGTTGGCCTAGCTTGAAGTCATTTTTAAGAAATTTAGTATCCATTTAAAGACAAAGAATGACAGAGGAGAGAGTATAAAGTCTGTTGCAAATGTGTGCATTCTGACTAAGACTAATATAGATCTCAAGAAATCCCCTGTCTTAACTCAATACAACACAGCCTTCTTGTGGTTTCTGCTCCTTCCCCAAATGATATTAGAACCACCCACGTCAGAGGATGGAAGCAAGAGGTGCAAGAAGCAGGATATTAGCAGAAGGCATGGGATCAGCTTGGGGATATTTGGGCATCCTTGTGAGCATTTGGTGGCTTGTTAAGCTCCAGGAATTGGCTGTGCTTTAGCCTCCTGCCTTTCTGTACTGAGCGCCAGATCAGCTGGCTTGCTTTCCTTATCTAGGGTCACCCTCTTGGTGTCTCAGATCCTTTGTGTCACTCTCTTAGTCAAATGAAGGATCTGTATGGTTTAGAATTCATCTGCAAATAGGAAAAGAACCTAAGTAGCAAGCCAATTCCATGAGCAGCTCTAACGCCTCACACAGGATGGTCACATGGAAAGTCCCAAGTATCCCTTTATTCAATAGCAGTCAAGTGATGTCTCCACCTGATTTAAAAAAAAAAAAAAAGGTAATGCAATTGAAATAAATCAGTATTCTTACACAACTCAGAATTGTATTTTAGAAGTAGAGACAAAAGATAAATGGTAAATCAAACATGAATATCATGTGAATATACATAAAGAAGAAGAGTATCAAGGAGGTCATAGTCCTGACAGAGTGACCAGCTGTTCTGGTTTGTGTAGGACTGAAGGGATTCCCAGGACATGGAGTGTTCAGTGCTAAAACTGGGAGAGTTCTAAATAAACCAGAATGGTTGGTCACCCTGGTCTACGATGAGTGAGGTTAGTGACAATGCAAGAGTCAGAAGAGATTTTTTTGTGTGGCCAGCACAGACTAACTGAACAGTCAGAGAGAAGCCTAGGAGCTGATGTCCACGCTGTATATTTGAAGGATGATATACTGAAAGTAGAGTGCTCAGACCCCTGCTTTGCTTTTCTTCTGTCTGGAAAGAAGAATGATCTTCAGGCCAAGAAGAATAAAAGCAAAACTGGTTAAGGGTCTACCAAAGCTCAAGATGGATGTAGAGTTAATAAGAATTGACCCAGCTGTTTGAAATGAAATCAAGAGTGCTAACCCAGGAACTTTGAACCGGAAAGAAACAGCAATAGAAACTACCAAATCCTGTGGACAGTATTTAGAGTTCTCAAACTTGAGTGTGCTTGATGTCCTCCTGGAAAGCTTGTTAAGGACGCAGCTTCCAGGGCTCCACCTTCAGATAATCTTATTCGATGGGTCTCAAAGTTGGGGGTCTGCAGTCTCAATAAACACACCAAGTCATTCCCCTAAAGGTGGACCTTTAATGTCCACTCTTTGAGAAACACTATTTTAAAGAACACTGGTGAGCAACCAATTGGTGAGCAAACAGTTGGTCAACACCAACAACTGGTGGACAAACAAACAAAAAAGAAAAGATTAGAGATTTAAAAAAAAAGAAAAAATACATATATGGATGTCTATATGTGCATGTAGGCACACATACATGTTTAAATTTCAAATAAGAAATTTCTAAGATGGATTTCACAAGTCCATCTTAATGAGCAGCTTAACGAACCACTTGCAGGTCCTGTCAGATGCAGGCAATACGTCTCCAGAGGACAAAGCAGCTGGTACTGGCAGAGGCCACACTTGGTCCTCTGATGTACAGACTCTCTAGAGACATTTGGGCTGAGCACTCTTCAGAACCATCTGTTTGGAGTCAATGCCTCCACCCAAAGGAATGAACTTCAAGGTAAGAACTGAAGACACCCTGGACAACCAAAGCTTAATATATTATCACTTGGGTGTATTTTTGTCATCAGCGGGCCAGACAGTTGCAGGTATGCAAATCAGAGTTCTGGAAACCACACCACTGAAAATGTCTGGGCTGGAACCTCATCTCCACCCAGACAGCTTATATTCTAATAATGGCATTTCCTTCCTATCTGGTTGCTAATTCTCTGAGATGCAAAGAAAAAAGAAATGAGAAAAAAAGAAATGATCTACCAATTAGCTCTATGGAAAAATTCCTCCAATTAAGTGAAATAAGTCAGACAGAGGAAGACAGATACTGTATGACATCACTTATATGCAGAACCTAGAAAATACAACAAGCTAGTGAATATAACAAAAAAGAAACAGACTCACAGATATAGAGAACAAATTAATGCTTACCAGTGGGGAGAGGGAAGGGGGGAGGGGCAAGATGGGGTGGAGGATTAAGAGATACAAACTATCATATAAAATAGGCTACAAAGATATATTGTCCAACACAGGGAATGTAGCCAATATTTTACAATAACTATAAATGGAGTATAATCTTTAAAAATTGTGAATCACTATACTGTACATTTGTAACATATAATATTGTACATCAACTATACTTCAATTAAAAAAAAAAGAAAATTCTCCCCAAATTAAGATTTGTATCTCTTCTTAACTTTGGTTTCTGAAATAATAGCTAATATGTACGTCATGCTTTATTTCTTAACTAAGTCCTTTATGCATGTTATTATGTCTTTATTCTCCCACCAGCCCCATGAAGTAGGTAGGACGGAGAGTTTAATGACACCTGGGTCCTCTAGGCTGAGAAGGGGCAGAGCACAAATAATCAGAGCTGAGACTCAACTCAGTCTCCTGATTGCAAATCTGAAACCACAGCCCTCTGAACTGGACAATCATCCCCTTAAATCCTTCGGGGAAAAGGGGAGAAGTGCAGATTACTTAATGAGCTAATTCCTCCATTGAAGAAATGGCTCAGACAGTCGTGGCTGTTCTCCTGATCACCGTTATATTTGTGTTTGCTTTTCCTTAAAATTAACTTCATTATGTTCCTGAGTGGCGGATGCCAATGCGTATCTGCAGGGAATTACAATTCTGGGCTGGAAGGAAGCTCCCTCTTGGACGCCTTGCAAGACCCATCAAAGAACCTGATGGAAATTGAGCCTGTCATTAATGAGACAGGGCAATTTGGCACAGAGAAAACAATCTTCTAAAATGACTGTGTCAGCAACCTCATTGGACTCCCCACTGAAACAGAGCAGGGACCTGTTCCCAGAGGGCAGGGGCCACGTGGTTACACATTTATATGCTCCCTGGTACCGAGCACAGTGCCACAGGCAGAGTGGGTGCCCAGGAATGTCTATGAGATGAACAATTCAGGATGGTTACATGATTTGTGAGCTAGAAAGAGGTGCAGAGAACAGAGCCAAAGAAGAATAAATTAAGGTCTGAGGGTTTTCTTCCCAGCTCCAGCCTTGTGAGAGCATTTTACTCTTCTTTCTCACGGGTAAAATGCTTTAGTGAAGAATAGGACAAGCTAAGCATTTATTTTTCAATAATCTACACAAAATCTGCCAGAGGTGGGTAGGCAAGCAAAGCAATTAAACCACTTTAACAACAGAGGGGAAGCAGTCCAAATCCAAAACCGAGAATCCTAGCTAGGAGAAAAAGCAGTTTAGCTCACTTCCCTTTGTAAAACGATCCCACTGGCTAACACAAGGTTGACTATGCTTAAGGGTTAAATGCATTACCAGCTGGCAAACAACCTTCTGGAGAGAGAAAGAGGAAGCAAGAGAGGCCAATGCTTCAGAAGTAACTTACTTAATAAAAATCATCTCCCCCTCATATTTCTGACACCACCGGGCAGTCACACCATCCTGCCTTGGGTCACCAGACTTGGCTCCGTGAAGCCAGAGGAAATTATAGAAATCCATCATGGCTGAGTTTTCTGAACTGGTTATTACTCGCTGCTTTTTATCTTCCAAACGGTCCCTAAATTTAATTGCTTCATTGTAATGGATTAACCTCTGAGGTCCACAGTAGCACTCATATTGTGTTCAAAGGGAAAGTTGCAGTTTCTGAGCTCGGTGGAGGAAGTTTCATGAGACCAAAACGTCCCTGCTCAGTTCTGGGTAACTCTGACAGTCACTTGTCTGCAGAGGTCACACAGAAGTCCAGGCAAGGAGTAACCCCAAGAAGACCTTTATTTGACCTAAAGGAACCAACGTATGCCCTCCAAGCTGATTTCAAGATGAAAGAGGAGTGGACAGTGACCATGGGGATTGTCACTCTGCAAATAGATATTAAAAACACTTGGGCTTCCCTGGTGGTGCAGTGGTTAAGAATCTGCCTGTCAATGCAGGGGACACGACTTCGAGCCCTGGTCCGGGAAGATCCCACATGCTGCAGAACAACTAAGCCCATGCACCACAACTACAGAGCCTGTGCTCTAGAGCCCATGAGCTACAACTACTGAGTCTGCGTGCCACAACTACTGAAGCTCACACGCCTAGAGCCTGTGCTCCTCAACAAGAGAAGCCACCACAACGAGAAGCCCGCGCACGGCAACAAAGAGTGGCCCCCACTTGCCGCAACTAGAGAAAAGCCCTCACGCAGCAATGAAGACCCAATGCAGCCAAAAATAAATAAAATTTAAATTTAAATTTAAAAAACGCTGGTTTTCGGGGAGGATTAGACACAGGTCCTACTCTCCTGCTTCATTTATGCCTCTACCTCTTCTAGACCATTCCCATCATCAAGCAAACAGGCTCTACTATCTCCCATCTATAAAAAGGTGCCTCTCTTGGCCCCAGAATCTTTGCTATTCTTTAAAAACAAAATGCTTACAAGTATAACTTACACTCCCCTCCCACTCAAACATCTCTTAACAGTGACCAACAACCCTCATGGAGTCAGGTTCCATAGATACTTTTTTTGGTTCATCTTCAACACCTTGGCAGCGATATTTGATACAGGGAACTGGTCCCTACATCTTGAAACATTGCTCCCTCCTAGATTCCATGAAACCCACCCTCCCCAGGTTTTCCTCCTACCTCTCTGGCCGTTCGTTCCCATGTCCCTTCTCTGGTTCTACTCCTCCTACTTACCTCTCAATGTCAGGATTTTCCCCTGGGCCCTCTTCTCATTTCTCTCTATCCTTCTTTCCTAGACTTTCTCATCTGTCCCTATGGCTCTAAATGCCATCTGTACACTGATGACTCTACAATGTACATCTCTAGCATCTGACTTCTTTTCTGAACCTCAGACTACTATAGTCATAGTTTATCCGGCCCAAATTTAAATTCTTGAGGATTCACCATTTCAGGAAATGAATCCTACCCCTCTTTACCTCTAATCCACTGGCCTGTCCCGTCGCATCTGCTTCAAAATTATATCTCATTGGGTTCTGACCCAGGGATTAGAGCAAAGGAGAAGTCTTCTTAGAGAATCTGGAAATCATGTTCAATTTTCATATATGTGTTGGAATTGGAAAGGCAAAATCAAGAGGGGTTGGGCGTGGAGCAGATAAATCTGGCTTGAGTTCAGGGCCTGTGAGTACAAAGTCTGGGAGACAAACTTGGAGAAAACAGCATACTGCAGTGGTCACTTTTGCAGTGTCCATAGCCAACCCTTCCTCCTTCTTTCATTCAACCCATTTCTTCCACAAGTATTCTTCCACGATACCTTCTGTGTGTGCCAGACACAGTCCTGGCAGCTGGGGGCATAAGATGGAGAACTAAGGGAACACAACCCCTGCCCAGATGAAGCTACAGCCAAGTGAAGGAAATAGATATTAACAAACACAGACAAATGCTGTATTTCTTTGATTCTAGAACATTATCAGTTGTAAGAAACACTACTTCACCAAAGGTATATATAAGCTGTAAGACGCAGTCCCGTTTAGAAGCCTTAACATGTTGGGGAGGAGATATGGCACATAATTGTATAATTGTGAGACATGTTATGAAGAAAAAGTACAAAGCACTATGGGAGATGATCACAGGGTGTAGGTGGGACTAATCTAGACCGTGGGAGTCATAGAATCCTTCTCGAAGGAGTGATATTCAAGTTGAGGTATCCTTCCTTGAAATTCCCTTTGACTTCCATGTCACTTTGAGGAGTCACTGGAGCCTTAGGTGGTAGATAGTTTTGACATGGGGGCACCTCCATCGTATTTACAACAAATTTCTTTTTAAATAATGTAAGGACATTTTAACACATTCTCTTCTCATATGTTTGAAGAGACAGAGCATCATTTGATGATAAAGCAAGAGAAAGTTCTGTGTCCCAAGCCCATGCTTGGGCTTCATCATGCCAGGTAGTTCACTTCATAGGGATGGTCTGAGCAACAAGGATGAGAAAGAACAAAAAAGTACAAAATATAAATGCCCACATACACAATCAATAATAATATAACAACAACAATGACAACAGGCCATGCAGGACCAACCAACCATATCTTCCTAGTGTTGTTGGTTGATGACCCCTCAAACCTATTTCTCACTCATATAATGATCAGCAAAACCCCAAGTGTGACTCTGCCTAAGACTTTTCCTCAGTTCCCTTCAAACCCACATGGACTTTGAGGTAAATCTAATCCACATGTTTCTGATTCATTTACACTTAACTCATCAAAATGTTGTTTTCTAACAGCTATTTGATGGCCAAGAAGTCATTCTTAAAGCTCTTTTCTTAGAAATAGGATGGTGTGGTTTGCCAAGACAAAAAAAGGCTGAGCCCCCAAAGGTTTAAATTCGACTTGAAACTAAGAAATGGTGAAGTTTGGGCCAAATCTGGTCCAATGCTTTCTCATTATTCTTAAGAACCTTTCTGCCCCAGTTGGTTTTTCAACTCTCAGTTCAGTGTGAAAATGCTTGGACTAGGCAGGGTTGCTGGTCCAGGATGGCCTTCGAGATGAATTTGAACTAAAAAATAGGATGTGTTCAAAAAGGATGTTTTTCTGTTGGCTCATTTTCCCTCCCATGAAATTCCCTTTACCTCCATAATTTACAGTAAGCCTCTTGTCAGCTAAATGGCAGCTCCTTGACTCACCCTGGGGTGCTCCCCCTAGGGTCGGGCTACTCATGGTACTTGCAACCACTGCTGCTTTCTTCGTTTCCCCTTCTCAATGAAAGCTCTGTGTCAAAGCTTTCAAGAAAACAAAAATCCTGGAGCATGAAGAATTTCATGGCCCTGCAAAGAAACAGAAGATACGTTAGATCAAATTTAGGCTGATAAACTCACCAACTCCCTTTAACTTGACTTTAATTGAAATGACCCTTGTAAGGAGGACTAAAAATAAACACTCATTCATGGTTTTGCTCTGGAATCCCATAAAATCGACACGAATACACTACTTCTGGTTTACTGTAGCTTCTCAAGACACCCTGCCCAGATGGATTCGATTCCTGCCATTTGGAATTAAGACAAGCCTTCAGCAGCCCTCACAAGCATAGAAACTCTGATCTTCCTCCATGTTTGTTTCTCTTTGGGCAGCTTCCAGACATGGGCCATTGGACACATGATACACTAGTAAGATGAGTTTATGAATTCTCTCTGGTGAAGGAGCAAACTGTGTAGTCTGGCAGCAGTAACTAGGACACAATAAATGTCCAAAAAAATATGTGTTGAATTAATCTCTATCAACAAAACTCAGTGGGTCTACAGACCTAGTGGAATAGAGAAGAGGAAGCATATTCGTACTTTGCAAAGCAAAAGAAGAAATTGACCATGTAGGAAGGGAATGAAGTGAGGAGAAATGCAGAGAGGAGGTACCTAGTTAAGTCATTCTGCAACCCCAGCCATTGGTTTTTCTCCCGATATCATATACGTATATAAAATGTGTACACACACACACACACACACAGACACACACACACACACACACACACACACACACACACACACAAATGGAATACTACTCAACCATAAAAAAGAAAATCCTGAGATTTATGACAACATGGATGGACCTTGAGGGCATTATGCTAAGTAAAATAAATCAGACGGAGAAAGACAAATACTGTGTGATTTTATTTATATGTGGAATCTAAAAAACAAAAAAACAAACCCCACCAAACTCATAGAAAAAGGGATCAGATATGTGGTTACCAGAGGTGGGAGGTAGCATGCGGGAGAACTGGATGAAGGTACAAGCTATCGGTTACAAGGTAAATAAATCTATCAGGTCAAAAACTATCAGGTCAAAAGGTACAAACTATCAGTTACAAGGTAAATAAATCCTGGGGATGTAATGTACAACATGATGACTATAATTAACACTGCTGTACAGTATATTGGAAAGTTACTAAGAGAGTAGATCCTAAAAGTTCTCATCACAAGGAAAAAACTTTCTTCTTCTTTTTTTTTTTTGTATCTTTATGAGGTGACAGATGTTAACTTATGATGGTAATCATTTTACAATATATGGAAGTCAAGACATTATGCTGTACACTGTAAACTCATACAGTGCCATAAGTTAATTACATCTCAATAAAACTGAAAGATAGATAAATAAATAAGTAAATAAATGCCAGAAGTTACAAAATTTTAAACACATATATTTTCTTTTATTGAAGTAGAGTTGATTTACAATGTTGTGTTGGTTTCAGGTGTATAGCACAGTGACTCAGTTATATATAAAAAAATATATATAAATATATATGTATTTTATTTTTTGAGGATAGTTCCCTGTGCTATACAGCAGGTCCTTGCTGGTTATCTATTTTATACATAGCAGTATGTATATAAACATATATATATTTTATATGAGGTAAAAGTTTTTGTCTTTTACTGATATCGATAAATATAGATGGGGCAAATTAAACAAAGCTAAAATTAGTGATAAAAGTGTGGGAGAAATATCAGGTCTTGAAATGGGACAAAACTTGAATCAAAGTCTATCAATAAACTCTCATGAATTTTTATAAGTTTGTGAATTCTTTATGGAATGTGACTGATATAATCTCTGTCAAAAATATATGTATATATACATACATGTATATACAAAATATATATATATACGTATATATACATATATAACACATACATACATGCACACACACACACACACAGCCCCATCCCCAGTGAAGGAATATAGTGATTTATGCTATATATCTGTTTATATAACAAGTTTTACTTAGGCTAATGGTGTTTAAGGAGGAACAAGTAATTGGAGATTTAATTAATTAGAGACATGCACTCATGTCTATTGATAGTTTGAATCATATATTTTGGATAGTTTAAGCCAAACTATACAATACATTTATTTCTCCAAAGATACACTTAAAATTGCATTAAGACAAAAAAATCACACTCAAGCCAAGAAATTCAGAATAGAGCTATAAACAGGCCTTTGAATAATGAACGCGCAATCCGATTATACACTTAGTGTATGGCCCAGAGCCTCTGTTCACCTGTCCTGTTCCTTAGGAATTAATTGCTCACAGCACATAGCTCAAAGCTAAGCACCTTAACAGGTAATTGAAAAAAGGCCCGACTCTTGACCAAGTTAAGTTAAGCCAAGTTAAGCCTTTATCTGTATTTCTCTCACGTACACACACACACACACACACACCACAGAGACACTCACATCTGTAGTTAGATTAATGCCTCATTTATCTGACATTATAGTTAGTACATTTCCCAAATAAATAAAGCTCACCCACTGAAAGTTATATATTTTAATTGGAATCACAAAACTTTCTAAAAGAAAATACACACTACTCAAACTTCTTAAACATAAAATTCTCAATATAGTATAAACTGTAAGCAATGAGTCATGATGGTTCTAATTATGAACATCAGTCATTTTACTGGGCGCTCAGACTCTGTTGAGGATTTTTTAGCAATCCTCAGGCTATTTATTATGTTTAAACTGCATTCTGAACGGCTGAGGCAGTGAGACCTCTCCCCGTCCTTCAGGGCCGTGCATTTGATGGTAAATTTTGCCTTCAGAATAAAACCCGAGGGTTGATCTCTGAAGACAATAGGTGTTCTGCTTGGGAAGGATACAGGTGAGGTTGAGTTTGAGATAGTATTAAAATAAATCGTTTGGTAACTCTAGCCATCACTCCCATTCGATTCTTAGGGAAACAACAAAAAAAAATCAGCTCCACCCAGGAGTAAAACACAGTGAACGTTAACATCCCCAAATGGAAGTCCTCTTTATTTTGCTTCTTTTGGGTTGCCCAGCCTGCCCATGCAGGGTACCCCATATGGAAACATGTGCCCTGCCCACGTAAGCAGAGTAGGAAGGCTGTCCTCCTGTGTATGGGAGGGGACCGTTAGGCAAACAGTCCTGTACAAAAGCAGGGGAACCCTAAAACCAAGGATCATCCAATGTGGAAGGAAAGCTGATTCCATAACAGGGAAGGATCAGGTGAATAAAGAGATCAACAGTTATTCAGAGAACAGAAGTGACATTTAAAAAATATATATATAATTAGTATTTGCAGAGAGTTTTAAGAAGATAATGCGTTCAGAAATGGAACAAGAAGGAGTTCCTGGAAATTAAAACATAATAATTTTCAAAATATAACAGTCACACTAATAACAGAACCAAGGTAGTTGTCTGGAATCTATAACTGGGCAAACATTCCATAATATAGAGCAATACAGCAAAGAGAGAGAAAATGTGATAGGAAAATTAAGAGACCGTGGAAGAAAAATCTACTAAATCCAGTATGTCCAATAAGAGATTTAGGAGGAGAGAACAGAGACAAGGGAGAGGAGAAAACAATCAAAGACAGGAGGGAAGGATAAATGTTCCCTGAGCTGAGGAATGATAAGAATCTCCAGATTGGATGGGGCCCATAAAATCTCAGAAATATGCCTAAAAAGATCCCACCTAAAGGTACAAGAGATGGCAGGATTTTGAAAAATAAAGAGAAAGGCTTCTGAGTGCAAAAGCAGTTTTTATAAGGGAATTTAAATCAGAGTGACATCAGACTACGGTTACAGTAGATGCTAGAAATCAATAAAGCAGTACAAACACAGAGTTTGGAGACAAGTAAGGACCCAGAAAACGCACCTATGTATCATAAAGTAATCTGGGGGCTGACACTGCTAGTTTCTTGCCTTATTTACCATTTTCTTAGGAACGGGGATATCAATGTACCCAGCTAAAATTATTCACATCACCAGACTCCCGTGATGCTAAGAGTGAGCATATGACCCAGTTCCGGCCAATGAGTGTAAGCAGAACTGGAACTTCCTGGATAGGTTTTTCAAAGGAACAGAGTCAATAGCCTGATTTTTTTTGTCCATTTGTCCCTTTGCCCTTCCCCCTGCCTGCTTCTCAGAATGTGGACTTGATGCTTGGAGGTTCACAACCATCTTGTGACCAAAAGGACCACAGTTTACATAATAAAGATGCTAATAGAGAAGGGTGGAAAAAGCCTGGATCCTTCAGGAAAAATACAATCATAAAAGTATTAAAAGAAATGTGGGGCAATTGTAAAAAATCGTTTTGGAGGAGAAAGGACCATTCTAAGTGTGACAGAAGATGCAGAAGCCGTAAAAAGAAAGGTTAATATATCTGATAAATTAAAACTTTAAAATTACAGTACAGGAAAAAGAACCTCATAAAAAGTCAAATAATTAAAAACAAACTGTGAAAAAAAAACATAGCTGCAACTCTTATCATAAAAAGACAATGTCTTCAATATATAATGAAATCCATACAAATTGGTACAGAAAAAAAGACTTGACTCAAAGAGAAAAATAGGCGAAAGATAAGAACAGTTCACACGAAGAGCCTAGGGGTAAGACAGGAATAAAGACACAGACCTACTAGAGAATGGACTTGAGGACATGGGGAGGGGGAAGGGTAAGCTGTGACAAAGCGAGAGAGAGGCATGGACATATATACACTACCAAACTTAAAATAGATAGCTAGTGGGAAGCAGCCACATAGCACAGGGAGATCAGCTCTGTGCTTTGTGACCAGCTAGAGGGGTGGGATAGGGAGGGTGGGAGGGAGGGAGACGCAAGAGGGAAGGGATATGGGAACATATGTATATGTATAACTGATCTACTTTGTTATAAAGCAGAAATTAACACACCATTGTAAAGCAATTATACTCCAATAAAGATGTAAAAAAAAAAAAAAAACAGTTCACAGGCAAAAGAATACTATCACCCTTGTATGAAAAGATGTTCAACTCATAAAAAGATTAATGTAAACTAAAACTATGGTGAAATACCATGTAGATATAGTCTTGTTCAAACTTGTATATTCATAAAATATTCTGGACAGATAAGTAGGAAAATTGTTCCTGGAAAGAGGAAGTGGATGACTAAGAGATAATCATGGTGGAACATTTACTTTTCACCATATACCTCCTTTTATAAATTAAACGTTGTATTTTGAGGTAATTGTAGGTTCACAGGCAGCTTTAAGAAATAATACAGAGGATCCTTGTATGCTTTACCTAGAGTCCCCCAGTGGTAACAATTTGCAAAACTCCAGTACATTATCACAACTGGGATACCGATAGTGATACAGTCAAGACAGAACATTTTCATCACCACGGGATCCCTCTTGTTGCCCCTTTACAGCCACATCAACTTCCCTCTCACCCACAATCCCTCCTTAGCCCCTAGCAGCCACTAGTGGACATTTCAAGAATGTTACACAAATGGAATCAGATATTATGTAACCTCTTTGAATTGGCTTTTTTCACTGGCATAATTCTCTGGAGATTCATCCGGGTTGCTGCATGTATCAATACTTTGCTGTTTTTATGGCTGAATAAGTTTCATGGTACAGCTTTCACTCATTGAAGGATATAGGATTGGCTTCCAGTTTGGGGCTATTTTGAATAAAGCTGCCATAAACTTTCATGTACAGGTTTTTGTGTGAACATCAGTGGTTTTTCTCACTCTGGGCTAAACGCCCAAAAGGGTAACTGATGTGTGGTATACTAGTTGCAGTTTTTCTAAAGAAATTGCCAGATGTGTGGCTGCACCATTTTACATTCCTACCAGCAGTGGAAGAATGATCTAGTTTCTCCACATCCTCTCCAGCATTTGGTGTTGGTATTTTTAATTTTAATTTAACTGATATATGTTTAGTAATATCACATTGTGGTTGTAACTTGCATCTTCCTAATGGCTAATGATTGTTGAACAACTTTTCAGGTTCTTATTTGCCATTTGTATATCCTCATTGGAGAAATGTCTCTTCCTGCCTTTTGCACATGTTTTAATTGGATTTTATTTTATTTTTAACTGTTGAATTTTGAGAGTTCTTTATATATTTCAGATACTAGGCTTTTGCCAGATACGTACTTTGTAACTATTTTCTCCCTGTCTGTAGCTTCTCTTTTTATTCTCTTAACATGGTCTTTTGCTGAGCAAAAGTTTTGAATTTTAATGACATCCAATGTATCATTTTTCCTTTTGTAAATCATACTTTCGGTATCAAATCTAAGACTCTTCTCCTAGCCCAAAATCCTGAAGGTTTATTTCTATGTTTTTTTCTAAAAGTTTTAGAATTTTATGTTATATACTTAAGTCCATTATTCATTTGAGATATTTTTGTGTAAGATGTGAGGTTTAGGTCAAGTTTCTTTTTTTGGAAGGGGCCATGGATGGCCAATTGTTCCAGCAGCATTTGTTTAAAAAGATACCCTTCCTCCTTTGAATTGCTTTTGCACCTTTGTCAAAAATCAGTTGGGCATATTTGTGCCCATTTCCCTAATGGCTTTCATTGCTGTACATGTCTGTCACTCCACCAGTACTACACAGTCTGGATTACTATAGCCATAGGATAAGTCTTTAAATCAAGTAGACTGATCCCTCCCTGTTTATTTTTCAAAATTGTTTTAACTGTTCTAGTTCCCTTGCCTTTCTGTATAAATTTTACACTTGATCTGAGCCAAAAGGCCAAGAAGTGATTCCATATGAATTTTAGAATAATCTTCTCTATATCTACAGAAAGCCTTCTAGGATTTTGATAGGGATTGAATTAAACCTGTACCTCAATCAATTTGAGAAGAATCAACATGTTTACTATGTTGTCTTCTTACACATGAACATGATATGTTTCTCCATTTATTTAGATAATCTTTGATTTCTTTCATTAGCATTTTGTAGTTTTCAGCATACAATTTCTGAACATGTTTTGTTAGGTTTACATCTAAGTGTTTCATTTAGTTTGAGTGATTTAAATGGTATTGTATTTTTCATTTTGTTGTCCATGTACTCCTTGTTAGTGTATAGGAATACAATTGATGTTTGTATGTTTATCTTGTATCCCGCAGCCTTGCTGAAATCATTTATTAGTTCTAGGAGATTTGGGTTTTTTTGTAGATTCCTTAGGGTTTTCTACATGGACAATCATGTCATCTCCAAATAAGAACAGTTTTATTAATTCCCTTCCAATCTGCATGCCTTTAGTTTCATTTTCTTGCCTTATTTTACTGGCTAGCACTTCCAGAACCATGTTGAATAAGAGTGGTAAGAATGGACATTCTTGTCTTGTTGTCACTCTTGGGGGGAAAGTGTTCAGTCTTTCACCATTAAATATAATGTCAACTGTAGTTGAGGTCTTTATTAAGTTGAGGAAGTTCCCTCTATTCCTATTTTTCTGAGAGTTTTTATCATGCGTGAGTGTTCAATTTTGTCCAATGCTCTTTCAGGATCAATTGATATGATCATGTGATTTTCTTCTTTAGCCTGTTAATGTGATGAATTACATCGATTACCTTCTGAGTATTGAAGCAGCTTTGTATCCCTGGGAGGTATAAATGACAAGGATTATTAATGCAAATAGGTTGTGGTATCTTTGGGCCTCACCTAAAGTGGTCTTTCTCTGAGCTCCACCACACTTTCTCTCCTGCTGAAGAGGTTATCAAGGCTGGCTGCAGTGGACACCGATCCAGCCAAAGATCGCCAGGCCATGGTCCCAGCAACTATCACAGGGAAGCAAGCATGCCGAAGAAGAGAGTGCTGTGGAGGCACCAGGCTGCGGGGAGGAGGAGTAAGGAGGTATGCCCACCATGGCAAGTTAGCTGCCTGCAGAGCCCAAGGGGATACCAGCCTTCAGCTGGCCAACAATTCCTACTTGAGAACAATGTGGCTGATTAATTCTGACTAACTTTGCCCATAAACATGCAAAGCATGAAGGGAGTATGCATCCAGCTATCAATGGAATGCAGCACTTGGGCAGAGACACTCCCATCAGCTTACTTTGCCTTGCTACATTCTAAGAATATATTCTGCATTTTTATTTGTGGGGAACAAATTGTCCTCAACAAATCCCAGACTTTGTCACATTAATGTAGTGCTCAGTCATAAAAATATCCATAGACCTTGAACACGACTCATAGGCTCCAGTAATGCATCTGTGAAAGATGAAATTTAGAAACTCTTCCTTTTAGCCCAACGTCTGTATAACAGTTAAGCTGCCTGGAGAAAATAGGCAAGATTTTGTGTGTGGAGGATCTCTCTCTGCACCTAAGACCCCAAGGGAAGCCAGAAGATAGAGTCAAATCTCCATTTAGAAGCAGAGGCCATCTGTAGATCTACTTCTTTCACAAGAGTCATCTAGAGAGGAATTATATATGTCTAGTGAAAGTGGGAAAACATTGTCCAGCATTTTAGATGGAAAGGGTTCCATTTTTTGTCTATTTTTTCTTCCTTAGATCAGTATTTCTCAAACATGTTTCATTATATCTCTCTCTAAGGCATCTTTGAGGACATTTCTTTCCTAATTGTCCCCCTGCTTCCATGAAATTTGGATACCACAGATATATTGTTTAGTTTGATGGGTAAGGTTGAGTTTTGGGGGGCCAAAGTTATTGTAATATCTAATTCTCTCCCAACCAATTTTTCCCCCTGGGGAGCAATACTGCCTTGTTAAGAATACATATCTTAGATAAATGAGTATTTAAATTCTTCACAAAAGCAGAAGAAAGGAATATTCTAAAACCACTTTTAAGGTTGCTCCTATATACTGTCCTCAGAATTGCAATGACAATTATTCTCCTTTATCTGGATTCAAGTATACATACTTTAGTCCAGAATCAAGTAAAAAGAGATTTATTATAATCAAAGAAATGTCAGGGAAGTCAGCTTTGGGAAGTCAGTTTCAGAAAGTCCTAAAAGACTGGGAAAGTCACGATCAGGCAGCTACCTTCTCCTTAACCTAGTAAGTTCTAGGTGAAGGCTCCCACCTGCTTTTGCCCAGAGCTGTGTGTCTCCTGCAAAATCCAAATGCCTAAATCCTTCATCCACACAAACTTCCAACGTTCCTTCACTGTTATGTTAAGGATGAGGGGTAATAGAGGGTGAGTTATATGGTACCATTTATTGCAATATTGGATGGCTGGACTCAGATGAGATGTTTAAGTGGACAAGCTTTACTTATGACATTATATAAAACCTGGCGTTATGTCTTGGACTCAGAGTCTAACAGATTTTTGGTACATGAACCATGACATAGTTATCAAGGGTGGTAACTGCAATGTGGTAATGAAGTTGGGTATCTGATTCACCCACATTAAAGATTTCTTTCATTCATTTCTATTGGACTTGAGCAGCCATAACAATGATATCAGGTAGCAGGGAATCTAAAGCTGTGTGGTGGCAGCTCAGCATACCAGGGTACCAAGGTTTGCCAGAGAAGACAGTTGCTGGGTTTGAGGGCAACTCTAACAATCTCTCCACAAACTGGTTTCATGAGGAGTCTCAACTCATTGGGAGATAAACCTGACACAGTCTGCTTTATTGAGTATCTGCCACCAACAAGGCTCTGTGGACTTGCCCTTTCCCCTGGACGCCGTACTGCTAACCATAGCTGAGATGGCAGCATACGTATCCCATCACCTTCAATTATCAAAGCAGTCTCATTTCAGCTCTGTGAGAGTCAGTGCTGTCAAGGTAAAATCTCCAATTCCGTATTCAAGGGGAACATTTCTCTTTCCACCTTCCGGACCTCAGGGTAGGATACACTGGGAGTTCAACTGGCTTAGGCAGGGGAGGGAAAGTGAGACATGGTTTGCTCTCACACACCTCCTCCTTCCCCTTCTCCACTCTCATTTTGGGGTGGAAAGCAGAGGGTTAGAAGGTATATATACCTTCTTATGTGACTGCTCACAGTGAGCTTTCAGAGTTTTCCCAACTTCATCTTGGTTGGTCCTACCTGCTGACTTGGCTCATTATCTATGAACTCAGAATGGTCAGGTGGTGGTTCCAACAGCCTTGCTGATAGGGGCTCAATATAGAGATGCTCTGCTAGGCATAGGTGGTCTCTCAAGAGATGAAGCCACCTCTTTCACTTGTCCTCCAGCCAATGGATTCACCTACTTGCTCTGATATTCCAAAACTATCAATACTTTGGTCTCTGGAAAGACTATGGCCCCAACTCCCAATTACCCTTCCCAACCCCAAATGTGGGGTCCATGACACATATAGGATCTATTTCCCATACTCTCAGGAACTATAGAGAGGCAGTCCTTGTCTCTGCCGGCAGCACACTGTACCATCTGCCCCCAGGGTTCTTTCTGCCCTTCTGGTCACCCTAGTATGGCTTCTCAAGTCTGGTGACTTGATGTCACAACCAGAGAATTAAACGTCTAACTTCTTCTACTTGCTGGACTTACTTTCAAGGGATTACATGAAAACTTATGAGGGATTCTCTTGAGGTCTCCATCCTTTGGCTTCAGAAAGTAAAACTTCTTTGGGAAGGGAAAAGGAGGATGGTTTGAGAGGCTCATGGCACTCCCTCAAGTAGGAAGTCTCATTCCACCCCCCATTGCCCTCTGATATCTACTGGGAAGAGGGATGGAGAGTAGCAGAAGCCATGCCTCTTGGCAAGCCCGATGGGAGTGTCTGATCCATTAATGATGTGAAAACAGGATCTCACTCCCCCACTACATGGCTTCTTTCCAAGTCTCTTGGTTCTTTTTCTTCCACAATGATAGCTTGCAAATATGGCTTTGGGTTGCTATGCTAACAGATCCGACCACCAGTCCACCTGACCTCAACTCTATTGCTCAGTTCCAACTACCTCAATCTCTGGGTCTCGGTGCAAATTTTCAAGAGAGGGAATCTGATTGGCTCTGCCCTGAACAGACGTTCACTACAGTTTCAACCTAATGTGAACAAAAGAGCAGGTCCCCACGTGAAAACACATCTTCATAGTCCCACTCATTCACCAGGGTCTAGGTTAGAATGATGGTATCATCACATCAACCAAACTGAGGCATTCCAGAGAGCAAGAGGTAGAGTTACCAATAATTCTCCAGGGACAATAGCATACATTGGGACTGTCCTGAACAAACCAATATATATATTCATCCAACCCAGAGGAATTGCCAAAGAAGGAAGAGTGGGTAGACAGCTGTACCAGGTACATTTATGATGTAGTGAACCACAGATTAGTCAACAAGCTCCCTGAGGGAAGGAAGTGTGTCTTGTACACCTTTATATGTTGGAGTCTTTCACAGTGTCTGTCAGATAGGAGACACCTAATGAATATCTGTTACATAAATGAAAATATAACGAGCTCCAATATCTTGGTGAAAAAAAAATGTAGTTAATTTTAACATGTGAACATGGAATCTTTTTTCCTGTAAAAGGTTCATATTATTCTGAGAGATACTTTATAGTCTTGCTGATCAAGTTGCCCACACAATGCAATGAGAATTTTGAAGCTTGGGAAAGTACCCTGCTTAGAATTTAGCCTAAAACATAACCTGCACCAAAGCAGCATATTTTATTTCTAATGAGACTCTTTCATTTACAACATTTGTCATTCTCAACTTTCTACGGAATTTCAGCCCTTATCTACAGGGTTATATTGGCAATCCTATGTCAGGAATTTAGGCAGAAATGTGGTCTCCCTCCCTTGTGGTTGGACACCCTCTGCTGCAGGATAATAAAACAGAGCAGAAAAAATGGAATATGGCCAGGGTTGGTGGATGAAGGGATACAGAAGAGAGAAGTAAGAGAGTAAAAGTCAAGAAGATACCCAAAGACAGGGGTAAGTCCACAGTCAGGAAAGAATTGAGAACAAGCTCTGAACATCATCTCTGACGGGTACCAGGTAGGTGGTACCTCACAGTGCTTGTCAAAGCTCACCGACTCCCCGCTACCCTCCTTCTCAGGGACTTCCAGCTCCTCTCCCATGAAGGCTTTCTTCAGGTAGCCCTTTCCACACACCCATCTAAAGCCATCCCCAAGAGCAACATCTTTGGAGCCAGCAGAGGCACCCACATGTGGCTGGGCTAACCACCCTGCCCCTCCTCCACCCAAGAATCAGAGTGTCACTCTCCTTATAGCTGTTAATATGGCCTTGGTCTTCTAGCTCTGTTCGAGAAGGCATCTCTGACTCCATAACAAAAATAATAACTATCAACTCTGTGAAAGGAAACTTTCTTTATTTTGGAACATGAGACCATTATCTTATTATATATTATTTTGTTCTAAATGGGTTTATATTTAATGACTTTCTACAAAAATTAGAAGTGATTTGGTTACAAGAGAAAGAGAAGAGATAAAGGGGGAAAAAATACATCACCTCCTCCCCCAACTCTCCTTTCATGTTTTGAAGCTACATTTTTTAATTTATTTAAATTGTCATAGATTATTTTTGTGGTTGATTCTTATACTTATGAATGTTCAAGTTGCTTTATCTTTTTTCCTCTTAAGACTATATCATTTTAATTAAAATATGGGCTGAGTAATGTGGATTTCTCTGGGAGGAAAACCTCCGTCCACCCCCGATCTTGTTCTGTGGGAGAAGCTCCAATGCCAAGCATTTCCCCTCTCTGGGTGGCTGAATCACAGACATAAAGCCTCAGAGTATTTAACTTGGCTTTTGAGAGTCTCCTTGCAAACTTGAACTTAATGAGGACAGGGAAATTATTACAGAGGTGTTCTTGATGGCATCCAGAATGAAGGCACATTTGCCATTGGCCAGTGACAACAAGGTTTACCCCACTCTGTGCCACTGCCAACCTCAGGCTCCCAGAATTTCCCTGAGGCCTCGTTGCCTCAAAAAACCAATAAACAGTCCAGATTATTTATTGGAGAGGGGCTCTGCCTCTCCCCCACCACTCACCATTGCCCTGGGTGGCATGACCACCCTCACTTTTAGGTTGGGAAAATGGCAAACTCAGGACCATGTGTATGGAACACACTGAATTATCACCTGTGAGAAGAAAACAGAGAAAGAGAGAGAGAGAGAGCCTCAAGAAATCAGTTCATCTGGGAAGGAGAACATGAATGCATTTATAGCGTAAGGAAAATAGAAGGGTTACAGGTTTTGGTGGGTTTTTAAGATTTCAAAATATTTTGTGATGGTTTACACCCACACGATACCATGTTTTAGACCACAGGTTGGCAAACGCTGGCCTGTGGGCCAGATCTGGCCAGCCATCTGTTTTTATAAATAAAGTTTTATTGGAACACAGCCACACCCACTTGTTTACACATTGTCTATGGCTGCTCTTATGCTCCAAGGCTGAGTTGAGTAGTTGTGACAGAGACCATGTGCGCCACAAAGCCTAAAATATTTACTATCTGGCCCTTTGCAGAAAAAGTTTGCCAAATCTCGTTTTAGACCAACGTGGAGACACAGTCTCATCTTCCTAATTTAACAGGAGAACATTTATATATCAGTGCAAAAGTAGAACCTAGGACCCTCCCTTGTAGCTTATGATCATGTCATTGTTCTTCTGCACCCACGAGCATGTCCTAGAGGGGAGGTAAAGGGCAGCATCTGCCTCCCTGCTCACCAGGTGTGTAGCTTTGGGCCACAGCCCCTTAACCTCCCAAGTCCCAGTTCTCTCATCTGCGTACGGCGGATGAGATGGCAGATGGGATGGCGACTGCACCCCGCTCATAAGGTTGTAATGAGATTACGTGAATGAACACACCCTTTGTATTCACGTCAAGAGTCAAGGACAGTGCCTGGCCACAGTGCAGCCTCCATGCACATTGGCTGTTGAGTGGTCCTTTTTCATCGCCGAGCCATCTCTCAACACCCACCATCCACGAGACATGCATTTCTCAGAAAAGGGGTGACAGGAGAGCGCGAAAAAGAGGTAGTCACCCATTGGCAATTTAGCAAGATCTAAGTTCCTACCTGTTATTTATTTTTTCTAAAAATCATTCATAACAATCCATGAACTGGATGTTCTAGGATGCGGCCTGCAGAATAGCTCCTATAAAATCCAAACTAACCGTGAACAAGAATGATAATACTTATTTGCACTGGAATCTGCTCAGTTCAGTATCTCCCTGGATGCAGCTACTACAACTCACTCTCGTGCCCCAGTGGGCTCATTGTCCCTTAAATAGACTCACCCCTGGGCTCAGCACCCAGCTCTCTTCAAAGGGCTCAATAATTCAGTGGCTCTCCACGCGTATCACTCATGCGCCACAAAGTCAGAGGCACAGGGTCGGCTGACCTCGGCTTAAAAACAGGAAAGTCAATCAAGTCACTGCCCCATGGGAATCCAAAGAACACGGGAGTAATCCGCCCCAAACACCCAGCGCTCCATTGCCCCGCGACAGAACAGCTAAATCAATTAGCCTAATTAAAAGAGGTGGAAAATTACTCCCGCAAATAAGTTGCCATGAAAGGCAAGTCTTAATGTGGCCTAAGGGAAAGCAAAGAGCTCGCCCCTGTGTCTTGCCAGAGTCTGTGAATGGGGAATAATTGGCAATTCATGTGTGTGTGTGTCTAAGGGCATGGTACAAATATGTTTTCGTTGACAAGCAGCTGAGGCTTTCCCTGGTATAAAGAGAGGGTTCTAATTAAGGGATAGTATAATTGTGTGTGTTGGCTGAAACTCCGCGTGAGTACTGTGGGTGTACACTTGGGGGCCTGGGACCAACCCCCACTGTGGGGATCCAGGGCTGGAGCCAAAATCAACCCCTGGGAGCGAGACCTCACATCAGCCGAGTCAGCCTCTGCTTCCTTCTCAGGGGACGTTTCCCAGCTCAGCGGACTTTGCAGGGAGGGTCTGAGGACTCTACCGCGAGCATCCTAGAAAGACAAGCTGTGAAGTTAAAAAGTAAAATTAAAAAGGGTTCCTTCATCCCATGGAATCCCATTAAGAACAGTGCTGGAGAAGTACATCTCGGTGTAGGAAGGTAATCGAAATTACTTGATAAGAAAAAAACAGCTGCGTGATGGTCTATGTGAGCATGGGTGCAGCCACCTTGCTCTTCCATCCACAACCCAGCATCCAGCCTCTGGGACCATCCCAGCCCTCTGCCTGCCCCCAGCCCAGCCCCGTCTGCAGGGAGAACTCCGAGACCCCTGCGTGGCTGAGAGAGCTGTAGGTCCTTGGGATCCTCAGAAGGGGACGTCTACAAACCCAGCATAGCTGTCTCTTGCCCATGTTGCCACCCCCTCGGGCAGTGTAACTTTTTTTGTTTTTTTGTGGTACGCGGGCCTCTCACTGTTGTGGCCTCTCCCGCTGCGGAGCACAGGCTCCGGACGCGCAGGCCCAGCGGCCACGGCTCATGGGCCCAGCCACTCCACAGCATGTGGGATCTTCCCCGACCGGGGCATGAACCCGTGTCCCCTGCATCGGCAGGCGGACTCTCAACCACGGCGCCACCAGGGAAGCCTGGGCAGTGTAACTTTGATATGTTTTTTTTTTAAAAAAAAAAAAAAAAAAAAGGAAAGAAGAAGAAAGAAAAATGTCTCTTTCGATGTCTCTCTCTAAGATCTCTTCCCCAACAGGGATGACGACTTGAAGGAAAGGAGGCTACGGGGAAGAAGAAAATCCTTGCTATACTTGGGTAATTGCAAAATTAAAATATTGAAATAATCACAGGATTATTTCAACGTCAATCACAGGATTATCTCAACGTTGGGAGAGCGAACGTCTCCCAACACCCTCTTTCTGTTCAGGGAAGGACCCAGAGCAGTGTGGTTCTGAGCCGAGGGGCAGGACATGGGATTCTCAGTCACATTGGCTTCCTCCTCCCTCAACACCCCATCCCCACCCTGTTTTCCTGGTTCCTCCCATACAGTGCAGCTCTTAAGCCCCTACTGTTGGCGAACTTTTCCTTGTGAACCCAGCTCACCTCCACTGTGGGTTTCTGGACCCTGGACTGTGTCTTACACTCTCCTTTCATCTAGCTGGGGACGATAAATGATTAGCTAAAGACCCAGAATAGGGGAGAGTCGATAGACCTAAAGGATCCTTGAGAAGAGGGGGCTTGAGGTGATGGAGGGACCCAACAAACACAATCTTTTAATTGACCCAGGACTACGGCTGCAGGCCCTGCGGATACCAAGAAAATCAGCCCCAGTCCCTCTGTGCTGTGACAGGGCTCAGTTTTTGAGATATTAAGCTTAAGAGGCAGTAGAGCTTGGGGTTAGGAGCATCAGCTCTGAAAGAAGCCAGAGGGAGGGAGGAAGAAGGATGGAAGGGTGGAAGGAGGGAAGGAAGGAATGGGGGAGAAAGTGCTAATACCAGTTCCATACGAGCTGTGTGCCAAGCCATGTGCCGTGCCCTTTACAGACATGATCTCACTGAAGCCTCCCCTCAAACCTGTGGAATTTACCATCCGAAGAAGAAGGGAATTTTAAAGAGAGCCCTCTTGCTAAATCTCAGAAGCCATATCGTTAAACATCCCATTTGATCTGTAACCCTCACTCCCATCCCTGAGCATATTCCATCCTCAAACCCCATCTCACACCTAAGATGAGGCTCAGACACGGGTGGGAGGGAGGGAAGTGTCTTCCTTCTAAGTTATTCGATCATTTTTAAAAGCTAACATTTGGAGGATTTTCTTTTAGTGTCATAAACTGTAGTGTGAATGTCAAAATCTCTCATGGCTACCAAAGCACCGAGTCAACTTACCATATTACCCACCATTATCCCCATTATACAGCTGAGGGTCCAGAGAGATTCAATAACTGGCCCACGTTTCCAGAGCTAGATCGTGGTGCAGCCAGGGCTCCAAAGCCACGCATGTTGGTTTGCTGGAGTGCGTGGCTTTCCACTCCACCACACTGCCTTGCATCCCCGCACCCCGGAAGCCCCACCACCATCCATCTCCCCACCCCCGGCCTGGGCCGGGATGCAGATCTTCTTTCATGTCCAGAATCATGAACCAGCTTGAATCAGTCCCTTAGCAGCCTTAACTGTGAATGTCCCAGTAGCTTATTGTGTGGAATTGCCTGGAAAAAAAATTGTTCCTGTGAAATGGAAAAAAAAAAATGAGGTCAGATAAGATGCTACAAGAAAAAGCTTTCTTTTCTGACAGGTGTCATTTTTCTCAAACTCACATGGATTTAAAGTGGACCAGATACTGCTGCCTTTAGTATAACACGAGGATCAGGTAAATGGATCCATGGTACCAGTTTCTATTTTCCACTTGCTTTGAAATTGTTTACATAATGTGGGCATGGTCAGGTGTTCGTGCGGGGGAGAAACTCTGGAATTTGGGACAGCGAGAAGATCTCTCTAGGAGAGTCCGCCAAGGCCTGAACGGGACTTGAGGACATCCTCGGGCTGTAGTTTTCATGAGGGCTTGTTGAACTCAGATTCTTGCTAAAGCCCTGTTTCTTTTCCTTCCTCTTTATTGATGAAGTTTTCCTTTGAAACCTAAATGCACGAAGCAACAGATCCTTCCGACCAATCTCAAGAGGAGGGCCGTAATGAACCAGAACTGACCCTCTTTTCAACTTTTTAGAAATGGGGGGGGGGGTGGCAAGAATTTTTACCTTACTTTGTCAAGGGACAACAAGCTTCCATGGTTAGTCATTTCCCCATTTGATGAGCATGCAAGAGACTGAACAGACCAGCTAGATATCTCCTTGTTCTAGCCCTGAGGTTACTCATGGACAAAATGATTCTAGTGTTTTCTCTGCCCCTTCAAGTCTGACAACCAATGATTGTCCCTCATTTCTCAGTGTCTGTCAAGATTTTTTTTTTTGAAACATGTATCCGAATTTGAAAACGAATGAGTTTTTTGGAAAGAAATAATATTTGCCACCGATTAAAACGGTCTATTGTGTCCCAGACTAAGACACAAGTAGCTAGAGGTTTGGATGGAGATGGGGAAAATGGGCTGGCTGGAGGCCGCTCTCCGGACTCAGAGCATCTTGGGTCCACTGTGGCCTGATTGTGACACAAGCTTGTGGGCTTTGGCTTCCTGGATCCAGAGACACATCTGCCAAAGAGTCAGGAAGAAGACAAAATTCTCAGCCATCCTGGTGATCAGCAAGATAGAGATAGACAAAAACAAAAAATAAACAAATAAAAAAAAACAGGTAAGACACACAAAAAATAGTCTTAAGCCAGAAAACTGCCCTATTCCTTAGTAAAGACAGCAAGGATGCCACACCCATGTCTACACCTTCCCCACACTGCAGAGTAAGTCTAGCCCCACAATAGTATGTTCATGCCCCGTCCCCAGTAACATCCCTGGGTAGCAGACAGCCTCAGCAGCCTCTCCGTAAGGCTCCAGGACGTGGATTCTCACTCCAGAAACCCAGTGGGGCCCCAAGAAGTGAGGGCTCTTTCCAAGTAACATTCTGGGGTCCTTTTTAAACCTCTGTATCTCTGCTAAATCTGCAAGGCTCCATAGAGTTGGGTTGGAGCCAAGGTGGGATTAAGTGGAATTGTAGAGGTTTTCCGAATAAACAGTTTCCTAGTATTAGCAACTTTGCACCTACAGCAAAGGCTCAACGTTTCCCCCTCCCTTTCTTAGCCAAGAAGTGTATATAATAATTCTGTCGTGTGAGATAAATTGTGTGTGTGTGTGGACGTGTGTGCATGTGTGTGTAGTGGGCCACATATGTGTGTGTATGCACCTCTATACACAAGAACTGCAAGGCCGTATCCATACCTTCCCTGCACTGCAGAATTGGCCAAGCCCCAAAGAAAACATGCATTTTGGATGCCTGCGTAAGTGTTTTCAGTGTGTATGCATGTGTGCATATTTCTGTGTATGCGTATGTGTGTGTAAACACATATAAATATATATTCTTTCTCTCCTTATTGATTCTCTTCCAAAGATTTCATCAAATCTGATAACCATTCCTTTCCATTCCTATCCAAACCAGGTTTTCTGTTATGTCTGCTTCAAACATCACAAAACAAAGGTTAATTTTTTTTAACAGCCTCAGTCATAGGACCTAGAACTGCTGTTTCCCCTTCCTTGCTTGGCCTTGACCTCGCTGGGATATCTCCCAGCAGAATTCCCCAGAAACACGCCATCAACCGGGTTGCATGGCCAGGCATCTCAAGTCCTCCTTCTGGGTTGTGTTATAAATTTTGGCTAAGACATTGACACATGTCAACATGTTACTTTCAGTGACATGTTTGTCTTTTCTTTGTTAGCTTTGGTTCAAGGCCGTGAATCCATTTGGAGAATCGACATTTCCAAGCCTAAGTAAAAGTCTTCTAATCTGCTTCATGGACTTTGGGGTTTCTCAATGCCTGCCCCCTCCTTCCATTGCTCTCCCTCCCCTCTTATTTTTCTTAGAAATCCAAGTGAAAAGGATATTTGGTGATCAAAGGGAATTCAACTGGCAGGGCATGAATGAAACAAACCAATGAGCTCCCGGTGACCTCTGTCTTTGGTTGGATCTTGATGAGATCCATCCCTGGTACCCACGTTTGCTGCCTCTGGGGAGACCGCAGCCATCTCTCTGCTTTTTCATCTGAGCTCTGTGATTCTTTTTATCTTTTCAATGGCAACAGCGATCTGTGCTGAGGTTTTAACCCTGCTTTGTCAAGTCTCTTCTCTCCTTGGTCATTATTCAAAAGATCTTTGATCTATTTGAAGTCAGACTCCAGGGTACCTGCTGCATTCCTTCCAGGAGTTTTGAGAGCTCCAAAGCCATCTCCCTTTGCCCAGAAGGGCTGCTTCTCTGCTCATTTCCTTTTGCCCTCGAGACAGTAATTTCCCTCGGTGGTGCTTTCATTAGCTGTCGTGGAAAAAGACGAGCCACAGCAGCTCGGCTCAAACGTGGCTTGGGAAAAGCGGCCTAAAAGTGAAGATGTATTATGCACTCCTTGGGACTGGCTGAAGGTGGCCAGCAGGAAGCCAGTTTATAGCAAAAGAAACACGGTTTTGTTGCCTCTTTCTTAAAAAAATTCTTCTTGGGCTTTGAACAAATAATATTAATATAAAGCTTGAACACACATCTTAATCATCAACCTTAAATCTAAATCAGTTTTGGCTGTCCCAGAAGTCCATTTACAAAGGGTAAAGATTTACCCCCATTAGGATGGCCTAAAGAATTAGTCACAGACTCTAAAAAAAAAAACTATAGCAGGAGACAGCATGTGAGAATGAAGGGGGCAATTAAACCAGAAGTCAGACAACTGGATTCTAACCCCAGAATTGCTTCTGTGTGGCCATGGGCAACCTATTTAATTACCCTGGGGTTCAGTTTCCTCATCTGTAAAAGGGGAGGGGGTGGACTTAAACCTCTAAATTTCTATGTTCTGAGCAAGCAAGCAATAGCATAATAATCGAGTATTCTCCTAAGGCAACTACTTTGAAGGAAAAATATATTTATTTGGATATACAAGTTCTGGTGTTTGTTTTAAAAAAAAGATTTTCATTGCTTTATAATCACACCTCGTATATTCCAGCTCCTGTTAGAAGCCTTTTATGACTCTGTCATTCATAAATTTGTCCAAACTCTTTTTTAATCCATTTACATTTCCTGTCTGTACCGCCTCTCAGGGTAATGAGTTCCATAACTTTATTATGTGCTAGGAGAGTATTATTTCCTTGTTTGCCCTAACTTACCTCAAGCTTCCAAACTGCCTGCTTGCCCTGGTATTTCAGAATTGGGTGAACAAGTTCATCCACAGTCTTTGCTTTATAAACTGGAGTTAAAATCATTTTAGGCTGCTTCATAAACAGCAGCCCACCCCACGCCATTCCCCTAATCGTTATAGTTACTTGTGCAATAAATGTGGAAGCTGATGCTGTTAGGAAAGTCCTGGCTTCAAATGACTGAGAGTCAGGAGAGCCTGAAGGCCTAAAGCTTGGGCTCTAGAGTCAGACAAACCCAGGCTCCGATTCCAGCTCTGCTATTTTCTTGTGGTCTCTCTGAGCCTCATTTCCTCATCTGGAAAAGAGAAAACAGTCCTTACGTCAGAAGTTGTTATAAGAGTTGACTGATGTAAATTTTGGAATGTGCCCAACACAAGCCAGGGACGTTGTAAATACCTCCCCAAATCTAGTGGTTGGTTCGGTGATCGTTAACGGATGCCATGACACTAGATAGAGTTTAATGGGCAAGGTGTTCTAGAATCATGGCTCATATCGTGAGCATGGGTCTAAATAAGTGGTCGACAAAGAATAATCTAAGCTTCAATGCGTGAAAAAAGCATGCATGGGGAGTGACGTTCCATACACGACCAAGTGGGTAGGATTGGAGGGGAGATCTTCGGCAACAGATAGATAGGAAATGTGATCTCAGCTTGAACTAAAATGGTATCAGATCATGGACAATAAATATTTACAAGGTAGTAGAGGATGTTTTAAACCAAAGAAGGCAGAGGAAGCCAATATACTCTTTCCAAAGCAATGGCCTGATTGTCTCAGAAAATAGAAATTCAACAATTAGATCTTGTTAGATCTTACTAACAAGTTGTGTGACCTTGAGTAATTCAAAGCTGTCTCTAAGTCTAGATTTCCTTGCACATAGAATGGAATCAGTTTAGTTCACTGACTTACAAATCCTGTTCCTTAGAACCTGTATTAAGGAAGAGAGGAAAGAGAGAGGGATGAGGATAGGATAAAGTCCTTGTTCCTAATTCAATCCAAGTAGCTATCTTTCTAAGGTCCTAAATGGGCTCATAAAGGAAAATTACATAGAACCAAAATCACTCTTTAAAAAACCCTTAAATCACCCCAATGTATACTGTGATAAGTTCAAAGGAACCAAAACCAAGTGAAGAAAAGCAAAGTTACCTCTCCTGTCTCACCCTGACTCTGGGGTATGCCATCATTGAGCCAAGGGCCAGGCTGACTTCTCTCTCTTTCTCTCCGTCTCTCTGTCTCTCTCTCTTACACACACACACATATAAACATACATATGGTTCCATAAATGCATGAACTAAAGCTATTACAATGAACTTCCCTTTAAGATTTAAAATTTGGTTTGTAAAAAGTCTTCCTAAGCTGGAAAGAAACAACTGATACCACTTGATTAGATGCTGAGGTGCCTTCCACTCTAATAGAATGAGATTCCATCCAGAAGAATGTGAGCCCTGGCTCCAGGATTCTTATTAGAGAGATTTGGAGAGAATCCTTAAGAGGAAATCGGGACAATTTATTTGCACACCTAATCAGACAACCAACCGGTGAAGGAAGTGTATGGAAAATAAGCCAAAATACATAAGCATTTCTGCATGAATGTGGAAGCCTAAAAACAACAAAAAGAAACACTTGGCATCCAGTAGGTCCATAACCCAACTGGCATCCCCGCAAGGAACTTGTGACAAGAAAGGAATGCAGAAGACCCCATAGTTATTCTCTGACGACATGATCCCAATGTGTATTCAGCATCAAAATGACCAATAAAATTTCAGGCATATCATCAGCATGACTGCTTTTTAAAAAATACATAGATGCTTTATCCAACTCCTGAATAAAAACATGGCACAACCCAACTAAGGTAATTTGCATCATTCTCATTCTTATACCTCAGAAAGATGTAATGAGCTGGGCAAAAGGCAACTCAGAAAACAAAGAGAGAAAACAGGGCAAGAGAAGCAAGAGGAAGAGAGGGAGGGAGGGAGAAATGAAGGACAGACTGAAGTATTTCAAAGAGGGGTACTGAAATAATTAGAGTGATAGAAGATTCTTCAACAGAGAACGCTTGGAAGGGATGTTACCAATATTCACAAACTATCAACAGAATTACAAAGGAGAAAACAAGGTGGCCACGGTCTTTAACCCCATTCATAAGTCCTTAGAGAAAAGAGTGTGGGGACTCACCAAAAGTGTACTCTATCCAATAAAGCAAAGTATATTTAAAGGATATCTCACAGGTATAGTGTTCACATTTATCCACAGGAAATGCTTGGAACTGGTTATTCCACCAGGAGAATTCAACAGATGTTATAAATAATTCAAGAAAAGTTAGGAAAAAAATGTAGATAAATTTGAGAATTTGGTTTAAGGAGAATGCAGCTCTTCATATATCTTTGGCCAAAGAACAGTCCATTTCTCATAGGGAACGTTGTCATCTTCAACCTGGAGCATGATTCTGGAGACTACTACTCAAAAGTCTTCACATTTCCCCATTAGTTTGCTAATGTCCAGAGGTAAGGATCAGCTCTTACTCTCCTTTATGTCCTTTGAAACCTCCTGTCCAGCACAGTACCCCATACATATTCAGCAGTCATTTATATTTGCTGAAAGAAAGTTAAGTGCATTGATTCATTGAAAGAGCTGGTAAGTATGGTCTCTCTACAAGCTTTTTTTGTTTTTTTTGGGGGGGGCCTCACTGCGTGTTCCCTTACCAGGGATGGAACCCGTGCCCCTTGCAGTGGAAGTGCGGAGTCCTAACTACTGGGCAGTCAGGAAATTCCCTATACAAGCTTTCTTGGTACTTCCAATGTTCCCTTTGGATCCATAAGATCAGTCCCTAATAATCATTACATTTCTTGTCATCTGGAAAACATTCTTTCTGTGTTTTTTAACTTCTTGAAAAGATCCAACCTATTTGGTTCCCCAAGCATTCCATCTAATAAGCCTTTTATAAAAGTATGTGATTTGAATAACAACAGAATAAATGTAGCCTTGGCCTATTGTGATACTAGGAAACAGCCAGTGCCAATCAATTTCAAAACAAATCCCAGAGTCAGTGCATCCAAACACAATGGCAGTCAACCAGCAATTTTCTCCAGAGCATGACCATTGGTGCTGAGCCTGCTAAGGAAAAGGAGTATTTGTGAGCTCTCAGGATTTGTCATCATGTTCTTTGAGGAGCTACCAACCCGGATGTGAGAGATGGAAAGTCTAAGCCCAGTTCTATCATGAAGGCACCTGTGGCCTCAGGTGAAAGATTTAGCCTCCCTGGGCCTCATTTTCCTCATTTGTAAAGTGTAGAGGTTACAGACATAACACCCAAGTCCCAGAACTGGATCCCCTTAAATCTATTGGTTAAGAAAACTAGACTTTTTTCTGTTTCCAGAAAGTGAGGTTTTGACTTCTATATTTGAGAATATAGATTCTCTAAATTAATTTCATTACAGCTCCATGAGATATTTGGAAGCCCAGAAAAGATTGTGTGGGGGGATGGGGGAGGGGAAGGCGGGGAGGGTTGCATAAGGCAAGAGTTTAATACTACCCTCCCCTTCAACTCCCCTGATTTGAGAAGAAAACCAATCTTCTCTGTGATGTGACCAGACTTCATATATTTCCATGTTCATATTTATCAATGAGACAGCCCTTAAAGAAGAAATATGCCTTCTCAGAATCTTCTTAAGATCTATCCTCTACTGCACTACTGGATGAAAAATTCCTGGAGAATAGACACTTTAGGCCACAGTCCTGAAATGGTTCAAGAAGTGGGAAAGCAGAGTCCTATGTGAAAAGGATGGGGCTAAGAGAGCTGTAAAAAGAAGTTGGCCATGGAGAAACAATAGAAGTCTTCCTGGAGAAGTCAGAGAGGTGAGGCTTATTCGAGATAGCTGCAAACCCACAAGACAGAAGCCTGCCTCAGAAGATGTTGCAGTCCTTCCAGAATTCCAGTTCTTTACCAGCAAATAGAATGGACATCAATGAATGACGTGCCATGCAGCATTATAGAAATGGGCCAAGACAAAGAAGATGAGGACAAGAAAGGGCATGCTCTTCAAAGGCTCACGGACCAGCATGGCTAGTGATTGGCTCCTAAAAAATGCTATGAAGAGTGTTTGTAAATAAATAACATAGAAATAAAAACCCTTGTAGTTCAAAACCCACATGAAATAAGAGTCTGCCACAGATATCTTGGAAGGCTTTCAGCATTGCTATCTACAAGACTTTTCCATTCATATAAGCAATAGGCCTGAGCTGTGACTGTGTCCTAACAAGAACGGATGATGAAAGGTCTTGTGCCCTTGCAGCCAATTTCATAGGACCTGGAGACATGCTTTGCCCTGCGGCGAAAGAGGATATAACAAAATAGAATATGAGGACTCCTACCTACAAGAACATCACAATCCAATGGGTGAAGTAAATTATGCACGTGCCCAAAGGTAAACACCTACCCAAGAGATGCCATCAGACAATGTAAGAAATAGCAAAAGACTAGTACAGACAGTATGTGCGATAAGTAAGAAGAATGCGGATGTAAGCAGATCGGGGACATTTTCATGGAGAAGGGCTTTGAACTGTGGGCATGAGAGGCATAGTGGAGATGAAAGGAGAGACTACCAAAAAGCTAGAAGAGTGAGTATAGATAGGCACCAGTTCAAGCAGGCTAGCACCATTTGGTGGCAGTAAGATATGACCTTACAGTGACTGGGTAGATCAGTTGGCCAGACTAAGCAACTCAGACTTTATCCTGTGAGTAGTAGGGAAACTTTGATGATAAACAATGTAAGCTAGGCTCTTGATCATCCAAAATTCCCTAAGTGAGTCTAAAATATTGATCATTGTTCCATTGAGTCCTTGCTCCTTGTAACCATAGAAACACTCTTTGGAGTTGCCTGCATCACATGTGGTTTTAACAGATTTTCTTCCTAAATTACAGGCATCTTTGCAAACGTGAGGAGGATCCTAGAATTGGAAGAAGTCTAAGAAGTTGCCAAATCTATTTCTTATCAATGCAGAAACTTTTTCTACAAGACCCTCAAGAGCAACGTATTCCCCAGGCTGGTAGAATACATTGAAAGTAGGAGGGACTCAGGAAAGGCTGGTGAGTAAGCAAATGAATTCAACCACTTCTTAACCTTGGCCATTCGGATCTCACTTGCAGGATTGAGCCGCATTTATTTCTTAGAAAGTTCTTTCTTCCTTGGAGTTAAATTCTGTCCTCCTATTTCTACCACCCATTGGCTCTAGTCCTGTCATCCAAAGAAACAAAAGAAATGTACTCATTTTTCCATGTCCCTGCTCTTTCACTATTTGGAGACGTTTGTTGGGTCTTAGCCTTTTCCTCTCCAACTGAACACCACCAGTTCCTTCCTAGAGCTCAAAGGAACCAACTTGCTATTGTGAATAATGCTGGATTCCCTTTTCTCCCTTTTAATTCACTGAGAAAGATGGGTTGCAGAAGGGATTGGGTTATAGATTCTAGGGGGAGGTGTCACCCAGAGGCTAGATCAATGAGTCCCTGAACTTCTACATACGTGCCATGCTTCCCTGGGCTGTGTGTTCCGACCCTGCTACAGCTGAGGCCACTTGGCCATTTTCCAGTGAGCCTGATCCTTTCTCCCCGCAAGCTCCCAAACTCCCATGCTGTAGGAGGATCTATGTGACCTGTCATCCTCCCACTGCTTCCATTTCCATCAGATGGCGTTTTCCCAGGAAGGAGATTTCTCAGCGCCCCGCTGGCAGTCTTTACACTAGCCTGTCTACTCTAAATCGCAGCCATTACCATTTAAGCCCACTTCCTCCAGCTTGGTCCCCAGCGCCTCAAGCGAGCAAAAGCAGCTGGTTCCTCATCTTCCACACCACAATCCTTCGAATCCTTGAAAGCCATCATCAAATCACAATTCCACCAATGTCACCACACCCCTAAGCTTCAGGGAAGGCTCGGCTACAAACCAACCTTCCACCTTCTAAGCAGAGGATCGTAGTCAATATTTCTAAAAAGCGAAACAGAAAGCATTTGAGCTCATCATACTTAATAAACATAAATACCATTTCTGGAATTTTGGGTTTTTATATACAGTAATATTTTTTAGTTATGTACAAATATGTCCTATAAGTACATAAATATTCTTCAGGCACTGAAATATGAAATGGCTTAGTGTTGTGGGTTTTGGTCAAAAGAGTTTGATAAACACAGTTTTCTGCCAGCCCAAAGCTGTGGCTGTCCTTAGTTAAGGGCTATGTAACAGAAAGAGGGATTCTGAAGGTAGACACCGCGTCCGTCTTATTCACCTAGGCATCCTCGCTCAGTATCTCCATGAAGTAGGTGTCTAATAAATATTTGCTAAATGAATGAAAACCACTCACTGGCTCGGTGACCTCTGAGACTCAGTCCCCTCATTTATAAAATGAATTTTCAGCACTTCTTGGTAAACTTTGAGTCCCCTCCAACCCTACCCTAAGAATCCATGACTATCTCTGGGTCCTAGAAAATGCTTTTGCCATGGCAAAATTTGGTTCCAGTAACATCTTTCTTCCCCCAGATTCACACTGTACAAATAACCACCACTGGGTAGGAAGCATAAGGATAAGCTGGTGCTGAAAAAAGGCTAAGAAAAAAAAAAATAAAGTAAATCCTGCCCAGTGTATGTCAGGCTGTGGTTTGTACTAGATTAATGAAAGCCCCACATGGCATAATTGCGTTTACAGTGAGCTTATAGGAGTTTTCCCTCAAGGTAGGGAAAGGGGATCGGGTTAAACAAATTATTTAGCTTTTCCTGACCTGAACTGGCAACAGTGATGGAGAGCAGTAGTTGAGGAATGGCCTTCCCAATTCCAGCCCAGATTATGCTCACCTTGAGTGCTTTTGCAACCAGAGGCTGGTCTTCCAACAGGGAGGTAGAAGGCAATTCCTAGGCACTACCCTAGAAGGTCTAAAGCCCCAAACTGTTTCCTGTGGGCGAACTGTACCTTGTCCAGCTGTGTAGAAGACTCTTGCTACAAGTTAGCAAGTAACTGGTATTACAGGAATGAAAGGTCCTGCTTTGGGGATGGAAAAAATGAAGCAAATAAGCAAATTTGATTGCCCAGAACTAGAATCCTGTTGTCTTTACCGCTATGAGTCAGCTCTTCTTCCTGAAACAGAAACACTTCATGGAGTTACACGCAGCCCACATCCACAGGAGGGTGACACCCTGAAGTTCTGATAAGAAGAAAACACAAATCTTATCTGCTGAGTCTACACAACACCAAAAATCTCATTTGAATGAACGCTTTACTCAATGTATTCGATGAAGGAGCTATAGCACCGGCATAGTTGACTTTGGTCTAAAAGCAAATTAATTTTAACTACAGCTTAGGGGATATGGATATAATGTTGCTTAGTTTTTATGTGTGTGTGTGTGTGTGTGTGTGTGTGTGTGTGTGTTTTCAGTCAATCCATAGCCACTGCCAGTTTCTCTTTAGTCTCTGAAGATATTTTTAGGTATGAGACTGTACTAACAGGATGTATGTAATTTATTGGCAGAACTTTCCTGTCAACCCGTCAGTCATTTCTGATTCCAAATTACACGGGCCCAACCCAGGTCTGGGATGCATTCACATTAAATGATTGCGGATCGTTTATTTCAGAAATGATAGGTTGGAGAAAATGTGCTTTGCACATGAGAAATGAAATCCCACAGCACATCAGGTTTCCTGTTTCCTTGAGATCCTCCTTTTTTCCATTTAGTCTCTATTTTCACTTTTCCTCCCTCTCACTGAAAGGTCTTGAGAGGATCCAAATACAGATCAGGAAAAGCCTAACTACCCACTCCCTGGCCCGGGGTTGCATAACACCACGCACGCTCCCGGAGGGGAAGAAGGAAGGAATCACAGTCACGACTGACACTTGGTACGGCCCTTGGGAGTTCAGCAAGTCAGGAGAGGCGGTGTGATGACCCACCTTTGCAGGCTCAGCTAGATTAGGTGACTTGGCCAAGGTCACACAGAAAGGATGAAGATGCAGGAACGTGAACGCGTGCTTTCACGACGGTGTGCTCTTCTCTCCCCACTGTTTGTGAGTTCCCTCGTGGTTCCTTTTACCCAGCACCACATCTGTACCAATAAGCCAAATCCCGTATCAGTGTGGGTTCAGTCAGAGAAGCACAGCCTCTGTGAATGTCATGGAGGACGGGATATCTTCTGCGGGTACGTCTTACTGTCATGGAACTGGCTTACCGAGCTTCTCTAAATCCTTTGCCTGCCGTCAGTGTGGACAACCCGGAAGGGAGGATGCAGGTGAAGTGGGAAAGGTCAGATCCAACAGGAATGGTGTGCAGCCCTTACCACCTCCAGTCTTTTTTTTCTTTTTAATTGAATGAAAGATTCTTTAAATTCCATAGTGCTTTACAATTTTCAAAAATTTCACACACGTGATTTCATATAATCCTATAATAACCCTTTTCTCCCCCTACGCCTATATTATCGACCCCCCCACTGCTAACGGCTAGTTTGTTCTCTATATCTGTTGAGTCTGCTTCTTTTTTTGTTTTATTCACTAATTTGTTGTATTTTTTAGATGCCATCTTCCAAGTCCATCCATGTTGCTGCAAATGGCAAAATTTCATTCTTTTTTATGTCTGAGTAGTATTCCATTGTGTGTATATATATATATATATATATATATATATATATATACACACACACACACAATATGTATATATATATATATATATATATACCACATCTTCTTTACCCATTCATCTTTTGATGGACACTTAGGTTGATTCCATATCTTGACAATTATAAATAGTGCTACATTGGGGTGCATGTCTCTTTTCGAATTAGTGTTTTTGTTTTTTTCAGATGTATACTCAGGAGTGGACTTGCTGGGTCATGTGGTAGTTCTAGTTTTAGTTTTTTGAGAAACCCCCATACTGTTTTCCACCATGGCTTCACCAATCTACATTCTCACCAACAGTGGGCAAAGGTTCTCTTTTCTCCACGTCCTTGCCAGCATTTATCAATTGAGTTCTTTTGATGACAACCATTCTGACCAATCACCACCTCCGGTCTTGATGGTGTGAGGCCTTTCCCTGGGGAGCTGCATTCAGGCCTGGCCCGGGAGTTGAAGAAGCTGGGTGAGGAATTCTGGAGGCCTGGAAGCCACCCTGAGCCAGTGAGGCCGGCCAGCAGATCAGCCCCAAGAGCGCCTGCTCACACTTCTGTAAGCAAAGCTGGCCCACAAACAAGTGCACAGTTTGGACTTTGTGATTGTTCTTGGGTAATTTTTATTATTACTGAGATTTTATTTATTTAAGCTTTTATTAGAGGTATAAGTAACCTATTATGAATCTCAGGTGATTGATACTAATAAAGGCACACATCCATGCATCCATTTAACAGGAACCCCTATCAAGGTACACTCCATGACTCCAGAAAGTTCCCTCCCAGTCAACACCCCTCCCCTGCTACCACCAGAAATAGCCACTGCTCTGATCCCCTCGGCGGTAGATTCGCTTTGCCTACATTAGAACTTTATATAAATGGAATCATACAGTACTTACCCTTTGGCGTCATGGATTCTTTATGTAACATAACATTTGTTAGATTGTCCATGCTGTTACGTGTATCGGTAGATCATTGCTAAGGAGTATTCCATTACATGAATGTATACGAATTGACCCATTCACCCGCTGATGGACATTTGGGTTGCTTTTATTCTGAGGCTATTATCACACAATTACTATGAACACTTTTGCACAAGGCATTTGGTGGGAGGGCATGTGATCTCACTTGGATAAATACTTATGGGTGGAATTACTGAGTCATAGGTAGAGGAATATTTAATTTCATTAGAAACTGCCAAAGTATTTTTTTAAAATGAGACGTTATGGGTTGAACTGTGTCCCTCCACAATTCGTCTGTTGAAATCTTAACCCCTACCACCTCAGAATGCGACTGTGTTTGGAGACAGAGTCTTTAAAGAGGTAATTAAGTTAAAATGAGGACATTAGAATGGGCCCTAATCCAATATGATTGATGCCCTCATAAGAGGAGATTAGGATACAGATACACCCAGAAGGAAGACCTGAGAAGACACAAGGGGACGATGGCCATCTATCCACCAAGAAGAGAGGCCTCAGAAGAAACCAATCCTGCCCACACCTTGATCTTAAACTTCTAGCCTCCAGAATTGTGAGAAAATAAACATCTGCTGTTTAAGCTGATCAAACAAAGTTGTGGTACTTTGGTATAGCAGCCCTAGGAGCCTAGCCTAGATGCTTGGCTACCATTTCCAACTCATCCCCTGCCACTGTCACCTTCAATTGTCCCACTCCAGCCACCCTGGACATTTTGCCATTTCCTCTGCACGCCAAACCCACTCCCGACTCTGGGACTTGGCGGTTGATCTACTCTGCCTGGAATCTACTTCCCCTGCATGGCTGCCTCCCTTCTTTCATCCTCAGCTCAAATGTCACCTCCTCAGAGAGGCCTTCTCTGACCATCCTACTAAAACAGTCCCCAGCGCCCCCCCGTCCCTCTCCATCACCAGCTAACTTTTTTACTTCATAAGAGCTTTGACTTTCTAACGTATGACATCTGTCTTGTCTTATCTCCCAAGGTAGACTGTAAGCTCTACAAAGCAGACACGGAATTGTTCAACCCTGTACATTTGGAACCCAGAGAAGAGGCACACAGAGGGTACTTATTAATTATTTATTGACGGAATAGTTTTTTAAAAAAGAGAGAACAAGTTGTATGCACGGCCTGGCATAGAACCGTTGCTAAACAAATAATGTTATTATAATTCTAAAGATATGTAATCATTGAAACCATAAGAAAATATCATCACGTGGTTACAGTCCTCAATTTAAGACACACAAAAATGGACTTTAAAAAGCAAGTATAAATTATAAGCATGTTAAAAACATCCCCATATTCAGGCATTAATTAGTTTTCTTGCATTAAGCATAGTTTTCTTTTCCATTATTTATTTAAATTTTTTAACTCTTTTTTGAATTGTAATCTATACCCTGAAATTTTTCTGCAAAACAAAACCTCCATGGTTGAAAGCCTTGCAATGAAATAATTTAAAGTAACACTTAGAGTTTTGTATTTCCCATGTCTTCAGGGTCTGATAGCTTCTGTATGCCTGCTCCCAGGATGTTTGGCTGTGCTGCAATTCCTACCCCTAGATTTCATGAGTATTCCTTTGTAGCTAAAATAATCACCTTATCTTACTGAACTAGAATGATTCTCTTATTTAATAGAACTTCTTCATTGGGTGTCTGTATCTTGCAATCAATCATAAAAAACTAAAAAGAACAAGGCTTCTGTCTTGTAACCTTTTTTCACTTAACTGCATAATGTGAAAATCTTTTCATGTCAACAGGTATACACATGAATGACTTTAAATGGCTACGTACTATTCCATTGAGTGGCTAAAATATGAAATCTTACCAGTCTTCTATAATTTGACTTTTACGTTTCAAGGCTTTGCTTTTCTCCTTACAATTTTTTCTTGCATTTTTTTCACATCTTAAATAGCTGTTAATTTCCATAAACTGAATTGCCAAGTAATTCTTAGCTTATTTTAATCAAGTAAATGCAGAGAGCAAGTATACCCTGCCACTGAAAAGATCCAAGAAGTGGGTAACACAGAGCATTACTAAATGCAGCAAAACCACTACCCAACTTTACAATACATAAAATGATCTTATCTAGAACTTGTTCTAAAAGAGCTGGATACATATTTTCCCCTTAAAAAACAGTAAGTGATGTTCGCAGAAAAAACATCTTAGGAAAATTAAACTTTAATACTTGCTCATTAAATAGTATAAACTTTAAAATCTCTCTTTTTTTTTTTAATTTTTATTTCATCTTGAAGTATAGTTGATTAACAAAGTTGTGTTCGTTTCGGGGCTTCCCTGGTGGTGCAGTGGTTGAGAGTCCGCCTGCCGATGCAGGGGACACGGGTTCGTGCCCCGGTCCGGGAAGATCCCACATGCGCGGAGCGGCTGGGCCCGTGAGCCATGGCCGCTGAGCCTGCGCGTCCGGAGCCTGTGCTCCGCAACGGGAGAGGCCACAGCAGTGAGAGGCCCGCGTACAGCAAAAAAAAAAAAAAAAAAAAGGCTCAGAGTGCTCTGTTAGCCACTCTAATTATTCCAGAAAAATTGAATTTCCAGGAGTTTAAGTTATTTGAGGAGGGAGAATGACAGGCAAAGGCCTGTGGTCTACAGGACAGAACCAAGAGGTTTCTGGGGTGTCAGCACAAACCACTGCATTGCTCTGAGCCTGATGAGAGCGTTGGTGTAGCTCCCTAAATTCTGAGGTTTTGACCCAGTTGTCTCTGGGAGAATTCAAACTTCTTTCCTAAAAGACTTAATCATTTCTTAAGTTAATTTGGAAATTCTCACTTTAGCTGGACACAATATTTTGAAAAAAAAGAAAAAAGTCATTCCCTCATGACTTCTGTTAACTTCTGTAGAGCAAGCAGTTAATTCCACTTATACGTGGGCTTGGGAGCTCATAAAGAGCACGTTCTCAGCCTGGGGGCTCTGTGAGTCATCATAGCCTCGCCGTCATTTTAAATAATTCAATGGAGTTTAATAGCAAGTGTTTAATTCAACACACTGACTGGAATTCACCAGTCCAAGGCACCCTAGACTGAAGATATTGTGGGAGATAACAGAAATTAATGAATTTCTTTCTTACTTCATTCAGATGACCAGCTGAAGTTATCTCCCTTGCCTGAGTTAGAGAACTCCCTAGCTCTCCTCTCTTCTGCTTCCTGTTCACCTTGGGCACTTGTGAAGTGTGCATATAGATGTATGGAAAAGCTCAGCTGATTGGAAACCCTGCAGAACTTTGGACAAGGGAGTGACGATCAGACCACAGAGAGTTAACCTAAAGCACACTGCTAACTTATAGCCCACTATTTCTATAGCAAAGGAGCAATTTTAATGCAGAAAAAATAACATGGAGCCTCTGCTATATCACTTGTATTATAAAAATTGGCGGAGAGGAATCTTCAAAGATGGGAGAGACCTGAGTGACTGAAGCAGGCATGTTCACATTGTATGGAAGGGAAGCATATTAGAAGACAAATCCCAGAGCCGACAGCAGGGCAGATCGCTGGAATCTTCCCTAGATACCTGCTCAACCTTGGGGCCCCCAGGGACCAGCTGGTTGGGCAGTGAAGAGGGGATAAAGTGACAATGTGGTACTGAGTTTGCAATTTACTTTTCTTGACTTGTTTCAACCTGATTTCACAGACATAACAATGCTCATTTCACACTACAATAAAGTATTGAATAGGAACTAGGGAAAGGGGCAGAGAGATCTAATTCAGGGCTGAAGTACCATAGCAAGACTGGTCCCAAACTTGAACTTTTAGAGGACATCCCCTGAGGAATTGTAAGAAATGGACATGAGGGGGAAAAAAAACCTCATCTAATGCTTTGTCTATGTCTTAAGACTTATGAAAAAAGATATTGAAAGTTGTGGTATCAGAACTCAATCCATGCAACTGAACTTGGGAAAATGTCATCCTAGGAGAACCTGCCCTGTTTCTTAAATCTCCATTTGTCATGTGGCCCTAGAGAATAATCACTTGTCATCCAGGTAGAAGTTCATTTCTACAGTCTCCTGCTGCAGTCCAGTTTTGTGAAGAATGTAGCTTCTATGCGAAGCTTAATTGCCTCCATCAGTGTTTTTGTGAAAAAAAATACAAAAGAATATAAACTGGGGATACTGCCCACTAATATCTCATAACCTACATTTTGTTCTACTAGTAGGATTTTTTTAGCACTTAATTATATAGTGTTTAATTTATATTATTTATACACATTTCAATAAATTTTCAATATGGATAATATCCTGTATGCTTCTTTTTTCTTAGTGGTAGCTATCCTTTACATACTTACTTTATGTATTTACATATATAATTACCAATACTTTAGAATTTTAGGCACTGAGCTTGCAACATTATAATGCAATAAAATGACTCAGAATAGAAAATTTAAAAGAGAGGTTCTAAAAACATTTAATTAGAGAAGGGATATTGTTTTGTTAAATGCCTGCAATGTAAGAGTTAAAACATTTGAAAACTAAGTTAAGCTTGAAGCTCCCTTGCAGCCTTGGCAAAAAGGGAAACATACATCCTAATGAGACAAAGCCTTTTCCCTGTGCTAAAATGTACTTGGAATATTACCCAGAGTCCTCTATTTGAGACGTTGAAAATATAATGGATGTCCTCACCTTGAGTTTTATAGAAGACACAAAAATTGTCTTCAATATGGCCATAAAATAAAATCTGAGGGTACATTATCCATCAAGATGGACAGGAAACTTGAACATGGGGGCAAAACCCAGCTCTTTTCATGGCAGTTGCCAGGATGATAACACTATCAGTGAAGGTAAGATTTCCCCAGGGAAAAGTGAAGGTCCCACGAGCAGACCGTAAATAACTATAGGAAGAAGCCCTCCACCCTGACACAGAGGATCTTACATTTGAAAGGCTAAGTATGAAAATCCAGACATAACCTAATCCTCGTAAGTTGTGTTTAAGAGCCACTCAATTCTCTGTTTTTAAGGTCTTGCAAAAAACATTAAAATTCTAATTCTTTTAAAATGAATTGGAGCCAAAGTTGTGTTTTGTGAAACCCACACACCATATTATTTTGGTCAATTTCATCTACTAGTGAAAAAGCAAAGCAGTCAAACCACTGATTTCGAGCGGTGCAGATACCTCCAAAGAGGAAAGCAATCAGCAAAAAAAAAAAAAAAAGCCTTCCATCTCTTTCCTTCATTGTACCAGAGCACCAGTTACTAAGAATCTCAGATGAGTAGAGAAATAACTATTAAAAAATTGAATTCTTGTCTACACAATGCCAAAACATCTAGTAAGTCTGGTTAAAAAAAAAAAAAGTCAACCCAGATGTTTGGCACTATATAGACAAAACACCCAGATGACTGGCTGAACTTGCGAATAAACTGCTGAAATGGGCCAGATGTTCTGGCTTCTTCGGGCTTCGGAGCCTAGGGGGTCCTTGGGGACATCAGGAGAAAGCAAATGTTCCCTCTCGACCTTCACCACCTGCATGCCTTCCTTGGAAACTGAAGTGGGTGTGTCACAGCGGGGTTTCAATTAAAAAGGTCAAGGACTGCCTTAGAAAAAGCAAGGGAAAAGTACAAGAAGGCCAGTAATGTGATATTTATCTGAAATCCGTGTTTTGGGAAGTCACTGAGTCACATCTATCTTGAGGCACTGTGGTTGCATATCTAAATATGCTTCCCCTTGAGACTTTCTCTTTCAACCCAAGTTCGGGGCTACCCTTACCCAACCCAGGGGGCGGTGGTTTTTTACAGGCAACGGTTAACGCTGAAATCTACAGCTCTCTGCTTCCCCACATCAAATTTGCCCCTGCCTTGCTCCCTTCTTCATGGTTCCTGTTATATCTTTTCTTTCCTACAGAGGTGTGCTAAGTAGGAAAGGGAGAATCAGAATCAAACCAGGGATTCTTCTGGTACAGCCCAGCCATGGGCAGCCGTGGCAGAAAGGTCCAGTGCCAGAGCTGGCAGGGCGAGCAGAGGGGACAGAGGGACTGGGATGCTGAGGGATGCTGCCCTCCACAAGGAAGAGACCCACGTGGCTGCCAGCCAGCCAGCAGAGGCTCCAGCAGCCCTCAGGCGGGTATTAACTGACAGGGCGGGACACAGCCACAAAAGCCAGCATCCCCTCCAGCAGATTTGTCGAAAATGGTGCCTCGCAGGAAACTGAGGGCAGCAGGAAAGGAAGAGTCTCATCTACCACCATGTGATTACCGAGCTCCCAACTGTATTTAGAAAACAGCATCGGCTTCCATTAGAAAGTTCAGATCTGCCTTCAATCCATGATCTAATTTTTGTTTTCAGAAAGGGGTCTGTTTTGTTCCTTTAAAAAAAACATCATTAAAAAGATTTCCTTTGAGTCCGTCTTCTCTGTAGTCACCTTCCTTGGGAAACTTTCTGCTTCTCTGTGAAAGAAAAGCTGTGATTGCTTTCTTGTCCCCCTCCAGAAACACTTATTCAGACATTATTCAGACAATTTCCCGACTGCCACCGGAGAAGGAGTTTCTGCGTCTCTCATCAGGATACAATTAACAGAACAAATGAAGTGATGTGGGAAAGAAAATAGAAAAAGGAATCATTCCCACTGTCCCTCACGAAGTCGTCCCTGCACTCTGCTGGGCTGAAGGAGATCAGAACCGCAGATCTGAGAGTTGAAAGAACATCAGCTCCACACCCACCCCAACACCCATAGGACACATCCCGATTTCACTCATGTCAAAAGATGGCGCAGACGGACGGGAAAATTTAAACACAAAAAGAAAGTGTTATTTTCCTCTCTTTGGATTAACAAAAAACTCCTTCTCCCGTATCTAACCACCCCCTCCCCTCGCCCCCTCCTCTCTCAGGGGTTGGCTTTATTTAAAAAACTATATTTCTGCCCAGGCATTCAAAAATGCTGAGTGCCTCAAGCAAAGTAGTAGAATAAGCATGTTTCTTACTGCTTCTTGGCAACTCTGCGGCCCAAGACCTGCTTCCAATTAGGGATCATGTGGCTTCAGTTTAGTATTATCATGAAAATGAAATTACCACTTTAGAAAAGTCAAGTTATTTTGGAAGTGAAAACTGCAGGTCAGAGCCCACCAAAATTCCAAAAAATTTGCTCAAGAAACATCTTATTGAAGGGTCAAACTGGTCTGGCTGATAAACATCCTGGGGTTTGTGATATGTGCCTCTCCTCCGGCAGTTCCACTGCCCCCAACCCGGCCCTAGGTCAAGTTCATTGTCCTTGGGAAAAAGGTATCCCTCTGACGGCAGATCCAAGCTTGCTCTTCTTGCAAAGCAATAGCACCGGCTTCTCTGATCCTCTGATGTCCCTGAACCAGTGGACCTCATGCACTCACCTGGCTGGGACATAGTCTACCTTAGCTGGCTCTTTCTCTCCTGAGGTTTCTATTCCCTGCCCAGCTCCGCCGCCTCCCACCCCCACCGCCCCCCAACAAGATTGTAAATTCCTGAGAGCAAGGGCCATGTCTTTACTTTTTTGCAGCTTCATAAATTCTTAGAACAGGAAGGGACCAGATCCAATGGCTTCATTCTAAAGATAAGGCCTATTAACTAGTTCTGGCACACACGCTCTGAGGACTGAGGCCTCTGTCCGCAGCCAGGTCAGCCCTGAGCCCACAGAACGTCTGACAACAAGGATGCCCTTCAAAAGTGTTGCAGGCCAGACCCGGGAGACCTTGCCTATCAGCACAGTGGTTAAGACCCTCGAGAGTCAACCCAGCCAAAATAATAAATAAGTAAATAACTTAATTAATTTTTTTAAAGTTTATTAAAAAAAAAAGACCCTTGAGATTCAGAAAGACTGGGTTCAAATCCTGGGGTCATCACCAACCAGTTCTGTGACTTAAGACAAATTGCTTTACCTATTTTAGGCTTCATTTATTCATGTGCAAAGCTGGGAAAATAGGGTTTGCTGAGGATTAAAGAAGCTAATGTATGTATTTAGTCCATGTGCCTATCATTAGGAAGCACTAAATAAATGGATATTGTTTTATTGTCATTATTATTTGGCATGTTTGATGGAACCCAAACAGAGGGGTTTCTTTTATAGAAAGCTCCAGCGTTTGTCATATGAAAACATGGGTTTATTTGGAGGAAATGGTCTGTATCGGCTTTTTGGAACCATCTCTGTTATTATGAAATTCCAGGAACTGGAATAAAATAACAAGGGGGTGGGAGAGAGGGTGAGTGGATGGCTCACAAAGCAACTGGAACCAACCAGCCCCGGGGTCACGGACTGAATGAGCACCCACTGTGTGTCAGGCGCTGTGTCTGGTGCCGCAGGAAATCCAGGCCATGTTAGACACGGCTCGGTCTTCAAATGCTCACAGTCTACTTAGAGACATAGAATTCACGGGAAGAAAACTAAAATTCCAGCTGTGGGTAGTCTGTCTCAAGGGGTCTGTTGATCACAAAAACTACAGAAGTACAGAAGAAACAGGATGCCTTCCAGGTGGTGTGGGCAGGGAAAATGTCACAGAGAAGGTGAAGCTTAAAGGAGGCTTTGAGATTTTGCCATTTGCAGCAACATGGATGAACTTGGAAGGTATTATGCTAAGTGAAACAAGTCAGACAGACTTGATGACATTGCTTATATGTGGAATCTAAAAAATACAACAAACTAGTGAATATAATAAAAAAAGAAGCCGACTCACAGATACAGAGAACAAACGTGTGGTTACCAGTGGAAGAGTGAAGCGGGGTGGGGGGGGCAACATAGGGGTGGGGGAATGGGAGGCACAAACTACTGGGTGTAAGACAGGCTTGAGGATGTCCTGTACAACACGGGGAATACAGCCAATATTTTGTAGTGACTGTAAATAGAAAGTAACCTTTAAAAATTGTATAAAAATTAAAAATCAGTAGATTTTGAAGCACTGGGAAGACTCAACTAGGTGGAGATGAGGAAGCAGCACTCCTTACGCTAAAGGAAGAGTCTCTGTGAAGTCCCAGATGTAGGGATTTTAAGATGTGTTTAGAGGCAGTGAAACCAGCCTGGCTAAAGGTAAGGTACACCTACAGGCTTAGGGAACAGATTAGAAGAGTTGCTTGAACATGCACTGTGAAGAGCATTGAATGCTTTGCATTCACAGGGCCTTAGCCTGACTGTGCCGAGTATGAGTCATTAGTCATTAGCATTGTGCAGTGTACAACCTAAACAACTGTCCTTAGCAGCTTGGCTAAATCTTTGGACTTCATCTTGCAGGTGGCCATGAGGCACTGAAGATTTTCGAGTAAGATATCAGGGTCTGATTTTAATATATGTTGTTGAGGACATTGCACTCAACTTGGAAGAGTTTTAGAAGTCAGTTATTCCAATTCCATGGAATAGCTGACCATCAATTACCAATTTGGGTGTGGAGAAGGAGGGAAGTCATGGTGCTTTAAAGCCCTGGCCTCTTTACGATTCACAGTCTCTGCACCGTTGGAGTTTAAGGAATCTTGGTCCGAGTTAACAATTTTTCAAAGCTGACTGGGGAGAAAAATCTCAGAATAGAACATATTCCAGCTGTCCAATCTTTATTGTGGGCTGTTCTAAAATTCTCCTTCTCTAATAGCAGAATGTCTGAAAGAGTTTAGAGAAGGAGGGGCAGGTTGTGGGGCTAAGGAGAGGGAGAAGCAGCCATGGTACCAACTAAACCTCCTCAGAGGCAGGAAATGAAGGAACAGGTGGATGCGGGGACTCGGTCACAATTCTTCCATTTTCCCTTTCACTGTCTTTGAGAACAATCGTTCTGTGCCTTAACGTCAAAAATGGAGACAAATCCAGGATTGTGCCAAGAGAAACTCCGCCGGGTGTAGCACGATCCTGAGTCTAACGTGAGGTGGAGGGCAAGGAGGGGCGACTATTACAAAAGGAAACATCCGTGTGTGGTCCTCCTCACACACACTGGTAATTGATGGGTGAGTTTCTGTATCACGGGCTACGTCAAATGCCATCCAGCTCGAGTCTTTAACCCACTGCACCGGGCAGACAACCCCACGGCCCCCAGAGGCTCCCAGGAACCCCCGGCCCTGGGTTCCCCGTGTCATAGCTCCTACTGGCCACCAGGGAAGACTGAAACTCAGAGGAGAGCAGAAATTTTCTGCAAGGCAGGAAAGGTGTGGAGCAGATGCTGGGGATGGGGGTGCCAAAGGGATGGAAACAGATGCCTGGGAGTTTCTGCCATCAACACCTACTTGTAGATTCAAGTTTGAGCCGTCATTTGCAGATGCCTGTGTAAAATAATCCATCTCCCATGACCTCAGTGGAACATGACTTGGCTGGCGGGGACAAAGCCTCCTGAGGAGAAAAGCAGCTTGCCCAGATCTTCACAGAAAGCTGAAAAGATCCCAAGATGGGCCCCACTGCTTTAAGGCAGGAGGACTGGAGAGAGGTCAGGGACCCCAGAGCTACACCAAAGGAGCCTTTTCAAACCCTGTGGTTGACCACAGGACAGAGAAAACGTGGAGGGAGAGCACAGGGGTGGAGGATGGCTCTCCCACACACTCTCCCAGGCCCCTAGGGAGCACCAGGGACCATGTCCCCATCTCCTCCTTCATCTACCACACTCGGACACACCCAGAAGAGTCACCTGTTTCCTCTGGAGAGAGCAGCACAGGCGAAGCCCAGCTGACCCCACAGAATCCCATCCCAGAGCTGCCCCCAGCCCAGGGAAGACCCCTAATGGATGTGCCTGGCGGGACACCGGGAAGCCCAGGCATGAAACTAGAACGGAAAAGAAAATGACTCCAGATTGCCGACAGGCAGCCCTGGGTCCGTGGACTGCAAGGGCGGGGGTAATGTCCAAACACAAACCGAGCAGCTACCAGAGTGGGGTTCTGGGTGGCTGGCATTCCAGCAGCACGGCCACCGGGACGGCAGCAGGGATCAGCGGCATTTAGCCTTTTTTCTGTCATTTCTTGCAAATGCTGCTCGGACCATCTCGAGATCAGGGCCTCGCGTAGGATTCCAGAGCACCGCCGGGGCGCTCGGGGTGCTGAAAATTCAGGAGGAGAGGATGCCACGAGGCCCCTTGCCTGTGGTCAACACCACTCATTGTGATGAACAGGACATCGCCTCGTTTCTCTCTCCTGCTTCTTTCTCTCTGCTGCCTTTTTCTTACACACAGAAGATGTGTGTGTGTGCGCATACATATAGAATACTATACATAGATAAAATATAACATAGTATAATACAATACAATAGATCCTTGTGTATCAGCATAGAAGTCGAGATCCTTGAGACTGACTTTCGGGCAACGGCCGGTTTTATCAGCCCAGCACTTTGAAAATCAGCTCAGAGCAGGGTCACTTCGAGATCTCTGTGCTACCAGTTTTCAGGAGGAACCAGGTGTATTTCCCTTAAGTGTTCCAAAGGCTCTCTGTGAGTGGATTCTTTTACTCAGCTCACAAAACCAGAAGCTTCCATTAGCTTCCATGACTGTCACATCAACAAGCTTCCAAGGTTGGGCAAACAGTTGGTAGCATCTGACAGAGGCTGGCTCACACTTGAAGATGGGGAAGGGTCTCCTCGCAGTGCCACAAGCTTCTGCCTCCTTTCCTGACCTTCTCCTCACCTCACCTCTCCTGCAAGAGTGTTTTGAGAATGAGCTGTTCCCCACCACCATCCCAGCTCCATCCACGTCTCTAGATGGATGGCGGTAGGAGCACACCTCACTCTGCTGGGTTGCTGATGCCTCACCCTCCTGGTCTTTTATATCACTGGAGATGTAGAGATAAAATTCTGGGCATTCAAAATATCCACAGAGGCCATGAAATCTGAATTTGTGCATCGCCCAAGCTGTCACCACCGCCTGGAATCACCCCCCCTTGTCCTCCTGTACCTACTTCATCTCCAGCTACAGATGCCTGCGTCAAATTCCTTCAAGAGGTTCCCGAGCTCATTCATGCATCAGTAAGTGTTTATTGAACATGCACTGCGTGCCAGCACTGCCTGTTCTAGGCCCTGGGAATAAGGCGGTAGGCAACACCGCCAAAGTCCCTGCCCTCCTGGGTCTTACAGTTAAATAGTGGAAAAAGAAAGTAACTACTTCATAACATGGCAGGGGGTGATAGGGGCTAGAGGTAAAAATAGACTTGGTTAAGAGGATTGAGAGTGAACTAAAGGGATTGGGTAGCACAGCAGATGGCAAGGGGCTTGTCAGAGGAGTCCCTCTGAAGGGGAGACACTTGGCAGGGATTGAAGTGCAATCAGAAAGCCTGCACGAGGACACTGTTCACCTGTTAAAAAATCCTGAATTCCCTATGGCAATGAAAGGTGGTAATAAAAATTAAAATTCCTGCGTTATTGCAGCACCTAATCACTTATCACACGCTTTACACTCATCAATTCATTAGCTTCTCGCTACTCTCTGAGGTGTTATTTGCCCTTTAAAGACGCTGATATGGAGGCTCAGAGAGGGGAAGGGACTTCCCCAAGTCCATTCAGAGAAAACCCAGTGGCAAGGTGGGATTAGAACCCGGTTCTCCTAATTCCCAGCCAAATGCTTCCTAGGAGAATAGATAATGTTGGACGACCTCGCTATCAGGCATAGTTTTGCTTAAGACTTCAATCAGAGATACATGCCCCAGATATATACCCCTGTCTGTGTGCAGCCCCAATTCCCTTCCAGCTGGACCTAAAATACAACCACATGGTTACAAATAGACAAATAACTCACTGAAGCACCATAGGTATCCCACTCTTAGATAAATAAGAGCTGAATATATTCAATCAAAGAAAGGAGGTAAAGAGCAGAGAGTGCCCACTATGTCTACTATATTTGCTATAATTACTACATACATGTTTGTGGACTTGCTTACCTCTGCATGTTAATAAATGGATGTCCCTGGACTTTTGACACTTGGATCCCAGCTTTCCCCATAGACAATGGACTATAAGGTCGAAAGTTGCCAGTCCTATGTGACTTTGGACAAATCTTTTCCCCTCTCTGACCTCAGTTTCCTCTTTTGTAAAATGAACACTTTGAATTAGATGGTCTCTAAGTTTCTGTCACTTCCTGACATCTCACAATTCTATACAAACTCGTATTTTTTAGTAATAAATATAGATACGGTCCTAAGTAAGCCCTTGCGTGCTGTGCCACATCGTACCTGGCTAGAGACTTTCAACAATACCTTATCACCTTCTTGATTCATTTTTCCAGCCAAGAAACTCTTCCAAAACTAAAAATTTCCTGAGCTTTGCTGAGACGGGGCGCAGGGAACGTTCATTTGTTTTTCTAAATCGGTGTCAATTGCTGACTAAAAAAACTGAGGCAGGGTTAAGCCTTGGGGGATGAGTATGAAGACAAAAGGGAACAACAGGAAACGGGAAGAAAACAAGCAAAGGAGAAGAAAGAGTAAGAGAAGGTGAGGAAAGGAAGGAAAAGTAGTGGTGGGTTGTGGGTGATGGAGGGGTGTGGGCAGGGACAGGAAATGTCCTGGAAAGTATTTCCAGAGCTTTGTGATCTGTTTCTTGTATAAGGCATACGGGCTTCATTAATAAGAGAGAGTGTGTGTGTGTGTGTGTGTGTGTGTGTGTGTGTGTGTCCTGAAACATGTATTAATCACGCTGGTGACGAGCAGATGAAATCAATGATTCCTGAAACTTCCTCTGAAATCAACTCAAGAGACCACGTACGTGATGTTTCCTCAAACTGGCACCAACGTAGTCATCCTTCATGGGCTGGTGTCCAGGACCCTTTTCTCTTAGGCTTACCCCTCACTCCAGGATCCACTCCCAAACTCTCCCTCCTTCTCCAACCCCATCACTGATTTCTCCTTCTCTCCTGGAAGGGGAAGATTTGTGTCATCTCCCTAGCCAGCTTCAGCCAAGGAAAGTTTTTATTTCTCAACTTTCACACATTTTCTATATGATTTGAGACTTTTACTCCACTTTTTTCATTCTGGTTCTTTTTTTCATTGAGGTCTTTCCATTCATTTTACCTTCACCTATGTCTATAGCATCTTATATCTTATGGAAATAATCCTCAAACTGGGTGTGTGTACTCCTACAAGGTCCAAAGACTTTCTTTCAGGCAAGAATAATGTAAAAGGGGGCTTCCCTGGTGGCGCAGTGGTTAAGAATCTGCCTGCCAATGCAGGGGACACGGGTTCGATCCCTGGTCTGGGAAGATCCCACATGCCACGGAGCAATGAAGCCCGTGCGTCACAACTACTGAGCTCGCGTGCCGCAACTACTGAAGCCTGTGCGCCTAGAGTCCGTGCTCCACAACGAGGGAAGCCACCGCAATGAGAAGCCCGCGCATTGCAACGAAGAGTAGCCCTCTCTCGCTGCAACTAGAGAAAGCCCACGCGCCGCAACAAAGACCCAACACAGCCAAACATAAAATAAATAAATTTTTTAAAAAAAGAATAATGTAAGAGAATACTTTTCCAGACCCTAAACTTCCATAAATTCTCTTAGATCAGCACCACCAGTCTGTGGCATCTGCTTTCACTTCCCCTTTCAAGGTCACCATTTTCTTACTTGACAAAATATGGTCTATTTCTTGCCCATCCAAGTCTTGCTTTGGGGTATGACTTTGGTGAGTAAAAACCTCTGGGACACCAAACGAGGAGCAATTTGATAATGCATTGTTCCGAAAGGAACTCCTTGGCAGCAAAGCAATGAGAACTTTAGTAAGAATTAGTAAAAGGGCAGAACCTTTTTTCTTCCAGGAAACCAGTTAATGGCAGGACTCTGACTTTAACTGTGGGACTATCTACCTATCTACAAATTAGAAATAAATAATAATTGCCAAGGAACATATCAACAAGTATATTTGAATTAAAATTTTAAGTGAGATGTTTTTTTCCTGACAAAAGGCAAGGCTGATCCGACTGATTTATTTGAACCTGGGAACCACCTTTGCCAGGGGGGTTTTATGTGAGTGGAAATGTTCTCAAACTGAATGAGTTTCTAAGGTTATGACAAAATATATGTAAAGCACATATGCAATATGCCAGAAATTATAACATGTGCAACTATTAAACTTACTAAAAAGTTTTAGACGGTGTGATGGATTGCATTTTTATTTCCAATTGTTTGCTGCCCCATTCTTATAAAAGGGATATACTTGGGTCAGGCTCTGCCCTATGACCTGCTCTGGCCCATGGAATGTGAGCAGAAATGACGTATGCCATAGCTGCACGGCGGCTTTAAAAGTCACCACATGGTTCTGCCAGAGCTCTTTTTTTCCCTCTGCCACAAGCATGTCATGTTCCAAACAGCAGGTGCTGCTTCAGCCTGGGTCCTGGAAGGAGAAGACATATGGAACAGATCCATAAACAACCTGCAGCCAACATAGCAGGTAAGCCAGAAATAAGACCTTGTTACAATAAGCCAATAAGATTTGGGTACATTTGTTGTAGCCTCATAGCCTAATAAAAGCTGACTAAATAGAGCTAGCATATGACCCAGCAACCCCACTCCTGGGCATATAGCCAGAGAAAAACATAATTCTAAAAGGTACATGCACCCCTATGTTCGTCGCAGCAGTACTTACGATAGCCAAGACATGGAAGCAACCTAAGTGTCCGTCGACATGAATGAATAAAGAAGATGTGGCACATATATACAATGGAATATGACTCAGCCATTAAAAAAGAATGAAATAACACCATTTACAGGAACATGGATGGACCTAGAGATTATCATACTAAGTGAAGTAGTCAGAGAAAGACAAATATCATATAATATCACTTATATGTGGAATCTAAAAAATTATACAAACGAACTTATTTACAAAATGGAAACAGACTCACAGACTTAAGAGAACAGACTTGTGGCTACCAAAGGGGAAAGGTGGGAGGGGGATAAATTAGGAGGATGGGATTAACATATGCACACTACCATATATAAAATATATATATAAAGTTATATATATATATAAAATAGATAATCAGCAAGGACCTACTGTATAGCACAGAGAACTCTACTCAGTATTCTGCGATAACTTATATCAGAAAAGAGTCTGAAAAAGAATAGATATGTGTATATGTATAACTGAATCACTCTGCTGTACACCTGAAACTAACACATTGTGAATCAACTATACTTCAATTATAAAATAAAAATTTTAAAACATAAAATAAAAAAGGAAGCTGACTAATTATAGATAACAACTCAAAAACATCTGACGGGAAGGGCAAATAACTTTTCAAAATTTATTTATGGAGTATGAGAGTGAAAAGGTTGCCAACCTCCAGTTTAGATCAATGTTCATTTCCCATTAAGTAAACCACTTTTACACATTTTGTGCGACTGTAGCATACATCACTTCTGCTCCAGGTTTATGTTAGATGTGAGCACTGGAAATAAAGAAATGAAGAACACATATTCCCCAATCTTAAAGAAATTAGAGTCTAATACTGCAGAGATATACAAGTAAGGTACCCACTGCCTGATGAGCATGACCACAGATATGGGTCCAGAGAACAGAAATATCACAGAGAAAGGAATGATTCAATTTCTCTAAGATAGAAGACACTGCAGTCAGATACAAATGCATATATAAATTCCTAGAAATGTAAAAGGAGGTGGTATGTTTTTCAGAAGTAGAAACATCTGGCATTGCTGGAGCCCACTTTTCAGAAGCAGTAGAGGGAGCTACAGTCTGCAGCAGACAGACCCTAGATCCCCACCTCCTATTGTTCACACCCTTGTATAATCCTCTCCCTTTGGAAATGGAAAGGTCCTATGACTTACTTCTAACCAATAAAATATGGCAAAAGTGACGGTATTGATTCTAGTCCATTACATAAGACTCCTGGAAAACTTGCCCTGGAGTTTTTCCTTCCCTTGTCAGCTGTGAGAAAGCAAGTGCTCTCTAAGTAAGTGGAAGCTCCCATGTCAAGAAACTGTAGGATGTTCCTAATAGCCAAAGGAGACTTCACTCCTGCCACCGTAAGGAAATAAGTCCCACTAAAAATCAGAGTGAATTTAGAAGTGAATTCTTCCCCATTTGAGCCTCTGATGAGACCACAGCTATAGCTGATAGCCTGATTGCAATTTGGTTGAGGCTCTGAAGCAGAGAACCGAGCTCAGTCAGGCCCAGGCTCCCATATAATAAATATGAGTTGTTTCAAGTTGCTAAGTTCATGGTAACGTGTTACACGTCAGTAGAAAATTAAAACACAGTAAAAGTGTGGGGAGGCACTCTTCAAGGAGTCTAGATTTTATTACATGGTTAGTGAGGAGCCAAGATGATGGCTCAAGGGAGGGAAATGATACAAAAGTAAGTTTTAGGATTGTCACTCTGACAACAGCGATGGAGAAGGACTTCAAGGGACAAGGTTAGAAGCCTCTCATCTTCCACAAAGCCAGGCATACAAATGAGTATGTGACCACAGACCAAGAAATATCAAGAAACGGGTATTTATTGAGCATCTACGGGATGCTGTGTCAGTGAAAAGAATTGTAGGAAGAGTCACAGAGCATGGTCCCCACACTTCAAGATTCTTATGTCAAGCAAGGGAACAGGATAGATGTGCAAACAAGGATTTGTTTGCTTTGTTTCATTTTGTCTTCTTAACTGACATTAATCAGTAAGTAGATAGTACTCGAGAGGAGGGATGGATCAAAGTCTCTTCCCACAGGAGTGGTCAGGGAGCGTTCCTGTGAGGGGTGATTCTGAGGTCCATCTTGAAGGATGAGTAGGATTTGGATGAGCCAGGTAGTGTTTCATGGCCAGCAGACAATTTCCTGGTGAGAGAAAATACAAATTGGTTTGGAGAGAAAGCCTGGAACTGGGACTTTTGGAAAGGATTTTAGAGGGAAAGACTGAAGTGAGAGATTAGTCTTTCCCCTTCTTATTTGTTTACAGTGCTGACTATATTTTGTAATTTGTTGAAGGGCCACCCAGGAAGGCTTCATGGAGGAGGTGAGACGTGAACTGGTTCTGAAGGATGGCAGGGCTTAGATGAGCACCTAGAAGTAGAGAGAACCCTCCAGTGAGGAGCAGGGTGTGGCAGTGTAGTGGGGATTCAAGGAACATAAAAAAGACCCATCTGTTTGAGAGAAGGGAAGGAGAATAGAAAGAAATACAGAGAGAGAAGGTTGAGAAAGTTGGTTGGTGTCACATTTTTACCTCAAAAGCTTTAAGATCAATCAATATCCTTTTGAGCTTATACATTCTTAACCCTTCCACGATCATGTTACTCCCTATTCATCACCTTTTAAAACTATTAATAGTTTTCTATTATCACTGGGATAAAGTCAATACTCCTTCCCATGACCTACAAGGCACTGCCCCTTCTGGCCTCTGCCTACCTCTCTGGCCTCAACTCATACCCTCAAGGCCCCTAGCACCTGGCCTCATTTCCTCAGAACACCCAGCTTCTTCTGTCCTCAGGTCATTTACACAGCCAGGGTCAGCAGCCAGGAGGAGGAGGCAGCCATGTTCTAGGCAGTATTTCCCTGGACTCTCCTCACCTCTGTTTGGAGTCCTTCTTTGTCCTAAGTGCTCATGGCACAAGCTTGCTTCGCAGCACTTATCATGCATGTCATTACAACCCTGGTTAAGGAGTGGTTGAGTGTCTGTGGGTCTAGCTAGACTCTAGGAATCTAGTCTGTGTTGTCCACCACCATATTCCCAGGCTGTGTTGTGTCTGACACAGAGCTGGCACACAATAAATATTGACCCAATGACTGGGTGGATCCATGGGTCCACCCTCGGCTGGAGTGTAACCCAACATAGATGACAGGAACCAAAGCTTGAAAGCGATGCTTCCACCACTCATGCTCACCCGCCTGGGACAGAAGCACCACTGGACACAAACCACTAACTGGCAGTGAGTAAAATACGTCTACAGCCATCCCTCAAAACACGGAAATAAGAAAGGAAAAAGAAATGAGGTCTGGCTTGGCATCACTGCGTGCCATATCTCCATGGCTGCATAATGCTTCTATTGGCAAATGTTCACCACAAACTTACGGGTTGTTTTTTTTTTAAATCACCCCTCAATAGATAAGAAACCAAGAGATTATGATACACCTCGGGTCACATGGCAAATTGACAGTGGAACTACAGGTTCAAACTCAAAACCACGAGATAGTCAACATATTCAATGAACAGGCATTGTTCAAATGTGAGCTCTTTGGTTTCATCTGGTGATTTCATTCCAATTGTATGTAGACTGAGAGAAACCCCAGTCTGGCAGAGGACTTAATATTCAGAATGTAAGAGGATTTAGGACTTTCTGGGGTTGATGCCAAACTCCGTGCTGAGGACAGACAGTGAGTTAAGAGGAAATGAATGCCTGAGAAGGGTGACCTTTTTGAGAGAGGTTAAGGGGGATAGGAGAGAGTTGATAGGACTCAGGCTGGGATGCTGAGGGTCCCAGGAGGCACCTGTGCAGGGCGTGGGTCAATGTTTGGTGCTTTTAGAAACTCAGAAGGGTGGTTTAAACATGGGGCCACTAGTCTGGGTCTGCATCCTGGCTCTTCCTGTCTTAGTGACCTCAGAAAAGTGACTTAATCTATCTAGTTAACTAGTACCTATCTTATGGGCTTGTTACAAAAATTAAATGGGAAAATTCTTATCAAGCCAGGGTGGCAAAGTTGAGCCACCCTGAGCCTACTGGCTGTTTTTGTAAATAAAGTTTTATTGGAATACAATGACACTCATTTGCTGACACATTGTCTGTGGCTGTTTTCACACTGCAGTGGCAGAGTTAAGTAACCACAGCAGAGAACGTATGGCCTGCAAAGCTGGAAATATTTGCTGTATGGTCCTTTATAGGAAGAGTTGCTGACGCTCGATGTGAAGCATCTATTACATGTTTAGTGTAATAATTTAGTACTAACTATGTACGCATTTAAATATCTATTACACAGCCTGGCACAAAGTAAGTGCTCAACAATCATTGGCTTTTAGTTTGGAACCCCCTCCTGTCAGATGAAGGCCCAGAGAGAGGGTAAGTTTCCCAGGGCTGCTGGGCTAGCTTGTATTAAAGAAACAGGGTGTAAGAAAGAGAATTAGGTGCCAAACAGGGCAATCAGGAAACTTGCCCCCAGAGGAATGTGTACCCAGGACACAGGAAGTTCAATTCAAGGAATCTGTAGGTCAAATCCAGTGTCTTATGAGTTGAGCTGACTATAGAACCAAAATTGATTAATCGAGAATGAAAAGCTAAGGAGAGTAAGTTTCCTCATGTGTTTTTCCTTATTAAAAAAAATCCAGGAAGACCGGTCTGGAGAGAAAAGCTATTGTAAAGGATGCCTTTGACTCCTGAGTGATGGTTGTGACAATTTACCGAAAAGTGATGAGAACCTGCTAGCAAATCTTCATCTTAACTAAGGTTGGGGGCTGGCTGGTCATTGCAGTCCACAATTTCCCTTTCAGGAAAGTAGACAGAAAAACTTTCCATTTAATTGTGTGTTGTAACCCAGCAAATACAATCCAGAAGGTAAATAATGAAAATAGGCACTTTCGGGTCAATGATGTCTTTGTACAATCAAATAATCATTTGGGTGCATCTGAGGAGAGGTAGTTATTGTATATCAGAAGCCTTTGAGCAAGCACGCAGTTTTAACATGAGGCAGCAAAACGGGACGCAAAAATAAGCTTGTTACTAGGGTTTATATTGCTTTTTTTTTTTTTTGCTTACTCATTAACACACAGATGGCAAATACTGGTACTGTAAAAACTGATCGTATGTGCTTCCATTCCTCTATCCATGGCAGACATTACTAATTGATCTTGGCACATTTTCCCACTGATTTCAGACTGCTTCAGAATTTACTTCAATGCCATGCTCTATGAATCTACCAGGTGGCATGCAAGATGAAATAAAATTGCCCTCCCCAGATGCATGGCACATGGTAGGGGCTTATTAAATTTTTCTTGAATGATTAATTAATTAATTAATTAATGGATGAATAGGTAGATGATTCAATAATGGATCTTTCTAAATGCTGCTAACTGCTGTTTGTTCATATCATTGATCACAAGAGAAACCAATAAGGGGTTGGAGCAGATTGTGGGTTTTGACTGGAGAAAAACAACTCCGGCGCATCCTTGGAGTCTTGAACTAATGGTGACAACTACATTTCTAAAGAATTGAACCTGGGAGGAAATGGCTCTGGAACCAACGTGTTACAATTATCCAGAAGTAAGGCTCACTACAGTGAAGCCTCATTCATTTGTTCATTCAATAAATCTTAATTTCCTTAGTCAGGAGCCAAGCAGAATACAGATAATGGTAGAAACAGATAAACTCAAAAGGAGTCATTTTCTGAGTTTAATGAAGAGACTATTACAAGGGATAGTACAGGATCCTGGGAGTAGAAGGAGGGAGGTTTTACCAGCCCTGGGGTGGACAGGGGCTGTGGCTGCAGCCCAGAGACTCAGCCGGCTCGATGCTGATACTCCCTGGTGCTCTCATTGGCTTCCAAAGGGAAGCTGGAGGGCCAGGGAGCCTGTGTCAACCAGGGTTCTCCAGAGAAACAGAATCAATAGGATATATACAGACATGCATGAGATTGATGATAGGCATTGGCTCATGTGGTTATGGAGGTTGAGAAGTTCCACAGTCTGCTGTCTGCCAGCTATAGAACAAGGAAAGTCAGTGGTCTAAGAGAACTGGGGGCCACAGTGTAAATCCTGGAGTCCAAAGGCCCAAGAACCAGGATCTCTGATATCTGAAGGCAGGAAGAGGTGGACATACCAGCTCAACAAGAGAGAAAGAGAATTCACTCTTCCTTGGCCTTTTTGTTACAGTTGGGCCCCCAATGAATTGGATGCCCACCCACGTTACTCGGTCTATCAAATCGAATGCTAATCTCTTCTAGAAACACGGTCAGAAGCACCCCCGAGAAACAATACTTTACCAGCTCTCTGGGCATCCCTTGACCTGGTCAAGCTGGAGCATAAACTTAACCATCACAGAGCCCATGGACACGGTTCATGGGCATCAGCCCCGGGGCACAGAATGAGGTGAGCAAAGGCACAGAGTGCATCTGGGGGGCAAACAGAGACACCCAGCTCGAAACCAGCAGCAGCGCTGGCGAGACCTTGCTCTGGAGGCTGCGGACTCAATAGAGAACAAGGCAGACAAGGTCCTGGCTGAAGGTGACAGTCCAATGGTGGGAAGAGAAGCACTGAACTAATGAATAGGTGAAAATAACATGATTTCACATATTTTAGAAAACCCAGAGCTGGTGGTATTTTACCAATATTGCTTTGGCTACTTTTTCCTAAATTAAAAGCAGATAAGGCAAATGCCAACAGAGACCATTCTGCCTGATTGGCTGTCCATTCTTGAAAAAGAAACGAGGCACGATTTTCCTTTTTTGTCTTTTGATCGCATGCTCCCTTCTCAAAGTCATTCACTCTTCGATAGTTTGAGAAAACAGATTTTTGGTTTTGGAATGGGTGCCTTCTTTAATCCTGGTTTCTGCAATCTTGGTAAATCAGGGAGAAAGATATGTCCAGTGGGCAACACAAGAATGTTTTATTTGTGTAAGGAAAAGAAAATAGAGATTTTTTTTCTGAGTTGCAGGAATCAAGTCTTGACCATACTTTGGTGTTTCACATCCATTCATCTCTTTATTTCCAATCTGTTCTGGATTCTATCCAAAGACAACTATGACATTTCTCTTCACCGATACTATTTTAGAGCTTAATACCCTACAGGATCTTTCTTAAATATTGTCAAAGGAGACAGGATTTGGCCAAGGGTTTTGATGGTTTTCTTGGGGGCATCTGAGGGAGGGGTTGGCAAGTGGGAAAGGGGAGAGTTTCTTTTTTTATTCGAATGTGTTGTTTTGTTTTGTTTTTTACCAAGATACCAAGTCCCGATCCCCAAATCAACAAGCCATGCCCAAAGTTATGACAGTAGAGAAGGGCTGGCTGAACTTTCAAAAAACTTGCAAACAAATTCACAGTCCGATGGGTTCAGTCTTCCGCAATCACAAATCCTACAGCGAATTCCAGAACAATGAAAAAAGAGAGAAGAGACATAAAGACCCCCAAACCAGCTGAGCCAGTATTTAAAGGCTTTTTAATTTAACGGAACTATTTTTTATGGTATCCAGGATATGTTTCTGGCTTTTCAAGCTGTCACATGATCTCTTGTCCAGATGTGCGGGTGTATCTCTGGGACGGGACCGGCCACAAGCTGCAGTGCTTCCCTTCGGCTTGTAGCTTGTTCCTGTAACTCAGCCTAGTCCTGTCAGCTCCAGAAGCCCCGCATTAATCTGTGGTAGAGCAACAGTCACACAGGAGGGGATAAAGTTAACCAAAACACTCGCATGAATCTGGAAAAGCAGAGAGGCAGTGGGTGGGGCTGGAGGGGAAGGAGCGCCAACTCAGAAGAGGTTTATTTGTCGGCTCCACACAACGCTGAAAGTGAAACCTCCAAGTGTGCGGTGGTCTGAAAACTTCCCTTTTTTTCACCTACTGGGAATAGCTTTTACCCGAGGACAAGCCTTCCTGGAGCCTTCCCCAGGAAATTAGCAAATGCCTCTGTTTGGAACGTCAGGTGGCAGGAACCCACAGCAAGGCCAGCAGTGCCTCAAGAACCACAGAGAACAGGGCTTCTCCTTCAAAGAAATTTCTGGAAGCCCAGGCCTTCACCGCAGAGCAGGCGGGAATGGGCAGCCAGGGGGCAGCCGCCTGCCTGGAGCGTCTGTGCCGGTGACCTCTGTGGGGACTAACCCGTCAGGCTGCTTGGAGAGCTTCTGGCAATCAGTTAAATTGGTTAAGCCTTGGTTTCTTCGCGTATGAAGTGGGGTTATTAATAGAACCTGGCTTGAAGGGTATTTTCAGGATTTGATGGAATCGCTGTGAAAGCGCTTAGCACAGCTCCTGTCACAGATGAGGGTTTTGATTCATTCTTGAGTTCAAAAATATTGGTATGCCATCTGTGCTAGAGGCTTGGGGACATCTGTGAACAAAACAAAGATCCCGGCCCCGAGAAACTTACTTTTGGAGGGAAAGGGGGTAAACATCATAAGTAGGCAAACAAATGTGTGTGCAAAGGTGGTAACACGTGCTACAGCAAAGGGAAAAGAAAGCCCGGTAAAGGGGATTGGGTGATAAGGGCAGGCCCTATGAAGAAGGCGAGTTTAAAATTCATTCAAGGGACTTCCCTGGTGGTGCAGTGGTTAAGAATCTGCCTGCCAATGCAGGGCACATGGGTTCAATCCCTTGTCCGGGAAGATCCCACATGCCGTGGAGCAAATAAACCCGTAAGCCACAACTACTGAGCCCACGTGCCTAGAGCCCATGATCCGCAACAAGAGAAGCCACCACAATGAGAAGGCCGCGTACCGCAAGGAAGAGTAGCCCCCGCTTGACGCAACTAGAGAAAGCCCGCGTGCAGCAACGAAGACCCAAGGCAGCCAGAAATAAATAAATGGTCCTTTAAAAAATATATAAATAAAATTCATTCAATAAAAGAAATGTGATTTACAATCTTATCTTAATTCATAAAGGATGTCTATCAACCCCTTAATTCACAAGGGACATCTATCAATTCCAATGAATTCCTAGCCCTAACAGTTGAGAACAAGGGACTTCCTCCAAATGAATGTGAGCAACTGGAGAGTGTGCGGGTGTCTCAGAGACCCCCCAGCATTTAAGATCCGGGTCCCCAGCCTGCTGGGCCTGTTACCCCAGACCCGGCCTGCGACTGCCCCAGGAGTTGGAGCCCTAAGATGTGTCTGGGCCAGTTTGCCTGTGGGTTTTCTCCCCACTGTAAAGCAAGTGAAGCCCAAGGTCCCCTTTATGATTCTCCACTAAAGGGGCAGGAAAGGTAAGAGCCTGATGTCCATTAAGGGGGTCTTTATAGTCTTTTCTGCCTTAACTCGCACTCCTACAGTGCCACAGCACAGATGCCAGAAGGGAATTCTCTGCCGGGCTCTCCCCCAACCTATTCCATTTTCAGGACACTTTTCCCTCTTCCTTGGAGTGTCAATCCTTCCAAAGCCTCTGTGCTCTACTCGGTTTGACTTCAGCTCCAGTGGTGAGAGGGAAGATTTATTTCCACAACTTTCTGTGCAGAGTGTTTCACAGAAGATGTATTGTTCCGAGTGAGATTTTCACCGGGGCAGTGGAAGAGGCGAGAAATCTCCCCCCCGAAATACTGTCACATTTCTTCAAAATCATTGACTCTGAAAAAGAAAGAAAAACCTATAATCATTTCAGTTAGGTAGTATGCAGATATCTATATTGTATGTTTAAAAATATGTGGGAGTCTGACATAACCCACATATACACACACTAAATCACATAATCTCTGGGTCAGTAGGGTACGACTAGCAGAAGCCCTTCTCTCGCCGTAATGCGTTCTGAATTACGTCTGCATGAGGTATAACATGGGTTACAGCCAAGGAGAAACATCTACCCCTCTGCAATCTGGCCAGTCTGCTGAAATTCTGCAGGTGGCACTCAACAAAGGTAGGATCTTAATTCACAGGCTGAATTATGATAACTAATTTCAAAACACTTTCATTTAAGGTGAGTTTAAAGGCAAAGAAGTTAATAAAATTACTCTTAATGAGTTTTCACGGTGGTTTTCACCTCTGGGTACACGTTAGAATCACCGGGATCTTGGTGTTTTTAATCCATACCTGTAGAGAATCTGTTGACAGCAAATTCCAGTGTTCACTCTGCTAGGTTTGTTTTTGCAACAGAAAGAAATATTCTGCTTATAATAATGAAAACTTGCAGCAAGAAGGCTCATGTATAATTTCCCTCCAACAATGTTTAAAATATAAATCACTTCCCTCTCCACCCCATAGTCATACCCTGATTTTCACTGGCCTTTGCAAAAGGCCTTTTGACTCTTCTTGTTGCAGTCGTGGGGAGTAGTTGAAAGAAATCGTGGTTTAGGAACCCAGAAACATGGTCTTCCCCTCCTTTGACATCAACTAGCTGTATGATTTTAGGTGAGGCCTTTGTGCCCTCAGCTTGCTCCTCAATAAAATGGGCAGGTTGTACTAGGCGATCTTGAAAATCCCTTCATTTAGAAAGAAAGCATGGAAATTATGGAAGGAGTCAAAGAGATGGGAGTTTGAATCCAGCTCGGTCCCTTCCTAGATCTTGGACTTGTCTCTGTTTCAGAACAGCCATTGGTAAACACGTCCTGGGAAAATGAATCGAGATGGCATGCATGAAGCCTCTTTGCAAAAGACACAATTAACTATTCATTTCCATTCCATTTAGTTCCCTTCCTCCCCTCAGGCTCCTTCCTGAGTTGACAGAAGACTCAAGTAAAATACAAGAAGCGGTTAAGAAACCCACCCAAAGGATGAAGGAATTTCTACTTTGGCACATTTTTTTTTGTCCAGTAAATTACTCTTTTCTCTCCAGGTAGCCCAAAGGAGGCAGGGAGTTGCTCATGCTGTCAGTAGGCCTTCAACATTCAATGTGCTTCCTAGAGTTGATGACCCCCTTGGGGACCCTGATGGTGGGCACTGGGGGCCACGGGAGAGATGGTTTGGAGGCAAGCCCTGGATGGAAACCTCCAAATCACATTCCACAGTCACCCACTGGTTATTCCAGTGTTAAATGAGCCCGACTGGTCTCAGCTACTGCCTTTCATTGCATCAGGGTCAGGCCCTCTGAGTAGCATCTTTGGGTAGATCTGATGCTTCCATCTTTTCATGGGAGGGAAGAGACCATTCAAAGAGGGCAGAAAGGAAAGCAGACATTTTCTTGCCATCTCTGAAAGCGGTATTCCTTCCAATAGCCCGGGTATCCCAGGAATTTGCCCAGCCCTCTATGCAAAGGGCTTTCTACCCTAAAAGGAACGATCCTTCCGATGAGTCCAGCATGGCAAAGCCCGTGGTAGATAAAGCAAGCATAACTCCTTGCCATCTTGAGCCATCGTAACTATAGAATATAAGCTTGGTGTGTCGATGGTGTTTTGAGCCTGGCAGTTGGAAAAACATCTACATCGGACTTGTTCCCTGAATGAATATGATCGGAGGTGTTGGGGTGGATGGGAGAAGAGAAAAATGAACCGGAGCTGTGTGAAATTCATCAGTTTCAGTTCACAGGGCTTTGAGTTAACTTCTTTCAGTTTCCATTCATGCAGGTTTCCCTCCTTTGGAGAGAAACTTTGACTTTCAGGTTGAAAGAAGCTAAACGGAGCTGAAACCACATTATTTGATGTACTTTCAGGTTGAGTCTAGGAGAAGAAAGAGGTGGAAAGGTTGCCCCAGCCTCCTTCCAATTTCTCCTACAAAAACCTGTTACTGGTTCACCTCCACAGTTCTGTGATTCCTGGTCAGCTGTCCTCCCAGCTAGATTCGAGTTGAATTAGGAACCCAAATTCCCATTTATTTAGCTTCTCCTGGAGGCCCAATGCCCGAGCCCAAGCCCACCCCAGAGGGAGCAGAGTCGGTCTGTGAGGGAGGGGCAAGACCTATCCTGAAAGACCCACCTGTCCCCAAATGTCACTCTGTTGACCTTTCTGGAACCCCCCTTGGGGCCTGGGAGGGTGATCAGCAGAGAATCGGGGTTGGAACCTCACCTCCACAATTTACTATCTGTATGACCTTGGCGTGGTGGGGGAGGGGAAAGTTGTTAATCCCCAAACTCTTTTATTTTTTTAAATTAATTAATTTATTTATTTTGGGCTGTGTTGGGTCTTCGTTTCTGTGTGAGGGCTTTCTCTAGTTGTGGCAAGCGGGGGCCACTCTTCATCGCGGTGCGCAGGCCTCTCACTATCGCGGCCTCTCTTGTTGCGGAGCACAGGCTCCAGACACGCAGGCTCAGTAGTTGTGGCTCAGGGGCCTAGTTGCTCCACGGCATGTGGGATCTTCCCAGACCAGGGCTCGAACCCGTGTCCCCTGCATTAGCAGGCAGATTGTCAACCACTGCGCCATCAGGGAAGCCCAATCGCCAAACTCTTGAAGCAAATGTTGATGATTTCTTTAAATTCCTAACATTGGTCTGACTACCTCAAAATCACATTGTTGCTCCAAGTTTGGTTCAGTTATTCAACATGTTTAGTGAGGACTCCTTCATCTATCTCCAATCCAGTACCCTTAAAATGCTAAGTGCTTTGGGGAGAAGTCAGTAATGGAGTAGTTAAGAAACATATGGGAGAATGGGAAACTCTTAGACAACAGAGAGGAAAGAAGATGGGCAGAGTACTCTGAGCGCGGGGAACCCAGGAGGAAGCAGGAGGTTTATGAAGTAGGGCTAGAGGGCGCTGAAGCTAACGCCACTTATTCCACAGTTTGGTCCCAGAGAGGAGTTGCACTCATACAAAGGCACTCAGTTCCTCCGAAAACCAAGCAGACCCTCAGTGGAGACTGTGACCGCAGGAGAGCCTCTCGTGGGTCTGACTGAGGCCATCTTTCTTTCCAAATTACATCCTGTCCCCTCTGAGGGTCCCGCTGAGGAGATGGGTCACAGGGCAGACAACACCCCTGCCCCACATTCCATGGCATTTCCAAATAGAAAGAAGGAGGGAAGGAGGGAGGGAGAGAGAGAAAAAGAGAGAGATTATCCTCCACGTAGGGGAAATCACTGCTCCCAAGGTTGCTTTGATTTCCAGAAATTAATTAATGTGCATCTTGACAAAATTCCTGCTGCACGTGGAACCACTGTAGACAGGGATCACTTACTGGAACGAGAAAGCAAGATCGGGTACAGAATAAGAGAAGGAACTCTGATGAACACAGGCCCCAGTCAGTAAGAATGGGGTTTGCTCAATGTTTCCAGTAACTAGAAGGTCTACATTACATGGTTAGAAGAGCCTCAAGGAGATTCTATCGGGGATGGTTTTCTCTCTGGAAGAAAAGCAGCTCAAATGTTCAAGGTCTGACCTGGGCTCAGTACTGAGTCAAGCTCATCCTTGACGATGTTAGTTACAGGAGCTGACTCCACAAGCCACCCAGGATACTCAGCTCCTCGTGGGTACGTCTGAGACCCTTGCAAAGTCAACCCAAGGGCCAACGACTGAAGCATACACACCCACTTTGGGAAGTGGGGAGCCCCCACCCTGTGCAACGGCCTGTTGGACGGTGACTCAGAGAGGCAATGGTTTGGGGGTATGGAGGTAGTTTTAATGAAAATCCTTGAGGCATGAATCCAAAATTCTTAGCTTGAACCCAAAGACTCCCTGTTACCAAAGCAAAGGTTGCTGAACAGCGTTTCCCCAGAGTCCAAAAACTCCCTGTGGCAATGATCACTGACAGTCCCCCAATACCTATTCTGTCTTTCTTCTGCAGTCCTTAGATGCGTGACTTTTTGTGGGGCACCTGGCTGCCAGATTAAAGACTGCATTTCCCAGCCTTCCTTGCAGTTGTGTGATTGGGTACCTCAGTCCTGGCCAATGAAGTTAAAGTGGTGTGTGCAACTTGCTGGGAGTGGTTTTAAAAGCAAAGTCACGCCCTTTGTCCCCATCTCTCTCCCCAGCCTTTTTCCGTCCCACTGGCTGGAATGTGGCTATCGTGGTTAGAGCCCCAGCAGCAAACTGGGACCATGACATATTCTAGAGAAGCCAGATATCACGGAGTATTCAGATTAAAGATGCCTGGATCCCTGTTGCCACGGAGTCCAGGGGTGCTCTGGACTGCCTGCCTCTAAGCTTATTGAATGTAAGGTGTAAAGAAACTTCTACCCGGTTTACACTGTTGCCCACACCCACACTTAATCATGACTGATGCATTCCGTTAACAGGCTGCGTGTTTTCTCACTTCACTTCCTCTTCCAGTTATTCCAAAATTTCCCCTTCCAATCATTTCAATTATTCAGTTAACAAAGTTAAAGTAATCAGAGCTAGCCTTTGTAGAGTGTTTATTATATGCCAGGCACTCTTCTAAGTGCTTTATAGGAATTAATTTATTTGTCACCACAACCTGTGAAGCAGATCCTGCTTCTTTTTTTTTTTTTTTTTTTTTCTGTTCAAGGATATTTATCATGAGAATGTTTGCAATGGCAAAAACATAGGAAATAAACTATACCGATGGGGGACTGATTGACTAATTGAGTGTGTGTGTGTGTGTGTGTAAGGGTTATGCAGCTCTCTCTCTATTGATATGGGACAATCTCCCAGATGTGTAGCTAGTGAAAAAGGCAAGCTATCCAAGTGTGCTTTTACCAATCAGGAAACTGAGGCATAACTTGATGTTACATTTCTTACGGATGGTTTGATACTTGAATGCAAATTATCTAACTTCAGCTCTGAAAGGTAAGAGAAAGGGATGGATTGGGCCGTGTCTTCAGCTACCAGCTGAGGCTCACCGCGGTGGGGGGAATCTATCCACTGAGCAGAAAGTTGGATCAGATGATTTCCAAGATGCATTCTGGTTCTAAAAGTTCCGTAATTGCATGACGAGGAGACATTGTAAGATCCTTAGGCCACCAGTGAAGATTCACTGATGTGTACCACACCTCTCTTCTTGAGAGAGAGAGAGTGAACTGGAACCTTTTAGATATATTTTCAATGCCTTTGTTACAGGATGATTCTAGATTCATCAGAAACTCAGGCAGAACTTGCATTTTCCCAAGTTTCTGATGAATCAAGCCTCATCTCCATCCAGTCATGTTTCATTCAGTCAAGAACAAACCAACAGAATCCTTTCCATGTTCAAGTCACTATGCTACCTGATGAGAGAGACATAAAATAAAATAAAATAACAAGAACGTGACACTGTCCATGCCCCCAAGCCCTGTGAACTCTTAGCATGAAAGAGTCTGAGGCTTGAATTCAGAAGAACTTGGCTTATTTCCTGGACCTTAAGAAAGTCACTTTTCCTCTTTGAGTATCAATTTCCTCATATTTGAGTTAGGACTGATATGACTTGGATGAAAGATTTGGCATGAAATTAAGTAGCATGATTATACCACGCTGTAGATCAAAAAGCACCAAAACCATGCATAGGGCTTCCCTGGTGGCGCAGTGGTTGAGAGTCTGCCTGCCGATGCAGGGGACACGGGTTTGTGCCCCGGTCCGGGAAGATCCCACATGCCGCGGAGCGGCTGGGCCCGTGAGCCATGGCCGCTGAGCCTGCGTGTCCGGAGCCTATGCTCCGCAACGGGAGAGGCCACAACGGTGAGAGGCCTGCGTACATCAAAAACAAACAAACAAACAACAACAAAAAAAAACATGTATAATTCTTAACTGCTCTTTATAATCTTCATAAACCTCTTTCACACACATTTCTATCATTTATTCCTTATCACAATCCAGCAGGATGTGTCATGTGAATAATGTCACCCCATTTTACAAAGGAGGAAACTGAGACCCAGGAACATGAATTAACTTGGCCAAGTTCGCAGTCATTCCGTAAAAGAGTCAGGCCTTAGAGCAGACACCTTCAAGCTGAAATCCTGACTGTGCCGTCTCCAGATGGTGAAGCCACAGACAGGACACTTAGCAATTTTAACATGAACTCTGGAGCCAGGCTCCCTAGGTGTGAATCCCAGATCTGCCACTGCATCCTGTGTAACTCTAGAAAAGTGGCTTAACCTCTCTGTGCCTTGGCTTCCTCGTCTGTAAAATGGAGACGGAATAAGGTTAGAAGTGTGATAGAGGTTTAAAGATTCTCTACAATATTTTGTTCACGTACTGAAAGTTTTACTTTCAAATCTCTCCACTGTCTTTCTAAAGGACAGTCCCGTTCTTAGTTTGAAGGAGCTTTCAAGTCTGCTCTTCCTTCAGTTCATGAGGGTCTGGTGTCCACACCTGTTGCAACGGCCCAGAACCTCAAAGGAAAAGGACATCATAAGAGGTACATTGATTCCTCGGCTGGGGGCCAGAACCCCAGGCTGCGAGCTCACCCCGTGCAGAGAATTTACACCTCTGAACAGGGAAGAGTAGACTCTGCTGAGCAACAGAGGAAAAGCAGGAAGGAGGGATCAAATCCTAACTGTCCAGGCTTGACTCTCACCATGTAAACACTCCCTGGCTGCACACGGACACCCACGGCCACACTGGCGTATACATTTACACTGGGACCAAGCAGATGAATTGGCTCAATTCACTAAGACTCTTGTTTAATTTGGAGGCTTGAGCGTCCAACTGCCAAGTGAAATGCCTGTCTTAGAAAGCGCCTGTGTATTTTAAAGGAACATTGAATGCATTTTAACCAGAGATTTCCGCTGTGTGTTTATTTCCAATAGTAGAAGTGCCAAAGGGTGGTAAGTTTGTTGCCTCTCGTCTGTGGTTTTTGGGACAAGATGACTGGCCCGCCTGAGGACATTGAATGATGGGCTACAAGGAGTGAACTGGAAATCGGTGGGGTTCCTCTGTGCTCCATTGTTCAGCAACCAGGGAGAGGAAGGGGCTAGTTTCAGTCCGAAGTCTAGGGTGCTCGCTGATGCTATATTTCATCCAAGCCATCAATGTAATGTTTGAATATTGCTTTGCAGTTAGAATTTTTTCACATGCATTCTGTATGTCCCTGGGCATCAGAAAGGCTACTGGTCTGGTTACATCCTGGGGCATCTCAGGTTATGCACACAGCCTGATGCTAGCAAGAGCCGTCACCCTACTGAAACTGAGGCCACGTCCTGTGTATGTGGTCTTAGATGACTTAACCTCTCTCTGTATCTCTTTCCTCATGTCCCTACATGTGAGGTTGTGAGGATTAAATGAGTTAATGCATGTAAAGCATTTAGCATCCAACCCATAGTGAACGCTCAGTAGGTATTTGTGACAATGTTCCTAAGGATGGTCATGATGATAAGGGTGGAGGTGATGATGGTCACGACAGCAAGGATGCTTCTCTCTCCTTTTTTGGTAAAATAACAATAATAATAGATTCCAGTCACTTGAGGTCTATTGTGAGCCAGGAAACCACCCTGATGGGCGCTTTATAGACATTGTGTCTAATCTTTAACAACCCCTATGTTCTAGCTGGGAAAATGGAGGATCAGACTGGTTAAGTAACTGGCTAACGTCACAGCCCCAGTAAAAGGCAGAGGGTTTGGATCCGTGGATACCTCCCTACCACAGTGCACATTTCTGCTGCATCTCGTGGACACTTCAGTCCTCTTAAATGCTTTCCAGAAAAGGAGGTGTGTAATATAAATAAATGAACTTACAAACAGATCTTTTGGAAGCTGAGTTCTTGACGGTTTCCCCTTCCTCTCTACATTTTGTTTCACTTCTGTCTTGACTTTTCTACCTCCTGACAGCTTCTGTTCCCAAGTTTCCTGTTCATAATACCCCTCGTGAAGAAAGTGTTTTGTGAAACAAGAGTTTTTCCCGAGGCCCCAGGTTATGGCAATACCAGTTTGGAAACCCTGGGTTAAGCGGACAATGTATTGATTGGAAATGACATAGTTGCCTGACTCGTTTCAGTGGGCCTGTGGGGACTGAGCACCCGGCATGTGCCGGCCACAGTCCTATGTGTAGCAACAAAGCCCCTGCTTCCATCGACCTGCATTCTACAGGATGATACCTACAGCTCCCATACACACAAAAAAATCATCTTATCCTCTGTGTTTCACTAAAGCTGCATTCTTTGCAGGGAAAGCCATGCATTTCAAAGCATTCATGTCTTCCGCCCATTCTGGAGTCAAGCAGAATCCAACCCCAGCTGGGAGAGACAAGGAGTTGGGGACACTGAGATTCAAGTCTTGGTGCTACTTTCTTCATCTGTGACCTCAAGCAAGGATTAGCCCCTCTGACCTTCAGGTTAGTCCTTTGCAAGGGAGGTGACACCCAGTCCCTCGGTAACAATGCTTTGCTTTTGCCCCATACATTTAACCATCACATTTTGCATCAGCATTTCCTTTCATTGTGCCAAGCCCGGCCCCCCAGGTTATGGGAGACATCAGCTCCCTGGATCTCTGTGGAGCGCCATGAACTAGTAGCCATCACTGCACGATGACCATTCAGGGGCTCCACCCCCTTGTGCGGATCGGGACCGAGGATTCCGAGTGAGAAACACAGGCAGCAGCAGATGCAACGGCTGAGCTGAGAATGAGGGGTGGCCAAGGCCTTGAGAGGAGACTGGTCCATCCTAGACAACACAGCATGTGCCCCCCAGACCCTCTTGCCAGCCCACAGTTGCTGCCTAGATTGTTGATGGAAATAAATTAAGTGAAAGCCATTTAAGCGAAGTGGTGTTTGTGTGTGGTTTCTCTTAGTCAATATCCTGTACCTAGGTCCTTGTTTTGACGTTTGGGTGTAGCTCCTCAGAATGAAACCTTGACCCTCCAAAACCACTGAAGTTCTGCCTGTGGTCAGGCTGCTTCCTCACTCAGTCCTGCACCCAGATGCAGCAGATTAACCTAGTCTTTGAGATTAACCTAACCGACACCGAAGGGCCCTGAATTCAAGTCCCACCTTTTCACTCATGAGCTGTGTGACTTTGGGAAAGTTACCTGACTTGTCTGTGCCTTGGTTTCCAAATCTCTAAAATAGGGATAATAATATTGGGGGTTGTTTTAAAGATCCAATTAAATAATGGATGTAAAGAACTCAGGACAGCAAGCACTTAGAAACTGGTGAAAGACCAAAAAAATGCATAATAGCGAATTCTTATCAGGTAGAGTCGGGAGGAAGAAGGGAGGGGCTCAGGAGAAATAGCTGTGCCCAGCATACCTTAAGCATAAGGGCAAAAAGGCATGGTAATCTAACCTTGTTTCTGAAAAAGAATGGTTATGTATATGCATTGCACGGTGGGAGGCAGCATTTTCTTCCTAGTGGGGAAGCAGGCAGGCCCGGACCTCAGAGCCCCACAAAACAGTGGCATCTAACCTATCTTTTTAAAAGCCTGAGGGGTTTCATGTCCCAGAGCAGGCCAGAGGGACACAGAAGTAGTTTTGTATATATATATGTATATCTGATTCACTTTGCCGAACACCTGAAACTAACACAGCTTTTAAATCAACTAGATTCCAATAAAAATTTCAAAAAAAAAATCTAACCTTGTTTCAAGTACCCACCAAGAGCTTGACATCTTCCAGACATCTTGGGATAGATATACATTTCCTGATTTTACAGAGAGATGAACCACCATGGCTCAGACACACTAAGATGCTGCCGTCACACGGGAGGCTAGTGAGTGAGGAAGGGGACCCCTTGGGGTTATTCATCACTGTATCCGCTGTCCCATTACCCGGCACCTTGTTGCTCTGCCTGCTTCGCCTGGCAGCAGGTCCCTCCCAGATGACCCGTGTCTTACAGGCAAGAGATGAGATGATGCCCGAGACTTGGCCATGGCAACTGAGGAAGAGGGAAGTTATTAAAAACCCTACTTACCAGACAACTTCTGTGTCCCTCTGGCCTGCTCTGGAATGTAAAACCCCTCAGGCTTTTAAACTGACAGGCCAGATGCCAGCAGTTTTCTGAGGCTCTGAGGTCTGGGCCTGCCTGCTTCCCCACTAGGAAGAAAGCATTGCCACCCTCTGTGCAATTGTCCACAGAGCTTCCGTCTGGGGCATACGGGCCCCCTCCATCACCCACCAGCAGGAAGGATCCTCCTGTCTCCTACCTCTGACTCATCTCCCACAGTCATCTCAACTCCCATCTGATAACATTCATACTGGGACACTTTTTTGCACGTGGGATTTCCTCCTTCCCCCTTAAATCTCAGGGATTAAGACTGCTGGCCCCAGACCGACACCTCTTCTTGGCCAAAGCTGGCTCCAGGGCTTCCCTGGCGGCGCAGTGGTTGAGAGTCCGCCTGCCGATGCAGGGGACACGGGATTCGTACCCCGGTCTGGGAAGATCGCACTTGCCGTGGAGCGGCTGCGCCCGTGAGCCATGGCCGCTGAGCCTGCGCGTCCGGAGCCTGTGCTCCGAAACGGGAGGGGCCACAGCAGTGAGAGGCCCACGTACTGCAAAAACAAAACAAAACAAAACAAAACAAAAAACGAAAACAAAGCTGGTTCCACCCCTGAACATTGCTCTCCTCTTCACCACATGCCTCCCCTTTCCTCACCTCTCTGGCCAAGCCCCACCCTGGAGCACTTCCTGAGGGTGGGGCCTAGGTTGGAAGTTGCCTAGCCCAAGCCAAGGCCACGTGGTTCCAGGGCAACTGAGACAACAGCACAGTGGATGACAATAGAAGGCAACGAGGGAAGATGCACAGATGGGACGGAGCATCCGCAGAAAGGACAGGTGGTCTGGAGAAGGTTTCGTGATGGAGGGGCAAATAGACAGGTAGGATATGGACAGGCCCAGCTGGGTGTGGAGGAGATGCCTGACTGAGAACCCTGGTGCACTGTGAGTGAGGAGATAAACTGGCATAGCCACCGTGGAAAACAGTATGGAGGTTCCTACAAAATTAAAAATAGAGCTACCATATGATCTAGCAATTCCACTTCTGGGTATTTATCAGAGGAAAATGAAAACTCTAACTCAAAAAGATATCTGCACCCTCATGTTCATTGCAGCAATACTGCAATAGCCAAGACATGGAAGCAACCTAAGTGTTCATCAACGGGTGAATAAAAAAATGTGAGATAGATATATATATATATATGAATATTACTCCACCATAAATAAGAAGGAAATATTGCCACTTGTGACAACATGGATGGAACTTAAGGGCATTATGCTAACTGAAATAACAGACAGAGAAAGACAAATTCCATATATTCTCACTTACATGTGGAATCTGAAAAAACAAAACAAAAAACCAACCCCAAGCTCCTAGGTACAGAGGACAGATAGATTGGTGGTTGCCTGAGGTAGCGAGTGGGGTGAGCAAATGGGTGAAGGGGGTCAAAAGGTACAAACGGTCAGTTGTAAAATAAATGTCCTGGGGGTGTAATGTACAGCATGTGACTGTAGTTAATAATACTGTAGTGCATATCTGAAAGTTACCAAGAGAGCAGATCTAAAAGTTCTCATGACAAGTAAAAAAAATTGTAACTATGTATAGTGCTAGGTGTTAACTAGACTAATTGTGGAGGTCACTTTGCAATATATACAAATACCGAATCATTATGTTATATACCTGAAACTAATATAATAGTATATGTTAATTACCTCTCAATTTTTTTAAAAAAGGAGATGGCCTGCTGAGAAATCCTGAACCAACAGTTACATCTGGAAAGGGACCCGTGGGATATTACACCAGCCTGATAATGATGAGACAGAGACCGAGACCGCAAAGGTGTGACAGCTCCCCAGCCCACCTGGAATCTTGGAAAACACGTAGGTTTTGAGGTCAAATAGTCATGAGTTCTAATCCTGCCTTTGCCCTTCTGACCTATGGCAACTGGAGAAAGTCGCTCAACCTCCAAAGCCTCAGTTTCCTTATCTGCAAAATGGGACTGTCAGTATCTATCTCAAGAGAGTTGATGAGAGGATTAGTGGCTCGATGTGCATTAATCACGGAGCCCTGAGCCTGGCCATATCCTGAGCTACATAAATGATTCTCTACTGTCTTTGGGATCAAGGGCAAACCCCTCACTCCATGCTTATGAACTCTCATACAAACATATCCACTATTGTAATTTAATTTTATATTCAGAAATTGATGTTTTTTATTGTCATAATACACACCACAAGATACAAAGTTCAACAAAACCTTAGCCAGTAGGGATGCAAATTGAAAAAAGGCCCAGATCTGTCCGCAGCAGGAGTCAGGGTTCAGTCAGCATAAAATTGTCATGCTCTCAGTAGAGGGCAAGGGTCTTTAAGATTGAAAATCTTGGACTTGGGGGTCTCCTTAGGGTCCCTCTGGCTACAAGAGTCTAAGTCTGACTTGGGGAAGGTGGGGAGGAGCAAAAGAGAGAATCTTATCCTCCGAGCCTGCATGGGATCGGGGATTGAGGTATGAGTGTCGCACGCAGGACTTGTCTTCCTTGTCGTCCCTGCAGTGGGGTGTAGGAGTGGGGGCCATAGTAGGTTTAGAAACGGAATGCTTTCTGTGAGCCCCTTTACAACAGAGGACAAATGCTGGAGTCCCAATGACCATCAGTATTCCAGAACTCTCCAGAGTCTTCCTGGAAGTTCTCAAGCCATTAGCCAAGCACTCTCTCAACATTTAGAAGGAAAAAAAAAAAAATTGGCATCTTTTGCCTCCAGAGTACATGCTATAAAACTCTGTACCCATCTTCTATGTACCTTCCGTCTCCCCTCCCACTTGAGCCAAGCACTCAGAGGATTCTGGTGGCTTCTGCATCCCTCACACCAAGTTCTAGCTTTCTGGAGAACCAGGGACCAGCCACTACCAATTCCACTGCTTGGACTGCACAGGGGCATCCTAGGCTTGGTTAGGATATGATGTAAATTGTAAAGATTGAGAAGCAGCCAGACCCCAGCCTGTCCTTCCCCTGCCCAGAGGATCCATCTCCTGTCACATCTGCTTAATCAGATGGACCGCAGACCCATTTGTGCAAAAGTAGGTTAAGGTCAGAGCCAAGACAGCTGCAGAAAGAAGCAAATTGCTTGTGGATCCCCACCTGGGCTATCAGCTCACTCTGGTCCTGGAAATGACTAGACCATGGCTGGGCCTCCGTGTTGATCAGCTGGCCTCCAGTGAAATTAGGTCCCAAGGAAATCTAAGCTTCCATCTCCTTGGAGCTGTGTTGACTCTGGGTGCACCTGTCTTATTCACGTTTGTGCCTTGAGAGAACCATGTGGGAATGAAGAAGAGATGCCCCAGGAGGAGCCACGCTTACAAGGCCAAGTGTGGGAATACTGGATAGCCCAAGCAGGTCATACCCTTGAGCCACGGATGCATCCTCCCTTCACCTGCAACTCCAGCCAGCTGTCTTCATAATACCTGTGTGTAGACAACAAACAAGCCAGGTGAGAGTGTGGGTAGCTCAGGGAAACTCGTCGCCACGACCATAGAAGAACCCAAGCAGCCCTGGGGGTAGAGATAGGCTAGCATCGTCTTTAAGTGTGGAAAGGATGACTCTTCTCAGCAGCTCCATCACTGTGAGTAGCAAACACCTTCTCTACCCACTCAAGTGCTGGCCAGGATGATGATCGTTCAGCGTTGGAGAAACTGTATCAGTGAGGGTCCTGATCCCAGACCTGAAAGCAACATAGAGATTTCCCTGAGTATAAGGCTCTCCTCCCCAGGGCCTTTCTCCTCTGGTCCTGAGCTCTGGAGGCGGCAGCCCTGCAGCAGCTCCTGTGATGGCACCGATTAGAAGAGCCTCCTACCTCTGGGCTGGTCGGGGCCCAGGTTTCCACCCATCATGTCATTGCACTGACCGCCTTGCGGAAGTGGATGCTCTCAGAATCAGCTGGCTAAGGTTGGATGATCTAGGTGGAGAAAGCTTTCCTTTTCAAGTCTGGTTGAATTATATTTTTATACCATTTCTGCTATAACTATTATGATCGCACTTACAGTGCAACATAGACAAAGATCCGTGTCGACCACAAACCAGAACCTCATAGAAGACAATGTAGTGACACCCCCCACTACACGATATCTACTTAAAGGACCCCCTAAGGGCTCCTCACCCCCAAAACCTCTCTCCAGCTGGCTTGTCATCATCCAAGGAATTGCCATCTTTACCGTTTCATACCTTTGGGTTAAGGCAGTGATCCCTGTCAAAGTATAAAAATTCCTGGGGGGATAACACACTGAGAATTGGTCTCCAGCATCTTAGAATCCATTCATCATGCTTTCGTCACCCTCACCCAGACCATCGCAGCAGCCCCCTTGCCAGCTGCCCTGGTCTGCTTTTTCCTCCCTCCCACTCACCTTCTCCTCTTCTGCCAGCGATTACTTTTAAAAAACTCAGTCCTTGTTGCATTCCTGCCTAACAACTTCCCCTTCTCCTGTAGAATCCAACTCAAACTCCTTAGGGTTCAAGGTCTCTCATTTTTTAGTCCCTGCATGGAGATGAAGACTCTTCACTTCCGTCACCCACACCCTGAGCATTTGTTTCCCGAACAAACAAGCCTCTTTCACATCTCTCTTCCCCAGGGTGTTCCATTTGCCCTTCCTCTTCCCGTCCTCCTGAGTTGAGATGCACCTGAAATTGTATCCCTACTGGGCTCGGTTTCCACATCCCGCCCCATGCTTCCATGCACTCTCTGTCCTGCCTTTCTCTTCACCCAAAGATTCTTTTTGGATCCCTCTAGAAAGACACTCATCCCAGGGCCCCATGATTATATTTAGGTCTATTGAATATAATATAAAGAATAGATTATATTATATTCTTTCATAAACATATATATATATATATACACACAATAGGTAGGATAATATTTCTTCCCTCTTTCTACTCTGAGTTCTTTGTGGACAAGGACTTTGTCTCATTCATCTGTTTGCCGCAGATCCCAGCACCGGCTACACAGCCACAGCCAGTTTTCAACAAATACGTGTTCTCTGACACCCGTGACAGTCAGCTAGGAGATTTTTTTTTTTTTTTTTTTGCGGTACGTGGGCCTCTCACTGTTGTGGCCTCTCCCGTTGCGGAGCACAGGCTCCGGACGCGCAGGCTCAGCGGCCATGGCTCACGGGCCCAGCCGTTCCACAGCATGTGGGATCTTTCCGGACCGAGGCACGAACCCGCGTCCCCTGCATCGGCAGACGGACTCTCAACCACTGCGCCACCAGGGAAGCCCAGCTAGGAGACTTTGATATGGAAAAAAGGAGTGATGGGGCAGAATGGGGTAAAAGCAGTAACATACTTTGGTCGGAATACAGCAAGCAGTCACTTGAAGCCTGGATCCAGGAGAAAAATCATAAAAGGTAAGAACTGAGGACCGGCATCATCTTCCAAGTCCAGGTCAGCACAACCTTAGCAAAGACTGCTAGCCACTTACAACTTCTAAAACCTCTCTACCAGAGTTGATGTCATTTTATCTTTTTTTTTTTTTTTTTGGCTTCGTTGGGTCTTCGTTGCTGCGCGCGGGCCTTCTCTAGTTGCCGCGAGCTGAGGCTACTCTAAGTTGTGGTGCACGGGCTTCTCATTGCGGTGGCTTCTCTTGTTGCAGAGCACAGGCTCTAGGCGCACTGGCTTCAGTAGTTGTGGCCTGTGGGCTTCAGTAGTTGTGGCTCACAGGCTCAGTAGTTGCGGCACACGGGCTTAGTTGCTCCACGGCATGTGGGATCTTCCGGGACCAGGGCTGGAACCCTGCAGGGGCCCAGGGCCTGTCCCCTGCATTGGCAGGCGGATTCTTAACCACTGTGCCACCAGGGAAACCCCGTCATTTTATCTTGACTCCCAAATTTAAATTTCCAAATATACGTGTGTTATTTTTCTGTCATCAGTTTCTAATTTAATGGCATTATAGTCAGAAAACGTGGTCTGTGTTTTCCTGGTTTTTTGGAAACTTAGTAACCTTGATTGCATAATATACGGCGAATTTCTATAAACATTTACACAGGAAAGACTATGTAAGCCCCAAGTGTGGGGCATAGGGCTCCCTGTATGTCCACCAAATCGATCTGGTTCTGTGAGCTGTTCAAACCCTCGACAGCTGTACTAACTCATGGTCTGCTTAGTCTAAAGTCCATTGTGTTTAACGTCTGCCCCTGTGATGGTGAGATTCACAGCCTCTCCTCCTAATTCACTCTTTCTCGACAAACATTATCTGCTCTCACTTGCCTCAAAGAGTTGTCAGCTCCAGGGAAGAGAGGGTTTGTGAACTACAAAGCACCCCATGCAGGTTAATTATTACTGCTGAAAATTTTCGCAACACCTCTCACCATCTTGAGAAGAATAAAAGCCTTTTTTAAAAATTTATTTATTTATTTTGGCTGCATTGGGTCTTCGTTGCTGCACATGAGCTTTCTCTAGTTGCAACGAGCAGGGGCTATTCTTTGTTGCGGTGCGAGGGCCTCTCGTCGCAGTGGCTTCCATTGTTGCGGAGCACGGGCTCTAGGAGAGCAGGCTTCAGTAGTTGTGGCTCACGGGCTCCAGAGAACAGGCTCAGTAGTTGTGGCGCACGAGCTTAGTTGCTCCGTGGCATGTGAGCTCTTCCCAGACCAGGGCTCGAACCCGTGTCCCCTGCATTGGCAGGCGGACTCCCAACCACCGCACCACCAGGGAAGTCCCCTAAAAGGCTTTTTAATAGTTCTTTTAGGCCTTCTTCCCATCTTCCTCATCATTGCTTCCATGGCTGAACACCTACTGTGTGTGGGCTCTGCTCACTTCATTCTTGGGTTTCCCCTCCGATGCCCGTGAGGAGGTGTCATTAGTCTCAGAGGGAAGAGCCTTGCCCAGATCCCAAGTTCATAAAGCAGCAGAGTCTGGAGCACAGCCCAGGTTGGTCTGCCTCCAAAACCTATGCTTTTATTATGTTTTGTTTCATTGCTTAAATTGTTTTTCTAATGATGAAATATTTCATATGTATACAGAATCATATACATAACACTGTATAGAAGTATAAAGAATAATCCCTACCACGCAGCCTTAAGCATAGTACATTCTAGATGCTTTTGAATCCACCTGTGTGCCCACCCCATTCTCATTCCCTCCACCCTTTTCTCTGGGGTATCCACTCTCCTTAATTTTATGGGTATTTTTTTCACCTTGCTTTTTTCCCAGTAGTTTTACTATATGTGTATATATTATACATAGATGTGTGTAATAATATATTATTGAGTTGTGCATAACTCTGAACTTCAGTTAAGTGGGTTCATACTACACATATTCTTCTGCAACTTGCGAGATTCATCTTTATTAATTTGACTAGAGGGATATATTCATTTTCACTTCTATATAATTCCACTGTATGAATGTATATCACCGTTTATTTATTTCTCTTACTACTGGTGGATATATAGTTTGTTTCTACTTTTTGCTTAACAATGGTGCTGTAAATATGCTTATCTCTTGGTGTACCTATGCAAAAGTTTCCCTAGAGTGTAAATACTAGGAGTGTGTCTTAGCTTGGGCTGCCATAAGAAAATACCAGAGACTGGGTGGCTTAAACAGCAAAAATTTATTTCTCGCAGTTCTGGAGGCTAAAAGTCCAAAATATAGGTGTCAGCATGGTCATTATCTGGTGAGAATTCTCTTCCTGCTTGTCGACAGCCACCTTCTCACTGTGTCTTCACATGGCAGAAAGAGACAGTAAGCTCTCTTATAAGGGCACTAACCCCATCATGAGGACCCCACCCTCATGGCCTCACCTAGACCTAACTATGTCTCAAAGGCCCCATCTCCAAATACCATTCCACTGGAGGGTTAAGGCTTCAACATGTGAATTGAGGAGGGGAGCACAATTTGGTCCAAAGCAGAGTGGAATTCCTGGGTCATAGGTTACACCTATCTTCAAACTTACTAGATACTGCCAAACTGTTGTCTAAAGAAGTCAATTCAAACTCCATGCTCCTGACCTGCTTCCTAACTCAGCCACCTGCCTCCTTCAGTATGCCTCCCATTAACATTCTTCACCCAGATTCAAAATGTTCTCTCTCCAAGAGCTTAAGAATCTTTTATGTGTCATGATCTGTTTCTCTTCCCTGCCCCCTTGCCCGGCCACCCTACCTTGTTTGTCTCCTCCCACCATCACTTCTCCCCACCTTCCTGGTGATGACACTGGCTGACACACACCCACACCCTACCTGTGCTCCAGGAATCCAGTGTGTTTCCAGGGGCAGAGTAGAAACTAACATTCCTTTCTCAAAGGCATGTGGAGAGATGGTGCCCCAGCCCCCCTACGGTTAACCACCGTGAACAAGCCAAGCAGTGACAGAGTCAGTGGGCGCTGAACATCTTAGAGGTGGAAGAGGTCCAAGCAATCATCGTCTACTCCCCCTTTAACACAGGAGGAAATGAACACCCAGAGGGGAAAGTGTTTTGCCCAAGGTCACCAAGCCAGGGAGGGGCCACTGGGCTGGAACAATAAGTCCTGTGTTGTGAGCAGAAGTCACCATCCCGGCAGTTTGTAGGGACAGGGGTGACATTATTCTAATTCTGGTTTTTGGATACAAACAGCAAGTCTCATCATAGTCTAAAGAAGAAAACTGAGGTTGTCCCCAGTGAATCACCTGTTTGGGGAACTGATTTTTGAGGGCTAATTTTACGTCCAACCAAAGCAGACAATAATCAATACATTATAGCAAGCGGTTTGTTTATAGCATAGGACAATGAATACCTTGTTCATACCATCATTCATTCAAAAAGTATTTCTTGAACAGCTGCTATGTGCCGTATCCTAGGCACTATACCAGGAGAGCGGGGGAGGGAGGGGAGACAGGCGAAAATCCCTGCCTTCTTGGAGCTTACTTTCTAGTGGGTGATAACAGACAATAACAAACAAAAAAACACAAAAAACGAACAAGCACATAAATATCAGTGTGTAGGTAGGTGTCTGTGTGCGTCAAGTGGTAGCGACCACTATGAAGAACAGCAAAGCCAGGTAAGAGAGAGACAGAAAACAAGGGCCAGCAGGGGGCGCTGTTTGTAATAAGGTCTGTGGGAGGGTAGAAGGAAATGAAGTCAGAAAGATGGCAGGACCAGATGATCATTAGGGTTTATCTCTATTCATTGCTCTATAATAAATTGCTGTAGGCAAACTTTGTGGCTTCAAATATTTCAAATGTATCATCCTGCAGTTCTGGAGGTCAGAGTAGGACATGGGTCTCACTGGGGCTGAAATCAAGGTGTCAGTGGGGCTGGGTTCCTTCCTGGAGGCTCCAGGGGAGAAACCCTTGCCTCTTCTTTGCTAGCTTCCAGACGCTGACGTCGCTCCCTGCCTCCTGGCCCCCTTGTCTCTACCTTCAAAGGCAGCAGCAGGGTGTCAGGTCCTTCTCACCTGAAATTCCTCTGACCATCTTTGCATACCCACAAGTCCACCTCTCTGATCTCAGCCTGGCAGGGTTCTTCACTTTTAGGGACTTGTGGGATTAGGGTTGAACCCACTCAGATCGCCCAGGGTACCTTCCCCATGTTAAGGCCCATCCTCTTAATCACATCTGCAGCATCCCTTTCACCACGTGAGGCAACACACAGGCTCCAGGCATCAGGCCATGGACATTTGGGGACCATTAGTCTGCCAACCACCAAAACCACTGGAGGATTTTGGTAGAAGAGTGACCTGATTTCTAAACGGCTGCTTGGCAAGGAACAGACCACGGGAAGCAAAGGTCGGGGACGGGGGGCGGGCGGCAAGGGGACCAGCTAGCAAGCTGCTGCAAGTACCCAGGACAGGGGAGGTGGCGGGGAAAGAGGACGTGGATAGGAGCCATGGAAGTTTCAAGAGGCCTTCTTTCTGTGGGTATATTTTAAAGGTAGAGGCAATAGGATTGCCTGACCCACTGGACGTGGAGGGTGGCAGGAAGAGAAGAGTTGTGTGATTCAAGGATTTTGTTCAGAGAATGGAGTTGCCTGTCATCGGAGGGAAAGACGCTGAAAGAAACAAGGGGTGGGGAGGGATGAAATCAGGTAATACTTCCACCCACCAGAGTTAAGCTAATGCTTCTGCTCTGGCCCCCAGCTTTCAGGATTTTATATTTCAGTTGGGAAATCAAGACACACAAGATAACACACCTGATGACTTCTGATACATCAGAACTTACACTTACAAGTGAACACCACTATCCCCAAAGCTGTCATCTCGGGAAGCCATATACATTTATTCCAAGGCTGCGGCCCAAACAGCCACGCAGCCAAAGCATCGTTGGAACTTCTTTCTAGGAACTGGATTGATGTACGGGCTGTAAAGAACGTCAGGCTTGTCATTTCTCCCTCAGAAGTTCAGTTGGAACATTGACTTTATTCACCGGACCTGACTCAACCTCCAAAGAATTAAAACCATTTTCCCAGGATGATAATTGGCCACCGCGGAGGACAGTCACATCTCTAGCTGTGGCCATGTCACTGGAAAAGTCGGCTACCATCTCCAGGGAGGACGAATTTCCTTCTACAGACCAGTACCCCATCCAGTGGAGGTGAGAGCCACCTCCCTCCAGAAGCTCCGGTTATGATGCCATTCATATTGGGCAGAGGTGGTCTTCTTAACAGCCCAGCCCTCATCCGGGTGTATAGATTTGGGTATAATATGGTTTAAAATTGTGCAATTTGGTGACAGTGGATCATTCATACATTTCACAGAGACATTTTTTCTCTGGTTTCAATGCCAGGCATATTCATGTTTCTCATAAGCTACTGGATTGTCCAGATTGTATTGTCCGAGTGAAGATGTAACTGGTCATATTTCTTCCTTCATTCCACAGACTAGAACATTTTCTGTTTGCCCATTTGTAAAATATGGAAGCTTACTTTCTAGTGGGTGCTAACAGACAAGAACAAAGAAACAAAAAAACACAAAAAACCAACAAACACAGTGTGCAGGTGTCTGTGTGTGTCAGGCGTATCTTCTTAGGGTAGTTTTGAGGAGGAAATCAGACATTCCATATAAAGCACTTCACGTGATGCCTAAGAAACTCCTGAGAAATTGTATTAACCTCAGTCCACGTGCAAGATCCCGTTTACCAGATCACTGCTCACCTTCTACTTTTCCCTGGAAGAACTTACTCCTTTCAGGCTCCAACTGACTGTGTTGCTCGCTTCTGATTCTTGCCTGGTTTTCCCAACATTCCCTTCGAGTACCTTAGCTGTCCAGTGGGTTGTAAGGATCAAGCAGGAGAGCAGGGGTCTTCTTTTCCTCCCTTCACTACCCTTCCCCTTTCTCCTCCGACTGCCAGGCCATCCCAAAGACAGGCGGCGGCCCTGCCAAACCAGTGTCCTATAAATTATCAGCCCTGCCTGCTGCCTTCATGATGGACACGATACAGAGGTAAACTACTGCCTGGACTTCACCTGCAGAGAACAACGAAGACTTCATAGGCTACAGGTAGGAAAGTTGGTCTTTGCTGGTACCTGGATGCCCAGAGAGAGAGGTGAGATCTACCTAAGAAAAAACTTTGGGTCTCCATCACTTTCATTTAAGCCAACACCCACGATTTCCACTAACCTGAGAAATAATTACGTGGCGATGCCAGGTTCATGCGTTCGTGGCGTGCGTGGTTCATACTTCAAATCTGATTCACTAGTGGCCCCGTTGTTTGGAATTTTAGTCCAGTGGGGGAGATAGTTTTGTCCAGAATATCCTTTAGAGGCACCCCAAAATGAGAGTGAATGATGCCTCATTTTCCCTGTTTGTCCATGAGTTAGAGTGGCCCTAAGGGCAGCGTGAGGCCCTCTCTACCCCTCCTGCCCTATTTCTCCTCCTCCCCTGTCCCTACCAGGCCCTTTAAGAGGAGTCATGACCCGTGGTTGATGAGATCACTGTCCGCATTAGATGAGAAGATGGATTTTTAAAAACCCCGCTCTGCTCCTGGCACATAATAGGCCCTTTATTAATGTCAGGGTAATTGTCTCTCCCATCCCCCATGTTTGCCCACCAAAACCATGAGGTTCAGACCCCGAAAGACAATCTTCAGAGGCTCTGAACTGGCTGTGAAGATCCCCAGCCTCCAGAACCTTCCCCAGCCCATTTATAACATCACAGTCTCACTACAGCTGCTGATGGACCAGCCATGTCCATCTTTCTTTCTGAGTCTCCAGGACTTTATAGAAACTTCCAACCACTTGATTTGACAAATGACTTTCTGAGTGGAAGGGGGTTATACATTTAATACATATCATAAGAGACATCAGAGCTATGCTCAGGAGATCAAATAGTTTCTTCAGCTAAGAATGTAAGCATGATCCCCATTAATATCTTTCCAACAAAGGCCCTGAGCTCCCCACCCCCGTTCCTCTATGATCTCAGTTTATTAATGTTGCTGTCCCCTCCCCCTGGTTAAGCTGCCCTCACCGCAGAATCTCATTCCAGTCTGATGTACACCCTCCATAGAACACACCTCCTTGGCAAGCATTTCACGTGAAAAAAAAAAGTCCTTCATCATCAAACAACTGAACACCATCTCCTGGGAAATAAAATCTGAAAAGTTAAGAAGGGAAAAAGAGAGGGCTATGATTATTTTAATCTTATTCCAAATGCTCAAGTACGCTCCCAAACAAAACCCAAATTAAACGTGAGCCTTATTCGAAGGGATGATGACCATGCAAGTGTCTGAGACAAGGTTTGGCAAATAGTAGGTGCTCAGTTAATGTTTATCTAGAAATAAATAAGAGCATCTGTACAAGCTGTCCCATGGACCACGCTCTGTCAAGCCCCAGCCTGAACAGACAAGACAGGTTACTGTTACTGCAGTCCCCACCTGGACCCAGGGTGCTGTGATTCTTCAAAAGCACCTTCATGCTTACTAGCTGCTTTGATTAATGCAGCGTATCGAAGCTCGCACCTGGCCTTGAGAGAAGGGGGCCTCTCCCAGGTCCCTCAAAGACAGGATTAATGCAGACACCCCACCCTGACACACACAAACACTGGGAAAATCTGGTTCTCGCAAGATTTTGGAAGCATCTAAAGATTTTGGAATCTCTGTCAGCACTACAGAAATTGCTGAGATCGGAGCTCTGATTCCTTCTCAAAACTAGAGTGAACAAAAACCTCTTTACCACCAACATCAACACCAAAAGTATGTCAGAAGAGTACCGACATTGTAGGAGGGACACTTTGGCCCCTTTGGTCAAAAGGGCCAATGTACCAGCCAGAAAATTTCCCTTTCACTTAGCCACTCCAACCCTGAAACCAATGTCCAAGTCATGTTGTTCCCTGGGCCTCAGTTTATTGCATCCATAAAATGGGAACAAAGAGGTTTGCATTATCTCCCTGCTGGCATTCTTGGGAGAATAAAATTAGACAGCCTGAGAAAGCTTTTTTTCAAGAATGGAAACTTACACATATAAATCGGCAGCCACCAGTGAAGGACAGATGACGTGGGTACCAAAGAGAGCCAGCGGGAGTTCCTTGCCAATATGGTACTCGGTAACAGGAGTAAGGATGCTCAGATCATCACGGGTTGTGCTCTTCCTTTGAGGGCTCTGTCCTATCACCCAGGTTCAGGTCATTGGCAGTCCTGGATGTGAATCCCAGAGCTGTCATCTACCAGCTAAAAAACTTCATAACCTGAGCTGGCCCCTTGGCCTCCCGGGCCCTTCACCTCCTTCCATACAAGGTGGACTGATATCTCCTCCCTCACAGAGAACAGCCAGATGTAAGGATCCAATGAGGGAACGGAGGCCAGCGCACAGAGGTGCTGCACAGATGTTAGCTCATCCTGCGAGTTTGTCCTTCAAAGAAACCATTCTGCTCTCAGAGACCCTCAGAAGGGAGGAGGAGCTTCCCTACAGCTGCCTGTGGAAATCTGTCTCAAGTTCTGCCTCGTTGCTCTGGGTCTCCTCCCCCCACCCTCTCTGTGGTACTTCCACAAGCCTTGGAGGGTCACATACTGGGAAGCAAATGGCCCTTCGCCTCACGCTCTGTCCCCTGCTGGTAGAGGTGGTGGCTGGAGGGGAGGGAAGATGGCCTGAGGTGGTCGCTGGTGGCAGCTCTGGACCAAAGGCTCTAGCATCTCCTGCAGCCCCCAAGCAGTGCCCTAAACAGAAGGGGGAATTGGAAGAAATCCTCCTGCACGGTGTGCCCATCTGTGTTTCACCACCCTCCCCCCAACAAGGCCTCCAGATCCTCCTGTCAAAGCCGCCTTAGACTCGGAACTCTGGGACCCAGATGGGATTCAGAGAGCATCCTGTCTGGATTCTAACCTGGGTCACTGAGCCCCTTAAACCTCCTGGCAGGCAGTAATGGGGGTACTAGAGACACTCTATTTTAAAAAGCTGTTCATAGAACATACATGTGCCCCATGTGAGACTGGACGGGCTAATTATGTCTCTGTCTTTCTTGGATGGAATTGCATCAATTCAATATGATCATTCTGGTTAGCTGGTGCTGATAAAATTTCTAATAAGTATATAATTTTTAAATGCAGCAATGGCTACTTAATGAATGCTGTTTGTAGCACTGACAAACTTTTCTTTTCTAAACAAGGAGTCTAAGGGGGAAAAATGATGAAAAGGCTCCTTAGTGGCAAAAGGGGCAAAACCCACCAACCTGTCCCATTTTACAGGTGAGGAAATAGAGTCGCAGGAGTTAGGCCTCTCCCAAACCCGAGCAGCTTCTCTGGAGTAGAAGCAAGATTCCATATCACGACCCCAGAGTTTTGCTTCCAGTGCTGTTTGTTCGAGCTGCTTCGTCCCATCCTGGGCCCTGTCCTCTCCACACATACCTGATAATTACCAGGTTACACCGAACAAGGAAACTATACCTTGTTAGCCAAATGATGGCTACATGTCAACAGGCCCTTCTAAAACTACGTTGTCCATTAGGTAAATACATGCGGATAGTTAATTAATTAAAATTAAACTTTACAATTCAGTTTCTCATTCATACTAGCCACATTTCAAGTGCTAGGTAGTCACTTGTGTCTGGTGGCTACCATACTGGACCGTGCAGATATAGACCATTTCTATCATTGCAGGAATTTCTACTGGGGAACGCTGGTCTAGAAGCAGTGACTTTGACAGGAAAGAGTCCAGACCCTGTGAGTGAGCAGGGCTTGGAGGTACTTCACACGTCACCCAGGCTCTGCATGGACTCCGAGTCTGTGGGTCCCCAAGGACCTGGAGACTTTGAGAGAGAAACAGCCTAAAGGACCACCTCCCTCCTAGACTGGTGCTGTGGTTTCTACGACCAGAGCCTCTCTCGAGATTCAGCCACAAGTCACTTTGTCACGAAGAAGCACTAACATGGGCATCAGAAAGGGGGTTTCATCTCCAGGGCTGCCTTTTAAAACTTTTTATTTATTTATTTATTTATTTGCAGTACGCGGGCCTCTCACTGTCGTGGCCTCTCCGGTCGCAGAGCACAGGCTCCAGACGCGCAGGCTCAGCGGCCATGGCTCACGGGCCCACCCGCTCCGCGGCATGTGGGATCCTCCCGGACCAGGGCACGAACCCGTGTCCCCTGCATCGGCAGGCGGACTCTCAACCACTGCGCCACCAGGGAAGCCCCCCAGGGCTGCCTTTTACAAGCTGTGTGTCTTCAGCAAATAACTCCTCTTCTCTGGCCCTCAATCCCCCGCTAGGGAAGCCATTCTGTCTTCTGAAGCCCGAAAATTCGTTGCTACCCCATCCTCAATTCATTCATCTCTCGTGGGTCTGTGTCTTATCTTTCTTGGGTGTGTGTGCATTTAGAGAAATGTTCATCTTGATCAAGGGCATGGTGGAGAGGGCAGGGGAGGTTGCCTTGGCCAACATCAGAATATGTTTTAATGTAGAGAAAAACCTCTGAAGAGACTAAGGCAGCAGAGGGCCTTTGGGCTACTGTTTTCCATGCAAGAATCCAGTAGATGGGGCTGCTGCATAGAGGCGACGTCCTGACAGGCTTTGCCTTAAGCTTGTCATAGTGAGTGCCCGAGCTCAGAGGGCAGGAAATGTGTCTTTTTTGTCCTTGCAGGACCCCAAATCTCTCCATATACCCAGACTTAATGAGTCACCGCTAGAAGCCTCAGTACAGGTCCAGGAAAGCCCCTCGTGCCCTTTGTGTGCCTTTAGCCCTGATGAATTTTCCCTTTCCCCTTCCAAATTGTAAAACTGAAGCTATTTTCTCCGGTGCCTTATTTAGCAGCTGTCGAAAGTTGGAACCTGACAAAGATCAACAACTTTTTACCAGCTCAAAATTCACTCCTGTCCCAGGTGGGTTTTTCCCCTGCTCTGCCTTCCCTCTCCTTCCCCAGTGAAAACTTTCAAAGTCCACCGAGGTTGCCTGAGACCCTGGGCGCGTGCCTCTTTGGAAACAGAATGCTTTTAAGGAAATAAAAGTGCATCCCCGCCATTCACTTTTTCCTAACAGCCTCATTTTCCTTCCCAAGTTGACGATGGAACTAAATCCTCCTCCCCAGATGAAGGTTGATTGGCAGCCTCGGTCCACAGTCTCTCACCATCTTCTGAGAACAAGACTCACCCAGCCTCAGCACCACAACTGACAGCAAATAGTTCGTCGGAATTTCCACCTCCTATGATTTCTCCCTTCAGCTCTTCAGAAGTAAAGATGAGAGTAAACTATGTCAGGAAGGCCCCGGGCTGTGCGTGCCCACCGTGGGAGTTTTGGGGGACAGAAGGGTGCACATCCTTTGCAACTTCACGGTGAGACTTCCACAGAAGGGCTCTTTTGCTTGTAAATGGCTCATTTAAGGCTTAAGGCTCAAGGGCGTACCTGGGTCCAGCCTCACTAGCATCACCAGGCCCCAGGCTTTTCAGCACTGGGAGGTGAGGGGGGAGGGCAGCAGAGGACGGCGACCATCTGGCAGGCACCCCTTCTGTTGAAACCAGAGGGACCTGTCCTGGTGAGTGAAGTTGCGTATGGCAGCTCGGCTGCTGTCTTAAAGCGATGGATGAGAACAGGTGCTGTAGGTGGAGGGAGATTTCATTCCCTGAGGTTGGTCTCCAAGCTGAATAGACAAAGGAGCAAGAAATGGGGAAAATTCTCAAGCAAAATAAGGAGTATTTGCTGGTCCATCTGAGTGAGGATTCTCAAAATATTTTCCAAAGCTCCAAGCTGCTTGGGGACTGCGGCCACAGTATAGAGATAATTGCCCCATGTTCATTAGGAGAGCCTGTGTGTGTAAAGGGAAGAAATATTCAAGCTTTGCTGAATATTAGGGAGGGGCCAAATGTTGGTTCAAATGCCAGCCCCATGAGCTTCTGCTTGGATAACTTTAGATAAGTCACCTGGACTCTCTGAATCTTCATTTTCTCATCTTTTATAGATTGATTATTGCCAACAGTCAATGAAATAATCTGTGTAAGGGCACTCAGCACGGTGCCTGGCATGTAGTAAGCGCTCAGATGTTAGCTACTGTCTTACTTTGCAAATAAAATACTACCACAACGCCCTTCTAAGTAGAAATAGAGATGTATGAGAAAATTCTCTCTTCCCACAGGCTACGGGAATTTCTTTAGGATTAGCATACTAACACTTGTGGAATTTAAGACTGACACCCAAAGAAAAGTCACGGGGGCGTTTGATACGTGCTCCCTAAAATTTGCTTCCCGTTCTACTTAACAGCCCTTACGAGTTTGGAGTTCTACCGATGACGCCACATGGTCATTATAAACGGCAGCAGAGTCACCAAAAAACAACTATTTCTCAGATCCAGTAAAACCCTGTGAAAACACCACGCCCTTGAACTCTAAATCAAAACCAGACACCGAGAGATTGGGTCCGTCCTTGTTCCAGCCCTGACTATAATAAAATGACCCTACGTTCATGCTATGGAATATTTTGGACCCCACTTAGAAGATCGTAGTGGAGTATGGGATCTGTGTGGCGTGTGTGCCGACAGTCCTGAGGTGGGCAGACACTGCCCTAATGGTGTTAAACGGTATGTGCCTCGTTCCCATTCTTGTTTCTCAGTCAAGGTCAAGTAGATGTTCTTGGAGCAGTTCAGGGGCAGCACAATTCCCGAGGGTTCTAACCCCAGCCCAGTTCTAACTCCTGCAAATGAGAGTCACATTATCGTGGGATTAGAACCTTGAGTTTGCACAAATAGTGAAAAGGGAAGGAAGAAAGAGCGTGGTTTCCGAGTTTGAAGACCTCAAGATTTTCTAACAAGAAATTCGCTATGACACGTGTCCCGAGCGATCAATAGCACGTTGCCACTCACAACTGAAAAGCGCGCTGGTTTATTCGTTCATCTCACAAACTTTTATTAAGCACCTGCTCTGTGCCACGCCCTGTGCCAGACCCTGGAGAATCAAGAATGAATTAGGCACAGGCTCAGCCTTCAAAGACCTCACAAGGGTACAGGGGAGGCCGACCATGCAGGGTGACAGGTGCTGTGCAGGGTGACAGGCACCGTGCAGGGTAAGCACAGGGCACTGTGGAGCCCACAGGAGGGAGAGACTGTTAGTTGTAAGCAACTCTGCCTTGAGCCAGGAGGCCAAGGTCCTGAGATGGGAGAGCCAGCACGCATGGGAGGCCTCCTGGGGACATGGAGCAGGAGACAGGCTCAGGTAAGAGCACCTGAGGCCAGCAAAGGCAAGAAGGATCAAGTGCAAAGGCTCTGAGGTGGGAGCCTGTGATGGGCATCGCAGCCTGTACGGAGGTGGGGGGACGCTAATTCCAAAGCCCACGTTCCTCTCCCACACTCACGATGTCTCTGATAGTTACACTTATATTCCAAATGCACAGTCAAAGCACAATTAGCACTGAATCTGAAAAAAACGTAATGTAGTTGCTTATTCTGGAATCAGAAAAGACCTTCAGGTTTCCTAGGAAGTTTATGACGCTACCCCTCAAACACTGAAATGAAGGCCACGTGTGAGGTTTCAAAGCTCTCTAACGAAGCACATGCCTCAGCGTTCTTTGATAATAATATCTGACCTCTCTCCTTGAAAATCAGGAAACATTTCTTCACGTGGCCTCTTGTCACATTGTAAGCCAATTGGCTATTAGTCAGGAATAGAGCGTAATATCATTCATTGAATCTAATTTTTTAAAAACCTCATAGAGTGATAGAATGAATAAAATGCCCCAGGCACTGCACTTAACCCCCTCCCTAAGTCAGCAACTCTGAGTGTGAACGCTGGTTCTAAGCTGGTTGAGCCAGGCTACGTGCAGTTCCAAAGCCAGCTGAGCCCCGCACGTAGGTAGGATTTGAGAGGCACCGAGAAACCTACCCTCAGTGGCAGAATTCCAATAAGTTATTCATATTTTGAGTGAAGGTAGTGGGAATTGGGGGTTTTGTTTGTTTGTTTTTCTTTTTTTATATATAAAGCAGTAGAAACCTTCCTTCATGGGAAGTCTTGCAGAGCGCCCCCTATAAAGTCATAATAGCAGATTCTTAAATAGTATTTACCACGTGCCAGATGTTTTCACTTATTTAGTCCAACAACAACACTGTAAGACGGATACAGTGTACTGTTACTGTCAAGATTTCCCAGATGACAAAACTGAGGCACAGAGAGGTTAAATGAGCTGCCCAACATCACGCAGCCAGTAGGTGGTGAAGCTGGGGTTCGAATCAGGGTGGTCTGTCTCCAGAGCCCACCCAATACTGACCCCACTGGCTGGTCCCAAAGCAGAAGGCAGCATGGCCCCGGTCGGATCCCACGTGGAGGGCAGGGTTTCCAGGCTCCATGGGGATGGGGTCACCCTCAGGCACATCCACGGAAGAATTCCATGAAACACAACTTTAAAGCCATTGGATTGAGGTGTTATCTACCGAGGGTCACTTTACGATAACACCTTCTTCTTGGAAGGAGTGACATGTCAGTGCATTAGTATGAAACCGTTTTCAAAAACCTGGTTCTAAGTCCAGGGAAGTAGTGATGGGGACATCCCAGCCTCAGGGCAGGGATGCTGGCAAGGGCAGAGCTGGGTCCAGGGAGGGCTGGACTCCAGAGTCTGACTCGTAGGAGGAGAGGGTGATGCGAGAAATGGCGCCTGCAAGACCCCAGGATGCCTGCCTGGCGGGCGAGCGGGAGATCAGGCTAAGAGCAAGGTGCCTGTGAGGCCCACTGGGAAGGGCCTTAGGGCAGGCAGGCTTCTGGTAGCTGAGCACAAAAAAAGGGGGGGTAACTCCTGGCAGAAGCATAGCGTGACTAGCGTTGTAGGGGGCGGGTGAGAAGAACAGTCTGACGTGAGAGTGTCAGGGCTCCCCGTGTGGTGACACTCATAGTTTTTCAGTTTCTATATTGATGAAAAATTTTGCAACTTTCAAAATTGCAGAACAAATAGAACCATGACTCATACTTCACAATTTGCCTGGCAAATTTACTGTAGCATCATGATCCTGACCATTGCATGTTTTTCAGGGGTGATGAGACATCAGGATAGAATATTTGGCACAAGTACGTGACTGTGGGGATGGTGGGACTCACATAGCCCCCACCTCATGTCTTATGTTCAAGATTAGAAACCAGTCATTTATATGGGTTATGAGTCCCAGCGGACCTGGGGGTACAAGTTTTGATGTATCCACGGGTGTCTTTTTGGTCCGCTTTTTAATCAGCTCTGAGCCACATTTTCATCCTCTGTAACTTCATGAGATTAGTTACTTTGGGCCCACCATGAAAAGTATTAAAAGTTTGAATGGATTTGAAATTTGAATGTTTAAATGGTAGGAGTTTGAGTAGAAACTTTCAGGATAATGTAATTTAAGAGCTGATGATATGCACAATTAAATCTTGACACTTTAAAGGAACAATTAAAAAACCAGATTTCTGCCCTTTGGTTTCTAACTGAGGAATCAAGTCAGACTATAGTCTCTTGTGGAAGAAATAGACATGGGGGGGCCACGTCTTGTCACTGTTAGATAGCACCTAGCATCATGTCAGCAACAGAAGACATAATCGATAATTCGCTGAATGAATGATAAATACATATATGCAAACACTCAAATATACAGTCTCTACAAGTTGAAATACAGGCCCCAATCTTACTATACTTAGGGACCATTTTTCTATTTACGATTTTTCTGGTATTTGTTCCTTTTTAAATGTGTTCATTAATCCTAGAAATGAGTTTATACAGAAAGAGAAACTATTTTATATCTTGAATTTGTTCAACACCTTTCACTCAGATCTCATTGACATTGTCCATATTTTCAATTTTCAGAGCACCAATGGGCTGTCCAGGCCCAGGGTAAAGGTCATGGTCTCCAATATCTCACACCATCACGTTTTTCACTCTCTCTCTCTCAGGGGCTTTTGTGAAATAGAAACTATTGTATTAACTAAGAGACTAGTTCTCCTTAGAAGATGATTCATTTGAATAGTCTGAAACTAGTATTTGGTGAATTGCCTACCTCTACAGGCGTTGGGACAGACCCTGAATCTTTATTTCATTTAATCCTCCCACGTGTAATTTTGCCCATTTTTAGGAGATGAGAAATTGGGGTCAGAGAGATTTATCCAAGCCACAAAGATAGGAAGGCGCAGAATTGGGATTCCAAGTCAGGCTGAGTCCAATGCCCATTATCTTTATTTCAAGGACAACCAGCATTAGTTCAAATGGAGGTGGTTGGAAATGAACACCTTAACAGGGCTAGGGGCCAAACCAGGGATTAACCAGGAGGGCTTTGAGGCCAGTGGGTCGGGCTGATATTTGGGGAGACCCTCCTGTTGCACCTCAATTCTCACTGTGTAGCAACTTGGCCAGCTGGATGCTGCAGGGGCCTCCTAACCAGCCAGGAGCCCACTCTGGTCCCCCTCTAGGCCACCTTCCACGCTCAGCCAAAGTGATTGAATGTCAATCAGAGGAGGTCACTGCCCTGTTGAAAGCCCTTTAGCACCACCCATTGCACTCAGAACAAAGACCCCAATCCCCACATGTCAGAGGTCCCATCTGAGCGGCCCCACCCACCTCTTTGGCCTCATCCCCCCCTTCTGCCCATGCTCTCTGCTCTCCAGGCACCGGGCATTCACTTCCTCCTTCCTGCCACAGGGCCTTTGCACGTGCATCCCCCTCCCTGAGAGCCCCATCCCACCTTGCTCTCCACCAGGCCACCTTCCTCCCCCTTTTCCTGTCTCAGCGTAAATGTCCCTTCCTCGGAGAAGCCACTCTTGATGATGCTCAGCTTAGGCCCCCTGCAGCGCATCCCAGGGCACCTCGCCCTGATCTCTAATTTATCACTGTTAGAGTGAGACAGTTACCTGCGTGATCGTGTATTGAATGTCATCTCACACCCCGCCCAGAGGGAGATTTGGCTTAAGTGACACCCGAGAGGCAGGAAGCCATCAGTCTTGTTCATCACTCTATCCCCAGCCTCTGCTTCAGCACCTGACATACAGGAGATGCTCAAAACATGCTTTTTCCACCCAGGAGGCAGTTCATCACAAAATCGGGCACTTGCCCCTCTAGCTTCAGGCCCAGGAACCCCCAGTCATACTTACTATCTGATTTCCTTGAGTTTTATCGGAACCAGTGTGTGAGGAGTCAGGGGAACCAGCGTGTAGCACCCATGTCACAGGAGACCGTTTACCACTCGGTGATCCTCTCTCGCTGCCACGTTTTAATAAGCATAATAGCGACAGCAGCCAGCATTCGTTAAGTGCTACGTTCTCAGCAGTGTGTTAGGAGATTTTCATTCAGCCGGAAGTCCACAAGGCATGATCCCGTTTCACTTACGTCACATCCTGGCCTGGCTCCGTTCACCTTCCAGAGGCTCCGTCTCACAGGAAAAGCCCCCATTCGAGGCCTGGCCTGTGAGGCTCAGAGGCTGGGCTCCTCTCTGACCTCATCCCTGTGACTCTCCGCCCCCTCACTCAGCTCCAGCCACACCGGCCTCCTTGCAGCTCTAGAACACTCCTGGCAGGGAAACCCCCGGGGCCTGTGCACCTGCTCTTCCACCACCACCACCACCACCACCACCCCCCCAGAGAGCCACGGCTCTGGCATCTGCTTTAAATGTCTCCTTCTCTCCCAGCCTCCCCTGACCACGATCCTGCACTCCCTTGGCCCCTTCGTCGCTACATTTCCTCCATCAGGTACCACCATCTAACATACTGTTATGTTAGATTATGTATTATGTATTATGTATGTATTATGTATGTATCTAACATACTGTTATGTTAGATTATGTATTATGTATTATGTATGTATTATGTATGTATTATGTATTATGTCTCTCCCCCCCCTTGGAAGGGACGCACCATGTGGGGAGGGCGGTGCCTGCTTGGTTCGCGGCTGTGCCCTCCTGCCTGCCACAGACCAGGAGCTCAGCAAACGGTGACTCCACCAGTGAAGCACCTCCTTTCCTCCCAATGCTCATCCCGAGGGATGCACATGCCACCCCAGCACCTTCCTGGCCATCTGTCTCTGCCGAGGCTGACGCTGCCCCTGCACCCTCTAGAGGAAGAGACCGGGAAACTCAGCCTCCAGAGATTTGGGGTGCACCACGGCCCCCAAAGTCTGATCTGAGACAGGTGCCCTGTTTCAACTTCCCATTTCTTCAGTGAATCCAGAAGATGAGTTTCCTTCCCCATCAGTCGTGCATTTGTCCATTGTTTTAACCCAAGCCATCACTTACTCAGATGGAGGAGGCCCCACCCTTGGGGGACTCAAAGTTAAGACGCCGCCTCCCAACAGCCATGTGAGCTACATTCTGTTGAACGTGTTTTCCTTCTCATTTATTTTTCTAATCTCAGATATAGGTTTTTGTTACCTTTCAAAATATGGGGCATTTAAGAAAAGCAGTCTTTTCAAAAAGTGCTCATGGCCAGAACTGACTGCACTTCTTTCATACCTCCTGGTCCCAACCTCCAGGGGTGAAAGGGCTGCAGCTTGGTCCCACATAGGAAAGCACATTTTTTTTAACCAGGGGAGGGTTGTGTTTCTGCACATAGGACAGGGTCTGAGCCCCGGGACAGCAGGGAACTTGATCATTTTTCATCTCAGACACCACATCTCTGAATTCTTTCCCCGACCCATGACTGCTCAGCATTGCTATTAGTAGCTCCAAATATTTCGCTCGTGTTTAAGGCCTTGTAGTTTTCACACAATAAATACCCCAAACAGTCTCCCCACTTCCTGCCTCCATTCCTTCCACTGGTTTCACAGCTCTGTCCTTTGCAAAGTTGTCCCCTGTACTTAGGATGACCCGTTTCTTCTGCTCTATCAAACCACCCTGCTCTCAAATCCCTCCCTCCCTTTAAATCCCTCTTCACTCTTTTTTATTTATTTATTTATTTTTTGCGGTACGCGGGCCTCTCACTGTTGTGGCCTCTCCCATTGCGGAGCACAGGCTCCAGACGCGCAGGCTCAGCGGCCATGGTTCACGGGCCCAGCCGCTCTGCTGCATGTGGGATCCTCCCGGACCGGGGCACGAACCCACGTCCCCTGCATCGGCAGGCAGACTCTCAACCACTGCGCCACCAGGGAAGCCCAAAAATCCCTCTTCACTCTTGAGTGAAACCTTCTACTGTGGTCTCACAAGGAGGGCCCCTCCCTCCTGCCACCCGTCCCCGACCATCTGGAGAGGAAGGAGTAATGGTAGAACTGAAATAATATGTCAGTTTCAGCTCACCTGAGCCAGGCACACTTTCACCAAGTGTTTCAGATCTTGGCTCCTAGGGCAGATAGGGATCCAAAAGAGCAAACGCTGAGGACTTTATGTCCCCAACACCACAGCCTAGAGTGTCAGAGTCAGTACCTGCTTTGGAATGGACAGGGTATGGACTTGTCCACACCCTCCGATTAGAGGAATTAGCAGGGCATCGTGCACCCATTAATTCATCTATGTCATCCTTCAGTTATGTAGCAAATAGTGATTGAGAGGTTTAGTTATTTGATTGCTGAAGGTTTTACAATCTAACTTTCAAGGATGCCCTGTTACACTGCAAATCTTCTCACAAGAAATTATGTCTTACTGAATGCAATTGAATTTGATAAAATTCAGTTCCTTCATTTGACCCTCCATGGTATTTTTCGATGTAGTAAAAGGGCACTGGGCTAGGACTAAGGAGAACTGGAGAGGAATCCCATCTATCCTACTTAACCGTGGGAAAGTCACATGACCTCTCCCAGCCTCAATCTCCCTTATCCATAAAATGGGTACGATACCAACTGCCCTGCCTACATTACAGGAGTTGCTGTATCTTATTCATCTCAGTGTCCTTGGCCATCAATACAAAGCCTGATCTATAACGACCTTTCCAAAAACATAGATGACACTGAAAAGATGGTAGTTACATTGAGAAAGTAATAACGAAGACCTTTTTGTTGAGTCAAGCATGATACACACAAAAGCCTCAGCTCTAGTTAACAAAATTCGCTGCATCCTTCCAGACCTAATTCAAATGCAATTTTATCCACAAAGTGGCCCATCCCCGCAACCCCAAGACAGAAAAGAGTCAAGGAGGTTGTGTGGCATCTGGGACACTGGGCCATACCTAGGAGGTACCACCCCCTGGAATGGAGCTCTTGAGAGCTGCCATGAGGAGAGACCCAGTGCAGGTTGCGGAGTCTGGAAACGCAGGTCCTGACCAGGAGGAGGGATGAGCGAAGGACCCAGAGCAGAAAAGGACTCTGAGCTATGAGAGCAGGGATGGATCAGATGGAACACCTGAGAACAAAGTTGGGGGTTTCGTGGAGTCAGTAGAGATGGTCTCAAGGGGGAAATGGATAAGGACAGACTCACACTCTGTGTGTCTGGAATGTTCTCTGAATCAGGCTGGATGGAGACCAACTCTCCCTCTGCACTTTCTCAAATCCCATAGCACTTTGCCCTTCTTGGGGCACTGCCCACACTGCCTGTCTTTGTGGTTCTTTGAACATGTGCATCCCTCCCCTAGTATCAACTCTTTGAAGGCAAGTCCAAGCTTTACTCATCTTTGTACCCCTTTCTCAGTCCACACCCAAAGCCTAGCCCAGTGTCTTGCCTATAACCACTCTAATAAATATTTGTCTGATGGATTATGAAAACATTACCGTCTTTGGTTTCCAAGAGGATCAAATAAAACATGGTCCAAGATACTATAGAACCTTATAAACTAGTTCACTCATCTAGTTTTATCATTTGCATTTTGCATTTTCTCCCTTATCCTTTAGCATTTTACAGCACACAGGGTTCTCCAAGAAAATCACTCATTGCTCACCGGGCTGTGTGTTTCATACCAAATAACATAAGCATGGCTACCATTTATTGAGCCTTGTGGCAAAATGGCTAGCTGTTGGCCAGAAGCACTTGGCACCCCTTAGAGAGTGCGGAGTTATTGCTCAGAGGGGCTGCTAAGCTGGGACTACATTTCTCAGCTCTCCTTGTACCCAGGTAAGGCCATAGGACCGGTTCTCATCAATGTAACCTGATGAAAGTGGATGCATCTCACCTGTAAGGATTTTAAGGAACAGTAGGGCTTCTCCACTGTCTCTTTCTCCTTTGCCAGCTGAAGTCACAGGACTTGGAGTGTCTAGGAGGTGGGAGAGTCACAGGATGGAAGCCTGGATCCCTGAGTCACCACGTGGAGGAAGGCCTCCTGCTTCCCTGTTGAGTCTATTACAGGGGCAAGAAATAAAATTTAATTATATGAAACCACTGGAATTTGGCACTTAACTGTTACAACAGCTAGCACTATCTTAATTATTTCACTAAACCCTTGTAATGGCCCTGCATGGTAGGTACTCTCACCAACCCTCTTTGTATTTTTCGAATCAGTGAACTAAGACACGGAGGGGCTAAGTTACTTAGACAGGGTATCAGAGCTAATAAGTGCTAGACCTGGAACTTGACCAAGATTTGCCTGTTTCCAAATGCTGTGTTTTTCCCCACTACCTTGTCCTGTCTCCCATCCATCAATGACCTTGGACTCTGTCTTTGACATCATTTTTAAATTAGGGGTTTCTGGGCTTCCCTGGTGGCGCAGTGGTTAAGAATCTGCCTGCCAACGCAGGGGACACGGGTCTGACCCCTGGTCCAGGAAGATCCCACATGCCGCAGAGCAACTAAGCCCATGCGCCACAACTACTGAGCCTGCACTCTAGAGCCCGCGAGCCACAACTACTGAAGCCCGCGTGCCTAGAGCCCGTGCTCCGCAACAAGAGAAGCCGCAATGAGAAGCCCGCGCACCGCAAAGAAGAGTAGCCTCTGCTTGACGCAACTAGAGAAAGCCTGTGCGCAGCAACGAAGACCCAGTGCAGCCAAAAATAAATAAATAAATACATATATATATATATATATATATATATATATATATATATATATATATATATGGGGTTTCTGACCTACACTCTTAAAAAGAAGTTTAGATATATGTCTCCCCTTTCCTTCACAGAACTCCTTCCATCACCTGGAAGAATTATGAATGCCAAGCCCTGGAGTGTTCTACAAAGAACTTAATTTCTTCCTCACCTGTTCTGACACAATTTCTTTTTTTTTTACTACCAGAATTGAATTATTTCTCTAAGGAAATATTTAAACTTAATACTGCTTGGCTTCTGTGTTTTTCACCAGGTATGAAGGGTAAGAAGAGAATTCATTATGGGTTTTGAGTGGGAGACAGGAAAGAGAATGGGGAAAAAAGAGAAATCATACGGATTCATCAAATCCCCCCTGGTCCTTGCTTGCTTCAGTAAAAAGCTCTCCAAACCTTTGTACTGGTTCTCAGGCACTTTGTTGATACAATATGCCACCCACGGTTTTGTCTGTATTAGTTCTGTATCTTTTTCACCTTCTGACTGAGGCATTTAAAAAGTTCAGATGACTTATCCAGAATCATATAGTATCAAGGGACAGAACTGAAAAGCAAATTATATCAGCATGAAAAGGAATAGAAAGAAAGGTCAGTATAAACTCATCTGCAAAAAGGAGCTTTTAAAATGACAGGAGTTTCTTTCTTTCTTTTCTTTCTTTTCTTCCTTCCTTCCTTCCTTCTTTTCTTTCTTTCTTTCTTTTTCTTTCTTTCTTTCTTTCTTTCCTTCTTTCTTTCTATCACCCTTTACATATAAAATTACAGCTACACAACTTAGAAAGAAACAAAAAGGAGTAGGCAATCCAGATTTTTTTTCAGTGGATGAGTGTTTTGCTTTCTAATTATTTCATCTCCTCATTTTATATCAAGTCGTGTGTTGTCATCATTTCCTTGGCCCTTAATTTGCTATTCCTAATCTTCTGTGGGTTGGGAAACTAAAAGTCAGATACATAGATAGATACATACATACATGGATAGATAAAAGAAATTGTGATATAACTCAATAGAACTTTGGAACTTTCTACAATAATGGAAATTTCTCTGTGCACTATCAACTTACCGCTATTGAGCCCTTGAAGTATGGGTAGTTCAGCTAAGGAATTGAATTTTACATTTTATCTAACTGTAATTAATTTCAATTAAATTTAAATAGCCATGTGTGCCTAGGGGCTACTGTCCTGGACAACACAGGTCTTGAACAAGGTGCTAAATAAGAGTCAATAAAGACTCGTCTGAAGCTCAAGGGACACATATTTTGAAAACTCAGCAGCATTATTTTTGTTTTAATTTACTTCTGCCCTGATATGAGTGAATAATGAAGCCAGTGGAAAGACCCTCCGGCAAACCCGGGCATGGGAGGGGAGCTGGGCAATGATCTGGCTCAAGAAGGACAGTTCAGCCTTCGTGATCATGGAAGGAGGACAAGGGTGCTGAAGGTGACAAGCAGGGAAGCTCAGTCAGGGCTGCGCCTGAGGCCAGGGGAGCCTGGAGAGCAAAGCTGCTCTTTTCAAGGAGCCCTTCCATCCTGGTCACTCAGGGCAGGGAACAGGGCAGACAGAACCTCCCGAGACACCCAGGACCAGCTCAGAGAGTCCCCTCGAGCACAGCACACACGTGGCACCAGCCTGGATAATGAAAGCATGTGGATGTGGGGTTTGGGCTTTTGTTTAAACCCCAGACTTGCTCACAGTTTTTTTCCAACACGAGGCTTCAAGCGACCAGAATTGTCATCAACACTCTTCTCTATCCCTACCCTAACAGTCAAGGATCATTCTAATATCGTTGGGAAGGTTCAGGGTCTCTGACCTGACTACCTACCGGGTCTTCCCGAGCGGCTGTGTCCTGTAGGGGATACTTGGTGGCTTTCTGAGAAGCATGGAGCAGCCCTGCTTTCTGAAGGGGGTCCATCCATCCTTTGCAGCTTTGTCCCAGGTATTCCCTGGAGCTACAACAACCTCAGCAAGTTAGACCTCAAGGATCCCACACCAAATTCAAGGTCTATTGTGTTCAGAAATGGCATCTGTCCATCTCTGTGCAGGAAGAGAGAGCCTCAGTTCTGAACACTGACACACACATACGTCTTTCCCGGCCAAGGATAACAGTGCTTGTCTGCGACCTGCAGGTACATGCCACTGACTAGCTCGCCCACCTACTCCCTCATGAAAGGGACAGCTTTGGCCTCAACCTCCCATACTTCGGCACCAGGTCCTATTTCAGCATCAAATCTGTACAGTTCTTTTCTTTTTGAAATAAAGATATGCATAGATATAGAGTCATGTGTCTATTTAATAGAATATAAAAGCAATAACTGATCATTGAAGAAAATGTAAAAGAAAATAAGCAAAACATTCCAAAGACCCCCATCCAAAGGCAACCTCAGTTACCATTTGTTTGTCTTGGTTTTTGTTCCATCATGAGCTTTTCTTGTAATCATACAGATTTAGCAAACATCACTTGTAATATCTGCAGAGCATCCCGTTAAGAAGAGCTACTATATCCGCTTACTCATTCCCCTCTTGAAAGACATTTTTTTCTAGCATCGCCCATTTCTAAATTATGATAGCAAATGACTCTGTGTGCAAAGGTTTGCCCCAGACACACACCAGTTTTGGGCAACTCTCCTTAGGATGGAATCATAGAAGAGGAATTTCTGAGTCCAGGGTCTGGAAGACGGGGAGCCAAGGTCCAGGGTGGACCAGAGCCAAGTTTATGAACCAATAATCTTGACCTTCTTGGCATTCCAGCTCCCAAACACAAGACCTACTGCTACAGGATTATCTGGGCATTTATTTAAAACCCAGGCTCCTGACAGTTGCTAGGTGATTGCTTGATAATCACTGCTTCTGATCGACCGGAACTCCAGGCAGGAACACATTTTGGAGAAGGTCTTCCTGAGCTTTCTGTTTATCTGTTGCTATTAAAACTGCAGACAACAGGGACTTCCCTGGCGGTCCAGTGGTTAAGACTCCTCACTTCCACTGCAGGGGGCACGGGTTCGGTCCCTGGTCGGAGAACTAAGATCGCATATGCCGCATGGCAAGGCCAAAAAAAAAAAAAAAAGAGAAAGAAAACTGCAGACAATAGGCCTATTCTTAACCCTTGCCTCTTGGCAGGGGGAAAGACTCATAACAGCAATCAGTTCATTTCCTAGTTCCTTTTTTGAAGTATTCACTTAAATTTTTTTTTAAATCGTCCCACATAAAGATGTGGAAATTGAGATCCCACTGATTAAAAGTCCTGCCTTTACCTTACATGACCTTTGAAAGTTAGCCCTTCCCCATGCGGCCTTTTATTCCTTTTATTCAGTATTTCCCTTGCTGAGCCCGTCTACAAGTCCCACTGCCAGCACTCTGGAGTCTTGTTACTGGAAGACACGGAGAGGGTCTCATCAGTTTTAATCATGAACCTCAAGGAGGTAACTGGAATTTTAGTCACAGAACATTACACATCCACCAAAGGAAAAGTGTTTGGGAATCGCTGATGGGATCCTCCAAGGAGGAAAAGTGAACCTGGCTCAAACCCAAGATGTGCAAAGAACACTTAAAACTCTTCCATATCCCTGAACCCAAGCCTGCTCCTTCGGTGTTCTTTTATTAGGAACGATGAATTCACGTAAAACAAAACTGAGAAATAAAGACAGAGACAGAAACCAAGTCAAAAGCAGAGACCAATTTTGGAGCACGCAGGACTTCAGGATGAGCTGGGTGTGGTCCCAGAGGCTGCCACCCAGTGGGGTTCGAGGGAAGCATCTTGCCTGCCGCATCCTAGCCCCGCGTCAAAACGGCTTTCTCAGAGGAGGCGCTGAAAAGGTGTCCGGGTATTAATTTGTCTGTTGCGAGAGGTTTTAGTGCAGCTGTAAATCACTGCAAATCACAAACAGGGGCTCCACGGAGGTGTCCCTGCGCGACTTGTGCTTGGTGAGGCCTGAAAAGAAGAAACTTCCGACCATCGCGGGAGGGGTCGGGCGACAGACTACAGGCCAGTGTTAACCACCTGATGTGGTTAAAAGGCAATGGCCCTGGTCCCACAAAATCACCCCGCAAAAGTGAACCTGGCAGGTGTAGTGTTTCGGTAGTCGAGAGATTTTTAAGGAAGCGTTTCTCAAAAGTTAAGATGTGTTGAGACTCAGAGGCTGTGGTTCAAGGTTAAAAGGTCCGGGTCAGGGGAGGACCATATTCAGTTTTCTGGGAGAGGCTTCCTTTTAATATTAGACAAGCAATCAGCTAAATCCAGAGAGAGAAGTTGAGAGGCTGGCCATTGAGATGGGGACCTGGCCGGGTCACGGGCGTCACTTTAAAGTAAAACAGTTCCCTAGAGTTTGAAGTTGCTTCACACAAGTCTTCAATGATACTCAGGCCGGTGCATGGCCTGGTACGATGAACCCACCCCAGGGTCCCTTCTCTAGCGTTCGCCGATGAAGAGAACGGAGGTCGAGGCGGAACAGCAGGATGCAAGCGCTTGTGATAAAGCTGATTTTCTAACTATTATTAAGATGCCCCTTCTCTTTAGAGTGGGCAAGAAAGGCTGGAAATCCCAGGTCCAATCGTCAATGATCCCGAGGGTGGTCCAGGAGTCTGTGATGTTAACCAGCCCCCTTCCCCATCCCATGATTCTGATATCCGTGGTTGAGGACCTGTTGTGACCAGGACTCCCCAGACAGAGCACCAAGCGTGACTCCACTCGTGGCCCCAACATAACACTTTCAGAGGCGAGCAACCCTCAGATAAGCTCCGTGCTCCTAGGGTGAAAAGGCCATGGTTTCTCGGCCCTTCTTTTGGAATGAATCACAGAAGGAGGACTTTGCATTTATTCTTTGCGCGCACAAGCCAATGACTCAACTCTAGCAGGAGCATTCTTGTAAGATGGCCTTTGGGGGCCCCATAAGCAAAAGATATAGTCAAGTGCACTAATTCAGCTAGCTGACCGGGGCCACACCTCCCCCTCAGGGTGAACCTTATCAATCGTATTATCATTCCCAAATACTTACCCTCCCCTCCTCATTCCATCAGAGCTGCAAACAAGTAACGTGACATACCATTGTAAAGCAATTATACTCCAATAAAAAAAAAAAAAAAAAAATTTTTACGTAGTGAAATTTTTAGTATTTAAAAAAATTTTGCTCTGTTTTGTTTCATACTAAGGAAGGCTTAATATGAAGAATAATAAAAAAATTTACTCTAAAAAAAAAAAAGAAAGAAGTGTTTATTGTTTTAAACCATTGAGCTGTTGGGGGTGCTTTTTACTGCAGCAAAAGCTGCTTGACACACACAGCTCTGCTCCTTGTTAGACACAGAAATGTAGGATTTTCTTTCACCCAACATACTTCTTTTAGACACCTACTCTGTGCAAGGCATTATTCAAGGATAAATGTACAAACCTTACAAATATAGCATCTGACCACTCCCTGCCATTCAGCGTTAGCCCCTTCTGCTACAGAAACAAATTATGTCATTCCTACTCAGAGCCCTTCAGTGGTTCTCCGGTCAATTTAAAATTAAAACCCAAGTCCTTTATGATGGCCTGGAGGGCCCCACAAGGTCTGGCTCTTGTCTCCTCCGTGACCTCATTTTCTACCACCCCTCCATCAACCACTTCTGCTGCCACCCTGGCTTCCTTGCTGTTCCTGAAACATGCCAAATGTGCCCCTGCCTCAGGGCCTTTGCACTTGCTGTTCTTTCTCACTTGACTCTTGTTCCCCAAGATACCACAGGGCTCACTCCCTCCCCTCCTTTAAGTCTTTGCACAAGTGTCACCTCTTCACTGAAGCCTGCTTTGACCACCCATTTGAATTGAACCTTCCTCCTTTGCTCTCCAGTACCCCTTCCCTGCCATAACTCACTCCTTCGAACAATCCTGAAGGTCTCCAAGACACATTCAAACTATTTTCATGATAATACAAAGATGCTATTTGCCCTTTTCCCTGTGTTGACATTTGCACCGATGGTACAAAGGCAGTGGGGGTAAAACTGCTGGCAACTTGGTGTGAATTGGGTTAGGCACACCGAACTGTACCTTTGGTCACTGTGTCCTTCACTGCCACACTCACAATAGAAAAGGTGCTAGTTTCACCTAAGAATGTCCCTGAGGAAACGGTGTAGATTATTAATTCTATTAACAATTGGTATTTGCTGCCAAAGATAAAATACTGGCTTTCAAGCAAAAATTAAAATTTTTGGAAGACTTGTATCTGTCACTTCCCAAAACTTAAAGACTTTTCTGATGAGTTTGAAGATGACATGCATAAATGTGATTTTGGTATTGGATCATGAAAGGTATGAACATTAGGAAGAATCTGCATAAGTTGGTGAACCCATTCTTTGCAAATGATCAATTCGTAAGGTGTGGATAAAAGACCCATTCAAAGTCCAAGGTAGACCAACAGATTTTAATGAAATAGAGTATTGATATGGTTTCAGATTCGACATTGCAACCAACATTTAAGAGACTACTACTTGTTGAGTTCTGGTGTAGTATCAGAGAAGAATATCCACAATTAAAAGGCTCTTCAAGGGCTTCCCTGGTGGCGCAGTGGTTGAGAATCCGCCTGCCGATGCAGGGGACGCGGGTTCGTGCCCCGGTCTGGGAAGATGCCACATGCCGGCTGGGCCCATGAGCCATGGTCGCTGAGCCTGCGCGTCCGGAGCCTGTGCTCCGCAACGGGAGAGGCCACAAGAGTGAGAGGCCCGCGTACCGCAAAAAACAACAACAACAAAAAAGGCTATTCAAATACTCCTCCTTTTTCTAACTACCTATCTGTGTGAGGTCAGATTTTTCTCCGTCTACTTCAGCCAAAGCAACACATCAGCACAGACTGAATGCAGAAGCAGATATGAGAATCCAGCCGTCTCCCACTTCAATCAGAAAATAGAGATCTGGGACTTCCCTGTTGGTCCAGTGGTTAAGACTTCGCCTTCCATTGCAGGGGGTACGGGTTCAACCCCTGGTCGGGGAGCTAAGATCCCGCATGCCTTGGGGCCAAAAAACCGAAGCATAAAACAGAAGAAATATTGTAACAAATTCAATAAAGACTTAAAGAAAAAGAATGGTCGGCATCAAAAAAATCTTAAAAAAAAAAAAAGAGAGATCTGCCAAAATGTCAAACATGCCACTCTTCCTCTAAATTTCCGTTTTCTAAAAAATAGCAATTTTTCACTAGATATATGTTATTTATCCTCAAATGTCATGAGCATATTGTCACCTTTAAATTTTCATATGTGAATATTTTTGGTTGCTCAGTTTTGGTTTCTAGTATTGTAAATTTCAACAGCGCTAACCTACATAGAGAAAAAGTTCTTTGAGATCCTCAATAATTTCTAAGGATAGATGGGGGTTTTGAGACCAGAAAGTTTGAGAACTGCTGCTATATATAACTTCTTAGTTATTTTTTGTCTTCCTCTTTTATAATGGAAACTACACTAAAGCAGGGGCTGTTTTCTGTCTTGTTCACTGTCCCCAGAGGTTGGAAAAGTGCCTGGTATTAGTAGGCAGTCGGTGAAGATCTGTTGAATGAATGAATGAATGAATGCATGCCCCCCAGCCATCCCTCCACTCCTATGAACACGGCTGTGGCTCAGTCCACAAGGCCTAGCTGAGGCTCCGTACACACCCATCTGCTCTAAGATGTTTTCCAACTGCCGCCCTCTCCAGACAAAACCATTCTCGCCCCACTGAACCATTCTGAACTCCCACTCCACCGACCTGTCTCACTCATCCTGATCCCAAGGCCACCCCTCGCCTTGTCTGTGTGCATCCACTTATCGTCCCACCAGCCTGCAAGATCCCAGAGTATCGTGTCATGATCCCCTATGTCTTCCTCAGCTTGAAGCCCAGAGCCTAGCACTGAAGAAATGCTGTTGAAGTGAAGAGATGCTTTTTAAATGATATACCACATGAGCATCCTTTTACATGAATCAGCACATGTGTACAAACATGCAGAAGATTCAGCAGCCAATCAAAACCTTTCTCCAGTACTGCCTGGATCCCCCACATCTCTGTACCTATAGCTCAACCCTTGACTCTCCTGAAGGTTCTCTGGCTGACCCTCACTGGCCCATGCACCAGAGCCAATATCCAGCCTTCTGCCTTGTGGCCGCAGGTCCAGGCATTGTTCCCTTGCAGGAGTCCTTGGCTTGGTGATAACAGTAGCATTTCTTGAGCATCTACTATGTATCACTCATAGATATACATAATCCCCCCAGACCTTCCAACAACCTAATTAGGAAGAACCAAAAGGAACTAAGGGCCGTGTCTAATTAATTTGTTGCATCCCCAGCCCCCGGCACAGTGCCTGGTACACAGTATGTGCTCAACCAGTATTTAGAGAATAAATGGATTAATGAATGAGTCCCACCCCATTTTACAGATGAGCAAACTGAGCCTCCTCAAGGGTAGGCATCCCATCCATCATGTGATCCTCTCTCCAAATATTCAGGGCTGCCAATGGTATACACCTGGCTTTACCCCCACAAGCCTCTCTACCCAGTTGGACAAACCCAGTCTTCAGGTCACAGACCCTCCTGGTCCTAGCTCATCCCAATGTTCATTCAGGAGCAATCTCTCACTGGCAGCCACCTGAGACAAGGCACCTCAGGCCTCCCAACCCTGCCATCCTTGGCCGAACAAGCAGGTGTGTTTTCAAGGTGCATTAAACCTCTTGCATGAAATCTCTTGATCTCAGCTTGGTCCAGACCAGGGACTAATACCACCAGGACCAGCTTGCAATGCAGAGAGCAGCAAGCCGACCACTTTCAACGAGAATGAGGCTGAGAGCCCTTCTTTCAGCAACTCCTCAGCTTCCGCTGCTGGGGGAAGAAAAGCGAAGAAGGAGGTCGGGGAAAGGCAGGCTGACCTACACACTCAAAACGCACCCAGCCTCCCCACCGTGGCTACCGTTTTTTGCTGGAAGGTAATAGACACGTGACCTGGCCAAGCCTAGGGTGGCTTGCTTTCTGAGAGCTTCTAAGAGCTGCACTTGACCAGACGAAACAGAGCTGGGAAGGAGCTAGGAAGTCCAAGGTTGGCCTCCCTCCCCCGTGCCCAGGTCCCCTGGGGAGCTGGCCATTACCATCCTCTGCTCAGTTATTGCCACTTACAGCACAGGGAGCACGTGTGCCATTGTGAAAGCTGACTGTGCATCAGTGAAGGAGTTCCAGGGTCCCAGGAGGGATTGGAAGGCCAAGTGATACACTTGGGCTTCCCTGGTGGCGCAGTGGTTAAGAATCCACCTGTCAATGCAGGGGACACGGGTTCAAGCCCTGGTCCAGGAAGATCCCACATGCCATGGGACAACTAAGCCTGTGCCCCACAACTACTGAGCCTGCGTGCCACAACTACTGAAGCCCACGCGCCTAGAGCCTGTGCTCTGCAACAAGAGAAGTCACAACAATGAGAAGCCCGCACACCGCAACGAAGAGTAGCCCCCGCTCGCCGCAACTAGAGAAAGCCCGTGCGCAGCAACGAAGACCCGACACAGCCAAAAATAAATTAATTAATTAATTAAGTTTTTAAAAAAGTGATACATTTTAAAAGTAGAAAATTTGACTAATACGTAAAAGCACTAAGAAAACTAAAATCACCTGTAACCCCACCCACAACCTAGCTTGTGAACATTTTTTACAAATCCTCCAGTTTCTTCTTCTACGTGTATCCTTATTTTGTAACATATTGACCTCATAACGTTCAGACTGTTTTGTAAACGGGTTTTCCACCAAGCACTGTATGGTAAACATTTTCTTCATCACAGTAAATAAGATTTTGCTATCTTAAAAGCATACAGAGTAGTCCATCATCATCTGGAATTTACTGAGACATTAATTTTTTTTAACTCTGCCCTCTCATTGAACATTTTCACTTTTCTAAACAGTGTGCTGAAGATCTTAAACCTTCAATTATTTCCTTAGGAGGGTGACTAGAAATGGAATTATTGGGTCAAAAGGTGCACACATCTTTACATTTTAAAACAGACATATTGGGCTTCCCTGGTGGTGCAGTGGTTGAGAGTCCGCCTGCTGATGCAGGGGACACGGGTTCGTTCCCTGGTCCGGGAAGATCCCACATGCCGCGGAGCGGCTGGGCCCGTGAGCCATGGCCGCTGGGCCTGCGCATCTGGAGCCTGTGCTCCGCAACGGGAGAGGCCGCAACAGTGAGAGGCCCACATGCCGTAAAAAAAAAACCAAAAAGAACAGACATATTGAGGTATAACTGACATACAGTAAGTTGCACGTATTTAAAGTTCTGTCATTTTTGACATAGGTCCACACCCATGAAACCATTGCCGTAATCAAGGTAATGAACGTGTCCATCACCCTCGTAAGTTTCTCTGTGCCCCTTTGTCATCTCTTCCTCTCTCCACTCTCCCCCTCCCCAGCACCACTGTTCTGTTTTCTGTCACTGCAGAGTAGTTAGCATTTTCTAGCGATTTATGCAAATGCATCAGACAGTACGGACATTTTTTCCCTCTCCCTTCTTTAATTCACTCACATTGTTGCCATATCAATAGCTCCTTCCTTTTTATTGCTGAGTAGTATTCCACACACGCTTTTAACATTCTTGATACATACCACCAGATGGTCTGTGGGGATCTTCTTGAGGCCCTCCATCATAACAGTACAGTGATTTGGAGCTGATCACCCCTGAAAAGCTAGCACTGAAATGCCACTTGTCCCAAGGACACCATTCTGCCTCCTGAACTGCCTGGCCTCCAACCTGAATTACCAGAAACAAATAAAAAAGGCCAAGAAAACATGCAGGAGCGGAAGGGCTGGGGAGGGCAGCCGTGGGTTTTGGGGGTCCTGATGGTTCACACCTCAGCCCTCCAAGCCCAGAAGGGACTGGTTTCCTGGATACTGCACTGCTGGCAGGAACCTGCACTAAATCAGCCTCTGATTGCTGGCAGTAATGGGCATTCATGAGCAGGGCTCTGGGACAATACAGACCACGCCAACAAGTGCTGGGGGCTGCATCTGCTCTCCCTGTAACCATGCATGAACATTCTATTGATACACACAAATCTAACTATAAAATCGCAAAAAAACAAACAGCAAACAAACACGGTATTTGCTTTGCTACTAGACTGTGAAACCGCTGGAGGGTAGAATCTATGGCTGACTCATCTTTCTCCACAGCCGCTCACTCTGGTAAATTCTCAATACACTTTCTCAAACGCTGTGGCCTACATGTTCTTTGAAATAGCTCAGCTCCTGCCCGGCACCACAGAGACAGAAATCAGATGACCGCAGGGCAGACCAGCTGGGGGCTGCTACATTCGGGAAGGCTGTGTCCTTGAGTAGCTGTGATGGTTAATTTCATGGGTCACACATCAACGTGTTCATAATAAAAGCAAGAGGGATGCTCATGACAATTTCAGTTTTCATTTCTGTAACTGATCACGTGGTCATAGCTACTGTTTATAATTACCTTCTCCCACTACCCGCTCTGTACTCCCTTTGCCATCTGCAAGCACCTCAGCTGGTTGTGATTCTTTACCTGGTGGGATGACCCAAACCTTCATTCCTGAAGGGTCTGAGTCATTAGTAGTCCTGCCTGGATTGGGTTCTTGTAGTTTTCCATGGACCTTAATCACAGGACATGGAAATACTAAGAGACTAATTTCATGGGCATGGAATAATCCAGGGCACGGAATACTAAGCCCTAAGGAATCTCCTATATTTCAGACACACTCTTCCTTACCTTCACGATGGAGGAGCAGTCCTATTTCTCCTTGGGAGTCAGGTTCAATCACCCCAACCAACACTATAACTCACTATAGCTCTGTACCTGTTGATTCAGAGGAAGGAGGAAGCCAGAGTGGCTGGGTGGCTGTCTTAACTTCCATTTCAGTGGAATCATTATTGTGTCTCCCACTGGAAGCCTTCCTCCTTCTGGAACTAAGACCTCTAAGCCAGCAGAGCATAAAATCACAGGAACGGACAGCAAAAACTTTGATGGTGGGTCACTAGGAGTGTAGCCTTCTCCCCACTCCCCTCCCACAAGCTTCTCTGCTTCCTTCAACATACAGCCCCATGTATTCTCTTTAAAGCCACTTTTGACCTCTCCAGCTGGAGTCAGTCACTACCTCTGTCCCCCTTGTTTTCCATTTTATTGAAATTATTTGTTTATTCATTCGAGGAGTTTATTGGGAGTCTCCCATGTGCCAAGCACCCTGGTCCTTCCCCACATGGGGTCCAGAGTCTAGGGAAGCCAAAGACACTGAAGACAACTTATCTGACCATGTGTTAGGAGCAATGATGGAAATGTACCAGGGGTACCACGGGCCCACTGAGGAAAGGCGTCTGTCATGGGGGGGGGCAGGGAAATAACAAAGGCTTTCTGGAGGAGCTGGGCCCTAAAATAAGGCTTAAAGAATGACTAGGAGTTATCCTCTTCAGTAGCTCATAATAGCAGTTATCCCGTGTGACAAAGGAGGCAGGGGGCAGGGAGCAAAGGCAGAGAGGTGGTGGGGTGGGGGATGGGTGCAAAAGGAAGGGTCAAAACACTTACCCAGGGCTTCCCTGGTGGCGCAGTGGTTGAGAGTCCGCCTGCCGATGATGCAGGGGACACGGGTTTGTGCCCCGGTCCGGGAGGATCCCACGTGCCGCGGAGCGGCTGGGCCCGTGAGCCATGGCCGCTGAGCCTGCGCATCCGGAGCCTGTGCTCCGCAACGGGAGAGGCCACAACAGTGAGAGGCCCGCGTACCACAAAAAACAAAACAAAACAAAAAAACACTTACCCACCAGGAAGATCAGAGGCCAATGCAAAGGGCTGAATGGTCAGTCTGGTGGTCGGGAGCATCTACTAAGGGACAAAGCTGGAGAGGCGGGTACCAGCCAGGGCGCCAAGGACTTTGTACTCCACGGTAAGTGGGCCGAAGGGAGCCATCTGAAAGCTTGGCTAAGTGACTTAGATGCATATTTTAGGCAAATCGCTCATACATCAGGGTGGCAAAGCGATGAAGGCGGATGAGACCAAATCAGACAGACTGGCTACGAGGAAATGGCAATCATCAATGAAAGAGGTATCAAGGACCTAAACTAGGGGAGCCTTGGATGGGATGCGGAAGTAGAGATGAGTATGATGAATGTTTCGAGGGTAAAATGGATAAGGCTCCATGTTTGATGGCAGTGTGGAGGCAAAGAAGAGGGAGACTCTCAGGTTTCTAAAGTGGCTCGAGTGTGGATGGTCTGTCGCCTTCAACCAGGACAGATCTGTACCTTATTCGCCTCTCCAACCTCAGAGGCCATTAGAATGTCTGAGACATAGCCAGTGCTTAAAATTATTTCCGAATGAATGAATGCATCAGTCAAGAATAGGGCCATAGTCTTACCTCAGTGTCCAACTCCAAGGGGACATCTACACAGAGTGCGAAGTGAATAGTGCCCTGGAATTGGACAGCTGGAGGCCCTGCCCGGAGACCCTTGGCTTGAGGATGGTCCCCTGTCACAATAGCCTGAGCTTCACAGGGGAAAGTGCCAAATGAGGACTCGCTACAGCAAGGAATGGGAGAAGCCAGATAACCATAAGTAGAGGTGACTTAGATCCTTGTCACTTTCAAGCTATTGACAGCTTATCAGGTCTATGTGAGCAGAATCCCAGGAGCTTGACCTAGAGAGAGAGGAAAGGATTTGGAGAATTTAGTCAGTGAAAGGGACTGAACGTGGACAGGATCCATGTTTACAAAGTCAAGAGGTGGTTCCCCCCTCTTCTTAGTATAAAGAGGTTATTGGAGGTCAACTAAATGGAAACTCTAGTTCCTGTAAAAGGGACCACATAAAATTGTTGAGAGGAGGAAAAATCAAAGACTACAATAGATTTTTTAAAGTGTTCAGTTGATGATGCCTGATAGAGTTACCGGAAGTTATTGGGTACTTGTACAGGATGGGAGAGTTGAGTGTTTTTACCCTCCATCCCTTCCCTTTTTGTCTTGGTTGAGGACTCCTCCATGGGCCTTATGGATTCCCACTGGGAGCCTTCTTAGCCAAGTGTCCTTGAGCAAGCTTTCCATCCCTCCTTCTTCAGATTCCTCCTGGTAGAACAGTCCCAGTAATACCAACCTTGGAGGACTTCTGTAGGGTCGAGTAAGATCCTACACATGGTATGTGCTCACTAAATGTCAGAGTTTATTCTTAGAGGCAGAATCCCAGCATTAACTTAGAACAGATCCACCTTTCTGAGTTTTCCCGCAAAAAAGCATGACCATGTTTTGTGAGAATCCAATGAGATAATGGAGCGCTTTGTATCCTGGGAAGAATTTTCTAAAGAATAAAATGGTGACTGTTGAGTGGGAATGAGGAAGGAAATTCAGGCCCCCAATCCTCCTGGAGACAGTGAGGATTTTCACTCAGAGAGTGCAAAGTTTTGTCTTTCATTCAAGACCTGTGATTCAGATCAGGGATCTGCACACTGGGTTCCTTGAGGGCTGGGCTTGGAATCTCCCTCCAGGACCACCCAGGAGTCCGAGCAGCCACAGGACGCCTGCAGCTTGTTGACTTAAGAATATGAACCATTGGAATGTACTACACCTGTCTGGACTGGCTACCTAGACTTTTAGTCCTTCAAGGTGTTTAATTTAATCTGCAGAGCTCTATACAGGGGACCCTCATTGCCTCTGAGGTTACTGCTGCTTTTGTAACATCAGGCTTGGAAGTTATAAAATTGCAAAGTGCGGGAAAAATACCAAGCCCCTTACATTGTTTTCACCACCTACCAAATCTATGGTCCTGAGCAGATCATTTCACTTCTCTAAGCCTCAGTTTCCTGGCCTATAATATGGGACTTCGAATACCTGTTTATCTCGCAAGGTTAGGAGGATCAAGAAAATATTTTGTGCAGTATAAACAATTATATAAAATAAATATATGAAAATTTTCTGTTCATTTCTGCTCTATTAGTTAGGTTAGGGGACACTACGCTCCAAGAATACAACAAAGAGTCATTTCTTGTTTAGTTAAATTTAAATGTGGATTGGGTGGCTCTGGAGGGCAACTTTCCTCCACGCAGTGATTCAGGGATCCAGGCTGCCTCCATCTTGAGATGCTAACACCTCAACATCTGGCTTCCTGTATTGTGGAAGAGGAAGAGATGGATGGTGACCCATCCAGGATGTTATCAAAGGTCATGCTTGGGGTGGTTGTACATCACTTCTGCCCACAGCCTATTGTCAGAAACCAATCATGTGGCCCCAATGTAACTGGAAGCGAGAGTGAGAAATTTAGGGGAACCCATGAACTAATTGGTGAGTACCACTATCTCTGCTACTTCTGCACTAATGACAATGAATGCACATGTTAAGAAAAAGGCAGGACAAAATACAAAGATCTTAGAATCAGGTGAGCCTGGATCCAAATCTAAGCTTTGTTGCTCACTAGCTGTACGAGCTAGTTTGCTCAACTTTTCAGAACCTCAGTTTCCTTACCAGCAAAGTGATTCAGATATATACATATATATTCTTTTTCAGATTCTTTTACATTATATGTTATTACAAGATATTGAATATAGTTCCCTGTGCTATACAGTATGTCCTTGTTGTGATATGTCTTTAGAATGTACTTTCACTCATTTGTTCTAAGCACTTTCTTCAAATGAGGACAAAGTGGGTACTAGAGTGTGCTACTGAGAATTACAGATTCAATATCTTGTGTCATGTGTAGGTAATAACCTACAATGGAAAATAATCTGATATATATGTATATATACACATATATACACACATATATATACCTATGTACAAAACTGAATCATTTTGCTGTACACCTGAAAGTAACCCAATATTGTAAATCAACTATACTTCAATTTTTAAAAAAATTATAGTAAGCTACAAGTAAGAGAAGCCTGAGAAACAGGAACATAAATAACTTAGAAGTCCACAAAGAAGGCTTTCCCAGCATTAGTCCTGTGGCCATACTCTCAGAGACCCAGGCCCTTTCTGTCTTCTCCCTCAGCCATTCTTATATTGTGCTGTCACTTCAGCATCACATTCTCACTCCAGGCAGGAAGAAGGAGTAGGACAAAGGGGGTCCCCACCACCCCTTCAAGGAGTGCCACTCAATGTTTCATTTGTTTCTCATTGGCCAAAGGAGTGTCACATGACAACTGCTCTCTGCGGGGAAGCTGAGAAATGTAGGTTTTTAGCTAGGCACGTGGTTCTGATAGTGAGGAAGAAAGGAGGAATGGCTATTGGATAGACACCTAGCAGTGTAGACCAGATGGTGTCTGTGACCAGCTGATTGACACAAGGGATAAAGGAGTGATAAAAAGTCTAAATCCTCACATCCATCATCTACATCCATAGTAATGCTGCTGCTACTGACCAGGGTCCTTGGACTCCTTAATCAATAGAAATTGATAAGAGGCCAGATGAGGAATTCAGGGAAGGTTTTTATTTTGTTTTGTTTTGTTTATAAATTTGTAAATTTATTTGTTTGTCTGTTTGTTTTTGGCTGTGTTGGGCCTCCATTGCTGCGCACGGGCTTTCTCTAGTTGCAGCAAGTGGGGGCTACTTTTGGTTGTGGTGTGCGGGCTTCTCTTGCTGCAGAGCATGGGCCCTAGGCATACAGGCTTCAGTAACTGTGGCACGTGGGCTCAGTAGTTGTGGCTTGTGGGCTCTAGAGCACGGGCTCAGTAGTTGTGGCACACAGGCTTAGTTGCTCTGCGGCATGTGGGATCTTCCCGGACCAGGGCTCGAACCCGTTTCCCCTGCATTGGCAGGTGGATTCTTAACCACTGCGCCACCAGGGAAGCCCCAGGCAAGGTTTTACTGGGGCTTGTGCTGCAGCACAAGGGAGTAAAAACAAGTAGCAAGTACCCTTGCTCGCTACCTTGGTGCGGGGGGAGCTGTTCCCTTAAATGAGGTGAGGGTAGGGGTGGATCAGTGGGTCGGGCCAGAGGGGTAGCTGAGGTGATCTGCCCACCCCTTTGGTGGTGCTGTGTGCAGGGACAATGCTCAGTACCCTACTTCTGCTCCAGGCACCTCAGAAGTGACAGCTGGGTTTTGGACTTTTTGTATCTTATTGTTCAAAATTTGCCCCACTTGCGCATGCCTGCATTAATTTTTAGTCCTTTATCTGTATTCTGTTGCTTGAGGAGATGTTTATCTAGGTTCAAGCACTGCAGTAAAGAGTCCCAGGTCCCAGCCTGTCTCACTGCCTTGCCTTCACTTACCCTCAGTGACACGCAAGAATAAACATCTAGGGTCAGCTGGGGGTCAGCTAAGAGGCTCTGCTAATCAGGCTGGGCTAACTCATGTGTCTGGGAGTGACTGTTGGCTGATCTAGACTGGCCTCAGCTGGGACAACTGGGATGATCTGACTCTGCTCCTCAGTGTCTCCTCCTCCAACAGGTTAGCTTGAGCATGTTTCCATGGCAATGAGAGGCACAAGAGAGCAAGAGGAAACATGCAAGGCCTCTTGGGATCCAGGTTTGGAGCCAAGGCACATCACTTCCACTTTATCCTGTTGGCCAAAACAAGTTCATGACAAAGCCCAGATGTAGCCTTGGAGGTCAATGCAAAGTTATATGGCAAAGGCATGGCTACAGGAAGGATGAAGAATTAGGATCATTTTGACAGTCTTCCCCATCCCCCTCCATGGGCCATGGGCCCTCAGACCTAGGGGTTAAAAGTGGAACTAAGTGGCTAAAAAGTATTCTCTAGGCAGTAGTGTTCATCACATTCACACTCATCCACAGGTCTGCTCATAGAAAAGTACATCCAAGCAGCACAATCACTTTATTTCCTAGAGCTCATTTGGGGAGTTAAATGTTTTTCCAGGAAGTAGAGAGAGAATGTCAGAATTTATGAGGGGTGGAAGAGCCAGGACGACAAAAGCGGCATCAGGGTGAGAAGGGGAAATACAAATCCTTTAGCTGCAGAAATGGCCCTTCACCTAAACTTGGAACTGATGGAAAACTAAAGCTGTTTCAGAGCTGCCTTTCTGCACAGAGCAGCTATTGTGCAGTGGGTGGTACAGATTTAGCTAACCCTACAAAATCCATTTCCCTGGACACATCCTGCAAGGTTTCTGTGGCCCCTGGTGGTAAAACACCAACATGGAGCTCATTCGTCAAAGAGCGCTGTCGTTTGGCTCCATTGCTCCTAGGGGCACACACTGGAGGAGAGAACTTCTCCTCGGAAGCCTTGGGCTTGTCTGCTCATGACCTTGTAAGTCTCAGCAAGGAGAGAGAAAAACATGGGAGAAATGAAACTGGCCAAAGGAAACGGCCAATTGTACAGACACGGTGCTTTCAGGAGAACGTGACAAGGACCTTCTTTACCCCCAGGGAGGAGGACAAGAATGTAGTCAGCGTAAGGCTTGCACTAGGATGAAGTGGACTGGGTTGCAAGAGGCCTGAGTTCTACTTTAGATAAGTGAGTACCCCTCTCTGGGTCTCAGTTTCCCCAAACAAGCAGATGAAGCAAGGCGGGACTGAGGTCCCTTCTAGCCCTTGGAGTCTGTGTTTGGGGAAAACCTGGAGGCCATCACTTCAAGGGATGTGTACGGTACCACGCATGTGTCCCCCCCAGAGGGGAGAAGATGGTAGGTAAGCTGGACATTGGCATGACTGGAGAAGAGTAAGAGGCCCCAGCCCAGGAGAGCAGACCCCTTACGGTAAGACCTCAGGAGGGCAGAAGGGGCTGTGTGGTGTGTCCCCCAGGTGGGGACATCAAAGAGAGGGGGCGGTTCAGAAAACAAACTTTGCTTTAGAACTCCAGAGGAACCGAGACGGAATTCTCTCTGCATACGTGTGGGCAGCATTCACAGCAGACAGCCTCAGCTCCCAGATCCAAAAGGGTGACCACATCCTACAGGGATAGCCAGATGGCGTTTCTGAACCAGATGTACAGTTCTAAGAGGAGAGCAGATTATTATATTTAGTAATTCAATGTCGGGGCTCAGAGCCCTTGAATGAATTAGATCTAAACATCCAGTCATTGACCAAACATGACCTGATCACCCACTATGTGCCAGTGACACACGGGGCATCTTGTTCCCTTTCTGCCTCCATGCCACGGATGATAAACGCCGTCACCTCTCAGCCACAGGTGGAGACCCCGGCCAGGGAGACACCGTGGAGCTGCAGATCAGTCTTGACCGGAAACACAACAGGACGGCCTCTGTTTCCCCAGCCTCCCTTCTAGACCGAATTTCCTGCCCTGAAATGCTGCCGACAGCCAGGCCAAGGAGCCAAAAAAAAAAAAAAAAAAACCCTTTTAAAATGAACGTACTAGGATATGGAGCTGGTGGGAGGAGGGGATGAAAAGAAGGCTCTTGGAAGAACTCCAGCTATTTTATTCCAACTTTTTCATTCCAGTTTGGAGATCTGGGACACATTGATTCACAACTTTATAGTTCTTATTCAGCATTGATTTATGGGTTGACCAATCTGGGCCTAATCTGTTGGAGAAGGATTGGTTTTTCGGTCCAATAATGTTATATTTATGAGCCCATGAAGTGCACCGGGGCTGCAGCCCAGCCTGGAGTCAATAGAACAGAACTTCTAAGATCTCAGAGAGGGGTGTTCACAGACCATTTTCTGCTCCCAGATCATGCTTAAAGCTCCCCTGTACATTAAAGGCTTCTGGTGTCATCTCATATTTGAACTCCAAACTGCCTGCCCGTAAATCTGTAATGACCGTGAACGGCTCCGACAGTTGGGAACGTTCCTGGTTCCGTTTGCCTGTCACTCTCCTCCCCCGCGCCAACCCCGCCCCCCAGGTCTCTCTCTGATTGTGGAAGTTACTAGCCCGAGCCTGGAGCTGCAGACACCGCTGGGTGCTGGCTGGAGACCTCGCAGCTGCGCGGGCCAGGGCAGGATTTGAATGTGCGCCCGGCCGAGGCCATGCAGAGTTCAACGGGTTATCGTGTGCTTCCGGTTCGACTTGTGGTTATTCTGCTTCAGTAACTATAAAGAAATGAGTGGCCTGGAGAGACAGGAACTCGTGGAGAAGCCTGCCTGCCGTGGTGAAGAGGAAATACAGCTATTCAGAGAGCATGCATTTCTGTGTTCCTCTTTGATGGGAAAGACATTTTTTCCTTGTCACCCTCTGGGCAGTTTTCTGTTCTCAGCCACCACCCGTGGGTCATTCCCAGCCTGGTCATTCTGAGGATGGCTCCGGCAGCAACCCCACAGTGGGTACCAGTAGTCAAAGTCCATGGGCAGCCTTGACCCCCTAATTCACCGTTGGAAGTCTCCAGACAAGGAGGTCATTGCATGGTTTGCCCTTAGAAGAGAAAAATCTAGCAACAGCAAGACACCACTCAGAGAAGGCACCAGCCTCTGAGGGATGAAGAGAGAAGCTGCAAATTCTAAATTTCAGAGTCCAAGCCCTATGAAGATGACCAGATCGACCTATAAAGGGAGTTTTTAGCATCCTGGGAAGATGGTGTACCATCCCTGGATGAGCAGTTAAATGGATTGCCCAGACCAGGAATCAGCAAACTTTTTTTTCTGCACACAGTCAGATAGTAAATATTCTTGGCTTTGTCAGTCACATACGGTCTCTGTCACATATTCTTCTTCTTTTTGCAGGATTTGAAAATGTAAAAATCATTCTCAGTTCCCAAGCTAAACAAGAACAGGTTATGGGCCAGGGTTGCCTGACCCCTGGTTTAGAAAACTAAAAAATGTTGTTTTCATTTAAAAATGCTAACGCGGGGCTTCCCTGGTAGCGCAGTGGTTGAGAGTCCGCCTGCCGATGCAGGGGACGCGGATTCGTGCCCCGGTCCAGGAAGATCCCACATGCCGCAGAGTGGCTGCGTCTGTGAGCCATGGCCGCTGAGCCTGTGCGTCCGGAGCCTGTGCTCCGCAACGGGAGAGGCCACAACAGTGAGAGGCCCGCGTACCGCAAAAAAAAAAAAAAAAAAAAAAAGCTAATGCATCCTCTGTGTGTGTACACGTGTGTGCTGAGTGTAGGTGTGCCCACTCTGTGCTGGAGGAGGTGGACTGACAGCTCATCCAGCAAATGGAAAGGTTCACTCTGGGGAGCCCGGAAGAGTGGCAGTTGAAAGAATATAGGACTCACGAGACATCTGTTCTGCCTGCCACCCCTGAGCAAGTCACTCGACCTTTGTGATGCTTCCTGTACCATCTGCACAGTGACAGGCCAGGTGCCGTCTGAGCTCCCTCCCAAGTGCGACAGTCCATTTGGCCATCTCAAATGCTTCTGGGAACCAAGTGGGATGCAAGAGAAAGGAATGGATAAAATCTGTTAGATCCGTTCACTCCAGCACAAAGCCCAGCTAACTTTGAGGTGACTTAAGGAGACCATCCCCCATCGGAACACCCCGCTTTGGGAGCAGAGCCCCCTGGCACGAGCCCTGCCCGGGGAGACCCTGAAGGAATGCTCTGTCCGGGAGTGCCAGCCTTCCCTGCCATGCTCACCACGGAAAAGAGCCACGCGGCCCGCGCACCACGCCAAGAATCCAGGCTGCTGAATGAGCCATGCCATTGTGGGCAGACACCGAGGCTCCCAGAAAACAAGCAAAGGCGAGGCCTGGAAGCTGCAGCGGAGGCAGGTCGTCATGACCTTCCCTCCCGGGCCAGCACCAGACTGGCCGGCCAACAGGTCTTCATCTCCATCCAGGCGGCCCGGGCGGCCCTCGGGATGCAGGAGGTGGCACCCACGGCTGCCAGACTGGATGCCCGGGGACTGCTCCCTCCGTCAACATTTCTGAGCACCAGCTCCGTGCCTCAATGCTGCCAGGCCCCGTGGGGATGGAGAAAACGGGGGGAAATGCCTGCTCCAGAAGAGATGGCTGGGCCAGAGTCAGTGCCCTCCGGAGAGCACGAGGGCAAGAGACACAACCCTTGGCGCATTTTGGAAGAAGCAGCTGGAGCAGAGAGCCTTGGGTGATGCCGCTGGTGGCCCCTCATCAGAAGCTTTGCACGGTCGTTTTATGGAAATGGTTTGAGCTGCCGGTACCCCCCAGCCAGCCTCATCCATGAAAGCCAAGGTTAGAGTCAGCCTGTTTGCTGCCTGCTGGGGCCCTCGCTCTATAGGAGGCTTAGCAAATGCCCCCTGGGACTTGGGATTCTGGTGCAGGTGCCACAGTGACCTGCAGAAATCCTTGCATTTTTCTGGCTCTCTACACAGCGTTGGTTGTTGGAAGCCAGGTGGCCCGAGGGGGTAAGGAATGAAGGGAAAAAAATACAGTTACGGCCAAGTCCCCTTGTATGCGTAACGTGGCTAATGACATCGACCTTAAAGGACCCGAAGGTTATCAGTATTTCAGAGCCACCGAGGGGGCACAACCTTCCTGGCCTGTCCTCATCCACTCTTTCCTGTGCCTTGTCTCATCCTCCAGTATCTCCTCTGCCTCTCCAGGCCCAGTACGCATGACATCATTGGTACTGTGGCCCGGAGGGTGGGCGGTCCCCTGTTTATTGTTCCGGTTTGCTGACATTTTCTGATTCTTCAGGGACCTGTTACTTCCAGAGAGCAATTCTGCTGTCACCCTGGGGAAGAATCATCAGCCAAAGACAGTTCAACAGTCCTGGGTCCTTGACCTACTTCTGAAAAGAGAACGTCCAGTTTAAGAGGCAGCCCCAGGTGGCGGCACAGCCAGGGCCTTGGAGACAGACAGATCAGGCTCTGTCGGTTACCAGCTATGCGGCCATGAGCAAGTCACATGACCCCCTTTCGCCTCAGTTTCCTGATCAATGAAATGGGCCTTATAGGCGCTAGCTCCCAACTTTGCTTACAGGGATGCTGTGAGAGTTAAACCCAGTCCTGTACATAGCACACAGCACAGGGCCCGACACCTCATAGAGGCCCGATCAGTGTTAGCGCGGACGTCCTTTAGATAAAGGAAGATGACCAAGGGCAAGTCCAGGGTTGGCTTCCTGCTCCCAGAGCGGCAGCACACACCAGTTAGCCTACGATTGTCCAGAGCCTAACAGCCCACCAGGAAGGCTCAGAAACCCAGCCCGTGTGCACCTGGCAGCGAGGCCATCCCCTGGGGACAGTATCTCATTGCCACACTCTGGACTGTTGAGTGGCATCAGATGAGAGAGCCAGGGTGCCTTCTGTGAGGCCTTGGCTGGGCCCATAGGGTCAAGCAAGCGCTCAGCTGCTGGCACAGGCACTGCCCACGTGGTCTCCCTGGTACCTGCTCTTAGGTGCTCCCATGGCCGATCCGTTCCGCTCGCGGATGGAGAGCTGCTGTCTACAGATGCACCACTACTTTGACGCGAGTTCCTGCTGGGACTGTCACCTGCTTATTTGTTGTCAGCTGCATTCCTGCTCTTCTTTGCTTTGTCCTGTGTCATAAGGGCTGAAGCCCCACAAACTGCACCTCCCAGACTCCCTCCAATGAGCCCCCAGCTAGGTTCTGGGAAGAGAAGGCGCTGACAGGGAAGGCGGGAGGCGGGGAGAAGCAACTCTCTCCCTTCCTCCCCCGTGGCCCCCAGTGGCGGGTGTCAGGCAGTAGCGACAGCACTAGTGACAGCCGAGGATGACGGTGGCAGGGGCTGCAGCCTGGCAGGGTCGCTCCTGGGTTCCTGCTGAAGCAGCTCAGCTCTACCGCCTGGACCTTGGCATCACACTGGTCCTGAGTCCCCTTGGCATCTCCAGCCCAGGGCTGGTAGCGCTTTCCTGCAGTCACTCCTCTTGGGGTACCCACCTTCCCCTCCACACTCCTCCAGCCTTCCAACACCCTTGCTCCCAGTTCCTGAATGAGTCCCCTCTGTGTGCAGAACCCAGATGGCCTCTGTTTCCTGACCAGACCCAGACTAACTCACTGTTCAAGTGACCATCCAAGAGTCACATCTTCAGGGTGGTAGCACACCTCTGTCTGGCCCCCCACGCGCCGACTTTAAAGTTCAACCTTCAGAAGGCAGACTTGTTTCCTTTTCCCCCTTTTTCCAGTGTCCTGGATGGAACCAGCCCAAGGTCCCCATGTTCCTCCTGCCGTCCACTCATTTCCCCTTTTGGAACCTTGATGAAGACACAGCAACAGCCTAAAGCAAGAAGTAAGTCAGAAAGAGAAAGACAAATACCGGATGCGAACACATATATATGGAATTTAAGAAAAAAAAATGTCATGAAGAACCTAGGGGTAAGACAGAAATAAAGACACAGACCTACTAGAGAACGGACTTGAGGATATGGGGAGGGGGAAGGGTTAGCTGTGACAGGGCGAGAGAGAGGCATGGACATATATACACTACCAAACATAAGGTAGATAGCTAGTGGGAAGCAGCCGCATAGCACAGGGAGATCAGCTCGATGCTTTGTGACCACCTGGAGGGGTGGGATAGGGAGGGTGGGAGGGAGGGAGACGCAAGAGGAAAGAGATATGGGAACATATGTATATGTATAACTGATTCACTTTGTTATAAAGCAGAAACTAACACACCATTGTAAAGCAATTATACTCCAATAAAGATGTTAAATAATAATAATAATAACATCTAAAAAAAGAAAAAGAAGTAGGAACGTATGCCTTTGACTCCACAATTACACCTCCAGGAATTTACATGAACAACATAGTCACAGAAGAGACAAAACATGTATCCCCAGACACGGTCATTACAGGACTGCTTACGATTGTGAAAAATCTGGAAGCACAAATAGAAAATGGGCTAAGTAAATCTTGCTTCGTATATAACGTCTACTTTTTTAAATAGAAAGATTTTCATCATCTATTATCAAGTTAACAAACAAAACAGGCTACAGAGCAGCAGACACACTGTCCATCTGTAGAATTGGACACACATGTATGTGTTTCTATTGAAACACAGATGTTTCATATAGTAGTTGCCAGAATACTGACAGCGGTTATCTCTTGGGGGTGGAATTTGGGGTGAGTTTTATATTCTTCTTTGTTCTCCTCTGTGTTGTCTGAATTGTTACAACAATTGACAGGTCCCTTTTACAAAACACTTTGTTTTTTAAAAGGCAGTGTGCTGGGAAGACAGCAGTGAACAAAACAGACAAAAATTTCTTCCCTCACGGGAAGCTGACATTCTAAGAACAAAAAATAAAGTAAGACATATATCTGGGTAAGGTGGATATTGGTGCGAGGCAAAAAAGGAGAAAAAGAAATGTATCTAGGGAGAGGAGGCTGATGGTTAGGGAGCGGATTACAACTCTTAAAAGGATAGTGATGCTTGAGCCAAGACCTGAAGGAGGTGAGGGAGCAAGCCATGTGATATATCTGGGAAAGAGTGGTCCAGGCTGAAGAAATAGGCAGTGCAAAGGCCCTGAGGTAGGAGTGTGCCTGGTACACGGGAGAAGCAGCAAGGAGGCGTGGGTGACCAGAGTGCAGGAGAGTCATAAGAGATGAGGTCAGGCAGGTAACAGGAGACCAGATTATGTAAAACTTTGGCTCTTACTCTGAGTGAGATGAAAGCCACTGAGAGTCTTGTGCAGAAGAATAATCTAGTCAGAAATATTTTTAAAAGACCACCCTGGCTGCTCTGTGAGAATGGAGAGGGAGCAGGGAGCCCATTTAGGAGCCAATTGCAATAACTCAGGTGAGAAAGGATAGAGTGGTTTGGACCAGGTAATAACAATGGAGGTGGTGAGAAGTGGCTGGATCATGGAACTCTCTAGAAGGTAGAACCAATGTGATGTGCTTTTGGATTGGATATAGGCATGAGAGACAGGGAAGAGTTAAGAATTACTTCAAAGTTAGAGTGAAAGAGTCCTTAAATCACTGCCCCACCGAGTGGACAATCCCTTCTGCTGAAGCACCCATCCAGTCTCTGCTTGGTGCCCTCCTAAAACAGGCCCCTCACTACCTCACACAGTTGAGTCCGGTAACTGCTGGTAAATCCTTCCTTGGCTGAAGCCTGCGATCCTCCGCCATAGGTCTTATGCTTGCCTTCAGCTTGCCACCTTGAACCATCGTGTGCTTGTCTCATGATATGCCCACCCGAACGACACCCTACGCCTTGGGAAAAACAGGTATCAGGACAGGTACCGGAGGGAAGTTTCAATCGAGAATCTACAAAACTAGGGAATTCCCTGGTGGTCCAGTGGTTAGGACTCCACCCTTTCACTGCCAAGGGCCTTGTTTCAATCCCTGGTTGGGGAATTAAGATCGTTCAAGCCACGCGGAAAAAAAAAAAAAAAAAAAAAAAAAAATCTACAAAACTAGATTTCCTTTTTTGTGTCCAGCACCTTCCAACTGATATTTTGTTTGAACTCAATTCCATCCCACCCCAGAAACTGTCAAATTTACCCTGGCTGTACCTTCTGCAAGATGAAGGCCATCCTGACCTTCTAACCTCCTTCAGCCTCAGCTTCAAAAACCCTAAAGCAGGCCCAGTCTCTGAGGCCCCACTCATCCAGGACGGGAGCTCAGACTTTCCTCTGGTCTGCCCAGATGGAATCAGTGTTATGTCGGTTCCTTCCTCTGATAGCCTCGATCTCAATCTCATACATAGAAGTATAAATATATAAATAGATATGGGGATTCTGATCAAATGATTCAGTCCCTATATCTAAATTCAGGATTCATATGCCAGCCCCTCTTGTTTCCTGAAAGATTCAGTTTTTTGTTGCTGTTTTTAATCTCACACAAAAGAAGTCAGTTAAAATTAAAACAGAAGACTGTTCAAATGAGTAAAAACCAGAAGCTGATGCCCTCAGGTGTGGCACTGGCATTCCAGTTTAGCTGTTTCTTCCGCTAAAGAGCAGAACAAAGCCTGGTCCCTTTGGGCCATAGATTCTCTTCCTGAAAAAGCAAAGGGGTTAGTCCCTCAGAGCCGGAAGGCAACTCAGACCTGAGTGTGTGATTCTCACTCCACCTGGCGCCTCCTGACTTAGGACCCAGGAGAGAGGAAGTAAAAATGCCCGCTGACCATAAAAAGGCATTTGGACTGCACTTCCGGGAGTGCAAAGCCGCCATCGCGTCCATGTCTGATTCTGATAGGCAGATGCCATCATTCCCGTTTGACACAGATCAGGAGACCGAGGCTCAGAGGGATTAAATAACTCTGCCAAAGACAAACCTCAAGGAGCCTGGCCTCCTGTGACTGCCATTCTCACCACTCCCTGCTGCTTCAAACTGTTTACATGCTGGGATTAATAATCCCTCTCCTTGTGGGACACTGAGCTGGGAACCCCTGGAGGGCAGGGCCTTTATTCTATTCATCTTTGTGTCCCCCAGGGCATCAGCATTGTAGGTATCCAATAAATGCTTGCTGGAATTGCTTTGAACTCCACTGAAGCTTTTTTAGAAGTGGGTGGTTAGACTTAATACACCCTGGCTTTAAAAAGAAAAGTCCCCCACACAGCTGCTTTGAAAGTTTAAAGGTTGAGGAAGCCAGGTCTCTGCAGGGGCAAAGGCAAACAGCAGTTTCTGGGGAACAGTGGCAACGCAACCAGCAGGAATCCCAGAGCAGACGACCCCTACTCACTACTGCGCAAAATGTGTCTTGGGCAAGTGGCATCAGCATCCCCTGGCGCTGATTTGAAATGCAGAGTCCCAGGCCCACCCCGGAGCCGCCGAAGCAGAACCTGCATCATAAGCTCTCCGTGCCAAAGTCTGAGAAGCTCTGGGGGGGTGGCAGAAACTGCAGAAACCAGGCAGCTCACCAGCTGTGCGCCCTGCAAATGCTCGGGGTGGGGTTTTACTCTGTGCAATGTGGTTTCCAACGCTTGGTTTGTTTCTGGAAAAAGAGCAGTAGGTTTGCTTCTGGCAAATGAGCACACTTGATTAAAATTCTAATTCAATCAGGAAGGCGAGAGAAGGGCCCTCTTCCTTATGGGAAGTCAGATCCTGGAGGGCATAGGTTCCTCCAGATTTCTGAAATTCCATCTAGGTCTCCACCAGGGGACACTGGCAAAGTCTGGAGACGTGTTTGTCACAACTGGGAAGGATGGTGTTACCGGCATCTAGGAGGAAAGGCCAGGGGTGCTGGCTTCCACCCCGTTGGCCAGTGAATCGGTTTCTGCTCCAATCCAGAGAAAAAGGGTGGATTTACCAAATTTAGGGAGGTCTGGGAGCTTTCGAAAAGAACCATGCCAACCTTCAAAAGCTTATCTTTCACAAGCACGAGAAAAGTTGAAATAAGACTCAAGGAGTAAAGGAAGGCTGGGATAGGTAACTGAGAACAGAAAGAGCAGGGGAAGGAAGAAATGTGGCACCGAAAGGCCAACACCCAGAAAGTACATATAAAAATCTTGTTTATTACACAAAATACTTTCTTATTCGTAAGAAAGACTTAAATACTCCCCTTCTCCAAATACATCAGGTTTTTCTCACTTCTCTGTTTTCCAAACCTCTTGAAATGTGGTTATAATGGGAAAAAATAAACTTCTTTTCCCAAAACTATTTTTTAAAGAAATGTGTAAAAGTCACCAGAGATCAGATACCACATCAACAACTCAAGAAAGGAACACCGGAGCTGCCCTTGAACGACTGATTTTGTAACATGCTTCACACTTGCCTTCCCTCCTCCACAGGACTCAGAAGTCACCAATGTAGGTCGGGAAAGGATGGTTCCCTGAGCATCTTGCCCAGGGTCCCACCGCAATCTTCGGGCACTTGTCCTGCCAGGAGCTCAAGGCCTTCTCCAAAACAAGAGAAGGACACCTGAAGGGCCAGGGGAGCTCCCAGGAGTGGGGCAGGCGGGAGAGAGCTGAGCACGAGCCTGGCACGGCAGAGAGTGTGAAAAGCACCATCATTTCAGATTGAAATGCGAGGGGAGGTCCATTCCTTCCCATAAGTAGGTTGAGCAGAGCAATTCCGTCCTCTGCTGGGTTTGCCAGGCTCAGGGGTGACACAGGCAGGGATGCCTGGTGCATTCAGGATCCCTTTACTGCGCGGCTCGGATACACAGTCCGGGGGCAGCTCCATCAGTTGCCATCCCGGGCATCCGGCTGCGGCTGCGGCTGCGGCCCCAGGGACGAGGCCAGTTTCGTGAGGGCCCTCGCTATGACGTCCAGGTGGCCATTCATCGTCCTTAACTCCACCAGGATGTCCCCGACGCTGGCTTCCAAGGTCGCGGCGGCGGCGGCGGCGGCGGGCCGGGCGCAGGGCGGCGGGGAAGCGCCCGGGTCCTCCGCGCCCTCCTCCCTGCCTGCTGCGCCCGGGCGCGGGGCGCAGGTAGCCGGCCGATCACGCTCATCCCCGCGGACGCCGGGAGGGGTGGTCGAGGGGCAGCCGGGCAGCCAGTCGACGAGGCGCGGAGCTCCCTCCGGGGAGGAGGCGACCACCGAGTAGAGGCCGGCGCGCCGGGGGGCGCCCGAGCCCGAGGCGGGAGGCGCAGGGGCGGCGGGGAGCGGCGGCAGCAGCGGGGGCAGCACCGAGGGCCCCGGGGAGAACGCCTGGGGCTCGCAGGACGACGAGGGAGAAGGAAGCGCGGTGGTGGAGGGGCCTGGGTCCTCGGAGGAGAGGAACAAGGTGGTCGAAGACTGGGAGTCCAAGGTGCTGGGCTCTGAATCTGTCAAGGAGGAAACGAGAAAGGGTCACTCGGGCATTTATTGAGCGCCAGTTGTATGTCCGGCTCCATGCTAGGTATAAAGGAACTGAGTTAGAAGGTGGAAACTTATTTCCTACCCCTAGATCCGATAAGGAAGAGCGGGTCTCAGGAGCACGGGAATCCCTAGGCAGGGGAGACCATGGAGTCCAGCAAGGCATCCTGGTGGGTAAGGCTCTCTCCTGAGGTCTAGAGAGGGGCACTGCTGGGAAGACAGCGAGGGAGTTCCAGGCAGGGGCGGAAGTTGCAGCCTGTTCGCAGGCAGTCTTGCCAAGGACAGTAGGTCAAGGCTGTGAAAGGAGGACCCCTCCACCCCTCTCAGAAGCAGAAGTGTGTTAAGCAGAGGGCTCCCTCCACTGTCCCAGCAAAGCCAAGCTCTCAGGAGGAAGTTGAAAGAGTTTGGGGCCAGGAGCCAGATCTCAGCGCTCTGCCAGAAAAGGCCATGGAACCTCGGGCCAGACCCTTCCCCCCTTGAGGACTTGGTTTCCTATCCCAGTGACCCCTGGGTCCCAACCAGGACTGATCAACCTGCCTTCAAAAGTCTTCAGCTTGGGGCTTCCCTGGTGGCGCAGTGGTTGAGAGTCCGCCTGCCGATGCAGGGGACGCGGGTTCGTGCCCCGGTCCGGGAAGATCCCACATACCGCGGAGCGGCTGGGCCCGCGAGCCATGGCCACTGGGCCTGCGCGTCCGGAGCCTGTGCTCCGCAGCGGGAGAGGCCACAACAGTGAGAGGCCCGCGTACCGCAAAAAAAAAAAAAGTCTTCAGCTTGAAGCACGGGTCTAAGTTCACAGGGGGCTGCACTCAAAGACTCTATAAGCCTCCTGCTGTGAGTTCTCCCCTAATCCCCTGAGTCCCCACGTAGAAAGTGGGCAGCAGCTCTTTGCAACTGGGTATGGCAGCAAGGTTTACCAACCTCAGATCAAAGGATTCACCTCAATGCCAATGACCTCAGCTGTTTCGGCCGCCCTGTTCCCGCCTTTGGGTAGATGGCTCGTGCTCACCCTGGAAGCGGTTCTGAGTCTTACTGGAGCCCAGTCTCCGAAGGTTTGCTCCCAGTTCCAGCTGGAGTGTCTACTCTTGGCTCTCCTCACTGGCAGTTTGGGTGCCCACCTTTGTGCCCTGCCCTTGAGGGGTTCCAAGCCTTTCAAAGGCAGAGCTTGCTCTATTACCTCGGCCTGTTATCTTGGGGAGGTGTGGGTGGGAGAATGACATGATGACAGAGCCGCTGAGTAAACACGTTCCCCGTTGCCTGTGAACGTGTGTGCTCTCGCTGCCCCTCATGGGTGAGCTGTTCCGTCATTTGGGAGTTGAGTCTTGCGGAGACTCAGAGCAATCATCTGGCGAGAGTTTGTTCCCTCATCCTGACTTCAACTCAACCACATTCTCACAGTACTCACAGGTCCCAGATGTTCCAATGTCCAGTCGGTATGGTTGTGAATTTGGTCTGATGGGAGCAGAGAAGCAATGGCTCTTCGGGGACCGCAGTTGAGGAGAGCCACCCGTGTGCCCGAAAACTCCTCTGATGGAGATCGCATGGGCACTTTCTGCTATTGGCTTTCACAGAACTGCCTCTCTTCCACCAGAACTTCAGTTCCTCCGGTTTCTGTGAGGCTCTTCTTTTGTTAACCACGCATCTCTGACACTTCTGGGCACATCACCCTCGTGAGTTGAAAAGAATCAAAGAGAAATCCTACAAACTGTTGGCTCTGCTTTTGCTTGAGCACGATGTTAATAAGCTTCACACACAGCAGACAAGAGGCTGTTATATATAATCGAATAGAAGTCTAACAAGGAAAATGAGATAGAGGCAGGTACCCAAAATGTTCTAGCGCAGTGAATTTCCATGTGCAGTCCGTTCCCCTGGGACATTGTTAAAGGGCAGGTTGTGATTTGGCAGGTCAGGACTGGGGCCAGAGACTCGGCATTTCTAGCCAGCTCCCAGGTCATGTGGGTGCTGCTGGTCTGGGGACCACACCTTGCAGAGCAAAGGTGTAGACCAAATATACAAGGTTGGCAATAAAGCTTAGGGTTCACAATCATAGAAACTAGAGTAACCGGGGGTAGAGGAGCGACCTAGAAGCCTCATATGATCATGAAGATAGTAATAGTAATGATTTGATGACCTCGCCTAGCCATCAGAGGAATAAGAGAGGTGGCCTATTCTACTGTTAGTTTGATGGTTTTCCAGCAAAGCCTTGAACAAGTGAGCACTGGCTTAGGGAGGAGTGAAGGGTTCTTAAAGAGGAAAGCCCTTCACTGCTGTTTAAGCTAAAACTTCAAAGATTTCTGCAGTGACCATGCATGAACATGCCTTGCCTTGTCACTGACCTTTAGCAGAAAGTGACTGCTTCTTTCCATGCCTGTAAGTCAAGGTCTTCTGAGTACTTTCTGTTCAATCCTATTGCTGAGTCAGGCTGAATCATTGCTCGGCTGGTAACTATGTACCTTGAACGGCTGACCTTTTCTATCTTTTTTACACCCACTTGGCATTCCCTATCACCACCACTTAAACCCACCTGCCTGGGCCTAGGCTTTCCCTGGGGGACGCCTGTGGAAGAGGTGAAGTGTGCAGCTGGCTACAGGAACCTGCAATTCGTTTGCAAATAAACCCTTCAGATCATCCCCTAAAACCTGCCCCTCTTGCTACCTTCCCCTTCTCAGTAAGTGACCTTCCCTTTGTTTAGCCAAACACCCAGGACAAACCCTTGACCCATCTCTTTCCCTTACTCCCCACATCCAATCTGCCAGCAGTGGTTATAGCCTCTGCCTTCAAAGTATATCCAGCATCTGATCAATTCTCACTGGCTCAGGCAGTGGTCCAGCTACTGGTGGCTGAGCTGAGACCAGAAAACGGGGCTCCTGAGTTCTAGGCCAGTGCTTCCTCTGCCACACCCAAAAGCTTACTGGATTTGAATGAATCATTTAGAACTCTCCCCTGACTCTATTGTGTCTCCCCAGCCCTCCTGGCCACCCTCCACCATTTGCCCAGGAAAATTGTTTGCTGAGTCATAGCCTCTTTTTTATATAAGATAATTTATTACATTACATTTACATTTATTCATTAAGTCATTCAATAAATATTTATTGAGCACCTACAATATGCCCAGCAGAATGCTCCACAGTGTACAGAGCCAGACCTAAATCCTGACCTCACTGTGGAGACAGAAATTAATCAAATAATTGCATAAACAAATGTGTAATTGCAACAGTGCTATAAGCATCTAAAAGAAAAGGGAAGGTTTGACCTAATCAAGGAAGATTCCCTGAGGAAATGCTGTTGGAGTGGAGTAAGGATGAGTAGTTAAGTAGGAAGAGGGGAGAATGTTGATGCATAAGCAAGGGCCTGAGGCAGAAGGGAGTGCTGCAAATATGTGGGACTTCCAGAGAAAGCCAGTTTGCTGGGAGTGGAGAGAGCCAGGGGAAGGAAGTGTGAGGTGAGATGAAGCTCAAAAAGGAGAGCAGGGGCCAGGGGATGGAGTGTGTGATAAACACTGCCAGTATTGCTCAATATCCATTTTCTTCCTCTTTTTCAGCTGGTCCATGACCACTTAGAATAAAGATTACATTTTCTAACCTCTCTTCCAACTAGCTCTAGGCTTGTCACTAAATTCTGGGCAGAAAAATGTCAGTAGAAGTGCTATGTACAATTCTTTGTTCCTGTGCCTGGGTTTTGGTTGCGATGGCAGGTGCTCAAGCAGCCTATTTGGACCATGAGGTAGAAACCACATGCTAAGGATTATAGAGCAGAGAACTGAGTCCCTGTGAATTTTGAAGAACTACTATACAAATTCTAGCTGGCTCAACTGTAGCCTTTTTGTATGAGAAAATCAAATCTTATCTATTCAAACTCCTGTTAAGTTGGGTTTTCTGTCACTCACAGCCAAACCAAATCCTGATAAACATGGCTTTGCTGAATTTATTAAGGGGTTTTGTCATTATTCTATGAACGATGGAAAGCTTTGAAAAAGTTTTAAACATAAGTGTGTGTGTGTGTGTGTGTGTGTGTGTGTGTGTGTGTGTGTGTGATATGATCAGTTTTGTATTTTGAAAAGTTCACCTGGCTGCATTGGGCAAGAAGTGGACAGAATAGAAGCCAGGGACACAAGTTAGGAGGTTGCCATTGCAGGTGAGAAATTACAAAATGACAGTGGCTTTTGCTAGGGTGGTAGCTAGAGATGCAGAGAAGTAGACAGCTTCTAGAGACAGCTGGGACCCAGAAACATTAGGATTCACTATCAGCAGGGATGCAGGAGGTGGGGGAAAAGGCATCAGAGAAATGGGTGCACTCCTGGCTGCTGCTTCAGTGCAAGGTTCCAGAAATTCTGGCCGCAGAAGGGGAACTTTCCCTTTCTTATGCTCTGGAGTCTGGGTGGCCCCTTCCCAGCCCACACCCAGCCATGCAGCATAGCTCAGCTCTGACACACCTCAGCAGAGGCAGCCCGTGGGAACATTTTCCCAGGAGCCTGGAGGGAGGAGAAACAGGGTAGCTTTGGGCAGGGAACCAGAGAAGCAGAAGTCTGTGGGAAAAGGATGAAACCTGTCTGGGGGAGAAGCATCATCTCTCAGCAGTGCAGCCAGGCCCTGGCCTTTGATGGTTCAGACGTGGCTGGGCCACTGCCTGCTTCTTTCAGAACCCCCGGCACACAAAAGGGAGGGTGAGTGTCGGATGAACTAAATCCAATAATATTCACTCCTTTTATTTTCCAGAAACGTCATGAGACACACAGGGCAATCTTCTGGTTTTAAGACCTGGTGAGTCACGCCTACAAATACCTCTGACTCAATGTGATCCCAAGCCCTCACCAGGCATCTCCCAGGAACGTGGCTCAGCAGGAGAGCCGGAGCAGAACAGCCTGGCAGGGGAGAGAAGGGCTGGTGTCTCTGGAAGGGGTGAAAAGGGCCGGCTGCAGTACAGACCATGGGATTCCTGACTTGACACTGACTGCTCCCAGTAACAGCCAACATTGACCGAGTGCTATCCCCAAGCCACATGCTAAATTCTCTCTTCTAATCTTCATGGAAGACCATGGTGTGGATTCTGTTTGTAATCCCATTTTCTTGTGTAGGAAACTGAGGCTCTGTTATGTTAAGTACCCTGCTCACTGTCACAGAGCCAGGATATGAATCCAGGCAGCTAATGCCAAAGGCTATCGTGTGTGAAGGAGGGCACATGCTTTACGGAGTTTGCAGGGATGAGACAAGGGCTGAGAAGGAGAGCTAACATTTGTGGAGGATCTGCTACACTCTAGGCTGATGATTTGTCACCCTGACTGCATATTAAAATCACTTGGGGAACTTTATAAACACTACTGTTGCCCCAGCCAATTAAATCACTGTCTCTGGGGAGGGTGCCCGGGCATCTTATATTTCAAAAGCACCCATTTTATAAGATAACACTGATACACAGCTAGGGTTATTCGACAAAAGCAACTTTCATACGTTTTCTTATTTAATCCCAACAGTGGCCTTCTTCCCATTTTCAAATGGAGAAACTGAGGCTCACAGAATTTGGATAGCTTAGACAAAGCCCACAGCCACCGAGACCTGATCGGTACCTGGCTGACCCCCATGCCATTCATGGCGATTCCATTCTCTCTCATATCTGGGCCTCCTCCATTCTGAAAGCGTGTGAACTTTCTTAATGTAAATTTCTTTTGCAATTTGCGTCTTTTTTGTTCAAGGGTGAGTACTGTTCAGGCCAGCTGTTGGAGAGTAGCAGTGCAGTCTATAGCTACTGAGTAGAATGGGCTGGCCCAGGGGCCTCTGAAACCATGGCTACGGCTTCATCCAGGCTCTGCTACAGCCAATGGACCAGGACATCTGAAGAGATGCCCAGTAGCCCTGGCCAGGATGTGCCTGCGGACTCTCCCAGAACATCGCCCATTCACTGGAGTCCCTGCCTCTGAGGAGCCACTCTCTGAAGATCAGAAGGCCCAGCCCTGGGGAAATCCTTAGTCTCTGTTTCCAGAAGCATTAGTGACTTCCCAAGGATGACATGGGAAAAGTCATCACCCTTTTACTTCCGTGTGAATTAGCCGAGCCTCTAATTTCCTAGTGGCTGAGGGCTGCACTAATGAGAAGGGGTGTTCATCATCAATCAACTTAGTAAAAAAGCAGCTGGGAAGGCAGAAGGGCAGCCAGAGACTGATTTGAGCAGCCAAAAGACTCTCCGGCACAAAGAGTACTTTTTTTTTTTTTTTGCGGTACGCGGGCCTCTCACTGCTGTGGCCTCTCCCGCGGCGGAGCACAGGCTCCGGACGCGCAGGCCCAGCGGCCACCGCTGACGGGCCCAGCCATTCCGCGGCACGTGGGATCCTCCCGGACCGGGGCACGAACCCGCGTCCCCTGCATCGGCAGGCGGACTCTCAACCACTGCGCCACCAAGGAAGCCCAAAGAGTACTTTTTAAAGAGGGGAGAGAAAGAAGTGACAGCAGGGGTCTATCCACCCATGCTCACGGCAGGATTATTCACATTGGCCAAAAGGTGGAGGCAGCACATGTGGCCATGGATGGTTGGATGAACAAAATGTGATATTGATATAATGGAACATTACGCAACCTCAAAAAGGAAGGAAATTGTGATACTTGCTACATGGATAATGCTTCACATTATGCTAAGTGAGGCAAGCCGGTCACAAAAGCAGATACACAGCATATTATATGATTTCTCTTGGGGGAGGTTCCTGGGGCAGTCAGAGTCATAGAGGCAGAGAGGAGCATGGGGGTTGCCAGGGCTGAGGGGAGGGCGAGCGGAAAGGTAGTGTTTACTGTGCAGACTTCCAGCTGGGGAAGATGAGGACATTCCAGGAGACGGATGATGGTGAGGGTTACCCAATAATGGGAAGGTACTTAATGCCACAGAACTGTACACTTAAAACCGGGTAAAATAGTGAATGTACACTGTATATATTTTACCACAATAAAAAAAAAAAAACAGCTGGGGGAGGTGTGAAGGTAATTCGCAATTTTATCCATACACTTGAAGGAAGGTCTATGTACGAACTTTCTGGGACGGTTTGTAAAACAGGAATAAGAAAAACTGATAAAATAAATTACTGTTGAGAACATTATAGATCAGATGTAAACACCCCGAAGACTCCCCTAAGAATGAGGACCCTTTACCCAGATCTGGACCTAAACATTACTGCATCATTAAAGACTGTTCCATTTGCAGTCAGCAGGGTGAAAAGTTCTAAAATAGTTTTGCTGAGACTGTGGACATAGGTTAGAAGAAAGGAAAGTCTGGAGTCTGACACTTTTAGATCCACTTTTAGACTCATTCTACTTTTGGAAGCAAAGTGATGTCAACCCTCCAAGCATTTTGCAGCCAAGCTGCTGGCTCCTCAGGGTCCCCCTTTCTCACTAGCACCACCGGCCACCGAGAAAAAGTGGGGATTGTTTCAGTTCAAGAGCCTCAGGTCCTCAGCCTGGCCCCTAGCTGCCCCACCCCTTCCTCGTTCACCCTGCCCCAACTATTTCTTGAAGGTATCAGATTCATTTCGACCTCAGGGCCTTTGCACTTGCTGCTCTGCCTGGCATGCTTCCCCACTCGAACATCCCCATGGCTCTGTCTGTTACCGCCTTCAGCCTTTGCTCAAGGTCACCTTCTCCAGCGGTCTTTTCTGGACACCCTAGTTGAAAGGACTACCCTCATTCCCCCACATCAGTTTTCTGTACCCCTCGTCCTGCCCAAAAGATGCTGTCACTGTCCCACTCATACCCTGGGGCTTATTCCAGGTGGAGGGAGTTATATGAGGCTTGGGAATTGTGGCCTGAAAGACAATTTGAAAGAGCTGAAGCGTAGGGTGCCCAGGGCTGGGAGACTTGCATGAAATGACTCACTAGGTAACAAGGACAGAGAGCTGAGCGGCTGGTCTGCTAAGGTAAGGAATTTGAGCTTGAGCAGGCGGAAGGGAGCCACTGAAGGATGGTAGGCAGGAGAGCGATAGATTTGATTTGCATTTTTAAGCGATTACTCTGGCAGCCGGCCTTGTGGAGGCTGAACACAGGGGGTGAGGCTGGAGGCAGGAAGACCAAATGTAAAAGGAACCTCTTGGCTGTTCAAGGAGCTCAAATGATATTACACCAGAAAGAGACACAAGCGTGAAGTCCAGCCAACCAGTATTAGAAGCAAATTTTTTTTTCTAGGAATGGATTGAATTTCAGCAAAAAGAGACTTTCCTGCCACCCTTTATGGACAATACAGTGAGGGCTGCCTTCTGCCCTGGTTCAAGTTGTCCACCCTGGGCCTTTCATGCATCAATATTCAATAAAAGCGAGCGTGGGTTTTATGGGATTGTTTGTTAAGCGCAGAGCCAAGCTTTTCTACTCAGACAGAACGGCTCTGCCAACGTCTAAATTGGCCGTTTTTTGCATATAGGGTGTGAGGGCTATCTCTCTGTGTCTTTACGAGCACACCCACTTGGAAGGAGACATATGTGACTATATATAATATCTTTATGTGATTTTTTGAAGAGATGTTTATACAACCTGTATATTCCTTGGCATGAATATGTTTGTAGCATGCAGAAAGGGAGAGACAGAATGCAAAAGCGATTCCCACACCATAACCGACTTTGGCTCACGAAGAAAAATGCAAAATAGATTATGTTCCCTAGCAATGCCTCCAGGGTTGAAAGATTTCCAAATCCACCCATTTAATCCTTCCTCCTGGAAGGGCACTCACCTTTGAACTTTATTTTTTAAAACTATCATTTAAAAAAATAACAATCGCACAGCCCAGACCAGGCCCTACTGCAGCCCAGGCTCCCCGCCCCTATCCCATACCCCAACAAGAGAGCTAAGCAAAGGGGCCATCTTGCTTGCAAAAACAACAAACAAAAAAAAACCCCGCGGGCTGCTTGATGAATTTGATGGAAAGAGCCAGGCTGTAAAAGACGGCATTTTGGCTTTAACAAGGCCAGGAGCCCGGAGCGAGCGCCGCCAGCTGGGTAGTCTGAACCAACCCAAGAATATTAGAACCTGGGGTCACCCGGAGCTGGGACGCCACCAGGAATGCGGGCAGGAGAGACGGTCTGGCGGGGCGGCGTGGGGGGGGCGGGCGGCGCTGGGGATCACTGGGGCCCCGCGCTGCCAGCTCCTTGACGCAAGTCAACAGGCGGACGGAGAGGGCAGGACAGCTGTGCGGGAGCAGCGCTGTGCCCGCAGCGCGGGGCTCGCCTGGGCCCTCTTCACACGACCAGGCTCCAGGACCCCTGGGGTAAGGCAGGTGGACACACACGCGTGTCCACTCACCAGCTCAGCAGGTACAGCACCTCAAGGAGGAAGCCTCCTTGGCTTGTTCCGACGCCTCCTTGCCACGCTGTTGACCTACAGGAAGTAAGGAAGCAGTGGAGCGTCCCACCTGCAGAGGAGGGAGGGGCGATGGTCCCATTTCCCAAAGCCATAAGCAGCGAGGTTCTCAACAAGGGTGTTCCCTGAGTCAATGGCAGAGCAGAGGAAAGGGACCCTTCGCTGTCCTCTGGACCTAAGTGGCAATGTCCAGCTCTGGACACGCTTGGTAAACATCTATTAAGCGGATTACCCTGTTTTTCTCAGCATTCCATGCAGCCCTGGGAGCAGAGCCTCGCTCTTAATGTCTGACGCCTCTGGTGTCTGTCACCTATTTCCACAGTTCCCCCACCCCACCCCCTGCACATAGGAGCAAATGACCCCAAGAAATGGCCCTGTGAGTTCTCTCACTGCCCCATCCGGACACTTTTAATACTTGATCCTTTCTCTTGAGAATTCCCTGGAGATTAGATCACCCAGCCGTGTCACTGTGTCTCTCTTTAGGAAAGCTTTTCTAATTTAGGTCCGAGCTTTCCCTTTCCTTCATTCCATGCCATCCCTCCTAATGATAACCCCTTGTGCCAGGCTCAATTACACACAAAGCTCAAATGAGCAGCCCCAACTCTAAACTTGGCCCTGTCCATTAGAAGGGGAGGTCTTGGGCATCTTACTCTACCCAGAAAGAAAGATGCTGTTCCCCAAGGGGAAACAAAGCCAAGGATGGGGGGATGGAATCTCCTGCAAAAGTCAAGAATGAAGAAACAGGGAATTCCCTGGTGGCGCAGTGGTTAAGAATCCACCTGCCAATGCAGGGGACGTGGGTTCGAGCCCTGGTCCGGGAAGATCCCACATAATGCGAAGCAACTAAGCCTGTGCGCCACAACTATGGAGCCTGTGTTCTAGACCCCGTGAGCCACAACTACTGAGCCCGCGTGCCGCAACTACTGAAGCCCACATGCCTAGAGCCCGTGCTCCGCAACAAGAGAAGCCACCACAATGAGAAACCTGCACACCGCAGTGAAGAGTAACCCCCGCTCACTGCAACTAGAGAAAGCCCATGCGCAGCAACGAAAACCCAATGCAGCCATAAATAAATAAATAAATAAATAAATAAATAAATAAATAAATTTCTTTTTTTAAAAAAAGAAGAAACAGACCAGCTCTGGCCCCCCCCAGGGCACTGGGGCTGAAGGCTGATGCTGCATCTTCAGCCAGGCCTGTTAGGACCCTGCCCTGCCCCAGGCATGCAAGAGCAACAGTAGTGCTTTGATTTTTCCCGTTCTAAAAACGTCCTCCAGCCTGACCCTACCTACGCTTTCACTACAGGGTCAGCAGAGGGTGAAGTGAGAGCATTCTCTCGGAATTTCCTGACTTCTGTGAATTTTTCTCAAGATCTGGCCATGAGTCAATGTGAGGCACTGTGACACATGGTGTGCCTTGCAGTGGCTCCCCTCCCTTCTGGAACACCGTGCAAAGCATCTCCCAGCTGAGAAACTGAGGACGAAAATCCATAAGGCCCCCCCACCTTCCCCCCAACTCTCCTTCCATATTGTCTCCAAATGAGAGGAGATATGGAACCATATTTTATCAGGATATTAATATTCTCTAGAAGTACGGAAAGATCTGTATTGATGCAGTTGACTTCCTTTGCAGAATTAAGCTCTCTTGTATGATGTTTGTTGGTCTTTACGTTTCGGGTATTTAGAGAATGGGGCAGGGGGGCGGATGAGAACAGCCGTGGAGGAGAGAAGAGATTGCTCAGATTAACAAAGTCCTGGCAAGATCCTAGAACATCCCCTGAAAGGTCCAGGTGAACCGGACTAGGTAGGCAGGTGGATTTATCGGCTCAACTTTATTGATGTTGACAACCAATCTGAAATAGCCAAACAAAGTAGATTAATTATAATTTTGTATTATATTATCTGAATTATCTGACTGCCAGGACTGGATATCACTTGCCAGTGGAGACCAGCTACAACCAGTATCTGCTAGTGATGGTTTATAATTCCCCCCCAGAGTTTGGGGGGGAAGTGCTCAGATCAATGACATCTTTCAAAAGATGCTGGAATTAAAATGAAGGGAATACTACACAGCCATAAAAAAGAATGAAATTTTGCCATCTGCAGCAACATGGATGGAGTTGGAGCGTATTATGCTGAGTGAAATAAGTCTGACAGAGAAAGACAAATACTCTGTGATATCACTTCTATGTGGAATCTAAACAATAATACAAATGAGTGTATGTGCAAAATAGAAACAGACTCACAGATATAGTGAACAAACTAGTGGTTATCAAAAGGGAAAGAAAAGGGGGAAGGACAAATTAGGATTAGGGGAATAAGGGATAACAAACTACTATGGATAAGGCAGATAAACAAGGATATATTGTATATCACAGGAAATTACAGCTGTTATCTTGTAATAACTTTTTTTTTTTGCGGTACGCGGGTCTCTCACTGTTGTGGCCTCTCCCGTTGCAGAGGCTCCGGACACGCAGGCTCAGCGGCCATGGCTCACGGGCCCAGCCACTCCGCGGCACGTGGGGTCTTCCCAGACCGGGGCACGAACCCGCGTCCCCTGCATCGGCAGGCGGACTCCCAACCACTGCGCCACCAGGGAAGCCCCTGTAATAACTTTTAATGGAGTATAATCTATGAAAATACTGAATGACTATGCTGTACACCTGAAACTAATGTAATATTGTAAATCAACTACACTTCAATTAATTAATATGAATGGAGTGTTAAAACGAGATTGCTAAATGTTTGTGGAGCCTGGCCTCACTCGGGGTTCTTGGGAATGTGTGTGGAAGCATTTTGCAAACTGTCATATGCTACGCAAACAGCAAGGAATCACCATCCTTAGGGTGTATTAAGACCCCACCTTGGGACCAAAGAAGATTAAGCCTTTTATAAATAGAGCAGAGAATTTCTAACCGTCCTAGTAGGGCCAAGTGCCTCTCTTTCAAATGCAGAAAACAAAGGGCAGACCCTAGGGGAGTTACCCAGACATTGAGGAAAATGAGGCACCTTGTACCCCCTCTGCCTACGTAGCCCCTTTCCCTCCTTAGACCCCCAGGAAGAGCATCCTCGGTTGTAGAAAGTCGAACTTGGGAAGGAAAATCCCAGTTTGAAGCAAAAGCTCTCAGAGCTCCTACACCTCCTGCTATTCTGAGGTAAATGGAAGACAAATATTTTCTGGGGCTCTTTCAACCAAGGTGAAGAAGGTAACTTTCCTCTCCCTGCCCCCCGTTTCTTCTCATTCCCCCAAACCCCCTCCCTTCTCTTCCTGTCTTCTCACCACCATCCAAAAAGACAACTCTTCGGTTTTCTTCTCGTTCTGGAAAAAACTGTTTTTCTGAATTGCCGTCTTTTCACTGACTAGTGAAGGCAAAACCAGAGAATTAAATGAGGCCATTGGGTAAGAAGGAATCAAATCTTAGTGAACTATGATTTCTAAATTAAAAAAAAAATTTATTATATATTGTAGATTTTTTATAGATTTAAATTATTTTTATTATAACTATATATGTATATATTTATAATTTATTTTTTAAACTAATAGAACCTTTCCTTTTCCTAGCCGACCGTCTACCATCTTTTTTGTAGTTTGCTGGCTGAGATGCGGCCCTGGGGTGGGCACTGGGGGAGCCGGGATTTCTCTGAGCCCCGGGCCAGCCTCTCTTACTGGCAGGCCCTGGAAACCTTTTCCTTCCAGCTCCGCCCCATCATGCTGTGGTTCCCCTCTATACAAAATGAGCAAAACAACACTCTTACCTCCCAAGGGCAGGAGATGAGGTGGAATCCTTGCAAATCTGTCAAGTGTTTTAAGGTCCTTGGATTAAAGAATTTACTTAAGAGAAGAAAATACGATTCCAGAGTGGAATTCCACTCGGTGGTCATGTGCTCTGTCCCTCCCGCCACCCAATCTGCCCCCACCCCCGTGTCTTACTTGACTTGGAACAAGGACCGTGAGCTATGAGGGGTTCAGTATGCCTTTAAGTCATCTCTTGGCCTCTGCTCTTCTTTACCTTTTAATAAATTCTAGTTCTACTCCCGCTTTTCTTCTTCACGCAGCCAAAACCTTCTCTCTCCTAATGTGGGTTATCAGACGAAGAGCCAGCTGGTTGGAGACGGGCCCCCTCCCATCTTGCTCTTTCCTCTTTGTCTCTCATCCCTGCCTCTCCTTTGCCTGTGCTTCCCTTCGCACCCCCTGTTTTGTTTTGTTTTGTTTTGTTTGCGCCATACAGGGGCCTCTCACTGTTGTGGCCCCTCCCGTTGCAGAGCACAGGCTCCGGACGCGCAGGCTCAGCGGCCATGGCTCACGGGCCCAGCCGCTCCGCGGCATGTGGGATCTTCCCGGACACGGGCACGAACCCATGTCCCCCGCATCGGCAGGCGGACTCTCGACCACTGCGCCACCAGGGAAGCCCCCGCACCCCCTGTTTTTCGCATGCCAGACGTTTCGATAAATTGAAACAAATGTGACTCTGAATTCTTGGCTGTAAAATTTGCTTCGTCCTCCTGGACCGGCACCCTCTGAAATGGAGCCTGGTGCCTCCTGGGGAGTGTGGGCCACTGGGCGGTGATGGAGCAGGGCCCGGCTGTCCCCAAGGAGGCTCTTCCCTACTCAGGGCTTCCCGACGTCAGCATCCCACGTGGAATGTGGGAAAACACCCAGGCAGCTGCTAGGGCGGCCGTGAGACAGCGGCCAAGAATGCCCCCGGCCCTGGCCGCAGCTGTGTCCTCAACAGGTGCTGGCGGGCCGCCGGGCATGCCTGCATGTGTCACCCCCTCTTCTGGACACACAGAAACATCCCGGATCAGGGCCACCGACATGACCTCTCTCCATTCACCCCGCCAGTCCTGAGGCCACAGAGATTCGGGCACAAGACAGTCCCAGGTGACAAAAAGCAGCCCGAGTCACCTTTCCTCTGCTCCACCCTCGCCCTCAGCGTGAGTCCCACTGGACAAATGAGAGCAGCTCCTCCCATGAGAGGCACCTTCCCGGCCTCACTGCAGGGAAGGAGGTGTTTCCAGAGAAGGGCAAGGCTGACCCTTCACTGGCTGGCTCTGATCACAGCTCCAGAGAGGCTGCCACACCACACTTCCTAAGCTTGGGGACAGGACAGAACCAGGCACCTTCCTCCTGCCCCTGGGTCCCCTCTGTCACCCCTCCTGCCTTTCTCTCCTTCACCTGCCCCAGCTTCTCACCTCCCAGAGCCCACCCTCCTCTCAGGGAGAGTTAGTTACCCTGGTGGGGTGCACGCGTGTGTGTGTGTGTGTGTGTGTGTGTACATGTCTGTGCGTGCGCACGTGTGTGTGCGCGTGTCTGTGCGTGTGTGTGTGCGTGTCTGTGCGTGTGTGTGTGCGTGTCTGTGCACGTGTGTGTGCGTGTGTGTGCGCGTGTGCGTCTGTGCGTGTGTGTGCGTGTGTGTGCGTGCGTGTCTGTGTGTGTGTGCGTGTCTGTGCGCGTGTGTGTGCGTGTGTGTGTCTGTGCACGTGTGTGTGTGCGTGTCTGTGTGTGTGTGCGTGTGTGTGTGCGTGTCTGTGCGCGTGTGTGTGCGTGTCTGTGTGTGTGTGCGTGTCTGTGTGTGTGCGTGTCTGTGCGTGTGTGTGCGTGTCTGTGCGTGTGTGTGTGCGTGTGTGTGTGTGCGTGTCTGTGTGTGTGCGTGTCTGTGCGTGTGTGTGCGTGTGTGCGTGTGTGTGTGCGTGTGTGTGTGCGTGTCTGTGCGCGTGTGTGTGTGTTGCTTCCTCAACAAGACAAGAGTGGGGACTGTGCCCTTACAGCCGTACAGCAGCCCCCACAGTGGCTGTCTTGGGGTTTTTTAATTGTTTTTTGTTGTCGTTGGAGTAGGGTTGATTTAGAATGTTGTGTTAGTTTCAGGTGTACAGCAAAGTGAATCTGTTATACATACACATGTATCTACTCTCTTTTAGATTCTTTTGCCATATAGGCCATTACACCAACAGTGTTTCACTCATCCCTATGGAAATAAAAACCAAATCAGAAAAACATCACGTGTTAAATCCCGTGTGTATCTGTATATAAAATCTCCTCTCCCAATCCCGTGTGCTTTGGGAAAAATAGTATTTACTTGTGTCTTCCTTATCTATATTTTACTCTCTCTTTTTTTATTTTTGTGGTACGCGGGCCTCTCACTGTTGTGGCCTCTCCCGTTGCGGAGCACAGGCTCTAGACGCATAGGCCCAGCGGCCATGGCTCACGGGCCCGGCCCCTCTGCGGCATCCTCCCTGACCGGGGCACGAACCTGTGTCCCCTGCATCGGCAGGCGGACTCTCAACCACTGCGCCACCAGGGACGCCCTGCTCTCTTTTATTGTGTTTTACTTTACATTTCCCAAGGCCTGTTAAATGGAGTGCCATGAAAATTCAGCTCCATGACGTAGAAATGCTGGAACGTTCGGAGCTGAACAAAGTTAAACAGGACTTTTCGGCATCTTAACACAATGAAGGGCATGGCGATCGTCCACAAGAAAGGTAGAGTTCAGGGTTTTCCAAACCTGCTTAACCTCAAAACCCCGTCTTTGGAGGAATATTTCAAGGAACCGGCATCGCTTTGGTCAATGCTTCAGTGGACATCAGCTCCTCTCGTGAATGACGTACAGCACCCAGCAAGCATCGTGCACGGGCCAATGCTCATGAAAGACCAACGCCTCTGCCTTCCTTCAAGCCAGAAGAACAGAAATGCCTCATCTCCCAGAACTTTTGACAATTACAGGAGGAAGAAGCCCTTTGGCAAATGAGGGATTTGCTCCGGCCTTTGTGTTTCAGCCTGGCATCATGAGGGAATAGCCAAAGCTCTTCTTTCCACCAGAGGCCCTCATAAAAAGCCAGAGCCCTCAGCTGTTCATCACCGGCAGTACCAGCATCAGGGCAACAGAAGCACTGCAAAGCCTAGAAAAGTCCAGATCTGGCAGTGAGCCGTGATGACTCTTTCAAATACAACTCTTACCCTGGTGCTGGCCGCCTTCTGGACTTGGTCTAACTGCTTTTGAGGCCCCTGGTTAATCAGCTCTCACCTCCTGGCGCCCCAGAGGCTCTCTTTGGTGGCCCATGTGACAAGGTTCTGGGACTTGTGTCCTTCTTCAGGATGCTTCGAACTGCCCTACAGCCCGGACGTGGATCCCTGAGCCAATTTTGTTTTCTTCAAATCCGGGGGAAGAGAGGAGTGGCCTGCTAGCTTCCTGGGAACGTTGGTGATGTCGGAGGGTCGGGGTAGGGACGGGGGAACTGTCGGGGCCAATCCAAGAGACGGGATCAGGGCATTTGGAGAAGCCAGGCCAGTTCCCACAGGGCACCGACCTGGAAGCTTTGTAAACAGAGCTCACTTGGCCACTGCAGCATCGCTGCTGGCAGAGTGTTTACTCCCATCACTTCCTCCTCATTTCCCCCTGACACTGTCCCTACGAAGAAGGATGGGAATTGGGTGAGAATCAGGCAGACGATATCCTCTGGACAACCATCAGGGTTTCTAAGAATCACGCCAAGCCGCTGCCGGCCAGCTCATGTTTCTTCCTCTTCCCCTCCATGGGCATGAGTACCCAGGGAGGCAGCGAAGAAGCACAGCTCAGGAGCTGCCCGGGCTCTGTGAGACGGCGTGGTCGCTTTGCAGCTTGGAGCCTCGGTGTGTCCATCTGGGACATGGGCACGGTGGTTCCCTCCTGGCTTGTCTCACAGGGGCCTCTGAGATGCACGATGGGGAGAGGGGGTTGAGAGAACTAAAGACCAGCCTCCCCTCCATTTCCCCGAAGCTTTCCATTCCTGCACCTCAGCCTCTGTCCCCCATGAAGAGCAAATAGAGACTCCCTCCCAGCCAACACATGAGGCCGCAGGAGACCAAAGGTCCCACCTCGTTAGATTCCAATCACAGAATTACACGGTGAGAGTCCCCTGCGCTGCCTTACCTGGGACTACAGATCATATCATAGAAAAGACAGCCCCCGCCCCCTTACCCGCTCTAACTATGCCTGTCTCGTCTTCTCTGCCAAGCTCTTTCCTGGGAAGCTATCAGGACCGTGGCTGAGCACGTGTGGCTTTGACCCTGACAAGACTGAACCCAAGGCGACCCTACCTCCATCTTCCTAACTGGTCCGTATGGAGTGAGACGACAGGACCCCAGGGAAGAGAGAACAGAATGGGTTCATTTCTGCTCCTTCCCCACTCCCCCAAGCCAGCCTCCAGATCAGTGCTTCCAGTTACAGACGCTCTGAAGCTGGTTCCCAGAATATAAGTCACATGGAAGACGCCCAAGTAGAGAAGGTGCCTTTCCCCAGACAGAGGAGCCCTCCAGGGCACCCACAAAGAGCTCAGGATAAGCCCTTCCTGTTTCTGTGCTGCACCTCCTTTATCCTCCTGACGGTAACTCACAAAGCCTTCTCAGCCCCGTCTCAGACTGCAGCATCTGTAGGAGTCCCAGCCCTTCACACACCCTCTCTGTCTGCAGGGACCTGACTGTGGTCATTGTTCTCGGCCTCGTACTTCCCTTCCCTGAAGTCCCAGCAAAACCGCCCGAGCTCAGAGCCTTGGGGTGACACAGGGAAGACACCAAGCTGTAATGTGGGAGGGTGAGGACCCAATAACCAAGACATGAGAGAAGTGGCGGGCGGGGGGGGCGGGGGACACACAGGAAAGGGAAGGAAAGGAGAAAAGACAGGAAGGGGTAGGAGAGAAGGGAAGGGAAGGAAGAAGATAGGAAGGGAAGGGAAAAGATAGGAAAGGAAAGGAAAGGAAAGGAAAAAAAAAAGAAAAAGAAAAAGAGAAAGGGAGGAACACTTCACCACAAAACCTTTAAAAATGAACTCTCTTCCCCAACAGAGGGATGTAACGGGGAGGAAGGCCACGAAAGGGAGCACAGACAAGTAAATATAAATACAGTTATTTTAGGGCTTGGTGGGGAATACATGCTGGTGGTCTCCAGCTTCTTCCCGGTGGGTCGGCGCTCATCCCAGGGAGGAAACCTGGGCCATGCCAGCCCTGGCCTTGCGGCCCGACCGGGTGGCCGGCGTGGAACCGCAGGGCGGCCGCAGGGGCGGAGGCTCAGCCGCACCTCAGAAAAGCCGGGGTGTAGGTGTGAACAGCACTGTGATATCTGGCCGAGGAAGGGCTAGTTCTCAAAGCCCCCATTCATGGACCCTACGCGCAGGAGCGGCAAACAGGAAAAAAAATGGTTTCCCAGTCGGCCTCGCAAGGTGGGTTCCTGTTTATTAATCAAAGACCACATCAAGAATGCAGGGTTACAAATGTTCCTTCTCAGGAGCACAGAAGCTGTGGCTGGATGTAAAAAAACTAAAAATCCCAACCGGTGGACAAAAAGCTGCCGCTAGGGGGGCGGGGCCACCGTGTTAGTTTCCGAAGGAAAATTCTACAAAAGGATGGGGGGGCCAGCAGCAGGCGTCCGTTGCTGAAGGCAATGTGCTCTCCATGGGGCTGGAAACAGGCCTCCTGTTGCCGGAAGCTCTTGGGTGGTGGGGTTAGCGGCTGCCCCGCACCCCCTTTCTTCCTGCTAGCCCCCTCTTCTTCCTTCTGAGCTGGTAGCAGTGAGAAACGCCCAAGGGGATTTTTTTTTTTTTAAGATAATTAGCAATTAGTTCCCTGTGGAAATCGGGGAAAATCGAAAGGAGGCCCTTGGAGGAGGTTCAGAGAAATTCATTCACCAGGCAAGGCTGGGCCAGACCAAGAGGGTCCCCCCCCTCACCCCCGCCCCCGAGGGTCCCCATTCCGCCCATCGGAGACCAGGCTGCGCTTCCCACCTACAGCAGGGACCGTGGAAAAGGAATTAAAGAAGCAAACTGCAGATAAGAGCGAGGCTCCCGCTCCCCTTTGAAGCTTAATTAAAGCAAACTGATCAGCCTTACACGGGGCCTGCTGCAGACTTCCCAAATGGCAGCGATAATCGCTAACAGGGAGCAGTGTTATTCCAGAATCGGGGATGCACAGGAAGCGGGTTCAGGCCTCCAGTGCGGGCAGAGAAAAATCTGAACTGTGATAATTAAATACAAATCGCGCCTGGGGGCACACAAACAAACAAAAATCCTTGCTCTCTCCAGATAAGGGGAAAAGGGAGCAGCAGAAGAAATGGACTCAGGGCCATCTACATTTAATCTCATTCTCTGGCAGATCTAAACTGATTTCTGGGTGAGGGGGATCAAACAGACCTGTCAGCAGATCACAAAGCCGTCTCGAATACGTGCAGGGTGTACCCCATCCAGCGCCCAGACCACCGGTACCTTTTATGATTTCTTGACGATGCAAATATTTGGCAGTGCTGAAATCGCCCCAATCAGATCAACCTGGGGCTTCACCTGCAGTTCTGAGGTGCTCTCCAAGAGTTTGCTGGAGCCCAGCCCCACATAACCACGGCTCACCTTATTCTAATATGGCAGGAAACTATGTCCTCCTTCCCATGTCTGCTCACCACCCTCTGCAGGGGAAGGGAAGGTCTCCACTTGGTGTATGTGGTTGTTGCTTTTGCTGTTGACTTGGCCCCTCTTGTTTTCCACACACAGGGCAGCCTAGTGGCCTGAGTCAGAAGACCAAGACTCAGACCTTCCCCTCTAGCCCTTCAGCTGCAGGCCCTCCGCCCTCCTGCCTGCAGAAAGAGGCCAAGGCCAAGTTCAGGCTGGGAAGCCATAGGGGAGAGCAGGCGTTTCTGAGACAGGGCCAAAGTCAAGGTTCAGAAGGGTTCACCTGAAGGGGGGCCCCGAGGATGAGCAGGGGAGGGAAACGAAGCAGGAGCAGCTGCAGCTGTGATGCCTCAAGGTGCCCAGGGAACACGAGGCAGGTAGGTGCTACCATCCATGAGGCTGCTGTTCGCTTCTTCCACAGAATAAGATTTCACCTGTGTTAAGACACTGACACGTCTGCCTCATCATTCTCTTTGAAATTAGAAGTTCTTGGAGCATACAATGCGGGTTTCACTCAATGCCATTTTGGCCTTACTTAGAGAAGGTGGTATAATTTTCCCTCTTCACAGGTGAGAAAACAGGTACAGAGAGGTACAGATTCAGGAGGAATCCAGGCAGCCTTCCTGGCCTATAAGGAGGGGCCCTGAAGATCTTTCAGGAAGCCTGGAGAAATCTGTACTTGCTTGCTAAGCACCTGTCTCCAAAAGCCTCAGTGTCAAGGGTTCCCCGTGAACCTAACCCATGAACTTGATGTATAACTTCCTCCATGCGCCCATAAACTTCAATGCCTCACCAACGTGTGGAGGATGAGGTCCTGGACAGCAGCTGAAGGACCATGCATTCCATCCTTACCCCGCTGAGCCAGGCCTATGAACAGAGCAATTTCTATCAGACCCCAGCCCTAGGTGCCCCTGGATCCCAGAGAGTGGAAACATGAAACTCAGCCCTGTTCCTCATCACACAGAGACACCCCCACCCCCCCACCACCCCCCCCACCCCACCCCCACCCCCGCCAAAAAGTCTCAGACAAGCCCCGTGGCAAAGCCAACAAAATTCAGTGTTTCTCCCCAGGCCACACCATGCTACAAAGTGACTACCAACCCCCTTCTTTTAGTGATTGCCTTGCTTCTTTCCTCCTGCCTGGGAGATTGGTGAGATAGTAAGTTACTAAACGGGCAGCACTTTGTGTGCCCGCAGTCAGGAGTAGACCTCGATTCCCTGGTCTCTCCCTGCCATCATTCAGTCTGAGCCCAGAGCCTATGATAAGCCCCTCCCCAGGCCTTCCTCCTGCGAAGCCCGTGGCTCTTTGGGGCATGTCCCCCTCGCTGCAGCCAGTTAGTGGACCTGGCTTTATGTGGTGACTTGCATTCTCGGTGGTTCTTATCTGTTGGAAAGAGCAATGCTGGGGGAAGTAACTGAGGCTAAGCCTTGGGTCTGACCACAGCCTCTGCAAACCCAGCTTCCACAGGGATGATACTGATACTCTGCTGAGATATCACCTCAGTATCAACACCTAGTCTTCCAGAGGGAGGTCACAGGCCCCAACCGTGGGGTCAATGGCTCTGTATCTCCTTCCTATTTCTCCTGGAGGCCACTTCTCCAGTTTGGGTCCAGGGTTCTGAGAGGGGAAAAGAGCAGAGGCATACCCTCTGAGCTCTGAAATGTACATGTTGACTTTGTCTTATTGTTGCTATTTTTTTAAATTGAAGTATAGTTGATTTACAATGTTGTGTTAATTTCTACTGTACAGCAAAGTGACTCAGTTATACATATCTATTCTTTTTCATATTCTTTTCCATTATGGCTTATCACAGGATATTGAATAGATTTCCCTGTGCTGTACAGTAGGACCTTGTTATTTATCTTATTGTTGCTATTTTTAATTTTTACATTGAAAATAGTCTTTTTTTTTCCGATTCAAAAATAATAAACAGTGCAAAACATTCAAACTCTAGAAAAACATAAGAAACTAAAACTAACCTGAAATCCACTAGCCTGTTAATCACCACTAACCTTTTGGTAATCCATCTCTTTATATCTCTGTCCCTGAACTTACGTATGCTTTCTATATAAGTGGGAGGTCATACGTACTGGTGTCCTTATATGGTGCACACCTTTTTCTCTTTTATGGTCTTTTTTCTTATCTCCCACCTCCCCGTCTTCAACGCTTCCCTGCAGGGCACCAATGCTGCCTAATATGCCCTCTTCCCACCCTGATCTTCACGCTGCTTTCTCCACACAGCAGTGGAGCATGATAAAAGCCCTGCTCCCGGGAAAGTTCTAGATTTTGACAATGGATCCTGGACAAAGAGACCAAGACAGAAATCCACACTTGCAATTAAGGAATCTCTGATAAGAAGTCAGAAGACCTCTAACCCGTAGGTGCTGGATGTGGTGCTATCATTTTAAAGACTGTTCCTAGGCCATCACTGAGTTCTGCTCAAAATATACCGACCGGAAGGACAAACAGAGCAGCGCCAGATGTCCTCCTCTTCCTCCCAAAACCAAGTTGGGTCGGGTGTGGTGGGAGAGGGCATCCGATGTGGATTTCAGCACACCCTGTAGCCCCTTTAGATGGTCCTTCCAGTCCGTTCTGTGTGTATGGCAGGGATCTGGTCAGGATGGTACCAAACCGGGGTGTCACTAGCCTCCTTGGTGGCTCCACTGCCCACGCAGGTCTCCCCACAATTGCAAAGAACTCCTCAACCCTACCAAACAGAATTCCCCTCTGCTCCCACAGAGCAGCTTCTTGCTTTCTCTCATTTCTAATTATTTAAGGTCGTTCACCATCTTGTGTAACATCCTCAAGACATCAGCCATGCTCAATGGCCACTTCCTAATGCGCTGCTTTCCACAGCATGTGGTAAAGATGGATGTCATTTTAATCAACTCTATGTTTTGAAAATGCAGATGTACACTAAAGATGAATTTGATAGTGGCTATTTGTTTAAGAATCCATTTATTGCGTAAGACAGGGATATCCTAAATGGGGCTACAAAAATACATGATTTGCACCCAACATTTCAGGAGCATATTTGTTGCATTAAAGAGAGATGGGGGCGGGGGCGGGAGCGTATCTGGGTCCCCGTCTGTCTGTGTGTGTTTCTGCATCCATAAGCTTGGGCCTCTGGTCTCTGGCCTTTTAAATCAGGACCAGGTTGCCTGCCACATACCTCCCTTCTGCCTGTCACTCACCAGAAGCGGCCCCCTGCAGGCTGAAACTCTGCTGTGCAAACAGGTGCGGCAGAGTTCATCCAAAAGAGTTGACCAACCCCCCCCCCCCCCCCCCCCCGCAAAAAAAAAAAACCCAAAACAATAGCTTTCCACTCGGAGCAGGCAAGCTTTACTTTTTTCAAGTAAGTGTTACTTAACAGAAGGCCTTGTAAAGCTCATAAAACCCTGGAACATCTGGTAAACGGTGTCAATTTTACACATTCTTCAGCACAGGGTACATGACTCCTGTTTCCACTGGCGTAACTCAAGGATACTGGTGCGTCTCCGGGCATCCTGCCCATCCTGATTTTCATGGGATGGTCCCAAGCCAACAGGTCATCTCTCCTTCCACCAGCCCAGCAACAGACAACACAAAACCTCAGAACCTAGATCCAAGAGGCAAGGGACATGGTGGGGGAGTGGAGCCAGCCAAGGACATCACTCCTGCTGTGACAGGCGCACACGGCACACTGGGAGACAGGGGAGGGGGCACAGATAGGGTGCTGCATGTGAGGGGCAGCATGACTCCTCTGGGTGGCTTTAAAATACATGAGAACCCGCGGTTTTAATATTTAGTCATTTATCCCAGTTGTTAAACATACCACCTTTGGCCTGAGTTGGATGCCAGGGATTGAGGGTTACTCAAAAACATTTAAAATCAATATTTCCAAAGTTGTCTGGAAATGAGGTCACAGTCCCATCAGCAGATGCTATTTGCTATACGTGTTTTTATATTCTGACAAGTGAGAACCCCAAAGGCTCCACCGTGAGATTCTGACTTTGCTATCAGAAGAAGGCTTCTTGCTTCCCTGATGGACTGTCTTCCCACTGTGTGACTTTCAACCCTAGCGATGGCCGTAAGAAAATGTCACAGAGACCATCTAAATTTTGAGTTCCCGAGCACACATCTCAGAAAGCAAGACCTCACCCTTTTGCAAACCCTCACACTCTTGCATGTCCCTTCGGGATGTATTTAACTCTCAGGATTGTCCCAAAACCCAGGGATCAGGCAGTGCATGCACGCAGGAATGAGCCGAGGACACCTGGCTGTAGGAGGACTGACTGTGTGTTCTTCGGCAAGTCCCCCACTTAAGCCTCAATGTCCTCATCTGAGAAATTGCTCTGTATTTCTCACAGGCTTGATGGGAGACTCAAATAACTTAATACACATGACTGTGGTCTGTAAGACATTCCACAAGGGTTACTTACAGTTATACCTGCGTAATTGCTGACCATTTTGTCTTTTCTATAGTCTTCCCTAAAAAACCCAGTTCTGGCTAATGAGTTAACAGAAAGTCTGCTGAAAGATTTCTGGGAAAGAATTGTTGCTGCTGATGAAATACTGAGGTTAGAGAAGAGAGCTCTCTGGTATACCCTCTTCCCTGTGCTTCCTGACTTTGAAAGCAGAGCTGCAGCAGCCATTCTGTCATCATGAGACTAGTGGAGCTGCAGCAGCCATTCTGTCATCATGAGACCACAAGCCCAAGAGTAAAAAGTCCATATGTTGAAGAGGGGAGGGAGGAGGCATAGAAAGGGCTTGGATCCTTGAAGACATCACCAAACCAATGCCAACAAATGCCTGCTTTTGGACTTCTTGTTATGTGAAAAGAAATAAACTCTACTTGTATAAGTCACTGTCAGTTTTCTGTTCCTTGCAGCTGAACACATCAGTCCCTCTGTTAGCCACTTTCATATGACCTTGTATTTTCCTCTGTAGAACTTATCACAGTTATAATCACTTAATATATTATTCAATCCTTAGTATAATTATCTGCTCAATGTCTTTATTCCCATCTACACTTTAAGTTCTGTGAAGGCAGGAACCACCTCTGTCTGGTTCACTGCTGAATCCTCAGATCCTCCCTCACTCTCCAACATATAGTAGTTGCTCAGTAAATATTGGTTGGTTAAGTGCATAGCTCTGGTTCTAAACGGACACTGGTCACTTTGTTTCTTACTCCCAGTAGTGTTTAGGTTCTGGGGATGTGGAGAGGCCACTCCACCATTTTACTTCCAACGCTAACTTGACTCAGATTTTTATGCCACTCAAGCCACCCCTCTTGTGGAAGATAACTCCCAACACCGAGCCCTTAGAGGACCCTCAGTAAATACTTGTTGAACAGAATTTGCAGCCTCCCAGAGTGGTTTTCAATAAACAAATGCATTCTGCCTTCTAAAGTCTATTTGAATCCTTTCTTCAGACGTCTGAGCCTCAACCCCAGCTTTGAGAGCAGGAAAACACAGGAAAATAAGTAATACCCGCCCATACGGTTTCTGGATTTTGCTTCAAGAAGAAGGAAGAACATTTTCTCAGTGAAAAATCTTCCTTTTCTTGCAGCTCCCTGGGCTGTGTTACCACTTCTAGCCTCAGCTGGAACTAGCAACCCAAAAGCAGCCCCAGAAAAGAGAAGGAAAAAGAATTAAATCACACCACCCACAAGGGATCAGGAGTTTACAATATAGTTTCCCCGTGGTTGGCTGCGAACACCGTCTGGAGGGTGGTCTCTCCCTCCATCGCTGGTCCCCGCGTCCTCCCTGTGCGCCAGGGGTATATATTACCTTTCCCTCTGTTAAATGCCAACACACAAACTCCTGGAAATGGTCCATCAGCAATTCCAAGACAGGATCCCCCACATAAGGCAGGAGGATCCTGAGTTCCAGCTTCCTGTCTCCATTCATAATGTACCTTCCAAATGGAGAGAGAGACTGAGTCCTGAGGGGCCATAAAGCATAACAGTCAGGAACCAGGATTCCAGACCTGGGAATTCTGCCACTTCCTGGTTATATAATCCTGGCGTTTTATCCAATCTCCATAAAACTCGCTCTCTGCATTGCTCAGATTGGGAAATAAATGAGATAACCCACGTAGAAGTGCAAGCTTGCCACAGAGTAAGCCTCAAAAACACGTCAGATATTTTTATCCAGGCTCAACCAGACCCACACTCACCTATTAAACCATGCTTCGGGAGTCGTTAAATGGCTTTCAAGCTTTTTCTTCCTGATTGGCCAGTTCCCCCAGCCCTCTCTGGTCCTGCCTATGTTGCCTCTGAGTGCACCCCCCTCTCCTAGCTTCACTCTCCGAACGGGCTACTCCAGCTTGAGAGATGCCTTTTAGAGCCTTCGTGGAGCCTGGAAATGGCTATCTCGGTGAATACCTTAGTCACCCTGAACCTTGCTCCCCAGTTCTCTGCCAGGCAGGTTATCTCCCCTCAGCTTGTTTGCACCCTCTGAACATCAGGGGTAATAATTGCTCCCTTGTAGGATTGGTATAAGGTAGAAAAATGAAATAATATTTGCAAAGTGCCAAGCACATACTGGGCACTTAAATTGTACTTAATATTGCTAGTATTAATAAGAATATCATCATGATCAATATTATTATTCAAGCTAATAATTCAATAATATTATTCAATAATAATATTGATATCATTGATATAATATTGATATCATTCAAACAATATTGATATTCAATGATAGTATCAATATTCAATAATATTATATGTTTATTATTATTATTCATATCATTAACATTATTAATATTGTTATTCAGGATTCAAGTTAGCATACGCCTGAGTTAACCGAAACAAACAAACACACACACAAACAAACCAGAAGAAAGGGCAAAAAATGTTTTTCTTTTCTTAAAGCTGAGATGCAACTTGGCAGTCGGCTGGGGTCTGGAAAGGGAGCCGGCCAGCCACCCAGCACGCTGCTGCTTCCTGGGAAGATACTGCTTTAAAGCTGAACCCCCCTGGGCAGGGTCCAGAGATGCCTGGCCCGTAATGGTACCACCACACAAACAAAGAAGGATGTGTGCTTGCAGATACCTGTACAGATATGGATGAAATAAAGTCCCCAGATGGACCCCAGCAAGCTTATATTTTAGAAGGATTTCTTTCTCTCTCTATCCCTCCATGTGTGTGTCTGTCTCTCTCTGGCAATATTCTGGACTCCTGAAAATAGAGGTTTATTATGGAAATGCTGACAGACCCTTAAATAGAGCACTGTATTTGCAACACTGTAATTATGCCTCCATTGAAACGCTCCAAAGAAAACATGATTTCCTTGAGCAAATAAATCACGCATGGCTCTAAAGGCCCAGATTTAAATCATTTGGACCATAAAGAACAGTCGTGTTCCATATATAAAGGGAATATAAATAATAATGACTGAAAAAAAAAAAGAAAAAACAAACTAGGCCTATACCAGGGAAACGTAGACAAACTTTTAAGGTCTTCATAAAATTGGACCCACGTCTTACTACCATCCGACTGCATAAGTAGGCACCAGATTAGCCTTAGGACAGTGTTGATTTGATTGGCCTAGAAATTGCCCCTGAATAAATAAGAGATCCATATCTTCTCCCATGCACACCCGGCACAGGACTCCCGTTTCTCTCTCTTTGTCTCCCTCCCTCTCTCCCCCTCTCTTATCCTGACCACACCCTACCTCACTACCCCCGTCCCAGTCCCACCGCTAACATTTGCTCTGAGACATTCCTCAGTGATATGATCTAAGGTTAGACCCTGCAATTAACCGCCTCAAGGCGATGCAGTAGCTCAGATGTGTCCAGTGACTACAGACAGGCTCTCACTCCCCATGGAAAATGACCTGTGCATTTCTCTGTGCTCTCAACACACATCTCATTGAAGACATGAGGCCACCGATCCTTGAGACCAGCACCTTGACAAGCAGCGTGTGTTTGACATGCAACCTGTGTCTGCAGCCTGGGTAAAATTCACTCCAGATTTCACAGTCACCATACCAAGCGCTGAAAAAGGGGCCCTTCTGTGATTCTGCAGCAGCTCTCAGCAGTAATCAGAGAAGCCCAACACGGTACTGGAGGACAGCCTTTTTTTTTCTTTTCCAGCCAGATTGTGGTTTGCTTATTTTCAAACAGTTATTGATACTTCCAAATGGCAGTCACTAAATGACAGGTTTCATTTAGATGATTATCAAAAATGAAACTCGTAAAGTTTGAGGCTATAATTCCTTTTCTTAATAGCAAAAGAAAACCTGCGTTATAACTATATAGACCTCATGTGCTTCTCCATACTTATTTATACCTACAAAAACCAAAAGTGTTCTATGGCTTAGTTTTTTTCAACAACATAACTATATCCAGATATTTTTCAGATGTAATTTTCATATTTGGGGGTGAATTCACTCCTACGAGGCCTTTCAGATTACAAATGAGAGATTCAATTATGTTCCTTCTGATTTTCTTATCAAGTTTGTTTTATTATATTCTGATCCTTTGAAAACTGGGTAACAGAGAGTAGCCTAAAGCTATATACAACCCCTATAAACTCAGGGCCCCTGTGACCCCGGCTTGGTACAGGGCTATATTAAAAGCAATTCAATAGAAAACAAATATATTTGAAAGCAATTTAAATCACTTTTGCTTCTTTTAAGAAAAACTAAATTGGGGATGGTGGGGGGAGACACATGTTTAATATAATAAAACAACTTTAAAACCCTTGTATGGACTAAATTGTGTTCCCCCTAAAAATCATATGTTGAAGCCCTAACCCCCAATGTGACTGTATCTGGGGATGGGGCCTTTAAAGAGGTAATTAAGGTTAAATGAGGTAATAAGGGTGGGCTCTAATCCGATATGACTGGTGTCCTCATAAGAAGAGGAAGAGACACCAGGGATGCATGCACACAAAAAAAGGCCATGTGAGGACACAGCAAGGAGACAGCCACGTGCAAGCCAAGGAGACAGGCCTCAAGAGAAACCAGCCCTGCCAACACCTTGATCTTGGATGTCCAGCCTCCAGAATTATGAGAAAGTAAATTTTGGTTGCTTAAGCCACCCAGTCCGTGGCATTTTGTTATGGCAACCGTGGCAAACAAATACAAGGCTCTTTAGATGTCTTTCATGCTTATTCTCTCTCATACCTGTCATTGCTTCCCCACAAAAAAAAATCCACTTACTCCCTCTCTCTCTCTATGGCCCTCAAACTCTCCCAAATGCCCATTTCACACCTGCTTTCACTTCTCCCTTCCTGCTCCCCTCTGGGGCTCAGCTCTCTATTATCAACTAGGTCACCCTGGCTGTCTTAGGCTTAACCCATCTTGTCCTGTCCAATATCAAAGATCCCAGAAAATTAAAAGCCTTCCTCCGAGAGATGGATGGGGAGAGAGGCTATGAATATTATCACAATCTGCTGTCCTTGTTACAGACTTTAAGATGATAACATAGGAGCAACTAGGACAAGAAAGAAAGGGATGAAGGTCGAAAGGACAGAAGTGCAAACAGTGCAGCAGCACTGCTTACACGATGTCAAACGTTCAGTAGAAAAGACCAATTATTTCTCACCATTAAAAAAAAAAGAATCCAAATGTTTGACTAATGTGTTTGCCATCCTGACAAACTAGACTGAAAGTTTTGACATCCTAGCCACCTGGTATGAAGGTAGCCTGCTTGAAAAGGGTGTGTTCAAGTCTTATCACCAGGCTGGCTCTCTCCAGGTGGAGGCAGAAATGAAGCCAGCCTCATCTGGCCACCCCTAACAGAAGAAAAATGAGGGAGAAAGAAGGGAGCCGTAAATACTCAATGGAATAAGGACCATTTAAAAAGCACCAACAGAAAGTCTGATTTTTGGTTTGGGATGGACTTGTTTACAATTGACAACCGAAATATTTAGAAATGTCGTGGGGAGAAAAGGTCACCACCAACTCTGACAAATTCTACTGTTAGCAGAGTGCCTATAAATCTGGATTCAGGCATCTGGGTGCAATTATGACAGCATTTCCAACACACCCTTCACCTTTAAAGCCCTTTCGCCAGCATTAACTAATGAATCCTCCCAACACCCTGGGAGGGGAGGTGTGATTATTTCTGTCTTGGAGAGAGAGGTAAGGTGGCCCAAAGAGGGCTCCACCTTCCCCAGGCCTGAGAGAGAGGTGACGCCTCTGTTGTAGGAGCCACCCAGAGAGGAGGCCACCAGCTTACAGCTGCTGTCCCCAAGGACAGACACAGTTCCTCTCTCTCGGGGTAAGGAAAGCTCATTTCTGCACCCAAATGGGGACCTCTCCTCCAACCATTAGTTTTCAGAGTCTTCTTGCAACACACGCTGGCTTTGTCTAGTGTCAACTCAGTTAAACTGTAACTGGGATTCCCAGAATTCCCTTCCCTCTAAGGCTCCAGATTAGGGTTGGCCACCAAAGAACTTGGAGTGGGATTTGGGGGGTGGAAGGCAAGCAGCCTCCATCACACGGGGAAGGTGGTGTAGAGCACAAGCACCTTGGTGGCCTGCACCTGTTGCCACTGGTCCACCAGCCCACTTTGTGGGAGGAGATCCTAGAAGATCGCCTCCTTCAGCTTCTCTGAGTCCTGGGCCGGGCATGCATGCCGTTCCATGGAGAGACGGGCACCTGCTTCTGCAGGGCATCCATATGGTTGAGGTTAGAGGTGACGAGCGATGCACACAGGTTCCAGGATGTCTTCACGGGCTTCTTGAAGGTGCGTTCCGGTTTGCCCTTGGCCCTCCCCCACTTCAAATCCAAGCTTCTCTTCCCAACTGTCGACACTGACCTGCAGTGACTTCAGGCCACGCTCAGACAGAGGCAACAGCCTTCCACAGATTTCTTCACCAGCTGCAGATGGGTAAGCTATAATCCTTACAGAAAATCTCTTATTGACCATATCACTCATAGTGATTTGGCTTCCTTGATCAAACCCTAACTGACACAGAGTATTTGACTAATTATGCGATCATAGAACCTCCAAACAAAGCGGGGCCCCCACCAGGGATCTCAACCCCAGGAAGCCTACAAGGCACGTACGATGAGGTACACAGATTGGATGGCTCCATTTGTCTCTTGTAGGTAGTCTGCTTGGCCTCCTCCCCCGGGAACCAGGATCAGAAGACCTGTGAATCGGAACTCTAACCCAAAAGCACATTCCCACTCCCCTCTGCTCCCTCATACTCTCTCCCATCACAGTGACCCCAGCCTGTACTCTTACAGGTCAAGTGTTTACTTAATGAGGTGCTGCCTAAAAGATACTCCACCCATGTACATTTCCAGTGTTAAGGGTGAAGCTAATTTGGGGTGCAGTGGACTCACTAAGAAGTCTACGTATTTTCCAAGAAAGGCCAAATCGGGAAGAAAGAGAGAAAAGGTTCAGTACAATCCTCCCAAGGGGCCACCATTTATCTAAGATGAGTGCAGCCGTATTGCCTCAAATCCACACCATAAGGAGAACTGGGGCGTCTATGGATGAATGCTGGTCACTTGCCTATTTGCCCTCAGATTCAGTCCCCACCATTTCCTTGCTCTCTGTATTCAAAGGGGGAGACCCCAGGAAACTACCAAGGCTACCTCGCCCACTGCTACCTGCTTGGTTTGGCCAAAGGGAAGCACAGGCAAGAGATTGGAGGGTGGACTGGGAAGAGAAGCCAGGTGTTCACTTTCACCCCATCCTATACTTCGGGCCGAGTCTTCCCCATTCGGCACAACTGTTGAGCTTCCCATGGAACCAGATTCCAAGAGATAGCCCAGGCTCTTGAGCTCAGGTAATGCCTCTACTCCTCCAGCCCTAGAAAGGAAGAGTAAGCTGTACTTGCTAATGTTGGGGGTGCCTTACCTTCCAAGCTTGCTCTTGCAATTCTTCTAAAAATCTTTGTAACTAATTTCCCATATTAAATTTCTTCTATGATATTACTCTGCATGAGTTTTGTTTTTTCTTGAGAGACCCAGGCTGATACATTTGCTTTCAACCCTGAGGAATAGAATTTGCCAACGCTGACTTCCTTCCAAGATTTCTAAGCTCCCTGGACTAGTATCATCTTGTAAAGTTATTGTAGATAACAACACACAGAGTGCTGCAGAAGAGGAAAACTGAATGATAACCCTGCACCCAGCCTTTCTGGGTGGGGGTGTGCAGAGTTGACTCAAGTCTCCCATCTAACCCAACGAGAGCAGACATGTACTAGAGGAGTTTCTCAAGGGATGGCCATGGGTTTCTACTCATGGTAAGTAATGGGTTTCCTATACTGTCCTACCTGAAGCTCACAGCTTTCATATAATCACCAGCATATGACCGGCTAGGCCCTGGAGAGTTGTGATGGACAACAATGCGACTGACCTCAAGAAACGTCCAGTCAAGTCATCAAGCGTGATCATGTGTGTGCTCATTCTAGGATCAGCCCTTACCATTAAAACAGAAGGAAGTCAACTGGCCCCACTGGAAGGAGTCTGTAGTTGTGGCTTAGAATGACCTGCTCCAATCAAGCCAATCAAATCAGTTCATTGTAGACTAAAACCTTTGAAGTCACTTGGGTAGGGCTGCTCATAAACAGAAAGCTAGACTCTTCAAGTTCAACCTCACAGCAATGCCCATCGCTAAGGTCATGCAGATAGAAAGGGCAGCGACATGCACCCCCAGGGAGGAAACCATATTCTTCTTCTCAAAGTTCAGAGCCCAGTCTCTTCTGGGATTGGACATTCCAGCCCCTCCTTTCACTGCCCTGTGTGCTCTGATCATGCATCAGTCTAATCAACTAAACCTTCAAGGCTTGCCTTGTCTTACATGTTCAAAAGAGCTTATCTTCCCTCTTTCTCCTTCCCTAAGCCAGATACTGACCCCGCCACTCTTCAAGTCCCTTAGGATCATGCCTCCATCTCTTCCTTCTCAATCAGCTCTGTGTCTTCCCTCAGCACCTGGTAGGCTCTGACACACTGAAGTCCATTAATGAGTCTTTACTTTTTGAATGAATGATTGCGTGGGTGCACGAATGACTGGTTTGGAGTGGGAAGCAACCACTGATGGATTCCCTAGGAGTTGTCTGCAAAGCACTGGTCTAGAAATCCTGCTTTAACTATGGTAACACTTCCACCCTTGATCATCATTAGAGCTGAACGGCAGAAATAAGACTTACAAGGAGGAATGCGGAGTAACGCTGAAACTCCATCCCTGGGCACAGACCAGGACCAGGGTGTGCAGAGGTGACCAGACCTGCAAAACTGTGACCAGACCTGCAAAACTAGTTTCGTCCTAAAATTCAGCCAATTCTAGAAAATCAAGATGTCTAAGGAAAGGTCTGAAGAATTCATTTTGCAGAGTCCCCCCATGAAGCTGGTTGGGTGTGGATCCAATATTTTAAAATCTTCCACTGGCACTTCCAGTTGTAGAAAATACGGATCACAACAGACTACAGGCAGATGGCTCCTGTGTTTTCCTTTGCCAAAGTGTCCTGCAAACCCAACACCCACAGACAATGCCCTCTCTCTGCAGAGGATAAGTTAGACCCCAGGGAGGTGTCTGTTAGTAGCTGTAAGACTCTCCCTTTTCCCAGACTTTAAACTTTGGTCTCTAGCTTGTTAAAGATAGAAGGTAGACTCCCGTGGGGCCCAGACTTGTGCGCAGCCTACCAGAAATAATCAGGAAGCCAGAGATGACTCAGCGCCTACTTTAGACCCAGGATGACTTTTCTACCAGCCAGCGCTATTGTTCTGAGGTACCCAACCCTCGGGGTTCCTGACCTTGCTTGCCTTGACCTCCAAGACATGTTTGCCCTGTCCTGCCGTGACAAATCTACTAGTTGGGCCTCAGGCCTGACCTCTGAAGACGTCAAGTTCATCATTCTTGGCCTGCAGACCCCTAGTCTCCATTCATGATCCATCTCTGCATGTCCGGTCCTGACAGGAGCCACCCACACCTCAAACTGTGAGTACCTCTCCCTCAGGAGACAAACAAAACAAGACAGAAACCAGCAAAAGACCTAGATAAAGATTAGACGGCAGATTTGCAGTGGCTTGGGCGCCATGCAGAATTAACACAGAATGCCTCGTGCCATAGATGAGACCACAGCCCCCAAACAAGGCACCTCCAACCGTCCCCCACTTTGCTGAGACAGGGTGGCAAAGGCCTGCCCTCTCTCTGCCTTCTAGGCAGGAAGTCTTATATGGCTCTTGCATTCCATCCAAAAGACAAAAGAGGGGGTGGATTTCTCTGAACCCTCGCCAGGTCGCATTGAGGTGGGTGTTGGGTCTTTTGAAACTGTCAGAATGAATATGCTTCTGATTATGGGGTTCCCAAGACTCTGAGCCGGTTTTTTTTAAAAGCACATACATTTTCTTTCTGGACCACAGCCACATTGCTCTGGCTATGTTAATCCCCCCAGTAGTCACAGTGCTTCCCAGGACATCCAGGGAGTTGCTTGTTTTAGGGAAATCCTGTTAGATTGAACTCTGTTCAAGAATGTGCCCAGTGTGCTTCAGCCCAGAAGCAAAGTGAATTTTGCCTGGAGAGTTCAAAGCACTTGGGTAATTGGGGGCCGGGCAGGGATGTGCATCTGAGGGGTCAGTTAGCTCAGTCCTGCAGCATTCTGACCTGCCATCTTGGGGATGAACTAGCTACTGGAAGGTTCTCAAGATGACCCAATTAATGAAAGAGCCAGCTAGTACTGATGTGGTGTGGGCAGCTGTCAAGTGGGCCTTACTGCACCTTGTGTTCTAAGACCTTCCTCTCCCACCGGGTTCTCTGGGCCCTCTCTGTGCCCGGGAATTCTCAGTGCAATCACTTTGCTGACAGGGGAGTATGTTGCCCTTTCCAAACGTTTACCAAAACTTGCCTGACCTGGGTCCCTACACTGATAATAGGGTACGATCATTAATCCCTGTTAATGTATTTTTAAGGGTAACCTTAAAAATAACTGGAAAAGGACATTTGCTTTATGATGGGAATTTAACCACACCAGTTGTTTGCCTCCTTCATCCCAAGAACTCTCCACTTCTGATTCAAGACCACGTAGAGGTTCACCATGATGGATATGAAGAAGCAAATCGGAGAGGCCGTATGCTATAGTGGGGAGAACAACACCACTAGGAATCAGGGACTTCTGTCTCCCGGCTCTGCCATTAGCAAGTTATGAGATCCTGGGTACTCACTTCATCTCTCTCGTCCCTTATGTACATGAAGTCCAGGAAGGTCCCAGGAATAATGGCAATTTGGTGGTTCAATAAAGTCACACAGCCCCGAGGACTGCCTGTAAGGGGGTGCTCTCTAAATATTTGATGAAGAGATGTGCACCGACCGTAGACTAGCCTGCAGGAGAGTTAAGACCTTATGACCACTTACGTACACTTGTATGTTGATCAGATTCTTTCCCAATATTGGGTTTTCTTTAGTTGAGGGAGGGAGAGGGAGAAAATAAAAGAAAGGGGGAGAGACAGAGAGAAAAGTGAGCTGGAACATAAAACAGGCCATCAAGGAAAGAGAAAGAAAGCAGAAAGGGAGAGCAAAGGTAGCAGCACTGAGGAAGAAATGAGGTTCCTTCATAACTTCATTCAACCCTGCTTCCCTTTCTCATCACCAGTTCAAAGACACCACACGGCACGTGGCCCTGGAGTTAATCAAGCTGCGAGACAATGTTCTGAATTTGAACTAGACTCTACCTCTTCTTTTAGAAAAGGTGTTTAACCATGATTACTTTCAAGGAAGAGATTCTGGGAATATTATGTTGTGCTCTTTAGAAAATAAGATTTTATAAAATGTGAACATTGGGAAGTTTTAGACATGATCAGGTTTTACTGACTAAATTGCTGCATTTATAAAAGTTAATAAATTTAATAAAAACACACTACTGATATACACGAGGCTCAAATTTGCCAATAGCCTTTTTTTGTTATTAAAAATCTATCCTCCATCTGTGACACTATGAGTGAATTTTATATGTAATATAACATAACATAAAAATGAATTGTATATATATGAAGTACATAAGCTATCTCTATATGACACAGACAATATTACTTATTAAAATACTGGAGCAGGGCTTCCCTGGTGGCGCAGTGGTTGAGAGTCCTCCTGCCAATTCAGGGGACACGGGTTCGTGCCCTGGTCCGGGAGGATCCCGTGTGCCGTGGAGCCGCTGGGCCCGTGAGCCATGGCCACTGAGCCTGCGCGTCCGGAGCCTGTGCTCCACAACAGGAGAGGCCACAACAGTGAGAGGCCCGTGTATCGCAAAAAAAGAAAAATTCCGTAGAGTTCTTTTCTGAAGAACTAATTGAATAAAATCCATAGTCCTCACAATGGCTTCAATCTTCTACGTGACCCAGCCCCTTTTCTGACTCATCAGTGGTCATGAAATCAGTGTAATAGACTGAAACAAAATTTTTATGCGATAAATGAGAAAAGAATAGAAAATATCAGTATTTCATAAAACTTGTACTTCCATTTTGTGGAGGTGTTTGTAATGTCACGATCTAAAATAAATTTTTCACTCTGGGTCACTGTTAAAAGGGTTGAAAAGTACTGATTTAGAAGACTTTATTATAGTCCTGATTTGGGGTGATTAAGACCTGAATTGAAGTGGAAGCTACGTGAGAAAGAATAACAAAAACGATAATAACTATTATTATTATTTTATATAATCCTCACAGTAACCCTGCTGGGTAGGGTTGATTGTGTTATTCTGATTTTTCAGAGACAGAATAGTAGAGAGTAAGTCACACAGCAAATAAGTGGAAGAGCCAGATTGGAACACAATTTGTGTTCTTGGTTCCTCTGCTTACTCCAGATCCTACGGTCCTACGACTAGGCTATCTGCTTCTTCTCAAAGGGGACTGAGGGAGGCAGAAAGCTAAGAAAATTTATAGTCAATATGGACACTAAGACTTCAGTCCTGAGTGGCTAAGAGAATGCTTGTACAAATGTCCAAAATGGACACGTCAGCAGAGACGATTGATTTGGGAGGAGAGTGGGATAAGCGTGAATTTAAAGTGATGGAGGGACGTCCAAGTGTCTAAGTTTCAAGTCAAAAGAGAACTTCAAGCCCTTGGGAGAGATCACTGGGATTTGGGTTTGCACATCTCTGGGTCAGAGCCAGCACTTGTCCCCTCTGTGCAAAGGAGCACCTCCTATACCCTAGAAGGGCTGGCCGGCCCTTGTGAACTGTGCACTGGCCTCATCATGGTGCCAGTATCCTACTGACACCTTCAAATTCTGAGGAACCATCACCCTTTCCCTGTGAGCACACCTCCTCACCCCCTCTAAACTGTAGTCCTCCACTCAGAGGTCATAGAACATGCTAGAGTCACTTCCTGTTCTGCAGCTTCAGTCTCTGAGGGCATCTCAGACCTCCTCTAACTCCATCCCCCGTCGCACGGAGAAGCATTCATCAAACCTATCCCTTGCCTCCATGATCAGCCATCCTGCACAGCTCGCCCAGTCTCTCTTGCTGCCATGTGAACTGGTTGCTCTCAGAAGATGTGGGCACCAGACAGGCTGTAGCCTTCTGCAAAAAGCAATGACCCAGGGCAGACATATGTTAAGTTAACTGAAAGTTAACTTCACGCCAAAGGCAAAAATTAAGGCTCACGTATGGACCAGGGGTCAACAACGTGTAACAAACGGAGTTTTAAAAATTCTTGCACCAACATCAGTGTGATGCAAACTCAGCTAGTGGATGACTCCTCAGCCCAAGGGGACCTCAGAGGTAAGGCATAGAACTAATGATTAAGGGGCTCTGCAGTTAGAAAAATAAACTACGACAACAAAATATATAAATGGCTAAGCTGTTCACCTAGGCCATTCCTAACATTTATGGCTAGGCTGTGTGGTCAGCTGAATAACGGTCCTCCTAGAGATATCTATGTCCTAGTTCCCAGGAACTGGGAATGTTACCTTATATGGCGAAATTGCCTTTGCAAATGTTAAAGATTCTTCAGATGAAGAAATTATCCTGACTTACCCAAGTGGGTCCTAAATCTAATCACAAGTGTCCTTATAAAGAGAGAGGTTGAGAGAGATTTGACACATGCAGAGGAGAAGGCAATGTGACCACAGAGCAGAGTTTGGAGAGATGTGGTTAAAGCCAAGGAATGTTGGCAGCTGCCAGCAGCTGAAGAGGCAAGAAACAGGTTCTCTCCTCGAGCCTCCAGAGAGAGTATGGCCCCACTCACACCTTAATTTCAGCCCGGCAATATTGATTACAGACTCCTGGCCTCCAGAACTGTGACAGAATACATTTCTGTTGTTTAAGCCACTAAGTTTGTGATAATTCTTTACAGCAGCCATAGGAAACTAACACAGTCTGGAACACAAAGAGATGTGAAAATGCCTGGTGCAAGAAATGGTACATAAAAGACACTCCATAAAGGTTTGTTTCTTATTTGCAAGTCTTTCTCCATCCCTTCCTTCCTTCGTGTGCTTTCTATGTTCTTATCCTCCTTTTAAAAAATATATCCAGTCTCTAGGGCATAGAAAAAGGAATACAGGCTTTGGAACCTTAGCTCAAATTCCACCACTACTCATTAGCTGAGCTTAGGCTAGTCATGTAACCTTCCTCAGTTCTCACATCTGCAAAATGGGGATAACCCCACTTGCTATGCAGGGTTCTTGTGAAAAGCAAGGGAGATAATACACATCAATCTTTATGCAGTTTGTTTGCATCACGTACCCATTTATTATATCTTGCCGTTTCAACTTTCCATATTTGGGGGGAAAAGAAAATGAGAGAAAGATCATAATAGCAGAAAATAACTATTTACATTGTGTTAGTAATTAAGCCTGGTGTTTTTCTCTATAGTCATTTTCTGCAAAGAGCATATAAGATGAAGGATATGAATCTACTCTTCCTTCTGGGACATCCAACCTCAGGTGATTCTGCTGAGTGCATGTTCTGAGTACAAACCCAACATTTAAAGACATATTTTGTTATGGAACATGGTCCCTGAACACACGTGCACTTCTTCATCTGGTGCCCAGCCCCCCAAAATAGCAGCATAATCCAACATAGAGGAAAAATCACCGGGATGCCTGACACTCTCCAGTGTGTGCCTTTCTATGGGATTTAAACCAACATTATTAAGCATGCATGGTATACACCTTATGGCTGACTTCAGAACATGGACCCAGGAAAGATGTGATTCCGCTGTACTGACTACTCAGTAACCTCCCACACATACATGCACTTGGCTGGCCGGCCCTCTCCTTCCATCCCCCAACTAAACCACCCCTCACTGAACTCCTATAGGCACCAAAGGCTATTAGCTTTCTGGTCTTCTGGTCACACTGTAATTCTGGAACAATTATCCTGCTTATCTCTTATCTCCATCACATAATTTCAATGCAAAGTTGCAAAGAGGCATAAAGATTCCCCAAAGTTGGGGAAATGTAGAAAGCACTAAAAAGTCATGAAACTCATCAAACACCAAGTTACTGCTCCTTGCCCTCAGCAATTCCCTCAAAGAAGACAGACGTATTTATAGAACATTGGTCTTCCTACGGCATCTCCCACTTCAAACATGATTTCTTTTAATTACAGCAGAACTTATTGCTAAACAACCATGTCTGCATCTGATAGCTTTTTGGGAGGTTATATATAACACAGATAAGGAGCTCTACTGGAGTCATAACATAGCAAAAACCTAGTCACACCACTGAAAAAAGGAAACCTGAAATGTGCCCTACCCGCCTTAAAAGGGGAGTCTCTCAGGGAAGAAAAAAAAGTCTCTGGCTTCTTTAAATATCTCTCTGTATTTAATTTCACTGAAAACCACGCTTCTGGTCCCACAGTGCCGGCAGCCTTCTCATTACCTCCAGCAATTTACATTGCATCTTTTTTTTGAACGCTGAGTTCCCGGACAGAGTGTGGTGCAGCAAATTAGTGAATCATAAAAATTTGAGTCGGAAAAGGCCTCTGGGGTCATAGGGTTATTCTCTGCCAATTCTAGATGGTTCTCTGTGGTTTATTCCTGAGTGCTTTGTTCAAACTGGTTTGAAGTCAACAGTACATCTCACAGGGAGGGGAAAAAAGAACAACAATATATCTCTCGCCTCTCCATTCCTCTAGCCAGCCCAAACCAGGAGAGGGAAGCCTGGGCCCCCAGGAAAGGAGGGATGAATCATGGGATGTGAGGGCTGGAAACAACTTTGGGGGGCATCTCATCCAGCATCAAATTTCACAAATAAGGTTCAGGGAGTTTAATGCACAAGCCACAAGGATGACATGAGACCCATGACAAGGATAGCACATCAAAGGTACTCAACAAACATTGGTTCCATTTCCTTGATCAGTTCATCTTGTCCCTTGTATCTGAGTTGGTTGTATGCACACATTAGACTGCGGCTTGTGAACTCCTTGTGAGTGGAGCCCCTATTTTATTTATTTCTATATCTCCCAGAGTGCCTAAATCACTGCCTTGCACATAAAGGATGGCTTAGTGAGTGCTGGCCATGTTGCATTAAGTTACTACAGAAATAGTTTTTCTCATACAGATCTCACCAGCTTGCATCCATGTGTGTCCCTGTCCCCGTCTTGTAGACCTAGGAGCAATGGGTGTACATTATAGGATCAACGTGAGCCGACCTTTCTATGGATGACACCCAAAATGGACTGCACTGTCGTGGGAGGTGTGTCAGGCAAAGAAGGAAACTTGACATAGACATAAAGAGGGGACTCAGGAACCCAATCTAGGTTTAGGGTATTGACCTCCGGGGTGCCATCCCACCTTCAAGCTTTTATGATGTAAAAGAGCTTTATTTCCAACTGCACATAAGGTTTCAACTAGTTGAATCCCTTAAAAGTCAAAGCCCTCTCAAGACAGATCCCTCTAGCCTCTCACCCTTATAAATCAAAGACATCGGCATATGGCTCCAACCGTGGGTATAGGGGGAAGGAGTTGTCCCCAAAGTTTTCTCCCAAATGCACCTCTTGATCTAGCTGAGAGACTTCAAAAGTTATCCTCTGATACACTTTTTAAAACCTCATTTAACAAAGTCGAAAGTGGAATTAGTTCCGTGAGTTGGTTTGGCAGAGAGATGAAATCACATCAAATCCATATTCATTATCGACATCCCATATGTCATCTGTGCAGATGAATGGGGGCTCTCGTGTGGGAGAAAGGGTACTTCAACGGAAACACTCCGGAGCTCACAGACACCTGTCTACAGTCTTCCTGTTTTGCCTCCTTTTCTTTTTTTTAAGAATTTCTTTATATATATATATATATATATATATATATATATATATATATATATATATATAAGTTAGTTAGTTGTGCGGGGTCTTAGTTGTGGCAGGCAGGGTCCTTACTTGCAGCTTGCAGTCTCCTTAGTTGTGGCATGAGAACTCTTAGTTGCGGCATGCATATGGGATCCAGTTCCCTGACCAGGGATTGAACCTGGGCCCCCTGCATTGGGAGCGTGGAGTCAACCACTGAGCCACCAGGGGAGTCCCTGGACTCCTTTTAATGGATTTATCTCAAATACTGGCCAGCCAGGGAGACTCATCCAGTTCAGCTGAAACTCTCTCATGTTTTAATACTTCTCTTCCCACTCTTAGCACCTAAATAGGCCTTTGAAGATATTTAAACCTTCTTATGTGTTGTTTTTAAAATTAACTTAGTTAAAACTGGTAATGTTATTGTAGAAAAATTAGAAAATGCAGGTAAACAAAAGAAAAACTCTCACCTCTTAGAGAAAATTGCTATGAATATCTAGTAGGTAGGCTTTCAAGCCTTCTTTCTCTGTCTTAGTCCTTTAGAGTGATGGGAATGAGGGTACTTAGAGAATAACTTTATTACCAAGGCTCCACTGAGAGTCAGCTGTAACTTCTAGGTCAACCTCACTCTTGGACACTTGGAAAAGCCAACAGTAGGCGTGTGTGGAAAAAACTTACAGAAATGATACAGGCTGTTTCAAACCAAACATCCTCTCCCTCTTGGAAATTATTCAGATTTCCAATCATTATCAATAGAGCTACTCCACATGTAGCTTACTGAACATGTATAATGTGCCAAGCATCCTTCATCTCATTGAGTTGACATCTTCTAGAGCCTTCCCAGGGGCGTGATGGTAAAGTTTTAACAACTGGCAAATTTGGGGGTAGAGCCCTGACTTGTAACATTTGCCATTTTATGTGGTGTAAATACTCCTATGGATTTCAAGTTATGACTCAGAGTTGGAAAGGAGAGCACAGCATCATATAGTGTTTCTGCCACTCAGATGTCATAGTCATAAGAGATGATAGCAAAATAGAGGCACATAATTAGGAAGTGGTGAGTGTTGTGTGCTGTATATTTATTACTTATGTATTTGTTTTTGTTTTTCTTGCGGTACGCGGGCCTCTCACTGTTGTGTCCTCTCCCGCTGCAGAGCACAGGCTCCGGATGCGCAGGCTCAGCAGCCATGGCTCACGGACCGCTCCGCGGCATGTGGGATCTTCCCGGACCGGGGCACGAACCCGTGTCCCCTGCATCGGCAGGTGGACTCCCAACCACTGCGCCACCAGGGAAGCCCTTACTTATGTTTTTAATATATTCAATGGAAAGTTTATATAGCTTAATTTTCATTAATGGCTGTGTTTAACAACTGGCTTGCAAAATTCCTGAAAAGTAATAGATTGGTTCTCGTGAGCCTGCACACCGTGGAGCCTTCCTAGGTTTTCTTTCTCTATTTTCCATCCTCAAGATATTCTTCTCCTCCCCCTCCTCTTCTGATCTTGTCTTTCGGCAACAGGAGATATTGGGATGGGAAATGGAAGCTGGACTCCAGAGGGAAGAGCTTTTTCTATGGAACAAAGATTTGAAGAAAGGGAGAGCGTTAAAGCCAGAAACGTTAAGGCAAGTTCAAAAGGCATCTCGTCCACATGGTAGCCACTGGATGCATGTGGCTATTGGGCTTTGAAATGTGCATAGTTTGAATTGAGTTGTGCTATAATTGTAAAATACGCACCGGATTTGGAAGACTGAGTTCAAAACAATATAAAATATCTCGTTGATGATTTCATGTTGATTGTATGTTGGATGACGCTTTGTATCTGTTGAGTTAAATCATGTTATAAAATTGGTTTTACCTGATTCTTTTCACTTTTTAAAAGACATCCACTAGAAAATGTTAAGTTACATCTGTGGCTTGCCTTATCTTTCTATTGGACACCACAGCTCTAGACAGTTACCAGGAATCAAGGATAACCTTTGCTGAAGGTTATTTTGGGTTACTTAGCCCTAAGTTTCACAAGCTGGGGGCATGGTCTCTGAAGTCTGCTGGCTTGGTGAGAAGGCAAACCCCAACCCTAATCTTTAGCATCTTTCAGGAACCCAGGCTGACCCTGACTTATTTAGTGCCAACTCTTAGGGACAGTGTGAGCAAGAAAGAGCACCAATAACACACTGCTATTGTCCTACCACCTGACTTCCTTACCACACTTCTCTCCCCAAGCCCAGCAACATTCCCCTGGATCTAATGAGAAAGCCCTGAAAACACCTGCAACCAAGTTATAGCCCCCCCCCCCCAGCAGTTATTAAACACCTATCATGTGCTAGCCCTGAGCAGGGGCTATGACAGAGTGGGGGTCAGGAGTATTAAAAGAAGTAGACCCACAGGTATATGGCCAACGGACTTCTGACATAGGTGCAAAGGCATTTCAGGAGAGAAAGGAAATTCTCTTCAATAAATGTTGCTGGAATACATAGATATTCATAGGCCCAAAAACTGAATCTTGAGCCATACTTCACACACCATACAAAAACTAACTCCAAATGGATCCTAGCCCTAAAGCCTAAAACTATAAAACTTTTGAAGAAAACATGGGGGAAAATATTTATAACCTTGAGTTAGGCAAGGTTAACTGTTGCTGCAGTTATTAATTCTTTGCTAAGAATCCTAGCAAGTAGACCAGATCGATTCCTTTTAAGATCTGGACCTATATGGCCCCAGTCCAGGGCCAGCCACCAGCAGCCCTCCCACCTCTCTCTAGAACCTTCTCCCCCCTCCCACCTGTACTCCCTCCTGCTAGCTGTTCTGAGCGCCCTGTGGGGAGCAATGTTCTCAGCTACTCCCATCCACAGAGGAATTAGTGCCTGAAAAATGTTTGTGTTGTTTCTCTCAGTGGGACCTGCATTTTTACAGATCTGTGGAGCAAAAAGACTCAAAAGGATTCATTTCTAGAGGGGACATTTCAGACTCTGTTGGGACTTGTGGGACCTTTCCATCACCTGGGCAATGGGCCACAATCCCCTCTCACCTTCTGCGATCACAAGAGACCCTTACTCTCCAGTTGTGGGAGTTGCTGGCAGAGGGAAGTTGAACTTATCTCTTGCTTCCTTTCAAACTGACCGCTCAGGAAAGAGCAGGTGGAAGGAAAGCCCTGGAGTTTTGCTGCCTGTTGGGAACCCAGTCATGCTGGCCACCACCTAAGTTCCACCTGAGATGGTGAGTTGCGGGCTGAGAAGTGGGGAACAAACCCAAAGTCCTATTGAGACAGGCTGGGAGCTGGGACCCTTTGCTGCAGCGCCTGCACCTGGACAAATGTCTCCTCAAGCAACAAAATACAAAGAAACTATAAGGGACTAAAAGTAACTGCATGCACGCGCAGTTGGGGCAAAGTATGGCCAACAAGACACAGAAACGAACAAACAAAAACCAACTACCACTTCTGACGAGCTGAGGGCAAAAGCAGGGTGTCAGGAGCAAAAGCAGGGTACTGTGCATGCCCCCCGCACACAACAGCAGCAAAGGGGCTGGCAAACCACCTATGTCACCCTTCCAGCCTTACCCCTGAACACGCCGCTACCCTCACCCCATGTGAGAAGCTAGCTCACCACCCCTGCTGGGGAGCGAGCAGGGAAAACTGTTACTTGTTTTTGCTCCCCACCCTGCTGCAGCAGGGGCCCCAATAAAGCCTTGACTGAATTTCTTGTCTGGCCTCTTATCAGTTTCTATTGACTGGGGAAGGCCAAGAACCCTGACAGGTATCACTGTGGAGGACAATTCCCTGCGAGGCTATGCCTGCCAAAGAGTGGCTTGGAATCTACCGGAATGGAATCCTTCTTCCCTCTAGGTAATAATGACGGGACAGGTTAGCTCCCGATGGGGCTAGATGATGAGCCAGGACCTTGACTCAGAAGCCCCTGCGTTTTGACATGGCCCAGGTCAGCGCTGCAAGCCAGCCCTCTGGCGTCTGAACCACCCAGGGCTGGCTCAGAGCCCCAACTCAGAGCCCAGTGAGAGACAGAAAACAACAATGTTGTTTCTGGAGTTTTTTAAACTGCTCTTTAATCTTTGGACAACTTAACACAGGATCAGGAAATCTCAGTTGGAGGAACAGTAGAAGTATTCTAGCCTGGCTACCTCGCTGACACATAATCGCAGCTCCATCATCCCTGTCTGTCCTCTGCCTGAATGCTCCCAGTGACAGCGTTCTATTTTCAAACAAGCCCTAATTGTTAGAAAGTTCTTCCTTATATGCAGCTGTGAAAAAGAATGAGGAAGTTCTTTTTGTACTGATGTGGAAAAATCTCCAAGATATACTATCAAGTGAAAGGAAAGAAAAAAAAAAAAAACCCAAAAAACTGGTGTTGAACTATGTGTACCACATACTAACTTTGGAATTTTTAAAAATGAGAAAAACGAGAAATGACATTCATATCTGCTTATAGTATGTGAATTAAGAAATTCTGAAACAATATACAAGGAACTTGAAAAATAAAGGTTACTTATGGGGGAATGGGAGAATGAAGCCAAGGATAATGAGAGGAATGAGAGCTAACATGTGTTGTGCAATTTACTGCGAGCCAGGAGCTACCCTAAATGCTTCACATGTATGAACCCATTTAATCTTGTCTACAATCCTGCATCATTATTCCTATTTTTCAGATGAGGATACTGAGGCTCAGAGAGGTTAAGTAACTTGCCTAAGGTCACACAGCTAGTAAGCAGCATGGATGGGATGCAAATCCACACAGCATAGCTTCAGAGATCCAGCTCTAAGGACCCTGCCAAACTGTTCCTTCCAGAATACAAGGGTGAGAAGGAGGCTCTTCCCTGTATCTGTATTTGTTTTTATAATTTTTGTTAGTTTGGTTGTTTGGTTAGTTGGTTAGCTGGTTAACTTTTTTAACCACGTGACTATATTAACCACGTACTAAATAAAATTTTCTCTGGTTGCTACGAGGAAGCAATGTTACAAGCTGGGTGGTGGTGGAGCGTGGTGGGGAGTTGGAAAAGAAAGGAAAAAAGAAAAAAAAGAAATGAAAGTTCTTCCTTGAGCTGAGAAAAGCAAAAATAAAACCCTGAAGCTTTTTGCTTTTTTGTCCTGGGTTGGTTCTCTGGGCAACTACCAGCTCCTGCTAAATGGACCCTTTCCCAGAAATGGAAAAGGACATTCTCAGTTCTTTCTGCTGATTCCTGGATGCCTTAGACTTCCATACCCTTCACCATGCTGGTCCGTCTTCCCCAAATACACTCCAGGATATCACTGTCCTCTTAAGGGTGAGGCCCCAAACTGAACCCAGGTCTCCAGCACTGGTCTGGCCAATATGATACTCCCTTGTTTTGAGAACTATATTTCTACTAATGCAGCTTATGTTTACACTTGCTTTTTTGGACTCCTCATGTTTCCATTGCAATTAACTAAAATGTCCAACAACTATTCCCACGTGCTTCTGCTTATTCAACTCTTCTCTGTTCCTGCCTGGCTGAGCTGTTTTCCGAGCCCGTGTCTAGGATGTGTAATCTCTTCCCATTAAACCTTTTCTTGTTAGTCTGTTTGACCCATTGGTCCAGCCTGCCTCAGTTGGCTCCTGAAATAGTCAAGATCCTTCCCGGCCAGACAGGTTTCCATGTGGCAGGCAAGGAGACTTAGTCCCAGAGAGGGGACTTGCCTAAGATCTCACAAATTGTTGGTGCCGGTGGGGAGGAATGAATCAAGGGCCTTGACCTCCACTCAGTGCCCTTTCCAGGAAGCCCTGCTGTCACATGCCAGTGTCTTCAGAAGACTCCGTCCTACAGGCATGACATAGGCCGCCTCTGACAGGAACCAGGAAAGAGTGCACCGAGGTAGTCCCGCCCATTGAGTGTTGCAGTTAAGAAGGGAAGGCCGGCATGTGCGTGGCACATGTTCATAGTTGGCTGGTGATTATAGCAGCTTAAAACATCATGTTCTAGATTAGCTGCTTGGGGTTTTCTGAAGCTTGTGCCGAAATCAGAGATGCCGTGGGGATGAGATCTTCCTTATCTGTGAAGTGATGCGATGTGGAGTTATTCAACAAGCGGTCCCCAGAGACCACAGACCAAGGAATCGGTCCAGGAATTCCATTCTCATCTGCCCGCCCGCCTGCCAGATGTGCAGGTTGAAGTGTGTTTCGATGTTCCGCCTGTCTTCTCTCCAAGAGATGGGATCAGACAGCTATTTTGAGGATGAGTCCAGAAAAAGGAGGGGGTGCCTACCTAATCCTTATGCTGGTACAATATCCGATTTGGCAAAGTGGGTGGAAAAAGTGAAAACCGGAAAATTCCCTAAGATAAATGAATCCGTGGTCATGAAGACCCCAGGAGACAGAGAAACCTCAGTTGGGCAGATGCAAGTGCTCCAGGACAGTCACCCATGGGAAAAAGTCAGGAAAGTACAAGTAGCAATGAGTGAAAGTGCCTTGGAGATGAGGTGACTCCAATCTGACTCGGAGGCCAGCCCTCTGCATAGGTCATGGAGGGTTTGTCTGAGACGTGAGACACACCTCAATATCTCAAATTAAGTCTCAGATGCCATCAGGAAATTTAGCTTTACTGGATCAGGTGGAACTTACAATGAAACTTACTAACTAGACCCCAAGATTGTGGTCTCCAGTTCTGACCCTGCCCTACTGGAGGGGCTTTTGAACATTACGTAACCAAGGAGCACCTCCATTTCCCCCCTTTGGTGGTGACTCTTGGGAAGGTAAGAGGCCGAATAAGAGAGATGATTAATAATCCCCACTCTACCTGCCTAACTGATGTCCTGTAAATACAGAGACAATAACGTCAGGAAATTCTTCTGAACTACTTCAAGAATGACAGAGAATAAATAGGAGACTTTGTTACTGCCATTAACCATGAAATTCATAAAACTGCCTATGGGGGTATGTTTTCTGAAATCCCAAAACACAATTTTTTTCTCAAGTATGTAACTGACTTCATAATGTCCAAACACTTAACAAAAAGTCCCTGGGACTCCATCATGGGAAATTAAATCTCTGGAAAAGTAGAAAGGCCTCGAAAATATGCCCTTCTGACCCCAAACCAGGAGCAGGTTAGCGCGAGAAGCTGTCTCAAGTACGTTCAGTTGTGAACTGGGTGCAGCTGGCATCTGTTAACGGATAAAACTGGTTCCAAGAATGAGTCATTCTGATTATACCCTTGGGACATCATTCATAAATATCATCTGTCCCCAAAGACTTCCAAAACACAGGAGTGACGGCAAAACACACACACATATATACGTGTAAGCAAGGTTTCTAACAATCGGGCCATTGTTCAGTACAGAGAAACCAGGCACACCCTTTATCTAAGATAAAAAGAAAATGCAAAAGCAATCAAATGAAATCTGTCTTGTCCAACCTGAAAAACGGCAGTTGGATTAGAACATTGTCTACGATCCATTTTCAGCGAGCCAACTTTCCGGGAGCATTTCAGCGAGCAGAACAACTTTTGGGGGGCCAGCCTTCCCCGCCTAATGAAGAAGTGTTCCCTGCCACCTGTACCCAGGTTCCCTTCCATGACTGTCCTCCCCAAATCGGTCCTATCCTCACTCAAGGAGCCCAACACCTGGTTAACTAAACTTTCTTCTTTCCTATAAAATGTGGTCTCAGAAAAATAGCTCTCTTTTTTTCATAGGGAATAAAACTTCAGAAATGTTCATTTCAGCCTTTCGGGCTCCTGTAAGCTCTTGGAGATGGGTCGAGGGAAGGCAAAGGGGATGTGTATACTGTCCTCTCCAGCTCCTCAAGGAAGAGCCTGCGGTTCATCTCCGTGAGGGAGTCTCTCCCACCTCCCCCTTCAATCCTGCACAAACAGAAAGTCGGCAGAGGACTAGCCCTACGCAATGGCCACTTGACCCCGCTGTAGCATCTTACCCAGAACAAAGCACCCCAAGGATGCCTTTCTGCAGAAAGACCTGAGAAGAGTCAGCAGGCCACACAGCATAAGGCCAGGTGTAGAATGTATTCATCCTTGCGGAGCCTGCAACCCTGGGGTAGAGGCTGGGAGGCTTCAGACTGTCTCTACCCCCTTGGTGTCCCCGGTAGGGTTCAGGAGCCTTCTGTGTGGTCCCAATAGAGAGACGCACATAGAACTCTGTCCCCACAGCCTTTCCCTCTACTCCTCTCCCCGCTGCATCTCAGGAGTTGGGAACTAACTGGAGTCCTACCCTCTCCCGTGCAAACCCAAGTGTGGCCATGACCCCTACACCCACATGCTGCTAGAGCACCAATTTTAACATAGAAATGACGCCCCCCCCCATGCCTACCCTTTTGAGGGCATTAGACAACCAACTTCCCACTGGACACACATTTTCTAATTTGCCCCCACCCACCCACCCAGGAGTTTTCGCCCCAAGTAGAAAGAATTCTAGCGTTATTCTGCATATTCAAAACACTCAGGCAAAGAGAGAGGCAGAGAGAGGGAGGGAGAGTCTCACAGGCCACCAGGGCTGGGAGACATCTCCTTAGAATAAGCCAGACGCAGCCGCTAATTTTTTTTAAATTTCTTCAATGGTTATAGATCTATTCATTTTTTAAAATTTATTCTGAGTCAGTTTTGGTAATTTAATAGGAAGTTATCTATTTAAATGTTCAAATTTATGGCATAAAATTATTCAAGATAGCCTTGTATGTATAGTTATGTCCTTTTTTCGTGGTTTGCTCATGCTTTCTGTTCTTTCTTGCTTAATTTTGCCACAGATTTGTCTTTTCGAAGGACCAGCTTTTGACTTTGTCAATCCCCTCTTGAATCTTTGTTTCTGTTCCTTTAATCCCTGTTCATGCTAGTATTTTTCCCTTCCTTCCACCTCACCTTTACGCTTGCATTTCTCCTAACTTCCTAAGTTGGACACTTAACTCATTAATGTAAGGATTCTTCTGTTTTCTAGTTGTAATGCCCACTCTCACTCAGGGGGTAATTTGTGTCTTCTCTCCCTTCATTTCTTGGTCCATCTAGCTACATGTTTGTCAATTTTATTGATCTTTTCAGAGAACCAACTTTTTGTTTCATTGAATTTCTTTATTGCTTTTCTGTTTTCTCTTTCATTCATTTCCACTCTATTCTTTATTATATTCTTCCCTCTGTTTGTTTTTTGCTTAGTTTACTCTTAATTTTCTAGTTTCTTAAGGTATAAGCTAAGGTTATTAATTTGAGGTCTTTCCTGTTTTCAAATATAGACACTTAAAGGTATAAATTCCCTCTAGAAACATTTATGGAATGATGGAGTAAGAACCTCTGAAAATCAACTCCTCCATAAAAGCAACAAGAACATTGGCAAAAATGCTACAAGCAATTTTTTTTTTGGAATTCATAACAATCCAAGGAGCATTATGACTTTTAAAATCAACTTTTCCATTTCTGCAAGAAAGGCAATTGGGATTTTGAAAGGGATTGCATTGAATCTGTAGATCAATTGGGGAAATATTACAGACATAACAATATTAAGTTTTCCAGTCCACAAACACAGGATATCTTTCCATTTATTTGAGTCTTCTTTAATTTCCTTCAACAATGTTTTGTAGTTTTCAATAGATAATTCTTGCATTTCCTTGGTTAAATTTATTCCTAAGTACTTTCTTCTTTTTGATTCTATTATAAATGAAATTATCTTCTTGGACTGTTCGTGGCTAGTGTTTAGAAATATAATTCATTTTTACATATTGATATTTTTCCTGCAACCTTGTTGGACTAGTTTATTAGCTCTAGAAGGTTTTCTGTGGATTCCTTAGGATTTTTTATATATAAGAGCATGTCATCTGCAAATAGAGTTTTATTTCTTCCTTTCCAACTTGGTTGCCTTTTATTTCTTTTTCTTGCCTAATTGTCCTGGCTAGAACATCCAGTACAACAATGATCAGAAGTGGTGAGAGCAGACATCCGCGTCTTTTTCCTGACTTTAGGGGTAAAGCTTTCAGTCTTTCACCAATATGATTTATTTTAGCTCTGGGTTTTCCATAGATGCCCTTTATCACTGGTGGGAATATAAAATGGTAAAGCTGCTTTGGAATACTGTTTGATGGCTCCTAAAAAATTTAAACATAGATCTACTATATAACCCAACTTCCCAATTTGGTATATACCCAAAATAATGGAAAACACATGTCCACACTAAAAAACCTGTACATGAATTTTCATAGCAGGATTACTCATCACAGCCAAAAGGTGGAAACATCCCAATGTCCATTAAGCGATGAATGGATAAACTAAATGTGGTATATCCATACAATGCATTATTCATTCATAAAAAGGAATAAAATACTGATACAAGCTACAACATGGGTGACTCTTAAAAACATGCAAAGTGAAAAAAGGCAAACACAAAAGATCACCTAGCATATAATTCTATTTATAAGCAATGTTCAAAATAGGCAGTCCATAGAGATAGAAATTGCATTAGTGTTTGCCAGGGAATGGGGCAAGGGAATAAAACCGATTGACTGGTAATGGGTATGGGGTTTCTCTCTGGGATGATGAAATGTTCTGAAATTAGTGGTGAGGGTTGCAAATCTCTCAGAGTTACACTGAAAACCACTGAACTGTATACCTTAAAGGGGCAAATTTTATGATATATGAAGTTTATCTCAGTAAAGCTGTTATTTAAACAAATTTCCTTCTAAGCACATTAGCTGCTTCATATAAATTTGGATGATGTATTTTGGTTTTCATTCAGTTAAAAATATTTTCTAATTTCCCTTGTGATTCCTCATTTGACCCATGGGTTATCGGGACGTGTGTCATTTAATTTTCAAATATTTGGAGGTTACTCATATTTATTTCTGTTGTTAACTTCTAATGTAACTCCACTGTGTCCAGAAAAATACTTTGTATCATTTAAATGCTTTTAAATGTATCGACAGTTTGCTTTAGGACCTGGCATATAACCTGTCCTGGAGAATGTTCCATGTGTGCTTGAAAAGAATGCATTCTGCTGATGTTGAGTGGAATGTTCTCTAGATCAGGTCAAGTTGGTTGGTAGTGTTGTTCAAGTCTTCTTATACCATTGCCAGTTTTCTGTCTGTTTCCCTATCAATTATTGAGAGTGGGATATTAAAGCCTCCAAATATTTTTGTTGAATTATCTATTTCTCCCTTCAGTTTTGTCAGTTTTTATTCATATATTTGGGACTTTGTGCTTAGGTGTGCATAAGTTTATAACTTTTACATCTTATTGATAAGTTGACCAGTTATCACTATGAAATGTCCCTCCATGTCCCTTAATAACATTTTTTGTCTTACAGTCTATTTTGTTCGACATTATAGCTCTCTTATGTTTACTTTTTGTATGGTATATCTTTTCCCATCCTTTTATTTTCAACCTGTGTCTTTGAATCTAAACTGCATCTCTTTGTAGATAGCACATGGTTGGATCTTGTTTTTTAATCAAATCTGACAAACGGCCTTTTGATTGGAGTGTTTAATTCATTTACCTTTAATGCAATTATTGAAATCTTAGATTTATGTCTGCCATGTTCTTTTTCTTTTCTGTATGTCTCATGCTCTTTTTAATTTATTTGTTCCTCCTTTACTACCTTATTTTGTGTCAAATAGATATTTTCTACTGTGCCATTTTAATTCCTTCACTGGATTTTTAAATTATTTTCTTAGTGGTTAGTCTAGGGATTATAGTTTATATCTTAATTTATCACAGTCCACTTTGGATTAATACTAACTTAATTCCAGTACAATATTGAGTTTACTTCAATACAACTGTTACGTAACTCCTTTTTGCTTTTTTGACGTATATATTACATCTTTCTGTAAGTCCCAAAATACAGTTTTAGAAATTTTGTTTTATGCATTGATCTTTTAAACTTAACATGAGAAGAAAAGAGAAAAATATATAATACAGTCTTTTATATTTACCTATGTAATTGCCTTTTGCAATGGTCTTTATTTCTTCATGTGGATTCAAGTTACTCTTCGATGTCATTTCTTGTAAGGTAGTTCTGCTAGCAATGAACATTCTCAGTATTTGTTTGTCTGGCAAAATGTTTCATCACTGTCACTTCTGAAGGACAGTTTTTTGGATATAGTATTTTTGGTTGATTTTTTTTCTTTCAGTGCTTTGAATACGTCATCCATTGCTTTCTGACTTTCAATGTTTCTAATAGAAATTCAACTTTAATCATGTTGTTCCTGAGTATGTATTGCATTATTTTCTCTTACTACTTTTAAGGTTTCTCTTTGTCTCTGTCTTTCAATAGTTGTACTGTGATGTGTCTAGATGTCACTACAGTCTTGGTAGTTCAGGTAACTTCACCTATTTTGGTCTTGATCATACAAGATGCAGATACAAATTGTTTTTATTATGTTCAACACATGGTCCAGGAGCCAAGCAATGTGCTATCATATTTCAAATTTAATCTTCATAGCAATGCTGGCAGGGAGGGAAGCCTAGTCATGCCCATTCTGAAGATGTGGAAGCTGAGGCTTAGGAACATCTCAGTTTTTAAGTGGTAGAGATAGGATTTAAACACTGACTTTAGACTCTACGGCTTAGTGTTGAACATAGTTCAATGTTCTCCTTCAACTGGGATGTCATCCAGCTGAAATAAAGTGGGGAACATGGGACGAGCCTTGAGAAAATTGATAAGAATAATGCAAGATTTAGGAATAGAAAACTTAAATATTGGGGATTAATTGGTCTAGAAAGGAGCTGAAATAACAATATTAAATATCTGAAGTGATATCAAGGTTTACTGGTAAGCACTAGATAATTATTTTCACTGAAGGGGAAAAAGCAAAACAAAACAATAGAAAGTGCATTTCTATTGAATATTTCATCGGGAAACTTTTACTCCTTTCAAGGATTCATGAGATGTTAAAGTTTGTTGCCCGAAAGTTTATGTGATCTCATTCTGCAGTAACTCATTGCTTCTCATGTCTCCTTCATATATAGCTTAGGTAAAGGCAAAAGTGGCTTCCCAAGACTCTTTCAGCCCTGCCTGCATTTCTCAAGTTAGAATGACAGGCTCCCCATCCAAGCCCACCAGCGTCTGAGTTCCACATGCTGCTTACCTCCGGTCCGCCACATCGTTCTCTGGTTCACGTAACTAATTAAAGCAAGACTCCTGTATGAAACACCCCTCCAGGCAGGGCCAAACCTCTCTTGAAGAAATAGGCCACCATACGAGTTCTAATACAGAGACGTATAAAAGCCCCACTTGCTCCAGCTAATTTCTCTGACCGAAAATCCCCTATTTGGTTTAATACTTTGAGGTAAGGAATGTGCATCGCTTGGGCACATCTATTTAAGTAGATGTGCACCTCCAACTGGCTAACCATCTCTTGGAAAGAAGGAGTGATTCTGAGATAATACCAGCTTAGATCAGGAGAAATTCAATTGGTGGACAAAAAAAGAAGATAGAGAGGCTGAGATTTTGCCTTAGTGGAGAAATGAGTCAATGGGGGCTGAGAAAGGAAAAACTGATGAGAGAGGAGGGCTAGTTGACATTCAGAAAACCCCACTGTAGACCAGGGATGTGATACTTGTCCTTCACAATTGTCCTGCAGCCCAGCACGGACTCAGGTCATGCAACATCTATGCCTTGGGGCCAGGAGTCTGAAGCGAAGACCTAAATGCTGTGCGACTTTGATTGCACCTCAACCAGCCAGCTGGAATCACAAGCATATGTTTTTACATTCCCTTTTCTATGAACTTCATTTTGCTAGAGATTTCATTAAAACCCACTTCCAGTCTTGATATGTGCAACATGAAATCCTCCAGATGAATTGGGTCTGTAGATGGTGACAACACTCTCCCCACACTCCATGGATCAAATTGCTCCGTATCCACTTAACTTGGCCGGAATGTAAAGGCAAACGCTGAGCAAATGCTATGAAATCAATAGCTACAGAGTGTTGGTTTCTTGGGTTTTTTTTCCCCCCTAGGCAGACCCCAGAGGAGACTGACACGCAGATTAGACAAATCACTTTTCATAATCCTAAGGACTGCTGCATGACACATCCAGGGTATTAATCAAAGGCTAGGACCGAGTAAAATGTGAATTAAATTTCTTAATGGAGAGAGACGTGAACTTTCTATTCTCAGATCTCTGGCTGTGGACGTCTCTAAGGCAATGAAACATTCAGCTACCCAGTTTATAATATTCTGAGAGATATATCACCAAAGTGACACAACTTATCATGGTTACATTTTCTGTTTAGAGGACTTGGTTTCCGATGTGCCCGAAAGGAGCTCGGGGGCTGCTGGCAGAGAGCTTGAGGGTAGTCCGTGAAACACAAGGTCTTATATATTTGGGGTCATTTAAAGATTCCTTTCACCAGTGTCTGGGGGCCTGTCCTGGGGTCTCAACCAGACTCCAGGTTCTCAATACTTTTTATTTAGTCCATGGAATTGCAAAGAAGTGAAATCTTTTGCTTTCTAAGCCAGCAGAGCGAAGATGAGCCTCAAAGAAATTAGGCTGAAAGCAAATGAGATTTAATACTAAAATTGAAAATAAGCCTGTGCTGTGGCCTTTTTTAAAGGTCAAACTCACGCTACCTAAAGTCCCTGCTAGGACCCTGCTTAAGTTACGGAGAAACAGCAAGAAAAAAAAAGTCAGTCATTGTGTTTGTGAGACAAAGGTTTTTTTCTCAGTCCTCACAAAGATATATTTTGGGATATGTGGCAGTGCAAAGTCCATTCAGGACAACTGTCTGTCTTAGAAGGTGTGGGCACAGCAGCAGACGCACAGGATTCCTCCTCGTCTGGGACTGTCTCCTGCTCCCTGTGGATGGATGGGGCTACAAACACACATGGAAGTTTTATAGGATGCAGTGTTTGTCGTGGACAACTTTCTCCTGGGGGGTTAAAAGCCTTTTATGGGCATTATCTGGCTTATCCCCTGCAATCTCCTGGTAGATGGAGGGAGGAGAGAGGAAGCCAGCCGCATAGATTGGAACACCAATCAGAAATCCACAAAACCTGTTTTAAGAAGTATCAGTGATGGGCTTCCCTGGTGGCGCAGTGGTTGAGAGTCCACCTGCCGATTCAGGGGACGCGGGTTCGTGCCCCGGTCCGGGAAGATGCCACATGCCGCGGAACAGCTGGGCCCGTGAGCCATGGCCGCTGAGCCTGTGCTCCGCAACGGGAGAGGCCACAACAGTGAGAGGCCCGCGTACCGCAAAAAAAAAAAAAAAGTATCAGTGACTTGCCCAGGAAAAAGCAAGCTGGTGGAAAAAGAAATCAGAGGCATTCAGCTTTCCCAAGGAGACAGGGGCTACAGGATTGCACACCTCACACACACACACACACACACACACACACACACACAATCTGGGCCTCCCTGGGACTCAAGATTACAGTGTACACCTTGCAGGATTTTTGATGAAGATTCAGGGAGATGACCTAAGTAAAAAAATAAATAAAATAAAAATAACTGATCCATAATAAAAGGCAATTCCCTCCTAAAGCCTTCCCTTTCCCTCCTCACTGCCATATCCCTCTAGAAATGGGCCACAGAAGGGGGCAGAACATATGAGGCAGCCAGATCGGCAGCGGGAGGCGTGAAGCTTCCAACAGTCCCTCAAACAAACTGATTATAGATTCTGTATGCTCTGGGCTATACATTGCCCATATCCATGAAAGCTCATCTCAAATGTATTTTGCATTTTGTCAGACTAAGGGTGCACTGAATCACTGGCTGAACCTTTGGCTTCTTCTGCTTCTTCATGCCCGTCTGCTCCTCTTTGCCTGTGGTGGGTGGAGGTAGATTTCACCCCCTCCTCACCCTCCCCAGCTTGGAGACCCAGGGATTTTATCAGCATATGTGCAGTAAATCTTGAAGATCTATCCCCACTTGAATGCAGTGTGCTGTAGCACACCGGGTTACAAGATGCATAATTAGAACTCGTTCAGCTGACAGATTGATGGGGGTGTAGCAGAGACCAGATGGCAGTAAATTAGGCAGCTAAACACAGCAAACTCTGGCATGACATCGGCACCAAGTTGCATGTCTTTTGCAAAGCTTCTTCAAAGTGTATCTGTTTTAGGAGGTGTTTTCTTTTCAAGGTACCTCAGCATAAATACTTTTATGGGGAGTTTGTCCTCCTGGCTTTTACCATTCCACTGCCCCAACTACTTCAGAATCACCTACTTAATACATCTAATATATCACTATGGCCTATTACTGGATGAACGGTCACATGTATACGTGACAACAGTGACTTCTTAGTTGGACTCAGAAATACTCTCCCTAATGAATTGAAAAAAACACCCTAACAAACTCATGATTTTTGGACAAATGTTCTGATGACCTCATTCTCTGAAAGTCAAATTGGTTAAGAAGAAAGTTAAATTCCAGAGTGTTCTGAGGGATAAATAAATAAACCTGGTGCTACGGGTGTTCTCATTCTAGATAGGACAGCTCGCCAAGATCTCATATAAGACAGACAAATTCATGCCCAAGTACAGGCAGCAGGATCTTCTCCCCCAGGGTCTCCTATCTTTTTAACCTTTTTCCATCTCTGCTTAGATTTCTGCAATTTTGAGAGCATTTTTTGAATCCCGGGCTCCTTTCTGTCTATTAATGAGTTTTCCTCCTTGCCTGTGTCTCTCAACTTTCTCTAAACCAGGGGTCTTCAGGAGATTTTGTGTGTGTGTACCCGCAAAAGAAATTTTTAAAACTAAATTTTTCAGATAACATCTACATTTCATCACCGTACATGTAGTTATAAAGGATGTACCATTTGGCAATTGCTGCTCTCTACTTACTTGTACTTTAACTCTATTCCATCAAACCCTTATTGCAACAGATTCAGGTGATTCCACTTATGGGAAATGTCTACCATAGGACCTAAATGACTAAGCAGTTCTCACTGCCAACCCAATTAGCCAAATCAGACTCACTTTCTCACAGAGAAACTCGAACTTCATTTTTCATTTCAAATAAGTGTGTTAATACGTGTCCCCATGGCTACTAACTCATTTCTGAATTGTCATTCTAATAGACAGACAAGTGGGTAGATACTGATGGCAGATACAGACACACATACATGGAGACTTGCCATGAGTTTGTTATGGGGTAGAATAAAGCTCTGTCCCCTTTCAGTATTTCTCCCCAAAGCTCTCTTTGCTTTGTTCTCCTGGGACTTTTCCTGGGGTGAAAGGTCTTCACAAATTATCCCTTCATTTAGAGACCCAGAGGATATTTAGACCCTGGGGCAATGCTCTACAGTGACACTAGGGTGGGTGAGAGGATGCCTTATTTTTGTAACATCATTATAAAGGAATGATGTTCTCAGGCTGTTGAGCTATAGAAAAGATGGGAGTGAAGGATCGCAAAACCCATGCTTTGGGCTTCCCTGGTGGCGCAGTGGTTAAGAATCTGCCTGCCAATGCAGGGGACACGGGTTTGAGCCCTGGTCCGGGAAGATCCCACATGCCGTGGAGCAACTAAGCCTGCGCGCCACAACTACTGAGCCTGCGCTCTAGAGCCTGCAAGCCACAGCTACTGAGCCCGAGTGCCACAACTACTGAAGCCCACGCGCCTAGAGCCTGTGCTCTGCAACAAGAGAAGCCACCCAATGAGAAGCCTGCGCACCGCAACAAAGACCCAACGCAACGCGGCCAAAATTAAAATAAATAAATAAATTTATTAAAAAAAAAAAAAACCATGCCTTTAAAGCCGTGTGCATCTGCATAACCCCTGGAGAATCCAGGTACCCCCAGAAGGATGCATACTACACTGAAGATGCTGTTCTTGATCAAGCACACAAGATGGGGGTCATTCGGGGGCCAGTAGCGAGAAGCACCTGCTGCACCACCATCTGCCTCTGTTATTCCATCAGTCACGAGCAAGAGGTGTCCCCTCTTTACTCACTCATTAAGTCATTCAACAAACACCTGCTTTATAAAAAAATAAAAAATAAAAAAAAACACCTGCTTTGTATGAACCACAGTGCTCTGTAGGCTCCCTTGACATTGTGTCCCAGGGATCCTCTTGAATGATCATTGCCAACAAAATCTGGACACTCCCATCAGCCCTCATTTGTGATAACTTCAGATCGTAACAAAACCAGGGTGTGTGTAGAGACAGCCACTGGTTACTTGGGTAGAAAAACCTGCTCTCAGTATTTCCAGACACGAGCCATCTAGAATTCCAGATCCCAAATAAAATAAAATAAAAGGGGTGGGAGGGGTGCCTGAGGGAAAAAGTCATATCCTAAACTCATTGTTAAATTGCTAGGAAGTGTGAGTGATGAAAATGGCCAGAAAATATGATCCTTTGGTGAATTGGGATCTCACTCATGTTTAATTGGGTCTCCTGTGAGACATTTAAATCTATGGGCAGCTATCAAGGGTGAGAAGTCTGCTCCAGTGGCCCCCAAATGATTTCACCTTCACTTTCATTTTAGTGGTGGAGGAAAGCCAGGACATTTGCTAAAATATCTGAACTGTGGGTGTGTGTTTTAAGGCCTGTATGCGTGTGGCAGTCGCCATGGAGGAAATTCTGAGTCCCATGATCACTTTCAGCGTGTCGCTTACCAAAAGCCAGGGCAGCCACGCTGGAGGTGCAGTCACCTTGTACATGCCCTGGATTTCTCAGTTTCCCAAAGCAAGGTTTTTGTAAGAAGTATGGCTTAGAAATGACTATACTCAAAATTTCTTCAAGTGCTTCCAAACCTCCTGCAGGCTGAAATCTAGGTGCTTCCAAATAAACAAAAGTAGTTTGCAAAGCACTCCCTAGCTTCTTCACCCCAAACCCATTCAAAATAAACAATAAACGTTGTTTTGTTTGTTTTTTTTTCCTTTTAAATTCCACCTCATCATCACAGGTTTGGGGACTAGAGACAGGGAGGAAAAGCAGTGGCCCAGAAGAAAGGAGACCGAAGGTTTAGTCTCAGCTCTGTGCAGGGACTAAGCAGGCTCTGGACAGAGGCTGTGAATCTCCACCCCCCACACTTCCTTGCCAAGTGATCTTGGATAAGTTACTTAACTCCTCTCTGCCTTGGTCTCCTTATCTGTAGAGTGAGAAGCTTCTGAGTGGGTTGTCAAGAATTAAAGGAGATACGGCATGGGAGTGCTCAGCCTGGTGCCAGCACGTACCACGAGCTGTCACGTTTGCCATTACTGTTGGTGGCAGCGGGCAAGTCACTTAGTTTCTCTTCTTCTGCCGACGTGGGGAGGAAGAAAAGCACATTTTATGGTTTTACCACAGTAAAGTTTTACTGCAAGGTAAATGGATCAAAAAGCAGCTTCTCCCTCCATTAAATTGCAAATGTCTTGAGGTCTAAGACCAGAATCTTGCTTTTACATTCTACCCCAAGCTCCCCTGCCCCCTCCATTGCCCATCAGTACCTTATACATGGTGGGCATCCATCAATACACGTTCGTGGACTTGAAGAATCTCTAAGTTTAACTTTGCCATAAGGGAGTGAAGGAGTGAGGCTGATTTTGGGGGGGGTGTTAAAGTGCGTCTGGGAGAGTCTGTCTGAGTGAGAGTAGGTGTGTTTATCTGTGATTGAGAGAGGGGTGGGGGAGGGGTGGCCACACATGGGTATAAACATTTCTGTAGTTGCTGAGCCTGCTTTCACTGACCCAAAGACTGAATCCACAGTAACGTAAATCTCCAGCTGGCAGATAGAGATGCTGTTATTAAACTTCTAAAAACAATAATAATAATAAAGAGGCACATTTTAGATCTCAAATGAATCAGATTTTGACATTGACCTTCCAAAGATAAATCCGTGTTGGGGAGAAAATGAGTTGCATGTTTTCCATCTTTGCCCTTCCTTGCCTTGTTTTATTGAAAAAATACCACCTAGGAGAGAGCTTTTTCACTTCAAAACACAACAAAAATCAACCCCTGCTTCTCCACAGGCCTCCCCTCACCCACCTTCCCTGTGAATAATACCAAGTACAGATGAAGCCCTTTGGGACAAGCCTGGGTATCTAAGACTACCTCAGAAACCTGAGGTTAAAAAACACCTCTAAACAGTGGATGTCCATTTCTATGTCTTCTTATTTTGAAATAAAGGAAAGATAAAACAAAACCAAAACACCCAGTGTTTTACCTGGCATGTGTGTTTGTGATGACTCACTTCAAGAACATCCGGTGAGGGGAGAAAAACCCACCTCACTTTTACCTCTAGAAAATTCCCTTTTCATGGGAATGAAAATCCCGGCTCCCACGCGCTCAGATCTGGGGACGTGGGGACGTGGGTCGGTCTTCCTGCCCTGAAGCTACAAGCCCTAGGGCAAGGCAGTGCTTTCTCTCTAACCAGATCATATTTTTCCAACTGAACGGTTTTATGATGGGGGCTTAAGCAACTTCCTACAGTCCCGTTGTTGCTCTTAATTTCTTCAACTTGGAGTGAAACCCCTACAGGGAAGCTGTAAAGAAAATAAAAGAAAGAAAGGAGGAAGAGAATGTTCCTCGTCTCTTTCCTCCCTAACCGCCCCCCCCCGCCCCGCATAAACATCCCACCCCATGTCGCAAAATGTATGGCGAGGGTTAAGCCTTGGCAGTATTTTGACACGATGCGCGGTCCCTCACTCCCCCTCTATTCCTTTGAGGTTCATCTTGCAGCCCAGGGCTCTGTTCCACTGCCAACTTGGTGGGAGTGTTTAGTGACTGGAAGGCTGTGGCTTGCTCTCCCCAGAACTTCACACTTCATTTTTCCATATCCCTGGGAGCAGCAGCAAATATTTCACCAGCCTGGTTTGCTGGCTACCAACATAAATCAGACTTAGGCCTCAAAAAAATATCCAGGCCTGTCAAGGCATTAAGCTTTTATTTTCTGACTCCATCCAGTGGTAAATGAGAGCTTGTATTTTCCTTGAAAACTGTAAAGGGATTTTTAAGGATTGTCGCTGGACGGCTGCCAGCTCTGAAAGATACAATACAGAGTGTAACTGGTTAGGAAAGATTTGAAAAAGTCTTAAGTATGAAAAATGGCTTTTCTGAAAGGTTTTTCAATGAAATGAGAAACGGGGCTTAAATTTCATATAGATTTTTTTTTCCTTTTTTTTTTTTCTTTTTTTTTTCTGGAAAGACCTGAACTATTCATGAGAAAAGCATTAGGAAGAGACGTGTTCTCAGAGAAACGTGAGTTATATTAGTGAGGCGTGCTCTCTCCCTTGCCCCCATTCTTCCTCTCTTTCTCTGTGTACACAGACACTTGGGCTGCTTTACTAGGTCAGTTCCTGCCATCATTACTGATGATATGACAGCAAGAACAAACAGACTGGACAGTTTTATGTGCTGTGTATTAATTGTTTCATAATTGAGGCCAGCAAACCAAGTCTGCTTTGAAAACGCTGGCTTAAAATTCTAAGCAAGTTTGCAAGGTGCAGACCATGCCTCTGAGATCGCTTCTTCATACCTCCCCTGGGTGAGGAATCCAATCTCACACTCCAAATGTCGAGAGCTCTCTTGCACTGGGAAGAGCACCGGAGTTAAATAGGCAGGCATTTGCACCAAAACACCATGCAGGTCTAGGAGATCTGGGAAAAGGTGCAAGGAACTGGGCTGAGATCAGGAACTTGGGGTAGAAAAACAACCCCGCTTAGATTTTGTGATGTGTCATGTTCCATCGAGGTACATGTTGAATTTCAGTGGAATAGGATGAAATGAGAATAAACGTAATCTGACCCCGGTTTCGCCCAGGTCATTGTATAGACTTGCCACCTGGGGTAGCAAGGAGGTGAGGGAAGGCAAGGAGGAAATAACTAAGGAAATAGTGAGCCTCTAGGTTGGAGGTTTCCATGTAGCATTTAAAGCAGGATGAGACTGATCAGGAAGGTAACAGGCCGTGTGGACGATGCGATTTGATTTTTGAATCAGGGACCCGGGGATGAGGTGAGTGAGACTGATGGAAACACAGTAGCCATGGACCCAAAGGAGGAAATGGCAGGTGTGCAGCAGAGTGTCATAAGGAGAAGAGTGGCGAAGATATACCCCGGGCTGACTTCGCAGGGACCCACAGCCCATCCTTCCTCCTTGTGCAGTGATTGACGTACACGGCTCCCATCCAACCCCAAGTCATTAGTTGTATTAAATCTTGGGTGTTCCCAAGGTGGGACATTGTTTCCCTGAGTGCTTTGTCTTCTTGAGAGAGTACACAAGAACCTGAAAGCAGACTTTCTGGACCAAAGCACTTTGAGCCATGGTTCAGACCTCAGTGCCATCCCAGAATGAACCCCCTTCTACGTTCCTTCCAGCTGATCTGGCGTCACACCTTCAACCCCTTTGGTGGCACCTGGAGCCAAGCTTCCGGCGGCTGAAGCCTCTGCAGCCACAGCCCTCACCTCCGGCTCCCACTCAGTGGCCTGTGACCACCTTCTGTTAGTTCTTTCGATTTGCTGAGCTCTCACCTGCCTCTAGTATTTTCCCTCTGAAAACTGTGAAAAGTGTGTGAAATTCAGAATGGATTCAGATTTACGGACATGGATGTCCATAAATCAAGTTTTATTGGGACACAGCCGTGTTCATCTGTTCATCTCACATGCCGTCTATGGCTGCTTTCACGGTAGAACAGCGCAGCTGGGTCGTTGTGACAGAGATCGTGTGACCCACTGATATTTACACCTGGCTTTTCACAGATCAAGCTTGCTGCCCTCTGCACCACTTCCCTTCGTCAACCACGCACACCCACGCTGAGTCTGGCCAGCCCCTTCCTCCTCCTTCAGAGCTGCCTGCAGACTAGCCCTCGGGCTGGTGGTTCCCGTGGCGTACACTCTGAACTTAGCCTTGCAGAGCGACTATGTTGTAAGTTGAATTCATTTCTAAATGCTTTGTCATTCAAACTACAAAATGGCAAAACTACTAGATGAAAAATTTAAGAGTCATCCAGTGACCATAAAAACAATACCCTACTTGAAAACTGGAATCACATACCCAAAATGTTCATATTGGTTATCCATAAATAGTGATATTCTGGATGGGTTTAATACACTTTTGACTTATTGGCACTTTCTAAATTTTCATAATAAGCATCTTCTAAATTTTCTCTGTAATGCACATGTTCTAAGTTTTCAAGAACATATATTCTATAATGTTTAAATATGACTTTTTTTTTTTTTTTTTTTTTTTTTTGCGGTACGCGGGCCTCTCACCGCTGTGACCTCTCCCGTTGCGGAGCACAGGCCCTGGACGCGCAGGCTCAGCGGCCATGGCTCACAGGCCCAGCCGCTCCGCGGCATGTGGGATCTTCCCGGACCGGGGCACGAACCCGTGTCCCCTGCACCGGCAGGCGGACTCTCAACCACTGCACCACCAGGGAAGCCCTAAATATGACTTTTAATGGGACTTCTACAAAAATATATATTGAGCACCTTTTATATGCAAGGCTCTACGTTAAGTGCCATGGAAATAATCCATGCCCTCAAGGAAGTCTAAAATCTGGTAGTTTACAAAAAATGGACATGCATAATGATGCTGACAATATGCCGACTTTGCCTATTTTGTTTGAGTATTCAAGAGAGCAACTATCATTTGCTGAGGAAATAGGTTTAAGTGTTATGAAACAATGTATATGTGTCTAGGTCTGTCATCCCCTATTTTATGCCCCCCCCCCCACCGCCCGCTGCATCCCGCCCCCCGCCTAGGGGCATCCACTTATTTACCAGAAGTCCTTGAGGATGTCTCTATCCTTTTTTAAAATGGAATGCATGTGTTTTCATTTACATTAAAGATATTCTGCTGTAATATCATCCTTTAATTTTTACATTCTTTAAAAGAGTTATTAAAATTTCCCAAAAAGGTTCTGAGCAGTCTTCTGTTAGGTTGATTCCCAGATTTGTGATGGGTTTAGCTGCTACTGTGAATGAGATCTCCTTTCCTATCATATTTTCTAGTTGGTTATTGCCGGTGGGCCATGAATCTTGAATATGGGCCACCTTGCTGGGGAAGGGGAAAAGTTAGTAAAACACAGAGGAGCCTCTTACAGATCACCGTGCCACAAACTACGGAGTTGGGTCTGCACCTGAGGTCTGAGAGCCTGGGAGGGGGTGGGGTGGGGCAGGGAGTCGTCTCTATCTGTGTCACCCAGCAGCGAGTCCCATGCTCTTCACAGCTGAGACCCCTGCAGGCCTGCTGCATGCACCTGGCATTTCTTGACACCACAGCACCACCACTCTGACTATCCAACCTCACCACATACACATGCCCACCAAGAAACCCATCCTTCCCTTAAAAAACCCCTGCAGTCTCACTGAGGCTCTAAGCCTGTCCTCTCTGCTATAAATCTGTGGGCAAGAAGCAGCGCCGACAGAGCCCTTTTTCTCTTTACACCCTCCCAGCTGTCCTGGTAGATCGAATGGCCTCTAGTATCCAGCAGACCCCACTGGGTGGAGCTCATTATTCTTAGGGCACCCCTACCGGTTTAATAAGATCTGGAGAACTCTGGAATGATCTGAGCACCCGAGGTTTCCAGTCTTGCCTGATCCCTGTTACCACCACCACTACCTGGGCTGAATCTTTTGTTTTTGTTTTTATTTTTGTTTTTTTTTTGCGGTACACGGGCCTCTCACCGTTGTGGCCTCTCCCGTTGCGGAGCACAGGCTCTGGACGCGCAGGCTCAGCGGCCATGGCTCACGGGCCCAGCTGCTCCGTGGCATGTGGGATCTTCCCGGACTGGGGCACGAACCCGTGTCCCCTGCATCGGCAGGCGGACTCTCAACCACTGCGCCACCAGGGAAGCCCTGGGCTGAATCTTTTCATGGGTATCATAATGTCGTAGTTCTCTCATGGGTTTGCTGAGAACAAGCACCATTTTGGCAGGAGTCACACGAGCTGGACAAACAGATGCTCTTTGTCTACATCCGTGAAAAGTTGGGAAGAAGCTTTTGAAAGGCTTGTCAAAGGGCTCTAGATTATCAGACCATCCTTAGCTAGTATTTATGCAGGAATAAGGAATGTTACTTCTTACTAGGGCCGGGCCCAACTTTTCCCAGTGATTTGCCCTCTAAGTGCAGTTAGTCGTCCCAGTTCTTTCCATAACTGGACCAGCGGCTCTCAATCACCTGGGAGCTTTTAACAAGTACCAATACTCAGGCCCTACCCCAGAGAAACTGAATCAGAACTTCCCCATCTGCTGGGCCAGCAGTACCATGTCGGGTCTTTGAGCCCGAGCAGGACACGTTTGTCTGTCTGGAGAGGTGGAAGAGTGGATTGGAGAGCCTGTCCTCTGACCCCGCCTCTCTCTGACCACATCTAAGTTAAAAACCACAAAACCAAGTAAACAGGCAAATGAGGGTGATGCCATGAGTCGAAGGAAGGGGGAGTGGTGGAGTGGGGAGGGTGGATATGGGAGAGAGGCCGTGTTGGATGGACAGAGTCCTCTTCAAGGACAGAATGGACACTTCACGGCGGAAGTGATCTTTGAGGGTCAGGGGAAGGACGTTGCCACCAGTGCCCAGCCTGGAGAGGGCTGAATCTCAGCTAAGTCCAGGCCAACCTCAGGAGTTCCTGCCCCTTCCTCCCTGCAGAACCAGGCCACCCTCTGGCTCCTCCTCTGTGCCCGCTGCCTGGCTCACAATCACGTCATCACCGCCTATGCTTCTGGGTGTTCCACCTGCTTCTGGCTGCCGTGTGAGGGAATTCACTTCCTAAAATGCCACAGCAGCCTCACAGGCAGGTTAGGGAACAGCCAGCAGGGTTGGCCACGTGCCTCAGGAGGCCATGTCTCCACCAACTAGAAGTACCAGAGACTCATTCCAGGGGCCCTCAGGGTGGGACGGTTTGCTCACCAGAGGTGTTTACTAGAAAGGAGGAAATAGCTCTCCCAGGCCTCCTCTGATACTTTCACCAAAGTTACCAAGAAACAGAAAGAACTCTACTTCCATCTCCGTCTTCCTGCTCCAATGACCTCTCTTTCCCAGCCAGGTCCTCTTTGCTTCCTCTCCGTAATAATAAATACCTTCGACTGCATGCTAGCTAGCACTGGCGGCAGCGCGCTGAGGGATTTCTGCGTGCACTCTTCTGTAACATTCCATGCCTAGATGAAGAAACTGGGGCCCAGGGAAATTAGATGGCTTGCCTCACATCACATGGCCAGTAGCTGGCAGAGGACAATTTGGACTCAGGCCCATCTGAGACCAAAGCCAATGCAACCACCACGCCACGCCGAAAGCTTTGTAGACCAGAAACCGGGGTCATCAGTAAAGTCAGAGCTGGTGCTCAAACAGCCCGACTATCTTCCACCAAACTCACCAGAACTCGGAGCCACCTGGCAGCTCTGGAGGGTAACAGTATAAGCTAGAGTTGAAAGCACCCACAGGCTTTGGAGGCAAACACTTACTTGACTAGTCAAGCTTCAATTTCCTCATCTGTAAACTCCACTCATTTTTCAGACCCCAAAGAGACCACTGCCCGTCAGCCATCCCCTTCTTCTAAGAGGTCATGCACCATGACTGTGGTTTCATTCCCTGGAGTTGCCTCCCAGGCTGAGGGATACGGCCCCATCCCCTTGGCAGGATCAAGCAGGTTTTCAAGTCTCCTTAGAAACACAACTACAAACCGTCTCTAGGTGTGGCCTACTTTTGCACGTGGTTCACCTCACTCACAGGCTATCGGGTCCAACTGCTTCCTTCCTTAGATGGCAATGGGGGCCCCTGGCTGGAGTTCCTCACGTTCCAACCACACATCTGAGATAAATGAGCATCTCATAAAGTGGGAGAGACCAAAGCCCCAGGAAGGACTGTGTGTCTATTGTGGCTCTGATTTCTGTCTCTCATGTTAGAGAAAGGGGAACTCTGGGTAGATAGTGCTGGGTAAACAGTGTTCTTTGGCAAAGCTGTGATGGTGGGTCTTAGAAGTCAGTGAACTAGGGGCCCCGGGGGGTGTGGATTGGGAGAGATAAGAATCATAGTATTTGAGATGTCAACGTTCCCTAAAACTACAGCCCCACGATTCTGCTTCACACACAAGGGGAATGAGGCTGAGAGGTTACTTGACCTGCCCAAGGTCATAGGCATCCCAGTCAGAACACTGCCACATTTCCCTTTGGGCCTCTGAACCCAGTTTGACCCTGGGCCTCATTAAAAATTCTTGCCATGTTTTCTTTCTTCAATGGATAATTTAAAATAGAAATAATAAATATAACACCTCGTTGTATATGTGTAGCACCTTTCTTCCAATAAATGGTGTTCTTTCAGCTTGCCCACCCATGCTGCATGGAGCGGAAGTGTTTCCACTGTGGACTCTGACACTGGTTATTGACTGAACCTCGCCTCAAGCCCACACACATACCCCTATCAAAGGTATAGCTCACGGGACAGGGCCCAAGTCCTACAGGGAGCTCTGTGATTCGCTACTTCAGGGTGGTGTTAAAAAAAAAAACAAAAAAAAAAAAACCCAGCTCTCACACATCATATACCTGAGAGACATATTTAGAAAGCTAAAGTTTTAACTGTTTTTCTTCTATCTAATTCTTTGCTTCTCCATGGAATAACAGGCCCTTTTGTGTTCTTAGTAGTTTTTGCTGTAGCACTTGTAGTAGAATAGTAGTGATTACGATCATTTATTAAATGTAATAGTGATCACCATCATTTATTAAACTTCGACATTGTAGACTTTTATATCCAGTATCTTATTTAATCTTCACAAAAATCTTAATGATATAGGTATTATGCTGCCTTACGAATGAAACAAACTAAAGCTCACAGAAGTAATTGTCTGATACAGAAAAGTAAAGTCTTCTATTTTTGACAATAGGGTCAGCTAGACTTTCAGGGAATTCCTAAGAGTACGACATAAAATATAAAATCTTTTTTTTTAATGCATGACAGATTTGGCTAGAAAGTGAAGTAATTCTTTGTGTTGCAGAAATGACCAGAAAGCCCAAATCCAACGGAGTCATTAGATGCTGGAGTTAGCATTTCCCACATGTGAGGGACAAATCCTGAAGCCCAAGCTGAGTGAAAGGTCAGAGCAGAGACCAAGAATACTGAAGCGAACCCTCTCAGTAAGTGCACGGGTGAAACCCTGATCCCACAGAACGGGAAGGTGGAGATCTGTGACCACTTGTCCTCAGCTCTGTGTGGAGCAGAGTAAGAAAAAGAAAAAATCCCCCATCCCTTATTTCTAATTACAGACCTGGACTTTCATGAGTTTGGGGCCTGAATATACACAACCACTGTGGCTGGAAGAAAACGTTGAAATGTTAGTTTAAACTGGTTTCAACTTGGTGATACCCTCAGGCACCTGACAGAAGCAAATTCCAATTTTCTGTGGAAGAAAATACCCTTAAATGGGGCCTCCTACACGTTAAGTTACAAGGAAAAGGACCTTTTCTTTTTTTTTTTTTTTTGTCACTAAACACACAAGGAAAAAAGCCACACTGAGAGTCAGCTGGAAAAAGAAACTCTAGAATCAGACCTTCAGAGACCACAGATACTGAAACTAATCAAACACAGAATATAAAATTAGTATGATTAACATGTTCAAAAATATGAAAGGAGATTGAAAGTATAGCAAAGGAAAAAAGAGACTATCCTATCTGGCCAGATTTGATAAAAGATGAGATAGAAATTCTAGAAATGAAAAATGTGATCAATAAAATTAGAATTTTAATGACTGGGCTAAAACAGAAAATAGGTGAGCTAAAATACTGAAGAGATTACACATACTCTAGTAGTAGAGGGAAAAAAAGCAATGGGAAATATGAAAATGTTTAAGAACCTTAGAGAATAGTGCAAGGCTATTCTATAGGAAACAATAAAGAGAATGGGAAAAAGCAATATTAAAAGAGATAACGACTGAGAATTCTCCAGAATTAATGGAAAGGTGCCAGTGCATGGATTAAGAAAGCCCAGAGAATCCCAAGCAGGGTAAATAAAAAGAAATCCGTTCCTACACATATCACAATGAACACAACAACAAAAACAAACAGAAGATCTTAAAGCAATCAGAGAGAAGAAGCAGATAATCTGGAAGAGAATGACAAGCTGACAGCTGAATTCTTAAGAACGGCAGGGAAAATTAGATGCATTAATATCAACCAATTCATATCAGATAACCAACAATTTAGAATTCTAAACAAGGGAAGCTATTTCCCAAAGGTGGGGGGAGGAGCAAAAATTTTCAAAGCATCACAAACTGAAAGAATTTACTACCAGAACATTCTCACTGTAGGAACTTCTAAAGGAAATGCATTTTAGAAAGAAGGAAATCGATCCTAGAGTGTAGGTCTAAAATGCACGCAATTCAGTTAGCAAAGTAAAAGGTTGAAATGTGGCAAAATCTTAATAAACATTGATGGTATAAAACAGCAATAATGTCTAACTTATGGGTTTTTTTAAATTAAGAGAGAATTAAAATTCTGGACAACTGGGTGTAAAATTGGAGGAGAGCAATTAGAATTCAAGGGTTCTTTGCTTCTTTTATCTTCTGGAAAGAGCTTAAATATATTAATTTTCAACTTTATTATGTTAAATAGCCATATTGAAATGTCTAGGATAACCTCTGAAAGAACTGGAATATGGAGAAAAGTGAAACTGGGGGGTGGTGAATGAAACCAATCAATTCAAAACAAGGAAGCAAAGGAGAAAAAAGAAAAAGAAATACAGAAAAAACAGGAAAAATATTACTAGAAAGTGCAACATAAGATGATAGAAATGAATACCAAGAGTGCAATTATTACAAATGATTTCAATGGACTAAACTCTCTAGTTGAAAGACAAAGACTATCAGACTAGAGACTGACCTGGAAGGAGTAGTTGGTACAAGTTGAGGAAGGGCAGAAATAAGTTTGAGAAGGTGATGCAAGCACTACCATGTCACACAGGGATATTAAAGCTTAGCATTTGACTTTGATTTAAAAGGGCTTGCTAGTGTGAAGCATGGGACAGGAGATTGTTGTTTTCCATTATAAGATTTTTTCTATTATTATTTGAATAAATTTTTGCTTAACATTTGCATGAATTATAAGGATAAATATTTTAAAATTAAAAAAGACTAAAAGAAAGAATCTCAAAAGACCAATCCTTTGGTTTGATGATAGAAAGATAGATGATGATGATAGATAGATAGATAGATAGATAGATAGGAGATATTTTCTTTTATACACTTCTGTTTGTATTATTTGAATTTGGGACAGTAAGTGTTATTTTTGTGATTTAAAAAAAAACTCAAAAATAGGCAATGGGGTACTGTAGAATTTTGAGTCAGGGGGACTTGAGAATGGGTTATTATTCGGGGAATAGACTAGAAGATGGATTGAGAGATCGGGAGACAAAAGCTAGAATCAGAGAAATAAGTTGGAACAACTAAAACGATTGTCTGGACGAGTATGATCAATGTGGCATGGAAAGAAAGGAAAAATCTAAAAGGAAAGAAGTGATGGTCTTTGTTGACTGTTCTTGTTTCTGCAGGTCAGGGGTAGTGAGAGCAACTGACTTCTTGAAGATGAAGGAAGAGGCAAAAATCAGTTAATGAATGATGATGACAATGGTTGTTCTAGTCTGCCCCTGCAGGAGTCACTTCTACCCTAAGCCAGCTTCAGACTCTCTATTTGGAGAGCAAACGATTTACTTATTGGACATTCTGGAGTGTTTGCAGTGACCCCCAGTTGTACTGTAAACCCCTCCTTGATATCTTTCCTGGAAATAATTTGGCATAACAGAGGACCAAACACTACTGTAGCCTTCAGAGCCTCCAAAACACAAGCCAATTGGATGAGAATGGGAAAAAAAAAATGCTCATTTGCTATTCTCCTGAAACCTCCCCTAATCCCAGCCCACAACACTGGAGGATCTGGAAGGATCTTGGAATTCCAGATAAATTGTCGAAAAGGAGAGGACACTACCTCAACCATGTCACAGGTCCTGGCATAGGACGGGCAGGTCCGCTCTCCATGCCCTAGACCAGGTTCGTCCTAGAGCCACGTTATCCCGTGGTTGGATAGGAGACGCTAAGCCCCAAAAGGCAAGGAACCAATTACCTGAAAATGGAAGCACATTTATCATCATTTCTGGTGCCTCCAGAATGGTATCCAAACTGGCCATTCCCCAGGCCTTCTAGAACTTCACTTGTGTGACCTGAGAAAGTCACTGAGTGTCTCTGAGCCCGAGTTTCCTCATCTGTAAATAAGGATGGCAGTAACAGACATCTAAAGGTTTGTTATAAGGGTTAAATGGCACAATGATATAGAAATCAGGTGGCAGAGGTTTGGCCAAGGTATTAATTTAACACTTATTTTTTTAGTTAGTGGTTTAAAAAGAGATGATAAAGAGAGCCCTTCTATTTCTGGAGAAGTGCTAGGAGAAATGTAAAGGGAAGAGGAGACAGGAAAACTAAAGGGTAGAATCAATAGGACTGAAATAGCGGGAATGAAAGAAACGGAATCTTCATGAACTCAGAAAATATACGCCTAGGCTATTACGGAAAGTGTGCTATCAGTGATCAAAATAAAGACGTCAGGAGGGGAAGTCTTGTCTCTGCAACGGGATCGTAAGATGTTTGAGGCAAGAAACTGTGATTCTTCACCACAGCATTGAGCACAGGTCAAACATTATTTTAGTTCTAAAAAACTCAAAGTGTCTGTTGAGTAAATAATGAATAAGGGAAAGAGTGAACGAATGAGAGGGGAAAGGGGGTCGAGGGAGGGAAGGAAAGAGCACAGACTATAACACAAGGCAGGTGCCCTCTCCTAGGGTTGGGATAGCAGCTCTCGCATGCCAAGGAGGGTGCCGCCGTGTTATCTATTCCAAAACAAGAAGGGATTCTGAACCTCGAGGCAGTTTGGACATTATTAACCAGAATCCTTTCCGAGAAGCTGACACTGTCCCTGAGCTTCGTTCCCTGCTCCCTCACAGCATGTCCAGAGGTCTGAGCCCTAAGAAACGACCCAAGGGCTAGCGATGCACTCAAAGAAGCGTGGCCATCATGGGCCTCGCTGGTCACAGGTACAGAGGCACGAGCTAGGCTGAAGCTTTGGTGCCCTCACTGCTCCAGATCTGGCTCCCACCCCAAAGCCAGTGTCCCCCAGAGGCTGAAGCCCGCCCTGGCTCTCATCACTGGTAAGTAAAGTGGTTTCAGGCAACCTTGTGCACGGAGTCAGGACGTGGAAGGAGTTATTTCTTTTCCCTGCAGAGAGCTGGTTCTTCTGATAAACTACAGTTTGATTTTATTTTATTAATGCCGATCGTGGAGTGTGTTTTCTCATGATTAAGCTTCTTTTCCTCCCGCCTCTTTAGACTTTGGCTATAAATAGGAGCGTCTTTGTTCTGTCTCCTCTGGGCAATAATTGGAAACATAAAGTGGGGGAGACACCCTCGTGTCCTTCCGCATCTCTTGGTTGTTCCTCCACAAGTAGGCAGTCGCGCAAACAAACAGGCTGCTATGTTTGTATTTTCTCTGAAGTCACAGTTTCTTCCACTAAATGTTTACACATTCCAGCATTTCGGGGACTTGAGGACCAAGACTGACGGTATTTTAATATTCGTTTGAACACACGCACTTAATGTGCTTGGTTAATTGGAGTAATTAGTAGTCTTTTCATTCCAAAGCCGTTGCTGAAATTAAATCAGGGTTGTTATTTCTTTTAGCGGACTACCTGAAGAATTTTTATTTTGAAAATGAATCAGGACTGATAGACATGAAGTTCAGCTCTGCAACAGAGGAGGAAGGGACAAGGATTCTAGGGACCTGGGGGTCTTTGGGGAGAGTTCCCAGCCTCATTTAGTCCCTCCAGATTTCCATCTGTCACTAATTACAATGCCCAGGGTGATAATGACTTATCACCCAAACCAGGACACTTCTGTGAATGAAATGGGGTCCCATTACTGATTTCAACAGGACCACAGTCCTAAACGGTCCCAGGCAAACCAGGACTGTGGTCTCCCTACCCCACAAATGCATAGCTCTTTACACAGGACATTCACTATTTGATCTCATCTGCTCCTCCCCACGAGGGAGGGATCATTCCCATCTAACAGATGAAGCAACTGAGGCTGCAAAGTTAATAAGCCACTTGCCCCAGGCCCACCAGGCAGTGGATAGAACCACGCTCAACCACAACTCTTCTTCAGAGCCATATTCTTCACCCACCACCCTGACCCACATTCCTTCTGGAAAGCCAGGAACGGCCACAGGGTCGAGTGGTAGCATGTAAACATCTGTGGCAGAACCGGAAGATGGATGGGAAGGTGGCAGAAGGAAGAGCCGCATTAAGGAGCCGGCAGGAGGTCCCAGCCAGGAAGGCGGGTGGACAGCCAGGCTGGGTTTCTGAAAGAGGCTGACCTTCCTCAGGGGCCACGGAGGTGGCTAGTCTGGTGTTCCGGCCCCAGATGCCACCCCCCAGGCATGGATGCGGCTCAGACGAGCTCCAGGGCTCCTGTGCGGCCAAGGGAGCTCTAATTATAATGGCAATGGCTGTCGTGGCAGAATTTTCCAGGAGATAATTTTTGGCAAACTCCTGGACTGCCAGTGCTGGCCATACACAGCTGGGGGCTGTCGCGGTGTCCTCTGTGACTCATCGGCCAGGCAGCACCGCTTCTCTCACGTCTACCTGTTTCTCTCCACCTCCCATCTCTCCTGCTCCCCTCATCCTTCCCACTTGGTGAAGGCAAACGTCCTCTGCTCAGTTTAACGAATTCCCTCTGATATCAGCGTTTCTATCTTTACAGTTTGGCGTCCCTGTGAAGTTTCCCTTTGTACATTTCCCCGTTCCTGTATTCCCATCATTCAGGTATCATCACTCAATAACCATTCGACAGCAGTAATGCTTTTCATATGGAAAGAATTGGTTTTTTATTGATGGCAAATGTTGTGATGAACGTTCACGCCCACTTGGAGCCAAAGGAGCTTTTTATTGGATGAACCGCACTAAGATGTGGTTCCAAGAAATGTCTTTGGAGTGTGGACGGAGATGTACTTCGGGGAACAGGTCTTGTGGCTGGGGGCGGGGGAAGGAGGGCAGCCTTTCCGTTTATCAAAATCTCATCAATCAAAATGTATAATAGCAACAGTATTAATAACCCCATAGTTGCAGAGCACTTGGTATTTTTCCAAGCACTTCCCTGGACTATTATCATTTCCATGTTACAAGCTAAGCAACATTGTAACAGGATGGACTGGCCTCACGAGCAAGGAGTTAGCTGATAAGTGGGTCAGCGTCCCATGAGAAGGATAATTTTTAGCATGTGTGAAAACCCATCTTTGGGTGTCTCTGAAGATCAGAAGTCCTTCCCAAGCTAAACTCTTCTCAAGGTCCCCTTTGCCCGGTCAAAATATAAAATGATGGCCACCATGTCCAGGCATAGTACTCATCTCAATGCCACCTCTGATGCGGTTAAGCATGCTGACACGTAACCCAGATGCAGTGGGAAACCAAGGTTTATTTAGCAACGTACGCCACTGGCATATGGTGTGGCCAACAGAATGTGAGCGCCATGTACTGACCGTCCCAGACTAGAGCCCTTCTCCATTGGAACTAACAAGAGAATGGCAAGCATTGGATGATGGAGGTGGTGATGCCAGTGTATCCCACCCACATTAGCCAATTGCCCAGTTTGGACTCCAACCCACCCCTGCATTCCTCAGAAGCTAGCCTTAGCACTGGCCTTGGTAAAACAAGGGAATTAGGGGACTAGATAGGAACTTGGAAGTCATATGGGGCTACCAGCATCACCATTTTATTAATATGGAAACTAAAGCCTCAAGACTGTGGAGGGACTTGCCCTAGTTAGCGAGGCGAGCCAGGGCGGAGCAGTACCAAGAACCCGGTACTCTGATGGAGAATGTGGCTCTCTTCACTCAGCCTCCCACATCGAACCAGAGAATTTCCTAACTCACCCTGCCTGCCTTTTCTTCTTTCTTCTCAACCCGTTGGCTTTCCTTTATTACTGGTCTGCAGCTGGGACTCAGGGACTCGCCAGTCTATCTGAGGTAAGAAGAGGGTATCGTTCTACACATTCGGTTTCCCCGTGCTCCACCGCCCATCCCACACCATGTCCACATCCTTCATTATAAGGGAGCAAAGCTCCCGGATCAGCAGGTTGAAGTAGAGGCACTTGGAGGCGATATGCACCAGCAGGATACTGAACTCAACAGGGTGTGCGGTTAGCATCCAGCTGCCATGCCTGGAGGGGTGACCTCGGGGATGTGTCCTGAGATCTGGTCCCAGACACACTAGATCACGCAGGAATGCACTGGGAGGAAAGGTGCTTTTGTTTCTGCACCTGCTTCCATTATTCATGGGTGTCCCTCACCAGGTCGGCAGCCTCGTTGCTTGTGTTACTAATTGGCTCATAACAGAACATCCAGACTCTCTGGGGCTCAGATTTTCTGTCCTTTCAGACCTAACCCTCCCTGGCTCGTGTTTCAAGGGATGTTTTCCTGCCTACCCTTTTGGCTTTCTCTAGTTCTTCGTCTGCTCTTTCTGTTTTGCTTGGCTTATGAAATGTCATATTTCATTCTAAGCCAGGAAGCTGCTCCAATAGCAATTCCATTTCGGTCCCAGAGCATCGAAGAGGGGGCCTAGACCACGATTAGCTTCTCTAGACTCTAAGATCGTAGGAAATTCCATCCAGTGCATCCGCGGCTAATTACCCGTGCCATGTGCGGGGCTCTTCATTGATATTTTGCTTGGCAAACAAAGCAACTTATGGGGATTTTCCTCCTCAATGTCCCCTCAGAAATCAACCATCTAATGCTACTAACGCCACCACTGAGTTATGGAGGAAGGCAAGGCCACCAGCTGGAGCAGTGGTGACTAATAAGGCCCTGGCTTCATGGTTGTCATGGTCTCTCTGCTCGGTTCCATCGAGTCCTCTGTGCTCCCAGCATCTGTCAGGCTGGGCCTTCCTCAATCCACCTTTTCCAGTCTGGTTCCTCTCAGGTTCCTGGTTGAGGATAAATTAGGGGTTGCTTCCCTGCACATACACGGCCGTTGCTCTTTACATAGGGGGTATCAAGAATGAAGTACTTATTCTGGGCCAGACACTGTGCTAGGCACCTTGTACACATTATGTGCATTATCTCACGTGATCTGCACCATGATCTTACATGGGAGATGTGAGAACTGAACTCAAAGAGAGTGACGATTACCCAAGGTCCAGGAAAGATTTAAATCATAACTGCCTCATTTCAAAGCCTGTGCACACTCCAATATTCCCCCAGGTTTTTTCAGGGAGATGATTTGTGCACGTGGCCCTTCACCAAGAAGGAGAACTTTGACCGTCAGCCAGCTTTCCTCCTTCACCTTTGTATTTAGCTAATTCTCATCACATTGCTGAAGCTGACAACCAGGGCTCTCCCTTCAGGACCGCAGACCCAGTAACCATTTATGATGGCGATGAGCACACACATTCCAATGAACAGATACAGCTTGAGGCGGGATCTACAAATCGAAAACAGGAAGCCCTCCAACTTCAGCAACGTAGTCCCAAAGCACAAGCCATTCCCAGGGGTAGCTTAGAAGATTCATCTGTGGTTTCTATGTGTGCTCAAACATGATAAGAGGCTCCAGGATCTCCAGAGATGCCCTAAAGGAAAGGTTCCCAGGTACTTTGCAGAGGCAGAAAGAAAAGGTGCGCCGGGCCAGTTCACAGCAGCTGGTGAGAGTCAGCTGTGCCCATCACTTCTCAGTTCTGGTTGTAGTGACGTCACATTGGTAGTTTGAACTTGGCCAAGGAGGGAGTACTTACACCACAGAAATCGGCAAGCTACACACAAGGGCTTTTGCTTTTGTTCTGGCGAGCGAGTGGTGAAACATTTACCAACTTTTGGAACGACGGGTAGCATAACGAGAAACATCTGAGTAGCCAGTTCACATGGTGGGCTTTGAGGGGCTCCCACAAAGCCCCACCTGCTCAAGACCCATTAGCCGTGTTGTCGCTCCACCAACGAGGGCTATACTCCCCGCCTGGATCGCTTCTCAGGACCGGGGACCGGACCACAGAAGCAAGGGCTCTCCTGGAAGTCCTGGTCACCGTGCTTACCTAGGACCCCACTTGTAGGCCAGGCTTTCTCTCCTGCCCTCAGATACAGTGGCCAGCACCCCTTGACCCCATAAGGAAACTGCTAGTTGGAAGCACAGGCATGGCTGGCAAGGACCCAGGAGGACCACGGGTCCATGCTGAGGAGGACAGCATCTAAGTCTGAAGCTTTCTTTTTTCCTTTTTTTTTCTTTTTTTTTTTTTTTGCGGTACGCGGGCTTCCCACCGCCGTGGCCTCTCCCGTTGCGGAGCACAGGCTCCGGACGCGCAGGCCCAGCGGCCATGGCTCATGGGCCCAGCCGCTCCGCGGCATGTGGGATCTTCCCGGACCGGGGCACGAACCCGTGTCCCCTGCATCGGCAGGCGGACTCTCAACCACTGCGCCACCAGGGAAGCCCTAAGTCTGAAGTTTTCTTACTCTCTAGATTCCTGGTTGTAGGAAGGAGCTACAGGAACAGTTGGGGAAAGGAAGGAAGGACTTTGCAGAGCCAGGAAGCTGGGTTAAAACTGCAGACTCCTGTGTTTGGGATTTGCCTTTTCACCCTCCAAGTTCTGGGAAAGAACTGTTCTAATTTGAGAAAATCCAGGCCAGGTGTGCCTCTCCCCCACTGTACCGTGGAGCCTCCTCTTCCTGACAAGGACCCCAAGTGCCCCTGCACTCAGCTGCACAATTTAGGTGAAGCATCTGAAGGCAAGAGTGGCAGAGGGGAGTCAGAAAGGAGGACGCGAGAGGAAGAGAAACAGAGGATAGAGGTAAAGCCAGAAGCGGAGGAGGAGAGTCAGAGACAGCACCTTTGCTTTGGAAACCAGAGGAAGGAAGGAGGAGAGGGTGGCGCTAAGAGAGGATGAGGATGAAAGCAAATGCCACCTTCTTACTCGTTTCTACCGTGAGGGCTTTCTCAGTGCAAATCCATTCTGCAGCCAGCAGCTGGATGAACCGTCCTAAAATACTGCTTTCAATAGGTCACTGCCACAAACTTTCAATGGCTCCCTCTGGCCCCAAATCACTAGCTTTGCGCCTAAGGTCTCCCTTATCTGGCCCCAATCTCCCTTCTCAAACACACCTCCCACTGAGCTGTTTACAGAGGACAATTCTAAATTAGAAGAGAAGCAGAGGCATGGCTGCTAATGCAAGATGAAATCCTTGATTGAACCCGATAATTTTTTTTAAGTAGCTGTAAAGAATATCATTGGGACAATTTGAGAAATTTAATATATTACTATTTGTGATATAGTAATATATTTCAATAATATATTTTAATATTTAAATACTCATATATAATATGATATATCAACATTTCCTGGGTGGGATCATTGTATTTTGGAATACATGATGCAATATTTAGGTGTAAAGTGTCACGATGTCTGCAACTGACTTTAAAATGGTTGAGAAAAAAAGAAAAAGGGAGTAAATGTGGTGAAATATTAATTAGTGAACAGGCTAGGTGAAGAGTATTTATTTTAAAAAGTCTTTCAACTTTTCTAAAGATCTGAAAATGTTCAAAATTAAAAGTTGGATTAAAAAAAAATAACAACGCCGAAAGCAGCTCATGCCCTCCATCCACCATCACCACCAGCTTCCCCAGTCATCTCAGAATAAAAGCCAAAGTCCATCACAGCCTATGACTGGTAGTCCATGAACTGGTCCTGGCTCCATCTCCTACCACTTCCCAGCTCTCTGACTACCTCCCAAGCTCATGAGCCTCCCCACTGTTTCTAGAACCAAGCATGGGCATTATAACTAGAGAAACAGACAATAATATATAATCTGATAAAGATAGATTATGTGTGAGTGAAAGAAGAAAAACAAAGCATATGCCTGCCTCAGGACCTTTGCACTTATAGCTCCTGTTGCTTGCAACATTTCTCCCAGGGGTTATAGCTTACTCGCTCACTTTATTCAGGTTTCTATTCAAGTATGGCCTCTTCAGAAAGATCATTCCTGGCAACCCTACGTGAAACAAAATCCCTGCCTACTCCATTATTCTCTATCCCCTTTCTTTGTTTTTTGTTTATGCAAAGCACTTAGCACAACTTGATATTATGTTATTTGTTTTATTATAGGGTTACTGTTTACCTGCCCTTGTTATAATCTGCAGTGTCTAGAAAAGCAGATGGCATGTATTTTATATAAATAAATGAGTGAAAAACTGAACTGCTCTTTATATATTAATTTGATACGTATCATGCCTGGCTACATATTGTTGGTTACCTTGTCCATGTATCTTCCCTCACACCTAGTCTGGAAAGCTACTTTTTTTGTTAATTGATTCTTTTTTATTCACCACTTGTCTAAGTGACAGTAAGCATAATCATTCTCACTATAAGCTGATCTGAAAAGGTAATTTTCTAATTAATAAATATATACCAGTGTAAACTGTGTTCTTATAATAAAATAATTATAAAAGCTGCTGACAACTTTGGAAAGAAAACAAAGGTATTTGTTAGTGGCAAGACCTCATGAAAAATCTGATGGTCTAAATAAGAAAAATGGACAAGCACAATTCCCCCTACGAGGACACTGGTAAATTACTTTTTGTGTGTGTGTGTGTGCGGTACACGGGCCTCCCAATGCCGTGGCCTCTCCCGTTGCAGAGCACAGGCTCCGGACGCGCAGGCTCAGCGGCCATGGCTCACGGGCCCAGCCGCTCCGCAGCATGTGGGATCTCCCCGGACCGGGGCACGAACCCGTGTCCCCTGCATCGGCAGGCGGACTCTCAACCACTGCGCCACCAGGGAAGCCTGGTAAATTACTTTTGATTTAATAATTTTGCCTAAGGATCATTTCAGGCATCATATACACAGATTCTCTCTGTGGAAAGTGCACAGTAAGAGAACTTCTGTTGACGGCCTAGCTCGACCATTTACTGTTTATAGAAACTTGGCCAAGTTGCTTAACCTCTCTGAACCTTTGTTACATTGCTTGTACAATCATTACCTACCATACTTTGCAGATCTATTGCATTAAATAAGATCAAGTATACGCATGCTACTTGTAAACTTTAAAACACTGTAAAAACATAGTCTATTATTTTATCTCTGAGAAAGATCTGGAGAAAATAAACACGTCGAGCACCATTAAAAATATTAATAAAACTAACAATAGTGTTAGTTATAAAAATGTGAATCTTTCTACACTTATTCTCCAAAGCAGCACTGTCCAGTAGAACTTTCTACAATAATGCAAACATTCTATACCTGCACTATCTAATACAGTAGCTATTAGCCACACGTGGTTACTGAGCACTTGAAATGTGGCTGGCGTGACTGGGGAACTGCACGTCAAATTTTAAACTAACTGTATTAATTTTATTTAGACTTAAACAGTCATGTGGCTGGAGGCTCCTGTATCAGACAGCATGGCTCTAAAGCATCATTGCTTCAAATATGTTTTGCAGAAAACTCCTACTTGGCCCTAACCATAAAGGGATTAGGTTTTGCAAGCATCAAGACGCCTGGTGATGGAAATCTTGTGGTTTGGAGTAAAGGAAAAGTGTGGAATGAAGTGAAGACGGGAAGAGAAGGAAAGGAGAGGATGGTTTCTTTGCCCTGTGTCCTTGCTGATTTTGAAAAAGCAAGCAGAATCTACCCCTTTGGAATTCCAGCATCCCTTCTTATGTGCTGTGTGACCTTAGAAAAAATATTTAACCTCTCTGAGCTTCAGTCTTTTAACTATAAAATAGGAATCATAATGCCTACTTTAGAGGCATAAAGAAGCTTCATAGGAGCAAATGAAACAGATAAATGATACAAAGTGCCTAACACAGTGCCCTGTACAAACCAAACTGTGAGCTCTCAAATTCTCCCTTCACACTGGGAACACAGGAGATGGGGGGCAGCACATCAAGTCTCTTGCCCTGGACCACACGGCTGCTGGGCAGCCTGGCCATGAGTGGGCATCCCTCTAGCTGCATCCAGCCTCAAAGCAGCCCGGCTGGCACACACCCAGCCTCCCACCCTCCCTCCATTCACGCCTCCTGAATGCCCTGACCTCACCCAGCACTTTGCTCTGAAGATCTCTGAGGGCTTCAAAGACTCCTCTTTGGATTCATTACAAACGATGTTCCTTCTGGGTATGTGTACACACAGGTTGGGGGAAGGCTAGAGAGTGGGGTCCCATCACCCCTCAAAATGAAGCCACAACTCCTTCTGTTCCCTGCGCTGCCGTTTCCTCCGCTGTCAGTGGAAAAAAACGCAAAGTCTGTTTCATCCCCGTGAGGGCCTGGGGGTCCACTGGGACAGTCTCACTCCCTAAAAAGCAGGTGGTGGTGGTGACCCCCCTTTTCACAGGTGTGGCAAATGAATATTTCCAGCAAACTGCTTAAAAACCATACTTTCCTCCGGATTGCCCAAGGTAGTCCCATTTTTAATTATTGCCTCCGTAACCCTTCAAAATAGCCCAGAGTTCAAATGTCCAAGTCTCATCTCATAGATTGCCTTTCTCCCCTAGAAGCAGCCCCAAAATCCTTTGTTAGATGGTGGACTTTCAGTGTTCAGAAAACATAATCACCGTAGGTCCGTGACGGTTTAACCCCACGAGTGCCAGTCCTCTGACACTCCTCCCTTGAGAGACAGGGTCCCTTCTCCTTGAATGTGGGTGAGCTTGTGACCGCTTGGACCAATAGATGTGGTGAAAGTGACACCGTGTGATTCTGAGGCTCCGGCATTAAAGGCAGCTCCCCCCAGGACGGCTGGGACACTTGTTCTCAGAGCTCAAGCAAGTACAGGAGAAACCCAGCGACCCTGAGGCACCACACGGGGCAAGCCATGCAGAGGGCCCCCAGGAGGCAGTCCCGGCTCAGACGACCCTTTGTCCAGCCCAATCCAGGCACCTAACACAGGAGTGAAGACGCCCCCTGCCTTTCAAGTCTTCCCAGCTGAGGCCACTTGTTTACAGTGGCGACAAGCCTGTTCCAATTCCTGACCCACAGAATCTGTGAGGGTAATTAAATGTCGTCCTCCTGCACCACTATATTTTGGGGTGATTTATTGTTCAGTAACAGATGACGGGGCCCAAGTACCATGTCTCATAGAACCCAGGAGTCTGGAAAACTGAATTCCACAGACTGAATGGCCTGACTGTCAGGGATAGGGTGGGACGGGGGACCTATGCAGCTCCCACTGGGACTTGTTGATTGAAGAAGAGGCAAAGCCGGACCTACGTAAGAGTCGTCTGGAGCAGAATTGGTGGCGGAGGGGAAGCAGGCAGAAGAAGACATTTTCTTTTTTGCTTTAGTATAATTCTGGACTTTTTGATCTGTCAAATAATTTTTTTTTTTTTTTTTGCGGTACGCGGGCCTCTCACTGCTGCGGCCTCTCCTGCTGCGGAGCACAGGCTCTGGAAGCGCAGGCCCAGCAGACATGGCTCACGGGCCCAGCCGCTCCGCGGCATGTGGGATTTTCCCGGACTGGGTCACGAACCTGCGTCCCCTGCATCGGCAGGCGGACTCTCAACCACTGCGCCACAGGGAAGCCCTCAAATATTTTTTTTAAATAAAGAAATCGATAGCAGAACAAAGACTTACTAATGTGATTTCAGTGGATGGCTTTACTCAAAGATTTTCATATTGAAATTTGCTGGTGGTGGAGATGGTTTTGTATCTTATGTTTTGCTCTCATTTTCTCTCCTGGTCACCCCGGTGTTTTTCGGGGTCCTATGGAGCACGCTCCTCGAAAACGAAGGCCACAAGTGGCCATTCTGAGTGGCAATGTGTCCTTGCAACTCAAATACTTTGTGTCCTTAGAGGGACTCAAACATCTATGGAACAGAAGGAAGAGCCCTGGGCTGAGAGGAGGAAGTTACCAATATGATGCTTAACCTTGGGCAGCTCGTGTTAACAAGCCCAGGCCTCAGTTTGGTTATTCACAAATTGGACTCAGTGATTTCCAAGGTCCATTTTCTAACATGTTGGAGAGAAAGCAGTTAATACTTATTAAGTGCTTGCCCTGTGGCAAGCACCGTGCTAGGCCCTCTATCTAGATTATTTTATTTACTCCTCAAAAAAAAAAAAAACCAAACAAAAGCCTAAGAACCAGTGTCCCCATTTTGTCTGTGAGGAAACCAAGGCCCAGTGGGATGGAGGTTTCAGCCGCTGGGAGGTGGAGGGATGGAATTCTAGAATCAACAGGGCCACCCTCAGGGGACGCTCCCTCCCCTCGCTGCCCCACAGTGGTTCCCATACCTTGTGCCCAGAGGCTCTTCGGTCAGTTCTAATCCTCCACAGTTAAGAGGGAAGGTTCTAACTACATTCCTTTGCGCTATCATCAGCTACTTCAAGTGGCAAGAAACAATAGACTCCTTCTCTGCTTTCCTGGAAGGGTGGCTCTTGGACCCTTGCTGAGTCTCTGAGTGACAGCCAGGGCAGCCAGTTCCAGCCTGACTGCCCCCCAGTTGGCCTGGGCAAGCCTAGAGGAATCCTGCCACCCAGCTCTTCCCTGCAGAACTGTTAAGTGGCGTGAGCTTCTATCTTCCCCTTAACAAGAGTCCCCCAACCCTAGGTTATCTGGCATATACTCGGTCCACCACAAGACTCAACAAAGCATATAATGACCATGTTTACAAAATACTGGGGACTCCTTTTTCTCTGACAAACACACACCTTCTCCATTGCCAGGATGTTACTTATCCTTGGGTTTTGCTGAAGAGGGTTCTAACTGTGCAGGATGCCTCATGCCCGAGATCTCTTCTCACACACCTGTTACTGATGTCTGAATCCTGAGATAATCACCAAATGCTGACCAAGTGCCACTGCGATGGGCACTGAGAGGGGTCATTGAGAACTGTGATATCTGAGGGTGTGGCTGCAGAGTGGCTTTGCCTCTCCTCCCATGAAGATTTGTGGGTCCACTTCCCCTCCCCTTGACTCTGGGCTTGCCTCTGTGACTGCCTTTGACCGACAGAACACACTGGAAGTGGCCTTGCCCATCTCCTCTTCCAAGGTGGACCTTAAAAGATGTACAGCGTCCACTTCTGTGCCTCTTAGAAGGCTGGGCTGTGGAAGAATTCTGACTACCCTGGGACCGCCATGCCGTGAGGAAGCCCAAGGTAGTCCTACAGAACTGCCCGGCTGAGCCCTGTCTGCATTCCTGACCCACGGAATCATGAGCAATAAAACAGCTGTTGTTCTAAAGCAGTAAATTACGGTGTAGTTGGTTAAGCAGAAACATAGCTAGCCGAAACAGAGTATAAGAGGATTAGAGCACCAAACTCACAGTACAGATGACATAATTGTGTCTGTCATTGAGCAATTGGGTTGGAATGGTAAGGAAGTCTTCATAGAGGAGGGGGACCTGAAGGTTTGTAGGAGGGGATGGAGTTGGATGAGTGCAAGGACAGGATGTGGGGAGAGGAAATTCTACAAGATCCAACTACTCCACAGGCCTCTGGGAAAATGCCCTGAACACCCACCGGACTCCTCATTTATTTCTACTGCAGCCACCTGACTGCAGAGAGCAAACCCTTAACTCTGGGACATCAGCCTGAGTTTGGCCCAAAGCAGCCCATTACAAGTAGAAGATTTCTCCAGAGTCCTGTTTTATCTCTCCAACTCCCATGAATTCTATATTGCCTTCCATACTTTATTCATCCATATCTTAATATAAAAAATGTTTGAAATGCCTTACCAGTTAGATTATTTAACTTCACCCTACCCTAACCAGTTCAAGGAAAATAGATACTCCAGGAAGAGGGGTCAAAATGAGACATGAGACTGTGTAGCCCCAGAACACACGTGCACCCCGAGGCAGGCATCATAATCACACATCTTCAGCAGACAAATCTAGCCTCTGGCCTCCCCCCTTCCTGTCTCATTCCCAGCTTTAAACTAGCCCTAGGTTCACAAGGGGCCCAAATCAGGAGACACCCGGAGGACTCCCTCCAGATGTGGATTAAAAATTAAAGTCACCTGATGCTTTAGTTCTTCTATCTCTGATCCACCCTCCAGGTCAGCCACCCATAGAGTGTTTGGAAAGCAACCTAGGGTGATTCTCAGCCTTTCCAACACACTGGAATGCTCCCCAAATTTCTTTTTCTTAGACAGTTCAGACACACACACACACTCTCTCTCTCTCTCTCTCTCTCTCTCTCTCTCACATCTATAGCCTGTGTAGATACGTTGACACTTGGAAGCAAAAGAGAGGAAAGCTTTTATTATTGTTTGCCATTTGAAAATGATTATCTAGCAGGATGATGTGTATTGAAGGAGACGGCCTGCAGTTAGCATCCCGGGGAGAGCTCCCTTCCTAGACCTGGGTGAGCCTGCACTACCTCCCGGCTTCTCGACTGGGGACTACCTGGTGCCAGACTTGGACGCCGACCAACACAAATTAAAGGAATATACTGCCTCCTAGACAGGACGGGGACGCAGGAGAGTGAGAATGCTGAGAATTTTAAAGGGATCATCACCTCAGCAGGAGACCAAAAATCAGTCTCAGAAAGAGCAGCTATCCCAACAGATGGTCACCTCTAGTTCAGAAAGTCTTTGGTTCTGGGTTACCATGTGATTCCAGATGCTGTCTCCCTTGCACCCCACCACCCCCCATCCCAGCCCAGGGCCTCCACCCCTCCCCACAACAACTACTCTCTCCTCTCAGTCCTTTCTGGAAATACAGCCGTGCCTTATTTAAAATCGTGAAGTCCTCACACTGTTGGTGGGAATGTAAATTGTTATAGCCACTATGGAGAACAGTATGGAGGTTCCCTAAAAGAACTAAAAATAGAGCTACCATATGACCCAGCAATTCCACTGCTGGACATATATCCTGAGAAAACCATAATTCAAAAAGACACATACCCCCTTGTTCACTGCAGCACTATTTACAATAGCCAGGACATGGAAGCAACCTAAACGTCCATTGACAGATGAATGGATAAAGAAGATGTGTACCTATATACAACGGAGTATTACTCAGCCATAAAAAGGAATGAAATTGGGTCATTTGGAGAGATGTGGATGGACCTTGAGTCTGTCATACAGAGTGAAATAAGTCAGAAAGAGGAAAACAAATATCGTATATTAACACATATATGCGGAACCTAGAAAAATGGTACAGATGAACCTATTTGCAGGGCAGGAACAGAGACTCAGATATGGAGAGCAGACATGTAGATGCAGTGGGGGAAGGGGAGGGTGGGAGGAATTGGGAGATTAGGATTGACATACATACACTGCCATAGATAGCTAGTGGGAACCTGCTGTGTAGCACAGGGAGCTCAGCTCGGTGCTCTGTGATGATCTAGATGTGTAGGATGCGGGGGTGGGAGGGAGGTCCAAGAGGGAGGGGATATATGCGTACATATAGCTGATTCACTTCGTTGTACAACAGAAACTAACACAACATTGTAAAGGAACTATACTCCAATTCAAAAAAATTTTTTTAAAGGAAAGAAGAAAAGGAAATAAGTAAGGCACGCAGGCAGGAAGGAAGAAAGGATTCCTTTCAAGGATTCCTTTCAAGAATTTCAAGGGGATCAAGAATTGGACCCCCTTTCCCTGGGTTCTATGTTGTCATTTACCTTCATATTTTCTCTCATTTTGCTAAAGCTCATTCTGCAGTAACTAATGTATGTGTATATTAAATCATCACATTGTACATCTTTAAAAAATCACATTGTACAACCTAAATATGTATAACTTTTATTTGTCAATCATACCTCTATAAAGTTGGAGAAAAAATAAAATCGTGAAGCCCTAAAACGACACTCTGCGGGAAGGCAGTTAACCAACTTGTATTCAAAAATGAATCTAGAGGGACTTCCCTGGTGGCACAGTGGTTAAGAATCCACCTGCCAGTGCAGGGGACACGGGTCCGAGCCCTGGTCCGCGAAGATCCCACACGCCGCGGACCAGCTAAGCCCGTGCGCCGCAACTACTGAGCCTGCGCTCTAGAGCCCGTGAGCCACAACTGCTGAGTCCGCACGCCTAGAGCCCGTGCTCCGCAACAAGAGAAGCCACCGCAAAGAGAAGCCCGCGCACCGCAACGAAGAGTAGCCCCCGCTCGCGGAAACTAGAGAAAGCCCGTGCGCAGCAGCGAAGACCCAACGCAGCCAAAACTAAATAAATAAATAAATTAATTAATTTAATAAGTAAAGAATCTAGAGGTGGGAACAGGGAGTCAGGGCTTAATGGGTGCAAGGTGTCTGTTTGGGAGTGACAGGAATGCAGTGGTCGTACAACGTGGAGAGTGTACTAAACGCTACTGAATTGTTCACTTTAATAAATGGTTAATTTCATGCCATGTGAATTTCACCTCAATTTTTCTTTAAAAAAAAAAAGGATCTTCCAAGAAAGAGTAAGTCCTTCTAGAATCCTATTTACCAGCCCACATCTGACTGGGCCTCAGTCCCCTGAGGTGCTCATGGGAGGCTGTGCAGAAGAAGCGGGACCCACATTATCCGATGGTTTCACGTCCTAGCAGGACAAGAGCTTTGGAGGCTCCCAGGACAGAGAGAAAATGAAATCAGCAAGATACCCCGTAGGCTAAAATTAACTGACCCTATCTATGACCTGGACTTGTCAAGGGACTGAACTTCTCTCTTGTTCCTCCTCTGTGAGCCCAAACGTGTCTTATGAGACTACCAAGAGGGGCCCATAAAAGTGATGATAAACTCAGGCCAAATCGGTGGGGGGGCTATATATTTGGCTCCTATAACTTCATTTCTTTCTCTGCCACCAGCAAGCAGTCTCCAGGAAGTCCCCATGTCAGGCAATGCAGAATTTTTCTTAATCTATGATTTTCATCTTCAACAGCCCTGGCCAGTTCAAAATAAAGAGAAGAGAGGATGCTGGGAGCATGTCCCCTACAAATTTTAAAAAGAAAATGAAAAAGGTCTTGTCCTCCAACAAGTCGATGTGATACTTAGAAAAGAATCCTTTTGGCTGAAGAATATTTTTACTTCGTGTGTCTATATAAGTAGGCTTTTTTTTTTTAATAGAAAGCACATCACTAGTGTCTAAAACCAAACGTGGTTTTGATTGAACCAGACTTACGTTTATATCTGAAGCTCATTGGCTAACAATAGAACTGGCTTTCCCATTTGCCAACATCAATGTTGACCTGTTTTCACCTAAATTTTATAGTTGTCAGAAAAAGAAACTGTGCGCTAGTCAGTGGCATACCCTGGCCTTTCTCAGCCACACTTGCTTGCATTTTTTGCAGCTCCTTTAAATTCCCCTTGTCACAAATACTAACAATAAGGTCAAGTATTTCAGTAAGAAATATTGAATTATTATCCAACTTTGTCAAACAGCCAAGAGCCTACGAAAGCTAACCACGAACTGTAGAAGGGCAGATTAACCTCAGGCCTCCCCACCCTGCCTCCATGGCTCGAGGAAAGATTTTTGGAACCAGGGGGGCACCGGGAGGGTTGGGGGGAATGGGAACTGGATGGCTCACAATCACGTCCCAGCCCCCATCCCTCGGGAGTGTCTTGTTGCTCTCGTTTTCTGCTGCAAAGAGCCAGCTTTGATTTTTCTTGGAGAGGGTTCCAGGCACCCTAACATCTCAGTCATGCCAACACCACGAGGCTGCCCAGCTCTCCTGATCCCCTGGCCGTATCCCTGTCCATCAAGGTTAATTTCTATGACAACATAAACTTCATTGCGTAGCCAATAAACTCAAACCTGATGGAACTTGATGTGGCCAGGACGGAGAATGACGAACGGGCAAAATATCAGGGCTGGAAATAGAACTCGCTTCACCAGCCAGTGGTTTGGGAGGCATAGAGATGGATTTATGTGTGTGTGCATGTGTTTTATTTGCTCTAATAACTGTAATAGATTTCCATTAATCAATAAACTGCCTCTCGCAGAGACAGGAATAAAATGCAAGGTTCCTGATGTAAGCTTCAGGTAGAACCAGGACACTCTTCCTCATTTTCACTCTAGCCCATAGCAGCTAAGAGCACGGATCCCCTATCGCCTCAAGGGATCTGGGCGGGGCAGGGTTCTTGGGCAAGAGAGGGAGACAGAAGAATGAGGATTGGCTTTCAACTGGACGAGGAAGAGATTAGCCTGCAGGAAGGCAGCAGCCCCAGGATGAGATGTCAAAAATTTCATCCCAAGGAAATTTCCTGCTCTTTGAGCAGGGTGTGTGGCTTTGGAAGGAAGGTTTTAGTGGTTCCAAAAAACCTTCCTTGAAATGCAAATACACTGACTCCTCAAAGGTGAGGGTCGGGACACTTTTGTTCTATAAAAGAGGACGTCCACAGCGCAGGGGTAACTGGTGTGAGCTCGGAGAGAGATGCGGCGTCCATGGGAGGTCCTTCAGGGGCATGGCGGGCCTCCAAAAGAGGGGTCCAGAGGACTGGGTAGGGAAGACCCCAAAGTACTGTTTTAAAGTATTATGCAGGGTCAGTCATGAGAATAACTCTCGTGAAGTTCTTTGACTGTGTCTCATCCGGAGCATAAACATATCCCAACCATTTATACTTGTCACGCTACTGAATGCTGAAGGGTCCGACGTGCCAAGTCATCCCTCCCTTTCTCACCAAGACTCCGGTTCACTTGGTAGTAGAGGTTGAACAAGCAATCGGATAAAATATATCGATACTTTGTCCTGAAATTTTGATATTTTGTGCTGTCATCCCTCGACATTTTTATAGTGGTACTTTTGTTAAACATTAAGAATCGCACGTTTTTTTCTTCATGTTGTATATTTTGATAACATAGGTATTTCCTCTGGTTTTTGATTATCTGATATGGAATCTGGTTTCTGAAGTAGGACTCGTCTCCCACAGAGATTCTGATACTGCTTATCCCACCCCCCTCACTCTAACCCCTCTGATAATCCCCCTTGCCCATCCTGTCAGTGGAAGTGTGATTTGGAATGCTACCGAGCGCCACGAGCCGGGGGCAGCCGTCTCACCCTCTTTTTCTTTCTGGAGGGCTGTCCGTGGGATCTCCACGGTGGGGATCCATCTGCTGCCAGGTACTACACTGCAGGGTGGACGTGGGGCTGACACGAGCTCAGCTGCAGACCCAGAATGGCAAGGAAGTACTCAGCCTTCCAGATCCAGCTCAAGTGTCACCTTCCTGCTGTGCCCAGGAGCTGCTGCCTGAATGGGGCTCCTCTACCCTTGGTTCACATCACTGTTGTGGCACTTCTATGCCATGTTGTCACTTACAGCTTTATTTTTCTGTCTCTCTGAGCAGATGGTGAGTTTCCTGAGGGCATGGGGTATGTCTCATCCACTGCCATTTCCATCATTTCTAAGAAGTGTTTTTACATCAGTCTTTACTGAATGAATAAAAATGCAGCCCCTCCCTCAAGGTCAGATGAGAATTGGGGATTGTGAAGCAAACAATGACAGCTATTCTCTCAAGCAAGGGATAGGGTAAAGCTACAAATTCTTCCTCTTCTTAGCCCTCCACCTCCTTCCACCCTGTAAATGGCTTTGCACTTGTGTCTGATAATCAAGGGGCACAATAAGGCTGTGTCTATCATTAAACAGGCATCAGATGATTAATTACGTTCTAAGTTTTGTGTGATAGCACTACACCTAGTACCTGTGTCTTCCATCCTTGCCCCATTAGCACAGTTTTCTTCTTGCTTCTTTAAAATTGAAGAGATCTTTGTTATAGGTAACTCAGATAGTAAGTAGATAAAAGGTAAAATTGAGATGGAAAATCTTTTTTCAAGGTTAGCTGTCATGTACCATTTGTTTAGATGGCTAGGATATCGTGTTAATGAAGTCCAGAGTGTGGCCTTGTCTCTATAGCCAGAGCATGAAACAGCGAATAGAAAGACCTTGGACCACGACAAAGTCATGACATCTACCCTTAGCATTGAGGACAAGGGGCCTAGGGACATCAGCTTGAACCATGTTGCCAACAGATAGATCATCTTTATCCAGGAAGGAATGACACTGATGCTCTTAGACTGAAGTTCTCACTAAGTCAGACCTGGGAGCTTTATCTATGATTTTAATGAAGTCATATATAGCAGGTCTTTTTCAATAAGTTGAGCTGGAGTATGGTATGTTGGAAATTCGTATGTTGGAAATTAATTCACATGAGTATAAGAAGTTTTTAACAGAATCAGTATGAGTTTATAAAATATGAAATAGGTTCATAAAAAGTACAAAAGTAAATAAGTGCTTAATGAAAAGACAAGACAGAAGAAGCTACTCTTACAAAGGAAGGAAATGTCTCTTCCAGTGAATGAGTAAGAGAACGGCTTGGAAATAGATTCCAACCCTTCAGGTCCCCTCATCTGTCTATAGGATGATCCTGCGTAAGTGATTTGACCTCTCTGGGGTTTCATTTACTAATCTTCTACAAATTGGCCATTTTTGCCAATTCTGTGAGAAAAAATGGACCTCGTTCTCTCTCTTAATGCTAGGCAGACTCTACCTGCCTCTTAAAACTCCCCATAATTTCTCCATTCTAAAAGCCACTCCAAATCTATAGGTAAGAGTTGCTGCATGGAACCTTAGCATACCATCTAGAAGGTAATATATCACTGCCCACATTTAAGGGGAAGGTCAAGAGAGGTTAAGTGGCTTGTTCAAGGTCACACGTTTAGTTGGTAGGGATCTGGAACCCAGATCTTTTTGCCACTAACTGCTTTCCCCCTTTCTTTCTTTTCTTTTTTTTTTTTTGAATTAATTAATTTATTTTTTGGCCACAATGCATGACATATGGGATCTTAGTTCCCTGACCAGGGATTGAACCCGTGCCCCCTGCAGTGGAAGCACAGAGTCCTAACCACTGGACCGCCAGGGAATTCCCTCTGCTTCCCTCTTTCAATATACGACTCAACCCCTTAATGCAGAGTTGGCTGCATGACTGTGACAACAAGAAAGAGAAAATGGAAGACCAGCTTTCCCCCTTTGATTATATGAAAATCACCCACTTTTTCAACACCAAGCCTCCCATATACTGTGATAGAAATGAAAGGCTTGTATGACTAAATATAGATGCCAAGTATCTCACAAATACTTGAGTGTTTCAGGAAATGAGAAATGGGAAATGAAATTGGCTATAATCAGAAATCAAAACTATCCAAATTCTCTCTAGAAACTAATCACTAACTTTTTAATCTCTGTTTTGGGCAACCTGAAACATTCATGAATTCACTTAAATAAAGAATGGCATGACAGACACCTCTTATTGGGATGGATTAAGTTGAATAGAGACGCTTTCCAAGGTGCTTTGTAATGGTGCTTTTTTAAGCCTTCCACCATACTGCTTTGCCTAGAGTAGGTGTTCAATAAATATTTTCAGAAAGAAGAAAGAAAAGAAGGCAGAGAGAGCGAGAGGGAGAGAGGTCATTTCTGTTCTCTTGGGACTTGGGGAAAATGGGATATTAATTCCATATAAAGTAGACGTAAGGAAATAGTCTATAAAATGCTTTAAAACAGTTGGAGAGAAGCCTACTTGTTCAGTTAAAGAGATTTAAATGATTTAGGGCAGAGAACACTGACGCCCCATTCCCAGGCCCCTGCACAAGTACACAAAGCCGGCACACACCAGGTATCCCATCTCAGGCCTGGGTCCTCCAGGATCAGCTCTCTCCAGTACACAGTACTGCCTCTTAGTGATGCATTTCAGAAATGGGGGATCTGGGTGCTGCCCCTTTATCAGGTGGTAAGAAGGATCTCAGAGCCACTCCTGGAAACGAAAGAGCTGAAGTTGACAGGAATTTCTTGGCTTGGGCCTTCCTCTTCTAAGATGAGGCCAATGCTGCCAAATTAGGTTCATTAATACCTTCTGCAGTAACAAAATTAACATGAAATTCAACACACCTAAATGGAAAACCTTGGAAGAGATTACAGACTGGGGACTGAGGTTGGGGTAGGGTCAACATTTCTGTTCTGAATGTGCCCGTGTATTTTAAATTTATAGTTTATGTGATGTGATGTCTCTGAGTTCCTACAGGGAAGAACCCATGTTAAACCAATTGCCAAACTTAGCCATGATGTTCGGTAGAAAATTAGTTTATAAAATATGTAGAAAAATATTACTTTCAAAGAGCAACATTTTTTTAAGTGTTAAAAGAATATTTTTTAAAAAGCATTCCACTTCGGGCTCCAGCTCTATTGTGATTCAAACTATTTGGAAACCTTGTTGACTCATTTTAAGAGAATCATCTTAGTTATTATGAGTAACGATAATAGGTCCCATCAATTTTATACTTTCTATGCTGTGGATACTTTGCTAGGCTTCCTCATATCTCATTAACTCATTTACTTTCTCCATTATACAGATGATAAAGGAGATTGTGTCTAAAGTTTTAGCTTAGGAATATAGTCTCTGGAATCAGGCAGATCTAGGCTTGAGTCTTAATGGCTGCGTAACTTGGGCAAGTCTGAGCCTCAGTTTCTTCATCAGTAAAATGGGGATAAAAACAATACTACCTCCTTCATAGGTTGCTGAGAAGATTGAGATAAGTCATGTGAAACATTAAGTCAAGTGCCAAGGGCATAGTCCAGTGTGCCATGAAAATTAAATGTTGTTAAGTATTATTATTATTTGATCACATCACCAAGTACCAAATACAACTTTTCCCCAAGAGGAAATTAAAACAATGGCCATCAGTGCCATCCCAAGAGGGGAAGGAGGTAAATCATCTTCTGTCCCCATTCCTTTCTCCCCGGGATGTTCATATTAGTGAGATGAGGGCCAAGCAAACTTCAAGGACAGCTACAGAGGACGAAAATACTGAGAAAATAGTTGCTGGGGTGTCCTTTGTGCATTGCAGGGGAGGGAGCGGCCAGCAGGAAAAGGAAGGACCAGGGTTTAGGAGGATGATGGGAAGAAGAAAGGCCATAAGGAGGACTTTGGGGACCTGATTACCGGTACGAGCCTCTCTACCTGCTCCTAACGTCCCTTCCTTCTCTCACTCCTGCAAGCCCCGAGAAGAGACTGTCAGGGAGCACCAGGCACCCCTGCTCTCTGGGAAGCAACTTCTGGGTGGCATGAGCCGGCAGCAGTGTGCAGCCTTGCCCCACAGAGCCCCACAGCGGCTCTGGCATCTCCCCGGGAAACAAGAAAGCAGCGTCTTACATGTGTGGCGTATTCTAAAACAAAATAAGAACTGCGAGATTTGATGGACTCTGACAGGGGGAAGAAGGGACTGAAAAAGATGGAACAAAGATGCCATTTTAGAATTATTGGCTTGGGTTCAGGATTTCACTATTTTCTATGGCAAGGAGCAAGTAAAAAATTCCCTCCTATTGATGAGTACTTTTTTATAGTCGGTGAAAGCCAAAGGGCTCGGGGCTTCCGACTATTCCCTCCCGGGGCACCTGGGAGCCGGTCCTCTGGATAACTCAGAAAAGAGCTGGATGGACAGCAGGCAGGAGACTCAAAGGCCCCCAGCAAGCAGCATGAAGGAGGCACGGGTGCAGGAGGACAGACTGTGTTTTCAGCTAGGATTCTGTGATCTCCCTGCCAAACGGGGGTTTACAAAGCAAAAACCTCCAGAGAATTCTCATACTTTCTGGCTTATTCTCCTGGTGTTCATCTTAACAGGAATCAGCTGTTTGCCTTCTCACTTCTCCAGCATGTTGCCGAGGAGAATTTAGCATCTGGTCTGGCTATTATTAAAAACAAGAACATCCTGCTCCGTTGGGAGAACAGCACCACTGGCAAGAAAAGGACAGAGATGTTTGCATCCAGGATCCCAAAGATGGGTTTCGGTTCAATATCTGCCCTCGCTCCTACTCACGCCCCCTCCCCACCCAGGCTTTCATTTAAAAATTTCCCAATGCATCTGTCATTTGCATCGTGGTCTCTTTCTGAAACAGAGAGATGGAGTGTACTTTTTCCTTTCACTGGGAGGCAGGAATCACTGGAGTTGTTCAAACACTGACCCGCTCCTGCTGTGTGATAAAGTTGAACTACCAGAGGAAATTTTTTTTTTTTTTTTTTTTACAACTGCGGAAATGAAAAAGTAAACAAGACCGGAGCTGCATCGGTATTCAGGCTCCAGCTTTTTTGTTGTTGTTTTTGTCTTTTGCTTTTTTTAAGCATTGGGCTAGGAGCCTGAAGGAACCGTATAATATGAAAAACCCTGAGAGGTTTTATTAGCCAATAAAAAAAAAAGCTGAGTTCCCATTAACCACTTAACTCCTTGCTAACGTTCCGCCCTTTCTTCCCTCCTGGATCCTTCTCTCCCTCTGACGCCCGTGAAGAATGAAATTTGGTCCATCGGTCTCTCCCCGCATGATCTGAGTTCCCAGTGTGTCCCAGAAGTTGTGGTGGAGAATTACATTCAGTAATTGTCTCTGCATTTCTCATCTGTAAAACCACTAATAAGATCTTGATAAGGAGTCAGATTTTCTATGCCCCCAAATCCACACCCAGAAAGACTCCCTGAGCACACCGCTAAAAGGAGAAAGGTCATTGTGATTTTCAAGATTTCAATACTAAATGACTGTTAGAGAAAAACAGAATCGGTCTAAGACATTGCTGGAATATGTCATGATTCCCACAAAACGCTCCTCTCGTTTCAGGGCAGAAGAATAGAGAGAATAGAGAGAAACTCACAGAGAAACAGAAAGTGAAACTGGCCAGAGTTGTTGCACTGTCAGAGACGGATGCAGTTATAAAAAAAATAAATGACCTAATTTAGGAAGGAAAGGATGTCCAAGGAGATTTAAATCATAAAACCGTTGTATTAAGGCTCCCACGATTACACATGTCATGCGGTTTTGTGTGTTTGCTTTTGCTGTTTTTAAATGAGACATTTGCACATTTATATCAATCCATCATCCGATTGCATTTTGGGAGTTCCTGGTACCCTCAGCTCTCAAAGACCCCCTTCAGCTCTGCCACTGTATCCTGTATCTCCTAACTCCACTGATCTCACTCTATCTTCCTTCCATCCCCGCATCCGGGCTACCCCTGGTACTTTGGGTTCTCCAGTAGAAATGTCCCAAGGCAGAAGGAGTACAGGGCCACATGAGACCTTGTTGCAATTTTGTGTTCTGGTCTCATTTAGTGTTGTGAAGACAAAACTAGTTCTTGAAGGGCTTGTGTGGAAGAACTTTTGCTTGTCCCCATTCCCTCCCCCCTCCCATTTTTTTAGCAGTTTGCTAGATGGTCTTGGTTTCTCTATAAGGATGACAGGTTGGGGGGTGGGGGGCAGGGGTGGGATTCTTTCCATCCTATTGGCTGTGGAGTGGCACAGAAAGACCTGGGACAAAAAGACAGCAATCATGACGTGAGCTACCTTTGCCATGCTAAAACATAAAGCAGGTTTTCCAGAAAGCCCCACTGAGTGGTCAGACATCATTGCAACAAGATAATAAGCAAATGAAATTAAAATAAATTTTAGTAAAAGTTCAGTGGGTTTCCAGAAACTTGATCCTTCTGCTTTCCAACTGGTTGAGCATGTCTGTCCAGGACAGCAGGGCCGGGTGAATCACAAAACGCTTGTGAATAAATGCGTTACAAAAATGAGTAATAACCCTTCTCAGATGTCCATGTCACCGTGCTCCTGACATCTCAGGGAGGCATCCAGTGGCCCCTGTCCCTTCTAAATAACCTATTTGAAGAAGAGTAGGTGCTTGTGGGATGGTGTGATTTTTGCAGAATTTGAGGCAAATAAATACTGTGTCAAGGGGTATCTGTGTGTGTGCTGAGCTTCGTCTTTCCCTGAAGGTTGCTCGGGCACCTCTTCCCATGCCTCCACCCTCCTCCCTCCCCGCCTCCCTCCCTTCAGGTGTGCCTGCACCCATCACACACACACACACACACACACACACACACACACACACACACACAAACACCCCTTAGTATACTGCCCTTTACATCTTCAGTAGATCCTTTGCCAAATTTTGATGAATAACTTTTTAAAAAATTTCATTTCCAAGGCCTCCCGACTGAATGCTGTGAAGCCCCCGGGGGAGCCACAAAGAAGCTGGAGGAGGAGGGAGATGCCCTCGCCTTTGCTCAGAGCTCATAATTTAAATGAGAGCCATCCATGTATTGGTTACTACCTGGCCTTACTTAAGCATCTTCTGCAGACCCAAGGAGAGAGCCCAGGAAGGAAGATCAGAGGTGGTAGAGCAGGGATTGGAGTAGCCCGGTACCCACAGCGCCAGTGAGCAGCCAGTTGTTACCCACATGTTCTCTGCACCAACACCCGGACAGCTCAGGCATCCTTCGAAGGATCCTTCCCGAGCCCTTCAGACCCGATTCGAGGAGCAGATGCGTGTGTTTGCCTGGGGTCTCACAGGAGAGCTGGCCCCCACTCACCGAAACGGAGGAAGTCAGTTGTCCCCAGAAAAACTTAGAGCCTGTAAGATAGCGGTCTTATCATACCACCCGCCCCTCCCCTCCCCCACCAAAAAAAACCCTGTTTCCTAGGGCAGGTCTCTAAAATGGCGTTAAGTGATTAGGTCAGAGATTGAAACTGGATTGCCCACTGTTAACCTGATCATCTAGGTAGGGTTGTTTGCTCACATCAGACCAGCCGGTACCTGCATTTGTACCCTGGCTCTTGGCTGGGTCAGTGCACCGAACCACCCACTTCCAGAGGGGATGAAAACTCAACACGTGCAGATCTGGGGGCCCTGCCCTCCCTGTGAACAAGGGCTTCCTCTACCTCCTCCCTGGCCTTTTCAGACTGTTCTCAAATCCCATAAATATAAACATGTGGCTCTTCAACCGCATCTGTAGATAATAACTTCAGGGGGCTTCCTGTTTACACGGCAATACCCATTTCCCAGCCAAATAAACTCTGCGACGGAGAGCCGAGGTGTTTATGGGGCCAGTCTCGGCCGGGATCGAGTTAACAGGAAACACCCACTCTCCAAGAAATGTCTGATGATTAAATATTTGTGGGGCAGGGGGCACAAAGGGTCAAAAACACTGGAGAAATTGCTTTCTTCTTCCGCCTGTCGTTTCCAGTGAGAAACAGAAGCAGCCATGATAAATACAGCCCAGCCGGCCAGGCCTAGCAAAGCCCCACAGCCGTGCTGTTCGCTGGCTGCAGGGCCTGGGAAGCGGGGAAGATGGAGGAAGTGCAGACTGGAGAGTCAGGAGCCTCTGTCCCGACACATACAGCCCTCGGGGTGCCATGAGGTGGAGGGACGGGACAGGCGGATGGGCCTCCATCCCTGGGGAGTCCCTCAGTCTCCTCTGGCCGTCCTGTTTCAATGAGCATCGTATTCTCGCACCAGCTCTGTCCAGAAAGCCTAAGAAGTTAGAGCCTTTAGCCCAGTCGTTCTTAATCGGGGCGATTTTGCCCCCCAGGGAGCACCTGGCAACGTCTGGAGACATTTTTCATTGTCACAACTGGGCGGACGCTACAGGCATGTAGCAGGTAGAAGCCAGGGACGCTGCTGAACACCCTACAATGCACAGGACAGTCCTCCCTGCACACACGCCGAAGAATTATCCAGCCTGAAGTGTCGGTAGCGCCAAGGTCTAGCCCAGTGCCTTTCCATAAACCAAGAAACTGAGACCCCGAGGAGGAGAGTGATTTGCTCCTGCGGGAGAAAGCTGGAGAGGCCGAGAAGGCCACCATGCCCACCTCCCGTGCAGTGCCTTTTAAAGCCACACAGATGTTTAATTTAAAAGGATAAATAAATATACATCCTCAAAGAGTTGCAAACAAGTTCCCTGGCCTAAGTTCACCCAAGTGCTTTTAGGATGTCTCCCAGGCTTAGAAATGAGCTGTTTCCAAGGTCTCTCAGAAAACAGTGCCAAAGGGGTAAGAATGAGCAGATCTAAAAGGCAGCCTCTAACTCCTAGCGTGATGTGGGCCCCCCGCCAGTGACTGCGCTTGTCGGCACCGAGGTTTCCCCGTCCCTCTCTAGAGCTGTGATAAGTCAAGGCATACGGACGGACAGCACGGGACAGAAAGCAAGCAACCGCTCTACCCCAGGCCCTCGACCTTCTCGCAGGGGAGGGACTTACCAAAAATAAACAGCGGCCCAGAAAAAAAAGTTTCCAAACTAGAGTTAGCCTCACTAGTAGTAGAATTTTTCTGAGGCTAGAGCTCTCCAGGCCAAGGTCCGTTTTCACTCATCCTTGCCTTTGGTTGACTTTCTTTTTAAGAACCCAAAAGAGATGTCAGAAGGCAAACAGACTACCCCCTACGGCTGGGCTGCCTGAGCTCTTGTGACTACAGTCAAGGGTTCACTTGTCGGCCCTATTCATGTGCCCAGAGATTAGCATCGTGGAACCATCGAGGCTGCTGTCTTTCTACCCTGACTCGTCCCCCTGGTTGCAATAAGGGGCTTTACCCAAGGATGGGGTGAGCACTCCTTCCTTCAGACAACAGGCTGATAAGGAAGCCAGCGCACTGCTAGATTCTTCACCCACCCCTCTCTCGGGGTAGGCCAAAACAAGAGCCCAGCGCTTACCAAGACGGTTTTCCTCTCACCAGTAATATAGGATCTCTGCTCTCATCCAGCCCAGGCAAGTCCTACGACCAATAAGTGCCCAGGTGTATGCAGGAGTAGGTGTCAGACTAGAGAAGAAACCGCGGATGAGAAAAGACCCAGTGTACACACATGACAAAACCAAAAAAGCCATTTTATTGAAAATTAAATTCAAACTTCAAATTAATATTACAATCATGGAAAAAATGCCAAATAATTCAATTTACAGTTGCAACATACAATACAAATAGTCCCTTTGAAGTTAAGAGTAAACTCATCCACAATCATGACCTGTGGCACAAAGCAGAATTTGTACAATATGTGCACCGAAAGCAAATCTTGGGCAACAGCGACTGGAAAAAAATAAAAATGAAAAGCTTGTATTTACACAAAATGCTACAAATACTTTTGTTCCACAGAAATCTAAGAATGGTAAAGCATATCCAAAAAAAATGGAATTTTATTCAAAATACCTAAGAAATTACTGTAAGTTATGGTTTTGGCTGATATATTTCAAAGTACTGCATGAAGAAGCAAACAGTTATTTGTAAACATGAAGTAAACAAACATCTAAAAAATTCCCACATAGAAAATATGTTTCAAACGTGTTATCTTTTTAAGAACAACAAATTCAAGGTTTGGAAGAGTCGTCTTTTATTTATTTTATTTATTATGGTTCTTTCGAATGTCATAGGTATAATTCTTGTTTTTGCTAATGCTTTGTGTTTCCATGCGTTCACCTAGACTCTGAGTCAGTCCCTTTCCTGGGAATGGAGGGAACTCTTTCAGCCAGCACATACATCTCTTCCCCTCTGAATCTGCAATGGATGGGCCCCAATGGTGTACAGTTCTCTGCTCACTTTTAAAAGGCCCTGGTGGGGGTAAGACGGCCTGAAGAGCGAACCACAGCTGATCTGTTGAGTCTTTCAGTTCCAACCTGGATGTCATTTCACACACACAAAAAAACTAAAGCTTCGGTACCTGTCCTGGAACTCTGACATAGTTTAGAACAGGTTAAAAAAGTGGCTGTATTGGTCACGCTGTAAACCATGCCTTTTTAATCTGAAGGAAGTAGAGTGCTGGCTAGTTCATGGTTCCACAGTAGCAGTAAGGCTTTGCTTTGGTCTTGAAATCACAAATCATACACGTGACCCAGTGCAAATTAAGGATTTGGTTAAAAAAGAAAAAAAAAAAAAAGATAGAAAAATTTAAACCCCCGGGCTAAAAAAGGGCTGAATTTGATCTAAGAAATGTAAATTACCCCATTGGAATGGTTTGAGTGAGGGGAGAAGGAAGAAGTGCTTGAATTTTTCCCAAGAAAAAAAAAAGAAAACTTTTAAAGTGTTTCTGGGTTGCTGCCTGCAGCCACTATACTAACATTTCAACACAAAAGCATCCCTCAAGTCACTTAGTATGTGTACTGTAAACTTAAAAAAGCCCTTTCAACATTAAAAAGAATGTACAGATATAGTACCTTTTTTATTAAATAGGGTACAGCTGGCACTGGCAGTAACATTTTTCTGTCAATTAATTAAGATTGAAATGTGTAACCAGACACTGGCTTTTTTAAGTGCTACTGAAACAAACACACATATTTTACACTTACAAATAAATGGACAGTGGCTTGCTTCAAGCTACCACACACAAATAATAAATAGTATCAATTACTACTTCCATCTTCAGTAATAGGAAAGTGGCTTATTTATCTAAGCATACTTGGTATACAACCTTTAGAAGGCAAAGTGTTTTGTTTTGGTTGGGCTTGGTTTTCCCCTCGATCTTTATTAGGAGGAGTCAGGGTGAATTCCCAGGCGAGGAGCACAGGTCCAATGGCCCACGAGCCGTCCCAAGATGCTTGGTGCTCTATGAGGTGGGCTGGACGATGACCCGGGAGCAAGGGGCCTCTGGGGCCGGAGGCAAATCTCTAAAGGTTCTGCCTGGGGGCGGGCACAAGCTTTAAATGAAAGGGCCCTGACCTGTGGGGGAGGTGGGTGGGGATCTGCCTGGTGGTGTCGTGAAGTGGTCCTGGCTTGGATCAAGGATCCACACTTGAGAATCTGCCACGTGGCCGCCAGGAGTGGTCAAAGTGCATCCGACAGGAGGGCTTCGGCTCAAATTCATACGCAGTAGTAGACACCAAATTCCACCTAGCTTTGCCTTCCCTTCGCCCCCCCCATGGTGAGAAACATGAATATCAGAGGCTGTATTATGGGTCCCCACTGCCTGTATGTTCTCAGATCAGCTGCCTGCTGGAACTTGCCTGCTCCTTCAGAGGACCCTGCTCCCAGAAGACAAGGACTTAACTCTGCTCCTTTAAATGCAAATTCTGTGGGAAGCTGCCGGTGGGCCCGGGGCTAAGGCAGATTTGGGTTCCCCTGACTTACTGTTTGGTAAGGCGTTTTGGGTAACACTCCCTGGAGCAGTTCTGCTTTCCTGTACCGTGTGTGTATCACGACTGATCCTTCAGCCACATGTGTGGCTTTAAGCTGACTACGTCTTCACTGGTGATGTTGAGTTTTGCTTTAACTCTGAAACCACAGAACATTGTTCTGCAGTTCAAGGATTCACTTGTGCTTGTCTTTTTAATATGACAAGAGTCATCATTATTTCAAAGAAATTAGGAAACCACATCACTCCAGCATTTTATGCTGACAATGAGCAACATAAGTGATAAAGGACTAAGGGTTGCTTTTTAAATCTCTGATTATTGCTTTTTAAAAGGCAAAGCTGTGTTAGAGGCAATCAAAGATCGGAAAAGAACTAACATAACATTTCCTTCATACATCACAAAAACAAGCTACATCTAAAATATTTGGAGATGGAAGTATTTTTAAAAATCACATTGTGTCTGGATGAACTGAAATTGCTTAGCAATATTTCAGATATGGCTCTAGCCCACTGAAGGAATTTGTTATTTAATAAAGAGCACTTTTAGAGACCGAAGTCAACATATCAATACACTAAGAAATGTTTCAAGGGTCCAAATGTCATTAAATAATTATAAATATATCTTTAAAGTTATATGACCATTCACGTTAGCAAGTTACCTCAGATTTTACACATATTCATAATTTAAAAAAAAAAAAGAAGACAAATAACACACAGCCAAACGCAAACACTATCTCTACCATTATGGCTATAATAAGGTATTGCCATTTTCAGTTTTGCATAAAAGAAGAAGGGGTTAGGTGGGAAGGGGGCAGTTCGGGATCGGATTTCTTTTTGGTTAAATGGGAAAAGGAAAAAAAAAAGTCTAAAAAGGTAAAATAAAATAATCTATCCTGATCGGTACTTTCTGAAGTCACTTTCTTAAAGTAGGAAAAAATTAAAATAAAAACAACTGAACCAAACAGTTCAAATGAGTACTTGCAGAAGGTGTGAAAGCCGAAGTTTGGAACAGTTACTCTGAATGGATGGCAAGGGAACGGAAGCTTTCTTTCTGCCCCTTTTCCCTCCGCGGGCACCTGGACCGGCTGTGTAAGTGGGTCTGCCGAGGGCACTGGTCCACACACAGCGGCACCGTGAGGGTGTGTGGTTTCAAAGCACAGGGGACAAGCGTCTTTGCTTTTCCTCCTGAACTTGGAGTCCACCTCTCTGAACTGGCATCTGAACAGGTTACTGAGGATAACAGACCAAATGACAACAGCAACAAAAGTACCTTTTTTTCCTTTGTTTGCTCGCAAAGGTACATGTTTAAAGAGAGAATGATCTGAAATCTGATTAGGATTGTCTCTCTTGGGCCTCTTGCTTCTCAAGAGCTACCCTCTGAGGGTTGCAAGATCATGACAGAGTGAGTGAATGCCAAGACAAAAAAAAAAAAAAAAACCTTCTAAAAGATAGGCACTTTGTAGATAGGCTAGTTGATATACATATATACGCACTCTCTATATATGTATATGTTGGTACGTTTGGGATGTGGCTCCCAGAGACCGCTGGGCCACTGCTGAGGAAGTTTCAATAGGGTCGCCAAACAGATTCATCCATTCTGCCACTAGAATTCAAAACGGTGGGGGAACTGCTGTGGCTTCCGTCGGCGTCAACGCCATCGTTCTGGTTAGGCAGGTTTGCGTTTAAGAGCGCGCTGCCGTTGGAGGTGGTGGTGCACGGCGGTAGCATTCTGGAAGGAGACCGGTCTCCCCCGGGCACCATGGGGAACTGATAGGATCCTGATGAGGTGCCGTAGTAGAGATATGGAGTGCTGCTGGTCTGGAAGGGTCCGCTCTGGCTTTGGGAGGAGCCGGGGTAGGGTGGTGGCAGGTAGGTGTGGTAGTGAGTGGTGGCGGACATACCGAGGGACATGCCTGAGGTGACTGGCGGGGTATAAGTAAAGGTGGCTGGATAGTGCATTCGTGGGTTGGAGAAGCGGCTCTCAGTGAGGGATGAAATGCTTGAGAACTGCCTGGGGTCTGAAAAAGGGCCCAGTTCTGAAGCACCTAAAAATTACAACAGAAGATGGGGAGGGGGGAGGGAAACATCTGTAAATAGCAGTTAAAATCACGAAAGAATTTATTTATTTTTTTTACAAGAAAAGAAAGAAAACTTCAGCTTTCCCCCAAAGGAACAGCAAGCCACAAACAGACTTTCAAATGCACCGGTCACTACACAGACTTCTGGGGCTTTTCTGTTTGTTTGTTTTTCACTTTACAGTCTTAGCAGCGTTGAGCCTCAAGTTCTTCACCCCCAGAGAATCCCAAAGGGCTTTAAAAGCCCAAATGTGTGCTAGGTCGTGTGTGTAAACCAACCCAACACTCTGATCAGACAGATTCACTCACCAGACTTTAAGACTGAATCCTCATTGATGTTTTTTCCCCTCTCTTTTTGTTCCTTGTTGTACCTCAGATATTTGAAAGTGACCTTTTTACTAAGTCGGACAACGTTTCTTTTCCTCAACCCAATATAAAGAAATTCCAAAGTGATCCGTTTTGTTTGGGGTACTCTTAGCAGGGCCCCTTGTCAATGAAGGAACGTCAAAAAGATACCCTAGCATGGGCCTATCACTTCAACTCTTAAAATAATGTGAAATCCTGTTTTATTCCTCATCTTGGTAACAGATTTCAAAAAAAAATCTAACTAGATTTCAATGTTTTCTGGAACTATCTTACTTATCTGGGGGTGTATAGGGAGTGTCTGACCCTTAGAAATTCTCCCAAGGGTCATAAACTAGCAGGTTTTGAAAGTGGGTGGGGGGAAGGCTTGGTACCTAGGAATCACTGCATTTCAAGTCTTGATGGGAGAAGTAGGACCTGATTAAGGCCACGTGCCAACAGCAGCTTTGGGGAAAGGCTCGCTGGTAGAGGAGATAAAGCAGGAGGGTACCTCACCATCCACCCTCCGGATCCCTGTACCACATCCTACAGAATTAGCTTCAGGCCAGTTTGAACTGGGAACCTGAAGCAAAGACAGCTTTCCTCTAAAATGTAAAGTCCTTTAACTTCTAAAGCTAACAGGGTGCCTCCTTAATAGGTATTTCTGGCACTTAACTTATGAAACCACAGTTAGAAACTACTTCGTGTGGAAATTAGTTTTCGGAAATGCCAAAAACTTATAGTTGTGATCTTTAAAGACAGAGTTATGAATTTCTAACACTGACAGAACTGTGACAAGCTGTTTTATAATACCAGTGTTCTTAAGATTTTGTTCACACCTAAAATCTTCCAATCCTTTGTATCTCATACATTTGCTTTTCCTACCGCTTTTGTCTGTAAGAGAAAGCACTCAGCAATTCTTGAAGGTCTTAGTGAGCAGGTACTTCTTCAGCTTCCATTTTCTTAGCCACGTTCTTGGATACTATAATATTTATTAAACGAATCATCCCAATATTTTTCTTTCAAGGTGCTGATCGAGAGTTGTTCATTTTTTGTTAAAATGCACACTGCCTGTGTTCTTTATAAAATGCTCGGGTCAAGTGCCGTGATGTGCACTGATAGCAAGAAGTGACTACTTCAAAGCAATATATCGTTAACAAGGTGTTTCTCACTCATGGACAGTCCCAATCAGACAGCCCCACCCAGCCCAGCCCAGCAATTGTGAAAAGTCTCACCTGCCTGGCTCTTCTTACTGAGAGTGGAAGGCCAGAGGCAGAAGTCAGAGGTGGCAGTGTCATCATCTGTAAAATGAGGGGATGAGCTCTAAGTTCCCTTCCGGCTCTAACGTTCTATCACCGTGAATCCCAAGACAGGAGGAGAAGCAACGGCCTTGGGGGTGGGGAAGGGGAGGCAGAGAAGGTCCCACCCCTCACAGTACCTTCCCAGAATCCACAGGCCCATAAGCAGAGAGTCAAAAGCTGGTGAGCAGCTTCTAATACCAGAAGCAAACACTTTCAAGATGACAAACCAAAACTAGCACAGTCTGGGCAGTTACTCTCTGCTTTTTATAAATTCTTCCATCCTCCGCTGGCCTCTCCCTAACGCCACCCAAATAGGAAATTCTGACAAGCTCAGGTGTGAAAAGGTACAAGAAGTGATTAGGACAGAATCGCCAACGGGGCCAGATGAGATCTGCCATCTCCCTGCCCTGTGCTTCTGTAGTACCTGAACAATGTGAGCAATTTCAAATGGAAAGACGGCACCCTTACAACACCAGCGTTTTCCCCCCACGGGAGCACAGAGCTCACACAGGTAGGCTCAGCAATGTAAAAAATGCTTCTCGTGGGTATTTATACTTAAAATATACTGTCGCCATAATTAAAATTCCAGGTGGGTTCCCTGATTTTGAGGCAGAAGCCTCATTAAAACCCTTTATGTGGGGACCCTGCCAGTAAACTCCAGTGTGGTTTTGAATTTCTCTCTCCACCTCCCACCCCCAACTTCTCGATTGTACCTGATACATTTGTCTGATGTTTTTATTATCCATCACATGCCAGGATCACTCTACCTTTTTGGCTTCTAAATGCCCGCTAATGCAAATGGACATTCATCTTTCAAGTAATGAGCTCTGGCTGTGGTTTACAGAAAATAATGCAACAAACTTCCGCTGGCTTTACAGAACTCTGACCAATGACTTCTAGTCATTTGAGACTGTCATGTCTTGAGGATTAACTCCTTCTGGGCAAAGAGAGCTCAGGAGGACTTTAAAGGGATGATACGGTAATTTTTATGTTACAAAAAATAAAATTTTCTAGAACTTAGTTATTTCGTGTTACACTGCAATGTGTTCTGTAGGAAGAAATTTTAACAACTTGCTGCAGTATCATGTGAGAGCTCTTATATAATAATCAATGATGGGGAGATGGAAGGAATTCTAAACTTAAAAAGAAAGAACTTAAACCCCTTCCTAACCTTCGATTATTTATAATAATTATTATAGAAGCAAAGGATATAACTAAATTTTCTTTCATTGAATGGGGTGGTACCTGTACTTCTAATCTCCATTCTGTACAAGAACTCAGTTTTTCTTTTAGACCATCTTCTCAGGTTATTTCGACCTTGTGTCCTAAACTATTCATACCCATGTCACCAGCCACATTACGTACAGCTACAAACTATCTATAGACCTGGATATTATATCAACTAAAGGAAAGAAAATATAATATCTACTTACTAAAAGGATCAGGATGAAAGCCTGGAGAGTTCTAAAAGTACTCTCACCCCAGTCTAATTTTAGAAATGTAATGCCGAAGCTCAGTAACGGCCCCAGTGATCTGCCTTGTAGCCTTAGAGCCGGTTTAAAACTCCAGATTACAACCTACCGATTAAATAAAGCCAGCACTGCCAGGAGTTACTTGAAGCCCAAGATAAACATGGTGCATCTTCCTGATAGGCTCGTTTTACCCAGCATGGAGACAAGCGTATGCTGTACAGTAAACATGGACGTGATGTGGAGTAGAGTGCAACACTTGGGTGAATTTTCAGACAAACCAAAAATGACTTCAACAAAAGTTTGCACTTGTGAAGCTTTAAACTATGCCCCCGGATTCCCTAAGGTACCCATTTATCCTCCTCTGCTAGTCTGGGGTACTCCAGTGAAAAACAAATCCAAACCCCTCATTGACTGTTTAGATGATCCTAATCCAACCCGCTGACAAATAGGGAAGCTAAGCGGAGAAGGGAGCCATGTGCTCTACAAAAATCACAACGCTCCAGAGAGGCAGAACCGCAGCTAGACAAGACCTCTTCGACCTCTAACCGCTCTGCAGTCTTAGTCACCCTTAAGGAATTCGGTGGACACAACCACAGATACATTTGCTGTCTTACGAGCCTACCTGCCGAAATGAACTTGCCTAGAAATATTTAAGTAGGTTCTTCTGGTGCCCATGTGTTGCCCAATGAGAGCTACTGTTCTTGGGACACTATTTAAAAACTCTTTCGGGACTTGTTGATCTAATCTGCTCAACAGTGAGCAACTAATTCAGTTGTTCGTGGCATAATGTGAATGAGACCAAGGTCAAGGGCTTGATTCCCTTAGGACCTGCTGGTTCCCTACAGATGCATTTCATTCCACAACTGCTCGCTGCACCCTTAGCCAGTCAGACAGCTGCAGATTTATGTAGTTATCATAAATAGAGCTGCAAGAACCTTGCTCATTGAAACGGCAGCAGCAGCAGTTTTTCACAACCCAGTGTACCTGGGGAAGAATATATTAATAAAATGCCCGGCAGCTCAAATAAAAATAAAATCAATGTTAAAAGTAAAAATTTCTGGGCTTCCCTGGTGGCGCAGTGGTTGAGAGTCCGCCTGCCGATGCAGGGGACACGGGTTCGTGCCCCTGTCTGGGAAGATGCCACATGCCGCGGAGCGGCTGGGCCCGTGAGCCATGGCCGCTGAGCCTGCGCATCCGGAGCCTGTGCTCCGAAACGGGAGGGGCCACAACAGTGAGAGGCCCGCGTACCGCAAAAAAAAAAAAAAAAAAAGTAAAAATTTCTTGCTCCTATCCGCCAAAGTCTATGGGGAAAAACGAAATGGCCTCCCTTCACCCAACCAGGTCTCTTGGGCCTCCCAAGCAAGTGGAAAGTGTAGGGGAAAGGAGTGAAACCAAGATAAGGGAGAATAAAAGAGAAGCTCTGATCTTTTATTCTTGCAGCCTGCAAGCCTCCACTCAGTGCCTTCCACACCCCGATGGCTAAGGAGAGTTATCTTGGGTCATACTTGACTCTTAACTAGAGTGAGCTGCGGAGGGCAGTGATAGTCTAATCCCTGTTCGTTTTCCCCTTTGGGGCTTAATAACAATGATACTTGATGTTTCTAGGCCTTTACCAAGTACTTTCACATGCATTTTCTTATTCAGTAGACCCTCAAGACGTTATGGTTGGCTGAAAATGGGCCAGGAGAGCTATCAAAAGAATGGAAATAGGAGTTTGAAAAGAATAGCAGACCAGGGTACTTGCCATTCGGGGCTGTCAGCTAGGAAACATCGTACCCATGTATCAACCCCTCTCAGCAGTGGAATTTACACGCCCCAGCCAAGGAGGGCAGGTCGGGGCGGAGAAAAGGACAAGGGGCCTTGAATCCAGGTGGAACACAGATGGGCAAATGCAGAGTCCTCTGCCCTTTTTTAATGCAAGGGCAAAAATATACAGAATGAAAAGCCATCATGCTTCTCGGCAATGAGGCGTTAACTTCAAAGCTTCCTCGAGGCCTTCCAAATGGTGGGAGTTGTCGCCACACTAAATCTCAAATAACAACGTCCGGGTACTTTTTATTAACCCCCTCGCAGCATCCTTTCTATTGGAACATATAATACATGAGATCTCCACAGAGCCGCTCTCCTCTAAGAATCTTCTTCCCTTCTACATTTTGGCTGCCACCTTCCCAACTGCTCTATTATATAATTTCCTATTTCACTCCTGTTCGAAATAGCATTTATTTTCCATGTCACTCTTTCGGGCCCTCAGCCACTACTTTACTGAATTATTAGCTGTTTCGTAGCCTGTGCTCTCCAACTACAAAGTAAGCTTTGGATGGTAAAGATGATTTATTTTCCTTTCATATCCCTCAGAACTGTCTATATTATAAGAGCTTAAATTTTTTTTAAATATAAGTGTATGAAGGGATGGATAAATCAACAAATAAGTAAATTAGTTGGGGGATCAGGAACTCCGCACAACAGCTGGTACATTTTTGACGCATCAAGCAAATAGATATTATAATAAACATTAAGTAATGCTGACATCAAACCTAAAATGTAACTCAAATACGATTCCATACCTATAAAACCTCCTAAAGCTCTCTTTAAAGGGTGTTCAAAGCTCTCCCCGAGCATTGTTACATCAGTTGACCTCACGTTTCAGACAGGGGCCCGCAAATGGCGATTGCCACTAGTGAACGGATTCCTCTGTTTTGCCACCGTGCTGTCCCCAATATCCTGAGAGCCCGTATCTGTGTGTAAGTCTACACTGGGGAGCCACGGGGAGAAGAGAGGAAGGAGAAAGACAGCCAGGCCAGAAAGGTACAGCCTGCGGGAAGGCGAGTCAGCATGCTCCTCTCCCTCTGGACCCCAAGGTAACTGTTGCCACTAAGGTCACGTGGTTTATTTGGAGTGGGCTGGAAAGCTTGCTTCCTGTCTGAATTTCTAGGTAGTATATAGAGCCAGTATGTCAGCATCATCCAGAATTGTGGATGACCTTTATAGATGAAGAGATGGCACCCTGGAGACACGTGGATCTGCGTGACATCCTGAGATGAAAACGTGGTCCTCCTGTCTCAGGCCCGAGTGTGCTACTCCCTGTCTGCATCCCTGACAGTGCGTGCCAGTGGGGAAACGTAGAGCTTCAGCCTTGAGCTTCCAGAGATCTGCATTCTATGAAAACACACACAGAAGGGGAAAATCTTCCACCTTTTCAGGCCACACAGAGGCAGAGCCTTGAAACCACAGGGTGTCATCCCGACCCAGCACAGATCACAGCCACCCTTCACCAGGCGTGACTGAGCAGCTCTGCAAAGGGGGTGCGGAAAATAAGGGTGAGGCTATTGGCATAGTCAGAGCCCTCTGTTCTACTCTTCCACGGTCACGTCCCACTACTGCTCGGTACGAACCTTCCTCTTTGGGGCGGGGCATGTACTCAGAACCCTCACTACAGCTTTGCTCATCCCCAGACTCACGGCCACCTCTCTTTTCTCTGCCAGAGCCGGGTACGTAAGCACTGCCTTCAAAGCTCACCACTACACAAGGACTTCCCAGGTATACAAATCCCTATCACCTTTTCTTTACCCTATACATCTGCAACGTTTACAGATGTAAATTTACCACTCCATGCATTTTAAAGTATCATCACTGGTTTTAGAGAAGCATTTTCATTTTCCAGCTAAAGGGAAAGCAAATGAAGAAGAGGAACCGTGTATCCTTCTTTGAGATCCTACCTAGCAAGGGCTTCCCTGGCGGTCCAGTGGTTAAGACTCCTCACTTTTACTGTAGGGAGCACGGGTTCGATCCCTGGTCAGAGAACTAAGACCCCGCACACTGTGCAGCCAAAAAAAAAAAAAAAAAAAAAAAGCAGCTCCCCTACCTCGTTCACGGTATGGCACTGAAAAAAGACGCGTACTTCCAAAACATCTACTAAACGAATCAGTTACTAGCACAGACCCAAGCAAGCAACATGACAGAAGCAGAAATGCTATGTAAACATTACCTAAAAATCAACTTTGGACTCTATGCAGAACATTACTTTGCATTTTCCACATTGAGGTTTTAAGAGACTTTTTACATCGGTTTTCTTACTTTCCCTGAATTTGTCCCCTCACATTAAAATGATCAAGTATCAATCACTAAATTAGTTTTACTTTTAATTTCATTAGACAATGGGTGGAAAAGTATACCCGACGTGGGAGAAATGTAATGGATCACGTTGATGGAGAAGAAAGCAGCAAAATGAGGATCTGAAATCGATTTTTTGAAGATAATGAGAGGTCAGACCAGCAAGCTCCACGGTTTTGCAAAAGAGAGGAAAAGTGCCTCGACTATCCAGTATAAATATTTATTTTCCGTGTTGTAATGAATTGTACTTTTCCACTGCACCCTCACAAATTCTGAAAGACCAGCTGATCCCAAGGCTAAGAAAGTATGCTATGCTGAAGGAAAGAGAGAGAAAAAGGAAAAATAAAAATAAAAATAAAGCCAAAAACGCACAACCTGGCAATTTTCAGAAACTTCAACCATCCCTTAAACCCACCCAAATTTTGAGGATATGGTTGGAATAATACATTTCCTCTCGGTGAGAAGGAGGGAGGCCATAGATGTGCAGTGCGTGTGTGTGTGTGTGTGTGTGTGTGTGTGTCCGTGTGTGCATGGGGAGGGAGGGTAAGAGAGAAGGAAGAAACCAAAGGGTGAAGGGGGGACAGAAACGGAGGAAAAACGAGAGAGATCTTCTTGCTAGGCCTTGATTAAGAACTTTTTAAAGGCTACGAAGGGTGGATAGTCTTTGAAACCAGATCCGCCACAGGAAGGAGGCCAGCACCCAGGACACCGTGTCTTTCAGAAGGGGCCACCCACAGTGCCGCGGTGGTCATATGACTGCTCTGTCACATCCTGAAGCCATTTCCAGCCCATGCACACGTCTGTGCTCCCATTTAGAGAGGATGGGATATATGGGGAACACACATATGGAAACACTTTCAGAGAATCAGTTTCCATGAAATTCATAATGAGCCAAGTGGCTTCAGATGTGGTTGCGTTCCTCCGATTAGCCAGAAAAAAAAAAAGAAGGAAGAAAAGGAGGAAAAAGGGACAAATCCACCCTTTCAGACCTTATTTCAGTTTCAGAGAAATTAAAAACCACTAATGACTTATGGCTACCAAAACACAGAGCCACAATTAAGACAGGAGGAACTAGGAAAAAGAGGGACAGAGGTTTAGAAGCAACAGTCTTTCCCTCCTAAAAATAACAGCTTCAATATCAGTAATCTTGTCTTAAATCAGGGGGAGGCTTTCCTGTGACGGTATCTGCCTAGGGTGGCATAGTTTTCTGACATCCTGGCAACATGCAGTGCGCATGTGCACGTGTGGGGTGGGACCACGCGGACAGAGGCAGAGGCTAGGAGACCGGCTTTTTATTCGATAACATATGTGGCCAATTAAGATTATTTTAAAAATTGCAACTAAATGATAAATTGTTCCTAAGTAAATCTTTCCAAAAAGCCTGAATGCAGAAGGGACAGCCTGGTATTTTCCTGTGGCCTGTGCTAATGGTAACTCAGACTATATTAAAAGCAGAAATTTATGAACTGGTTGAGATGTTATATATTAGACAATCAAGCTCAGCTGATAGGAAGGCATGAAATATAAGACGGGAACAAATGGGGGAGGGACTTTAAAAAGGGACATTGAACTGATATTAGTAAGTTAAGACGTTATTTTTATATTAAAACCAAAGCAGATACACTATGGAGGAAAATTCACATTAATTTTAAGGTATAACAGGAGACAAGAAAATGCTCTCCAGGCAAGAGGTGGGGTTGTTTTGGGTTACGTCAGCAGACTGGGGGGCGCAGAGTGGGGAAGGAGCCGAGTTCCCTCTGCCCTTTGGGGTGCTCCAGTGGGAAAGTCTTTCAAGCTTGGCACGTCGTTTAGGAATGCCCTGAGGATGCGCTGGGTACCAGCACTGGCCGGTGCTTAACAGACCAGTCTCTGCTCCAAGCACAGGAATCCTCCAAGTGATTTTGTAGTCACAGCATCCCACGGTGTCACAGGTTTTACTACGGGGAAAGAGATTCGAAGGTTCCCACCTGCAGAGGATCTGTACTCCACGGGAGATGTCTACTCACATTAAATCCTCACCCCAGCCCTGGGAGGGAGACAGTTATCACTGACCCCACATTATGGATGACAGACTGAAGCCCCAAGAAGCAAAGTGATTTCCTCAAGGTGACAGACCAGTAAATGGTGGCCTGGGACCTGGCCCCAGACCTAGGGGGCTCAGCTGCCACAGTCCCCTCCACGGTTCAGGGATTCTGTGTCACTTTCATGCGAGTTCTAACATACTGGTGGCCATGCCTACCTGGAGGGCAATGATGGAGAGGGTTCTGATCAATTGTCAGTGACAGGCCTGGGGATGGAGGTGGGGATGGGATGTGGAACGGGGTGGGGTGGGGGGGCTTATTCCTGCCACCTATTTTCCGTGTTCGACTCAGCCCCAGAATTCTCATATGGTCCCTACCGTTGATGTTCTGAGTGATCGTAAGCAAGTCACTTTATTTATTCCCCAGGTTCTCTCATTGGGTAAGACTCTTGTAAGTGAGAACGGGCAAAAGTACACAGCAAATAGTAAACACCTCCGTCTCAAAAGGGTATTCCTTCATACGGTGTTATTTGAATTAGTAGAGCCAGAGATGAAGGGAAATTTAAAAATTGGGTCCAAGCTAGGAAAGACGTGAGCTGAGAATTAGAATCCCGAAACTCCTGATTCACTCCACACACCCAGCTCCAGACCCAACCAAACTCTTCTTTTAAAAAAAAAAAAAAAAAAAGCCTCTTGCAGTGGGAAAAGGAGGCTAGGAGAGCAAATAATTACCATAGCAACCACATTCCACCATCCCCTAAATGCGCAGACTGTTTTCAGATCCAGCTCGATTCTCCCCTTCTTAAAGTAGGAACAGATAGACTACATCCAGCACCAATGCAATTGCAGACTCTCCCTGTGACTGCCTCTGGCGCAGACCCAGGAAGGCTCCAGGCAGCAGCTGCCTTGGAGGTAGCATCGCTCAAAATGTGACAAGCTCGGGGCACCGTGTTTTTCAAATAAAATTCCCTTCAAAGGGCTTAGCGCCCTGGTGTGGTCCCACAGCCCTGAAGCCATCCTGAACCTTAACGCCTGTGTCTCAAACCAGCCGATGTCCCAAGACCCAGCATGTGAACCAGATGACCAAAGTGCTCTGGTTCAGGCTCGACGTCAGCTCCACAAGCTACAGCTCTCCCGGGCCTGATATGACCCACGTTAATCTGGGATCAAAGCCACAGGCTTCAGCCTCAAGCTGTGTCCTGCCGGGACCTGTCCTTACCCAGTGCCCTCTCTCCCTCTCCAGTCAGACGCATCCACTTACCGGCTCCCTCTGCCCATGCCCTGGGAGGGGTTCCTGTCCCAGGCAGACCATGTAAGAGGCTTCCTGGTCGTGACAGAAGGTAGCCTTAGATCCAAGGTCCACTTGTGTGTGTGTTGTATCTGCTGCCCAGATGGCTTATCAATCCTCGTCTCATCCAACTTGCTGGTTCCTCAAGCTTTCCTACCCGTTCTGTGACTTCAGGTCACGCTTTTTACTCGGGTTTGTGTGTATGTTTCTAGATCTCTCTATTAGGAACACAGCAAACATTTGCTGGAGTAACAATCCTGTCCCAACTTCCCTTTCCAGTTTCGTTTCTCACGCTCCTTCTTTGGGAGCTCTACAATCCATTCAGACTGGACCCCTGTCCATGTTCTGTCCTGTCCACCTTCCATTTTCCCTCCTTCAGGCGCTGGGTTTACGTTATTCCCCTCAGCCCTCAGTGTCCCCACCTCCACTCTATCTCAATCCCTTGAAATTCTAAGCAGCCTGTAAAATCTACCTCACAATCCCCCTCCGCTTCCAAGAGTCTTCTCGTGTTCTTGCTTTGGCCCAGAGTGACCCCTCCTCCCTCTGCACCTCGTTCTTCACTTATATTTCTCTTCTAGGCAGGCGTGCACACGCAGAGGACCTACAATCACCTCACCACTTCTACCAGCCTGTAAATTCCTCGAGAACCACAACTCTGGCCTCCATATCTTCAAACGCACTGTAGCTCCTCTCAGAGTGACATTCGGGAAGTTTTTAAATGTGTGAGAGGAGAAAGAGATGGTGATGCCAGGTTTGACCTAAAGCCTTGCCTCTAACTGCATTCTGCCTGTGCCTTCTGATTTCTGCCTGTCCATCTGCAGCCGACGGCTCTTCCTGACCTACGACCCCTGTGGTTTACTTGCACCGAAAGGGCTCAGGTTAGTCCCAGACCCACAGCACTGCTCTGCCCACCGGTTCTGGGGTGCATCTCTCGTTCTAACCTGTCCCCTGGGTTTGCTCCCTTATACTAAGAGCAAAAATTTGTTCTGGCTTTTCAGTCCCAAGCAAACTGTCCCGTCCCACGTCGACACTGACTCTCAAAAATAATAGTTCAATTAAAAAATCATGTTGCAAATGTGTATGTTGCTTTTTAGGTTGTCACTGTTTTTACATACATCTGGTTTTACCTTCACAAAAAGCCCAGCTGATGTGGAAGCTCAGTCAAGGAAAGGAGGCACCAACTCAAGGACGCAGCCAATTAGCGGCAGAGCCAGGATGGAATTGTTGCGTTTCCTAATTTGTCCCTTTTCCCCACGCAACTTGTCCCTTTAGCGTCTACTACTTTTCATCCTAAGAGAAGTCCTGACAGGGAGAAAGATGGTATTTCTTTAACAACAGGGATGATCTCGATTGAATTTTTTTTTTTTTAAGTGATGACCGGCATGCCTTCTCACATTGAAGGTTTATATCCAGTAATATCAGAAACCAAACTACAACCTTTTATTTAACTGAAAAACGGACTCACTTTGAAAAGAATTTCTTTTTCTTTCTTGCTAGGATTCAGCCTAAAACCATGTACAAGTCTTCATACTGTCCTGAGACAATGCTCCTTATGTAACTTCCGAATCCAAACACAGTGTTGCAGTAACTCGTTCCTCTGACATTCTGAGTTTTTCCACTCAGGCCCTGCACACGGAATTAACTCAAAACTTCTGCAAGAAAAACGTCCCTTTTAGAGTTTGATTTGGCATCCATTTCAAAGAGCTGTTTGTATATTTTAGAATATGGAGAATTTTCCTTTGATTGAAACCTCTCTTTTCACAATGGACAAGAGATGATTTCTCTTCTGAGTGATTTAAACAAAAACAAACACATCTTAGTTACATAGAACCTTGTTCTCAAAGTGGGTTTTTTTTGACACAAATCAAACCCTACAGATTGTAAAGCATTTGGCAAAAGCCTTCAAACAGCCAAAGCCAAAGAGTGAAATTTTCCTTGTTGTAGGAGATAAACAAATACTAAGGCAAATGGAAAAAAAAAGAAAAAGAGGACCTCCTTTCACTTTCTACTCTGCTCGATAACATTGCCCTCTCAACACACACACCCACCCCTGCAGAGGGGTTTCATCCTCAATGTTTACTCCTGGTGCTAGAGGAATAACCCTGCCGCAAATGGACAATTTCAACATCTGTTTGTGGCTGCTCCCAGACTCCTTGTACGTCTTTAGGACATGAAGACCGCTGTCTCCCAAGTGTAAACAGACACACCTAATTATGTATTAAGGTGTCTGAGAGGAGCTACTTGTTTCGATGACAAAAAAAAAAAAAAAAAAAAAAGAGGGCCTGGTCAGCTCCATATCCTTGAGAGAAACACACAAAAACACAACAAATAGTCCAACAGTAGCTCCTCCAACAGTGGAAGTTCTCTGCCTGCCCGAAACCTGAGCCCGATTTTTCCCCAGCCTGGGCATACTGTCCACTGAGTGCACTCTAGATGTGGCCCAAAACAGCTGATGACCGGCCAGGAGAGATGGTGCTGAGTCTACGTGGAGCAGAGTCTACTCGTTCTATTCATAAGGAGTTAATTCGAGGGTGAAAAGAGGAAAGGGGCCAAGGAGATAATTCAGGGATAGCTTTTTTTTTTTTTCCTTTAGGTCACAATAGCCATGTGCAGCAATAGCAAAATAATGTCAGCGGTCTATTAGATATGTAGCAGGAGAATAGGATTCTAGAGCCTTGGGCTAGCAGTCGGGGTTGGGGAGGGTTCTAGTCACAGCAGTGTCCCTAATGGGAAGGGTGATCATGGTGGAGCCCCCTCCCACCCCATTCTTTGTCAGTAAAATGATGGAACTTGACTCAATCATCTTTATGGGTTTCCAGCTCTAAAATTCGAATTCAGCTACATATTACAAAACCTTGAGAATTCCAAAAGTACCTTTAAAATTCTATTAGAAGTGCTGTTCCTCTAAAGAAAGGTGCCCATTCATTAAAAAACAGTATTACAGTCTTTTTTTAAATGAAGTATATAAATCCACTGTGCGAAAAATACCAGGTTTCCCTCGATATACAAAATGCCGATTAGAAAATTAAGTTCTTTCACAAAATAAAAAAAGTATAACTGTTAACAACAGTTTGCAAGGAGGTCAAAAGAAAATGGGAACACTATTAGCTTTTCAAGAAAGTTTTTCGTCATTAAATTTAGCAGTAAAGGGGGTTAAAATTTGCTTTAGGCTCACACATTCAATGAGAGATATGATGTGAGCTATTTCTCTTTCTTCTTTGTTCTAGACTTTTCCAGCAAATTGTTTTGATCTGACCTATCTGAAATTAATATAAATATTTATATCCACCTTTCCAACTCTTGCAGGATAGGATATATTGTTATGCATAATTTAAGTAGCTTAAGTTTCCTTGCCCCACACATAAAAATACATACTTTCAGGTTTTAAGATTTCATTAATATGTACATTTTTCATCTCAGAATAAAATTCAGGTTTACAAAAATCAGAAGGTGGATTATTTCCACTGTTGTTTCTGGTAGCAATCTGGTGAATTTTACTTTATTTTGGGTTCTCTGACCTGTAAGCATGAACATTGGCTACTTAGGAAGGATTACTGGTGTTATGTCCCCCAAAGATAGCCTGGAAAGACCAATGTGATAAAAATCCCTCTTAGGATGACACCCAACAGGTTTTGTAGCAAAATCTGGCTCTGATGTGGAGACCCCTATGACAACGCATGGTGGGGAAAGCACACTTGGAGCCCAGAGATGTGGGGTTGAGTCTTTCCCTCCCCCGTCTCCCCATGTGACCTAGAGGTCAAGTCTCTGAATGTCCCCGAACCCAAACTCCTACTGGCAAAACAGGGACTATAATAACATCTATACTCCGATGAGCTGCTGTGAGGTCAAATGAGAATGTCTGTGAAAGTCATTTCTATATATTTAAAACACTATCTAAATATTATTATCATTATTAATCCTGAGTTTTGCTATGCACTTAATTTTACTATCACCTTTGGATATAGTTGCTATTGTAAACTCCTTCCCGTTTTCCTCTGCACCTAATCTGTCATAACACGGTGTTCTTCTTCTGCAGGCCTTACGTAACTTCTGCCATCAGAAAAGCCACTGTTATCGATGACGTGTGCGTCCTGGGTCTTTTCAGTTTCCTCTGGGAGTTGCTGAATTAGAGCAGCAGGAGAGCTCCAGCCTCCCCACCACGAGGATGATTTCTCCTCCCTGGTGGTGTCTTCAGTTTTTCTTCACACCTTCAGGGGCGCCTGCCCGAATCTCCGCGTCTCCTGGCCGACCCAGCCTTCAGACCAACATCCTGTCATGCTGCTGGAGGCCCCTCGTCCTCAAACTGCACTGGGCCATGGTCCTTGTCACACCCAGTGTGATGCCACCGGAATCCACAGTCCCAACCCGCAGGTTGTATCTGTACAAATCTCTTTATTCGTCCCGTTTCCCTCAAGGCTAACTTGCCTATTTATTTGTTCTATTTGTTAGAGCTCACTTGCCACATTTTTCAGTAACTGCAGAGCTTTACCTCACTGTGAATGGCTCCAATCTGCCTTCTACATAATCTCAAGTGGTACTTGCTTATTCGATTTTTACAAACTTTCAGGAAGATTTTTTTCTCCAACTTCCAAGCGGAAGTTCTGTTATTTACCATTTGAAATGTTACCTTTGTATTAAAATGTTAGCAGGAAGACCCTTGGGTGGGGTTCTTTGGTGAAATAGTTTTTCTCTTAATTTAGGCACCAGGGAACACGGCAAAGAGCTGGGCAATGCCACGAAGCCACCTGCAGGGACCCAGGGCGTAAGCTGTGGCTTCTAGCTGACACTTCAAATACTAGCTTGGAAGGTCTGCACAGGGGCTGAAACACAACCACATCGCCAGTTTTCTATTTCCACGGTCCCTAAATAGAGGCCTAGTTATCTACCTCCTTGCCCACTTTTGTAGTGATTTTCAACATAATACTGCAAAGTTATAGCAAAAAAGAACAGGACCAAAGCCTTAAAACTGGAAGGGACCATGAGCCTGATCAAGACCACCCCTCGGGCTTCCCTGGTGGCGCAGTGGTTGGGAGTCCGCCTGCCGATGCAGGGGACACGGGTTCGTGCCCCGGGCCGGGAAGATCCCACATGCCGCGGAGCGGCTGGGCCCGTGAGCCATGGCCGCTGAGCCTGCGCGTCCGGAGCCTGTGCTCTGCAACGGGAGAGGCCACAACAGTGAGAGGCCCGTGTACCGCAAAAAAAACAACACACACGCACACACAAAAAAAGACCACCCCTCGTTTGAGGAAGAAGCAAGTCTGACCATCAGGATTCAGACCTGGCTCCTGGGGAGAAAACAGCCCTCCTTCTCAAGCCTGTTGTCTTTAAGTTTTATTCCTTTTAAAAAGTGCCTATTTTTTTTTCCTCAGTAGCCTGTTATTTGGTGTTTCTCAATCTGGTTTTGCATCCTCCTTACACTGAGTCTTTTGGTTTCAATCTTCCTTGACTGCTCTATTCTAAATGACAAAGCCAGAGAGAAAGGTTAAGAATGAGCTTCCACAGCTAAAGAAATGTCCCACCTGTTATCCGGAATTCCAATCCATCAAGTTTTCAGAGCCCCTGGAATTATTCTACATGTCCCATCCCAGGAGATGCTGATGCCCTTTGAATCGTACCTTATTTTGGGTCCTTTGGGCTTCCAAAACTCAGTATAAATCCATCAACTAAATTTTAAGTGGATCAGGTCACCGAGAAATATGCTCCCCAGAATCTGAGTTTACTGCTCTCCTTTCCTTTCAAACAAGCTAACAAATGGTGGTAACGGTTTTCAGGACACACCTCCCTCTGCACCTTGGCACTGCAGGAAGAAGAGGACGCTGGTGTCCGTGGAGAGCAGGACTTTCGTTACTTTTCAAACAGGCAATGTCAAAAGTGCTCATATCTTCGTAAGATCTGGAAGCTAATTACTAGAACCACAAATGGAAGGTTTGGGGGTGGGGGGAGGGAAGACTCCCTCTTGAAGGCCCGGTTAAAGGATTTGAGAAGGGAGTGATCACTGACTACAGCAGTGACTCTATACAAGAGTCTCAGCTGTTTGAAGATTCCTCCTTTAACCCTAGTGTGTGCTTCTGAGATTCTGCTTAGAACAAGTCCCTCATCCCTTATCAACTCAAGTTCTTCCCAGTTTAAGCCATGTCCCCATTTCTCAGTCCTCTGGGAGGCAGGTGTCCGGGGTTGTTGACTCCATTCCCAGGGAGCACAAGTACTGGTGTCTCACCCAGCTTTCCTTGTCTCAAATGCAGGAGATGAGCTAGCAAGCCTGATGTAAGGAACCCCCAGCCCCTTGCCCAGGGGTCTCCTCCCGTCAGGGCTGTTGCCACACACGCTTCCCTTGTGATCATCTAATAGCCCCTGCACAGCATTTCACTCCATCTTAAAAGCAGTGTATAGCATATAGTATATAAAGGCCATGAAAGACATAAAAACACAATACCTACATTTTAAGAGGAGGACATACAATGCAGGTCAGTCCTCCTAATTAATCTCATCAGTGCACTTCACTTCACTGCACTGTAGTCGGGGTTTGCACGGTGCCAAGGAAGGGGAGCTACTGGAAATAATCAGATTAATGTGTCAATGAAAACAACCAAACCAAACATTTCAGCTCTCACAATGGATTGCTGGCCTGAATTTTCCAGGTGGGTGGTTCTGTATTCACCTAATAAATCAAGCAATTCCTGAATTACCACTTCACTCTGGGGTGTATGAACAGCGTCTAAACATTAACTACGGTTTTATAAGATGCAGGATTATTCCTTTTAAAGTAAACTAATGACTGGGGTGGAGGGAGAACTACTGAAACATTTTGATGATACAGGGGTATTTGCAAATACCGCCTCCAATCCGCAGTCTCCCCATCCCCATCCCTTCCAGGTAAGCATAAAGCACCGTCCTGTCACCAGCATGACTGCCACAGCCTCCCGGCCACACCCTTGCTTTCTCCCTCATCCTCCTACAAAATTCTCCCCCAAACAGCCAGAGTGACCTTTGAAAGACAGAAATTCATTTTTATCATGACCTTGCTTAAAATCTGCCAGTGGCTCATCACTGTAGGTACCTGCAAATCCAAACCTCTCATCCTGACCAGCGAGGCCCTGCATGACCTGGATCCCATCCCTCTGACGGCATCTCACCTTCTACACACTCCAGCCACCGGGCATTCTTCTTGCCCACTGCCTGGGGTGATGGGGCAGAGCTACACCTCCTGGCTATTTGGATCTCAGCTTAAATGCTTCTTCCGCATCACATCACCCTATTTTATTTTTTTCACAGCACATATCCCTAGATAATATTTTCTTATTTTCAACTGCCTACCCTTCCCCAGGAAAAGCTAACATGTATTGAGTGCCAGGCATTATTCTAAGGGCTTTACATATATTAACTACCTTTGAGTCCTCATAACAACCTTTCAACATTGGCGATATTATTATTACTATTATTAGCCCATTTTACAGATAGAAAAATTGTGGTACGGACAAGTTAAGTAATAACCCCAAGATTACACAGCTAGTGAGTGAAGAGGCCTGTATTTAAACCCAGGGAGTCTGGCTCCAAAGACTGAATGTTTAATCACCACGTCATACGCCATTAGAAAAAGCTTTTATTCATCACCGTATTAATAAAGATTTTTATCATGTGGACGTAAAACACTATGATAGCAACGCATCACTAAAAGGAAATTTGTTATAATTCTAGTCATATTTTCTCTAAATATATCTAATTTCTTTAATATAGAAAGTCTGGTCTCTGATCCCATTTATTCTGTTATTTACAAAATTCACCTTTTGTTTTAATAACCTTTAGCTTACAAGGTTCTCATTTCTCCAGTGAGATAAAGTACACTTCATTATAATCATCCTCTGGTAAAGAGTGCGTAACACAGAAAAGTTGCATAAAGCCACGCAAGGGTGTGTAAAATGTCAATGAAATTAAGTTCCTTAATTTTATTTTATTTATTTATTTATTTATTTTTTGCGGTACGAGGGCCTCTCACTGTTGTGGCCTCTCCCGTTGCAGAGCACAGGCTCCGGATGCGCAGGCCCAGCGGCCACGGCTCACGGGCCCAGCCGCTCCGCGGCATGTGGGATCTTCCCGTACCGGGGCACGAACCCGTGTCCCCTGCATCGGCAGGCGGACTCTCAACCACTGTGCCACCAGGGAAGCCCAAGTTCCTTAATTTTAAATTAAAGCTGGGGTTTCAAAATCTGTCTGCAGACCCTGACACACATGCGCATCTATGAGCCTTCACCATGTACAGAAGCTCAGCTGTGGTCAAGTGTCAAGTTCTTTGGCATTAATTAACCTGATCTTAGGTTGCTTCTCATCAGAATCAACTGGAGCACAAGACAAAGCTTTCCTTGACATCTGTAGTAGTTATTCCTACAAATTTAGTTCATAAATCAAATACTATACTAGCCTTTATTCTTATTATGGGTGGCAGTATCCAGTTTTCTGATGTGCTTTCAGGCCTTAATTTAGAATCACAGACATTCAAAGCTTCACGAGTATCTAGCCCAACTAACTCATTTCACACCTGAGGAAACTAAGACCCATGGAAGTTAAGTGACCTGCTCAAGAACTCAGAGGCACATCCAAAATTAGATGCCAGGTTCCTCAATTCCTAGCCAAGTCCTGTTTCCAACACACGTCCAGTGATGCTATGAGAGTTTAATCACTGTGCCCTATGCCTGGGCCTCAGAAGAAATGTTTTTCTGATAAACCAAGTCAATTCAACACAATTTTATTGAACAACTGTTATTTTATCACTGTTGGGTTCTATTCTCTTTGGGGATGCGTGTCCCAAATTTAAATGCTTCCATCATTTGCTGGATTAAAAAGATTATTTAAGACTTTACTAACCCCTCAAAGAGATACTAATCCAACTATATCAATAATCACATGGAATGCCAATGGTCTAAGTGCACCATTAAGACAGAGACTGTTGGAGTGGATCAAAAAAAAAGACCCAATTGTATGTTATCTACAAGAAAGGCACTTTAAATACAAAGGCACACAGAGATGACGTAGAGCAACAGGAAATCCCATTCATTGCTGGTGGGAATGCAAAATGCACAGCCACTTTGGGAGACAGCGTGGCCGTTTCTTACAAAACTAAGCAGACATTTACCATGCGATGCGGCAACTGAACTCCTTGGCATTTACCCGAAGGAGTTGAAAACTTACGTCCACGCAAAACCTACACACAGATGTTTATATATTGTGAGGTACTCACAATACCCATGAAGTGGTATGGTGTTATTGAAAGACTCGGAATAGTCATAAATGTACGTTGCAAACTCTAGGGCGACCACTAAAAAAAGGTTAAAGAAGAAGTAGAACTGATATGCTGAGAAAGGAGAGAAAAGAGGATCATATAAAACACTCAATTAAAACCACAAAAGGCAGAAGAGAGTGGAAGGCAAAAATCAGATAAAGAACAAGGCAATAAAAAGAAAAGAGTAACAAATATGGTAGATGTTACTCCAACTGTATCAGTCATCACTTTAAATGTCAATGGTCTAAATGCGCCAATTAAAAGAGAGAGTGGATGGAAAACCGAGACCCAGCTACTGCTTCAAAGGTGTGGTACTCTTGACAAACTATAAACTTCTAAGGTCAGAAAAAATGGAACTTGTTCTATTAACTGCCCAGGGAGTCAAACTCTTTCGTTTTTGGAATCTTTTTTTTTTTTTTTTTTTTTTTTGCGGTACACGGGCCTCTCACTGTTGTGGCCACTCCCGCTGCGGAGCACAGGCTCCGGATGCGCAGGCTCAGCGGCCATGGCTCACGGGCCCAGCCGCTTCGCGGCATGTGGGATCTTCCCGGAGCGGGGCACGAACCCGTGTCCCCTGCATCGGCAGGTGGATGCCCAACCACTGCGCCACCAGGGAAGCCCCTCCTTTTTGGAATCTTTAAGGCCAATTCTCCACCATACCTTTAAGCAATACTGAGAATCACTGTTTTCCCAAGGTGTAGGTTGGGAGCTTACAGGTTTGTTACTTTTGATGATGAGGACCACAACAGTATTATCAGACTTTTTCCTCTTTTCCAAACCTGTTTTTATTTCCTCTGTGGTTATTTAGAAAGGGTTCTTCTTAATTACATGTGGATTTATTGTATCCACATCAATGGGTTTATTACTGATTTATTATGAATCACTGCTCTCTCCTTGGCATAGGGTGGAGTGTTTATAACCATCCTTATACTTGTTATTATTATTCCATTAATGATAACATTATTATTAATTACAACAGGGAGCTGGAATGGTGACCGTTGGGGTTGGAGACAGCTGTAGCCAACGTTTGGATACAGAAACATTGGTCTTATCCTGGTCCCCCATGCTTGGCAGTTTCTAAGCTGGTCACTTAAGGTGAAAGTCTCTCTGGAAAAGATATGACACCTTTCTGAGGAAGAAATCCTTTGAGATATTCAGGGACAATGTTGCCTGAGCAGTATTTTAATTTATAGGATGTTCATAGACTTGACATTCATGAATTTCTTGAGAGTCACATCAAAAAAATAATAATTTAGACAGTTTAGTCAAATGGGATCCTAGATTTACCTCAGACCAAGTGACTTACGTTCCAACCCAATTTAATAATATATGCCTTCCTATTTGTTTTATGAAAATGAACTCTTCGAAATAAAATACTACCCAAAAATGACTTGGAACCATTCAAATTTAAGCGCTGTAATCTACATTTTATCATATAGAATTTAAATTATTCAAAAGCTTTTTACTTGTTTAGTTATATCTTTCTAAGTTCTCCCTTATAATTATTTCTACATATTAACAAATGGAAAAACTAACTTAATATAATCATGCAGTTTCTCTTTCCCTTTTTCTACCAGCACTGATCAAGTAATATTTCCTGAGAAAGCAGTGCTCAATAAAGTAAAAAATAATACTAATAATGTATTTTTCCTGAAAAAAAGTAAGTAGTAGCCTGGTTGATATTTAGGATTATCCCAAATAAGAGACCTGTTAAGAATATTCGCATGTATTTTCATTCTAAATGTAGTGAATAGGTAAATACATGCACATAATGCATGTATATGTTAGAGCACATGTCTAACGGTGTTCCTTCACTTTAAAAGAGACAGTGGAAAATTCTATAACATCATCATGTGCTAGGACCATATCTGTGTATACAGAATATGAAATTAAGGTAAATGACAATTATCCTTAGTCTCCGATACAGCCCCACTTCTAGATCTATTAGCCAATTCCTAATGGTCAGAGCATAGTGAACCCTGAGGCATGCAGCCCGGACTACTGGGTAGACTTTTCTTCTTCAGGCACGGACTTCCCATGAGCATCTACATGCAGAGCAGAGAGAGAGTAACAGAGGTAGCAAAGGATTAGAAGGTCAGGTCCTTGGCCTAAAGGAAGCTTTCAATCTAGCTGGGAAAAGACAAGGTCTTATATATTCTCGTCATATCTTAAGAAACATTATGAAACCACACGTGTCGACAAGTGTCATTTTTTTTTCAGCTGAAAACGTAATTGTCGAAGCAATTCAGAGTAAAAATATAATCTGAGCAGAATGGAATTGAATTTTAATTTCCTACAGGAGAAGACTTTACGTTTATGCAGGGGCAAAAGAGATTTCCTTTCACTAAAATCCTGAGCAGTTTTTGCATATCCTGGCATCCACACGGGCTGGTATCATAATGTAACCGTGTCATATTCCCATCATGTCTTCTGAACGAGACTGAAACCTTCCTGAAGGCAGAGATGCTGTCTTCTGTTTTGCTTTTATTCACTGCCTGCCTAAGCACATTTTAAGTCACATACTACGTATCTGTTGACCCGACTTGAAATGGCTGAAATGAATTGAAGAAAGACACTTGAGGTTGGAAAGAAAGCAAGAGACTACTAATATATTGGGTGACATTAATAAAAATCCAAAGTTCTTGACAGGTAGAAACTATTACCTGAATTAAATAAAATAAAACCTAACAGGAAGAACTATAAATTTCTATACTTGGATCTAAAAAACAAACAAAAAAAAACTGCAGAGGTTAGAAATGGGAGAAGCGCAGCTTGACAGGAAGTGGCAAATATGAGAAAACAGTGTAACATGGCCACCAAAGAACCAAGACCACGTTAGCTGGCACCAGCAGGGGCCAAGAATAAAGAAGCCTGGTTCTCGACGCCAGGCATTAAGAGCGCCACTGAGAAAGTGTAGTTTGCCCAGAGACCACGGACCAGGACGGTGAGGTGATGTGTCACCAAACCCCATCATACGGCAAGAGTTTAAAAAGGGGGGGGGAAGAATAGGTGAAAACAGGAAAAATTCAGAAGACTTTGTGAGAAATGACAGTTGTCCAAACCAGATCTCTTGCTTTGTTTTGGAGGAATAATTTTGCTTCACTTTATGGCTTAGTTAATATAATTTCTATCGTTTTCTCAGAAAAGATTTTGACACTTTATTACATGACGGCTATAATTAATGTCAGACTCTAAATTAGAAATCAAAAACTCTATTTGATCATTTGGTTTCAAGCTGGATCTAAAGTATGTTTTGGCATGATTACTAACTGTTAGCAGCAAGTACTGGAAACAGATGCAGTCTTGATATGTGTTCTAAATGTGAAACACATTGCAAAGAGACTGGGAAATAAAAATATACACTGCTCATGCACACTCTTACTGTGCTATTTCCTGTCCTTATCAGTCATAAAAGTTTCTCTTGTTTTGTCCTTTATTTGTTTTCCCAGGTGAATAAAATCTTCGTTCTCCTTTTCCCCTTTCTTCTTTCATTTTTTCCTACATGCCAGTCTTCCTTTTTTTTTTTTCTATTGTCTTTTCCACTAATAGTTTTTCCATTAAACATTCACTGAGCACCTACTACGCACCAATATCCTGTGCAAGGATGTGTGAGACACAGTCCTGTCCTTGGAGAAGCCTATCTTCTACGAAAGGGGAAAGGCATATAATGAAATTGTTACTAAAGGAAAATACATACACATTAGAGAGTACAGAGTTATAACAAAGTACAGAGACGAGAAATGGAGGAGAGAGTGATTCACTTGGAGGAAAGTGGTGGTTGGGAAAAGGATGCCTGAAGAAGGATCAGTCGGGCCCTGTCCAGCCAATGCAGAGAAATGAGCTGGCCCGTAAGTATGAGGCAGCACAGCATACTTGAGGAATGCCAGGCATTCTTAGAAGAAAAGGAGCATCCTTTACCTGGAACAGTTGAGTATTTGTGGAGGCAGCTATCAATCCATAACATAAATGGATCGGTATTTTTTAGCTTGGGTCTGTGCTGTACTTGAATTGATGGGAACGACCACCTAAAGGTAAATGTTTCTATGGGCAAAACCAAAGAAAAAAATTTTAATTAAAATATGGGCCAAGGGGCTTCCCTGGTGGCACAGTGGTGGAGAGTCTGCCTGCCGATGCAGGGGACACGGGTTCGTGCCTCGGTCCGGGAAGATCCCACATGCCGCGGGGTGGCTGGGCCCGTGAGCCATGGCCGCTGAGCTTGCGCGTCCGGAGGCTGTGCTCCGCAACGGGAGAGGCCACAACGGTGAGAGGCCCGCGTATCGCAAAAAATAATACTAAATAAATTTTAAACATAAAATAAAATAAAATATGGGCCAGGGACTTTCCTGGTGGTCCAGTGGTAAAGAATCCACCTTACAATGCAGGGCACGTGGGTTTGATCCCTGGTCAGGGAACTGAGATCCCACATGCCGCGGGGCAACTAAGCTGCCTCAACTAGAGAGCTCATGCGCCCTGGAGCCCTTGTGCCACAACTAGGGAGAGCAAATACGCATGCCACAACTAGAGAGAAGCCCGCGTGCCACAACGAAGAGCCTGAGCAGCGTGCTGCAACCCGATGCAGCAAAAAATATAAATAAATAAAATGACTAAATATTTTTGTTTTTAAATGGGCCAAAGATAAGGAAAACCATAATCTGGACCATTTGGGGACAGTTGCTGAGACAGAGGACTTGTTCCCCCAGGTAGGAATGCATGAAATGCTTTCTAAAAAGAAATACCACTAAGTCAGTAACAAAAGGAAATGGGGTGGTAGTATTCAGAGGTGCAGGGAGAACAGTCTGGATGTTTTTTAAAATTTAATAACATCCTTACAATGGAATACCATTCAGTAGTAAAAAGAAATGAGCTATCTAGCCATGAAAAGATACAGAGGAATCCTAAATGCACACTGCCAAGTGAAAGGATCCAGTCTGAAAAGGCTACATACTGAAAAGGCCAATTACATGATATTCCGGAAAAGGCAAAAATATAGAGACAGGAAAGAGATCAGTGGTTGCCGGGGGCTGGGGGGCAGTTGGGGAAGGAGATGTAGGTGGGGCACGGGAGATTTTTTTAGGGCAATGAAACTCTTCTCTGTGATTCTGTAACGGTGGCTACATGGCACTATGCATTCGGCAAAATCCACAGGAGCACAGAGTGAACCCTACTGTAAACTATGGACTTTAGTTAATGATAACACATCAATATTGGTTCATCAATTGTACCACACAAATGCAAGATGTTAATAATATGAAAAAGTGGCCAGTGGGGATGGTGTGGGGGAGAGAGATGGGAACTCTGCACCTTATGCTCAATTTTTCTGTAAATCTAAAACTGCTCTAAAAAATAGAGCATTCATTTAAAAACAAATATATATGATAGTATGTTCCTACTCTTTTGAAGCTAATGACATAACTTAGTTCTTCCACTAGCATTTATCAGGTCAGGCAAGCTTTCTTTACCAAAAGTCCTAAGAACAACAAATCCCTGGACGGACATGATCGTACTCCCTGCAGAACCTCTGAGACACGTAGGTGGGCAATTTTGAGTAATTCACTTACACGGGACCATCGAGGCACAATAAATGAACTGACATACCTGAGAACAGTGCAAAGAGTCTTTAGTGACAGTGAAACTAAAACTCAGGTTTCCTTAGTTCAACTGTCTCCACCCTCTTCTCAGATCACAGCGAACCACAGAAGCCACTGTGTCATTCAAAAATTAACTTTAATACTTTTGGTGAAGTTAGGTTCAAGCTCCCAAGCTTTCTTCTATGAAAAGAAAGGGATTAGAGCAAACCTTCCAATAAAATGTGTCACCATGTCTCTGCCATCCCTGCATAAGCATGATTGCTTTCATTACTGAGGCTCTTCTCCATATGTGGGTGGCTGTACATGTATCAAAAATAAATCGTCATAGAAACAACTGACAAGAACCACGTATAAAGTCAGAGTCGAACCGTGTACACAGGTTTCATTCTGTGCTTCGGTAGCTCAGTCTAGCTACAAGTAGCAGTAACTAGTCATACAACCAAGTGTAGTCAACTTTGTGAGCTGGGCCAACTATCCCCCACTGATGTCGTAGGAATGGAAACCACTTCTTGCATCCTCAAAAGTTATGCTCAACTGAGGTCCAGGGAGGCCCTGGAAAACTGGGCCTACAGCAGTAAGATAAAAAATATCCTCTGCTCATGTCAGAAAATAGCCCATTTCTAAAGAAAGCAAGATGAATTGCAACTTACGGAATGCAAAAAGAACCCAACCGATCACAGTCAATGTTATAGGGAAGAATACTGAATGTTCAATTGGTAACACAGGGCTTGCCTTTGTTTAGGGTCCATTAAATTTAATAACTTCCCCCTCTGTGGCTTTAAACAGAGAACGTCTTCAAAATAAGAGTGGCTCCTATTAAACTTAATTACTTGCCCATGGCTGCGATGGCAGAGGTGTGTCTACCAAATAGGTGGGTCTTAAGAAAGGAAGGGTTCTACAGTAAAAAGAGTGGATGGTCTAGTGTTTTATTATAGTTGCTTTAACTTTCTGGTTTATTAGTATTAATTGCTGGAGTTTTCCTTTTTACCTCTCTTAAGGCATCACTCCCTCTGTGAGTTGAGTGGCCCTGCTAAAATTAATGTCCACATACACTTGAAACATTACTGAAGCTGCTGGTTCCAAACCCTCAACCAGGGGAGCTGACAGAAACTCAGCTATAAGCGACATTTCAAAAATGAACTACATCAAACACCTCCGGCTTTGAAATGACATGAAACAATCCTCCCGATAGACCTTGAGTGAGCAAATGGAGTTTTTCCACTGCAGTTTCTAGATTTTGTGGTAGTAATAAAATAATTTTTAGGAACTTTGTTTATTAGACTCATCCCTACTCTCTGCTGCCCTTTGGAAATATTATAGTTGAGCGACTAAGAGTCATAAAAATTGAGACATCTTTAATAGCCCTGTACAGTTAAGTGGAATTCGTCGATATTTAAATATCTTGAAAGAAGGAATTCAAGACTATTTGCTTAAACAGGAAAAAAAAAACTTCAAAAAGATTACAGTTCTTAGCTCTGTCTCATGTAAAATGATCCTACAATTGCAGAGAAAAATCATCCACACAACCTGTATTGGCCTCTCCCAGGGTACCTGAGGCAGCCAATGTGTATGACCTTGCATCTCTAATTCATGTATCCTACCACACTAAGAGACCTCCAGAAAGGATCAGAGAGGTCCATGGGCACAATGACCAAGACTGCAGAAAAATGCCTGTATAAACCCCTTCCACCTCGTGTATGCCAAAGAGTGGTACAGACGTAGGTTAATCTAAGATACTTCACTCAGATGGGTGGGGCGAGGAGGAGTTTTTTGCAGTGAATAACCAACCCAAGGTACAGTCTCCGCTAGGAGGCTAACAATAGCTCACACTCTTACCCACCAGTCAAAGAGTAAGACTCAATAAACAGCTGTGCTTCTTTTCCTAAGAGTATAATTACATAAACTACATTTTGAAAGTCAGTAATTATTTATCTACGTACTATTTTTTTTTAATGAGCTCCAGAAAAGTAATTATCATCTTTGTGTTAAGCCCCACAAGTGCTTTGAACATCAAAAATGCCATGGGTGATAATATTACAATGATGAAGCCATGCAACGGTTTGGTTTGTTGTCAAGGTTCCTTGCTTGTCTTGCCACACACCTTGCTCTTTAATAGAATCAGTGAGAAATAACTTTGGCTACCTCTGTGTAGTGAATCTTCTTTTAGGATCATATAAGATGAAATGAGATAATGTATAAAATCTCTGGGGATTGGGGGGTGCCACTTAAATACAGATTATTATGTGATAAGGCCGTACTTTACCACAGTAAGTAGGGTGGGGAGGGGAACCAACCCCTACAGGGCTTCTGCTGCACTAGGTATCTCTAGACTGGTTTCTGCTCGATTTTTATAATTCGGCTGGATATGAACTAAACTCAGTACAATAAGGTAGACCCTATTAGTCAACCAGACGACAATAATTTACTGTTCAGCCATAACTTATAACCGCCGCTATTGCTCTTGTTATACTATTGAAGGCTACTCAAGGTTAAGGAAATATTTTCTGAATCTTTGTACTGCCCCCGTGAACTTCAAGATATCTGGGTTTGTATCTTTCTTTGCGATAAAGTAGAGAATGTTAGTGATGTATCTTTATCATCTTATTTTACTTACTCCTTGCTTCCGTAAAGAATTTGAGGGAGACTACAGGAGCTATGTGGGATAATACCACTGTCATTATCATAATTCATTAAGTTTGAGCATTTGTAGCCGCACTTGAAAAATTACTCAGAAGAAAGGATAACAAAAAAAGAAGTTGTAAAAATGGATTCTCTGAAGGCCTTTAAACAGATTAAATCATGGTCTTTCTTCGCAATGGTCTTTTAGGATGAAATGGAATTTCTTTAGGAATATTTCTTTCTGAAAGATCTTTCTGGTCCCCTTTATTCCTGTAACTCCTTGGAAAAGAACCTTAGCATGCCTAGTTACATCTAAGTGTAATTTAACATCTTCTATTTTCTGACACTATAACTGAATAGTTATATTCTCTTAGCGCTTTATTGAGTTTTTGTGAATGGCTCCCAACTGCTTTTAGCTCTATAAAAATTTATAAGTCTATGGAATAATAATAATAATGACAAACATTTATTGAGTACTTCTATGTGTTAGGCACTGTGTTAAGTGCTTTATGAATGCCATATGAGTATTAACTTGTTTAAATATCTCATGGTGATTTTTGTTTTAAATATACTCTGTAGCCATCCATTTTAGAAAGCGAATAATCCCTCTAAAAGTTTAGATTTTTACCTACTGATTCATTTAAACCAGGACTTGCCTGCAAATTATATACAGACATACAATTTTTACAGAACAATGTTAGCTTCATAATCTCAGCTACAATCTGTTTAGCACATATCGTGTGTCAGGCCTGCCCTAAGCACTTTACACTAAGCATCTCATTTAATCCTCACGGTAACCCCAAGAGATAAATATTATATCCCTGTTTGACAAATAATAAAACTAAGTTTCTGAGATGTAAGCAACTTGCCTGATATATGTGTGAGTTAGAATTCAAACCTGGGTCTGAACCTCCAACCCTACTGTATAAGTGAGGAATTTTATTCTTTCTCACCCAAGATCATATGAGAATGTTTTGTGTATCCCTTCATAGAGCGAGATGAGAACTGATGTCTCTACACAGAGAAACAGGAACTGTTCTGGAAAGCATCTTAAAAAGTGAACACAGAGCTACTTGGAGATGGAGACAGAGGTTAATATTTTAGCTGTCCGTGTTGCAGAGACATAGCATCCTGGAACTTAGGGATACCTTTAGATATTGAGGGGAATAAGAAGAAGAAAGTACGCAACTTGGTACCTGAGAACTTATGAGACAGGCTCCTCTCCAAGAAGTGTCCTAGGACCAGTCCCCAGGGCACTGAAAATGGGGCTCACTCCAGATGATTTGGTCCCCTAGTCCACCAGGCAGCGCCCTGGGCTGCAGACACAGGCCCACACCCAAGAGCAAGGTCAGAAAAAGCAAGGCTCCTCTAGTTCCCTTACAGTCCACTTCTAGTTCTTTCTTCCTGATTCCCTACTGCTGACAAGAAGGATTTTCTGTTCTCTTCGCTTTAATGTTTATACAGAACCTCCCACCCTGGCACCATGTTACTTTGCCAGGAACAACTCATAGAGATGTTTGGGGTGGGAGGAAAAAAAACTGGACTAAACTCAGTCTCAAACTAGTTTAAAGCAGAGGCCCGTTCCCACCACTGGCCTCAGATCAATATACGGCTGGGTAATTAACCAGTTTCTGTCTCCTCTGTGAAATGAGGAAAGCTGTGTTGTGTTCGTTTATGGAAATGTTTCAATTAATTATCAGTACATTGCCTCCAAATAATCTGGCTGCTCCGTATCACACATGTAAGTGATAAAATGCCATCTTCAGTGTTACTTTCAACGGTTTTCCCACTGAATTCACATGCGAATACACCTCAGCGAGAAAATGCTGGAGATAAGTGTCTCTAAGGCTGTGACCACTCCCTGAGGTTTTTTTTTTTTTTTTTTTTTCCTCCAGGTACTGCCAGAGGACAAACAGCAAAATCTGTTTCAGCCACAGAGGGTGGGACAGACGGAAGCCCCAGAGGACCCTAAACAGAAACCAGGTTTGCATAAATCTGACCCGGCAACGTGTCACCTTGGCCCCGTGTAAGACAAAACGGACTCAGTCTAAACTACAGAAGGCATGACCAGAACTAACTCAACACCCACCACCCAACACTATACCTACGATCCCGCGTCAGCCCTGGTTACCCGCCCCCGTACCTTCCTCATCCTTTCCTGTGTCGTTAACTGATGTTTGCCAATGGGAGGGAGTCATTCCAGTCAAGGGAAATGATCGCTAAAATTCTATACTCTGCACACTTCCCCAACAAATACCATGTGATTCATGACAATAAGAACAGCGGTCGGAATGAAAAGTGGTCACGTGGTTTTCCAAAGACTCTTGAGGTTTCCCTCCCCCACCCCTTCTTTCCCTACTCACCCCTATGGGAGTCCGTCTGTGGCAGAAAATGTGAAGGCATTAGGACCAGAGAGCCCTTTCCTGCTATTTGCTTGAGAAACAAAGCCTTCCCTCCTCCCAAGTTGAAAGAAATAAAGGAGTCTGAGCTAGTCACAACCTGCAAGCCTGCTGGCGGCCCGTCAGCTTGCCAGTGGTGCAACTCAGCGGAGTGAGTACCGGCTTCGAGCTTTGCAGAAAATGAGAGAGGGAGAGAAAACAGAGACAGAAACACAAAGACAAAGAAAGAAAGGCATTAACCTGGCCAGGAGTCAAACAGGTGCATGGCGCCCGAACGCTGAGAAGAGTGTCTGACAAATAGAGGATCCAACTGTGTGTGTCTCTGGGGGGCTGCTTCTGTACTGATGGGGGCAGGGCTGCAGTCTGGATGTCAAGGGGTGGATGACAGATTTTTTTTTCTTATTCACAGGACTCATATGGTTGGCCAAGAGCCTTTAACTTTCCTCCACTTGTCAGTCTGACATCTTCGTGGATACTCTCTGGCTCCCTGGGATGAATTCTCCATGAGAGAGAGGGGCAGCCAGGATGTTGATCACACACGCTGCCACCATGAGTCACAGAATTTTGTGGTGCCTTTGGAAGAGGGGGTGTGTGAGCCCCGGGGCTGCCACGTTGACAGCAACAGCAGTGAGCTGTGTGATTCGTGGAGAGGCTGCCTCGGTCTTGAGCTGGCCGCTCAGAGGCCATACGTGGCCTTTTAAGACTCTTACAGCCCCCCTGCACTTGGAGTGACACATGCCTGGCAAGGATCTGAAGTTTGCAGGCGCTCTCTCTCAGAACTGGCTACCTGGGACTCCTGGGATTTAAGAGCCTCTAGAAACGGAGGGCTGTGCCCTCAGGCTGTAATTTGGCTTTCAGGCAGATGTTAGGAACAGAAAGGAACACAAGCAGAGGAAGGCCTGGTACAAGACCCTCAGGAGAAGGCCCCAGTTAGGAGACAGAGCCAACCAAAGGGCATGCAATTCAGTGGGACTGAAACTGGGAGGGCACTGAGTGTCATCTTAGACAAGGATGCCATCTCTGGTGGACTGTCAGTCTCTCGACTTCAGTTTAAGTTCAAGCACTCAGTAGCCCCATAATTCAGAAGACCTGGTTTGCAGCTGTTAGACCCTTGTCCACATGCCTCTGATGGAGAGTTACTGTGAGTGTAGCTGAGACAGCTGGGCTCATCCCGCAGTCCCAACCCCACCCCTGCACCGGAGTGGGTTTTGAGTTCAAGTGTGGTCTTTACCTGAAATGCGCCTGGGCACGTCGGTGATGGCAGGCAGCCCGGTGCCCCGGGTGGAGGACAGCGGGGTGGTGGAGTGAATGGACGGGGGCGTCATCTGGCTCAGGTACGAGGGGTAGGACTGGTCGTAGGACCACGGCGGGGAAGACTGCGTCTGCCTGGGATCTGGGCAAAGAAGAAACATCTTTAGCACACCAGCCGCTGTGGCCTTCGAACACACAACCCCAGACTCAGAAAGGATAAAGCAGGGGAAAATCAGAATATACAAGGACGGTCTATTTCCCACAACTCCACCCTTGCAGGCCCCCTAGGGCACAGAGCTTTCTAGACTTCGCGTCTTTATGAAAGTAACAAAATGGATCGTGTGTAAGGACTATTTGTCTCTCTCACACGTAAATATTTCTATTTGGAAAGCCTGTCATTTAAGAAAACAATCTGCTTGGTTATCGTCACAAAGTTGAATTCCATTTTATTTATTTTCTGTATTTCCTGTATGTTTTTAATATTACTCCAATGAATAGGTATTACTTATCTCTTTTTTAAAAAGTTAGAAAATTTGGGAACGATTTATTTGATTAAAGAGCAGGTAGACTGTGCCTTTTACTGCTACACATCCAGCCACTATCTTTCAGCCGTGCTTTTTGGTTTGTAAATGATTCCATGATTTTAGCATGGTTCGCTTTCTTTCCAGGCATATCGAGGGGGTGCCCTTTCCAGTCTGGGGTTTAGGAGGCTGGGGTAGAGATGAGCACAGAAGGGGCAGCATGTAAGGAGAAGAGGAAAGAGGGGAGCCAGTTATGTTATTCTCATGCTAAAGCTACACCAGAAAATAACCTTTAAGAAAAAACAAAACTTAATTTCAAAGCCAACTAAGAACTGAAAAGCTTCATCACCATCCAGTTTCAATGTTAAGCACATGAGCTTCTGACAGTAAGAAAATGATCCAAAACACAACAGGGAAATGTCTTCAATCCTATTGGAATCTGTTTCAAAGATGTCACATGTTTGGAATGTGGCCTAGTGTTACCTACAGTCACTATAACGATAAAAATAATGGGCTACCAACTGGTTAGAGTGACCTGCTGAGAATTAGCAATATCTTTTGACTTATCTTTATGGAGTTTCTTGGAGGTATAAACAGAATCATAAGCAAATTTCTCTTATCATTTTTTTTTTCTAACTTCACATTTAAAAAATTTTAAACACTCTCATATACCAGGCTGTTCTCAAGACAGCTTTGTATATTAGAATAGCCATGGACTTTGGAATGTGCAGAATTAGGTTCAAGTTCTGAGACTTCTATTTTCTAGCTGTGCGATCTTGGGTTAATTACTCAGTGACTCTGAACCTCAGTTTCCTAATCTGTAAAAGGGGGTGGGGGAGTAATAATATACGAATCACAGGGATGTGGGAATTGCATGAGAAAACTATGTGGAGAGGGCTAGCATGGGAAGCACTCAGTAAGTATTAATTCTTGTCTTTTAGAAAAACTCTTGGTGACACGAGGAGAGTTCCATGGTTAAAACACATCTGAACTGGAGTAAATACATTTGGAATAGGTCTAATTTTAAATTATTCCTATATCACCTATGAGCCTCTGAAAAGGAAAAGCTCAATTTTTAAAAACTATAAATATATTTAAGTCAATTCAGGTTTATTGCTACAAATAAAAGTGCGTGCAACAACACATGGGTTTTCCTGAGATGATGCCTCTTTAAAGCCTCTCAGTTTTTCTGTACAAAGCCATTTAGTTTCAGCTATTTCTTGTTTATTTGCTCCATTCAGAAATATTTTATTTAAAGACTATCTAAATAGGACATACTTTCCTTGAGTCAAAATAATTAAATACATCTGGACATTTATCTAATGGTACTGTATCAACAGATGTATAGGAAAATTTCATCCAACTCAATTTTAAGGAATATTTACCTGAGTTTGCAATTTGAATAAAAGTATAGCACTGTAAATGGTTAACAGAAAATTTTCCTTCGGAAATGTAAAGTATGCTTGATCATTAACGTAATGAACTTTTGTGCTTTAAAATGTTCAAGGCTGACATTGTATAGATCGGCAACATTTCAAATCTGAGTGAGTGGTCCTTGTTATATATCTGATATAGCCATACTTCCTTGCTTTAACCATTAATGTAATTCACTATTCAGATAAACGGTAAATGATCTTCAGATGGAAAAAGATGCATTCCTTACAGCACCAGAAAGCAATCTCACAAAAGTAATAAGGCCTTCTCTCAAGCACTATTTTCAATAGACAAAAAGGACAAGAACCACGTAGCGAAATGAGCAGGGCACACGGGACTCAAATTTGGATTTGAGTTCTAATCTAACATCACCAGATGACTCCCTGAGCAAGCAGTCTAACCTCTATCTCCATCCCTCTACTATAACATGTTGCCAGCAGTATTGGGCTCTCTGCCTGCAAGTGGGGGGAAAATACAAAGAAATCTAAAGAATGACTAAAATCACTGACATTTAGAAATATCACGAAGGAATCAGGGAACTTAGCTTGGATGTAAGATACAGCCTTTCATTTCTCCTTAAGCTGAGAGGCAGGCCAGTACAGGGGGAAAGAAGGGGGCTTTCTGATGAGAGGATCTGAGTTGGAGTCCCAGCTCTGCTATCTGTGAGCTGGATGACCTCAGCTGTATTAGCTAACTCTCTGAACCTCAGTTTCCTCATCTGGAAAATGAAGCAGCATAACATGGTAAAGTGAACATAGCAAAGTGCTCACGTGTGCTGGCTGGACAGACAAGCCTAGGCTTGAATCACAGCTCCCCACTTTGCTGAGCAAGTCACTTAAACTTTGGGGGCCTCAATGGCTCATCTGTAAAATGGGAATCATGACACTTATTAGGGCTCTTGTGAGCATTACATGAACTAGGCCTTCTTTAAGGCCGAGTTCTTCTAAGGCCTAACTTCTAAGTTATCTGACACTCTCGGCACATACTGAGTATATAATAAATAGATATGATTATTGCTATCTGTAAAGTGAGTATAATTATAACTACTATCATTTTTGTTTACAGAACTAGGTGAAATAATACAAGTAAAAGCCTTTTGTAAAGTACTATATGAAAATGATTATTATTCTCTCTAGGAGCTCGTATCACGTGGCCAAGGCCCTACTGTGTTTCATGGGGTGTTTCTTAATGTTGCTGAGCTTTAATTTCCTCATCTGTAAAATGGGATACTATCTCAGAGCGTGTCGTAAGGATTAAATAACATACAGCAAGTGGCTAATTATCATTATTCAAAAAAATTAAAAATCTGACTCTAAACTATCCAGGGTGGTTGGGTTGTCTCGTGTTAAGTCTCAAAGATTTCCAAGATCAGACTCAGCACAATTCAGTATAATGCCTGGCTCATAGTAGGTGCTCAATAAATAACCATTGCATGAACCTCCCAGGGTGGCTGGAGTGAATAATAGAATTTTATAATGAAGTAGTAATTAGTCCTTCTCTAACTTCCCCTTAGGCTACAAAAGAACTTGTTATTGGTGACGTTTTAGCTTTGACATAAACTTCCTGACTGCTGGAATATATACTAGAACAGTCTATCAAAGGATAGCTTTCCTTTGAGCGGAGGTCCTTCCTGAAGATATCCAAGATTAGCAAAAAGAACTTCTCACTAGCCCTAAACGAGTGAGAAGATCTCGATCTCTCTCTTTTTTTTTTTTCTTTCTCAGAGGACAGGCTGCAGGCCAGCCAATCTCTCTTCCAAGTTCACTGTCCTAAGATTCTATGATAATGACCTACTTAAGGAGAGAGAGTTACTAAAGAAAAATAAAACACAAGAACTGCCATACAGGGCTTCTTTAAAAAATAATAATAATACTGGTCTCCAAGCACCCCAGGGCTTCTCTAATACCCTGTGAATGAGGCCTCAACAATCCCAGCTCCCCAACGTCTGGCCTGTGTGATACTGGACGAATTACATAACCTATCTAACTTCAAGGTGCCTAATGTGTATAATGGGAATAAATAAGAAGAGCTCCCTCTTAAATTTGTTTTGAAGATTAAATGAGGTAATGTAGGAAAGAGCTTAGCACATGGAAAGAACCCAATAAATGTTCACCACTGTTAAAGCATCTACTTTACTGAGCCTTCATTCTGTATTTATGTTTCCAGCCCATAACCTCTTATTTCTAGCAAAGGGCCATTTTTAGAAAGCTTCCTGTAGTTTTGAAGTCTGCCATTTGGAGACCATATCTGCACCGGTCACTTTGATACCCTTTACAATCATTTAACCTGAATCGTGTTCCTTCTTAGTCTTAAGCTTCTCCCAGACCAAGAAATCCTAATCTGTTTAGTGTGTTTTCTAATACTGTATGCTTCAACTTTTTTCAAACTTTTAGTGGGGGGAAAAGAAAAAAAAAAGGCTATAAAATAGCAATAAAACGTCCAATCACTAAGAAAATGTAATCCTATCATAAATATATGATTACATCATATTTGCTTTGTTGTGGACAATTATTAATGCTTACAATAGAGAAAAGTCACCTTAACCTGATCTCATAAACGATTTCTGAACTCAACTTCCTGAAGAAACCTGAGACTTCTGAGATTCACTCTGAACTTGGATGAGTCAGAGCAGGTGACAGGTGTTTTTAGGCACCGCCGGCCAATCCTAAGGTTACTAATAGGGAAGAGTGAGTATAGGGCCTAGCTCTGAGACAAACCTACTAATTAACCATTAACAAACAAGAAACCGTCTTCATCAACCTCAGGCCCCACAGCGCTAGTAGAACATATTCCTTTCCTATACCCCATGCAGAGTTGTACTGAATGTTTCGTCCTTTTGAGTCTGCAGAAACATGGAGAAGTACCCTGTCCTTCCACTCCAACATAAACAAGAATATCCTTGACTTTTTGGGTCTCAGAGGCTTGAGGTGCCAATCATCGCCTTGATACTACATCCTGGGTGACCAGAGATTACCTATGAGCACCCACAAGTTTTCAGAAAATAACTGAACTCTATTTCACAGACATTCCCAGAAGACAAGAAAACTGCCGTTGAACTTGAAATCGTCTTAGGGTGCTTTAAAAACGATAATTCGTTATTTTCCTATGGCAATCTTCGGAAACAGCAACAATATTACTTTTATTACTATATTCTAGAAATTCAAAGCATTGACAGGAGTCTCTATATAGATATGACAATTTAGAAACAAAACCCTGGGTGTTGGTTTTTTTACGGGCTCATACTCTTTTGTGCTTGGGAAACCTGAAATACTAAACAGCACAGGGGCGTTTTAATAGGACTCCACCCCTATTTCTCCCCAAACTTCTCTCCTTTCACCTAACAAAGGGGAGGGGGGAGTTTAAAGGGAAGTCATAATCAAGTATGACCTGTAACATAAACTTGAGAGAGAAGATCAGGTCTTCCCTATACAATGGGCTGCTGTGCTCACAGCAGGATGTGACTAATCACAATGACTCAATGCGAGAGAAGAGGAAGAAGCAGAAGACCTAGGGCAGGGCAGAGCTCCTGGAGGCACTGGGGACGACACCGAGGAGAAAAGTCTTCAGTCTAACTGGGAACCCGTGATAGGAACCGCCACCAGGCTTCCGAGGTCAGGCTAGTGACTGGACACCTCAGACCTACAGCTGTACAATTCCACAAGAAACTGTAGACCAAATCTAGCTACCAAGAGCTCAGGTTAAATAAAGAGGAGCCAGTCACTTGACAAAAAGAATCCCTTCAGCATTTGTTCCAACTAAGGCAATGTCTGTTGGACAAATTTTAAAAAGACACCAGAGAGGCACAAACTACCGGGTGTAAGACAGGCTCAAGGATGTTTTGTACCACAAGGGGAATACAGCTAATATTCTGTCATAACTGGAAATGGAAAGTAACCTTTAAATATTGTATAAAAGCTTAAAAAAATTTTTTTTAATTAAAAAAAAAAAAAAGACACCAGAAGTCCAGGGGCCCACACACACTTTGCACTTTCTCTCCCAACGCACTAAAGTTGAGGGCAAGGTTCTTGTTTAGCTATCCCTTTTTCACCTACAAAGTACCAATCGTCATTACTGCCACCTTAACAGGGCTTTTGGGGTGGGGGGGGCAGTTTTTACATGCTATTCTGGTGAGTCAGCAAACCATCCATTTTTATTGTGACGAACAGCTTCTGTACGCCTACATGGCAGTGCAATGGCCTAAGGGATAGATAAGTAACAAAAGACATTTCTTGCCGTGCAAAAGCTTATACATGCAGGTGGGGAAAGTAAGACTAACAGATATAAAACAAGTAACTTAAAAATGTTCAAAGTATGTCCCTGTGTTTTTCAAAAAGCTCTAAAGATAGACATGAACCACAGGACACCAATATCAGTGTGAATTTTGTAAGATCTCCTTCTAGGGTGGGGTTCCTTCAGCTTAGGCTACTTGGAGATTGAGCCATCCGCTTTCCATTCTATAGACCCCAAAACATAGAAGTACAGGAGGCAACGTTCCCAGGAGATGCTCAAAAATTGATGCTACTTGGGGGAGAAGTGGTTCACACGTCTTAAGTGGTCTTTGCATCAGGCAAAAAATGGGGACAACCATTTATCTAAACCGTGGATATGAGGAAAGCAAGCTCTCTCCTTTGAGCTGGACTACAGCTTCTGAAGTTCAATAACGGATATGGGGAAAAGGAAGCAGGGCCATGCATTTCCTAAAATGATTTGTAAAGAGTCATGGGCTCTAAGAGTATCCAGGCTTTCAAATGACTGAGAAGCTAAATTTCATGTCTGCCTACTTGAACTCTGAACACTTGGGGTCATAATAAGAGAGGAATAAAGAGACAGATGGTTAGAAAAAAAGGCACCGTAGGAAAAGGAACTGACTCCAGGAGAACAGGGAGAAGTCTCTTAATGAAGAAGTTTGAGTGGGGAGAGCAGAGTGGGCAGACAGCTTTAGAAAAGCCCAGGGAAAGATACACATGGAAACTCAGTGGTTGCTATTAACGAGCCCCCTTTGGTAAACACTCTGGTTAGACGTCTGTGGGTGTGAATGAAGGGCTGCTTTCCTAAGAACCGCTCGCAACAGGGTACACCTTGGACACGGTGCTGAACTTCACGCAGACACGGGAGGAAACAAGTCAACAGGGGCCAAGCCTGAACCAGCACACAAGCGACTGCTTCCTGTCTGTGCTGCCAGTGGGCTGCTGTGTAATGTGGCAGGACAGGGGCCGGTGATTTCTGCCATGTGCGCCCCAGTGAGCACCTGCTGCATCTGGGGAGCCCAGTCCATTCAGAGAGCATCACATTCCCACCCCTTCTCCTCCACCCATTTCCCCCTCCTCAGCACTCAACTCGGGCTGCGCAAACCTCCAATATTTCATGAGAAAACTGGGGTACTTAAAATGAACTGCACAGACAGTTCTCCTCGTTGAAGATTATGCCTCTCCCTTGAAACCAGGGTCAAAGTCAATCATCTCAATGGAGAGAGGCAGCTTTACAATTTCCTATCCTAGACTATTTCTGTCATATTACTGTCATTCATAAGACAAATATACTCACATTCTTAGCTCCGTGAATTCCCATTTCCAAACATTTACACTAAATGGTAAATCTTAAATCCTATGTCTTCTCTAATAACCCTGCTAACTAGACTGGAGTTTTAGAATGAGCTTTCCCGCTCACTTCCCGTTCTCCTGACCAAGAGGGAACACCGTTGGAAAACAAACAGGCACTTCCAAGTGCAGGGGGAGCGCTGGATAGGGGGCTCTGGCACTAACTGTGCAGCTGTGCACCAGTAGTTCACCTTCTCTGAGTATCGCTGTCATCAGGTGTAGATGAGAATGGATGGGTTATCTCTAAGATGTTTTCCAGCAATAAAATGCTATGATTCTAACTACTCGGAAAATTGGGCTCCCAACCCTCAGTCCTTTCTGGAGTCGGTAGTTGCAACAGCAAGGACCAAAGCCGCCCTGAGCTGATCTGGGGCGGCTGGGAGAGGAACTGATGGGGGCTGACACTCGCGGTGTGTCCCATCACAGAGCGTTGTGGCCCACGTCGGCAGAGAAGGCACCAAGAGCGGGAGTTTGACTCCCCTCCTGTCCCCAGCCAGGCGGTCTCTCCAGCTGACTAAGGTGCCACCAGAGTCGCTCGGCAGACCACCAGCCCAGCCGATTCCAGACCTTAAGGCTGAAATCTGAGAAAAAAGCAGCATCCTGTTCGGATAGAACCGGATGCTACGCAGGGTGCACCAGGCATGATGAGTCATGTGTCCGTACAAACAATGGGAGGAGGGGGACTTAGTAAATCCTAGGGGACCATGGTGGGGAAGAGAATGAGAAATGACAGGTACAGCCTGAGACGTCACAGCCCCTAACAAAATGTCAAAAGAAAAACCAGAAGGAAGTTAAGACAAGGTAATGAGAAGTGCCTTTTCTCAGTACCACCAATTTGGGACTGGAAGGAACTCATCACTGTCTTACAGAAAATGAGGGGATTTTCTTATTTTCTTTTTAGTTAGGGCTTCTCGCTGACAGAGCAGAGTCTGCAGAGTTCTTCCTTGTATTAAGGAAAACATGTCTCCCTGGAACTCCACTCACTCCTCATTGTAGCTTCGCTGCCTGGGATTCCTTGTCCACATGACAGTTATTACATTATTTGAAGATAATGCCTTTAAAGCTTACTACACGATAGACAATACTTTTACATTCTCTTACTCCATTTACCTAGAAAAATCTAATAGAAGAAACAAAAGGCTATACCATATGTCACACCTAACCTGGCCTCAGCCTCGGCACATCCGGGACCTCAGTGTAAAGGTAGCAGAGGGAAGGGAACTAGCTACAAACAGGTAGGACCAGAATTTGAGAAATAACTGGGATGTGGTGCTGGCCAGGGGAAGTGACCTTAGTTCAAATCACAGCATTGAAGTGGATGCAGGAAATTCAAGTTCAAATCAGGCTATTAACATCTAGTGGGTGAGATGATAGCAGTCGGGATGTTACAGAAGGTCCCCAGACATGGTGAAGCCTGTTGTCGGATGGATGATGGTATTGTCCATGGTTCCAAGAACTAGCTCCCACTCCTTCGTTCAAAAAATATCTATTGAGTACCTCCTCTGGTACTCTGCTAGGTTCTAGAGATATTAATGGTGAATAAAGAGTCTGCCTGCCCTCATAGAGTTTACAGTTTTGTGGGAGATGCTGACATTAACCAACTAATCATATAACTGTGATAAGTGCTAAAAAGGAGATGTCCTTGGCATCATAAGAATGTACAGTGGGGGACTCCAGCCAAGTCTGGGGAAGGCTTCTCTAACGATGAGATGATTAGAGAAGGGCAAGCAGAAGTCCAGTGGATATGTAGGTGGGGTTAAGAGGGCTTTAGGTAAAGCGAACAGCATATATCAAGTTCCTGGGATGGAGGCAGCAGAGCTTTTTTGGAGAGTTGAGAAAGCCAGTGTGGTTGGACGACTGACAAAAGGTTCAAGACAGTGTGAGAAGAGACTGGAAAACAGGTAGGGAGGATCCAGGCTATGCAGAACCTGCTGGGTCACGCGAGAGGTTTTGGTCTTTATCCAAAGTGCAACGGAAGGTCACGGGGGTGTTTTTAAGTATGGGGTGATATCATCAGATTCACATTTTTAAAATCTCCCTCTGACAGCATCATAATAGAAACAGGGCAGAGGTCCAGCCCAGGACACACACAGGGAAGGGTGGGTAGGGAAAACAGCAGCTGAAACAGATGCAAGGGTGGAGTCCAGGAGCTGCACTCAGGGAACCAGGAAGCAGCCTGAGGCACTCAGCTGCCTCTGCACATGGTCCAACCAGGGGGGCTGAGGTCCTGAGATGCCTCAGCTGGACCAGATTGGCTCTGGGTGGGCAGGGTGAGCCTGCGATCAAGGGCCTTGGGCCTGCAGCTGTGATCTGGGCAGCCTCCACCTCATACTTTCTGGTTCAGGGGTAAAGCCTGGGCATCTGTACATGGAACAAGCTCCCCAGGTGATGCTAATACACGCCAAAGTTTGAGAACAACAGGCATCATTTTTACTGATGATTGTTAGAAAGGAAAATTACCCAACACTACTCTGAATTAATCTTCCCTATCAGGAAGAACGACCTTCAAATAGAATGAGCAGAACAAACATGCTTAAGAGGAATTTAAGGCCCAAGAGACGTGAGGAGATACGAGAGAGCAACCCACTGCTTTAAATGAATTCAGGTTCTTGCTCCAAGATGAATTACACCCCACAACATTGCAAGAATGTATGGAGACTGGCAGACAAAGGGCTTCTCTTTGACAGAGCAGGGTCTGCAAAGTTCTTCCTTGTATTAAGGAAAACGTGTCTCCCTGGAACTCCACTCACGCCTCATCGTAGCTTCGCTGCCTGGGATTCCTCATCCACACGACAGTTATTATTTGAAGATAGTGACTTTAAAGTTTACTACATGATAGACAGTACTCTTATCTCTTTCCCCATTTACCTTTCCTGAGAATGGCATTGCCTCGGATAAAAATCTAAATTGCAGCTAGTTTTCTGGAGCCATTGATTGCAGACCACTATAAACACCTGAGTCCCTTTCAAAAGCCTGTGTATAATCAACACTTCACACTTGATGCTCAAAGTGACTATCAGAAAGCAGAATGGGTTCACTAAAAACTTGTTTCCTAGGATTACGAGAGCAATAGGTTAAAAGAAAGCTCCTTTGTCTGCTGTGCATCTTGGCCTCAGCAAGATACACACCTTACCTCTAAAGCGATGTACAGGTAGTTAAAAGGCCCACCAGAAAGTGGCTGTTGATACGGGTCATGGTCAGCTTCGAGAGAGGAACACAGTGGCATATTCAAGGGCATGATAATCCTAGTTACGTCCTGCATCTTCAGCAAAGTCTTTAAGAATGAAAAGCAACCTTCCTAAGCTTCAAGATGAGACAAAATTGGGAGAAACAGTCAACATGCTGGATGAGGAACCAGAGCTATAAAATAACCCTACAAGATGGAAGGAGGAGGTGAAAGTGACACAATGAAGTCGACAAAGAACAAGAATACAGCGCTGCATTTGGTCAACTCCAGGACGGCACGGGGGAAGTCTGCCCCAAGAGCAGAGTTTTTCATGGACTGCAAGCCACAGTGTGATGGGATGACAACAAGTCAGCACAATCTTGAGGTGGATTAACAGAGCATGAGTGGACCCCTCCCCACTGGTCAGCGCTGGAGGGTTGTGTTTTCTCGAGGTAGGGTCAGCCCAGAGCCCTGGAGAAGACAGAACAAGGCATGGGACCTCCATCTGTCACACGAGGAATGGTTAAGGGATGGCCAAGAGCTCCCATCTACCCTCAGCCTTTCCATGAGACACCTACTTCCCAGCTGAACTGAAGCTTGGATTTCCCCATGTTCTTCCTCCTAACCTTTCCGCTTAGCTGTTGCTCACTCTCCAAGGTCACAAGATGAGCCAACTCCTCTTCAGAAGTTCTTCTGTCTTTACCCTAACCTACCAACCTCCAGAACATTCTTTCTTCCACATTGGTAAGTGGCTCAACATCTTCCTCGTTTCCCTGACTTGCACTGAGTCCTGCTGAGTCCTAGAGACACTGTCATTCCCACTGACCATCCACCACTGCAGAGCCCACTTCTGTCCACAAGCTGCAACTACTTCAGGAGACAATCACTGCTGACTGGCTCTTCCCAGCATCTCTGTCCTTACCTGGGTCCCCAGTGATGCTCAAAGTCATTTTCCTTTCCCCCCACTCACCTTGCTGACAGCCCCAAAGGTGTACTGTTCTTCTAATCCTTTCCCCTACACCCTCCCCACCTAAAACCACCTTGTCAAACTTCACCTTCCCGGGACACTGATTTCTAATTTCAGCCCTGAGAGTTCCAGAATCTCCTGGTGCCTAAGTTTTCTCTCTCTTTTTTTTTTTTTTTTGCGGTACGCGGGCCTCTCACTGTTGTGGCCTCTCCCGTTGCAGGGCACAGGCTCCAGATGCACAGGCTCGGCGGCATGTGGGATCCTCCCGGACCAGGGCACAAACCCGCGTCCCCTGCATCGGCAGGCGGACTCTCAACCACTGCGCCACCAGGGAAGCCCGCCTAAGTTTTCTTATTCGCTAAACAGGGTTCACAATACTGACTCTTCTGTGAAATCTGTTACAACCGTTTTTAAACAGTTAAAAAGCAAGTCCTTATCAAAATAAACAAAGCCCTGGAAAGAATCTGATGGTCTTAACTGGGAATAGTGCCATACAATTTTATTCCTGGAATACTTCTGCATATATTAAAATGAAAAAAATGGAATGAAAATACTTTTCAAACTGATAACATCTGTAATATAATGTTGCTGCTATTAATACCACATAGTACAATAAACTCCAGCTCTCTGTTTGAAGGCCTGGGTGCCCATCCACAATTCAGCATCAAAATACACCATTAGAGCATCCACTATATCAAACCGCACGCCTGACTCGCCCCTCTCCCGGGGTAGCCCTGGAGGTTGAATATTTCATTCAAAGTTCGACTCCTATTCTGATCATTCTTCCCAGAATCCATAGCAAGAGGTAAAAAGGGGCAAGAAGGGTCCCTAGGCAACTAGTAAAGACACGCATACATATGGGTACACATATACACACATACATCTACGTAAAGCTCAAACTAAATATAAAACTACAAAGAGAAAGATGATGCTTTGGAAAAGGATGAGAGAACGAAACCCAGACTTCCTCTGGGCAGAGTCCTTAAGTCAGGCTAGAAATGGAAGAGTCTTGGGGAAGGACAAGAAGAGGCATCATGAAGGAGATCGATTCTCCTTATCATGATTCGATATTAACTGAGCACCTTGTATTCCAGACAGGAGAACGTTACGAAGACAAGATTTTGGAACTCAAGAAATTGATTTTTCTTGGAACATTACCCGTCTTGTGTTTCTCCAAAAGCGTAATAAAGTCAGAACATCTTCAGTTAATAGGGAATTCCAACCGACAGAAGTCCAGAGACCTTTAAGGAGCTCATCTACGAATGATGCCAACAGTTACAGTGACCACACAGCACACTGACAGCCAGCCCTTCACAGGGTCATACTGAGCTTTATCCTTCAAAGCAGCCCAGGCCGGACCTGAACTCCACTCTTCCTTAGTAGATGGCTGCCAGAGCTGAAGAGGTGTGAAATTTGTGCTATTTCTTCATAAGAACTGTAACCAGCAACCTCCTCTGAAGAGCTTTCCCGCTCACACGTGTGCGTGGCAGCAGTAAATTTTCCTGGTTATTCTGCCCAAAAGATCTCAAAGGAAGAAGACAGGACAAGACTCTGCAGTAACTTCAGAAATGAAAACACAGCACCACCCAACTGAAAGAACAGAACTTCCAACCACCTGCCTTGAGTGTGGTGATTTCAGTTCCTTAAGACACGAGATGCCTATAGGTGAGTAGGACCACAGTGATCGTAAAGCAGGGGACCTCATTTGACTCCCACTCCCCACATCCTACAATTCTTCTCATGCTGAAGGCACCCGCAGTCATCCTTCCTGCTCAGTAACAGTCACTGTGCCCCTCGTGGGGTCATCCTCCTCACACTCACAGCCACCGCCACCCACCCTCGCCCGCTTCACCTCCCCACTTGTTTTCACCCGAAAGAATTGCGGGGTCACTCGGCACTTGAATAGGACGGTAGTTTGGGACACGGCTGCTCAGCTGTGCTTTCCTATTTCTAGAAGGCTTTGCTGGTAAATGTCTCCGTGCAAGCACAGCGGCCTGAGGGCTAAAACAGCCAAACACATACACAGCTGAAGCCCAGCTGGCCAGGATCCTCTTATTGCTTAAAGGGGCATGTTTGCCAAGGGGACACAGCAGCAGACTGAAGTTGGGCAGAAACGACTTCGCTTCGGGCGAGGTAACCGCTGATAAGATCATCATCATCCTACATGATGCCTGGCAAGTTGATTTTCAAGATATCCCTAAAAAGGTGACCTTGAATATAGGCTAATAGAGAACTGTCCTTTAATTAGCAAAAGCAATTATATTGCATTTTAAAACTTAATTCAGATACTCCTAATACATCCCTTTTATGAACATTTCGTCTCTGAGGATCCTAAATAATATCTGATGGAGAAAGAAAAAGATATTGGTCCATTAGGACACGTGCCACTCAGACAGTCAGCAACATGGCCGACTCAATGGCCATGAGGCTGGTTGCCCACTAAGAGTCTGGAACTCACAGTCAACTATAGTAGCTCAAGAGGCCTTTAGCAGCTCATTCCTCGAAGAGTCCATTTCCTCCACCTATAAAATATGTACTTTACAGAATTGTTTTAAGGCTTTAACGAGAACTTTATGTAAAACTAGTTTGTAAATGGTAAAGAGCTGCACAAATGAAAGTCTGAAATGGGAGGAAACTGGGCCAAGCGGGACGTACGCTGCAGCCTCCTGAGGGTGCCTGGTGGTTGAGTGCACAGGACCCTCCAGCTACATGAATCTGGCCTTAATTCCTATATTTATGACTCACTGGTGTGTAAGTGGGACCTTGAGCAAGTTACTAGCCTCTCGGACCCTCGGTTTTTACAACAACGCTACCCATCTCATAGAACCGTTGTGAGAAATGCCTGCTACACGATACACAGTCAATAAATGGCAGCTAAGAGTAATCCAATCAAATAGGTACTAGAAAAATATTCAGGGTAGGATAATAATGGGTCACACTTCCTGAAGAAGTCAAACACCGGTTCATTCATTCATCACCAAACCGAAAGTCACCAAGCAGTGGGCACCACAGAAGACAACAGGGACACAGAGGTCAGTAAAACATGGCCCTAGACTTTGAAAGTTCAAACTCTGACGGAGGAGACAGACGTGTACACAAATAATTGTCACCACGTGCAACGGTGGTGTGGGAGCCTTAGACTCAGCTTGGGTGGGCTGGAAGAAGCCCGACAGAGGTGACAACATTTGACCTGAGTTCTGAATGCGACCATCCTTCATTCCCTCTGGGGCTACTGCAGTCACTTCCTAAAGGATGACCCTGTTCCTACCACTGCCCCCTTATGATCCATGCTTCACACAGCAGCCAAAGGAGTTCTTAAAAGCATGTGAATAAGATAATGTCATTCTCTTGCTTCACATCCTTCAATAGCGCCCCACTGTGGTCTGGACAAAACCCACACTCCTTACCAGGGCCTTGAAGACTCTCCTTAATTGAGTCCCTGCCCGCTCCCCTTTTTCACTCCGCTCTACCTATCCTGACCTTTCTGTCCCCTGCACACACCGCATCACTGCTCCCTGAGAGCCTTTGCCTGAGTTTCCCCTTGGCCAGAAATGCTGTTCCTCAGAGATCTTCAAAGCTCTTCAAACTTTCCAACCAAAATTAGCTTCTTCCCTCCCTACACTGCTCTCTCTCCCACTACTCTATTTCATTTCCCCAAAGTTTCTATTATTATCTGAAATTACCTTACATGTATGCTTATTGACCCAATCGCTGACTCTATGTCACTAAAATGTGAGCCCCTGGTGAAGAGTAACTATACTATCTTGTTCTCTTACATTAATGCCTGGCAAAAAATAATCACTCAATAAAATCGCAGAATGCCCACCCCTAAGGTTACATGAATTTCCCAATCCACCAAGGGCCTGAGTCAGCTTTTTTATCCTCTAGATGCGGCTCACCCATCCAGAGAGTACTGAGTTCAAAACAGTGCTTATCTTGAGCAACATCTCCTAACACAGTCTCCCTACTCCACTGCTACCACCATGCTCTGAATCAAAAGAAGTGGACATTTGTGACAAGCTAGGTGTTTCCTAGCACCCAGAGACAGGCAACCGATGTCTGAAATATTAAAAAAAAAAAAAAAAAAAAAAAAAGAGGTGCAGAGGAAGCAACTTCCTCAGGAAGCCATGGGGAGGCCCTGGGCCCTCAGGCAGAACGTCGCCATTAAAGACCTCAACAGAGTGACAGGTCAGACCTGCACTGCAAAGAAGCCAGCCCACCATATGGCCAGGACCTTGAGCCCTAGGAACTGTAAGACACACTAATATGAAACACTAAAGGCTTAGGACTTCTTCACTTTACAATTCCTAATTTCATTTCACTTTTCTGGGAGTTCGACTTGCCTTCTATGCTGGCATGTAGGAGAACTCATAGTGACTATACAACCATGATCACTGTCTACAGTTTGGGGGTAAGAGCTTGAGATATCAAGAGAGCCAAGCCGATCGATGAGAGATAACTGGGCCATTTCTGTTACAAATACCTTTAGCCAAAGGATTACGTGAACTAAAATGCAGGTGTGGCATATTGCAAAGAAGTTACAAAATCCAGTCTCTTAAGGAGAATTGAAATTTAATCATGTGAAAATGTAGACCCTAAACTGAAATGATACCAAATGATTTAACCACGTACGTGTTCTACTGAAATGTGATTTCTGCTGTTATTGTTCATCAGAAGGGAACAAAGGCACCCTGGGGTGGGAAATCAGGAAGAACGGTCAACACGAACCAGGCATGATAGTCCAACCCTTCTTGCGATGATTTCTTCTTATCTAAACTTTCATTCATTCGACATTTAATGAGACGCTAGCTACCACTGTGCTAGGCACAAAAGAAAATAAACGCCCAGAATAAATCCCTCAGAGAATTTCTAATCTAGAGGGGAGATACAGAAGCCATAAAATAAGGCTACCTCAACTGAAGCTTAGAGGATGGACAGGCAGCCTGCAGATGAAGGTTCCAAGACTTTCATGAAGAAGATAACAGTGACCTTGAAGGATGGGTGGACCTTGTCAACAGCAAGAGACCGCCATAGATAGAACAGTGTAAGTCAGGGGGTACAGAGGGAAGACGTGTACATTATAGCCTTGGGATAGAATGTGGCTGTACAAGGGCTGGGAAAGATAACTCTTCACTTAGACTTTAACTCAAGGACAGAACTTTTCTGCTCTCCCCCATGTTCCCTAAGACCCAATTCTCTACATGTGGTTCACTCTAACTTACACTTATTAAATAAATAAGAAAATGAATCCAGGGAGAAAAAAATGATCTATTCAATTCACTTTGAAGTTGCTGCTGCTACGGATGTTTCTGGGTTGTCCTAATAATCCAGGTCATTGTAGAACTCCGCACATCTTTGGTTATGGGTAGATACTTGTATTGTCTCACTGACGACATGCGGGGGTTTAAAGAAAGGGCATGTGGCCAACAGTGGGTAGGGGCAGCATGAATGTGTGTGTAAGTCTGCAAATTTGGAAAGCTCAAGGAAGTTGTAGGGCCCAATACCTTGTGGATACTTTAAAAAATGAGGAGATTCATCTATGAATCAGTTCTACTGATGCCATCATCCCAAAACGCAGAGCTAATACTCTTGTACTATAATTCCAGAAAGTGATATTTTCGTTTTTAAGAATACATCCAGTGAATATTGAAATACTGTTTTTAAATGATCATGATGGAATTGCAGCATGATATGGTATAAGACCAAACATACTGCCTTAGGAGTCAAGAGACCGAATTCTGCTCTGTCACTAACGTGCTGTAAAACTGCAGACAAGGGGCTTCCCTGGCGGCGCAGTGGTTGAGAGTCCGCCTGCCGATGCAGGGGACACGGGTTCGTGCCCCGGTCCGGGAAGATCCCACATGCCGAGGAGCGGCTGGGCCCGTGAGCCATGGCCACTGAGCCTGCGCGTCTGGAGCCTGTGCTCTGCAACGGGAGAGGCCACAACAGTGAGAGGTCCACGTACCGCAAAAAAAAAAAAAAAAAAAAAAAAAAAACTGCAGACAAGGAGCTTAACCTCCGTGAGCCTCCTGACGGGGAGGAGGCTGATGCCTGGAGGTGAGCATGGTTGGTGGAGGTGGCCAGGCTTTTGCTCGGCTCACATGCTCATCCGGCAGCAACGTGCCCCGGGCCTCCTTGGAGCCTCCCTCCCTGCACTCCTATGTGGGGTCAGGGGTGCTGCTAAAATGTAGATCCTCTTCACAACGTTTACCTAGCTTTCGGTTAATGATATCTAAGGTAGCTTTGGATTCTAAAATGTCCTCTGGGTCCTATTTTCTGGTGTCATCTTTAGGTTTGAGGACAAAGCCTTGAGAAAAGCTTCTTCTTAAATGAATCTAGCAGCACACAGGTTCCGAAGGCCATTTTAAAGGCTTTAGCCATCAGCAAAATATAATTAGTAAACAGTTAAGGATTAAAATATAGAAATCACACATTTAAAGAACCCAGGGGTTGCCAAATCACAGAACATATATTTTTCTTATATATATCTTATTAGCCATCGTAAGACCCTTACAAATCATATATAAACACTTCTATATATGTATACACATACTTCTACACATACACACACACACACACACACACACAGAATCTAAGGATTACTATAAAGACAAAAGTACAGCTGTTATGAACCTTAATCAATGATCTAAAATCCATCACTTTAACAAACTACTGTATATAAAATAAATAAGCCATAAGGATGTATTGTATAGCATGGCGAATACAGCCAATATTTTATAATAACTATAAACAGAGTATAATCAAGAAAAATTTTGAATCACTACGTTGTACATCTGAAACTAATATAATATTGTAAAAACTATATGTCAATAAAAAAATAAAAAAATTCAGTCCATTACTTTAAATGTAGTAGCACGCCGCACAGCGACAAGCTTCAAATTCACAAGTTGGTGTGAATTTCACCCTGGCATTTTCATCAAGGACCCATGTCTAGTGAACACACTAACCTGACTCCTACATTTCAATAACTGGAGATTTATTTAAACCTAACACATGGCTATTCTTCACAGCGTTCTATGTTTCTTCTCTCATGCAGATATCTGGTTCTCTTCAGTGTTTAGATATTTTATTTTTATAGTTCTACATTATTTAAAAAATACATACTCAGGCATATCCATATATTCAGACTAATACACATAGACCCACAGAAACCTAAGTAAATATCCAAAAAGACATATACCTAATAAGGGCAGGACAGAAGGAGAGGCAGGTAATTTCGTTTATAAACAATTATGCTTATAAACCGTTAAAGACACTCAAAACCTAACGGCTACAGACAAAAACCTAACCATTAGACAAGATCCAAGTTGAGAGTTTATTGTACATTTTGAGTTATTTTCCTTCCCATCTAGTCGCTCTGCTAACAATAGTAACTAGATGACATGTTGAGTTCCTTGCTGCTCTCAGTACTGTGATCTGCAAATGAAAGACCTATGATGATTAGCACACTCTCTTGTCACCATGGCATAAAAGCAAGCAGACTAGTCCTACAGGAAGATCTGCTTTTGCCCAAGTGGGGCAGGAAAAAAAAAAGGGTTGGGAGTCTTAACGCACCAAATGTGAATGATTGGTCTGTAATGCGATGCTGATATTAATTTTTAAGAAGAAAGTAAAGCAAGAAGCACACTGGAATGCATAAAGAGAAATGTCACATGGAGAACGGGAGCTCAGTGTGAATCAGAGGGGACTTCTGTCTGCCCGATGGGCCGCTCCTTGGTCTTGCCTTATAACCAGCAATTAAGGCTACCTGTTAGCCCAGGGCAATTTTCCAGCCAACTTAATGAAACAGTTATACATGTAGGAAACATTAGCCCAGATCTGAGATGGTAATGCTAATTTTCCAACAGTGAGGGTGTGATGTTATCCCCTGCACCACCTGGACACAATATAGAAACCGACAACAAACATTCTCCCAGACAGCATGGTATTACCGTCCCACCAGTGTGCAGACTGACATCGCTACAGAGGACAGCATCAGTAGAAACTTCCCCCAAATTTTATCCCAAAGTTAGTGGATACTGGTATTTGGTTTTTATTAAAAAGAAAAAAAAAAGAAGGCCAGTGTCTTCAAGTGTTGATTTCTTTCATCATAAGCCATTTCCCAGCTCCAGAAGCTTTGAAGTGAACGCGTCTCATCTGTCAGGCAGCCCCTCACCCCCAGCCTGCCGGAGTCTGCGAAAGTGAGACCTAGGAGTCTGTCTTACCTGTAATCTGACTCTGTCCTTGTGGATTAAAAGGACTTGGTGCAGAGTTCAGGGAGGGCCGTGGGTTCTGAGGCGGGACACCTACTCTCATACTGGGATGAGGAATGCGCCCTAAATCACTGAGGCGGTCAGAGAACAAACTAGGTTTAGAGTCATCAAGCTTCTGTCTGTGCCCTGGAAACAGCAAATCATAAAATAAAAGCATATTAATTAGCTGAACAATTGACCATGCTAAATAGATACGTGAACATACATACTAGGGGTTTAAGCGAAGGAATCGTCAATACTGATCTTTATAATGATGCGTCTATATAATGCCTCCCATTTCAAAGGGCTTTGTGATAAGCATCGTCCGGTGGCAAGCATCCCTGGTTCTGTTCTAGGAATGGAGAGCGGAGGGGCCCAGAGGGTGACTCGGGGCCAAGTATCAGCGGTGAGGCCCAGACACCAGAGCCCAGGAGGGACTCTCTGGGCGCCCCCTCTGGCCTCTCGGGGAGGCTGGGAAAGGTGACTGTGTCCTGGGCTGTGTTTGCTCATTTCATGAAGGAGGAAACCTCCCCTGAAAGTTGAGAATCTGTGCATGGGACACACAGTGGGCCATACTTGGGGCAGAAACAGAGACAAACACGTCTGTTAAAGGGACACTTCCGTGATGACCGTAAGTGACTTTTTCTTTTTTATGTTACCACTGTACCTTATGGAGACTCCTTTCTGAAAAATGAAAACTCAAACCGAGAAACCCCTTTAAGAGGAAAACAGAAATACAGGCAAGGAAACTCAAATCCTCGAGAGGAATGTGGACATTTTGTGATACGCCAAAGCCTGAAAGCGCATAATAAACTATGTTAAATCAGAGAGAGTGCTTTTTTTATTTTAAATCTAGTGCTGTGGTTCTGTAAGAGAAACTGAAAAATACCCTTTGGGTTACCCTGTGAATGTGGAGAATCCACTATTTAAAAAAACAAAAACAAAAACCTCACTTGGTCTCTCTTCTAGTTTATTCAAGTGTAAAATCCACAGAAATTCTAGATATTCAAGAACTATGTAAGTTGAAATATAACCAAGGTACTAAGACTTTTTAAAAATCATCCAATCATTCCTAGCAAAGAGCATGGTATTGCCTTGGTGCAGGTATAACTGGAAAACACCTGAAGCTTGATGTGACGTTAGTTAAGTGTGAAGCCGTAGAGTGGGACTATGGTGAACGAGTACAATAATGCCTACTGCCTAAACAGAAATAGCTTCCATATTCTGTACCAGTGAAGCCCTGGTACGTTGCCCCAACAGTTTAGTAAAACGTTAAGTAACGGAAGCTGATTCAAAGAAGAGCCGTTTCAGATGATGACTAGAGTAAGAATTTGCAGGAAAAGTTAAGGGCATTAGGAGTAGTATCTATAACAGAAGAAACCCTTGAAGGAGGATTATTAAGAGCCTTCGAGAATGGCAAGGTAGATTCTACAAGTAGCAAGAACACCTCATCTCCCACTTAGTACAGGACAAGAGGAATATATCAGGACAGGGTTAAGCTGAACATTAGAATTTCCCAACTATAAGCTGTCTTCCTAAGACAAATTCCTTATTTTACTTGCCCCCAAATGTATTTTCCTGTCTCCTTTTTCATTGCCTGCCCAGCCCAAAGAAAACAGACAGGAAGCCAAGGTTTGGTAATAGGAGTGTAGCTGTCTCCCCAGCCAAACATGTTCCAACTAAGGCCCATTAACTGAAATGCACCCACCACCCTATTTCCTGCCAGCGTAAGTCTGGGGCATGTGCTACAAATGAGGGGCTAAGATTGGGAGAAAAATGATCAGGAAAAACTAGGGAAACTCATTGCTTACTGATAGTCGTTTTCCCCACCATTTAGGACTTTTTAATCCATATTACACATAGATTTTAGAAATCTAAAGGATTATTCCCTAAATCTATTAGGGATTACCCAACACAAAAACTCTAAAGGAGTAATCCCTAAATCTATTAGGGATTACCCAACACAGCCCCCAGACCCCAGGAAGTGAGGTGTTCATAGATGAAGTGACCAAGGCCTGCAGAGAGAAAACAACTAGCCCATGGGTCTTAGCTACTGACTAGCTCAGTCTGGACCGGGATGCAGCCCAGGTCCTAGTGGACTCAGCCTTCCATACACCATGTGGCACCATCCATGCTGGACCCCAGCTTCTCCCTTCCTCTCCCAGCTGCTACGAAGGACTGAAAATATTCAGATCGCCAAGGTGAGGCACCTGAGGACTAAGCCCTGGGAGGTGTCAGGCTGGTTTTCAAGGCAGGCAGAAGCAGCAGCAAGGATTCAGTTACAAAGTTAACAGCTCACCCATTACCCTAAACAAACTTCCATCACTATACCTCGCTGTGTCTTACAAGGTTCACAATTAGAGAATCGTACAGTACTTGTCACACTTAGATCCATGGATTCTGTTCCTCATACACATACCAAAAAAAATAAAGGATTGCTGTGGTGTTGATACAGCTGTAAACATTAACAAGAAAGCTTATGGAATTGTCCCTGGAAGTTATTTAATAGGCCATATTTTTGGAATGGCAGATTCCCTGAGGGCTGGGGGAGCGGGGAGGGCTACACGATCTTGCATGGTTCCTTTACATACTGAGGCTTTATGTGGGCCATGGGTCACAAGAAAATTTAATAAGCTTTGCCTCTGCTTTCTACAGCCCTTTCGTTAGGTTTTCATGGAGACCGAATGAGATGTGAACTCAGTACACAAATGCGTGAGGACACGTTTATCTTCTCTGAGTCCGGTGCTTCGGGGCAGTGATAGGAGGTCGTAGGCAAGAATAAAGAACCTGGAGGAGTACGGATGTGTGTGAGAAATTTAAGAGCAGGTGAAATTTGAAAAGCCCCAATCACCTTTTGGAAATGATCTTCGAAGGCAAGCTACCGAGTATCTACACACACCCTAGAGTAATTCGGGGAACATCTATCTGCAGCTGCATCTATAAAAAAAAATACCCATTTTTCTTCCTAGAATGTCTGCCCCTTCACAGCCACCACCACGACCACAACAAAATTCTTGCAGGAGAATGAAGAGCAAAAGCCGATCGGGTTCTTCATCTTTCAACCATAACAAATAACTGCTACCGCTGAACCACATCAGGGTGACACAGGAATGACGGGATGAAAGAAGACGTACTTAAATCCTCAGCACCCAAGCCGTCCCTTCGGAAACTGGGGACTCGGAAGACAAAGGGCACACCGACTTCAATCCAGGGCAGGGTACTCTGCCACGGTACAGGGAGAACCAAACCTCATCCAAAGGGCCAAAGAGTGGATCTTCCAAGCAGGAGGAAGCTATAAAGAATGGAGAACTGCTGTCTCCACGTTCCACAGTCTTGCATATCTAAGACTACGCAAAAGCTCGGTCCTGGATCTCCTTTTCTAGTTGCACTGCCTGCCTTGATCAGTGGCTCTCCCATCCAAGCTGAATAAAAATGTTCTCTACGGAGCTTTGAAAAATATAGATGTCCATCAGCTCAATTAAATCGGGAGCTCTGGAAGAGGGTCCTGGGGAAAGTTATTCTTTAAAAGCTCACGACATAGTCCAACGTGCAGCTGAGGTAGAGAGCCACAGCCCAGGACGATCCCACAACCCCACTCACTCGAGGCCACCGACTCACGTCCATGCCTCCCCGATCGCTAGGGTGAGCCCTGACCTCTGTCCTGAGTTCCAGGTTTGTGTGTCCCTCTGCCTACTTGACTTTGACTCTCCCCTGGGACATCTCAAAGGTATCTTAAATTCAGCATACTTAAGACACAATTCTTGCTTCTTCTCTCCAAGAAACCCCGTTCCTCCCTAAGAGTCCCCCATCTCAGTACCAGTCACTCAGTCCCTTAAGCCAAAAACCTTAACACTTCCCTTGATTTCCCCTTATCCCTCACTCCCCACATTCAATCCATTAACAGATTTTGTCATTTCCATCTTGAAATGGGCCTCTGCCATTGTCTCCCTTAGTGTCCCATTCCAGGACTTTTCCATTTTCCTGAAATGCTCTCCCTGGGATTCTCTGTACAGCCCACTCCTTCTCATCCCTTAGACCTCAGGGTGAACACCACCTCCTATGAGAGGTGCCTGCCTACTAGACCCAGAATAGGTGCCCTCCCCTCGAGCACAGCCTGTTTATTTCCTTGATGGTTGTAACCACAATCTGTAATTATCTCATGCATTGATTTGTCTCCCCTGCAAGACTATGAGTCCAACAAGAACGACTGCTCTGGCATGTTTACAGCTGTAATTCTCACAACCCAGTTCAGTCCCTGCCGTACAGTAGGTGCTCAATAAATGTTTATACAATAAATGAATGAATGTTCTCCTCTTTTAGATAAATGTCTTGGTTGAGAGAAATTTTTCTGGCCCAGGATATCATATTATAGCACTATCTTTCCCAGAAAAACTATCCCCTTCTTATTTGGCAGTCTTGTGAATCCAGCAGGGAAACCCCTTTTTTAGAGACCAGCCTTTATTGATGTTTCCTAAGAAATTTCCCTGAAGAACGTTCATTTAAGTGAAAGCTTTTTTGCTTGCTTTCTGAAAAAGCTGCATTTGCTCTTACTATAATTCTTAAGCATTGCTTCAAGTCATTTAGAATCATAGAGCTGAAAAGGACAAGATAAATCATTTTGACTCTCAGTTTTAGAGCAGTGTACTTCTTTAACGGAGAGGACTCTGAGTCCCTGAGAGGGGAAGTGACTTGCCCAAAGTCACACAGTTAGTGGCAGGACGAGAACTCAGGTCTTCTGCCTGCTGGTCTGGGACTCTTTTCCCTCCCATTTGCCAACCAGCTTGTTTTAGATTAAAACAGCACATCATCAGTCATTCAGAAAAAATCACAGTCAAAAGTGAATTTCAAGTGGAAAAAAAAGTAGTTTTCAGAACAAATTTCATTCAAAAAGTTCAGTGTGTTTGGCTGAATATGACTTTTGTTGCAACAAATTCAGGGGCACAAGAAGAAAGTGTGATGGAAGGGTCACAGTATTCACACATCCCTAGAGCAAAGACGCATGAGGAACGGTTAAGTCACCAACCAATAGTCTAATGGTCCCATTCTTCCCCACCCAGCTCTTTCAGTCCAAGGGCAACTCACCCACGGTGAAAGTTGGTAATGTTGCCCTTAGAACTTCTGCTTAAAAAATCACGCTTCTGAAACTGGTCCGTGAAGACTCTGAAACCGTGGTATGTGAACTACAAAAACAAACGTGCCACTCTGATGTAACCCATTTCGCCCGTTTTTATAAAAGTCAATTGAGCACCGCTTCACAACTCTGGAGAGGCGGGTGGGCACCCAGCCAGAACCTCACGCTCTGTGCCCTGTATTCACAGCGTGATGCAGTATGCCAATTAGTGAGCCCTCTTGAAGGATGCCCAAGTGCACTTAACGGAAGAGTACGCCTTTCACAACAGGCAGGGCGTGTCACAGCCCCTTCGCTCTCACGTGGCACAGAAGGGTCATTTTGCTGGTCACTAGGGCATGATGTTTGACAGCTCCTCTCTTTACAGTAGTATTTTTAATCAGTTTTAAACACTCACTTATTTTATTAGGTATTTAGCTACTTGTATCCTGGGTATCAGGAAGATACAATGTTTAAATAAAATAAAGTTAAAAGGCAGACCTGCAATAAAGCATCAATCAGGAATCAGTATGGCGTCCAAATTCAGGTCAGTTAGTCTAGCTAGTGTGTGCTGGGCATCTACCATGTGAGTCTCGCTAGGCATTTTAAGGAGGAGCGGGGAGAAAATATGTAAGATAACATCGTTGCCCTCAAGCAGTGCACAGTCTAGTAGGGAAGAAAGGCAAGTTAAGTCTAACTGCAAAGGACTGTGTGAGACAATCACTGAAATGCTACAGTTTGGGGATCAATTGAAAAAATATAAATATGGACTATTTCAAAATATTAAGGAAGAGGTGCTTTTGGTGATTATGTAAGAGTAGTATGCCCTTAGGTTTTAGAACGGGTAACTAGAGGTTAAATGTCCTGGTGTCTGGTATTTGCTCTAAAATATTTCGGCAAAATAACAAATACAGCAAAATGCTATTAATTATAAAACAAGGCGATGGGTACCTGGGGTTTTTATGAAATATAATCTCTTTTAATGTATGTCTGAAATTTTTCACAATAAAAAAAAAAACTTTAAAAAGTAATAAAATGCCATTGGAAGAACAGGGGAACAACTGATGCTGACTAACAGGGAAGAGGAAACCCTCACCGATGAGATCATTACGTCCTTGAAGGTGGAAGAGGATGCTGATAAGCAGAGAAGGAAGGAGAAAAGCTAGTTGGAGGACAAATGACAGAACCATGGTAATAGACGTCCTGTGGGACAAGATGGTGCTGAACATATATGTGATATTAACCTAACCAGAGGCAAACCATCTTCGAATCACTTGACACTTCTCATTTGACAACATTAATTCTTTTCAACGATGCAATATATATGGAAATCTGTCTTTTAAGACAGATCTTTTCATCCCCTGACCAATAAAACAACACTTTGGCAGACCCTGAGTCTCCTGTGCCATGCCGTCAGGCCTACCTGGAGGAGAGGGGGGTCTGGGAAGACATGAGCTAACTTTGCTGCCAGCAAGTCAAGTGACAGAATGAGATCTGGTCCAATACCCTAGGGCTCAAGCCACAGGGTAGAACCATCTAAGAATGTTGTGACGATGACTTAGAGAGTAAAAAAGAAAACGGAAGAGGACTTGAACTAGAATTACCATTTTTCAGAGTAAATTGGTTATATGCAACAGAGATGCTATTCCACAGCAGTTCTGGGGGGACAAAAATGATGCCTTCAATTCTAATCTCTCTACCCTGAAAGTGGCACATGAAAGAGTGTTTGCAGGGAGGGGTTAGGGAACAGGTTGACTAACTTTAAAGTCATAACTCAATTCCAAATGAAATTACTTGGAATTTTACCTCTGAGGATGAGAGTCACTACATTCCCGCAAAAATGGAAGATGACACAGACTCAAGTGAGTTCTTAGGGAAGCCATGCAAAGTTTGGATCCAAATACTTTATTGAGGCTCTAGGTTAAAAACCTTGATTTTCTGCATTCCTACATACATGTGAAAATGAAAATACTATTGAGAAAAGTGAAACTCTTATCTGTTCACATTCAGATGATTACATCTCACTGGTGGTTTGTGAAAGTCTAAAAATCGAAGACCTGTACCCTTGTCATGCACCCAATGTTTAGATAAGTTCTTCGCCTCTCCCTGACACACCTCCCTCTGCCACTACAAACAGTCCCAGCCAGCTTCTCCTCTAATTTCCCTGTTTCCATTAATATAACTGTTTTCTAGTCCCCCAGGCTCAAAATCCAGCCTAGGTCTTTTCCACCTCCCTTTCCTAGACCCCAGCATCCGGTCAAGCCCATGCCTGTAGTTTCTGCAGGTCTAGCCCATCTACAGGGATGAGCCCCTAGTTTCCATTCCCACTAGGACCACTGCTAACCTCTCACTTGTGGTTAAGATACCAGAGCAGCAGGCTGGCATATATGAAAGGGCACCAACCAGCTGTATGACCACAGGAAGGGTTTAATGGAACTCTCTGAGACCTAGCAAACACGAAGAGTTCGTTTCCATAATTTCTAAAGTCCTTTCAGTCCCTAAATCCTAACATTAACGTTATGTACCTGTGCAAACCCTTTCAGTCGTCTTACAGTGTCTATCAAATTAAACAGAGCCCCCTGAACCCAGTAAACAAGAACCTGGAAAAGACGGTCTCAATGGACCTTATCACACTTTCTTCCAACGGCTCCAACCATACTGCTCCCGGCCTATGCCCCACTCACACTGGACTCCCCACAGTTCTTCAGAGTCCCCGTGCCTTTGCCCAAGCCGCCTCCTCCACTCAGAACTGCCTCTCTCCCCAGCACCTCCATTTGGCCAAATCCCTTCCCAGTCTCAACCTGGTCACCACATTTGTTCTGGTCTTTTCTGTCTCTAGGGCCTCGGTGAGCCCTCTGGTTTCTATCACAGCAAACTGAGAGCAGCTACAACTGCTTTTTGTCCACTACATGTGGTTATACTTAAGTGTAGTAGGCATTCAGTAAGCATTAACTCTCTGTGAATTGATATAAAATATTTATATAAAATTTCAAACCCTAATATCTTAGATTCTCCTGGACTTGACTGTGAACCCCCTGAGGATGGGTGTCACGTCCTACATCTAACACGTAACTTTGAGCCTAGGTACAGAGAAGGCACACAACAAATACTTGTTAAATTAGTAAATAAGAACATTGTTACATTTAGAATTATCTCTCCTTTTGTCCAGTAAAAGTCAGAGAGGAGGTGGGGGGAAAAAAGGCTGGTTATTGGGCAACATTTCCCACAGTAAAATTGATGAGTCTCTAATCTTTGCTGGGAAAGGCTGCTGAGTCATCCTTTTTCCTAAGACTATGCTGTCTGGTTCAGGTCAAAAACTATTTCGGGACTAGAATAATGAAATGGACTAAGAAACTATCTTCATGTTTAAGGAAGGCCTGGAGCCCCTCCGAGCCACTGGAAATTAGCAGCCGTGGAATATGATGTGTGCATGGGGCCCCAGAGCTCACACAGGATGGCCTGTGAGACAAGACAGCCCTAGACCACTGTTAGTGTGTGGCTTCAGACAGAGGACCACAGATCATAAACAAATCCCCTTCCAGGAGATTCTTCTCTGATGGCATTTCAAAAATGAACTAACAGATCTTCCCTCTAAGGGCCTTCTTAATATATAAACCAATTTCTAAAGGAAAAAAAAATGATAATCACTACCACATATCTTCAAGAGCTCTCTTTCGAGCCCTTGAACAGTCAGGCATGTAGAATTCAGAGTTTATCAGGAAAGAAGAGAAGAAGAACAATTTCACCCAAGAGAGGTCTGAAGCCTTCCAAGTCTCTTGGGTAAAAACATAATTATGGGAAGAAAAACATAATCTACTCAAGAGACATAATTACATAGTTAAGCCATAGACTCCATAGAAATATTCTAGGAACTCCAGTTCATAGAAAAAAATGTTAAAAGCTTGAATTTGCTTTCTTTTAATAATAAGAGGCGCCAGTTTAGATCAGTGAGTAAAAAGTTCACTCTTCCAAACTCGTATGGAGTCGTTTTTTAAATATAATTAGATGCATGAGAGAGATCATTGAAGGACAGCCTCTTTCAAAATGTAGGCTTCTAAAGGTTAAAGAATTCAAGATCTTTCGATAAATACACAAATGAAAGAATTGTGAGATATTCATTCGCATGTATATAAATGCAAGTTACTCTATAATTTTTAGATTTTAGGCTGTGGCAGATCCCGACAATCAAAGAATAAGTATCTGGAAGAAAGGACAGTCGCTCACCAGGGAATAACCCCTGAAAAACATATGCTTAGAGTACAATCCTGTTTCTTGAAATAATGGAGTCAAGCAACCTGAAATATCTAAAGAAAGAGAAATTCATGGGAGGTAAGGAGAAAAAAGGATTTTAAAAATGTAAAGTGGTCTTCCCTGGTAGCGCAGTGGTTGAGAGTCCGCCTGCCGATGCAGGGGACACGGGTTCGTGTCCCGGTCCGGGAGGATCCCACGTGCCGTGGAGCGGCTGGGCCCGTGAGCCATGGCCGCTGAGCCTGCGCGCCCGGAGCCTGTGCTCCGCAACGGGAGAGGCCACAACAGTGAGAGGCCCGCGTGCCGCAAAAAAAAAAAAAAGAAAAAAAAGTAAAGAAAGACCAGATGAAAGCGTAATGGAAATATACAGGAGGAGATGTAGTATTTTTGCAGGCGGTGGAAAAAGAACTAAACCGGGAAGCTGGCTGACTTCAACTCAGCCCCTCTCCTCTGCCCTAATGCGTCTCTAATCTACTTTTGCCTCTTTACCTCTAAATTCTCTGGCACCTTCTTTCTAGTTCCAATCCTGCTACCCTTGACTCTGCCTGCCTGTTGTTTCCAAGGGATGCTTCTTTCTCCATCTTTACTCGCATTCAAAATAAGATTATATGAATTCGAATTTTTCAGAGCTGGAAGAGAATGTGGATTTCACCAGACCATGTTTTATTTTAGAAAAGGAATTGATGCCCAGAAAACCCCTGTGACCTGTTTGAAGTCACGGAAGTAGGCAGTGACACTGGACACTAGCCCCTGACCAGCCTCTGTCCTCTTTTTCATATGCCAGGCTGCCATACAAGGAAAGAAGGGGAAAAAAGGCTAAGGAAAAGAGACCTAAAAGGAACACAATAAGAAAAAGCCGAGAAGCTGAATTCAGAGATTTTGTTACATTATACCCAGTCTTACCGACTCCGTTTTATCACAACACATCTTGTTCTACTAATTACAACCCAACATCCACAACTGTCCTGGGCCATCAGAATCCGCATCTCTCCCTTCAGTTTCTGGGAAATGAACAAAAGATCTCTTTCTCTATGTCCACACTTCACTCACAAAACTTAGTAAAACTCGAGTGTGTTAGTTCTGAAAACATTTCCTTTGCCTTCTTTGACTATAATATATTCATACACACCACAGTTTTGTGTTACTGGCCTTTACAGAGACCCCACTGAGAGATGTAAAGATTTTTTTTTCTTAACGGTAACGTTTTAGGCAATGGAAATGGTAGTTTCCATAGTCGAACAAAAAGCATCACTGTTTATTTGCCAATAATCCAGCTAAACATGGATGGCATTATTCTTCAAAGAGTCTAGTGACAGCTAGCCTACAGACTGTCACGCAATTCCTGGATCCTGGCTGAGTTTCCTTAGCATGCGATCTTCTCTGTTTCTCTTTCATTATTACGGTTTGGGGCATGTGCTGTGTGACTGTGTGTGTGTTTCGAGCAAAGAAAGAAAAGCACTACATCGAAGCAATTAAAAAGTGCAAAGGGCTCCTCTCTTGACATTTGCTGCTACAGCCGAGGAACATCATTTTCAATTTTCCCCTTTCTGTAACAGGAAGAAAATGTTAAAAAGTAATAACCAAGGAAAAAGTCAGCCAGCTCCCGCAGCCTGGTCTTGCTGTGCTGAATGGCAGTGAAGATCATAGAAGAAGAAAAAAGAAAAAGACAGGGGAGAAAAAAGAGGGGGAGGGGGAGATTTCTTGCTTAAACTGGACCTAGTCCAGCTGGCAAGAAGAGGTGGTTTTCTTAACGCTTGCAAAACCTGATTACTTTTTTAAAGGAATGAAGAAGAAGGAGAGGTAAACACAGCCATTAAGACAGATTTAAGGTACTTAGTTTTAATCTGGTCTAAGGCCTCTCCAATTGTCTGCCGCTCTGCAATTCTCTGCTCGCTAGACAGGAACAGGGGGTATGTCAGTGTCTTCCGAACGGCCAATGCTGTCAGCTGAGCTCTGTGGTTACCCTCTCAGGTCAGGCATGGAAGGAACAGCGGCTTAAGCAATAATGGATGGATGTCTGTTATGTGCTGTGTCTGTCAGAAGTCTGTTCTACTGCATTAAAGGACTATTGTGTTTATATCTACACAACAGGTCTCAAACAGATTGTTTAAACATGCTTAAACAGGAGATGTCTTTGAAATAACCCCCCTAATAAAAGTCAGATGGGTAAGGAACTGAAAAATGCCATCAACAACATTAAAAAAATAACAACCTCATTTCTCTCTAAACTGCAAGGGTAACATGATATAAACTCCAAAATAAAACAGTTTACAAGTTAAACTCAGAAAAATTCCCTCGTGGATCAGCAGCCCTTTCCAATGGAATAGCGCTTATCCGCCCATCCATACACCCTTCCTAAACGCTGCTGCACGATGTACTATAGGCTTGATAGACAGATAATTGCTTTGTTCAGCCATGTGTAATGAAGGGAGTCTATTGTGTTAATCCCGGTACTCTTATCTTCTGCGAACTCTGAATAAAGAACTGAAAACTCTACCCTCTTCATTCCAAAACAACCAGCGTTTACTCACTTTCAGATCTGCTAAAGTGTTCTTACATTCCACTCTGTCACTAAAGGTGCCAAGTATTTTGAGTAGGATCAAGTTATTGTTATATAAAAGGGAATCTAAAGTAGTGTTAAATGGAGTTAGAAGATAGCAAGTTTTACCTTTTTTTTTTTCAAGGCACAACAGACTAGAAAAGTGCATTCTTCTCAAACCCAAGGAAGTGGGTCGGTGGCCACTTTTTCAGAGCTCATAATCAGCGACCCCTCAATGAAAGAACATGATAGAGATACCAGCTCAATATATATATATATATATATATATATATATTTTTTTTTTTTTTTTTTTTTTTTTTGCGGTATGTGGGCCTCTCACTGTTGTGGCCTCTCCCGTTGCAGAGCACAGGCTCTGGACGCGCAGGCTCAACGGCCATGGCTCATGGGCCCAGCCGCTCCACTGCATGTGGGATCTTCCCGGACCGGGGCATGAACCCGTGTCCCTTGCATCGGCAAGTGGACTCTCAACCACTGCGCCACCAGGGAAGCCCAATATTTTTTTAAATATTAAAAAAAAGAACCTTCAGGTGATTAAAATTAAACTTTTTCCAAAAGCAGATATAAAGTTTAAAGATTTTTGTCTGCTGGCTTCGTGCTGAATTATCTAATCAGTAATGACAGTTGAAGATCTTTCTTTTGTCTGCGTAAAATGTATAAAGTATTGGCTTTTCCACATACACGTGTATATGGTTATAAATTTACATTATCTCTATTACATGCATACATATATATGTACAGAGAGCGAGAGCCCAGTGGAAGGGACAGAGATACCACCAATGTCAGTTCCATGTCTCTTTCCAGGTAACTGGGACGTTGTCCTCTTGAGGCCCAACATGCTGTATACTCTACTTACACCAGGACACCACAACCCTTCTGACTACTGAACACACCATCAGCCTAATCAGATGCCTTGGTTTTATTTCAAAATGGCACATGCTCAAGAATCCAGGAAGCCCACTGGAAAAGAAGGAATATGGTCTGCAAAGTGGGGTAACCAATGAAACAACGTCATCGTTTTATTCTTTCCCTTCTGGGTTCTATCACTTTCATGGACCTTAATGGTCACAGAAATGATATCCTTTCTGCTCCAAAGGTAGGCTCTTCCCAAGAATTCACTGGCCTAATGGCTCAACAAGTCCTACTAACAACCCATGAGTTCAACCGTAAAACTCTGTCCAATAGAACTGAGGATTGCCCAACATGTAGTAAGAAAGATAACACGTGACTAACCGTCAGGAGATTTGGGTTCTGCCACTAATAGTAGCTTGTGAACTTCTCGGGTACAGAATTTTCTCATCTGTAAGATAACAAACTACCTAACTTACAATTCTAAGAATCAGTGACGCCATGGATGCCTCACCTGTCACCATGGGCTACACACACACACACACACACACACACACATACACGCACACACAATTAGTGAACTTAATGGAATAGTTAAAAGACCAAACCACCGTCTGACTAAAAGCAGAATCCCATATCGAAATCTGGGCCTGACTTTACAAGGATCAGAAAATCTGGAGTCTGTTCCTGGCTTTGTCACCAACTTGGTTGTGGAGCTATAGGCAAATAATCTATCATCTCTATGACTCAATTTCCTCCTATGACTCAACTTCCTCATCTATCAAATGAGGATCAAAGTATTTGCATCACAGGGACATCATCAGGATGAAAGGTAACAGAGGTGAAAATGTCCTACACGGAGGAAACCACGATGCAAATATAATATTCGTTTCTCAATTAAAATTTGCTAAGCACTTATTACGTACCATGAACTATGCTACACCAGGGGCCCCAGCATATACTTGGGGAGGCATCGTATAAACAAATAATGATAGCAATGTGACAAATAGCATAACTGAGGTCTGAACAGGCAAAGGGGAACCGAAGAATAAATGCTTAACTTCCAAGAGCGGACAGGAAGGGCTCACAGAGGAGATGGCATTTGAGTAAACTTAAAGGATGAGTAGAATTCAGTCAAGCAAATGCAGAAGAAAAAGACATTCCAAACAGAAGGAACAGCAGGTGCAAAGACAGAGAGGTTAAAAAAGCATAGAGGGAACAATTTGGCATTGCTGGGGGTGTGGGAGGGAGGGGGTCGGGTAGGTCAGATGCTGAAAGGCCTTGTCCACAATGTCACAGCATCAGAACTTCACCTTGTAAATAACAGGGGATCACTGAGATATTGTAGGCAAGGGCGTGCCATGGGCTGATTTATAGTTTCAGAGGACCACTTTGCTTAAAGGGGAAAACAGATCTAAAAAGCAGTGCAGTTTGAGGCATGAAACCAGTTAGGGGATTATTTTTATATTATAGACCAAGAGACAAACACTGAGAGTGTGAACTCAGCTACAGCCAGGCTAATGGGTATGCAGGAAAGCATTTCAGACACAGAACAGAGATAAACAGGACAGTAGAACAAGAAGATGTAAGAGGTAAGATGGAGGGCTTCCCTGGTGGCGCAGTGGTTGAGAGTCCGCCTGCCGATGCAGGGGACACGGGTTCGTGCCCCGGTCCGGGAAGATCCCACATGCCGCAGAGCGGCTGGGCCCGTGAGCCGTGTCCGGAGCCTGTGCTCCGCAATGGGAGAGGCCACAACGGTGAGAGGCCCGCGTACCGAAAAAAAAAAAAAAAAAAAAAAGAGGTAAGGTGGAGAGGATGAGTCTCCGGTTTCTGGTTTGGTCAAATAGGTGACTGTGGGGCATTCAAAACTGGTGAAACTAGAGGGGGTTCCTATTTGGGTGGAGAACTTTGGTTAAAGTGAAGGTGGGAGGATCCCAAATATTGTAGGGGACATCAGTTGGAAGTACCTATGGGACATACTCAGGTGGAGATGCCCAGGAAGCAAACCAGAATTAAGAGTCTGAGATTCCAAAGAGGACGGAGATGCATTTTCAGTGGTCACAGGAACGTGAAGCCATCGGTGTAAATGACTCGGTCCCTCGGGGAATGGATATAGAGAATGAGTGGAGGAGAATATCTTAAAAGGAGTCTAAAAAGCACAAACACTTAAGGGGTCGGCAAGCAAGAGGAGCCAGAAGAGACGGAGGGACCAGTGGTGCCGTGGAAACCAAGGAGCAGGCAGCCCTCCTCCTGAAAGGACACAAACCAGGAACCACTGCCCCACTGCTACTTCAGGGGCCCGAGGAAGCCTGAGAGACAGCATCCTCTCCTTCTGCTCCGGGACCAAGGGCACAAAGTTAATTCAGCCACAATGGTAAAAAAGGTAACTCTCCTCCACTCCCTCTGTACCCATTCCGCAAGTGACCTCATCCACATCTATGGCTTCAAATGCATCTCCAGCCTCTCCTGAACTTGAGACTCACATTTCTAGTTGCCTCTGGGCATCTTTTTAATAAGAATACCTTCACCAGTGACTGTAAGTGTGCATGGGGTCTTCTGAGTTCAATCTTGGTCATGTGATTTTAAAGGAATATTTTAAAGCCTCCTAACTGCAAAGCGATCAGCCCTCTTTGGGCCAAGTCACAAGTCAGACTGTGACTCTGTACCTGTCACTGGCGAAGTGTGTTCTGGTCTAAATATTACACCGGGAACCCCTAAACCAGTGTCCAAGAGGAGGGGAAGCGAAAGAAAACATGAGGCAACAGCAAAAATCTCTAAAACTAACCATCTTTCGCGGTATAACTTTGGAAAACAATCCTCCAGAATCCTGTGCGGCAGTATATTTGACCACTTCTTAGCCTGCCATTTGCACTCCAATAAGCTTAAGAGAAATACAGAAACAAAATCAAATAAACGCAATCCCTCTTCTGCACCCTCCCCCTTTCTGCAGTCTCACTCCCAGTGTCAATCAGAAAGTAACCAACCCTGAAGAATGTATATGGGGATGGAAGGAAAGAATCCATCTGCTATGGATGGAGACGTGGCAGGGGTCCAGTGCAAATAGTAGGAGTGATAGCATTTAGAGAACTGCAAACTTAACTAATAAACACATATCAAAGGACTTTGAAAAGAAAGTCTGAGCCACCAAGTTGGCCTGAAGATCTTTAGACCTTTTCCTTTCCCCTCCATGAACGCTGAAGTCCAGAGGTTGCTAAAGTCCAGACCGATTTACAATTTCCCTTGAAAGAACATGATTATCACCTCTACTGATTCTGCAGTGGGCTTTTTTTTTTTCCTGTTAATTCAAAATGAGGTCCTAGGCTGGTCAATAATTTTAGGCACCAGGTCACAGCATAAATTTGTATTCCTTAACACTAATCTGAAAAGACAAATTTCAGTGTGTGTTTTAAAAGTTAATTCAATTACCTGATCTACTTTGTTCCATGGAATTACCCTCAACTGAGTATCTACAAGGGGCAAAATGCTATCTGAACTTAGCCCTGAATGTCTAGGAGGCCCCAGATGAATAGAGAGGAACGCAGAAGAGAGTTAAAACCGAAAAATACCACCCCAGCCAAAGCACCAGGTCATAACTTCCATCAATGGTCTGCAAAGAGTCAAGATGGAGACGTTTTTGCGTTTTGGGTTTTTAGGGGGTCTTTTTGGCAGGGGGTGGTAGGCGTTAATCATAAAAATAAAAGAGGTTTAGTGTTAGTCTTCTGAAAGTCACCATCTATCTACCTAGAATTTCATATTCAAGAACTTCTGCCAGTAAGTTTAACTGCTGATATTCGAGATCCAGCTCACGGGCCTTCACATCCATAAAACCTTCCCTCCACCCCCCAAACTGAAGTAAAGCTGCCCCTGAACTTCCCTGTCACTTCCACTGCCGCTACCTTATGCCCCTTCTCTTTTCCTATCACTTTCTGTTACACAGGCACAGGCATGAATACCCGTGCTTTCTCCCCTCATCTGAGCTGCCTTCCGGGCAATCTCTACGACTAAGTCATCTCTGCATCCCCACAGCCCTCTTTAAAGTACATATAGGTACCCAACAAGTGTCTGTTGAATAAATAAATGGGCCAGTGACTGACAGAATCTATATGCTAACAACCATTCTCTCTAGTAAAAAACAGTTCTCATTACAAAAACACCGAAGGCAACAGGAACGCCTCGTAACCATACCTATCTTGCCTTCTTTTCCTAGGATAAGAAATGCAAAGTTGGACTTAATATCTATGAAGTGCTCCCTGGGAGGCTGACACTTAAGGAGACACTCTAACTTCCTAGTATTTCCAACAGCCAGACGAAGCTCTACAGATTCTGATCGTATTTCAGGCTTATTAACAGAAATGAACAAATATCAACTTATATTCCCTCTACAGCAAACACTAGACAGGAAGACTATCCCCCCCAAAAAAATATGAAATGCACAGTGATTCATCACAAGGTACACATTGTATTGTGTCCTTAAATACTTAAATACATACACATGTATAATATGAAAATATTGTATCCTTTAATATATTTACCAAACCTAATTCTCCCTCAAATATTCCCTTAGCCATTATACAAACTGTACTCTTATTCACTTTACCCTTCCCTCTAAGATAGCTATATCTAGAGCACGCCAGTACTGTGACAAGTAGTTCAGAGGAAAATTTTACAGCCACTGATGCTGGACAAGGGGAAAACACAGCAATGCAACTGCATCTGCATTAAGGGTTTGGGCAGACAGAATATGATTATCCTGACCTTAAGATGTGCTTTCGGTGTTGACAAATCGCATGTTCCACTGGATCAAGGGCAATATTTCTTTGCTTTTAAGAACAAAATCGCTTGGCCCAGATAATAATTCAAAGTGTGTATACCTGAGATGGCTGGACCACTGCAACTCCGCCAGCCCCGTCCCAAGACCTTATACCTGTTGCCCGAGGTGGTATTTGTGAAAAAGGCAAGAGAACGAACATCTGACTTTCACAACTAAGCAGGAGGCAGAAAACGTTCTCAGACATATGTGACTCCTTTCAAGAACTCCTGACTCAAAATTTTAGAGGGAAGTGGCCCTGTAATAACATCTCTTCTGAGAATAGTGCCATATGGTTTTAACAGAGGTTTATTTCCTGAACCCAAAGAGGGCTGCTGATTCTCAATCCAAGGAAAATAATTATGCAGACAATTTCACTCTATTACTCTCAGTGAAACCCATTCTGTGTGGTCCACACATGCCTGCTGACACCTTCAAAGAGACATTAAGCCATTTTTATGTACCATGGGTAGAATGCAAGGGAAATTTCCCTTTAGATTAGCACCTGTCGCCATGCATAAGGGTCCCACACTTTGACTCTCACATGTTAATGCTCTGAGCAGGTCAGGAAAGAGGAGGGAGATGAACACAGCTTGCAAGTAACAACTAATTATCAGTCAGACAGTAGGGCAAACACACACACACACACACACACACACACACACACACACACACACACACGCTGAGAACCTGAAATACTGCATCTCCCAAAGTCAACAGCACTGCTGTGAAATTACTTCAGACACAATTGGCAGGTAGGAGGGCTGGGGGAGGGCAGCGGGGGGGGGGGGGGTATGGGGGAGGGTACTGGAGAACCACTCCCTTATGTAAATTTTAGCAACATTCAACTGCTAACTTTAAAAAAAAAAAAATCAAGAGAATAGGAAAATAAAATCCCTCCAGTGCCAAAGCCGAACAACACAAATGCTGTAAAAATAAAGATTTCAACCAAAGAACACAACCATTAAATAGGCTTTCAAAGAAGACCACCCTTTAAGCCTAAGAATATTCCCTTAAGAGCAGAATACGCTGAGCTGCGCCAGGTTGCCCCTGAATCTGAATTTTATTATAGTGGTTGGCTAGGAAATGAACTAGTTTCTCCCTTTCAGACGACTAAAGATCACCGAGTTTGAACATGAACCCAGGAAAACTATTTTTTATTTTGCTAGCGTACTTGGCACCTTGCAGAAAGTCTCTTTTCCCCACATTAGATCTTTGCCTTCCAATACCTACCCACCTCTCTTTGAATCAGCAGAGAAACAACCAAAAAAAAGAAAAGTAAAATTTCTGGAGATGTCCACAGGAATTTCACAAAATCGAACCAAAATCACAAATATTCCCTGAGAGAGAGAGACAGAGAGACAGACAGCCTTGTAGGGCAAGCAGTGTCCAGGCCCAGGGAGGAGGAACCAGATACCAGCGGTACAGTATTCACTACGAGGCAGGCCAGGACTGTTTTCTTTAGACTGCCTCAAAGTCTTGCCAAGAAACAGACGGATGCTGCTGAAAGAATATCTTCCACAGCTGGGCATCTGGGTTCTGTGACAGACAGCCCTGCTCCTGTGTGTGTGGCCTGTAGAACGTCTCAAAGCTTGGGAGGGAGTTCTTAGCACAACAGGAGAAAACCCAAGGATGTTCTTTTTGGGGGGAGAGGGAATGAAATTCCAACATCATACACATCGGAGTGAAACTCTGCCTCTGTTGCCGACACCCCAGACTTAAATTTTGTTTCTCACTTGCGACCCTGTGTCTGCTGTCTGCTGACTGATCGGGCGAAGAAATCTCTCTGCTCGCTTTCATTTCCAGTAAGACTCTTACATCTCGTTATTGTGCCAGCCGACACTAAGGCATTTTTGTTTGGAACAATCCAGGAGAATGTTTAAATAAAAAACAAACTGGAAATCTTGAAATTTCTTAAAGACAGAAACAACTGGAAACGGCCTAGCCATACCTGAGAACTATGCTGCCAAACAGGTTTTGGTTGAATTTTCTTAAATTAAAAAAACAATGCGACTTACCTTCCTTGATCAGATTTCTCAAAACACTTAGCAGTACCAAAGTTTTACTTTGACAGTATACCGGCTAAAACAGTAAAACAAAAACAGAGCCCTGATAAATTAAAAAAGTCAGCCTCTATTGTGTGTCCTTCAGAGTAAAAAGTCAGAGCTAATAGAGAAAAGGAGGGAAAGCCTGGAAAATTAACTGTTAATAGAAGGTAGCAGCCAGCTTCCAATCTCAATGGAATAATAGGACACCACCTTCTTGCTTATTCCATTCAATTTAAATAGCTTTGAAGATGCCTGGGGTGAGGCATACAGGTATCGCTTGAGTTCCTCAGAGAAAAAAAAAACACATGCACAGAACACAGACCCTGCTTTTTAGAAATTTAAAAATAGAACAATTCTCTGATTTATATCCATAAACATCACCCAAACAGTAGCGTTTTGCACGAAAGCCATACAGACTCATAGTCAGGAATTCCTCTGGTCTGGACGTGTAACAAATCTGGTGAAGCCAATGACTGGGAACCACTCTACCCAATTTAAAAGTTGAGGCACTTTTGCTAAAAAGAACGGGAAGACACGCAGTAATCTTCCACCTCCACTCCCAACACCCCAGCGTCGCCCCATCTTAAGACGGCTCCTGGGTTGGTTTTCTGTTTTCCTTGGTTCTAACTGGCGAGACTGAACAGCTATACCGTTTTAATTACCGCAATACCATTATTATGTAAGTTTTTGTTACATCTCAAATTTGGGGACTTGAATCCACAAAACCTGCAAAAATTTCCCTGGGTGGTGGAGGGAGGAAAGTTAAAATGAATCCGTTTCATTCCTATGGAAACTTTTTGCCTTCCCAGAAGCCACAGTACCTGCCAGAGTCCTGAGCTAACAAACGTAAGAACTACGGACAGTTTGGGGCAGGTCTTCAAAGAGGTGTTTTATGAAAAGGAACAGGCCTGGGAGTGACCCATTTTTAATGCCCTACCTCGGTGTTACAGAAGACACAGTGTCTGAGCCCCAACGGAAGCTCATAGTCACCGAGAGAAGTATTCCAGGTATCAAAGAAGGACAATCTGATCAAAGAGCCATTGTCGACTCAGAAAGAGGCCACGATGCTTGTTCTGAGTATTGGGGTCCACAGTGATCTCGTCCTAGTAATCTGCAGAACTCTGGTCTCTATCACTCCTCTGACGTGTGTCATATACTTCTTTTCTTCGTAATCTCCCCTGGAGAGTATTTCTCAACTTCCCAGCTCTACATGAGGTCCCTGAAGACAGAGCCCATCTGTAGTCTCCATTATATCTCCCGAACTACAAGAAGAGCTGGTTTTTAATTGACTCATGTGGCCAAAGTCTGAGCTTTTTCTAACAAGATGGGGTCTGAACAAGGCTCAAAGGCACATGAGTCAAGAGATGGAAAGAAAATAATGAAAATTGAGGATGTCATTTGGCTGTATCACTTTCTTAGATCACTTTACATGGCCTTCACATTCAAAGACAAATACTTCCTACTTCAAAAAAATGATGTGAACCAAGAGCTGTTAATTTTCTCGTCATCCTCAACAGTAACAATGCCTTTCTTGATGAGCACCTATGGCCTGACTCATTATTTAATACGTGAAAACACAACCATCAGAACTACAATTTGCCAGAGTACTGCAGTTGGATTGACAGAAAAAATAATATCTACTTTTCCAGTGGCAGTGGTGGTGTGCAGTAGCTTAAATGTGGTTTTCATTGTCGAAGGGGTCTGATTTCTTTCATACGGATATTGTTAGGAAGCTGAGGATTGGTGATGGAGTTAAGATGACAGAAAATGAAGCCGTGGCAGGAGAGACTGCACAAATGCTTCATGCGCCTCTAGTTAGAGATGAAAGGTGTGTGTGGAGTGAGCCCTGGGCTCATGTCCTTGGAGAGAGATGCTCGAACATGGAGTATAAAGTGGAAAAGTTGAAAGCACTGAGTTCTTGGAAATCTTGCGTATGCTTTTAGACCCTATGTGTTAGAAGTAGATCTTGAGGGAATTACCCATAGTGGTTTTGAGGTTTCGGAGTAAAGAGGGAAAACAAGGGAAATTGCACAGGCATCCTGACTGACTTCAAAAGTTGATTTTATCTGTACATTTCAGAACTGAATGAAAAAGAAGCACTTTATCCACATTTTCCCTACAATGTTTGAACGCTGGTTTAATTCTGCTCCAAACTCTTGCTCTGGATAAAGAATTGTCTTATCTTTAATAATAATTCCAACAAACACATATCATAAAATATAAATATTTAGACAGACCAAACCTGTAGACACATTGACTTGTTATATGCTTTTCCGATACCAATTTGTACTATAAGAAATTTGTGACGTGAAGGTAAAATGTAAATATCACTTAAAAAGTAAGTTTTAAATGCTAAAATCAGAACCAATCTTTCCTTTTCTTTTTCTCTACGATATTCTTTACAAACTATCCATTCATTTACCTAATAAACATTAATTGGGTATGTACTATGCATAAGGCCCTTTGCTACAAACACTGAAGAAATAACCTCCCATAATAGGTGGTCTATATCCTCAAGGATCTTATAAGCTGGTAAGTGAGATAATACCTATACATAAGTAACTAACACAAAGCAATATGTTTTAAGAATGGTAGTGTTGCAGTCAAGAATGCCGCAAGATTTTAGATGCCAGGCATTCCTCCTAAAGGAAAGCTTAATGGATTATGTACCATTTGAGCTAGAGAGGTGGGTGAGGTTTCAAAAGATGGAAATTGAAGAAGCATATTCAAAGCAAAAGGCACAGCATGAAAAGAAACCTGTGACTGCGGAAGGGCAAGGCACATTCAGGGAGCAGTGAGAACAGTTTGGCTACAGCCATGGTTCTCAACACGGAGAGTGCCAGCCCCTGGGGGAGCTTCAGAAATTCGTGGAGGTGGTTTTGATGGTCACATGGCTGAAGATGCACTACTGGATTTTGGTGGGCAGAGGCCAAAGATGCTAGCTGTCCTTCAACGCACGGGATAGTCCTACACAAAGTAGCTTTCCCACAACCCTCAGGACTTTTGGAAAACCCATCAGGCATTCATGTAGGTGGAAAAAAATCTGGTTATAATTACCTGACCCTACAACCTAACTCTACTTAAATATAAACATAAAGGTTTTTTTTTTTTCCCTAAAGTTTTAACACACTGGATTTTCTAGGAATAAAACTACCTAAAAGTCAAAGGAAGAGCATACTTTTTGGTTAGGAATTTTACCTAGAGTTGTACAACATTTCAGAAAATCTTCACCAACAGTCACGTCATTCTGGGTGTCTGAGCCCCTAACACACACCTGGATCAATCTCAATTTGTAGCTGTCACATGTGAGATGGTTCTACACACGTTCAAGCAGTTGGTTAGTTCATTATGTTTTCTAGCCTATTCTTCTCCAAGTATTTAGATACTAAAATATATAATTTTGTTTTAAATTAAGTTCCTTGATTTTTCCTTTATACTGCAATCCTGGCATTATGTTGCTCTTTTGGAAATTACTATCTAGATAGATATAGAAAACCTACGATTTCTTTTCAGGATAAGTAAAGGGAGACTATTGAGTTTTTGTTATAAAAAGAGGGCGCTGGCTCTAATACATTTGAGAACTACTGGACTAGAAAGTGTGTAGGAAAGTGATGGGAGATGTAAAGGTAAGACAGGGCCAGGTGATTGTGGCTTTGAGAAGCCTGTAGGTGACTGGGTAACAACTAGAGCCCCACGAGGGTGACACAATAGAAAGCCCTCACGTTGACATGATCAAAGCTGAGCCTTAGGAGGACTGAGCTGCAACTCTGGGTAAAGAGAACTTTAAGAGGAAAGAGTCTGGTGGTGACAACAACAGTTAGTAACCCTGGCTTGTCACTACAGATCTCTATGTTAAAGTAAGGAAGGGATAGTTTTCACAGGGATGTATTATTTAAAGATCATAGGTCAAAAGGATTTAAAAATCAAAGATCAAAAGGATTTTGTGGCATTCGTTTTAGGGATAAGGGAAATGGGGCAACTGAAGATGGTTAGGATGAAAGATAAAGATTTGGAGGGGTGTTCATAAAATCAAGGTGACTGCTCATGTGACACGTGCCTTAAATGAGCAGGCAAGGAAACAGAGAGAGGACAGCCAAGTTCAGAACTCTGGGTGACGTCCACTTGTAGGAGGAGGTGGGCGTTTAAAAGCCATAGCAAAAATAGAAAGAGGAGCAGTCAGACAGGCAGGAGGAAAGCGGAGTATGATCCAGCAGAAGCCAAGGACAGAGGCGGAGGACGTAATCGGCAGGGTTAGTGCGCAGAGAGGTCGAGGCTGGAGACCAGGAGGACGGCTGCCAGCGGCTCAGGCCTTCCTAGCAGCCGTCAGAACAGTCTCAGTCCAGCCCAGGGAGCGGAAGCCTGCCTGCAGGAGGCCAGGGGCCAGTGGGCGTGAGGAAGCGGAGGCGGCAAGTCTCAGTGACTCTTTCAAGAAGTTTGGTGGTTAGAAAGAAGAGAAATCAGATATTAGCTCAAAGGAGGAGGAAAGACAAGGGACGTCTTAGGATGATGAATCTGACCAGATAACAACAAAATGTTGCAGGGACTGGTTTTCAGTTTCTTTATCTGTCAAGTAAATGAACTGAGCTCCAGGGGCCTTTGGTACAACCCTAAGATGCTCTGATGAGTGGCTCGGTACAGATCACATTGGTTAGGAAAGAAAGTATCGTAACGAAAGTCTTGTGTCATGGAAACAGGGTTTATTTCTCCATGAGATTTAAAGAGGGAAAAACAAATGTCCCACTCCTATGAGGCTCCTTCTATAGACTACAAAGCATTATAATACTTGAAGGGCTCACCACGCCCACCATTGAAGAGGTGTCAAAAGCCAGACCGCCTCCTTGCTTGGGGACCTGAGAGGCCACTGCACGACCGTCGCAGCCTGGCAGGAGCTCAGGCCCTGACGTCGGTGCTGGATTCCAATCGTGGCTTTGCAGCCCACTGGGTCTGAGGACTTGGACGTGTTCCTTAACTTCTCCAAGCCCTTTCCTTTTCTTTCACATTTAAAGTGAGATCCTACCAGCATCTAGTCGTAGGGCTGTCATGTATATTATAGAATGTAAGGTATTATTATTGGTATTCTTAACATCTCAAGATTAGAGATGAACTAGGAACTGAGGCATGGAAAGATGAAGTGGCTTTCCTAAGTTGCCACAGATGCAGAACGGAAGGCAAATTTCTAAGCAAGCATCACAGTGACCATACCAGCTAGCCCAGGCTCCTTCTTAATTAACTGAATAGTTTGTACCAGCTCAGATCAACAAAGTATTGACAGTGATCCACAAGGTAGGTGTGGTAACAAAATTAGAGTCTTTGAAGAATAAGACTCTTGTGACCAGCGATGTTTACCTCTTTCTGAATGCATCAGGCAAAACCCGCAAATGCTATATAATTAACCATGAGAGATGAATATTTCAAAAGAACGGATTCAAAGCTGTAATGTTTCCATTCCACCGCCATCTTCTGATCTCGGAAGCCCGACCCACCTTACCCACAGGCCAGAGCAGGGTATGGGAGAGAAGGACATCTGGGATCTGGTGACCAGGGGAGCCCAACTGGCTGGCACTAGGCCCACCTGAAGGTGTCCCGGACGTTTGGCTAGTGTGTTCTTCTCAGGACTAAGACCCCCTGGGATCACTACAGGAAACTGCAGTTTTCAGAGTATCTATGGAATGCCCACAAACAGCGGCCTGGCCAAGGCTTATAAATATGCCACAACACAGATGACCTGGTTTCAGAAACAGGCCCCAAAGCTACTGGGTGAATTACAAGAAACTACAGTAGAGACAAAAGAAAGAGGGTCACACGTAAACTCTAAAACATTTCCCTTGGTTTATAAACATGATTTGCTATAAAAGATAGCAAATCACGTACACTCAAGTATCAGTGAAGCTCTCCTGAGAGTTCCCTTGTGTTTGAAAGCACTGATGCAGCCACATTACAGACAAACGTCCCAGATACACAAGACGCTGCCGTGGTCTCACTGTGCACTGAGAGAGATCGTGCTTCACGCCCAGCAGAGGCCTTGCCCAGACAACTTAAAAATTGTAAATCCAACTGAGACACAGCCAGGTGCCTATAGCTATCGAAACGACAATGTCTGCTGTAACTAATGATAAGAGGATATTCATTCGCGTAAAATGAGCAAAGTGAATGAACAGGTTATATATATCTGCTCAATCCTATACAGAGTCTAAAGAAGAAAATCCCTCCATTTCCTGTAAGAAAGCAAGTACTGGATAATGCTGTGACACGGGTCTCAGCTGGTTTTTCCAGCTCTGTAAAGAGCAAAGAAAAGGACACAGGAATCTGGTTCGAGGCAGCTCACGCCAACCAAGGACCACTGAAGACGCAGCTTCGGAAGGCTGACACTGCTCAAAATGAAATAAAGGATTTGCATTTCATGTTACATTATTCTCATGTCACCATCTTAGTCCGCTAAAGAGAAAAAAAAACATGCTTATAGTTAGGGTGCTTTCTTGGGTTTAGCCATCACTTAACAGTTCATTTACTCATTCTAAACATTAGAGTTAACTAGTGCCTGATGTACTGAGCCAGGTACCTGGACATTAGGATAAAAAGAGACATGGTCCCTGATAAAGAACCTATAAATGTTTGTTTAGGAGCTCAACTATCTCAGTTGTTGAGACATTTTTCTAATTTTCAACACAATCTACAATGAGTCCAACTCACTGTCTAGTTGGTCTTATCCCACAAATTAATAAAGGTAAAAACATTTCCGTTAATTAATTTATTTCCAGGATACAATAAAGACCTGGATGCAAATATTTCACTGTATTCTTCTAGTTAAAGAAGAAAAACAAATAAACTGAGCTACCCTCTTCTTGCCAGGGAAAGCTAAACTGAAAGAAAAAAAAACAAAAAATAAGAGAAGAATTAATGTTTTAATAAAAAGCACTTAGGGCTTCCCTGGTGGCGCAGTGGTTGGGAGTCCGCCTGCCGATGCAGGGGACGCGGGTTCATGCCCCGCTCCGGGAAGATCCCACATGCCGCAGAGCCGCTGGGCCCGTGAGCCATGGCCGCTGAGCCTGCGCTTCCGGAGCCTGTGCTCCACGACGGGAGGGGCCACAACAGTGAGAGGGCCGCGTACCACAAAAAATAAAAATAAAAAAATAAAAAGCACTTAAATATATGTGAGCATCACTGTATCAGTCTCTTTGGTTTATGACTATGACACTCATGCTGAAGGAATCCATCAGTTTTAACTCTACTGGCAAGACAAAAGGAAAAAACAATACCCAACATGCACCAAATGAAATAAAGACTAATGTGGGAAAGGTTTTTTTTCTCCCCAGCTAAAAAGGAAATATCTCCATCCTTTCGGAATAATAAGGGAACTTAAAATGCCTTAATGTCAACCCGTTCAGCATATAACCCACCTTATAGTGTTTACTATTTACTTAGTCAATTCACTCAATTTTTAACATGCCTGAGGATGATATAAATGCTTTCTTGTATAGACTTTTCCTCTTGCTTCTGTATGGAAAGATTTTATTTCTATTGGAGAACAATGGAATGCGTTTTATTTCCATTAGAAGGTATCAGAATGTCTCGTTTCCTGTACTCATAAAACCAAAAAGGAAGACAAAGAAGTGACCAGCAACAAAACGATTTGGTAAAGACTCCTCCCCTTTAAAAAGTCGCTGATCAATATTTGGTGGAAAGAGAAACTGGCTGTGACACGCTCCTGTTTCAGCTCAGACACACAGCGGCTGTGGTTCTGAGAGGCTGCCTGCTTCAGTGCCTCATTCACACGGGTCCAGATGGGTTCTGACCTCGGGTTCTGACCAGTGTGTACAAGCATGGGCTCAAGCAAGTAACTTGTCTTTCCTGACATGAGTGCAGAGAGACAATATTACACTATGGCTCATAAAAAGTATGCAAATGGGTGACGCTTTCCGGACATCAGTGTCAAAATTAACTAGTAGTTGATGCCTACTTGCTTACGTTTCCTTCGTTTGAGTTCAAATTCTTTTGCTCCGAAGGGGAAATGTTTACTCTTGTACACATTTTGGTTTCAACCTCTGAAACCATTGCTAGAAATTAATCTGAACCACTGAACATCTGCTGTAAAACCCAAACCCAAATCCATCATTTTAATGACATCGATTACAAGTACACTGTTTATAAAATTCTACTGTGAATAGCTGTGCGTTGTCACCACACAAGCCGTTACATTAAAGCCTTAGTCCTGACGAATTGCTCAAAACTATAGTTCACAAATTAGCGGGTGCTCCTGACCTCATGCTGGAAGCTAGCTTTTAGCCAGTAAAGAGTTCTCTTATTCATGTATATGTCCATTCTCACCTAAATCTCCAGGTGCATTGTTATGCGGTCTTCTTCTACATATATGCACAGACCTATCAGCTCACCAATATCAAGGAAGAACAATGACAGAACTGCCACACCCATCCGTTTAACACTGAAGGAGTGACAGCGGATCAGCCCCCACCCCCCATTCCTATTCCCTTGGTAAGGATCAAACCAGCACTTCCCACTGGATTAGAAATAGAAAACAGTTTACTTCACTGATGTAAATAACTCTGCAGTGCCCTTCGTTGAGTCTAAAACCTTTCATGTATTTAAACCGATTTCCTTAAGACAGACTGTCAGAAATGGAATCTTTTTTCCCCCTTTATTCTGAATCAATGTTTCTCTGTATGTTTTCTGAATCTTAGTTAATATCTTCTATTTTTAGTGTTTACTTGTGTGAGTGTCAAATGAATGGTGACGGGGTGGGGGGGCTTGAATTTGATAGTATTCTAGTTGGACAAGCCAACTGTGGTCATGCGTCCTAACCACAGCTGCCCTGGGAACATTTTTAAGGCTAGTAATTAATGTCTACTGACAAATCATGTTTTTTAAAAAACTGCGGCAGCAGATTAACATGGCTAATTCATTTAACAGGTATTACAGATTCATGTAGCAAACTGTATGATAGGCACAGAAGAATATACAGAATCCTGGTAAGATGTAATCCCTCACAAAACAAAAAGACGAAAAGAAAAGGAAACTTAAGCCCATTTTTGTCACAGTTTGGCTTCCTCCCACACATTTCCTGCCATCGAGGGTATGTAGTCCATGCTCAGATGGCACTGGGAAGAGGGCCCAGAGGAGGGCCAAGAACTGCAATGGCACATAGTAGGTGCTCAGTAAATACCTGTTGACTGTATGGAGACACACCTGCCTTCTGCACTGTCCTCTCCACGGTGTTAACACTGACTTCAATGGCACAGAAACTCCCAAACAATAAGGTTCAGTCAACCCTGATTCTCACCACATTTGGGTCGTGGAAGAACCTTTCCAGCTGGCCTCCTTGCCCCCGTATGCTCCTTACCTCCTGTTTCCTCCTTGTTTTTGGTTCCTCCTGCTTCCCCCACCAAATTAAAACATTCCAGTCACAACCCACCGCTGGAGCTCTTCCACAGACGGAGGCCGAATTTGCTGCAGTTCCTGCAATTCCACATGATGTAGAAATCCAAAGCCTTCCACTCCCACCTCTCCTGCTGGCAAACCCACTGAGCCGCCCTCCGGCTGCCCCATCAACTCAGGCTCTTCCGTACGGCCTTCCAGCCCTGCATCCTTCACCCAGGTCTACCATCAGCTGGATTTTCCTCTCCTCCCCTCCATGCATGCTCTGCCCCACTCTGGCCTTGCTGCTGACTCCCTCTTCACACCGCACGGTCCCTCCCTTCCCTGTGCCTTTAATGAATGTCTTCAATTCACCCAGTAATTCATCCCCACTTTCTTCAGGACTCAGCTTCCTCCAAATGATCACATCTTTCTTTAGAATTTCTACCACACATTAAAGATGCTAAGACTTTGACATTTATGTTGCAGTTTACAACTGACAAACTTACTATACATGATCACCATTAGAGGTGGGTTTCAACATTCCCATTTTTCCATTGACGATGCCAAGGCCCCAAGAGACAGGCAGAGCAGTTTGTCAAGGACACTCCCTCCTGAAGGATCGGCCCTGGGGCTCCAGGTGTGTAACAAAGTCCAAATGGTCCTCCTTTTGTGCCACCTCCCCCTGCAGGTCCTCTCCGCTTCCGCAATCCCCTTACAGCGAACACACTCAAAGGCTGTGAACTTTCTAAATTCCTTTCCCACTTCCTGTCGTCCGTTTCCTCTTAAACTTTACCAAACCATCTTCTGAACATGTCCTTCCACGGACACTTCCTGGCCAAGATCACCGATAGTTTCTGTATGGCCAAACCCAATCAACAGAATCTGACATGGTTGGTGACGTTATTCTGGAACTGAGTCCCTGGCTTTCTGGCCACCACACTCCTTGGGGCCCCAACTAACTCATTGACTGTACCCTCTCAGTTTCCCTCACTGGTCCCTTCTCCCAATTCCAATTTTCAAATGTTGGGAATCACCCCAGGGCTTTGTCCTTGGCCCTCTTCCCTTCTCTATCTAAAAATATTTCGGGACTTCCCTGGTGGCACAGGGGTTAAGGATCCACCTGCCAATACAGGGGACACGGGTTCGAGCCCTGGTCTAGGAAGATCCCACACGCCACAGAGCAACTAAGAGCCCGTGTGCCACAATTACTGAGCCTGTGCTTGGGAGCCCGTGAGCCACAACTACTGAGCCCGTGTGCTGCAACTACTGAAGCCCACGTGCCTAGAGCCCATGCTCTGCAACAAGACAAGCCACCCCGATGAGAAGCCCGCACACCACAACGAAGAGTAGCCCCCGCTCGCCACAACTAGAGAAAGCCCGCACACAGCAACCCAACGCACCCAACAACAAATAAATAAATAAATACATTAAAAATAAGTAAATAAAAAATAAATAAAAATACTCCTTTCAGTCCCATGGCTCTAAACACCACTCTAGACCTGTTCTATAGCCTGAACTCCAGCCCCACAGTCTAGATCTATTGGGTTGGCCAAAATGTTCATACAATGAACATATATGAACGTATATGGTCTAGCCTTCCAGCACCGGCCTCTGCCCCCGACTCACTCTGCGGCCTCCTCGCCTACCACTTCCCCCTTCACTCTGCTACAGCACACAGGCCTCCTTGCCACTCCTTGAACATGTCAAGGAGCTTAGCCTCAATGCCTTTGCTCTTGACATTCCACTGCCTGGATCCTTCCCCAGATATGTAATTTAATTCAGGTCTCTGCTCAAATGCCACCCCATCAGCAAGGCATGCCTGACCTTCATGAAAGAGCACCCACCTCCCGTCCGTGACCTCTATCCCCTTACCATGATGCCTCCTTTTCCTTTAAACCACTTATCACCACCCTGCATATTTGCATCTTATATATGTATGTGTTCGTTTATGCCTCTTCCAATAGAATGCAAGCTCCATGAGGGAAAGAAACTTGTCTCTTTTGTGAAAGACTATCTCCCTAACACCTAGAAAAGTGTCTGGCATATTGTAGGACTCAATAAATACTAGTTGAAGGAATGAACATATGATAACATCACACAAATGAATAAGTATGTATCATCTAATTGTTCAGTAATTGTAAATGCTATCACCTGAACCATATTTTAATTCCTTAAGGGAAGAACCTTGTGCCTTACCTTCCAAATGTGTATGTAGTTGGCATAGTTGTGGGCACGCGGTAGGTGTTCAATAAAGACTGTGGCTGCCTCACCGATTTGAGCAATGCAGAGAAAAGCAGGACCAGAATTTCAAGGATATTCAGCAAGTCGTTATTTTTAGGTAACTCTATGTGTGCAGATTTTTACAAAGAAAATGAACTGATAAGAGTCCCTGCCCTGTGAGAATATGGTTGTATGACACTGAAAATGGAAAATCATAACGTATGTGGAATTTTAAAAAGTGTATAAATAACTAAAAATAGGTCAAACACTTATGGCAAGAGCCCATGCTGAAAGAAATTCAACTAGAAGATAGAATAGGGGTTAAGGCTAAAGGGGGAATATGGGATTTTAACTCAAGAAATCTAGATAAAAATAAGAACTGAAGAATGTTCCATACAAAGAGAGGGGAATTAATCCGGAGAGAGGAAAGAAGAAGGTAGCAGTCCAAAGCTACAGGTGCCTGTCAGGTTTTAGGACCAAAGAACACAGCCCCACATCCCTGTGGACAAGTTTGTTCTCAGAGGAAGGAATGTGAGGTTTTGCATCAGTGGCACCACTGACTTGAGAATCAGAATCATTAATAAAAGAGCAGCAGCTCTGGAATTTCAGGGCGCTGGGAGGTTCTGTAATGTTTCCAGATCATGCTTCAAACCAGTCCCTCTGTCCTGCCACAGATCACTCCCAATCAGTTGTATTTACAAAATGAACATGCGAAACTTGACAAGTTCGTTGAGCTAACTACTAGATGATTCCTTTAGCAGTCTGCTATTCACGTACTTTTAATAGAATGTTTTATACCCGAGAGGAAAAATAATCAAGAAATTATTTTTGTTGACTTAATTTTCATGGCAAAAAGGATTAGAAACTGAAGAAGAGCATACTGTATTTGCCATTGAACACATTGTTGGCACTGAATAAAGGTATAATCGGTGGAGGTTATCGTAGCTGGTTCCCTAGTAACCCGGTATTTCTTTGTGATTTTTCAAGGTTACAAAAGTGAAATAAGAACTCTAGGTAGTTCCATCGAGAATTTAAGGTGCTTAACAAACACTCTGCATTGCCTCTGAGTTAGCACTGCCTTGTTTTTATTGTTTTTTTTGTTTGTTTTGTTTTGTTTTGTTTTTGGCTGCCCACGGCATGTGGGATCTTAGTTCCCTGACCAGGAATCAAACCCTCACCCCCTGCCTTGGAAGTTCGGAGTCTTAACCACTGGACCTCCAGGGAAGTCCTCGGATTGTTTTTAATTTCCTACCCCAGAACACATCACTGCCTCTGTCATTGGATCAGAGCACCTTTATTCGTCCTGGTCCAGGCCCATAAGCTTCCTTGTCTTATTAACAGGGAAAACGACTTCAGAACGACCTCTGCAACTTTTCCCAGAGCTTTGGACCACGAAGACTGACTGAGCCTCTCATTTTTTCCCCTCAGTCACAGGCCCTCCTCAGCCCAGTCATTATCGTCCTGGCTTATTTCTTCCACCTGGTTCTGTGGGGCAGACTCCCCAACCCAGCCTCCCGACGTAAGAAGTCTGACACTAGAAGGGCTGGTTTCGTTTTCACAAGCTTTGAATAAAAAATAATAATAATTCAAATGACATTTCCAGGTCGATGAAGTAGCTTAACACAAAGCTTCTGCCAAACAGGACGCTTCTTTCTTTTCCAGACGTCTTCATGAACTGAGCAAGTTTTAGATTTTAGGGATTTCTAAGAAGTTTGAATATACGCTGTATCATCTTTCACGCTTCTAGAACTTCAGAAATAGGTAAAGCCACTGTCTGACATTGGATCTTCCTTTCACTTGCCCTCCACCAGACACCCTTGCTCCCAAGGAGACAGGCCAACTGGTCTACCCACTGACTCTCCCTATAGCCTTCTGTTGGGAATGATAAACCACTATCTTTCCCTTCTGTTCCTGATAACGTGTGAGCTGCTACACTGAAGAGACCATCTTTTTTCCTATATCTATTTACCTCCATGAATTGATTTAAATTGGTTTTTTTACTTGCATTTGATCCCTACTTACTTTTGAAAAAAAAAAAGCCATATAAAAAGGATTAATTTTTCTAGATAGAATAACCTAAAGTCATTCTGACTGTAGTAATGTTTTCTGCACTTTGCTTTAAATTCTCAGCAGGAAACTTTTCTTGAATTTGTTTTGAGTCATACTAAACTGTTTTTAAACATGTTCAATCAAGATGTGTGACCCTGGGTAAGTCCCTTAACTTCTCAAGCTTCTTCCTCACCTGCAAAACGACATCTTCTCTGCCTGCTTCACAGGGTTATTGAGAAATCAAAAGAGTTAACGTAAACTTTGGAAACTACACAAATATAGCATATGATATCCTAAGTGAAGGCACACAGAACCACTCCGAAAGAGGACGTATGGAGATGGAGCCTGTAAGAGGCTTGAGAAGAGACCCTCAAAGCATGATTATGGCACCCAGCATAGCATATTCTTGGTCATTTAGCATACCAGACATCACGTGAGCACCTATAAAACAGAATAAAGGTGAAAGGAAAAAGAGACAAGAAAAGCAAGGAGGAGAAAGTATAATTAATGTAAGTTATATTCTGAGACAGGCAACTATAGCAGGAACTAAATAATCCCAGGAGCTATAATATTTTTAAAGGAACCAAAATAGGAAATTTTTTTTTTTTTTTTTGGTGGTACGCGGGCCTCTCACTGCCGTGGCCTCCCCTGTTGCGGAGCACAGGCTCCAGACGCACAGGCTCAGCGGCCATGGCCCACGGGCCCAGCCGCTCCGTGGCATGTGGGATCCTCCCGGACCGGGGCACGAGCCCGTGTGTCCCCTGCATCAGCAGGCGGACTCTCAACCACTGCGCCACCAGGGAAGCCCAAAATAGGAAATATTTGATGCCAATTTTTATAAGTTAATTTTCACAATGTTTATCTTTACCAAACAGAAGATTTACCATTTTGAGATTAAGAATCGGGATGCAGCCCAATTCCTTCCAATAAGTAAAAAATAAAATCAGCTTAGAAGATATGAGCAAAATTTTGTCAAATAAAATGTGTGAACATATATGCATACCCACAAATATGCATTAGGAAAAATATTCAAAGTAAATACATGAAAATACTAACGGGTTATATTCGGTGCTGAATTTCAAGTGACTTTTACTTTCTTCTTCATATTGTCTGCATTTTCTGAAATTTCACAGCAAGTGTTTTCTTATGTAGTAATTAAATTAAAACAAATGTTACTGTGAGTGGATGAATAAGTTGTGGTATATCCAGACAATGGAATTCAGCGTTATAAGAAATGAGCTATCAAGCTGTGAAAATGCAGGGAGGAATCTTAAATGCATATTACCAAGTGAAAGAAGCCAATCTGAAAAGGTTACATACTGTATGATTCCAACTATACGACATTATGAAAAAGGCAAAACTATGGAGACGGTGAAAAGATCAGGGAGTTTCCAGGGTTTGAAGTGGGGTGGGTAGGGGTGAATAGGCAGAGCACAGATGATTTTTAGGGCAGTGAAACTACTCGGTATGATACTATAATGGTGGACACGTGTCATTACACATTTGTGAAAACCTACAGAATGAACAATACCAAGAGCAATCCCTAATGTAAAATAAGGATTTGGGGTGATAACGATGTGTTAATCAATGTAGGATCATCAATTGTATCGAGTACCACTCTGGCGGGGGGTATTGATGATGGGGGATCTGTGCGTGTGTGGAGCAGGGGGTATACAGGAAATCTCTGTATCTTCCTCTCAATTTTGTTGTGAACCTAAAACTGCTCTAAGAAATTAAACCTTAAAAATAAACATTATTTGAGCTGGGGGTTTTTGAGCACAAGCCAACTGTTCTCCTTGCTTGGCCCTGCAATAAACCTTGCCCTGCTCAAAAAAAAAAAAAAAAATTCTACTTAAAATGTAAGAAGAAACAAGTGGGCAGCACTGAACATCATGTATGTTTTTCTTACTATTCCCACAAATGTTGTATTTTCACCAAAACAACGTATTTTCCACATAATCTAAACTACCGAAAAATAAAAGTATTATTACTTCTCTACCATGGCAGAGCATTTATCCACGATGACATTAAAGACTAACAGGAAAAAACAAATCCTGTTTAGTAGGTGAGATTATTTGTCTCCTGTGACTAATAACAATTCTAATTTCGCTAAGAAGAAAAGATGGCTACATAAAGTTAAGCAAGGCTCAGAGGAGTCCAAAGTGGTATCACTGGTTGTCACACGAGACTCTTTACCTGGTCCCCCACCTTGCATCCTAGTCCTTCACAGGTCACACTGAACAACGGACACATCAAACGACTACAAAAATATATGTGAGTCTAAGCTAGCTTTGTCTTAACCCCTGACAGAGATCTCTATAAAGCCTCCCCCTCAAAATACTCACAGATATTCAAAGCCTTTGTTATCAAACAGCAGAAAAGGGGACTTCCCTGGCTATCCAGTGGTTAGGACTCGGTGCTTTCACTGCTGGGGCCTGGGTTCAGTCCCTGGTCAGGGAACTAAGATCCAGTAAGCTGCATGGCTTGGCCAAAAAAAAAAAGCAAAGCAGCAGAAAAAGTACGGACCTGAAGTGAGAAAACAGAGTCGACTTTCCTAGTGTGAAGGACTAGGAAATGCAACCCCATGAGGTCTGTTTCCTCATTTGTAAAAAAGAAGTTAATAGACATAAGGCATCCAGCCCAGAGCCTCGTGAACTAATGAACATTAATTTTTGTCCTCCCCAAGCCACCCCCCAGCACAGACACACTTTAAATTGGATGAATTTTGTTACACTCCATTCGGCTTTGGAACCCTTTCTTAGAGTCAAAATGTCCTTGGAAGGCCGTTTTGTAAGGCAGAACCCCGCTCCTGTGGAAGGGAGTGGTGAAGCTCAAAGGTGCCGGGAAGGAAGCGGGTCTGGTGAGGGACAAAGAAGTGAAGAGAATGGAGCGACAGGATAAGCTGAGATAAAGTGGGAGGTGGTGGGACTGAGTTCTCAATGAGGGCACTGAAGGCTGTAAGGAAATGCGGATGTGGCCACAGAGAGGGGACAGCTGACGATAAAGTATGACAAGTAAACCGTAAAGTTCCAAGTTACTAAAATAAAAGCTGGGACCCCGCTCGTTCTCCCTACAAATTAAGCGCTTTACATCCTGATGTGTTCAAAATAATACTGTGCACTACCTTTGGCTCTTTCAAGTTAGATTCTCAGTTATTCCATCAGCACCCAGCATTCAGAGGCTCTGACACAGAGCAGGCTTGCTAGAAATGTTTGCCCAATTAATATAGATACAGGCTGACTTTTCTTCCTAAGGTTATTTTAACCACCAAAGTCATCATGAACAGAAGGGTCGAAGTATCAACATTGGGATTTCACTGCATTGCTACAGGTTCTTTGTAAGTGTGCAGAGGTCTTGGGATTTCAGATCCTAATGTACAAATAAGAATATTTTTTAAAGCAGTTATTTTTAATAATTTACAAACCATGAGTCATCCAATAGTCTGGCTAAATGTGGAAGAGACTAGTATGACTACATTTTCCTGAGGTGAAGACTATCAAAATCCATTCCCAGAACTGGCCAAATAGTACCAGGGATAGAACTAGGAATAGAGCTCAGCTATGTTTCGCCTTCAGAAGCTCTTTGTAGTAGCAAAAGTTTTTTTTTCAGTTGTCTTCCAATAGATTTTTTTTAGTGCAATTTATTCCTATTTTGAAAAGAATGAAAGGAGACATATATAAATGAGCCAGAAATGCCACCTACTCCTTCCAACACAAGGATCTCCCCATTCGCCCATAAAAGCCTATATTTACAGCTGAATTTGGCTCATCCTGTTGAGTGCCCAGCCTAGAGGCACACAACAAAAGTGGTAACAACCAGAGGCATCTATCTAGATCATCAGATTTCCTTCCTCTGGTCAGTGTGTGCCACAAATCTCACGCTGCAAAAGCTGCAACTCATCCTTCACTGTCAGATTTCTTCCAATTCAGTTGCAAATGTTTATTTACTTTTATTTCAGTTCCCCCAACAACAGAGAATGCAGAAGTGGTCGCCTCCACACCACATAAGGGCTTCTCCTGAGGCGATGGTGGAAGGTGGACCCGCAGCAAAGAACAGGTGGCCGGTACTGCTGTATCTCGTCCCGTTCTATTACTAACTTCAATTCCCAAGCCACCACTGGGCCAGTATGTGACAGACAAACTACAGTCAAACCGAATCCTCAGTACAACTCCTAGACAGCCTGGATGCAAGCAAAGGGAAAAGGCACGTGTCCAGCTTGGGTTATTCCAGCTACTTGGCTCTACCAAGGAACACTGGAATCGGAGCTTACAATATAGAGAACCAACATAGAACAGATTAAAAAGGGGCCAAAATATGTTCTGTAAATAATAAAATGGGTATATATCCTACATTTTGGTCCATCTATGTTTTCCTAATTATAGACTCCAAAAACTCCTGTATCCCTGGCCCCAGCAAATTTCCTCGCTATGTCTGATCTGTGCCAGCAATGTCTAAAAATACCCACGGAGACCCCATGCGGGAACCCCCTGAGAGGTGATCAAAGCACAGGACCTTCCGCCAACACGCTATGCAAATCACCCACCTTTGCTCCCTTTGGACCTTTATAAAAACCTTCGTCCTTCGTGATTACGCTTTAGACATCACGACGGCCATGTGCCCAACCTTCTTTGAAGTCCTGACCACTGAAAGCTCTCACTCTGTCTCTATCACAGTTTTCCTAAAGGAAAGGGAGGTTGGTTCACGAGTCTTAAGTCCTCAGGGAAGAAAGGAGCTCAGAGAAGAACAGACAACCGGACAGTTTCTTGTGGACACACCAGCGGGTTTTCTGTTGCTTCAGATAAACCAATGCATGATCGGTTTCACGGCTCATTCCTCGGGGAAACATAGCCAGACTCGGTTCACAGTATTTCAAAAGTATCACAGAAAATAAGGAATAAATTCCCTTCCACTGCCCACCTATGTATAATGAAGAGACTTTTCCCATCACAAAGAAGGATTCAGAAGACGGCTCCTTTCTATAATAGGAGTAAACCACATCTCTTGTCAGTTGTTTTTCCTTCCCACTATCAATCTCTTGGCCTCAAGAGCAGAAAAGAAGGGCCACTGATTCCCTTTAGGTCACCTTTTCCAGTGGAAAAGGCAGCTGTAGGTTTTAAGAATCCTTAGGATGGGGTTTTGAAAATAAATTATCTGAGGGTGAGGGATACCCAAATGTAGAAATCACAAAAATAACTCAATAAAGTCCCAGAGTGCCAAGGCCATTAAGAAAATACCACAGTCAAGGAAGAAAGGAGGCCCGTAAAAGGAAGCAGGTTGTGACTTCTCACCCAACCGCGGGCTGTGGGTGGCTCTCCAATGGTCAGCGATGCCTTGGAAAGGTCAAGTGTAGTGGCTCAAGGGTCTAAATGTGCTTAATGAAGCAAGGAGCCCAAGTTATTTTGGGAGGAAAGAAAAATATGTTTTCTGAGTATTTTTCCTTTCCCCTAGCTTAGCACCACACCCACCTAGCCTTTCCAGTCATGTCACCTGTTTCAAAGTCTGTTTCTTTGGTCTCTTTCATTATTTCTTTTCCTTTAGAGAAAATTATATCCACTTAGTTCAAAACAAAGAACCCATCTGAGAACACTACATATGTGTGTGCTTTGTTTTCCGCAGTGCTTCAAGCAAACCATCTGCTGGCATGCTAATTTATGATTACACAAGTTGCTCAGACAGGTATTTAATCAGTGAACGAGTGGATTAAGGCATAAACTTTAAAATAGAAACTCTGACACTTGGCTTCAGGAGAAAGGTTAACCCAGGAAGCTGGGCTCTTTGCTTCCCTGCGGCTCCAGCTCCATGGTGGAAAGGAACAGTGGATAACGTCAGCCCTTCTCAGATTCGCTCTGCTCAACTTCTCCCCTGCTGTGCCAGCTTTTAAATGCATGAAGGTTTGTTTTCAGAAATAAATCCTGCCTATTTCCCCTCTCCTTCCTTCTCCCTGCCGATACATTCCTTGAGGGTGATTTTTGGATTGCGTCTCTCAAGCTCCAGGTTACATGAACTTTGGTGTCACCTGGAAATGTTTTTAATTTCTCCCAGTATGGAGGGAACAGAGAAAAATGAATCGACTTCCTAAAACTTTACCTTTTGAATAGGGCATACCCAAATCAAATAGACCTGAGTCCTTCTAAGGATAAAACGGTCTCACCCTCACTCGACCCCACGTTCTTAATAATGCATCTCTTCTGATTATCAATAACAATTTTTTTTGGACCATGTGGCAGATCCGTTTCTCTTGTTCGTCATATTTTTTCTCAATTAAAGATTCTAATGGCCATTGAAGCAAGACAAATTACCCTCATCATTTATGTCTATAAACCTCTGTGACTCTGAGCTTCAGAATTATAATGGGAAACAGAAATCGTGCCTTTGATTTTAAAAGCAGAAAGGTGGCACTGTGTTGCACTTCATAAACACACAGAGAATCGAGAAGACGGAAGAGACTCGAATGAAAAGCCCTCCAGTCAAAACCTCAGCCTTCAGCCACCCATTCTATTTCAGAATTCTTAGAGTCAAGAAGTTCTTCTTTAAATCTAACCTACATCTATCATGCTTCAGTGAAAACCTACTCTGTCTGTGCCAGAAACAAACAGCTGGTCACCATACCCAGCTTAATAACTCCTCATAATTCTGAAGTCTGTTATTAAGTCATTTCTTAGTCTCCTCTTCTTGAGGCTAAATAATCCCAAGTCTTTCAACTTATCCTTATAGGTTCAATTTTACAATCCTTTAATCATCATCAATGCTCTTTGCTAAACATTCTTAAGTTTTCCACATTGCTCTTATGTTTTGAAACCCAGCTCACCTTTGGAATTGCTTCTCGTTGTCTATAAAAACCCAGGCCTTTAGTGCATTACACACAACCCACAGAATGTACTCGAATAGGAAACCTACTGCTTTGTTTGGGTTCTTTTTGGTACAAACCTACTCCGGCGGCTCCTTCTCTAAGGAAAACATGTTCTTTGGGAACCAGTGTTCTCACTCCTATGCGTTCTTGCCCACCAGAGCTCTTCACGGCCTTTCTCAACCCACGTTCCCCAAACGATCCTGTTATACAATGAGTATCTAGCTAATCTGATCCACTTATTTAAACCAAGTTGTTAACCAAAAAAAGTCTTAAAATATGCTATGCCTTGCAGATAACATCTATGAAGGTCCTGTCCTCAAAGCCTTAACTCAAAGAAGAATCTCCGGCACCTTCTCTGGTGAGAATCACACGAGGGAGGTTGGGGTCAGTCGGGATGGACGTGGAGACCCCTTCTGTGCTGCTCAAACTGCACCACACCAGCCGTGCGTAGAACTGTGGGCAGCTTTGGGGTGTGTGATTCTAGTCAACTCTCTCTGCAACCTTCTCCAACCATATAGGCATCCCCTATGGCCTCTCTTCTATCGAATGAAATATTAGATTCTGACACTGACCGTGCCCTTCTCCTTGAAGCCTCTTCCCCACTCTTCCTAGAGCTGGCTCTGTCTCACCCTCAGGTCTCTGCTCTAATGGAACCTCCTTCCCTTCACACTCTAGAATAGGTTCCCAGCTGTCCCCCAATGCCCCATCCTTCTTTATTACTACATCAGTTCCCCTTACAACACTTGTCACAACTTGCAGTTAGATGCAATTATAGATAAAGGTTCGTTTGCCCACTTCTTGACTGTCTTGCCCACTGAATGGCTCCTCAAAGGCGGGGTCATGTCTGCTCTGCTTTGTATAACTGGCACTGGCTCACAGCACACACTTAATTTTTGAAGGAATAAATGTCTCCACTGCTGGAAATATTTACATTTTAAAACATATCTAGGGGACGGGTGGGGGGAGAGGGAATGGGATGAAGGCCATCAAAAGGTAGAGACTTCCGGTTATAAGATAAATAAGTACTAGGGATGTCATATACAACATGAGTGATCTAATTAACACTGCTGTCTATGATATATGAAAGCGGTTAAGAGTAAATCCTAAGAGTTCTCATCACAAGGAAAAAATATTTTTCCTATTTCTTTAATGTTGTACCTATAGGAGATGATGGATGTTGCCTAAACTTCCTGAGGTGATCATTTCATGATGTAGGTAAGCCAAACCATTATGCTGTGCACCTTAAACACACTCAGTGCTATGAGTCTGTGATATCTCAATAAAACTGGAAGGGAAAAAACATCTCTAACTGTCTTATAAAGGGCTCTGTCAGCTATTACAAATGGGGTTGGTATTTTGGCGGGTGGTTTTTTTTTTTTTTTGCGGTAGACAGGCCTCTCACTGCTGTGGCCTCTCCCGCTGCAGAGCACAGGCTCCGGACGCACAGGCTCAGCGGCCATGGCTCACGAGCCCAGCCACTCCGCGGCATGTGGGATCTTCCCGGACCGGGGCACGAACCCGTGTCCCCTGCATCGGCAGGCGGACTCTCAACCACTGCGCCACCAGGGAAGCCCCTGGGGGAGTGGTATTTTTAGCAGTGGGACAGGGTGGTGGGAGGGAGGGAGGGAGGGAGGGATCCCACCCAGATCCGTCTGGTTTAATCATTCAGACAGGGCCAGGGCCACGCCCTGCCCTACCCCGCCCCCCATCACAGAGACAGCTGCTGCCTCTTCCAAGGCTTTAACTGGAAACTGGTCGGTCCCATCGTCTTGCTTCTGCTCCTTAAAACAATTAATCTCGTGTCCAGTTATTCTCTCTCCTTTCGGCTTCAACATAGTCACGCCTCTTGTAGCATTCCCATCATCTTGCTGATGCTATGTCCTCATGGCTGAGTCCTTCACAGAAGAGCCGGCATTTAATTGCTATGATAATTTAATGAGTAATGAATATTATTTATTAATATCCAGGATGTATCACTGGCGGTGGAAATCTTCGGAGATGCGATTATGGACCTTTTTAAAATTTTCTTCTTTTGATTAATTTTTATTCTCTAGTTTTTCCACCATGTACTTGTCTGCATTTTCTACTTGAGTGATTTTTTTTTAAGGTTAACCAGCTTTATTTCAATGGTATTCAAAGTGAGATTCTACTGAGGGTTAACTTACAAAACTTGTGTTCGTCACACAAAATTCGGTGTTTTCAGCTCTGTTCAACTTTCATCTTAATGAATTCAAGACTCATTCAACAAACATATAGATATTCACACACACACACACACACACACACACACACACATTTACCTATATATATATATATATGTCTTCTGTGTGTGAGGCCTTATACCTTGGGACTTGTTTCCTATACAGCAAGGCTACCACATCACCAGGCTTGCCTCTCAGGTAATACTACTTCATAACATCAACCAAGAATACCCTGGGCACGATACCAGGAGCTCCCACAACTTTAATGACGAAGCATCAGGGAGTCTGAGCAGTGAATAACTGAACAGGAAGAGACCTGGGCTCCTTGCCCACCTCCATAAATCATCTGCTGACTTGCAGACCAACATGCAGCAAATGAGTTTTCAAGTGCCCATGCCTCAGTTTACCCACCCATAAAATGCATAATGCATCCCTCAAAGGGATGTAAAGAGAATCAGTGAGGTAACAGTCTAAGCCTTTGGAACTCCTTGGCAGGAAGGCGCTACATAATTACTATTTGGTACTTAAGTTGCCCTTCATGTGTGCCGAGTACTTTATGATCATTCCTTAGGAGTTACTCCCAGATATTCTGAAGTTGTCTTCATGTCTATTTCCACTAAAAGGATGAAGAAATTGAACTGGAGAGAAGTGTAGCGATTTGCTCAGTGTCACTAAGATGGCATTAAGGTCTCAGAAGAGGACTTTCCAGGTCCTCCGATACCCTCAACCACAGCTGAACCCACATCTTCAACACAAACTACCAATACAGATGAAATCCCCGTTAAACTGCTCTAAAATAGCCCTCATGGTACAAAAAAAATTGTAACTTGTTTTTGTAGAATAGAGTGAATGGCAAGGAGGTGAAACAGAAACCAAAGCTCTAGAATTAGTAACCCAGACTTCACAATCAGCCTTTTTTTTAAACACATCTATATTTCTCCTCACTTCCGGTATAATAGTGTTTCAGCACCTTCATAATCTCTCTGAAGGGCCCATATTTTTCTACGAATAATTTCCAGGACCAACCCTAAGGAGGCATAGAGCCCAGGTTAAATCACCCTGAGTTTTGCCCAGCAAAATACATACTGGCATTTTCACCCAAGTTGTAGCTCGTGAAAATTAGTGTCAAGAAGGTAAAGAATGAGAAGATGCACATCACACAGGGTGCATATACAGTCCGAGGACCCATGAAAAGGTGGAAAGTACCAGCTTGCTTGAGAGTCAGCTGGCCTCTTCCCACCAGCCACTTCCTGCATAACTCCAAGGAGGCGTGCACAGAGCCAACGCTGGAGTCACCCCATCTACTTTGCTTACAGACAGTACTACCCAAGACCATGGCCCTGGTTCTCCTGAACCATGCTCCTCTAGTCCACACATCTGTTTTCTCCCCCTGCTTCATCCAGTGACTCATGGACCTTCTTTCGCTAAATGAAGCATCTTTTGGCTCTGAGTCCTGTACTCTCACTAAAATGACAGAAGACGTGCGGACACAACATCTAAGAAGTGCCGCTCTGGTTGTTCAATGAGCAGCAGCCAGATGACCTCAGAGAGTCAAGTGCAGTGATGGAGTTCTTTACCATAAATTTGGATAGAAAGTTCCAGAGCACCACGGGCCCTGCCGAAGGCAAAACAGTGAAGTTGGGGGTTGAATTTCCTCTCCCTAAATGTCCCTTCCATTGACTCTGTCTGTGGGAACATTCCCTCCCACCACCTCTCCACCCACTGGCTCTGGACTTTTCAGAGCCCCTATTTCCCTTCATCCATCGTTCATGAAAGTATACCTGTCCTGGATTCCATTCCCTTAACTACTACTCCACTAACCTGATCATAATGGCCTGAAAGTCTCAGCCCAGAGAATGGCTAGGAGTGTGGCTCCCAGACTCCCTGTAGGGTGCCTCTCACACCATGTCACGCTGGCAGCCAGCAGCCACAACTGCTAACGTTTTCAGGAAAAAAAAAACGGAGTTTACGACAAACAGGTTCTCGCTGAAGGAGCTACCAAAGGACCTACATCAAGAAAACTGAATCCAGAAGGAAGAACTGAGGTGCAAGAAGGAATGGTGAGCGAATAAATCGATAAACATACAGGTAAATATGAAATAAACAATTTAAATACTGATGATGACTAATTCGGGGAGCATAAAACAGATAAAAATATCAGACGGGGGGCTTCCCTGGTGGCACAGTGGTTGGAAGTCTGCCTGCCAATGCAGGGGACGCGGGTTTGTGCCCCAGTCCGGGAAGATCCCACATGCCGCGGAGCAGCTGGGCCCGTGAGCCATGGCCGCTGAGCCTGCGCGTCCGGAGCCTGTGCTACGCAACGGGAGACGCCACAACAGTGAGAGGCCCGCGTACCGCAAAAAAAAAAAAAAAAAAAAAAAAATCAGACAGGGACTTCCCTGGTGGTCCAGTGGCTAAGACTCCACGCTTCCACTGCAGGGGGCACAGGTTTAATCTTTGGTTGGAGAACTAGGATCCCGCATGCCACGCCGCGTGGCCACAGGGAAAAAGAATCAGACAGCGACATTAGGAGAGACAGAGTCAAACTTACAGTTACCAAAGGGGAAAGGGGGGGATAAATTAGGAGTTTGGGATTAACTAATACACACCACTATATATAAAATAGATTACACAACAAGGACCCACTGTATAGCACAGGGAACTATACTCAATATCTTGCAGTAACCTGTAATGGAAAAGAATCTGAAAAAGAATATATATATATACATAACTGAATCACTTTGCTGTACACCAGAAACACTGTAAATCAACTATACTTCAATTAAAAAGGGAGAAAAATAAAACAAGATCTCTCTGACTCCAAAAAAAAAAGAGAGAGAGAGAGAGTGACTGCAGTTAAAAGTATGCTAAGGTTCTTCTATTATCCAAGAGGTAGACAGAGATTGTGGTGAGTTTCATTAAGACAGATATACACTTTAGAATAGTAATGATAATTACTAAAAGAAAAGAAAGAAATTGAATGATAATTTGCAAACCAGGAGAGGAAAAAAGCCGGCACATATCTAGAACAAAACTAGATGAGAAATACTCTTATTAAAGGGAAATGTTTGCAAAAGGGGGAAATATGGAAATATAAAAACCCAAACTCACAGCTTGAAATTATAAAATCCTGCACTCTTAGTAATACACCAGACCTGAAAAGCATCAGGAATCCACACTGCAACAGCTGACCTGCAGCAAAATTGCAACACTTGAACTTGGCAATGACTGCCTTCAAGGCTGGCCAAGGCCCTGCCTGCCCACCTGACTCTCTGTTTACTTCTAGTACACAGGACTTGGCTGATAACTCTCCCTTTATCTCCCCAAGACCGCTGCCAATAAAGGATTCAAGATGACTTGTTTTCTATCTTAATACAAATTTAAGTCTGAGTTACCTTTCTCAGAGGTGTCTGGATATAAGCCGTAATCCTGAATCTTAATGAAGTCCTTCTGTCTGCTAGCAAAGAGTCTCACTGCCAGTGCACAGCAGCAGAGAAATTTGGAGGGGAACGGGGAGCCCTTCCTTTGCTACGTAAGTACCACATCCCAAATACAGTCTCCTGCATATGACCTTGAATTAATATTTTCAATTTACGTGCTTTTTTATGCACTCCCTTAATTTCCAAGAGTTTCTCGAAAAACGTGAGCAATTATTTTCCATGCCTGCCTAAATAAAAACTGCTGAGATTTTATGTGAAGACCAAAGATAGGCTTTAGCTGACACCATAAAGTCGGGCTATAACATGCGAGGTAGGGACAAGTATGAATATGAAGAGCAACATAACATATCTTTTTTCTCTGTTATTTTTAAGTATTTCCCATTCTCCTCTGGTCCATCCCTTCCTGAAGCAAATGCTAGAGTACAAACAAAATAGAAGTAAGGTAGTTCTGTGATCTATTGGGAATTCTCTCTCTTGGGAAGGAAAATTCATCTTTTATAAAATAAACAAAGCCAAAAAATTTTGTCCTCTCTCTCAAGTCCCTAACACTGTTTTAAGAATGAATGATTTCTGACTTACAGTGAGATATAAACCGGTGACACACTTGGAACCAGTCTGTGTGTGTTTTGAGAGCATATATCGCTTGAAAACCTGCCATGCTATATTTAGTTACAAGTAAATATATCAACTGGAACTGTGTCTGTGGACAAGGTGTTCTTACTGGGAAAGCCACACTCCTTGTGAACACATGTCCGATACACTGAGAAAGCACTTTTGGAACTGGGAAGCCAGGGGAGAGTGCAAAGGAGGGACACGAGCATGTTTTAACGGCTGCGACAATTTGCCATGAAAGGATGTGAAGGCCCGGCTCCTTGCTGCAGCATGCCATGTGCTGCTGAATTCAATTACTGCCATGCCGTCTGCGAGCAAAGGAATGTGTAAACAGGCCATATAGCCTTGCATCAGTTCCACAGAATGTTGCACAACCCAAAATGCCTCTCGATGTGTCATTTCCTTCTTGGCCATCTTCCCAGCCCCTGACAGTCAGTCAACAGAAAAAAATAGTACTGAAAGAGATTTAAAAAGGCTCTTCTCAAGAATACATTCCACCAACCACCAGACTTAACCTCCACCAGCGCTTCTGACTCTCCCTCACCACCCTCCTTAAGGAAAGGGGGAAAGGGAACAGTTTTTTAAAACTGTGATTATTCTCTTAAGTCAAAGATGTTCAACAAGACTTCCCTGGTGGCGCAGTGGTTAAGAATCCACCTGCCAATGCAGGGGACATGGGTTCGAGCCCTGGTCCAGGAAGATTCCCACAGGCCGCGGAGCAACTAAGCCCGTGCACTACAACTACTGAGCCTGTGCTCTAGAGCCCACGAGCCACAACTGCTGAACCCGCATGCCACAACTACTGAAGCCCGTGCACCTAGAGCCCATGCTCCACAACAAGAGAAGCCACTGCAGCGAGAAGCCCACGCAGCCCAGGGAAGAGTGGCCCCGGCTCAATGCAACCAGAGAAAGCCCGCATGCAGCAACAAAGATCCAACACAGCCAAAAATAAATAAATAAATAAATAAATTTATTTTTAAAAAAATGTTCAACGATGTTTTGTATACTAGTGACTAAAGGATGAATATTTATGACCATGAAACTGCTGCTTGTGTTTGCTGACTTGTAAATATCAAACATGACATGTACCCATCATGTCCATTCCTTGGGCACTTCAGAGACAGGGAAGAACCACTGGAAGTCTGCAAGTCAAGAAGTGAAGGGCTTTTTTGCAGCAACATGGATGAACTTGGAGGGCATTATGCAAAATGAAATAAGTCAGACAGAGAAAGACAAATACTGTATGATATCACTTATATGTGGAATCTAAAAAATACAACAAACTAGTGAATAAAACAAAAAAGAAGCCGACTCACAGATATACAAGACAAACTAATGGTTACCAGTGGGAAAAGGGAAGAGGGGAGGGACAATATAGGGGTAGGGGAAAAAGAAAAGGGTTATTATGGGATTATATGAAATCATGTGTGTGAAACTTTTGAAAACTGTAAAGCACTATAGAATTTAAAGAATCTTTCATTAAAAAAAAAAATTGGGGCTTCCCTGGTGGCGCAGTGGTTGAGAGTCCGCCTGCCGATGCAGGGGACACGGGTTCGTGCCCCGGTCCGGGAGGATCCCACATGCCGCGGAGCGGCTGGGCCCGTGAGCCATGGCCGCTGAGCCTGCGCGTCCGGAGCCTGTGCTCCGCAACAGGAGAGGCCCGCGTACCGGAAAAAAAAAAAAAATTGTTTCCCCGTTAAAAAAGAGTTAAAGGCTTTTCTACTAATACTTTCCACCAAAGACTAAAATTCAGGTCTGTGGCCTCAGGAATATGTTACGAGGCTTAGCAATAGCAAGGGTATCTCAAATTGTCTCCACAGACAGCAAGGATGTGAACGCAAGAACTGTGTCCAGATGTATCAAATAGCTTTAAAACAATTCGGCTGTCCCTCCATCCAACACACTTTACATGCCCCCCATTTTCTTTCACAGGTGACCAAGCTTTATATCAGCATCCACCATGGATAAATAAGGACAGGTCATGGGCCAGCCATCATCAAAAGCCTATTCCTTCACCCAACTAGGATGAAGAGTAGCGGAGGATAAAAGCCGGCTGCCGCTGACACCATCTGCAATCAGGCAGAGAAAATGCCAGGCTCGCCATTCTCGCCACCCTTCACGGGACTGGAGGTGATCCAGTCTCAGAACTGGGTGGAACAGCACAGGAGAAAAATGAGACGATTCTGTGCCCAGACCACTCTGTTTTGATTACATCTGTTACCTTCAGTTTATAAGGTAAAATGTCTGCAACTGGAAGTGCCCAAGAAGATGGAAAAATAAAATGTTCTCTAAAGAATTAAAAATGTGCTGATGAACTGGACACAGGTGAGAAGGAACAAGCAGGGAAAAGAAAACAGTTTGGCTGCAGGACACAAGCCTGACAAGCTGGGTGAAGCAGGGTGCTGACGCAGCTCTAGAAACACACATATACCCTGCACGTCCAGAGAAGCTCTCACTCACCTAAGCGCCAGCCCTACTGAAATCACAAGCGGAGCCAAGCAGAGCACTGCTGCAGCCATTCGCTCCAAGCCTACAGGAAGGGAGCCGGATGTTGGGAAAGAAAAGGTGGGGCTTCCCCCTTCGCCCACCAGGTCAGGACAGGTAGCTGGCCAGCAGTGACCGGGAGTGCCCCAGCAGTAAGGACACAGGTGATGGCTCTGGCCTCTCCCTGAGAGAAACTATTAACTATGATTTACTTCCCTGGGGCACAACACACAAAAGCTATTAGAAACCCATCCATGTGTGTTAGGTATCAGGTTTGCAGGTGTGCTGGCAAGTGAGACTTTTCAGTGCTGGGTGATGTGGAATACAAAGCCTCCAGGCTTGCTTATTGGAAGAGTCATAAGACACTCTGGCTACAGACTTGCCATGTTGCCAAGCAAGGCTAATAACCTCTTTATGTTCAAAGATCTAATGTTCTTCTCAAATAAGAGTATTGATCTGGCTTGGCTTGCTACTGACCTGTTAATACCAAGCACCACAAGGTAACACCCACCCTTAATTCATCTGGTAATTACCAAACTGGTCCAATTCAGAGTGAAGCTACTATCACTGAAACTTGGAGTCACCTTGTAGAACTTTAAATGTCTCCCAGATTAAAAAGTCAAGAGATCGGGCTTCCCCGATGGCGCAGTGGTTGAGAGTCCGCCTGCCGATGCAGGGGACACGGGTTCGTGCCCTGGTCCGGGAGGATCCCACGTGCCGCACAGCGGCTGGGCCTGTGAGCCATGGCCACTGAGCCTGCGCATCCGGAGCCTGTGCTCCGCAGCGGGAGAGGCCACAGCGGTGGGAGGCCCGTGTGCCACAAAAGACAAAAGAAACAAACAAACAAAAAAAAACCCCCAAAAAGTCAAGAGATCTTTTCAGGAGATGGTACCTCAAAAAGTTATTTCTCCTGTTGCAACCATGACATTTCCCATCTAAGCACTGATGGAAGTTGGTGATATTGGTGGTCCAGTGAACCACTGCCCCCATCATTAATATCCTTGTGGGGTTACCCACCCCACCTTGAGGCTAGGCTGCACCTGTATGTTGCTTTAACCAACAGAATGTGGAGGAAGTAACTCCATAGTAGTTCTGAGCCTTAAGAAGCCTTACAAAGACCTGAAAGCTCACACTTTTGCACCTGAGGGAGACCTGAGCTGCCATATAGGAAGTCAGACTCTGCTAGAGAAGCCGCATGGAGAGGGCGAGGCTCTGGGACTACAGGAGAGAGAGAAAGGCCCAGCTGTCCCCTTATTCCGCCAGGCCCAACCTTCCAGCCATCCCACCAAGGCACCAGACATAGCAATGAGGCCATCATGCACGTTCCAGCACTAGCCACCATGTTACTGCAGACACAAGAAAGACGCCAAACAAGACCACAGGAAACCCATCCAGATGAACCCCAGTCAACCCATAGAGTCGTGAGAAATAATAAACTGGTTGCTGTTTTAAGCCATTATGGGGACTTCCCTGGCGGTCCAATGGTTAGGACTCCGTGCTTTCATTGCCGAGGGCCCAGGTTCGATCCCTGGTCGGGGAACTAAGACCCCACAGGCGGCACGGTGCAGACAAAAAAAAAAAAGTAAGAACCATTATGTTTGGGGATGGTTTGTTATTTAGCAATAGATAACTGACAAAGCAGCAAGAGAATGAAAAGGCTTCTGACGGTGTAAGGTGATTTACTTTTTCCATCCTCTGCACAGCCAATAATACCCTTCCCATCAGTCCTCTTCCCTAACTCAGAACCACTGCAATAGAACATGACACTGCTGAGCAAGACTTCACCTTCCTGGAGACATTCTTTCAATCAGACTGCAGCTGGAACCAAGTGCATACAAGGAACAAAGGATCCTAATAGAAACTGATGCTTAAAAGAGGTATCCAAACGCATTACTGTTGCCGCTGCGCTCCACTGACTTCTGCTGGCGAACATACGGCAGTACCTCTTCAGAGCTAACTTGCCAACAGGAGGTCAAAACGCCTTGCCTAAACACAAGACTTACAAATTTGGGATCTTAAGTATGATGTCATGTCTTAAAATGATAAGCTGGCAAAGAAAATCAATGGCATTTTGTAAAGATGTGCACCTTCTCATGTTTACGCTACTTAAGATGAAGGTTCTAATAAGTCATCGGCTATGTTCCTTTAAAGGGAAGTTTTATAACTGAGATGAATCACAACTGCAAAAGATCAAAGTTAAAAAACATCAATGATGCCATGGGGTACTTTTTAATCTTGTAATGAGTGATGATCATGTGCTCTTATGAAGTTAGTCCAACTGCCAACGCCAGATGTGTATATTAAGAAAAGGAGTTGTTTGTGATGTGACAGCACCAGTTCAGCTGCCAGAGACAGAAAACACAGAAGGATGAAACCTTTCTGATTTTTGAGTGAAAAGCAAGTCTTGGCAGATGTGCTGATAAGCAGGGCCTCCGAGGAGGGGTACTAGTGCCAGAGCATCCTCTCTTGGACTTCGCTGCAAATAAATTGTTTATCATCAGTTCTGTACAGCTGTCCTCAGGCAGCACGAATACCTGCTCAAGCACAATTTATGGCACTTATTAGTGTTATTTACTGATGAGCAGAAATTAGTAAAGCCATCCGCAAGAAAAAAAAATGTTCCCCTAGAGAACAGAATCTAGATGGTATCTATTTCCTGGAAGCGTACGCTAAGCAAAACTACAGCAAACTTCTGACACTGAAATTGATGTAATAACAGCTCATGCTTAATTAGCACTTACTACACGATAGTCACTGGGCTGTGCATTTTACATACATGACATCACTGAACATCTCTGCAGCAACTGACGAGAAAGATACTATTATTCTTCTTCTCACTAACTATTATGATTATTCTCACTTTAACAGAGGAAACTGAAGCAAAGAGAACTTAGGTAACTTGCCTACCACCACACAACTGGTAAACAGCGAAGCTGGGCTTTCAGTCCAGACAGCCTGACACAAGAGCCCACACCCTTAATCACTATGTTATTGCTGAGTAAAGACCCAACCACTTAACGCACAACTTGTCCTTGTTCAAACAGCTCATCTACCAGAAGTAGCCTGTTCAATATATACTATGGTCTTCCAAAGAAGGACTGAAATTCCATTAACAGAAATCAAGAGCACGAAACACTCGACCCCTTCAAATCACTGCAGCAATACACAGGTGTACATTCTTTCGATGACAACCACTACTTAAAGAATTAAAATTTTGTGGGAGAAGATGCTAAAACAATTGCATTCATTGTCTTTTTTTCTCCCCTGAGGAAAGCCTTTTTCTGAAGTCCTTCTCTGTTAACGGTCGAAAAAATAAGCCACTTTGAAGTCTAGAGCAGTGATTGGCAAACCACAACTTGTGTGTCAAATCTCACCCACCACCTGTTTTTGTAAGTAAAGTTTTATTGAAACACAGCCATAACCATCTATGTATTGGTGAAGGCTGCTTTTTTTTTTTTTTTTTTTTCTGCGGTACGTGGGCCTTTCACTGTTGTGGCCTCTCCCGTTGCAGAGCACAGGCCCCGGATGCACAGGCTCAGCGGCCACGGCTCACGGGTCCAGCCGCTCCGCGGCATGTGGGATCTTCCCGGACCGGGGCACGAACCCGTGTCCCCTGCATCGGCAGGCGGACTCTCAACCACTGCGCCACCAGGGAAGCCCGAAGGCTGCTTTTGAGTTACACTGGCAGAGCTGAATACCTGTGACAGAGATCGTATGGCCCAAAGGGTTGAAATCATTTACTATCTGGCACTTTACAGAAAAAGTTTGCCAACCCATGTTCTAGAGGATTCTCCATTTACCATCACATACACGAAAACCAGTCAAAATCCTATCATACTCACAGTTGAAGGAAGTTGAAAATCCTGGGCATTTTCCACACCTGGGAGTCTCAAAATTAAAGAACAATATTGAGATGAGAGCTATACTTACAAACATTCAGTGCCCAGATGGCCAAGAGCAGGGCAGAAGGAAATAATCCAGTACAGAGAACCCAGGTTGTAGGATTAAAATGTTACTGATGCCAGACCCTTCGTTACATCCAGACACTGAGTTTGACCAGTCACCTTGTGACGTCAGACAAATGACATCACATTTCCACAGATATTTCTGGATCATGAGCAATGTTACTCAGGCTGACCTAGGGTGGTGGTCTGCCACTCGACCTCTGTATCTGCTTCCCCCTCCTACCCTCAGCAGCACCCAGGTCACACAAGTACCAGCCGCCCCCTCCACCCGTGACCCTCATTGCTTTCAGAGCACTTCTCTGCCTTCACAGGGCAGTGAACCTAGCAACTATTAATTCTTCCAACAACCTCTTGGGAATGAGGTAATACTACCCTCGCTTGAAAGAGAAGTGACTTTCCCAGAGCTATTGTTCCTCCCTTTTGTCACCACTTTCAGAATGAGGCAGCACCCACCTTTCCCCGCTTCCTCTCCCAACCATCAACTCTGAGCACCAACCCGTGAACATCTGGACACACACACGCACACAAACATATACACACACACAATGATGGTTTTTCCAAGAACTGAGAAAAGCAGCTGAGATCAGCAGGAAACATCTTTACAAGACAAGTATTAGTCGTGTTAAATGTTAAAAGACTACCACCCTGCTTTATGCATTACTAAGAGGGATGTCCCTGCCTTTCCAGGAACGCAGGGGCTAATTAGATTAAATGCTAGAAGATGTCTTCCATCCTAAGGCATCGTCCCAGATGGATGGCAGTCCAGAAAAGTCAGACAAAACCCCAAACCAGGCCAGACGGCCCTGCGCTGATCGATTCACCTGCACTGCATTGACCACTAGCCCTGACAACCAGAGACTTGGGGCGACCAGAGACGTGTGTGCGGCCACAGCCTAACGGGACATTCTCAAACTGAGCAGACAGGTCCAGCACTCCCAACGTTGGAAAATCTAGAAGAACGCCGTACACATGAAAGGCGGAGAAAAGAAAAACCTCAAAGACTGGTTTTTGAGGCAGGAAACCTCCCTAGTTCAGGCAAGCAGTCAGCCTTCGTGAGATGAAACAGCGGCCAGAGGAGCGGAAGGCAACACGTGTTCCCGCCGCTCAAGGACAGGCTGCCAGGGGTAGAGGCAAAACTTCACCAGCCCTTTGCTCTCGGTTTTAGGGGAAGAAGAGCTATGCCACTCTCACTGCCCAGGTAGGTGTATTGTTATATAACAAATATTTCTGCCAGCGGTCCCTCCACCACAAACCAAATTAAACTCTCCAAACACAATGGCTAGGCCTCCAATGAATTCACTCATCAAAGGCAGAGTTCTGTATGATGTTTCCACTGGCATAGAATTTTTAATGTTGTATATATCAAATAGTCTTTAATCCTTAAATATATTTAAATACTGCTCTGGTGAGTATGTTCAAATTAGTTATGGGGGCGGGGCAGGGAAGGCAAACCTGTTTTAATTTAGGTTCAGGAGGAAAATGATATTAGCCCAAATGGATCGTGTGCACTGCCTTAAAATGATGCTGGTTCAACCTTCTAGATGTCTCAGGAGACAAATAAATCAAGGTGGATTTAAACCTGGCCTGACTCTGTTAAAGAAACTACCTGTGGCAATTACTAGAACAAGACCAAACAACAGTGTTGTAACAATCAAGCAAGTTATCCTTTGCAAATAAATTCTTTGTAATTAAGCGGTGTGCTCTTTATAAAGGGAACTGAGTGTAAAAAGTTAAAACACATTCTTAGACCATGGGAAACACACGCAAATGCTTTTTGACTAAGCTCAGGATTTTTCAATGTATTGTTTTCTTCCTCAGCTCTCGTGGATCTGTTCTGCCTTGTCTATTGTGCCCAGTGGATGAACAGAATTTTTAGTAAAAAATTACAGCGACGGAAAGTCACAGTTATGTAGGGCTTAGCAATTTTGCGGCAAAGGTGAAAAGTGTAATTTGATTTTCTACTAACTGTGAAGTTCTCCTAATTGTCCCTCATAAAAAGATATGCAGATAGCAAACTTGGCAAAGAAACTATGTGAAAGTAGCACTAACTTATTTGGGATAAATTCCTCACAGGGTCTCTGTAAACTCTATTCCCATTTCCAGTAGGAAGGCAAGCACTTACTTCTGGGTTCCCGGGGTCCATCCACTGTAACTTTAATAGCTCTGTGGTAGGTGGCGACTTGAGGAGGATTTGTGAAGACAGTTATGGTCAAGGTGAAACTCTTGCCTGCAGATAGAAAAGGGGAAAATCAACAGTGAATATAAAAAGACAGTACTGATGACAAAAATAGCAGTACAGATGTCCAAACTGCATTTAAGCATCGCTGAAGAGGGAACAAAACAACAAGGGTCAGGACTCCTTATTCTAATGAGAAACCCTCTGATGGCCACCTCAGGGAGTTGCCAGGCTCACTGAGTGCTAAGATCATCATCTTCACGGCAGTCCTGTGCAAGGAGGCTCCAATTCCAAACAGCGGTTCAGTAGCGAGAGCCGTAATGAAAACAAAAACTGGACCTCTTGAAGAGGGTTCTCTTTCCCTTCAGTTTTCTCCAACATCAGGAACACATCCAAGCAGAAAATTTTAGAAGTCTTTATTTAGGATTAGGTCATGACCCCGTGAGAGAACAATAGTAAATCACTGTTGATTATGCTATTGACTTCACATGGCTTTAGCATTTCATTTGCTTAACTGCACTACAGTGAGAAGATGAAAGAGGAAGGTTCTTATGGGAATCATTTTAACAGGAGCCAGTGTCTCCCGTCCTGGCCTTAATGTGCCTGTGGTATGATGATTTCATCATTACTGGAACAAAGTTTTTTTCCTCCCTGCCCACCCCTTCCTTAACATACATCCTCACTCAGCAGCAATCTTGAAATGACTCCCTGACAGTGACTTATTTTTGGCTGAATATACATGACACCTCCCAATGTAAATATGAATACTTGCTTTTAGAGGAGGGTGTACTTCATCGAAATATTACATCTGATGTTTCAAATTAATGAACTAAAGGTGATGAACAGAGGTTGGGGGGAAGACGGCGCGGGGTGGGGGGGGGGGGGTGATGGGGGGGGAGTTTAGGAGCAGATTTGGATGTTTGCTTTCTCCAGAAGAAGATACCAGACTCTGTTACCCAGACTCACTGACAGTTGTAATCAGTTAGATTTGCAACGGTTAGTCATGTCAGATAGTCAAAACTGCAAACTGTTACAAGACAGGAAGAGGTGGGCGTGAAGCAGTGACTCAATAAAACATTCAGCAATCTCAGGCCAGAGCATTCATTTAGCCTGCTCCTGGGACAGATCTTTAAAAAGCTCATTTCGTTTTGCTTTGTTTTTTGGTCAGAGACTGTTTTTCCCTTTACTGAAAGCAGAGGCTATGAAATCAAAACACAAATCTTAAACAATATGTAGCAATGCAAAGTTTAATGCAATCTTTTCAAAGCTTAATATGGAACAGGTTATATACAAGGCTTAATGTGGAACAGGTCTTTGGCTGTCAAGTCTAGTGAATGGGTTTTCTTTTCAACCCAGACCACGTAAGTTCCTAAAAAATGTTTAAGACACATATCATTTGTTACTCTGTATATATAGCTTTAAGTCTCTTTGGCTATACTTTGGCCGAGAAAAAAAAAAAATAGGAAAGAGAGAGATGCAGGGGGAGGGGGTACAGGGAAAATGAATATTGATTAGAAACCTATTAAGTGCCAGTCGCTTCATAGACATTATCTCATTTAATACTACCCAGTAAGGTTTATCACCCCCACTTCACAAATGAGGAAACCGAAGCCCAGAGAGAGTATTGGTAATTTAACCACACAACTAATAAGTGGAAAAAAATCAGAACCTGAACCCAGGTCTTCCAGACCCTAAAATTAATGCTCTTCCTTTTAACTTTGTCAGAGAACATTTTTAGAAATTAATAGGTAATTTATTGTGACATGTGTCCCAAATAGCTCTATCAGACCAAGAAGCAAATATAAATCCACTAATGCAGTATGTCAGCCAGAATGATGAAATCATCTATTCTTAAAGTGTCACTGATACATCGTATTTCATTATTATATATTGAATGTTACATGGATTTAAGTAATTTAATTGTCTGGTTGGGGAACAGAGGATTTATTATAAACATTAAGACTAACCAGAAGAATAAGGCAGCCAGGAGTCTAAACTAGTCACAGAAAACTGAAAGTCTACAGAAATGGAGATTAGAACGTTGAATAGGAGGCCACTGGATTCAGATCAGGACCTTAAAACAATGGGAAGTTCTGGAGGAGTGAATGGGCTGAACCCCTAGATTGAAAGTTAATTTGCATTAAACCGTAAAAAGATCCCTTCTGGGTTGGATCAACCGTCTGTGAGTCAGGATCGCATTTCTAACAGTGGCTTTGAGGGCAGTGCTTGGAAGACACTTGTCATCTGTGGCACAAATCTTCATAAATCAAGGATGTACGCATCTCAACCTGCTAGAGACACTGCCCATGAGTTTATATAAACCGGTTCTAACAGCATTGCTGTTTGAGACTTTTACAACGCACTTAGGATATTAAAAGGCATCGATGCTTCTCCCAAATTCAGAGGAACACCTTAGGTAGGAACAAAAGCCAAATATAAAATTCACCCTCCAAGATAAAGCATCTAAATGTTCAAAACAGAACCAGTTTTCTATAAAGACCTCTTTTAAAAAGAGGTGGGTTTGGGGGAAAGGAAACAAGTATTTGAGTCCGACGGCAGTCTCCTAAAATCCAATCCTAAGGATCAAGATGTACTTTAACAACTAAAACAAAAACCAAGGAGGTTCCTTCCACTTCTCATTGCCCCTTCAGAAGGAACACGAACGTAACGTTCAAGAAACTTCCACCCAACTAGGTAATTTGTTCTTCCCCCTATAAACAGTGATACATTTCGTAAGTCAAATGTTTATATGTATATTCATGACTTCCTTAAATTAAAAAAAAAATTCCAAATCCCATTGTTTATTACTTTCCATAATAAGCGATAAAAATGCAGGCTCTTAAGGAGCTAGCGCTCATTAGACAACTAATTGTAGCATCCTTGGCTTCATCTAGGAACTAGTTCTGCAGTGTGTCCTCAAGTCATATATTTTCTGAGATACACATAGGAACTGTCATTGAAAGACAATTCCAACCTAGCCCAAGGGGCTGTCAGAAATTGTCGGGAAAGTTAAGATTATAAGCAGGGATTGTATCCTAAATTGACAAGTACTATGCTCTGTACACTGCAGGTGCTTAGAAGTGCTTGTAAATTAAAAGCAACATGCTTGATGTCAAAAGCGAGGAAACACACCAAGAAAACGTAAGGACCAAAGTCACTTTAAATACTTCTGTTTAAAATATAAAGGAGAAAAAAGGAAAAGACAATTTAAAAATATAAGCCACTCCTCACTTAATGCAAGTTTCACCGATGCTCTACTTTTATTCCAAAGTACTTCATAAAAGTTGTGGTCACTGGATAACCCATAATGCCAGAGTAAATAGTGATGTGACTCCCTTATAAATCAAAAACTGCTTTGCAATTTCTGAGAGTTTATATTTCTACCAGTGAAAAAAATTGTACCATTTGAGGAACTTGGTGTTTTTTTATTTTTTAATGCTACTGAAATAGAAAATTTAAATAGCTGGGGAAAAAATACAATGGTAGCAGCACGTTGACCCACACTTAAAAACCTGAGAGAAATGTAGAAGTGTGAAAATCAAAGAGGAAGCTGGAAAAAGTCTGTTAGAAAGCAGGTCAGGTACACGGGCAGGTTAAAGGGTTTCCTGCCACTGAAGAACTGACCCATTTTTTTTTCAAAGAGTGGTATCTCTTGTCAGTATTCTCTGTCCTTTTTTCCTCTTCATTTCAGCTTGATATTACTGTTTCCTTTCATATAATGTTAATGTCATGATATAAAAATCTATTATTAGTGATAAATCAATTTTTCTTTCTCTCTCCACCCGCTCCCCCCACCCCCAATCTAAGTCTCGAAGACAAGTCTGGACCAATTTCTCCATCCTGCCTCTGGCAGCAAACTGTAGCATTTCAGATCCTCCACCAAGTCCCGGCTGCTTCAAAGGAAAAATCCTACTTTCTTCAGTTAAGATCATAAGAAATATAGGGGGAGGGGGTCAGCTCTGTTTGGACATAATTACACTTCATCAAAAGAAGCTTTCTTCATCTTCCATGCGTGAAAAGTCTGCAAGCAGTTAAGTCTGTCTTTTTTTTTTAAATATAAAAATTGCTATTTGGGAAACCAGCCAAAACTCAGAAAGCCAATATAGTAAAACAGTGCACACCCTTTGTTTCTCTTTGAAGTTTCTTAAATAAATATGTTGAGGGTTTACAAAGTACACTATCACTTTGCCATAGTTTCTACTCAAATTGATCAGAGAAAAGTTATAGAGCATCTATATAATACAAAAGCAAGATAAATGAAAACACTAGTTTTTATCTGTAAAATGAAGTATAGCGCCCAGTCTTTTAAATACTAAAATGCATTACTCTAGTTCAAAACAAAGTAATATTACATAAGGAGAAAGATGCAACTCAGAGCATACAGGTACATCATCGTGTTCAAATTTTTCTTGATTCTTACTAGAAAAAAGAAATTTTAATTGTACTGTGGACCTGCACCAGTAACTGAGAAAAAAAAATGAATACACACACATACACACTTCACACCTCATCAGTCAACAGTGAGACAGAATGCGTCTTTTTTTTTCTTTTAATGAAAGTGAACTAAACCTGATGCTGAGATAACCCCTTGAGTTTTGATTCTACCAGAGGTTCTGAGCCTCATTTTATTTCAAACCTTTCAGTAACAGTATCTCATTAGCATGCATCATTTTTTTTTTAAGTTAAAAAGTACAACTTCTTGGCCCTGTTCCTAGAAAGTACACTAAAACTACTCATCGGAAACAGCCTTGCCTGAACTTCCCTTATCAAGTTTTTACAATGGTAATAGTTTGACATCTGATCCAAACTAAAGGCCAATTATTGGACATGGTTTAAAAATTGATGCTTCTTATTTCCTAATTCAAACCTGGGTTGAAGTCACCCCATAGGTCTTTATAATTTATTTCACCCCAGTCCTAAAGTGGTCTATTTTCTCTCTTCTCATCGAAATACTTAACATGGAAATATTAGATTCAATCAATAAATAAAGGAACATAATGCTTCTAATGAATGACGATTAAAAGTCTCTCTATAGAATAAGTAAATAAAAGCCAAATATTGGTTTTCTCTGAGACTTTAAGAACATTAACCGCATTTATAAAACAGCTATAAAAACCCTAAAAGGGATTATTTTCTGTTTTATGATCTTTTGATGGATTCCTAATAGTTGAATGGGGGTGTGGATGGTGGAAACTCTTAAATAATGTACGAATATTTAGAGTCCTGATCTTTCATCTACACAGTCATACTAACATAAGTAACACCTTATTCACTTATTCGAATGAAAAGCCTTCTGTAAAAAACCATGATTTTTAAATAGGTTCTTATAGAAGTAAATTAAATCCTACAGAGGAAACATATGTGATAAGTGAAGAACATTATGCTTGCTGTCCTTGCTACAACTTCGAGCAAAACTGATATTATCAGGAAATTGATCCAATGCATTCCCTTTTCTTTGCCCTTTGCCACTGAATGTACTGTTACTTGGCTCCTGTAACTCAGAACTTGAACCTCCAACTGTTCCTCCCTCCACCTTATATGCTCACACCCAGTGAAATTAGGAACTGGTTCTTCTGAAAACACTGTTTGAATTTTCAATATCATAAAACAAATGAAAAAGGCCTGAGTACTCACTAAAACACTCAACCTCATCTGGACGTATTTAAAGAAAACCTTTAGTAATTCTATTCGGTAGAAGGTACTGATTTGAATACAGACAGGCCTACATTTCATCAGAGGATCCTAATGTGTTTATTCCATTATCCATATTAAAAATCAGAGACCTACCTCGTCCACTCCGGCCCACAAATCTCAGATCGTTGAACCTTGCTACTTGGTTTTTCATAACAGCAGAGGCATTTCGGAGCTCAGCAGAATAATTTTCATCATTACCCGCCATGACGGTAACCACAGTCCCATCTGGTACCTCTCCGAGGGCTACCACCTACGTAAAACAGGAAACACAGCAACAATAATGGCACATCAGAAAAGCTTAAAAACTGAGACTATAGTCGCATGGTAAATGATGCATCTTATCAGGACTTAGTGCTCTAGTCCCGTAATGGCAGACAGGAATGAGGCATCTGCATATGCGTTCGGATGCCACTTCAAAGAGACCAGTGTTTCAGGGTCCACCCATTCCAAAGGCAGGCAAAAGTTTCCTTCATTTGTTGTTGGATTCTTCACAGAATGCATGTACATTTTTATTAAATCCCCATGTTAAGTTGTCCATAGGAATTATGCCACAGAAGGAAAGCTGATGGCCCATCTGCAGATTGCATCGTACATAGTAAGGCACCGCCTGTCTGCAGCCTGGAGCGCCCTGAGGTGTGGTCTCATCCAGATCACAGGCCAAAAAAAAAAAAAAAAGGAAGTCTGGTCAGCTTTATGGGAGAAGATATTTAGGGGAAATCTTACAGTTACTGACTACAGGGAAGACTAAATGTAGTGTGGTATCCAGAACTACATTTCATCTCCTTACTTTGAGCTAGATATTCAGCTTTCAATCACACTGCAAAGAACTACGGAATGCCCACTCTGCAGTGGGACCCATGGAATATACAAAGCCATCAAGAAGCCTAAAGTCTAGGTACAGGATAAAGATATATAAGAGGCTGAAAATGACCACCGACAAATGACTGGTATAGACAGAAAATACACCCGTAGCCAAACTTCTGTCTTGTCCCATCTGCCATCTTGGAATGACACGCTTGCCTCCTTAATCTTCAACAATTAACCTGCAGCCGATTAACTTGGGAAGTCAGGATCCAGAATAATCAGTCTTTCAGTCTAATAAACATTTTCACCGCTGCAAGGCATGGATCACACTCCAGGGTCGGCTAACTTGCAAATTGGTGCCTCTGATTAACATGGAGCCCGGAAGGGAAGGCCGGCGCAGAGTCTTTGCTGTCATATATAAAACACACTATTCTCAATCCATGAATTAAGGCCTTGCTCCTTGATAACATCCTTTCTCTCAACTAACTTCCAGGATCCTATAGTATTCAGATGAGTTCCATCTCTTGCTCGTTCGGCTTCCAGATGCCCATGTGGTGACTAAGCCACAGCTCTGGCTACAGTAGCCCCACTACCCTCCAATGACAATATCCATGTGTGCTTGCCTGTCTGGCAAATATTACCCTCATCCTTCTGCTACTCCCTCTTTTGTCAAGATGTCCATAAGGCAAACCAAAGCATTTAATTCCATGCTCCCAATACAATTTGTACGTAACTCTCATTAAAGCAGATTCTTTACAATGCGATGAAACAGACATTATCACTACGCTTTGGAGCTGCATTTCCCTCACCCTTGAACCCTACCCTAGCACCCCTCCACTATACCCTCTGCTCAAGCCAGGGAAACAACCAAACAAACAAACGTGTCAATATTTTTTTCACCCTTACTGTTCTCTTAGGCTGTTCCATTCCTTCTTTAGCACTTTGTTATTCAGTTTAAAACCTTAAAGCCGTCCTTAAATTACAGAAACCACTTCCTGAGCATCCCACTGGACTCAAATGATCCTCATTTCAAAGTATGTATAGGAATGACCCATCTGCTCCTTGATAGGCTAGCCCAAAGCTATGAGACTCCCTCTTAGGAGCCCAGATTATATTAGACTAGAAATTACACAAGGCAAGGGCCTTCATCTGTCTTGTTCACCACTATACACCCAGCTCCCAAAACAGTGCCTGGCACAGAGTAAGTGTTTGATAAATATTTTTGAAATAAATAAATGAAAGAGCTCCACAAAGAGCACCACTTCCCACTGCCAACAGTCCATGAGAGAACCAGTTAAAGGTTGAGTCAGCATCCCCAGCTAGCAGCAATATGCCCTTGCTCCAAACCAGTTTTCTGACAACTTTTTCCATCCCAGAAGAGAGGGACTCATGCCCACTATCCTTTACCCGGAATATACGGTTACTCTATTCAATCTGAGAAGTCTCCCAGGTCAAGGGTAAATCCCTTGAGAACATGACTTCCTTCCTGCATACTTGACCTAGGGCCTCAAGTGGCTGCTGAACACAGGTAACGCTGTACACCCCTGATAGGGGCAATGTACTTTTCAACTTTTTGAATTCACAAGGCCAAAACTGTGCACATTTGAAAAATACTGAAATACTGAAAAAACTGACTGTCTGCCAGTATTCATCTGAATGTTTGACATTTTTTACGCTCAGCATATTGTGTTTTAACACCTGCTGTGAGGCTTTCTATGTCAAAGTAAATATGGAACCAGTAAGTGCACTAATGAAGGTAGAAAAGTTGTACTGTTTAGAAGAGAATTAATGCACCAAAAATCAAGAGGCCCCACTTCTCCCCCACCTCTGTTACACATCTGCTATGATCTCAAGTAACTTCATCTCCTGAAACTACCGTTTTCCAATATAAATTGGAAATCGTTTTCTTAAAGTCTGTAAAATGTAGAAGATACTATATAAGTATAGAGTACGATTATAATCATGTACTTTTTGTAAGATGAGCAGGCTAACTTCTGTTCCAAGTCAGCTGTGTGCTAAACACAGGCTTTTACTTATAAGCTTCCTTAAAGGGTTCAATTGAATATGTAATTCTTTACTTCATGTCCTGAGATGTTTTTTGGTGTTGTTGAGAGATACAGGAGGACTGCTGATGGGTTTCACTCCAGGCTGGCTAAATTTCATCTAAAAAAAGTGAAGAAATCTGTCCCAATATAAAGATTTTTAAGAGCTCTGGGACATTATTATTTTACTGCATATTTTTAACATAATGGATTTTTTTTAGTTAGAAGAAAAGGAAAATTGATTCAATATGGGAAAATACAAAAGAAAAGATCCCTAAGCGTGAGATACATAAATCCATTTTTCTTTGCTTAAGCAGTATAATTAAATATTAAATATTGGTATGTTTTATGCATTACATTTAATAACAAAACAAATAGGTCATCACAAAATGTGTGAGTCTTCTATGAGGCTTACAACTTGGCCCGGAAAAAAAAAATTGCTAACTAACAAGATATAGTGACAACTTTTCCTGTTATGGCTGAATTCTATTTTAATGGCTAAATATATTGGTTCTTTCTGCTATTCACTCTACCAAAGCAGATTGCCTAATGTTTTTCTGAGGAAAAAAGGGGGGTAAGAAGTAATGTATGTGACTTTATATCAATCAGAAGTGTAATTATATGTCTGAGGGTTTAAACAAAAAGTAGATCTCTGAAGCTAAAAAGTTTCCCTTGGAGATTCTCGACTGTGTTTATCTAAAAGAAAACCAAAAGAATCAAGAAATTTTTACACATTTCATCTGTACCAAACCCAAGCAATGGAAAACACTTTAAGGGGTAGAGAGTAGTCAAAAATCGCCCTTTAACTAGTTAGGAGTTAGCACGCATTAAAATTTGTTTCCACACTACCCAATACAAAAAGTTGTTCTGCAAAGAATAATTTGTGACGAAAACTTGACAGTTACTTTTCTAGGTGCTTTTAACATATAAAATCTACAAATTCAAGAAACTTCATGGGGAAGAGGGAAGTAATTTTGTGTCCTGACATTTTAGAATAGAGAAAGAAGTTCCTTTATTTAGCACACCTCATTATAACTAGCATTTAAATCACATGATACGGAGCTTGTGCAAAATAAAGTAAAAGAATATTTAACTCTAGAAACGCTATTGAAAATTTTTATGAGACTCCCTACGACTAAATCTGTGAGTTACTCTGAAAGAGGAACAACAGAGAATTAACTCAGGCCCTTAAAATTGTTTTTGTGGTCTTATTATATGGAAATTTAAATTGCCTATGACATTTCCACGTACAGAAGTCTAGTCTTCGCTAATCAATTACTCTTACAGACCAATATCACTGGGCACATTGCACTTGCAGCAAAACTGAAATATAATTATTTTTCAAGATAGAATCTTATCAAATCTTTCTTCGGAATACAAAGAGAGGTAAGGGAGTAATTGCAAAAAGGAAAAGTTTTATTTCTATGATAATTATTTAAAGATAACTTTAACTATCAAAAAGTTTCACAAATATTACAGTTACTTCTTAGAATCTAACTTAGAATTTAGAAAAACCTGGTTGAATTGTAGAGAAAAGAGGAAATACAATATAAAATATCATTTCATAATTTTTAAAATACATGTCAAAGAGAAATTTGACGGAAATTACTTCAATTTAAGCCAGAAACTTATGAGCCATGTATCAAGCTGGTTTAGATCATCTAACAATGGATATTCTGGAATTTTGAAAGGATACAAACAGCAATGCCAATGGGGAGAAAATAATGAACGATATTTTACCATGCCTGTTTTCAAATATAAGTTTTCTAAAATTTCTGAGTGTTTATTTTCCATCTAAAATTATTTGTTTCCATTACCTTACCAGTAAGTTTTATATACTCAATCCTAAAATTTTTAACTTTATTTTTATTGCATTTAAAGGCATAACACAAAAACGTGTCTGTCTTTACATAACTTGAGATCTATTACGATTTACATAATTTTGCACAGCAACTCACAGTAGGTTTAGCAAAGTTTTAACAGGTTTAATAACCTGTTTGTTTAGGTAAAATTACATTCAAAAAGACACAAACATAAAATCTGATCATTAAACATGTAAGGAACTACAACTCATTATGTCAAATAGTTATTAGCTGCATACTTGCTTATGAAGAGAAAAATGGCCAATGACGTTGAAAAATTATTTTCAAATAGGAATTGCTCCATCATTTTGAAACCCTACTTATGACAAATACTGAAAGGTATCATTAAACACGCAGAATTAACTATGAGCAATAGATCATATATCTAAAACTGTGTTTTTTTTCTTTAACATTGCCAGAAAAACATATGATACTGGTAAATAGATAGTCCAGCGTTTGCTAACTTAAAACAGTGCAATAGTCTTACACTACTTTTAGCTTTAAAATATACATCTGGACTTAAATTTTCTGCATAGTGTTTCAGCTTGAAGCTATTTAAAGCAGCTGAGTTATGAACCCTGAACACCAGGCTTCAGGGTGGAAATGCTGACAGACCCCTAACTTACAAGGGTGCTACTGGATACAGGGCTAACATGTTCTCTCCACTATTTCTACCTGACCATTAACTAATGAGCTGAATTTGCGTATTGCTTTTTCATCACTACAATTACCTAGGACAGAAAGGGCCTAGGATCTTCTAATAGTATGCCTTAACTATTTTAAGCTTTCAGTGAGATACACCTGAGAGAAAGGTTAAAAATATTTATTTCCATTTCCTTGACACCTGGGAGCACTGAACATTTCAAAACTGCAGAACTTTGTTAAAAATATAACGCTAATAAACAGCTTGGTGTATTTTAAAGTATACAAGTTGTTTTTGCACTTTTACATGTCAGAGTATAAATGAATTAACTACTTTCGTATAATCCTAAAACAAGATCAGATGAACAGCTCTAATACATGACATGTCTTAATACAATACATTGCCAATATCATTCTGAAGTGCTGTTTTAAGTTAACGTATCACAACACAGTCTACTGAATGCATTTCTGATTCTCTACCTTGCCGAGCTCAGTGTCACGGACATAAAATATGAGCTCAATAAATATTATATTGATTCGAATACCAGACTTCTCAACAATTAAGTCCTGTGTTAAATATATTTACCTGTCTGCTATCTACCCAACAACACTATAATTTACTGTGTACATAGCTCTAAATATGACAGCCAAATTGCTGTCACCACTTTTAAAACTGAGACTTCTTCATATTACTTCTTCTTTGCACATGTATTTGATTATGTTGCAAGAGTCTAGAAAGTCTACAGCTCACAGGCTTTTATCTTGAAAGTAAGGTAAAAAGAGGTTGTTTTTACTAACATTCAGATGAAAACAAAAAAATTATTGTCAAAATCTGGATGTTCCAAATACCTACACGTGTTTTCAACAGAGACAAAACTTCTATACTGAGTGGCTCTCAGCTGTCGCCCGCTATTTGAATTTTGTTAAACACAGGTAGTGGGGTGGGAAAACATGAAAGTCAAGTTTTTGGTTAACTCAATTTAACTTTCAATTAATATGAATTAAAACATTCAGTTTAATATGGCTGTGTGTTATCTATGGTCTTGTTTACTGGTTAAAAGTAAACAATCTGTAATTAAAAATAAATATGATGAATGGCAGAGAAAGCAATTTATTTTTAAAATAATTTTAAAAGGGTGGTAGTGAGAAAACCTGAAGATAGCCAGATTATCTGAGAATAGCTTTAACTAAATTGTATTATATCTTTATGCCAAAAACATCCTTTCTATCCAAAATATTAATGCTCAGAATCAATTCAGCACCATATATGTAAGAGTATAGTTCAAGACAGTTATACCTTAAACATGTTTAGCAGGACAAACGGAATGTAGAACATCAGACATCTAAATGACATCTTTTAAAAATGTAGGCACCTATCCTTAATTTTTTCATACCCTAACTTGTGGCACTTTATATATAAAATATCTATTTATTTGTATTATTTGCTGTTTTCATCCAGTGTTTTTTTTGTTTGTTTGTTTGTGTCTTAAGGGTTTGAGGGGGGGCGTGGAAGCAAATTTCCGCTCTCACATAAAGCCAATTAGAAAATTCTGGGCCCTTGGAGGATGAATTGTAAAAGATATCTCTCATGTGAAAATCCGAATTCTACGATTCGCCTATACTCTGAGTTTTTCATATTTCAAGGAAGAAAAGCTTAACCTACAAAATGGGTGGTTTATAAAAGGAGAAATGGGACGGTTAAAACACACACATTTCTTGAGCCAGCTACAAAATGAAACTTGCCCCAGAATGCAACATCCCCTTTCCATAACAATTCGTTCGATTTCTGTTCTGATACAAGACATAGCGAGATAACCAGCTCTAACTGACCTGGACTCCTCTTTCTTTCCACGCCACCCACGCACGGAATCTGAATTGGTGCGCGTGGGGAGGGGGTGGTCAACAACCGGGAACTGCCAGTGGCCCGTGGGAGTTTGGCCCCAGGGTCCACAAGGGAGGAACTGGCAGGATTCTTCTCTTCCCCCCCTCCCCCCAAGGCCTGGCTAACCCTGCTCTCCACAATCCCAGAACCCAGGGGACCCAGGCCCACCTTCGCGGGTTCAGAGGCTAAACAGGGCCGGAAGCATCTTCCTGGGAGCGCTCTCGTCCCTGTCTGGCTCACCGCCCCCTCCATCCCAGGCGCCTAGTCCAGAGAGGGAGCACGGCCCGGGACCCCATCTCCCCAGCAACCTGGGACGCTCCCGGCCCTGCGGGCTCCGCGAGGGGACGAGGGCTGCCCGAGGGATCCCGATTGCCTTACGGAGAGACTCCGGACCCTACACCCTCAACCTGCGGAGCCGCTGCCCGCGACTCCGGCTGCTGAGACCCGCCCTCAAACTAACGGGCCGGGAGGGCGGAGGAGGCCGCGAGGAGCGCGCAGGGCGCTCTCCAGCCCGGGAGTCACTCCCTCGGCGCCCAGGCCACGGGCCCGAGCCTCCCACGACCTCTCAGAAACGGGAGGGACCTTTGGGGTCTGAGTCCTTAAAAGTAAGAATAAGGCGAATCGCACAATATCACCTCAGTTTTCAAGGCGGGCGAGCCGAAGGCATTTCACAGGTTTCCCTTCTCCCTCCCGGGCGCAGCGAGGCGGGGAGCGGGTCCGGGTGGAAGAGTCGGCCGGAGCCCCCGCCCCCTCCACTGGCCCGCGCCGCCTTGCACTTGAGGGTCCGGCGCCGGGGACTCCCGGACTCCCCCGCCTCCGGGCGCGCGGCGACCCCTGCAGCCCCGCCTTCCTCCCGGTAGCGGGAAGGGGCGCGGGTCTGCAGACGGAGAAAACGCCCCCGTCCTGTCTGCCCCTCACTGGCTCCCTGAGTCCCTAGGTTCGCCCGGGACCCTCTCGGATACTGATAATGCGGCCCACGCGCCGCAGCCAGCAGCCGGCACGCGGCGCCCCGCCCCGGGCGCAAACGCCCGGCGCCGGCACCCCACCAACACCGGCCCCCGAGTCCGGGAGGGGCCGGAGCCGCCGAGGCGCAAGCGGGTCAGAGAAGGGGGCGCCGAGACGGGCGGAGGGCGTTCGGTTGGGAAGGGAAGAGCGCGGAATTCAGGGGAGGGGCGGCGCGGCGGCCCGCGGTGCGGGCCCGGCCGGGATGCCGGGGAAGGGGACGCGGGAGTCTCGGGGGAGAACGCCGGGGATCCTCGCTCCTGGGGAGTGGGGGCGGGGTGGAGCACGTCCCGGCGGCGCCGCCGAGAGTGGGCACCTGGGGGCTCCTGGGGGAGGGGAGACCGCTCAGAGGAGTGGGTCGGGAAGTTGGCCGGAAGGCTCCAGGGGTGATGAACGGATAAAGGGGACAAGGGCTGAAGTGGTGGCTACGGGCACAGGTGGGAGAGGGAAGGATCTGCGCGGGGTCACTAAGCCCCGAGCCCGCTGTGGGATCCGGAGGAAGAGGGCCACACGGGGGTCCCTCGGGTCAGAGCCACCGAGGTAGGAGCCTTGGAGGCCGTCCGAGTCAGGGGCCTGGCCCCTGTGGGCTTGGAAACGCCGGCGGGCAGGTCCAGCGGCGCCCGGCCGGGGGCGGGGAGCGGGGGGCGGCCGCAGCTTCTTACCTTGAAGGCCACGGGCAGGGTCTTGTTGCAACGCCAGTGCGAGGGCAGCACGGAGCACAGGAAGTTGGGGCTGTCGGTGCGGACGAGTTCAGCCGGGTGGTCAGCGATGATCTCCACCATGGTGCGGTTGTCGTGCGGCGGCCGCAACCGGGGCACCGCGGCCGCCGCCGCCGCCGCCGCTGCCGCCGCCGCCGCCTCCTGCTGCTGCTGCTGCTGCTGTTGCTGCTGCTGCTGTTGCTGCTGCTGCTGCTGCTGTTGCTGCTGCTGCTGCTGTTGCGCAGCCACCACCGGGCTCACGTCGCTCATCTTGCCGGGCTGCAGGCTGCTGGAGGGGGGGCTGAAGCGCCGGCTGGTGCTCGGATCTACGGGAATACGCATCACAACAGCCACAAGTTAGCGAAGTGGCCGGGGGAGGGGGAGGAGGGTGGAAATGAGGGGCGAGGAGGAGGAAATTGGGGGGGTGGAGGCGAGACGGGGGAAAGGGGCTGGAGGTGATGGGGCTGAGGAGGTGAGAAATCAAGTTCGATGAAGCCGACTGCCGGGCGGAGTCTGACGGGAGCCAGAGGTGGCGGTGCGGAGCAATCGGGTTGGCGGGTGGGGAGACCCGGGAGGCGCAGATCTTGCCGGAGCCTTTGGAACACCCGGGGTGGCAGCTGCGAACGGGCACCGGGATGTGTTTGGCCCGGGGAGGCGGGAGGCTTCAGTTTGCAGCAGCTTGTAGTGGGGTCCCGTGGGGCACCGCGTCCTGGGTGCGCTGGCGCCCCCTCCCAGTTCGAGTCCGGCGGTGGGGCCGAGTGGGTTCAGCAGTCCAGCCCCGAGGCCAGCATCGCCGCGCGCTGCCCGCCACCGCCGCTCCGCGCCGCGCGCTGCTGCCCAGCTGCAGGCGTCCGCGCCGCCGCCCGCCCGCCCGCGCCGCTGCCGCCGCCGCCGCCTCCTCCGCGGCGGCCGCCGCTCCCCCCGCGCCGGCTGCACACTCAGATTCCTCCCGCGGCGGCTGCCAGCCCGGCTCCCCGGCTCGGCTCCTTCCTTTCCCTTCTCCTCTTCTCGCCCTCTCACCGCCACCTCCTCGCATCCACTCTCTCCTGCTCTTTGCAAAGCACCCCTGACCCTTGTGCTTCGAGGTGCCAGGAGGTAAGTCGCGGGCAGCGGATCTCGGGGCAACGGATCTCGAGCCTGCGAATCGCAGCCGCTGCCGCCGCCCGCCGGCCGCGAGAAGGAGCCCCCGGGGCGCCGCGCGCAGCTTCGGAAGCCGAGAGAGGCGGCCCCGGTCTACGGGGATCTCGCCTGGTCGCGTCCTCTTGCTTCTCGCCTCCTCCCCCCAAGACAAGGAACCCCCTCTTGGTCGGAGGAGGTTGAAGCTGAGACGCCAGAGAGCCGCCGGCTGATCTGACTGTCGTTATTTTTCGTTGTAACTTCAGGAGAGGAGGAAGGAAAATTCTTGAGCGTCTGTGCTGACTTCTCAGCTCTCTTCACCCTTCCCCCACCCTACCCCCCCTCCACCTCTGCCGGAGCGGCTCCCGAGGGAAAAAAAGATTTTGCAGGGTTTGGGTGGGGTTTTTTTGTTTTGTTTTGTTTTTGTTTTAGACTTAAGTGACACAAAAAATTGGGATGGAGGGGACACTTGTCAAAATACTTTTCAGAAACTCAAGTGGGTGGCTGGACACTTTTCTTCTATATTCAGACTTGTCGTTCCTAGAGAACAAGGGTGAGTTTTTTAAGGACTGGAAAACTGTCAGCTTGATGATTAAAGTAAGTTGCAAAAACCCTCGCTGGGGGAAAACCCCAGCAGTTTTCCATGAATCTCAATCTTTTATTGTCTATTTTGCATCTAAAACTAGGTCTAATGTCTTAACTTTCTCCCCCACCACTCCCGGGGAAAAAAAATAAAACTACAAAATAAAATATTTAAAATGCTTCAATGGCTATTTATTTATGTATTTATTTCCCAATGTGGGTTTAAAAAGCGACTTTGGATCCCCAAAAAAGTTGTGGTCCAGAGGATGAAGGAGCGCAGGAAAAAACGGCAGTTTTACCTAAAATGTGGTTTTTGGAGGCTGGGATTTCTAATGATTAGGTTTTTGTGGTTTATATAGACACGACTCTGGCTAAGGCGATCATTACGCTGATGAGAGTCAGAAGCACGTGGGTGTCTCCGACCAGCCTCAAACTCTGAGCCTTCAAAACAAAACAATGTGGGGCGCCCGCAGAAACCGGGAAATCCGCTTGAGGCTATTGCACCCCTAAGAAGGGGGCACCGGGCCGTTTCCCCTCCTCGTAGTGTACTGCTACGTTCCTTGCTGTCAATCTCCTTTAAACCTCGCAAAGCTTGAAAACTTGTCTGCAAAAAGAATCATCAGTTGCCAAAGTTTCAAAGATTCCTAACAGCGTAGCTGACACTAGACAGTAATAAGTGATTTTATAAAAGAAATGAAGTTACAGTGCCTCCTCTTCGGAGTATTCAGGAAGAAACATAGTTGAGTCATCACTCATCGCCCCCCGCCCCCATCTTACTTAAATCAATCCACGTACCCATTAATCGGCATTTTTATTGCTCAGCGCAAACGCCTCTCTCACCCCGGTAGCGACCTGCCACGACTCTCCCGCTTTTTAAAGCGTCGCTTCCTCTAGCCCAGCGGGCACTTGGGGGTCTGCGCCTTTGAAGGGGCCTGGAGAGCGTGGGGGGCGCGGAAGAGGAGACCTGGTGTCTGTCAAGGTCTCTGGAGCCTATTTCAAGCGCAAGATGAACTTGGAGAGCTGTAGTTGAGTGGCTTGGGGACCAGGATTGCCCTCTAAATAGATGCTCCCTCGACTGAGGGGCCTCCAGCCGTGCGAGCGGAGGTGGGGCGGGGTGGCTCGGCGAGCGCCCTCGCGGGGGTAAGGATGCGGTCCAGGGGACATTGCTCTTTCCTCTTTGGGGCTTTAGTTTTACCTTCCCTTTCCCCATCCACAACTCCACGCGTCCCTCGTCCGGCTTTCCCTTCCCCAGTTTTCTCCCCCACGTTCCCGCCTCTCCCCAGAAATCCCCCCGCAGACGCGAGCCTCCTCGCCGCGCCCCTCCCGCCTCCTCGGCCTTCCCACGACCGCCTGCCACCCTGGATGACTCATTCTGCATCACCCGCTGGGACACCCCCTGCCCAACCTACTCCTCGCCGCGGCCCACTGGCCTCGGAGCCCGGGCGCCCCCGGCATGCGAGGAGGACCCACTTATCCCGACGGACTTGATGCGCAGCGAGGAACGGAGCTGTCTCCTGCGCCTGTGATTTTTAATTATCTTTTCGGTCACAGGGGAGAGCTCTAACCCCGGGCACTGCCGCGCTGCCGGCGCGCGCCAGGGTCGCGTCTTCCGAACCTCACGCGGCCGACCAGCCAAGGGAAGCCAGGCTTACCCTTCCAAAAAAAAAAAAAAAGAGAGAGAGAGACCAGACTGCCTGCGTTAGTTTCCTACCTTACACCCCCGCCCCCCCACTTAGTCACATGCACCGGAGCACACACGCCTCACACATCCCCACACTGACACATAAATACACATACACAACTCACACATAAGGCTTTTTTTTTTTTTTTTTTTTGCCTTTTAACGAGACAGTTTTATTACGGGCGCATTGCACCTCAGTCTATCAAAGATCTCTGACTTTTTTTGTTGCGTTTTTGAACGTGTAGGGGCTGCAAAGGAGGAGAGAAGTTACCGGAAGCTGATTATTTCTGTGGTCAAAGGGAGATAAAAATTCAGTAACTACCATAAGTCGGTGTTATGCCGCCTTCTTTGGAGTTGTCCTTCTCCCTGGAAATCCACAGAACCGGGAATTACCAGAAAATGTGTTGCTCAGTAACAGTCAATATTTCAAATATGGGCGACCAGACGGGCTTTTTTGAATAAGAACTTCTAGGGCAGTTGAACTTAAGTAACCATCATGGGGGCTTTTCCTTCCTCTTTCTTTCTCCATTGCTGTTTTGTCCGTTCTTTGTTTTACTTGGTGGATAGCAAAATATGCAGGCCTCAGTGTTTGGGTGCTTTGACTGGGGATTTTAAGGGCTATTTAATCAATGGTGAATTATTTATTTTAATTAATCATATCCGGTAATTCAGCTTTATAGCCATCCTTGGACATCCTCCCTCCATTTCACATTTCAGTGGAGCTAATATAAGCAACTCTTGGAAGTTACTAGTCTTGGATTCCTTAAAATATCCTACAGTTATTTATAATGGGGAAATGAAATTTTCCACCGAATACCCTAACAACGTTTCAGGTACCTGGCACAGCGGATTTTCAGTCTCCTTTCAAAAATATCCTCTTGCTGAACATTCACACTTTCAGCTGGAGCTGACTGAGCCTGGAACTGATGATGTCTTGGCTCAGAGTGTTATACTTAAAGGAAGAAAACATTTTTACAGACCCCTAAACTGAACCTCTCCCGGTAATAGTAGGCACAGAGGGAAACTGTGAAATTTTACATGTGTGTATTTTGTGCTATAGTTTGTATGATCTCACTCTTGGGCTTAGATTTTTTTTTTCTACCCTGAAATGTTCAGAACAAATCACCCAAAAGATTTCTCTTCAGAAGCATGCCTCTTTTCTGTTGTATGTTATGACATTAAAACACGCACACGCACACACACGTTTTTCTGAACATGTGCCTATTCCGGAAAGTATAAGCATTAATTTTCCCCTCCATCTCCTTTAACGTTTAATATAACTGTTTAGTAACAACACCTGGAAATTCTGACTTTCCAGACAAAGAAAATGAGATGTGAGATGGTCAAGTTATTTATCAAGTCAAAGAACTGAACTCCCAAAACCAAGACCAGAATCCGTGCTTCTTTCATTCAGGTTTCATCTTCTAACCACTAAATTATTTTATATATACTTTTTTCTTCATGAAAAATGAAAAAGTCACTGTGAAATTGTAAAACAGATTTCGATGGGCCAGCTAATAAAGTGGGACAACCTTTCAGACGTGCAGTAAAATATAATGGACATATTGATGATTGCTAAAGTTTTGAATGGTTGTATGGGAAAACTTTATAAATAGAACCATCTTTAGAGAGTTTTCCTTTGAACCGTAATTGAGTGGAAGTCACCCAGCCCTTGTAGAAGTAGCACTGCCAGTAGACCAGGTGTTGTCACACTACAGCCCACAGGCCGAATCTCGCCTGATGCCTATTTTTGTATAACCCACAAGTTAAGGATGGTTTTTGCATTTTCAAATAGTTGGGAAAAAATTAAGAGAAGAATAATATTCATGACACATGAATCTGATGTAAATTCAAATGTCAGTGTCCACAAAGTTCTATTGGAACACGGCTTTATTCATTTAATTATGCATTGTCTGTAGCTGCCTTTGCCTAAGACAGCAGAATTGTGTAGTTGTGAAAAGGACTGCATGGTCTGCAAAGCCTAAAATATTTAATATCTGGGTTTTTTCTAAACAGAAAAAGTTTGCCAATCCCTGCCCTGAAGAGAAAATGATGCAGGATTCTGGTGGAATGGATCAGCAGAAAGAAGTAGCTATTTCAGAAGATGGAAGGATGGAGTGTTTATAAGGTCCAAATTGGTTCTTTAAAAGTGAAAATTCTTTCCTTTAACTTATTCTTTTCTGTATAAAATGTTAATCAGTTAGACTAGTATTTTTCACTTAATCATTTTAGATGGACCAAAATGAAAATCAGAGAATGAGAAGTTAGTGCGTTTGCATGAGCTCTTTAAGTACTGTTGTCTTACACATCTCTATATGTCAGCATCTTCCATTATCCTTCACAGTGAGAGCACATTAACTGCATAGATGAGAAAAGAGTAAAGAAACTTCCATGTAGTCTGAACATGAAAAAAAATACGTATGGCTTGCACAGGTTTATTCCATGTGCTCTACAAATGATTACACAAGAAACGTAAATGAGCTTACCAAGAATTTTCTGGTATACAAGATTTTCACAAGTCCTATATATACTTTTAAGATGGTTAGCTTAATAACTTAAGTGATCCCAAAACTTTCTGACGTATTTTTTTCATTTTAATTTTTTATACAGTTCAATACTGTATGATTTGTTGTAAGCTCTCTCAATGTTTCCCTTTGTCAATGGACCTATAATAATTTGCATGGCTGTAACAAGAGATGAATGTCTGTAGTTAGAGGGCTTAGCATCATAAACCTTTCCTTGTTGTTCCAGTTAGCATTCCCATGGACCATTTTCAGGTATTTATAAGAGAGTACAGCACTGTCATAAAAAGGCTGACGCTCGCCATATCATTTCCACATTGACGGAGCACCTGTCTAATTGTACTTCAGGAACGACGCTGACTAGAGTGGCACATGTGTTTGACGGTAATATCAACTTACTACATGACACCGTTTTTACCTCAGGCGACCAATATAATTTCTAAAAATCTCATTTATTACCCAGGAGTCAGAGAAATAAAACTCATCTTCTTAAATCAGCCCTTTGGTATTTTGGTGTTGGTAATTGTCCTATGTGGGTGGCAGTGATCTGCGAGAAGTAGTGCAATATTATATGTAAAAGTTTACAAATGTCTGTGATGAAGCATCTAAGAACACCCTAAAAGGAAGTAATAATTTAACTTCTGTAGTAATTTAACCATTCTTTATTGATGTTCTTGCATTTTACTTTCAAGGCACCAAGGCAGGTTGCTATCCAATTCTAATCCCACTGCCCACGGTTCTACAGTTTCACTCTAGACTTTGGGACGGTGGCCTGAACCATTTGTCTGCTCTCTCCAACTTGCCTTCAGGGTGAGAAACATAAATCATAGTAGTCTTAGTCCAAATAACAAAGTACAAAACCAGCATTTGCTCAGTCTGAGAAATTTGAATTACCAACTAGAAAGGCAGAAAAAATAGAAGAGGGAAAAAAAAACAGAACAGCAGTAATCCAACCTGGTTCTCTTAGCTGCAATCCTAGGGGATGCCAGTGCTGGGTCACCATCCTAAGTGTTTTATTCCTCTGTATTTCATATTCAGAAACTCTTCCTCCAGTGTTTGCCCCCAGGATTTCCTGAACTAGACTTTTCTCAGAGAAAGCACTTTCTTTTTCCCATCTAGCCATAATCGAGTTCTATACGCAATGTTTCTTTTATCTTTTTTAACTTCAGATGAATTATCTGATTTATCTTTTTGTCGGGCAAGATCTGTTAATCACACTCCTATAAGTCACAATTTTTCCCCAGATCATTTTTCTTCCCTAGAGGAGCCAGTTATCAACTTATTACCTCTCATGTCCATATTCATCTTTTTACCTGCTCTGTGAAAATGGATCTGGGCCCTTTAAATATTTCTCCTTACCAGCTGGCATTGATATTTTGTCAGTAGGGGGCATTGGAGAAACGTTACAGAGGGAAAAGGGTTTGCTTCCTGGTTCCCTTGTGCTCAACAGGGCAGGTTGCTACAGCCCTTCAAGTGTAGCTTCTCTAGCTCCTAATTTTTCCAGCACACACTCCAGCAGTTTCCCCAGGGCCCAGCTGCTGCAGCAAAGTTGGTTTCTCCAGTGCCAGGCTCCTGCTGTGCACAGCCAGCCGCCACCGGCACCCAGCATTTTCCCCCAGCACCCTCCACCTTTGACTGTTTTATAGCAATGTGTCTCTGGTAAGTCACCTACTTGGGAACAGCTTTCCCTAGCAGCCTAGAGCGCAGATTGCCAGCAAGTTCCACCAGTGCGACTTCTCTACCATCCAGGCAGGGAGTCAAAGCTGTGCTCTCCCAATAAGATCTGTATCTCAGCCCAGGGGGAGGAAAGAAGGGGACTCTTTCTTGGTTGCTCTGTTTCAGTCCTGAGGATAGTGGATGCTCTTATTCTTAGTCTTTAGTGTTCTCTTGACTTCTTTCTAGCCAATTCTTTGTTACTCCAATCCATTTTTATAGGCCACAATTATATTAAACTTTCCTTGTTCAAATTACTGTGTGGTCTGTCTTTCCTCATTGTTCCCAGACTGATATTACAAGGGTTTAAAATTTTCTGGCCCCCATGATGTCCTTGTTCACAGTGTTTTCCATTTGTGGTCACACCTTTTGGGTCATTATAAGATGAGCATTTCCAACATTACATCACATCTATTTGACTTATCTCTACCTGAGAAGTATGATAAATATATACTTAGAAGACATTGGGAATTCCCCTGGCAGCCCAGTGGTTAGGACTCAAGGCGCTTTCATTGCCAGGGCCTGGGTTCGAACCCTGGCTGGGGAACTAAGATCCCACAAGCCGCATGGCACAGCCAGAAAATAAAAAAAGAGGACAGCGAGTAGAGGTAAAAAGGGTCAATATTCTCCCGCCCAGAGTCTCTTGACATCTGTCATGAAATCCCATAGTCCACACTTCAATTAAAATATACATAAATAAAATCACACACAAAAATTCCAGAGCTGCTCCATGCCTAGATCCAATAAAAAGCCAGAATCAGGGAAGGTGGATAGATATCTTGCAGGATCTGGAGAGCAAAATGCTACTGCCCAGGAAAGACAGGGAGCCGGATTAAATGATGCTGCCTTATTGTACTTGAAGTCAGAGACTAGGCGATGCTATGTTTCTACAGTAAAATAAACCAGAGAAACGCTGACTGAAACAAAATAAATAGACTTAGTACTGCCAGTTTTCTCCCAGCTTTTAATATGCTATAGGTATCTTGAACCTCCACGGAAGAAACTAGAATATAGCATTTCCCAAATTTACTTAATTATTTCTGCTGAGCAGATTTAAAGTTCTTTGAAGTATTTTTAGAAAATCCACAGCTAAATCAAAGTGGAAAAAAGTTGTTGGAACATTAACGGGACTATCCTATCTAGAAGGGAATATTGTAATGTAGTGGGGAAATAAAGTTGGCTAAGGTACTTATAGCTAGGTCACGGGGACCTTGGTACCATGATTCCTACCTTTGTACACATTTACAGGAGGGAGAATGTTTAGGCTGCTTCTAGAAGCCTTGATCTTGGTGCTCATCCCACCATCCCAGCCCATTCACCCTTCTTGATCTGAACAGAAGAGTTGAATGGAAGCTTTTCTGGGCAGGGCCAGTAGGAGGGTGAGGCAAAGATCCTGCAAGGGCGGGGTCCCATCCTATTTTATTTTATTTTATTTTTTATTTTTTGGCCACACTACAGGGCATGTGGGATCTTAGTTCCCTGACCAGGGATCGAACCTGTGCCCCCTGCAGTGGGAGCATGGACTCTTAACCACTGGACCGCCAGGGAAGTTCCCATCCTATCTTTATTTAAAGTTTTGATACTTTGCTAATCGTGGATCTTTTGGTATTAAATTTGATTTTTAAGAATACTGCATGAAAATATTATCTTGAATAATGGGTTTCTTGGAACACCCTTAAATTTTGCACTCAAGGCCAGTGCCTCAATTCATTTCATCCTAATCCTGGCCCAGCTCTGTGGGAATGTGGAACTTACAGAGCAATTCCTGACCTCCCTGCTTTGTCACCATCTTTCCTTTTTTTAATATATTACTAAATGTAAATACAAATTGCAATAATTCCATATTCTCCCACAAAAGAACATACCTTATGACTTTCAGTACCTAACTGAGGTTTCAATAGCAGATATAACAGAAGAGTTTGACCTTCAATAATATAATAAATAATATGTAAGGGTAACTCTGTGTATGTGTTTACCTGGTTATCACTCTTTGGCAACAAAAATACAAATCATCTGCTTTTAATTATGCAAGTTTTTGGCCACTTGGTTGTGGGATCTTAGTTCCCCGATCAGGGATTGAACCTGGGGCCTCGGCAGTGAAAGCGTAGAGTTCAACCACTGGACTGATAGGGAATTCCCTATTATGCAATTTAAAAAAGGCAAAGATGTGTCTTCTTTGTAGTTTAACTCTGTTTTAGAAAAATTATCTTCAATTTTATTTAAATTAAATACGTTGCAAACACGATACACTTAGAGCCTGTTACTTTTCATTTCTGTAAGTGTAGTATTGGTGTTAAATTCATTAGATTCTTTTAATAAATTAAATGGATTCCATTATCAAATCTTTATAGGAGTTTCATAAGAGACGATTCCTACTGGTGTCAATGTGGTGGAAATAAACTTTCACCAGAGTGGGGAAAGAAAAGTAAGGTATTTTAAAAAAAAAAAAAGTTACTTGGCCACTGTCCTTTCTTCTGTCAATACAGTTCTTTTTCTGTTAATTCAAATCTTTGCCCAGAGAATATATTTATTTCTCTTTCCTAAGTAAAATCTCTAACTTTCTATAGTTTTTGACGACCAGGTTTGAGGCTTAACTGTGACGTGTTGATTCTTAGGCATTTTGAAATATGGATTTTCCACATGCCTTAAAGTCAAACTTTTTACTTGACTCTTCCTAGCAAGTCTTAATTAGGATTTTGACTTCAACATTTAGGTCAGACTTATATGTATATGGCTAATGAACAGATCTAAAATCTTATTTGACGCTATTCTCATTATTGTCAAGTAAAAAAGAAACTGATGAAACGTTCCAGATCTTCATCTGATATGCTTAGTTTAAAGCTTATTTTCTCTAAGATTACTGAAAATGTGGGTTGCATCTAGTAGTTTCATTGAACATAGCTGTTTTTTCCTGTTTTTAACTTGCTTCACTGTTTATCCTTATTGAAGGGTATTATTATGGTGTGCCCATAACTGTAACATGGAAACTAGTTGAGGTGTTACAATTTGTTACATGTTGTCATTCAAGATTTAATCATGGCTTCTTTGATGCTAACAGTATTGTTGACACAAAAATAAATATCTTTTTTCAAAGGTATCTGTGATAAAACTTGAACTATGGAAAATATATTAATAAGCTGAGAATTACTACAAGTATGATACATAGAGCCCTAACGTAGAGTCAGCTTTGCAATTTGAAAGTTTTTCAATTCTCAACTTTGTTTTACAAACTTTTATAAACTCAACAATAAAATTTCCCTCTGGCAAAAACATTTCTATTCAGAACCAAACTTTCTATAGAAGATTTCCTACTGTCAGTGTTAAAAATTTAAAAACTGGGAGAAAATTTGTTGGAAAGTTGCATTGCACTTGTCACTGAAAAAAGGGGAGGGTGGCTTATATCTAAATAAAGTCTAAACAGTCCATCAGCGATTTTTATTACACAAGTATGAAAAGAAAAAGAAATTCGCTTTAATTCATTCACTTCACCCTTGAAATCATTGTATTCTGTGAAAATCTTATGTGGCCTTGATAATTTTAATACAAGTTGCTCAACTTTCTTTTCTTCCCTGTCAGAGAGCATGCAATTTGAAGCCACTGAAAGAAAAAAAAACTTTCAGAAGGTTTATATTGGAGTGGAGTCTTGGTCTCTTCCCTCTGAACTCCCTTCCAGGAGCACAGCAACATGACCACATGTGAACTATAGCTCTTCTCGGCACGTTTTAGAAGAGAGGGTAGAGGTGCAAAATGGGAAGTGTACTGGTACATCTTTTTTTTTTTTTTTTTTTTGCGGTACGCGGGCCTCTCACTGTTGTGGCCTCTCCTGATGCGGAGCACAGGCTCCAGACGCGCAGGCCCAGCGGCCGTGGCTCACGGGCCCAGCCGCTCCGCGGCATGTGGGATCTTCCCGGACCGGGGCACGAACCCGCGTCCCCTGCATCGGCAGGCGGACTCTCAACCACTGCGCCACCAGGGAAGCCCCTGGCACATCTTTTTAACTAACTCACCATAAAACCTGGAACAAGGGCTCCAGACCAACATGTCCTATGACCTCACAGAAATTTCCATCTGAAGATTCATTCCATAAACCAGTCAAGGTCAATATGTCCAATATACCTAGCTCATTGTTCCAAGCAGAAAGGGAAACAAGGGACAACATTTATACTGCAAAGGCCCACTGTACACAGTCCTTATTTCCCCCCATCTTTATTAATACTCCTACTGAACACAGGATTGTGAACTCCCTAATGGTAGGGACTATACTTGTTTGGCTCACAAATAATCTGGAACCATACCACAGAAGAAGTCCAGGGAATTCCATTCCCACTATGTTCCACATGTACACAATGTGAATAATGTTCCCTGGAGTGGTGTAACATGGTAGCCCTAGGTAGCCCTGGCAGCTAGCGTAAGGCCTGGCTTATAGTATGTGACCAATAGATATCAGTTGACTGAATGAATGAATGTTCCCTGTTAGGCAGAAACTTGGGTATCAAGATAAACTAAGAAACTTGAGTATTAAGATAAACTAGTCTTCATCATTTTCCACTTCTAGTCTATCACCTAATTCTATTAATGCTACTTCCTGAATATCATTCATATCTGTTTTCTTTCCATCTCCATTACCACTGTGTTAGTTCAAGCCTCTATCATCTTGAACCTCAACTGCAAGAGACTTCCAGCTTACCTCCCTGACACCGTTCATGCCTGCCTCAATCCCAAATCATCCTCCATGCTCCCATCAGAGGTCTCTTTTTATAACACAATGTCAACCATGTCATTACATGGCTTGAAACTCTTCAGTGGTTCTATATCATCTATCTCATGGGCCAGGGGATAAAACACTTCACGATCCGGCCTTCTCACGTTATCATCACAGAGCCACAAGTACAGGGGTTAAAAGGTGAAAGCCAAATTTGAAAACAAACATATCTTATGAAAAACCCCAACCTACACATCTCCTACTATCCCTTGCCCCCATGTCAGCCACATTTTCTCTCTCTCTCTTTCATCAATGCTATTGCAATTTGCATTTACTTCCATTATTGCACTCGTCTCCTGAATTCTCTGTTCACGTACATGTCTCTCAAAGAGAGTGTAAATTCCTTGAGGGCAGGGATTGGTTTCGTTCATCCTCAGCACTTAGTGTAATGTCTAGAATACAATAAGTGCCTATAAATATTTGTTTAAATGAGTCAATGTATAAATAAACTTACTTAAAATTCTGTTTCGACCTGAATTGTCTGTCCTTTAAAATAGGAACTTTTCGTGTTGTTAAATCCTATAGTTCTGTCCGAAATGATCAAATACTGATGAGGATGTGGACCAATGGGAAGTTTCTTACATTTTATTGAGACTGAATTGCGGGGAAAGACTTGGGATCACAGCTTGGTAATATCTAGCAAAGGTGAAGCTGCACATATGCTCTGTGCCTTTGCAGTTCCACACCTAAGTATCTACCCTGGACGGGGAACACATAGAAAATGACGATAGGTTACATGTTTTACTGGAGTAAAGAAATGAGGGGCTCGTGCTTGCGGGCAAGGAAGTGCGGCTTCCACTACTTCAGCCCACCCTGTGTCCTGAGTGCTCAGGGATCGATACTTTTTGCTGCATCAGTGGTCTTCAAACCCGGTGTAATGTGGTTTGCTGTATTATTTAAGAATACTCACTCTGCTTTAGAAAATCAGAGAAGCAAATGAGGATAAATGAAACTAAATATAGAAGCTAGTCGTTTGTAAGACACATTAGACATAAAGGAAATAGAGCATATGTGTACTTAACGTCAATTGAAAGGGTTAGAAGAACCAAGAGCATCAAATAATCATGACACACTACGTAAATATGAGGCACTCAGTATTCCCAGGGTCTTAAATGGGCATCCCATTGATGACATCCATTCTGGCCCATGTGTCCTCTGCCCAATAAACTCAATAGCTCCTCGTCAATCTAATGGGTAAGCTACAACTATGACCAGGTGTACCACAAGCAAGTGTATACTGGCTCTAGGAACCTTCCTTCTGCAGAACACTGTTGCATAAACCTCCATTCTGGCTTGTAACCACACCATCAGGAGAATATTAAAGCATCAGAGAAAGAAATGAAATATACAAACTTTGCATAATTTGGAAATATGCACCCTCTTTGCACCCTATCCTAAGTGTATCAATCTATACCATCTCTATCCTCTTGCTTCTTCCTCTGATTTCAATTAATTTCAATCAATTGCACGACTCAAGATTCTTAATGTGGTCTGTATGCCTCTAGTTCAGTGACAAATAGCTTGCCTTCGTGTTCTTAGAGGCTACCGTTGATTGCATCAAGATAATTTCCCACATAATGCTGGGTTACATGTACCCCTACAGGACATGAGAACTTTCCAGGAACACAGATTGTTTTAAGAATTAATTTTAAAATCCTCAAAGCCATATATACTTAAAAGTGATCTTCCTGGGAACTTGCCTGTGCTTCGCATTTTCTCTCTTTATATTTCCCTTTTCCCACTTCACAAAAGAAAGGATACCTCCTGGCCACCTTCCCTTCGTATTACGCATTGCCCCACGGCAAATTAAAAATCTCCTGGCTGCCACACAGAACGTCCATTAATCAAGACACCAAAAGCACCATTTCAGTGTGCTCCTTAAGAGATGCAGTTCCAAAAGAAGTTTGACTTTCATGTTCAGTAATTATTTATAAAAGAATATAATGCATTTATGTTGTTTTCATCGGTTGTATACTATGGGAACACTAATAATATAATAACTCAAACCAGAAGTATTTTAACAATTAGAAACGTATGGAGCTAGGAAGCTAACAATTTCTAATTTACGTACCTGTTAATTTATGTACCTATTTTTGCTGCTGAAAAATAGTGCAGCATTACTGGTTGAAGATTTTCAAGCATAAAAATATATTACATTAAGACACTTTCTGTGCAGGATGTATGATAGAAGTGGGATGAAAGGAAACAATGTAAAACTTTTGATTGACAAGGATCTTGTTTATATATTATTACATAATGGTCTCAAATCACAATGAGATACTGCTTCATATCCACTAGGATGGCTATAACAAAAAAGATGAACAATAAGTGTTGGAGAAGATGTGGAGAGATTAGAACATTAATGGTGGGAGTGTAAAATAGTGTAGCCACTGTGGAAAATAGCTTGGCAGTTTCTTAAAAAGTCAAACATAGGGCTTCCCTGGTGGCGCAGTGGTTGAGAATCTTCCTGCTAATGCAGGGGACACGGGTTCAAGTCCTGGTCTGGGAAGATCCCACATGCCGCGGAGCAACTAGGCCCATGAGCCACAACTACTGAGCCTGCACGTCTGGAGCCTGTGCTCCACAACAAGAGAGGCCGTGATAGTGAGAGGCCCGCGCACCACAAAGAAGAGTGGCCCCCGCTTGCCACAGCTAGAGAAAGCCCTCGCACGGAAACAAAGACCCAACACAGCCAAAAATAAATAAATTAAAAAAAAAAAGTTAAACACAAAATTACCATAAAACACAGCAATTACACTCAAGAGAAAAGAAAATATACATTCACACGAAAACTTGTACGCAGGTATTCATAGCAGCATTGGTCATAATAGCCAAAATGTGGAAACTACTTAAACGTCTATTGACTGGTGAATGAATAAATAAATATGGTATATCCATTCAATGGAATATTATTCAGTCATAAAAAGGAATGAAGTACTGATCCATGCTCCAGCATGGATGAACATTGAAAACATTCTGCTAAGTGAAAGAAGCCAGACACAAAAGACCACATATTGTGTGCTTCTGTTTATAAGAAATGTCCAGAATACAGAAAGTACATTAGTGGTTGCCAGGGGCTGGTGGGAAGGAGTAAAGGGAAGCAACTGTTAATGAGTATGACATTTCTTTATAGAGTGATAAAAATATTTTAGAATTAGATAGTAGTGATCATGGCACAACCTTGTAAATATATTTAAAAACTACTGAATTGTGTGCTTCAAAGGGTGAATTTTATATAATGGGAATTATATCTCAATTTTTAATTAAATTAAATTTTTTAAAAAATGAATGATTGAGACTAGAAATATATTGGGGGAAAGGAGCTATAGCACTTCAGCTGGGTTACTATTCCAGAAAGAAACCTGTACATATGTGCTCTAGGAGAATATATGAATATTCATAGCAACACTAGAAACATCAACAGTAAAGGATAAACATACAGTGGAATACTTATGCCATAGAACTATCTACAGTGAAAATGAATAGACAACAGCTACCACAGTATCATAGATGAATCTCAGGAAACCAGTATTGAACTAAAACAACACGTTGCTTCAGTATAAAGACATATAGGAGAATGATCATATCCATGCTCTTCATAATAAACAGAAAGGAAACTACCCAACCAACATGCACAGTAGAATGGATAAATTACGATATATTGACACAATTGAATACTATGAGCAATGAGAATGAATTAAGTTCAATCTACATGTAACAATAAGGATGAATCTCATAAAAATAATATTGAATGGGAAAACCAGAAGTGACAGAGTGCATACTGTATATTTCTCTTTATAAAAAACTCAAAACCAGGCAAAACTAATCTACAAGGTTAAAAGTCAGGATACAGCATACCCCAGGCAGAAAGGAGGGTAGTGACTGGCAGGTGGCCAACAGGGGCTTCTGGGATGCTGATAATGCTGTTTCTCTATCTCAGTGAAGGTTAAATGGGTATATTCACTTGCAGAAATTCATCAAGCAGCACACATATGAGGTGTACACTTTTCTGTAGGTATGTCATGTATCAAATTAAAGTTCAAAAAGAAAACAACAATCACTTGCTAAAGAATTATTAGCTAAATATGATACCATTTATGTGAAATTCAATAACATACAAAATTAAATAATATATTGGAGAAACTAATATTTGGTAAAATTATAAAGATAAGAAAACAATAACCCCCAAATTCAAGCTTGTGTTTACCTCCAAAGTGGATCAGAGACCAGATCAGGGTTTCACAGATATAAGTAATATTTTATCTCATATGCGGGGTGGTAGGTACACAACTTTTCATTGTATTGCTATTCCTTACACTCACCAATATTTTATAAAATCCTCTTGATACTACTCAATATTTAAAAAAAGCTATTTAAAAAAACTCTATGGTTCTGAGAGCCAAAGTCTGTAACTTAAAGCACATATGCTTCCCAGTTTGGGGTTGGGCTGGAGATTGGTTTGGAAAACCTGTCATTATGTTTCCTATCTTTACATACTGTTAATTATTCTATTGGTTGATTCAAGATCTTAGGGAAGAAAAAGTTTTTAGTCAAATCCTGTGTGAATCAGTTAACCCAGAAAAATCAACCTGTTCGTTAATTTCCAAGTATACAATTCAGAAGAATTGTATTCTTAAATTTTGTTTGCAAAAGGATTTTGGGGAGTTGGGAATACTTTTTCCCATAAAACAGTATTATAAATATTGGTCAAATTCCCACCTGGCCCAGGAAAGCCTATTTAACCTGCAGTATAACTAAATATAATACCGAGTCTTATATTCTTCTATTGATTCTATGGAAAATGAGGTTTAACTTTTGCCTCTGAAGTCAGGATGCTAGAACATACCAGCTACTGCTACAGCCCCAATCTCTCAGCCAGTGACCCTTCTCCTGTAAATATCCAGAGAGAGAGATTTTCATCCTGTGGTCAGCTTCCCTTATCACATGGGTAGGTGAAGAAGAATTCACTGAGGCAGCAGAGAATGTGTCCTACTCTATACAGCTGAGGCATTGTGGGAGACGATGTTGCAAAAATCAAGCATGGTTATATTGTGGACTTCCTTGAAAGCTTCACAGAGCAGCTGAGAATTTATGAGATAGGTAGATGGATGATCTAATAAAAATTAAGCTATCAGTTATTGAATATTTACTATGTACCATGGATTTTTTCCAAGTAGTGTACATGCACAAACTCATATACTACTCACAACAACTTTATGAAATATGTAGATAATTCAATATCCTTATCTTCAGATGAAGAAACTGAGAGGCAGAGTAGTATCAGATGACTAAGAAGCAGAGTGGTATTTCACCCGATGTCACACAACTAGTACATGGTAAAGCCATATGCAAACCCAGGCCACTGATTTGTAGCATCTGCCAATTTCTGTCGTGTAAATATTTCCATCACAATTGACCTTAAGCTACCAACATGATGTCACCAACACTGGGTTGGAAAGGGATATGCACAGTTGGCTCTAGCAAAATGATATGAGCCAGCTCTAGTGCAAAACTGAACAATGATTTATCAGTGCTTATTGTATACAAGAAGTACCATGCTAAAGCAAAACAATTGTTCAGGCTCCAATTCCTGCCCTTCTGGTAGTGACAGGATGAACGGAGAGACCATATTTACGTTAATGAAATATCGAATAAAACATATATCTGTAACTTTATAAGAGGAATGAGAGTTCACATTTAATTGTCAAATAAATGTTGTAGTTCAGAAGTGGAAAAAAATAGCAGTGGGCTCTATGGACAAGTAAGGTTTTATGGAGAATTAATGTTATTAAATCATTGCAGAATTTGCGTGGGTGAAGAGGAAAGCACTCTAAACAGGGGTAAGAACATGAACAAAAAGCGCTATTTAAGTGAATTAATGTTTTTTGAAATCAGTTCAATTCATTAAATCAGACTACAAAAGGAAATTGTAGACCCTCTCTCAATGGAAATTTTTTTCAGTGACCTAGATCAGCTTCAACATTGATTTGCCAAGAGGCAGGGGGATGAACCGGATGACATTTTGAAATCTTTTCCAAGTTTTCTAATTCCTATAGCTGTAACTCTTTAGCCTTTCTGATCTTAAAATACGTTAATGAAGAGAGCATTTAAATCTAATCTTTCAAAATGCAATGTTCTGGTTCTGGAATGCTGAGAATCTTCCTCTGGCTAAAATACGAATTTCACATCCTTTTTTTGGTTAAACTGTGAGTAATCAATCAAGTTCGTTTGTTATGTTGGTACCTAGTGTGTAGCTGACAGATATCCTAAGAATTGGAAATTCTATTCAATTGCATGGATATTTTAAAGAATGAATTAATAAATGTCAATTGACAACAACGCTATCAAAAAGAATGAATGAGCGCTTATAGGGAGAGGAGCAGAAACCGGTTTCCACACAGGCTGCTTTTTTTTTGTTTGTTTTGTTTTTTTGCGGTGTGCGGGCCCCTCACCGTTGTGGCCTCTCCCGTTGCGGAGCACAGGCTCCGCACGCGCAGGCTCAGCGGCCGTGGCTCACGGGCCCAGCCGCTCCGCGGCGGCATGTGGGATCCTCCCGGAGCGGGGCACGAACCCGTGTCCCCTGCATCGGCAGACGGACTCTCAACCACTGCGCCACCACTGAAGCCCCGCACAGGCTGTTTTTCTAAGCAGGGAGAGGGAGAAACACCACGGAAGGGAACAGAGGAGGTGGAGAGGCAGGGATTGAGGATGGAGACCTCAGAGTAAGAGACCATCTCAAGAAGGTGGGTCCTTTGCACTTGCATTTCTTTATGCGTGGAGCACTTTTCTCCAGGATATCTATATAGTTCACTCCCTCATCCTTTGTTTTTTTGTTTGTTTGTTTTTCTTTTGGCCTTGCCAGGCAGCTTGCAGGATCTTCGTTCCCTGACCAGGGATTGAACCTGAGCCCTTGGCAGTGAAAGTACAGAGTCCTAACCTCTGGACCGCCAGGGAATTCCCTCCCTCATCCTTTAAATGTCACCTTCTCTGAGAGGCCTCCCTAGACTGTATATGTTAAACAGCAATTCTGGCCCCACCCCACATCTCACCAGCTGGCTCCCTTATGTCCCTTCCCCTGTGTTGTTTTTATCCCTGTCTCTAATAGTTCACCATTTGGTATACCTGTTTATTTCCTTATAATCTGTCTTCCCTCTTCCGCCAACCCACACATGTATTAGAACGTCAGCTCCATGAGAGTGTCTCTGTTTTTTTTACAGCTGAATCCACAGCATCTGTTACAGTGCCTTAAGACACACAATACGTACCCAATAAATACTCATGTGAATACAAGTAAATGAAGATGGGGTGATCAAATGAGCCAGAGATGTTCTGGTTCCTCAAATAGACTATACCTCTAACACTGGTCAGCTAGATTAAACACACCTCTATCGATTATAAGGAAAATCAAAATGATTAAGTATGGAAGAAGACAGCTTGAGCCCACTGCCAACCGCTGAAGATAAAACAAAAGAAATCCTTCAATCCTATTTTTGTGTTAATGCCACAGATAGTACAATGAACTTGGATCCTTACTCTAAGGTTGTTGTGATTATATCCTTGTAAGTGTTTTATAATCCTAAGAAGAAAAATGTCCTGTGAGTGTGGGTTACTTTTTAAAATCACATAGTTCTGCCAAAATGTTTTGCAGACATTGTGGTAAAGGTACTTTAAGAAAACAATCTACGTTTCTGCCTTTCCAAAAGAACCTCTTAAATAGATACTTAAGTATTGATTTTTAGGTCCAAGATTTTTGAAACATGCTCTATATAACTGATTATTATCTTTTGGCATTTTATAAGAAGGTTTATAATTCCTAAAATATTCACTAAGAAATATAGAAAATATTAATATGTATTTAACTAACTTGGGTGAAACCATTTCAGGGCCCTTTGAAATCTTTTGTATTCTTCTTTTTAAGTGTTGGTTTCAGATGACTTTCTCTGGGAAGACATCCTGATATAGACTGGTCTTTCATAATTCAGCTTGTGATATATAATTTCTGCAACTCCAAGATCTGTAAGAGGCCATCTGCAAAATTTGCCAGTTGCTGAGGGAACAATTATTTTTAAATTCCCGTTAATACAATCTTCAGCTAAGTAGGCAAGTTAGAAGAGGATAAGGGATGCTTACACTGTTTTCACTTTAACCAACACCTTGCATTACCTAATTTATTTCTCATAGCGTTTGAAAAGGTTGAATCGGACATTTTTTGATGCTGCAGAAATAACTGCTAGAACCCAAGGCACTAGGACCTAAAGCTAAAAAAGAGAAGTTGGGTATCCCCATTACCACTGTTTGGATTGACACGGATGCGTGAGATTTGTTTGTGCCAAGTGGGCACTGCAGACAGTAACAGTACTAGAACCATCTGGACAGTAGCTCATGGAAGAGGGCTGCCACTAGTCTTAGAAATGGGAAAGGAGAAGGAATGCCACTGGAAGAGGCTGAGCGGCCACATGAGGAAAATGTATTGGCTTTTGAATTCCTGTTGCTCGTTAGCCAGAAAGGCAGGGACCCCCAACAGTCAGTCACATAAACAGGTTCTGCTCTCTTTTCATTATCCAATAGTTCAATTACTGGTTCTAGTTTTTAAAAGCTCACATTATCCAATTTAATTCTTAGGGCAATTCTGTGAGGTAGGCATTTAAAAAAAATCATACCTCTTTTTCAGATTCGAAACTTGGAAATGCACTCAGAGAAGTTATACAGTAAGTCCAAGGTCACACAGTTAGTGAGAGAGCCAGGACTTAAACTTTTTTTAGGCTTTGCCCTCATTTAATGTGTTCAGTATCTCTTTTGGGCAAGGCACCATTAAATGCATTAAAGATTATATAAATATCTAAGATGGTTCTTGCTCTTAAAGAATTCTTAAGGAATTGTTGAGGAGAAGATCTTAAGTAGCTGGGTGAAAAGACAATAAAAGTACGATTAGTAGGAGATAATGCAACAAAGAGAGCTGAACTGCTTTCCATTAGAAATAAACAGAAATTTTGGCAGCGTTTCCCCGCTATAGAGACAATCCAGAATTGGAGAGAGAGAGAGTGGGATGAATGGCTGAATGACTTGGCAAAGAGACAGAAGGGATTTTTTTGGTTTTGTTTTTTCCAATCTTTTATTACGAAAAAATTTTAAACAAACAGCAAAGTTGAAAGAAGTTTTACAGCCAACACCCATTTTCTTACCCACCTGTATTCTACATTAATATTTTATTACATGTGTTTTATCACACATCTGTACATCTATCATCCCTCTATCTCTCCAGCAATTCAGCTTTCTAAAAAAAAAAAAAAAAGGATTTCAAAGTAAATCGTGGACATTAGTATAGCTGCAGGCATTTTAAAAACAGGGATGTATTGTATTCCATTTAAAGTTATCTGTGTCGCTGCACTGTAATTCTTCATGTCTCCTTACCTTCAGTAACGCTCACTCTACACAAAGAGGCCTTGTAAGAATGGTATTTTTAAATAATAGAAGTCAAGGAAAGTGGCTGACTTCCAAGTGTAAGTAGACGTAGAATTTGAGATAAAAGAATATACAAGACAAAGGGGAGAAGCCAAATTTCGTAGAATCAGGAAGTCAGCACTAGAGGTGAACACAAAATTATCAGCTCCCTGTACTGTGGAGGAGTCTTAGGGAGAGCATCCGACTTTGCACAAGGCGGAATTAGGGATCTGAGGCTGTCTTACACAGATCCTTGAAAGGCCAAGCAAATACCAGTTGACAAGTAGATTACCACCTCTTTCTCAGTCACCACTAACTAGAACTAGAGGTGTTCCATCACTGGAGGCAACACCTGTGATTAGAAGGAAGGGGCAAGGCAGAGAGGCAAGAAAACCTTGACTTGAACCCCAAGACCCAGCCACTGCCCTGGGTCTCCCCTGTTTTCCCTACCCACCCCCTACACCTCCTAATTTTTCTTCCTTCCTTTCCTCCTTCCTTCCTTCCTCTCTCCCTGTCTCTCCTTGTCTCTCTCTCTCCTTCCCTCTCTACTTCTCTTACTCCTTCTTTTCTTTCTCTGTAGGGCGAAAGAAAGAGAGAAATAGGGGAAGATAGAAGAAAGAAAAAATTAGGAAGAAGAGAAAGAGAAAAAGAAAAGAAAAGAAAAAAGGAAGTCACTTTGGAATCTGGGCCCTTCTCTCTGCCTCCAAGCTGATCAGGCTCAATTTCTGCTCCTACTTTAGGACATTGATTATCACAGGTAAGACAAAGAGAGGAGGAAACAAACTACTCCTGGTGGGGGGATGAGGTGATGAGCCAGTAGAAAAATGGGAGAGAAGAGGAGGAAAAACTTGTATAAGAGAAATCACTAATTCTTCTAAGCATTATTCCTACCCACATAAACCCAAACTCAGTCCCAGAAAGTCAGTCTTACAGTCACAGGTACCTCAGTGACTTTTTATCCCTAATTAGAAATTTCTTTACAGTTTGCTTTTGTAAACAAAACTTCAAACACCTCTTCTCAAGTCACATGAGAGTCACACAAACACTGGATTAAATTCAAGCTCTTTTATTTACTTGTTATGTGCCTGAAGAAAATTATACAACTGCCTTGAGTCTCAATTTCCTTGCACCTAAAATAGGGCCAATAATACCTCCTTTCCTAGGTGGTTGTGAGGATTAGAGATAAAAGGGCATTAAAGTACATGCCACATAGCAAGCCCTCAATAAAAGACAGCTGTTACTGTTACAAGGTGGTAAGCCCTAAATTGGAACTCTAGGTGACAAACTGGTGTTCAGGTTTGAGGAGCTCTTTTGAGGGACTGCCTGATTTCAAAATAAAGAGTTAAGGTGAATTAGAAAAGAAAATGCTTTATATAAACCCAGGGAATGATGACAGACTGTGGTAAAGTAATATTTGCTAATATTTAAGGTTTAGTAATAAAGCTACCATATTGTATCTAGTTGCCAATCTCTTTGAAACTTTGCTGTTCACATGTCACCTTTTGAATATTGAGAGTGTTGTTATGTGTTTTGGTTTCAAAAGAAAGTATACACGTATAAGTATATTTTAGGGGAAAACTGAGGGGGAAAAGCAGCTGACCTACCTCTCTGTTAATCAAACCTATAGCTGAAGTCTGGCTGTTCAGACTCTAACAACCAGTTAGAGTAGTAACAGCTAATCTGTATTGAGCACTTATTTTGACCAGGCATTGTGCTAAGAGCTTTACGTGGGTAGCCTCATCTCCTTCTCACGACAACTCTATTCAGCAAGTAGAGTTAATAGGTGACGAGCCTGGGGACTGATATAAGAAACGAAGTCACTTTCCCAAGTGTACACAGAAAGTCGCAACGCCAGGCAATGTGACTCTATAGCTCGCACACTTAACTACTGCATTATACTGGCATGTGTCCAAGAGCCAAGGAGGCAGCGCAGTGGAACCCCTGACAAAGTTCCACGGAGAAAAATAACTTCACACGTTCTGAATTTCCAAACCGAAGTGTAAAGTATTTAATAACCATCCACTGAACCCACAGAGTGTTTTAGGCACAGTGCTGGGCTCAGTGTTAGATGCAGGAAATACTAAGATGAGATAGATTCCTGCCTTTGAGGACTTCAGCAGGTCAATATTGATATTCTGTTGTTGTTCTTATTTAATGTTACAAGGTTAAAGATAATTAATTGTACTACAATTATATTTATGTATATTTGTAATTCCTGAATAAAAAAATCAAACTGAATCTAAATGGTGTATCTGTAATTCTTTAATTTGGGTTCCTTAGAATATTATGTAACTAGCAAAAGATTTGGATATACATTTCACTAGAGAAGGTATACAAATGGCCAATATGCCTTTCTTGGAATATTAACAAGTATCACAAATCTGGCACCATTAGTCATTGGGGAGATGCAAATTAAATCTACTATGAGATACAATTTCACACCTACTAGAATGCCCATAATCAGAAAGACAGTAACAAATGGTGGCAAGGATGTGGAGAAATCAGAACCCTCAAACATTGCTGGTAGGAAAATGTTAAATGGTGCAGCCACTTTGGAAAATAGTTTGACTATTTCTTAAAAAGTTAAACGTAAGAGTTACCATTAAACGCAGCAAGTCTTATCCTAGGTTTATCCCTATGAGTAGAATTGGGAAATGAAAATATACATCTACACAAAAATATTGTACTCCAATATGTATAAGTATTATTCATAGCATTATTTGTAACAGCCAAAAAATAGAAATGACCCAAATGGTCATCAACTGGTAGATGGATAAACAAAATACGGTACATCTATTCAATGATTTGTTATTCAGCAATAAAAAGGAATGAAATACTGATACATGTTACAAGATGGATGAACCCTGAAAACATTATGCTAAATGAAAGAAGCCAGACACCAATGGCCACATATCATACGATTCTATTTTTATGAAATGCCCAGAAAAAGCAAATCTGTAGAGACAGAAAATAAATTAGCTGTTGTCTAGGGCTGGGAAGGATTAACTGTAAATGCACGTAAAGGATTTTACTGGGGTGATGAAATGTTCTAAAATTGGATTACGGTGATAGTGGCACAACTTGGTAAGCTTACTTAAAACTATTGAATTATACAATAAACATAAGTGTATTTTATGATATGCAAATTATGCCTCAATAAAGCTTATTTTTAAATCCTAGACAAAATAAAATAAAACAAAAAAACAAATTTAAAAAAAAAAATCCTAAGCGAGTATGGAACTGAAAATCTCTGGTATTTTAGTTATTAATAGGAACTATTTTTGTTTTATATAATATTTATTTTAACAAATATATTCAATAATATATATAATAATTATATATTATTAAAATATATACATAATTACATAATAGATTACATAATAGAATAGAATATGGGGGTTTTCTGTACTAAAGCTTTATAATTGCCTGTCACTTGATCATGTATATTCAGGTTTAAACTCTATCTCAATTTTAAAGCAATTACTCAATTAAGAAATAATTTCATAAAGCAAATAATCTTTTTATAATTAATATAGTGGTTTAAAAATGTCTTGGATTAAATAGTGCATGACTTTTGAAATGTTTACTTTTACAGGCTATAGTATAAAGTAAAGAACCATAGTAATTGCCTCCTTTTTCATTGAATTTTTGCGACATTTCTTTCTTGTCCAAATGTTTTCTTATATAGTCTTAGTTTACCTTCCAGTAAGCCTATGATTTAGGAAGAATGGATATTACCCCCATTTTACAGTTGAGTAAATATGGGCTCAAGTGGGTTGGGTGACTCAGCGTCCAGGGGAGTTAACAATTATATCTGAGCAAAAAACAGTGTGTCCTTCAATGATTGGTACTAGAGTGACTTCTACTGATAGAAATTAGGATTCTAATATTCACAGATTATTTCTATATATGAAATTAGAGTGGACTTCCAGTCTCCGGTCCGACATATAAAGAGCTTGGAAGTTGTCGTTCTCCCATCCCCACAACAACAGAAAAAACCTGAACATATTGAAAATCAACCATTCTTCTTAGATCTATCAGAGAATTGAGGTTGCAGGGCAAACCACTGCCCCGAACACTGGAGAGACAGATGCCTTTGCTTGCCCTCAAGATAAACTATTTTATCAGAATCTAACTGACCTGAGGGAAAGGAAATATCTAATTCCAGCCCCCTCTAGCCTTATACCTGGAGGAAGAGAAATACCAAATTCCAAACCCCTCTAGCCTTCCTCTCCTACTTAATAGCAGGGAGTTGGGGAGGAAAAGATGAGCTCTCAGGAAAGTCATAGCCCAGGGACACAGGACTCACTGAAAACCTGAAAGGTAATCATAGGCTATGGAACACACCTCCTGTCCCATACTTCACCACCATGTCACTCAGATTCCTGTATAAAAACAAACAATTACAGCTAAAAGAACTGCAAGCCTCAGACCCTACTACAGAAGGACTCTCTCAGGGAGACAAAAATAAGGACATTAGAGGAATTTTAGCCTCTGACACTATGGCTGCAGCAACAGTAAACACAACCTAACTCCTAGCCAGATAAACACAAAACTTCACATTGAATGCCCTCACTTACTTTTACCCAATACATCATGTCCGGCTTTCAACAAAAAATTCCAAGGAGTGCTAAAAGGCTAAAAACTCAAGCTGAAGAGGCAAAGCAAGGATCAGAACCAGACTAAGATATGGCAGAGTTTTGGGAATTATCAGACTGGGAATTTAAAATAACTATGATTAATACGTAAAGGGCTCTAATGGAAAACGTGGACTAAAATGCAAGAGCAGACGGATAATGTAAGCAGGAAGATGGAAATGCTAAGAAAGAATCAAAAAGAAATGCTAGAGGACTTCCCTGGTGGCGCAGTGGTTAAGAATCCGCCTGCCAATGCAGGGGACATGGGTTCAAGCCCTGGTCTGGGAAGATCCCACACGCTGTGGAGCAACTAAGCCTGTGCACAACAACTACTGAGCCTGCGCTCTAGAGCCCACAAGCCACAGCTGCTGAGCCCGTGTGCCACATCTACTGAAGCCCACGTGCCTAGAGCCCGTGAGAGAAGCCACCACAGTGAGAAGCCCGCGCACTGCAACAAAGAGTAGCCCCTGCTTGCCACAACCGGAGAAAAGCCCACGTGCAGCAACGAAGACCCAACGCAGCCAAAAAAAAAAAAAAAAAAAAAAAATGCTAGAGATTAAAAAAACACTGTAATCAAAATGAAAAATGCCTTTAATGGGCTCATCAGCAGAAATGATACAGACAAAGAAAGATTTCAGTAAGCTTGAAAATATGTCAATAGAAACTTCCAAAAACAAAAAACAAAAAGAAAAAAAGAGGGAAAAAATCAGGACAGAGTACCCAAGAACTGTGGGACAATGAGAAAAGGTGTAACATAACTGTAATGGGAATACCAGAAAAAGAGGGAAGAGACAAAAGAAATATTTGAATAATGACTGAGCATTTTCCAAAATTAATGACAACACCAATCCATAGACTGGGAATCCCAGAGGACACCAAGAAGAAGAAATACCAAAAAAAATCGACACCTAGGCATGTGGTATTCAAACTGCAGAAAATGAAAGGGAACTTGGAGCATGGATCCAAAGTTTAAAGGGTTTTTTGTTTTGTTTTTTCCAATTAACATGACAACTAGGGCTTCCCTGGTGGTGCAGTGGTTGAGAATCCGCCTGACAATTCAAGGGACACAGGTTCGAGCCCTGGCCCGGGAAGATCCCACATGCCACGGAGCAACTAAGCCCGTGCGCCACAACTACTGAGCCTGAGCTCTAGAGCCCACGAGCCACAACTACTGAGCCCACGTGCCACAACTACTGAAGCCCACGTGCCTAGAGCCCATGCTCCACAACAAGAGAAGTCACTGCAATGAGAAGCCCGCACACCACAACGAAGAGTGGCCCCCACTTGCCGCAACTAGAGAAAGCCCTCGCACAGCAACGAAGACCCAATGCAGCCAAAAATAAATAAATTAATTAATTTATTTTAAAAAAATGACAACTACTTGGTCTCCCTTCTTTTTCTTTTTCTTTTTTTCCCCCTTCTTTTTCTTCTGACTTCCCCCCACCACCTAAAGTCTCCTGTCTGGGGAATATGGTAGAATTTTGTTACAGGGGCTGTATAACTTAATTATTTCCCTCTTTAATAAGGAAATTATTTAAATATAAAGAACAAAGAATAGAATGTTCTATTAGCTTTGTCTCTCCAAATGAACTGCAGATTTCTCGAAGGCAGGGATTATATACTGCATAATTCCGAATCCCTTAGAGAGTGTAGTGCCATCTATAGTGTTGAAGCAAATGACATCCTGTTGTTTTAACTGGTTGGAAGACACTGTAAAAGCCTAACTACACTGGGACCTGCAGGTTGGGACTGGAGCCTGGTGAAGAGGAAAGCCATTAATCAAGTGAATTAAATAGTTTTGAAGTATTCTTTAAATATTTAAAAAGTAAAACTCATTCTCTCTATGGTCCCATAGTACGTTGTGCCTTTATAAGACCTGCAATGACTTGTTTACAAGTCCATTTAGCCTCTTAGAGTGTAAGCTCCTCTAGGATGGGGTCACATTTTTTTCCTCTTTTAATTGTGAGAGGCACTTAATTCACGTTTGGTAAATAAAAAGTTGAGAGATTACTGATGAGAGGAAAGAGAGTCCAAAGCCATTCTATAGTCATAAAGCTATGCATTTAAAAGAAGTACCTAAATGTTATATTTCAGAGGAATTTTTGTGTGTGTGTGTGTGTGTGGCCTCTCCCGTTGCGGAGCACAGGCTCCGGACGCGCAGGCTCAGCGGCCATGGCTCACGGGCCCAGCTGCTCCGCGGCATGTGGGATCTTCCCGGACCGGGGCACGAACCCGTGTCCCCTGCATCGGCAGGCGGACTCTCAAACAATGCGCCACCAGGGAAGCCCTCAGAGGAATTTTAAAGGAGTTTTTCCCAGAGATGCGATGTGACCCCTTTGCCCCCCAAAGTCAGTCTTCTTAGGGAGCCTGGATTCCACTCAGCCCCTCTTCTTCTACCCAATGACTTTCATATCTCTGTTTCTATTGGCTCCTTCTCTCTTTTTTCCTGATCTAACATCCTTTTCATGGGGCTGGGGGGAGAACTCAACAACAAAAGAACCAAACCTCTTTGCATTTGCACCATTACCCTTTCCACCTCCCATCTTGCTTCCTTCCTTTCTTTAATGGCTAAACCTCTCAAATGCACGATCTTCAAGACATTCACATTTCCAACCCCACCACAGCATCAAGACTAGTTATGTTAAGGTTAAAGGATTTCTAACTGAACTCAGAAGTCATTTCTCAGTTTCTCATCCACTTTAAGTTCCCTGTGCTTCAAAATACTTTCATAAAGTAAATGATCCTTTTATGAAGTGAATAATCACATGCTCGTTTATCTGTTTCCTGGAGTTCAGAAAGGAAGGCAGGTTTCCAGGTTGGGGTGTTGCCAAGGAGGGCTGTCTTAGTCGCTCCCAGTGGAGCTGGCGTTTGGGGTTTGGCTCCCTAGCGCTCACCAGGCAATATTATCCCTGTTTCAGAGCTGACTCACCCTGACTCATAAGAGACCCAGCATAAAAACCGAAATGCTGAGTTATTGATTGGTAATGAGGAAATATAACTGTTGGGTGGAATGAACCATCCTATCAGCCTGGTCATCCTACTTCTTGGAAAGCTTCATGGAAGCCAAAATAGCTAAAGATTGCTGGTCACAACAGAATCAGGATAAGAAGAGTTAGCTACCTAATTTGAATTCTTGAATATTAGGACTCTGATAGCCTGACTCATTTATCATTTCCCACTCGTCTCCACCATACAGGAATGTGTTATGCCAATTTGTTCTAATTCTGCTTTTTCTGTGCTTTGTAACTAACCTCTCTTCTTATTTACATACTATTTTAATCAGGTTATAATTAAGGCTTGTTTTGTTGATCTATATCCCTTACTGCGATCCATTTCTTGTTTATTGTACAAATTGACTTTCAGAGGTTGGTCTTATTGCTAATTAGAAAAATGTCTCACTGTCATCTGCACCTATAGATTGTAAATATGGATTTCCACATATTATGTCATATTTCTTAAAGCAAGGTACACCAGGATAAATCAGCCTGATCACCCACCTGCCTACTGGCTGTAAGATACGTCTTTAAGATTCTTCTAGATTGTGACTATTGGCTTTTCCATTGTTTAAGGTATTCAAAAGAACATCTCCCCAGATCCTGAAAGCAGTCCTAAGTTAGGTTCCAAATATTTGAGCAAAGGCAACATTGTTGGAACAATGGTAGTAGAAACTGACTATATTTTTGGTATGTAGTATAAAAATCACAGTCACAAACGTGTCCAATTATAGAGAAAATATTGAACTAAGAATGACTGGCTAACTTCAAGTTTCATTAACATTTACTATTCGTTCACTTCTTTTGTAATCTATTAGCTTTTTTTTTTTTTTTGCAAGATAAGCAGTTACAAGGGCCAAAGTTTTAAGAAAAATTTATGGGAGAATAACTTAAAATTGAGAAAATTCAATTCATAAACTTTCTCCCCATGAATTGAGAAGTGATCACTATTATTAATTAGAATGGAATGATACTAATGCAGGAGGATAATTTGAGAACTGCTACTATATGGTGAGTTATTGAATACTTTTGATGGAGTAAATAACAATTTTATTATTTCTATTATAAATGTAGAAATCGGATCGGGCCTGCCGATGCAGGGGACATGGGTTCGTGCCCCGGTCCAGGAAGATCCCACATGCCGCGGAGCGGCTGGGCCCATGAGCCATGGCCCGCTGAGCCTGCGCGTCCAGAGCCTGTGCTCCGCAACAGGACAGGCCACAACAGTGAGAGGCCCGCGTACCGCAAAAAAAAAAAAAAAAAAAAAAAAAAAATGTTTTACAGTATTTGCTTGGTAGAACTTAGAAGAAAGGATTCTCTTGGTTCTGATTTTTAATCTTATATGACATCCATTTCCAGAGAGAAACCAGCAGAGTTTTTAAAATCCTTAACAATATTGTTCTGAATAAATATGTTTTACTATGATATGAAAAATGTTACTAAAAAATAACTAGAATATGGTCGAGTAGCCTAGTTTGTGCTTTATTATTTGCTTGCTAGTTGGGGGAAGTCACAAGTTCTGAACAAGTTGTTTTCAAACATTAGGGAAACTCAAAATCCTTTGGAGGGCTTGTGAAAGCAGATTGTTGAGCTCTATCTCAGAGTTCCTGATTCTGTAGGTGTAGGGTGGGGCCCAAATTTGTATTTCCAACAAGATGTACCAGATTTTAGGACCACTGCTCTATATACCCTGGGCTATCTTCCATTTAACAAGCTCTTGTTTATCTTTCTCCCATTCCTCACAGTGGTTTAACCAAACTTTAGCACCTCACACCCATTTTACTCTATCATCCCCACTTTTGCAGCATCCCTACTTTCCGACATTTCAGGAAGAAATTGGGGTCATTGGGTATGAACTGCCTCAAGTTCTTATTCTTTTCTTCCAGTTAGTCCTTTTCCATTTTAAGGTTCATCCCACTTCCTGGACTCTTGATCAAAAACCTTCCCATTTCTTCCAGGATCGAATTCCATCTTTATGTCCTAAAGATTTTGCCATTGGCCCTCCTTTATATCAAGTGTTCAACCTCTTTGCCAGCTTCTTCTCCAAAGCTCGTGGACAAGCTCAAGGCCATAATCTTAAAAAATCTATCCTGTGACCTTGAATATTTCTCTAGATATTCTCTTTCTTCTTCACAGACCAAGTTCTTGGAAAGAATAACACACTTGATTTCTCAACTTCCTTATCTACTCTTCCTTTTTTAAGTTACTACAACCAAGTTTCTAATCCTACCACTTTATGCTGCTTTGGAAAAGGTCACTTTGAACTGGCTAAATCCAATTAACTCTGATTCTTATTTTAGTACCTCTAATTTCTCTTTGAAACTCCTTGCTCTCCTGGTTTCCATGACAACACTGCTTCCTCAGTGTCCTTCATAGGCTCTTCCTCTCCCTCTCCCACTGAACGTGGGCATCTAGAATTCAATCTTTGACTCACTTCTCTTTGTTCTATGCATGCTCTCTTGGCCATTTCATTGTCTCTCTTGGCTTCAGTTGTGCCCACAGATCCTCATGAGAATGTTTTCTGGCCAAAGCTGGGAACAGGGCTAAATGCTACATCCAAGTGACGTGTGTGGAAGGCTGTACGCTACTGGTTCCCAAACCTAAATGTCCATCTACTCTCTTGAACTCCAAACTTTATTCTGGCTTCTATCACCACCATTCTGTCTGGATAGTCCAGTTGGCTACTGGTTTATAGCCACCTGCAATTTCGTTATGGTCAACTTAAACTTACCAAGACTAACTTGCCTCTCAGTAAGTTGAGAAAACTTGGAATCATCCTGTTTCCTCTTTGCCTTACGTCCATCCTGATATCTTACCAGTTAGTTACTGGTCCTATAAATTCCACTCCCTTAGTATTTCTTCCCTCTGTCATCTTTTATCATTTCCTAGTCCACTGACGTAGCTCAAGCCCGTATCAGCTCTTTCCTGAATTGTTAACTTCTTCCAGTTTTTCACCCTTCCAATATTTCTTGCACATGACTGCCAACTTACTCACAGGCAAATTTAATCATGTCCTTAAAAAAACATATTTCCAAGTTTCCCCATTTTTTATTAGATAAAGTCCAAATTCCATAAAGTAATACACAAGACGTTCTATGATCTGGCCCTTCCCAAGTTTCTGGCTTCCTTTCTTACACCCTGTGATCCTATCATACTGGACAACTTGCAACTCCCTCTAACACACTGTGGCTTTGCTCATGTTACTCCCTCTGCCTAAATAATCCTTCCTCATTTTGTTCCACTATTACTTTTCAAGACTGAGTTTTTGAGTCATTGTCTCAATAGGAATAATACTAATAAAAAACAAGATGCATTCAGTGCATGTTATGTACCAGACACCTTACATACATTCTCACTTTACACGCAATCCTCACAACAAAACTCTGAAGTTTATAACAGCCTTGTCATAAATTATGCTAATAAGTGGCATGAAAGCCCATATTTTTTGGGTTAATGAAGTTGTTTTAAGTGTATTCTGGAAAGAGAAAATATACCTTATGCTGCATCTATGAAATACTAAAAATAAAGTAACTTGGTCAAAATTTTTGGTATAAATCCCTGATCACTAGCAATTGATCTGAGCATTCCTTAGTCGATACAGGTTTATTGCATCCAACTTCAGAGTATGAACTAGGAATAGCAGGCTGCATTAGCTATACTGTGGTTTATTTCACTTATGGTACTGATTCATTTTGGGCCCTGTTTCCATGTATCATAGAAAAATAAATGTATATGCATAATATAAAATGGAGGCCGTTATTCAAATAATTCACTGAATTAGATCCAGTTTTACATCTAAATTTTTCAATGAAAGTACTTTGGGGAATTGAATGTTTCTGTATATTTGTCTCAACTGAATTCTCGACTTTATTTTCAGGTATTGATAGACCACCTGCCAAAAAAAACAACAACTCCAAAACAGTTATTCTTTTCTTTTCTTTTCTTTCTTTTTTTCTTTTTAAACAAGGGAATGTTTAGCTTTCCTCACCTCTTCTTAAAGCAAAAATAAAATATTCCTTGACCTATGTTAGGTCTAGATGGACCTCTATTATGTGAGCAGGATTAGAAATTAAATTATTATTAAAAGAGTTACAAATACAAACTTTCCTTCATTTCCGTAAGAACTTACTTATGATGGCAAAAACATTAAAGATAATACAAACACTGTACTTAATTACTTATTTATGCCTAAAACTGGATTCTTGATCTCTTACACTTGGATTTTTTTTTTTTTTTTTTTGGCCGCGGCCACATAGCATACGGGATCTTAGTTCCCTGACTAGGGATGGAACCTGCGGTCCTTGCATTGGAAGTGCAGAGTCTTAACCACTGGACTGCCAGGGAAGTCTCTGGATTCTTGATCTCTTATACCCACCCAACATACTCCATCCCCAGTCCTTTCCATCTCAGTTCATGGCAAATTCATTTTTCCACTTAGAACCCTTGAGAGTCATCCTTGATTCCTCTCATTCTCTAGAATCCCAAATCCAATCGGTCAGTAAATCACAATGAGTTTCAAACTATATCCAGAATCCATCCACGTCTCATGGAATCTACTGTAACAACCCTAATACAAGCTACCGTCATCTCTTGCCTGGTTACTCTCTGTGCCTCTACAGACTATTTCCAGCCCAGCAGCCAGAGTAATCATTTTAAACCCTTAACCACATCATGTCAATTCTCTGCTAACAGCCTCCTAGTCCCAGGCACACAGACCTTCCACCATCTGGTCTCCTAGTTCTTCCGTGACCTCTTCTATCTTCTTTCTGGGTCACTATTCTTCAGCTAAAATGGCCTCTTGGTCACTCCTGCAACTTACCAGCCCCGTTCCCACTACAGGGCCTTGGCACGGGTTGTTCTCATTGTCTGGAAGGCTCTTTCTTTAGATATCTACAACTACCTTCTTCCTCAAGTCATTATTCAAATGCCACTTCCTCAGTGAGCCCTACCCTGCTTGCCCATTACAAATATCACAGTTCTCCTATTCCTCCTGCTTAATCCCTTCCCTGTTGTATAAAATTTTCCCCCTCTAACACTCATAGCCTTTTAACATATTACACAATTTGGATATTTATTTTATTGTGCAACTCCTCCTTCTAGAATGTGAGTTTGATGATGGCATGGAGTTTTGTTTTGTTCACTGCTATATCTGCAGCTCCTAGAATAGTGTCAGGCACATGGTAGGCCCATCATAATAATTGTCGAATGAACGAAATAATTAGCACCTATCACTAACACTCAGCAAATAGACCTTATTTTCAAGGGGAGAAATGTAAAAGTTGTTCGTTTCTAGTACAAGAGGTATTATATATTGGATTCTATAGGAAAGGGAGCAACTAAGTTTCCATATGTCTAGAGAGTTCAGGGGCCCCATGAAACCCTGATATTCTATGATTCCCTTCCCATCTAAGTCTAAAACATGATCATTTTCTAGCAGCCAAGCACTAATTTTAAAAGATCCTGGAGTGTTAAACCTGCAATGAGAGATTCCTAAGAGGATGGTTCATGATTATAGCTGCTCAGTGCTGCAATTCTTAGCATTTCTTCTCTCACCACTGTGTTGCTCTTCCTACTTCAAAACATATGAATATAATTGGAAGGTATGGGAAGCCAATTTGATTACACTCTGAACAGTTATGTGATACACCCTCCCTCCAGTGTGTCAATAAATTTGATTAATATATATCTTTTCATGTTGGGCTTTCTTTTGAAATACATAACATCAGTTGATCCAAGTTGGCCTAAAGCAAGAGTCCTGCATAGTCACATAATTTTTGGTAGCATAAATATAAATGCTGAAATTATTCTGTACACCTTTAAGATTCATCTTTTGGTTATTCCTACTTTAAAGGAGCATAGAGTTTTAGGGTTACAGGTTTTACTTCATTTGGTTTGATGACCTCATTTTACAGATATGAGAACTTGAGGATCCATGATATAAAATGACTTGCCCAGGTACCACAGAGCTGAATAATTGTTTTGGTCAGAACTCCTCGTTCTAAAGATAAAACAAGATACCCCGAGATTGCAATTGAAAAAGAGTTCTTACTATTAGGAAATTAACTGAATATAGCAACAATTTCAATATGCAATTCTAAACCATATTCAGTTCTACCTGGTTTATTTCCATGGTGACTATTTAAACATTAGAATAGCAAATATAGCAAAGGGTGAAATAATTGATAAATAGGAAAAGAAAAAGCCTCCACAAGCATCCTAATACATGACAGTCACGGGTCACAAAAGAGTAGGTCACCTGGAGTAAACTGTCTGCATGGCGTCCACAAGAGAAGAAACCACTTTATCACAGAGATGGCGCCATACTAGGCATGGCTTCTGCTATTATTTGGAGGATTAAGCCTTCTTTCATTATCTAATCTAGTCATCCTCTAAGATGCCAAGAGGCATTTTTGCTTAGATATGTACCCTTTCTGTTTTCATTAGTCAGTCTATATGAAGGTTATTATACCAGAGGAATGTAAAAATCTACAGTAACAATGCTTCATTTTCCTTTAATGGCTTTGTTCAAGGGATGAAGACATTTTTGTGGTGTGATGAATTCACTTGGTCTCCTGATGTGTTTTTTCCACATGCCTTGGAAATCACGTGTTTTTCTGAGAGGTGGTAGTCATCAATGTCTTAATTTCAGCACCATTGCTTTAGCTTTGTTACAATGAAGATATCTTAGTAGCATTGATAATTTAGGATCTTTGATATTAATCGAATGGAGAATATTTTTGACCCATTGTGGGCAGGAGTGCTCTCAAACTACAAACAAAATTATGACTAAATCAAATTTTTAAAATAGATTTTAACAGATTCCAAGAGGTAGGAACACTAAGATAACTCATGGGACTGCAAAGCTAAGATCTCCGCCAACAGCAAGTCACAATTTCCTAAGAGTGAAATTTTGAGCTCCCTCTACCAGGGCCTGTTTAACTCGGTTTCCCTTCTCCATGGCACACTTTGATTAACTCCTGCTGTGTGTGATTATATGTAGGTTAGACACCAGTGGCTTGAGAGTAAGGTCTGGGTTCTGTCCCGAAAAACTAGGTCAAATCTGGCCTCCATGTGATGCAGGTAAAAGTCCCATGAAAATATCAGTACGGCAACACTGACTGAACACAATTTTACTTGAAAGGATCTCCTTCCAGTTATATTTCCTTAGACGTACTATTAATATTTTTCTTAATTTTCTTCTATTTCCTTGCTAATGTACCTGAAAGGGCTTTTCAACTATTCAACTATTGTATAAACCAGTCTTCCTTCATAAGAAATTATGACGATTCTCTCTGTTACTTTCTTCCCCTATACACTTTGCCCATCAGTGGATTGAGCCCTAATTTACACATTATGGTGAGCTTTTACAGCCTAAACAAATTTATTCTTTTGGAACTTTATTTGGCAAGTATTTAAGTGGTGGGGAGATTAAAGGAGAGCTAAAAGCAAAATTAACAAGAGACTCAACTACAACCCACAGACGAAATAACCAGATAAGTTGCTATTTTAAACAATGTAAGCGAATAGGAAGGGATTATTTCAGAACACAAATATTCATAGAGGCAAGAAAATAACTGAAGTAATAATGCTTAAAAAAGACTTGATGAGGGTTAGTAGTTGAATCTCTGAAATATAATATTTGACGTCATAGGCATGGACTTAAGCGGGTAATAGTTTTCTTTCCTGAGCAGCTGAAAAGAATGTTAAAAATAGAAATAACAAGACCACGTAAAGTAATGAAAGCAACTGAAATCACTGTCTTATGATTGTATTATTTAAAGAAATACATCTGTATCAATCAATTCTGAGAGGACAGGATGTACAGCTCAAAAGTGGGAGTGCAAGATTTTAAAATAAGGAGAAGCAGGCTAAAATTCTAAGGAAAAATAAATATAGAATCATCCATTCAGAAGCCTTGAAATAGCAAATAGTTTTCAATAAAAACGTGGTCATTAAATGCTTGAGCTTGGTAAAATGAATAGGAGGGAAAAATTCGCTGCAGACTATCATCTCCCACTGCCTCTGGAATGACTTTGCGCAGGGGAAGGATGGGGAGCGGTGATGTGCGAGGGCCGGCGTAAGAGGGGGTGTTTCACGGTCCCAGAAAGGGTCGCATATCCATACCCCAGCACCGCGGTCCTTTGGGGGAGGAGGGCCTTTCTGATGTCTCCGTTTCCCCGCATCGTCCGGGTAAGATCCCGGTTCACCCCTACTGCGGACAAGATTTACAGAGGTCAATCTCTGCCCTGAAGCTGAAAACAAACTTCCAGCCTCGGTCACTAAATCCCTCGAAAACCCTAGTCCTCTCAGCTCATTCTTAAGGAGTCCAAGAATGGCCTTCAACACACTCCGATTCTCAGCTCATCCCCACTCATCTCCCAGCAGCCTCCGCTCTAAGGGCCGCCGCGTGGCTCAGGGTCGCCCGCCCCCGGCTCCGCGCAGCCCTCACCGCCCGCAACGCCCGCACCAACGCCGCAAGGCAAGCGGCGACGGGCGCGCTCCGCGACGCCCCGCCCCCAGCGAGAGTGGCGGAAGTGGCTGCCTAGGGAAAAGAGGCCGCGCGCCACCTGGCCAAGCGCGCATGCGCCAGCGTCCGCGTCGGGAGTGGCGGGGGTGTTTGTAGCTCTCCCTCCTCCACCTCCGCCACCCCCGCCCCACAGAGAATCGGGCTCACGCCATCTTGCCCCCCCGTCCGCGCCCAGCCACCCTTTCCCTTTAGACTCTCTCAGCCCCCTACCCCGCCCCTTTCCAAGCGTGTCCCGGGCCGCCGCCGCAGAAACCGCACCATCTCTATCCCCACATTCTCCACGCGGGACGCGCAGCCGGGTCTACAAGTGTTCTTAGAACAGAGGTTGTAGGGGGACCGGGGGAGGCGCGGGGGCGGGCGGGGGAGAGGGCTGGGGGCCGGGAGAGGCGCCGAGCCCTGCGTGTCTGGGCCCCGCCCCCCTGCCCCCGGGAGCTGCCGTCGGGGGTCCCGGTCGTTAGCGCGGGAGGCTGAGGGACACACAGAAGCAGCGTCTCCGGAGGCGCTGGCCCCGCGAGTCGGCCGGGTTCTCCCGCGGCGTGTGGAGTTGGCCTTGGCTCCTCCCCGTAGGCGGGTGGGCGTGGGGCCAGGGGAGCTGGGCGGGCGAGCGGGAGCGGGCGTCGCTGGGTGTGTTCAGAAGCACCTTCCGCGTGTCATCTAGGTCGTGTTTTGGGGGGAAGAATTCTTAAACAAGGAAACTGTAGCTTTATGGGCGAGGTGGAAGAAGAGTTAGGTAGCGTTAGTAGAAGTGTAGCGTCCAGGAAAAGGAAAAGATCGACTCCCTTCTCTCTGGGGTGAGCCCACATCTGTGACCCCTGGGGAAATTATTTAGCGTGTCTTTGGCTGGGTGTTCTGGTCTGTAAAATGGGGATAGTAATAACCTAGATCAGAATTGTGAGGATTAAATGAGGTAATACAGGTTAATGCTTATAACAAGCTCCAGGCACTGATCAATTAGCTGTCAATTACCTATCATTTTTATCTCCCTGTTTAAGGAATTCAGAATGACTGTGACCTGGCTTTCTAAGTGGAAAAATCAAGAAACTGGTGTGGATTTTTATAGGGGCAGTGGAATGTAATATCTGACACCCAGAGGCGATCCTGGAAATGTGTTGTTAACGTACACGTGGATAAACGAGCTTAACTCCGTGAGGCTTTAGAAACTTTAAACTCTTTCGTTCCAGAGAAATGAGGATGTATTTATCTAGGAGGAGAGGACGTAGGGTTTTACTATATGTGAGGACAGAACTTTGGAAACAGAATTAAATTACCTCTGTAAAGATTTACTTGAAGACCAAATTGAGGATGGAACTTGTGGAATTTCTGGTGGATGTTTTAGAGAGGCTGGATTTCACTGAATGTTATGAATAATTTCCTGATAGTTACTACTTTGCAAAAATAAAGTGCACTTCATTGTGTTATTGCAAGTTTCTTATCTCTGGGAATATTCAAGAAAAGATCTAGAGCAGCCTAGGTCTAGAGCAGCCTTGTCCAATGGAACTTTCTATCTTTGTGGAAATATTCTGTAATCTGTGCTGTCCTAATATGGTATCCACTAGACACAAGTGGCTCTTGAGCCTTGAAATGTGGCTAGTAGTGCACTGAGGTATTTAATTTTATTTTAATTAACTTAAATATAAATAGCCGCATGTGGCTAGTGGCTGCCTTATTGGACAGCATAGGTCTAGAATCGAGCCTTTGAGACCTTTTCCAGTTCTTGATTTTGTTGAGTTTTAAGTCAGAGAAGCCAACTCTTAGAACATTTGTTGCTTTAGGGAATTATAATTATATTCAAATAATGCCTTTCATTCACATACTGTAGTTCAAAGCTTGGGTCTGTTAATACTTACTTACAGCTTGAAAATTAAAGCAAAGCATTCTTTTGACTCCTAGGTTGTACGGCTAACGGCAGATTTGTTTGGAGAGTCATAATAATACTAAGTGGAGTTTCCTTTAATCATTGTACTGTTTCGTGACTGTGGGTTTCCACTATCTTTTATCACTTTAGTCAGTTTTCAGTGAAAACCTTTCAACTCTTTTACTCCCGAGTTTTTTCAGTTTGAAAGATGGTGCTTTTTCCTTAACTTTTTGTATAAAAAACAATTTGATAAATTATAGAAAACTGAGCGTTGGGCCATTTCAGAAGTAGTTTTGTGGTTATTGGTATTCAAAACTTTTGCAGAAATAAGTCTGAAATTTGGCGATATTTTGCAAGATTGCTTTCTTTGAAATACATAGAGTGGTTTTTTTCAAGCAAATGTTTATAAAGTTAAGTTTGAAAGAAAAACTAAAAAAAAAAAACCCCTTTGTTCATAGATAACACACCCTTAACTCTGGCCTGATGTTTGTGAAGTGGTACCCTTGGTCTCAAGGCTGATGATAACCCTTGGATCTGGAACAAAAACTTAAAGCTCACGAATTAAGCATATACAAAGAGCAACCCATAACACACAAATCACAATGGGTTGCTCTTATGTATACCTTGCTTTTTCTGGGGCAGTCATGGTTTAGAGTCTGTTTGTCTCAGGATAATTCTTAATAGAACTTCCATTTTCAAAAATGTTCCAGCTGGGTCTACTTAATAATATGGTCACCCTCCTTTCAGGCTTGTTGAAATTTGGAATATATGATTTTAGGAGGATTAAATGTACTGCAACCTGAGAAATGTACTTGCTTTAAAGTAGTGACAACTTTATTGCTTATGTGCTTAAATAACAGACGAGCTATCTGGAATAAGGCCAGCAAGTGACCTGTCCATTTAAGCCACAGGTAATTAAAATTTTCTACTTTTCTCCATATAATTGGATAGAAATCTTGGGCACCTTGATTTTTGGTTCTCTCTTGATTTTTGGTGTAGGAATCTGCAAAGAAAGTTAGGCCATGCCAGTTAAATCAGAACATTGAGTATTCTTGTTGAAAATAATACCCGTTTTACTTTATGGTGAGGTTGAATAGTGAAATTAGTTAGAAATCTACTTATTATATTAAAGACTGGTTTTGCTGATGGCTCACCTAAATAGTAAAGAAAAATAATTCAACTTAATGTTTTATTGTATTAATTGAATTTATACTGTAGTGGATAAAATATTTTATTGAGTCAAACACATTTGGTTTGATTCCTTACTGCTGAGGGTTAAATGAAGTAACCCATGTGATGTGTGTTGGGTGCAGCGAAGCACATAAGAATTATGTACTCAATAAATATTGGCTGCTCTAGCCTTAAGTTTATTGAATAATGGATCTGGAGAGATATTAATGTTCTGAGATGCATTGTGGATAGGTGCAAAGAGCACTTAAAACTAATTTCAGAATCTAGATGTAGCCCTTTTCTGCCCTAATTCTCTCTGTGTGATTTCAATTAAGGTATTTAACTTTTCTGAGTCTCAATTTCCTCATCAGTAAAACAGAATTAGCACCTAACCTTATCCCACCTCCTCCCAGGATCGCTGGAGGCTTCACATGAGAATTACATAAATTGTTGTGTTGTTTTACAGACATTTAACTATTTAATTGATTTCCTCTCAACCTGTCTACCAACTACCACCAGTAAATCTGCAAAAACTGTTTACACATATTTTAATTTGTGAAACAGCATAGAGTGTAATAGACACTGTTACCTAAGATCATTCTCTTTGACAAATAATACTGTATGCCCCAGTAATGGTGCTATATTGATCTGGTTACAGTATATTCCCTGTACAAAACAACACCATACTACTGCTAAGGGAGAACCAACGTTTCCATGGGCACTTGATGTGTTCCAGACTAATGCTCCATCTCATTTATCCAAACGTGTCATTCCCACTTAATAGGTGATACTGATGAGTCTCTTACTTTTCTGGAATGGATCTGTAAGTTTTTCTTGCATTATACTACTGCCTCTGATAGAATCTGACTGATAGTGGATATTGAAGGTTAAATAAGGTTATGAATGTTAAAATAACGTGCTAACTGGCTTATAGTATATACTAGTTGCTGAAAAACTGCTGTGTTCATTGAATTCATAGGGCAGTAAATATAAAATATTATATAAATATAAACTATTTAAAAATCTTGAAGTGTACTTTTGCTATTTCAAATGCTATAGCAGTTTTATGACTGAATCCTTTATATTTTACTTTATTCATATTATTTGTTTCTGAATCTTTAAAAGACTATTCCTAATCATAATATTCTTCCCCTGAGAGTATATGTGTTTAATAATAATATTTGTGATATGTTTTCAAGAAGCTATACTTTTGCTTGGATTCTTCATCATCATCGTCATCATCATGAACTGAGTGCGTTCTAGGTACCAGGCACTGTCCTAAGTGCTTTGTATACATTACTTGATGTCACCTATGAGAGGAGTATTTTTAATCTCCTTTTTAAAGATGAGGGAACTGAGGCAGGGAGGTGATGTGACTTGCCCAAGGTCACCTGGTAAGTGTTAGAGCCTGTGTTTGAATTCCAGAGCCCAGCTCTTTACAGCTAAACTGTGAGTCGGCATAGACAGATACTTCACAACAAAGTTCACTATGACAGACACATTGTGGAGGTCTTGTGAGTTAATTATAATCAACTTTTATTTGTGTGTTCCTTGTGGGATAGTAGAAAGAACTCTGGACCAGGAGTCAGGGGACCTCAGTTTTAGTCCCAGCTGTGTCACTAAATAGTGATGTGTCCTTGGGCAGTTCAAGAAACCCCTCTGGACTTCAGTATCCTCACCTGAAAAATGAGGGATTTGGATGAAATTAGTGATTTTCAAACTGTAGTTCTGAACGTCAGATGTCTTTGGTCCCTCCCCCCGCCAATTTCCATAGTTATACTTTGTTATAGTTGTTTATCCGTCTGCCTAAGATTTACTTTTAAGCAAAGAATTCCTGAACTTAACTTTTAAAGTCATCAGTCTCCAAGAAAACTTAATGACAAGTCCCCTGGCTACTATGTGTACAACTTCTCAGTAATTCCATATTATTTTAGTGTGTTAAAACTATGGCACTAAAATGGTAGGTGAATTTTTTAAAAGTATGTATGTAGATGGACTGAGTATTTCAGGTTACCTGGGATCAAAGCCTGTTTTTTGTGTTAGATCTGTTACCTTCACCCAGTGTTTTTACTCTTACCTTCTTCATGAATAGGGGGGAGATACATGCCTAAGAGGGTGGTTGTGAAATATGTGAGCCAATACAGGTGAAAGACCCCTTATAAACTCTGAAATGCTTATACAAATTCACTTCTTTTTTACATGCTTCCCGTAAATCTCCCACTCCTTTTTAGTCACATGAACTGTGTTTTTAACCACATGAGATCTTTTATTGAATTGTTTATATTTAATATGGACTTCTCATAAGGTTTAATATTTCTAAAATGTGAATCTAGACTGGAAGAGAATCTTGATGTTTAAGAGAGCTCCTTTTTTGACATCCTTGTCAAATACACTTACTTCTTACTATTAGAAGTATAATTGATTCCAAATTTTTGCATATATCTGGAACGTTAACCATTATCACTCAATTATATAATATTTTATGTAAAAACAACAGTGTTTTCAATATTGGAAAAGTAAGCTTGCCATTTTTTCAGGGTTTGGATGTCACGTATTTTAGGATGATCTGATAGGCATGTTGGCAGTGCACTTTAAGAACCATTTTTGCAAAGAATAAGATTTTTTTTGAAACTCAGTGTTTCTTTGAGAGTACTGGATATGAAAGCACATGGAGTAGAAACCTACATTAATATCAGTCTAAAGAAGAAAAATATAATGATAGAACTTTACATGTCTCTGAGCAGTGTGTCACGGCTTCTATGTCTATAGGTTTAAAAAAATAATCGCTCATGTAGACAACTGAGATAAGGAAACTCAGTTTACAATCCGTCTGTCTAGGGAATTTTCATAATTTACAGGTGTTTTGATGTTTTCAATTCACGTATATTTTTTGAGCACACATTATGTTGCAGCCACTGTCTTCTTTAAAACACTCCTCTGAGACAGGTAGAAACTATTCTTGACGGATGGAGAAACTGAACTTGAGAGATTAGTTGATCATTATTACCAGGTTCTACTATGTTGATTAACTTGAATTGGGGCATATATAAATATATTGGAATTATCATTGTGTTATACCAAAACTAGGTGTAGAAGTTTTAAAATTTTGCAGATTTTAATTTGTTTTTTTATTTTTTGCATTCTCAGTGATTGAATGATCGTTTGGTATTACTTTTGCACAGCAGGAGAAATTTAGATCATGATGTAACTTGAGTTTTTTTTTTTTTTTTAAACAACAAAACTAAAATGTAGTGTCTTAATAGTGTTGGCTTAACCATAATCGCTTCCTGCCCTTGGAGTTCTATGAAAATGAAAATGTTCTGGTTATAATAGTTTTCTATTAATTTATATTATGTGGGATGCTCAGATTATGAGTGATTGAAATTGAGACTCTGTAGATGTGCAGAGTCAGTACATAGGTCTGCTGAATTAATATTTCTCAGGAGTGAAACAATTTAAAATTTCCACTGTCTTTTAGTAAATGGGTAGACTGATGGATTTCACAATCCAGATTTTTGACACTGTTTTGAGGGTGTTGTAACTAGTTGTAACTAGTAATAACGTTTTCAACTCTGAGGTATTTTAAGCTGAAGATGTTTCATGGTATTTCTTCTTTGGTCATTTAGTCACTAAAAATATGAGCTATAGGGCTTCTCTGGTGGCGCAGTGGTTGAGAGTCCGCCTGCCGATGCAGGGGACACAGGTTCGTGCCCCGGTCTGGGAAGATCCCACATGCTGCGGAGCGGCTGGGCCCGTGAGCCATGGCCGCTGAGCCTGCGCGTCCGGAGCCTGTGCTCCGCAACGGGAGAGGCCACAGCAGTGACAGGCCAGCGTACAGCAAAAAAAAAAAAAAAAAAAGAGCTATAAATAGAAATGCAGTAACATGTTCATTACATTTTTGTTTAATTCACATTTGTGATGTATAACTTTACTACAGTTAAAATTTTTTTGTCGTGGTATTTTCTGAGAAAAGGGGTATATCCTTAAATTTCATTATTGTTATTCAACGATGTCAGTTTTTCTACTCTGGAACAGAATTTTACAGGTGTGACATAGTATTGGCTACTGGCTTAATAATCAGGTTTAAATATAAGTATTAATCAGAGATGAACTTATTCCTTGAGTTCACATTTAAACTGTGGCATGTTGAAATAATCTGGGTCTCCATCTGCACATCTGAATTCATTTTGTAAAATATGGCAAACAGCTGCATTTCAATTGAAAGCTAAAACAACTGCAGGACATTAACCCATTGAGAAGATTACAGTAGGTTTTCAGTTCCATGTTAACTGTATTTATTAGAGAAAATTGACTTGAGTGCTTCTGCTTTTAAGCGACATTTTTTTTTTTAAATGTCCGGGAGATAGGAAATAAAGCATTGGAATGATAGGACTTTGATGTGTAAAGAAGTTAATGTCTAAAGAAGTTAATTATCTAAAACATCAAACAAAATGTGTGCACAGGAAGTAATTATTTTAAAGATTCTAATGCACTGTCAGCTCATGATGTCAAGAAAAATGTTATTCACCTGTTTGATTTAAGAAGTAAATAACTTGACTGTGAAAGGATGATCGTGGTTATAATAAACGAGGATTGGGATTTTTTCACTCTTACCAATAAACACTCTTGATACGAAACATTTGCAGTAGGGGCACAACCTAAGAAAGCTGGGGTTTTAGTATGCATTTACTTTCTGAAATGTCTCTTCTTCAGAGAGTGTTAAAGCAAGGTGACTGGATTTGCAGAATGAAAGAGGGCAATAACTCCAGCAGTGTCTCAGGATAATCCCAAGAATGGCATGCCTTCAAATCTGACATGAGTCAACTTAAATCATAGACTAAGGGTAATACATAATCTTTGAGTTTAACATCTTCTCCAGGATGTCATATCTCTGTCAGTCTTCTCTTGGGACAAGTGAACCATTTTCTAAGGTCACTGGAAAGCCAAGTTCCTTTTTGAACTTGCTTTCCTGTTTTATTATTCCCCAATCTCGGACTGATGATGCGATTTTTTTTTTTTAACCTGAGTTCCAAATGGTGTTGCTTCTTTTCCTCTATTATTTGTAGAAAAAAAGTACTTATTCCAAAAAAGTCTTTGTGAACAAATAGGACAAATTTACGCTTAAAAAGACCGATGGTCTTTCATAGCACTAGCTTCTTTATGTGTTTTAGAACTTTGGTTTTCAGGTTCAGTTTGAGTGAAACTTTCTTCCTTCTCTTTCTCTGCATTTGCAGTCTCTGTCTAGTGGTTTTCGCCTGGCTCCTAGGGACCTTAGGTTAGACCAGGGCTTATATTGGCAGAGAATTGGTCCTGCCACAGAATGATATTGGGACATTCCAGATCTAGCCACCCAGCTAGTGTGCTGCTTGTCTTAGGTCTCTGTCCTTTTGCCTTCTCAAAAGCTTCATGTGTGGCCCATCTCAGGCAGTGGTTTGTAGTAGTTAATTTTTTCAGCTTTCATTCATGGGACCCAGCCTTTCCATCTCAGCCATCAGTGAATGACCCTGGTTCAAGTTTCCTTTATCAATTTTAAGCCTCCATTGCCCACAGAAGTGGTCAGTTTAGAGGATGTATTAAGAAGATAAATTTGATAGCAGTGTGGAGAATGAACTGAGCTGCAAAGAGAGAAGCTATAAATAGAGCTCAACAAGAAAGGGAGGAGGTAAAAACATAAAGTAGAATTTATTTGGCTTCTTACAAATTATAGGGTGCAGGAGAAGGAGTCAAAGATGATGACTGATGTTTTAAGCCAGGCTGACTAGTAGCAGTAGTGATGTCAGTGTGAAAACAGAACTTATTTTATAGGGAAACTAATTAATATTTGTTGAATTATATTGAGGTCTTGTAGTGAAAATATTCAAGTTTCTTAAAGTTTGTGATTATGAAATAGGGATAATCAAATTTGTCACATAAAAGCTTTTAGCAGACCAAGAAAGGGAAAATTCTTGAGTTCTTTCTGTTTATAATAGTTAACATTGTGTACTGACTGTGTGCTAAGAACTATTCTGAATGCTTTGTTTATGTTAGTTCATTTAATCCTCACAACAACCCTAAGAGTGTGCGATTATCATTCCTGTTTTACAGATGAGGAAACTGAGGCACAGAGACGTTAAGGGACTTGCCCCGAGCCCTAGTAAAGTAGTAGAGCTGGGATTCTAACCTAGGCAGTCTGACTTCTGACTCCTAATTACTTTACTGTACTTAAAGTTCTCAGTACTGCTTTACTTTATTATATATTTTAAATCTGTTTAAATATATTTTAAATCTGTTAATTCTTCTTTAATCAGCAAAGTATTTTTTAAAGAAAATCGTAGTATTACAAAATTTATATAAACATGAAATAATAACTAACATTTATTGAGCACTTACTGTGTCCTTGAGGTAAAAGCGTGAGGCTTTTATCTGCTTCTGTTACCTTAATGTTATTTTCACTAATTCTTGTCTGTGGGACTGCCACATGTAATAAATAAAATGGCGTATATTAGGATTAGCATCTAGTTTTCCCATTATGCGCCAGCTTAATTTTATTGGAAAAAAGGTCACATTTTATTTTTTATTTTTTTAAAAGTCACATTTTAAATTGATGAGTAATTTAACCATGAGATTATAAAATATCACAGTGCTTACTTCTGATCTACTGATTGGCTTTATTTGTATTATTTGTATTGTAGGCTATGGTTCAAATGGGAATTAGATTATGTTTTGGTTTTCTAATTCTGTATCTTGCAGCTGTGCAGCTCTTTCTTTAAATGAAATCTTACTTGGAGCCCCAATATATGAAATAGAAAAATCAGAGTTCTTGTGTTCTGGATGGGACTGCTTGGGGGCCACTGGGAGCTCAATGAAATATTGCTGGGGAATCTTTGGGCTCCATGGAATGGATTTTGAAAACCACTGAACTTTATTAAAATATTTTAATGAGTATTTTTCTTCCAATACTTATTACAAAATATGTAATGAAAAGTTTATCACCCAAGTGAGTAATTTTTTTACATCATATTTGACTAAGCAGTTTTCTACCTTACAATTTCATTTTAATGAAGAACAAGTATGGACAAATCAGATTTACGTAAAACAAATCAGAATTTAAAAAATTTCTATACTTTTTGAAGTAACTTATAATTGCTTCCATTTTCCATGCATTTACTTATAGCTAGATACATTTTTGTAAGCTGAGTTCTCTTTTTTATTTAGATGAATAACACTGCAGCCAGCCCAATGTCTACTGCCACTTCAAGTAGTGGAAGAAGTACAGGGAAGTCTGTAAGCTTTGCAGCAGAATTGCAGAGTATGATGTAAGTATGGCTCTGTATCTCAGTTATTACTATTTTAAGTTTATTCATGTTGATAAAAGACAATAGAAATAACGAGATTTATAAAACTTAACTTGGAAATTTGTACTTAAGTAAAAATGAAATAGTCTGATAACATTTTAAATAGCCGTATACGGAAGGGACAAATTGGTTAAAAATGCTACAGTGATACTGTATTCAAAAAGTAAGTATTGGTTCATCTTCATAAAAGAATGAATACTCATGCAGACATTTGTGCTCTGATTATTTGCCCAAATCTGTGTTATGGATTGCTTATTGCTATTTTAGTTTTAGATTTAGAAAATTTTGACATTGATTATATTCTTGGATAGTTGGAAATATTTTCACAGAGTTCTCAGTTTTTCTCAAGTGTCAGTCATAATAATTCTGTGAGCCTAATGTAGTTTTCAGTTTTGATAATATTTGAAATCACTGTGTTTCAGAACCTGAGAAAAAACTTAGGACATTTAAAAAACACATTTCTTTAGTTTTTGAGAAATTGCATAGTCATTAACATTTCTTTGCTAAAGCTCTTTTCAGCTTGCTTTCTGGCTTCTTTCATTGAGTGAGACTGCATATCTTGATTTGATGAGAGGTAGCATATTTATTAGAAATGTCTGCTGGTGCATATTAGTTTTTCTTTATTATTGGTCCAGGAGACGATTTTCTGCATAAGGGGGACAACACATTAGAGCTCTTCTTTTCCTATGGATACATTATTCATGACATACCCAGCAATTTTAAAAGAATGTTTCTGTTGAAGGTTTAAATGGTTGTATATTGATAGCCTTCATAGTGGATTAACTCCACTTTGTGATGATTATTGTTCAAAGGAAAAATGAGTTTGAGCATGTATCTAATGGTTGCTTGGTAAACATACTTTAAACAGCATCAGAAACGTTCAGGTCACAGGTTCTCAAACTTTGGCCTCAGGATCCCTTTATACTCTTAATTATTGAAGACCTTAAACAGCGTTTGTTTATGTGAATTGTTTCTATTCATATTTATTGCTTAGAGTTTAAAACTGAGAAAAAAAAGTATTTACTAATTTATTTGAAAAAATAATAAACCTATGATATGTTAAGTGATATATACCCTATAAAATAATTATATTCTAAAACCAAAAATTGGTAACACATTTTGTTAGCTAAGATGAGACTAATAAAATGTGTCAATTTAGGAGTTGTATGAGGTGAGGCTGTCTGTTAAATTATGGAAAATGTTAAGGGTTTATGCTTGTATACACTTTTGTACGTTTAAATTTTTTAGCTATGGTTTAGTAGCTTTATGTTAAACTTTTATGTTGTACTATGTCGATTATGTTTAAAAATACTAGATATGTTTTAGAATGTTTGTAGTAAAGTGAGGAAATTAATTTTCCTGTAGAGCCAATTCATTGATCTACCTTGTATTTTTAAAAACTTTTAATTTTGAAAATTTCAAACTCGTAAAATTATTGTAATAGTATAATGAACTCCATGCATCCATCATCAGACTAACGCTAATTGTGTTTTGCCAGTCTTTTTTTTTTTTTTAATTTATTTACTTTATTTTATTTTATTTTTGGCTGCGCTGGGTCTTCGTTGCTGCGCGCGGGCTTTCTCAAGTTGCGTCGAGCAGGGACTACTCTTCGTAGCAGTGTGTGGGCTTCTCATTGCGGTGGCTTCTCTTGTTGGGAGCACGGGCTCTAGGTGCACAGGCTTCAGTAGTTGTGGTGAGCGGGCTTCAGTAGTTGTGGCCCGTGGGGTCTAGAGCGCAGGCTCAGTAGTTGCGGTGCATGGGCTTAGTTGCTCTGTGGCATGTGGGATCTTCCTGGACCAGGGCTCGAACCTGTGTCCCCTGCATTGGCAGGCGGATTCTTAACCACTGTGCCACCAGGGAAGCCCCTTGCCAGTCTTCTTTAACCTTTCTCTCTGCTCTTCACTTTTTTTTTAATGAAATATTTTAAAGCAAACCCCAGAGATCATCTTTCAAATTTGGTGTTATTTATTAAAATAACGTATTTATTAGTAGGTAAAAAAACATGCTTTATAGCAGAGGTCAGCAAACTGTGGCCATAGACTGGCTGCTTGTTTCTGAAAATAAGATTTTATTGGACCACAGTCACACTCATTATTTATCTGTTATCTATTGCTGCTTTCATGCTACATGGCAGAGTTGAGTTTTTGTGACTGACACCATATTGGCCTGTAAAGCTGAAAATATTTACTATATGGCCCTTTACAGAAAGTTTGATGACCCCTGATCTGTAGAAACAGTTCTCTGTAAGAAGAAAGCTGTATTTCCTTTTGTCATTTATACTTAGGAGAGGTTCTACTTAGCGCATTGGATAGACTGCAGGCCACTTAAGAAAACAGAAAAAAATAAAATAAAAGCTAAATTCAGCACTTTCTTATGAAATACTTTTGCAAACATCTTCCCAACTAATGTGCTTAAGCTAGATTCAGAATGCGAAAGTTATTGTTGGCCACAGCTTTAGAAGAAATGTACATTTTCCTTCTATTTCAGACCTCATAGAGAGGCCACTCCTAATAGTTATACCTTCATCATTTATAGTCTGAAGTTATTTTTTCTTCTTATGAATTGCTTCATAGAACAGGAAAACAGGGCCAAGATTAGGGGAGTCCTTTTTTTATTTACCAATATTTTCTATTGGCATGAGGTTTTCAGGCTTTTATGTAAAATTAGAATCAATATGCATTTGATCCTTGCTTATGTGATTTTAAATGAGAAAGTGCAGACTTAAGTCTCTGTTAATTTTGTGTTGTAGGAATTTCATTCTGTGGATCTCTACTTTTTTTCTCCTGCATTTTCACAGTTCTTCTAAGCCTGTTTGTGTGGTATATTGCTGTTTTTTAATCCTCTGGCTACTGTCTTCCCTACTCATTCACCACTAATGAGCTGGTTTTTCTTGGCTCCATGCCCGCTAAATAAGTAACAGTATTGTAGTGTCATTTCCAGGGAATGGCTTCACTGACAGGCATCTAGTTGTCAGGCACAAATGGAATTGTCAGGATCTGCTATTAAATATAGAACTGGCAGCCGGTTTGTTCTCCTATTAGAGCCTCGATGGGACTGACCACATTTTAAGTTTGGGTGACAAATACTACAACTGCAGCATTCTCTAGGAAACGCTTCTACAAATTTTAAACTAAAGGATTGGTGGTCAGACAGTTGCTGGTGGGTTGCGGATGACAGCATCTTTCCCTTACCTAGTGCATGTAACTGAGCACGTTTGCTACATGCTCCTTATCATAGCTCTTAGAATAACATGTGCTGGAAGGGTCCAGAGGCCTTTCATTTTTAAGTTATTGAACTCAAGTAGCCTGTAAATTAGAAAGTGAAATCTTTTCAATCTACATTGCAGGTATTTTGACAGACTTCTTAAGAATTTAAATTAATTTAAACTCACTTCAAGGAATCTTCACTGGACTTTCTTTTCCTTATTTTACTCATTTATAAATTTCTTTGCCTCGTTATATTGTACTTTTGCAGATTTATAGGCCTGGTGATAATGTCAGCTTTCACTGCTTGGTAGCATTTAGTAATTCTCATGTGACCAAATGTAAAAAAAAAAAAAAAGGATTTTGTTTGTATGCTACTTATATTTTATAAGAATACTTCCAAATGAAAATTTCATCCTTATTTAAAATCCACAGATTGAAAAAAAAATTTCTAAATCAGAGTTTATTATAAACAATAAAATTCACTCTCTTAGTTGTACTATTCTGCAAGTTTTGCATTTTTTAAAAAAAAAATCAACATTATTAAGCCCTTATATAGCAGGACCTAAATGCCTTCAAGATAGTTTAGCAGTAGAGAATGGTTGTGGAGACTAAAAATTGTCATGTAATAGGATGTGAAAAATTCCATGGTAATACAGAGGAGGGAGTGATGAACTTCTGAGTGTAAGCTTCCTAACTTTAGGTCTGTACTTTTGACTGCTTCCCGAACGTCCGTTAAGTATTCTGTTAGCACCTCAAACTTAGTATATCCATAACTGAACTAATAATTTTCTCAGTAAGATTCACTTCTCTTGGGAGTTTTTGAGATAAATAGCAACAACCATTTATTCATTGCTACACTAGAGTAGGACATAGTTGTATATGTGAAATGGTATCATTTGGCTGTTATTTAACATTATGAAGTTATGTGCTGTGAAAGAATGTATTCCCAGTTCTATCCTTACCTTAATCTGACTTTAAAGGGACCTAATATATAAATGAATCAATTAGTAATAGATGTTTATTAAACTGCCACAGGGTTCCTTCAAACATTGAGTTTCCCTGGTGCATTTAAGGTTTTCAGGAAACTGGAGGAAAGAAATTCTGAATGGTAAAAAGTGCTAACATTAATATATTATAGTTTCGGAGATGCTTTAATAATGCCATTGATAATAGCGAATGCTCTTATGTGTACCAGGCATTCTCCTGAGTACTTCCACATACCATTTCATTTACTCCCCCCACAGCCCTGTGAGGATACTGTTAGTCCCTTTTATAGATGGGGAAACTGAGACCCAGAGGTTCCTAACACCAAAAATTGCCATTACAGCAAATGGTAAAACCTTGATTTGAACCAGGAAGCCTAACTCCGGAGTCCATGCTCTTGACAAATTACGCTAAACTACATTTCAACCAATAAAACTTATTTTGATTGATAAAACTTAGTTTACAAATGAACTTTTACCAACTTATGTGTGACTAGTGTGGTGTAATGAGGTAATAATGGGAAAGATGAATAATTGTTCAGTTAATTACTGTTATTTGTGATGAAGTCTAATTTTTATAATAAATATTGGATTAAGTTGCTATTTTCATATTATCATAGCATTTATTTCAATTTCCTATTCCTAACCACCAAATCTTTTTAAGCAAGGCCATATCGGTAACCAAGAGAAAGTATGATTTCATAGAAATTGAATACTAATATACTCCTTATTGGATGCTTATATTTGTGATGGTTCATAATTTTGGATATAAACATAGCCATATTGTTGAATATTTTAAATGTCTATCCTACTTTTATATTTTGTCACTATTAAATAATTATCTTAATTCCTGACATTTAAATTACATTAAAATATGTGGATAAACTTACCCTTGTACTTTTTGTGAACTGTATCTATTTGGAATGTTTTAAGATATGCACTGGTTTATAAGTATAATAATAATGAAGATTTCCAAATTGTAAAATTGGTCACAATCTTTCCTGAAAGTGAGAAAATGTGCAAAAGTTAATTGAGAACATAAAAGCACTGTGTAACTGAAGGTTGTTTATACTTTTTTTCCTTTCAGAAATGAAACTAGGTAATGTTTAAGTTGCTAGATCCAACTGAATTAAGTGCTTGCATTGAAAGAATGTATCATTTTATAAATGTGACAAAATATAATTTTGAATTTATATTAAATATCTCTATCAATTGTTTCATGAAAAGAAAATACCTAGGCCTTTATTTTAGGATATGTAATTACAAGAGGAAAGAACATTTTGTTTAGTCTTAGAAATGAATTCTTGAAATTCAGGGAGAGTCATTTTAATAATTCTGTGTTGAAAATCCTTAGTTATTTGGGGAAAAATAGGTAAAAATTCATGGATTTGTAATTCTAAAATTCTAGTATTGTATAAATGCAAGTTATTACACTGGTCAATGGGAATATCTGTTCTGAACTAGTTTGATGGCAGAACCAGGACCTAACTGATATGTGGTTATTTATTAACTTCACTTATCTTTGATGTTAATATTCATACATTCTTCTGTTTCTGATTGCTTCCCTAGACCCTGCTGAGGGTGTTATGTAGCATATGGTTTTTGTGTAGTATTAACTTTCTTTTTTTCAAAAAAATAAATTTATTTATTTATTTATTTATGTGAAAGAATGTATTCCCAGTTCTATCTATGGCTGCGTTGGGTCTTCGTTGCTCTGCACAGGCTTTCTCTAGTTGTGGTGAATGGGGGCTACTCTTTGCTGCAGTGCGTGGGCTTCTTATTGGGTGGCTTCTCTTGCTGTGGAGCACAGGCTCTAGGCACACGGGCTACAGTAGTTGTGGCACACAGGCTCAGTAGTTGTGGCACACGGGCTTAGTTGCTCTGTAGCATGTGGGATCTTCCCGGACCACGGCTCAAATCCATGTCCCCTGCATTGACAGGCGGATTCTTAATCACTGCGCCACCAGGGAAGTTCCTAGTATTAACTTTCTAAATCTGAAAACTTCCGAATTGTGAAATACATGTTTCAGATAAGGCATTGTGGACTTGTATCTACCTTATAGGGTTTATATGAAGATGAAGTGAGGTATAGAGTCAAAGCACATAGTATTGTTCCTGGCACATAGTAGACACTGTCCTGTTAGCATTTATCATTGTATTTAAAATAATAATTATAATCATCAACATACTGACTTAGGAAGTTATAAAAATGTTTCAGGTGCAGGGAGAAATGTTTGCAGTTTTATGGGAAGAATTTTTATAATTACAGAGAAAAAATTGATTTGTCTATTACAGCATGCTGCCCGGTAGAACTTTCTATAGTAATGGAAATTTCTATCTCTGTGCTCTTCAGTGTGATAGCCATGAACCACATGTACCTTTTGAATACATTAAATGAGCTAGGTAACTGAGCAACTGAATTTTGCATTTTATTTTAATCAATTTAAATAGCTACATGTAGCAATGGCTACCATATTGGACAACACAGAAGAAATATGGAAAGTACACAGAATACTTCTTTTCTGGTACGCTTACATTTTTATTGAAATTGGGAAAATACATTTTACATGTTACATGATTTTATTCTGTATTTACTCTTAACACTGTCGTCCATTTACTTTTTACTTCTTCCTCTTATTTTGGATTGTCATTGTCTCGCAGTTCTTTAGTGATTGGGGCTGTTAATTTTTGGTTACTTTGGCAGATCAGATTTGATTGGGAGGTTTAAGATTACATTCGTGTTCCATTTTGTAGGCAGTCTGGATAATATTGAAGTGTGTTTCTTAAAAATGTTCTTTTGTGAATTTACTTAATATATTTATACTTAGTCCTTCTGAAAATCCTGTGACTATAGCTCTGGGTATATTGTATTGCACTTGATTATCATGCCAGTTGTGTAACTGAGTATGTACCAGCGTTGTAAGTTTTGGGCACTCGTTTTCATGTAGCTACATTTGCAAAATTTACTGGTAGCTATAAGTTAGCTACCAGTATGTTATGTAGCATTTTGTCAATTCATTGTTTTTAATATGCTGAGATTTTGAAAACTTATTTTTAAATGTATATAGGTCAAAATTAATCTTTGAAAAAGTTACTCGATAAAAATGGATTCTTCAGTACTGAAAATATATCAGAAAGTGGTTAGTAATTTTGGGTAGGAAATTAAAATTCATTATCTATGATTATGTGCTTTCCTCCTTACAATAAATTCTGTTGAAACAGAATGTAAACTCTTAAAATTAAAAAGGTGTGATTTTATAAAAGAATAGTAGATTCTTAATATAGAGGAATGGATCTTTTTGATCTTGACTCTGTTGAGTCAGGATCCATGGCTGTTTTTAAGTTTACAGAGGCACAGTTCTGATTCTCTCTAGATGTGAGACATGTGCAGTTTTATATTACCTCCAAAGAAATGGGAATTGACTTATTCTGTGGTGTGTTTTAATATGTCATATGAATATGTGTGTGCATATTTTTAGCATATTTAAAATACATCACAAAAGTATATATTGGTATGAGTATGTCACCTTTTGCAATTTTTTCTTTTTTTTTGACATCTCTGCACAGACATTTAAACAATCTCAAGTAAAACACCATATGCCTTTTTAAAAAATACTGTAGTCATTAGGTTTTCTAACTGGCATAACATTTTTTCCCAGGACAGAATAAATAGAGTCACAAACCCCGGTTCTGGGGAAGAGTAGTGAGAAATAATCCTTAACCTGTTATCTTTGAATAACTGTTTTCTTCCTGTTTCTCTGTCTTGAAAGAACCAGGTTATGACCAGTTTTTGAGTGTTACTAACCTTTTGTGGCTTTCTACCTATTCCTAGATTACGTGGGTTGGTAATGTGTATTTAATAGGGATAACAATATACTAGTAATATGTTTCTGCCAGTTGTGGGTTAAACTTTTTGGGCTGGCCTGGCAGTCAATTAATACTTATTTCTACAACAAAAATAACATTCTTTTTGTGTGGAATTACTTCCAAACAGTTGAACTTGGAGTACAACCCATTTCTAAGTCAAATACTGTTTGTATTTTTTAATTTTGCCTCTTCCAACCTAGAATTTGGGATTATCAGCATCCTTTATGTCTCTAATCCTTTAGAAGGATGTGAGCAGAGATAACATTTGTTTTAAGTATACAATAAAACTTCACTTATCTGGAATTTGTAATAAAATATAAATATTTTAAAGGATAAATTAAGGACAGCAATACCACATATAAGTGAGTGATTAAGATAACATGGTACAGTGGAAAGGATTGTAGATTTGGAGCCAGAAGATTTGGTTCACTTTTGTATTGGTGGATTTCATAATGTTAAGAACAAAATACCAGGCTTCCCTGGTGGCACAGTGGTTAAGAATCTGCCTGCCAATGCAGGGGACCTGGGTTCGAGCCCTGGTCTGGGAAGATCCCACATGCTGCGGAGCAACTAAGCACATGCGCCACAAGTACTGAGCCCGTGTGTCACAAGTACTGAAGCCCGCACCTAGAGCCCGTGCTCCACAACGAGAGAAGCCACCACAGTGAGAAGCCTGCGCACTGCAACGAAGAGAAGCCCCTGCTCGCCGCAGCTGGAGAAAGCCCACGTGCAGCAAAGACCCAATGCAGCTAAAAAAAACACAAAAGAACAAAATACCTGTCCCGTCTAAAAAAAAAAAAAAAAAAAAAAATCACAAACCATGCAAATTTTATGGGTAGGGGAATTATTATATCAATATTTTTTTCAAAATGAAGTATTTTTTTATATTTTAGAAGCAGTTCATGTTATTTTCTGAAAAGAAATTACAGAAAGATAATAAAGAGCACTTAAAACTCCGCTGAATTAAAGCACTGTTAATGCTTTGCTATTTATCTTTCTACTTCCTTTCTAATGCACATAAAAAATAAATGCCAAGATCCCATATTATAGCTGCTGTTGTGTAACTTGGGTTTTTACTTATTATATAATATCATAGGCCCTTTCCATGTTGATAAATATATGGCATTGTCTTTGTAGCTGCAGTAGTTTGTATTCCATTATGATGTCTTTAAGCAGTCTTGTTAAGTATTGATACATTAGGTTATTTCTGATTTTTCAGTTTTATAGATAAGATTGTAATGAACTTCCTTTACTTACAGGTATAGATCTCTCTTCTCCCTTCCCTTCCCCTTTTCTTTCCTTCCTGCCCTCCTCTCCGCACCCCCCTTTCTCTTCCTCTGTATCTATATCTTTGAGCATGTGACTGGATATTTCATTAGGAATAATTCCTTTAAGTTTCTTTTTTTAAAAAATATTTATTTATTTATTTTATTTTTGGCTGCGTTGGGTCTTAGTCCTGGCACGAGGGATCTTTGTTGCGGCATGTGGGATCCTCCGCAGCTGCTCGCGGGCTTAGTTGCCCCTCTGGATTTTGGATCTTAGTTCCCCGACCAGGGATCGAACCCAAGTCCCCTGCCTGGGAAGGCGGAGTTTTAACCACTGGACCACCAGGGAAGTCCCTCCTTTAAGGTTTTTGGTGACCTTCCATAAAGGCTTTAATGGATTATAATCCTACCAATAGTGTATGTATGCCTTGCTAATATTGAGTAATGTGACATGTATATGATATGTATTATTTATATATAAATAAATTTATATATAATCTTTCAATTCATAGATATTTAAAATATGTATTATCATGAAAGAATTGTTTTAATTTAGTTTTTAATTGGTAGTAATTTAAGAATTGTTATACGGTAAAAAGTTTTCCTATTCCTGTTGCCTGATTTCTTCCCTTTAAGTAACAACTTTTATTCTTCCTTGGGTATTCTTGCTGACTTTCATTATCCACATTATAAGCACATAATGAATATACACTTATTTTTTCCTTTTTACACATGGAGTGCCATTCTGTAGACATTCTTTTATGTTTGGTGTAAAAAAATAATGCACCAGGAGATCTCTGCATAGCAACATGTGAGGGAGGGGGAGGGAAGGAGGAAGGGAGGGAGGATGTATTTAAAGTTTTTCTAGCATTTTTTGGGGGGGTTCACTCTTTTTTTATGTTTTTTAATATTGGTAAAAGTCACATAATATAAAACATACTATTTTAAGCATATTTAACTGTATAGTTCAGTGGCACTAAGTACATCCACATTGTTGTGCAGCACTCACCATCATCCATCTCCCAAATTTTTCACCTTCCTAAACTGAAACTTTGTCCCCTTTAAACACTAGCTCCCCATTCCCCCCACGCCCCCCATCCCTGGCCCCTGGCATCTACCAGTGTACTTTCTGACTCTATGAATTTGACTATTCTAAGCACCTTGTATAAGTGAAGTCAAACAGTATTTCTCTACACCCAAGAATATGAGTGACTAGTTTTTTAAAGACTTTGTCAGGAATAGATATTTTATCAAGTGCCATTTTAGCATCAACTTTTTCTAGCGTTTTGTAGATGAGTTACTGTTTGATGAACTCTGGAGCCTAAATAAAGAAGGGAGACCTTTATTTTTCAAGGAAACTGAGGCAACTTCTAAATGAGTTACTTAAGTCAGAAGAGGTAATAAGGTTCTCACACAGATAAGCAAAAAGAAGAAAATAAAAGCTATCTGTAATCTTTTACCAAGAGATGCTTATATTTTGGCTGTGTGTGCCTGTGAATTACTGAAGTCTAAGAGTCTAAAAGCTTTTTTGATAGTAACTTCCTAATTTTTCCTCCAAGAAAGTTGGGTTTTTTACATTCCTATCAATAGTTATGAGAGTACCCCCCTCCACCTCTCTCTGACATTTAAACAGTAGAAATATTGTGCTTTTCTCTAACTATTTTACATTACAGCTTTCCTTTGACTAATGAGTTTGAAAATATTTTGGCCATTTATATTTCTTCATTTGTGGGTGTATGTTCATATTCTTAGCACAATTTTACTGAGTTCTTGTTTTTTTCCCATTGTTTATTAAGGGCTTTTAATATATTAAAGGCACTGAGCCTTTATCGATCATATATGGCAGTCTCCCCGCAGTCCCCCATACCCTTCATCATTTGGTTTCCTTAAGGTTTATTTCTTTTTTAATATGTTTGTTTTCATTTTTAACGTAGTTAAATCAGCCTTGTACTTTATTACTTCCACTTTGACAGAAAGTCCTACCCTCAACTTTTGTACAAATCATCATGTACTTCTTATATTTCAGGCTTTTAGTTTCTACAGTTTAATATTTAATCCATTATTTTGTTGTATTGTGCCAGGGAGGGTTCTAAGTTAAAACAATTTTACTTTAAGTTGGTTTGCCAGTGGTCTCACCACCACAAATTATATAAACCTCCCTTTTCTCTCAGAATTGAAATGCTACCTTTATCAGATAATAAATTATTATTTTTGAGTTTTCTGCTTTGTCCACTGAATTGTCTATTCCTTTGCCAGTACTACATTACTTTAGTTATTATAGCTTCTTAATATGTTTTAATATTTGGTATTACAGTTCAGGGTCACCTGCATAACTTTTCTTTTTAAAATATTTCTTGTCTCTTTTCCTATTTTTATTCTTCCAGATGAATTTTAAGGAATCATTTTATCAAGTTCCAAAGCAAATTCTAAGTGCAAATTTTAAGCAGTTTCATTTTTCTTTTCTTTTTATGCTTTCTGCTGTATACTCAAATTTCAGACATTGGTCTATGTGATTCATTTTACTTTTAAAGTTGATTAATAAAATAATTTTACTTTTAGAAAGTTTATTTGAAACAACACTGGATAGAAACTGACTAATGAGTGACTTGGTTAACTAGTGTGTGATTAGAGATGCTGAAGAACTTCTCAGTTTTCTTTAGTATTTGTTTTTCTTGCTTGAATGTAGAATTGTGCTGTGCCTGCAGTATGTAAAAATCAGCCAAACTATCTCCTCAGTTTTTAAATCGTGCAGTTATTGTCTTATTTTTGAATGGAGAGAGTGACTAGTAGCAAAAGACTAGCTTAATTTTTTTATAGGGATGTAAATCTGTATTCTGACTAATAGAATTAAATACAAGGGCATCCATGCCATATATATCATAGAGAATAAACATTCAATATATTTATTTTATAAATACATGAGTTAATCTAAGTGATGAAATGGATCTTATTTTGACCATTTTAATGAAAATATTTCTATAGTAAGTTTATTATAGCACATTTATGACTATGTATAAATGGAATACCAGGTACAGTTTAATCTTTTTTTAACTGAAATTTGATTGTAAATATCAGGTGTTGCAATCTACTTGTACTATAGTGATGCCCTAGGGTACCATAGAGCCATAAAGTGTAGTTTGTTTCTATGATAAATAGTCCTACTTTGCTATGCTCTTTGAATTTATAAATTTTTTTGGTAGAGTTTTATGTTTTCTCTCTCGTTTGCATCTGCTAATTTTGTTGCTGTTCTTGTGCCATGCTCTGGCAGTGTTTCACCTCCCCCACCTTTTGCATGCTGCTTGCAGCCTACTATAGACTAGAAATTAAATTTATTAGATTTGTATCTAAAATAAGAAGTCATACTCTAGGAAAGCCTGATGCCTGATACACTTTCTCTTCTGAGAAAAGTTACTTGATCTTTGGTGCATAAACTTAATATCAATTTTGAGAGTTGAGTTTACTTATTACTTTTGGTTTTTGGCTGTATTTTTAGTAGCTGAAATTGTCAGGTAGCAGGTCAAAGTTTATTTTTAAGTCCTTTGTCTGGGACTGAATCTGTTTTCACAATGAAACCATGTTAAGCATGTTAGGTTTCTGGGTTAGTTCAGTACACACAAATTTTTTTTTTTTACCCACAAAAAATAGTCTGAAGTAATATTTTCAGCTATGCATAATTATCATTCATACCGTTTTGAAGAAGCAGGCAAGGCCACTGGCTGGGGTTGGCAAGGATGGGAGGTAGGAAAGCTTGAGAGTGGTGAAGGTTTGTAATGGCAACAGTGGAGTTAGGGAGAGAAAGCTAATTAGGAATATGCTTAGTGTTACCTAATTTGTCAAGGACTCTGCAAAGCTTATAAAAGGGCTCTAACAGCAGGGTTGTATAATTTTCTATAGCTGTGATCAACTGCTGGGCATAGGACTGGAAAAGAAAGATGATTGGGTTGATTTAGGGATTTGAAGGGCAGATGTAACAGAAGAATATTGAAATTCTAGATGTTTGAGTCTCTGATCACTGAGCCTAGGCTGGTGGGGAGGGATGGAATAGAAAGGTATGAAGGATTTGACCAATTTGTAGATAAATGGGAGAAGGAGAAGGGTTTGGAGGGTTCAGTGAAATATGAAATTAAGTAAAATAGAAGATTAATTAAGAGAACTGGAGGTATAGAAAATACAACAAAATGGAAAACATCAGCTTGGATGTTTCATCTTCCAAGAAGACGTCCTTGGCCTGTCCGGTCTTGTTAATTCCTTTCTGTGTGCCGTGGCACCTTGTAGTATACTCTTATAAAAGTCCTTATTTTACTGTATTCCAGGGATCTATTTACTTGTGTATTTCTGTTCCCCACTGTAAGCTTCATGAGTACAGAGCTTGTTTTAATTTTCCTGTTTTACACTACATGGTACCTGTTAGGTACCTAGTAGGTGTTGAATTTAATAGAATGAATAGGAAGGTGTGTTCAGAATGGGATAGTATAATTTAGGAGGATAATTTCCATGGGAGTTGCTAAAGCTGAAAAGAGGTTAGAACATTTTTATGTCACTCATCACCTATCTATTTTGCTTTCTTTCTTTTTAAAATTTATTTATTTATTTATTTTTGGCTGCATTGGGTCTTCGTTGCTGCGCGCAGGCTTTCTCTGCTTGCGGCGAGCAGGGGCTACTCTTTGTTGCGGTGCGTGGGCTTCTCATCGCATTGGCTTCTCTTGTTGTGGAGCACGGGCTCTAGGAGCGCAGGCTGCAGTAGTTGTGGCATACGGGCTCAGTAGTTGTGGCACACGGGCTTAGTTGCTCCGCGGCATGTGGGATCTTCCTGGACCAGGGCTCAAACCCGTGTCCCCTGCATTGGCAGGCGGATTTTTAACCACTGCGCCACCAGGGAAGTCCTTAACATTCTGTATTTTGAGTGTCTTTGATTTATTTGAAACCTCTACTGCTTCCTTAGAAAATTGTAGCTATATGTCATGGCTGGTTTGTAGAAGGAAGGATGGTCTTGTGCAGTCATACAAATCTGAGTGAGTGCCATTAGTTCTCTTTTTTATATTGCTGGGAATTCTATTTGTAAAATTCAGATAAACATATTCATCTCTCAGATTTCTTATGTGGATTGAATCAGATTGTGTAAATCATTTATATAGAAAATAGAAAGGTGTTCATTGTAGATCTCTATATAAATGTCTATACCTTTTAATTAGTTTGACTTTACAGGGTTATAGATAGAATTGAACCTCAGCATATTTTTGTAGGACCACCTATCTGCCTTTATTCAGAAACAGAGGAATCCGGGTAGTATCAGTTACTTTGACTGAATAGAAAATCTGAGAGTCTTTTTATTAACTCCCGAGGAAACTGAAGAACAGTGAGATGAGGTGATTTGCCCTAGAATGTGTTTTGGGTTAGTTTTGGGTTCAAGGGCTATATACCTGGTTTTCTGAATATCAGCCCAGTTTACTTTCGCAGAGCCTGTCTGCTATAATTTAGTGTTAATTTGACTATTCCTCACTTGTTCCTCATTTTTTAAACCGCCAGCACTGGCTCAGTTCTTTGTTTTACTTTTACATTTGAGATGACACTACGGTATTGGACCCACTTTAAAGTAACGAATGAAGTATATACTTGAAGTGTTTATGTTAACTTAGAGCATAACTTCTTTACGTGCCTTAATTCCTGTGATTATCTATTATAATCTGCTCTGAAAGTATAAAGACTTCATTCATTTAGACGCTACTGGGATGTCTGAATTTCCTGATTAGAACCTGCCATTCGGTTGACAAAAAGAATTTATCCTTAAATTTTTTGTTGCTTTCATGTTTCATAAGCTTCCTTTAAAAGACACAGTGACCTAATTATGACCACATTTCAGCAGCCAGACATTATTTTTACAAATTATTCTTTGGTTTGAAGTTAGTTTCTTTTTGTTTTTCCCTCTCATTTCAACTCCCAACATTTAGTCTAAAGAGGTGCCACCCAGTGTAGCCAGTATGTGAACTATTTCTCATTGTCTTTTATGAGATAAGTAGCTTGAGCCGGATTGTAAAAGTCCTCTGCTTCCTTCGTTGAGATAGTTTTCCTGTGTTACAAGAGGAATTAAATGATGTGCACAGTGATGCACATTCTGGTGCAAACTCTTTAACTCATTGTGGACTTGTAATAGACAGTCTGAGACTGTCACTTGTAGGCAGACCACATTTGACATAAAGGATTATTAAATGCTAGTGCTTTTCATTTATTCATTCAACAAATGCCTGTTGAGTGCCTACTGTTTGCTAGGCAATATACCAGTGAATAAAACAACAACCCCCCCCCAGATCTCATGAAGTTTACATTCTAGTTCTGTTAGAAATACCATTATTATTTCTCTTTTCTCAGAAGTTCTGTTGTTTTTGTATTAAAGCTGTATTTTTGCAGTTTACAGTCTTATGCATTTGAAGCTGTGACTTAAGTCTGTATATGTTTACATATAGTGGTAATACTACTATAAAAAATTAAATTTTAAAAATTTAATCAGCTTAATTTTTTAGTGGATTCTTCTGAGCTTTCTAGGTAGAGAATTGTATTGTCCACAAATAATGCTTCTCTTTTAAGTCAGAACTTACAGAACATTAATAACTAGGAGTGAGGATAATGGATCTTTTTATTCCTGATTTTAATGGAAATGTTTTTCGTATTCACTATTAAGCATGATGTTGACTTTTGGTTTACAGTGGTTTAAATCACTTTGAGGAAGTAGTTTTATATTTCTGGATTTAAAAAAGAAAATGAAGGGGAGTTGAGTTTTATCAAATGCCAAAAAGGATATCTTTGAGATGATTGCTTTTTTCACACTTGACCTACTGATGTGTTATATTATGTTAATAAGTTTCCTATCATTAAGCCACGTTTGCAATCTTGTTGTGGAAGTTTACTATCATTTATTAATGAGTTATATCTCTGAAATAGAGATTAATCTAGAACGCTTTTATATCTCTAAAGATTAATCTAGAACCCACTTGAATCTTTGACTTAATTGTGTATATCTTTCCATGTAGTGGTAACACTTTTAATTACATTTTTGGCTTAGATCATTTTCTCTTTCCTGTGACTTACAAAACCTTTGAAAACAGTGTTTGTATTTTTTGTCACCTTCTAGCTTTACTCGAAGTTAGTGGTTCTGAAGCAAGGACCTTTTTAGGAGGAGATGTAGAGGGAGTTAATTTATAATAAAAGAAAACAGACATCATGAATTGACTACACAGCATATCTGGATAGAACAGTGTATTAAACAGTCATTCTTTGGTTGTCTGTCTTATGTTTCTGACACATGTCCTATTTCTGATTTTAGAGTATTTTAGAGATTATACTCCAATATTAGAAGTTTAATGATGAACTATAAAGCCTGGCAAATTGATGAAAACCGATGAAACAGCCTATTGCTTACAAAGACTAAATCCACTAATGTGATGGTTCTCAAACTTCAATGTGCATTAGAATCACCCCAGAGCCTTGCTAAACCCTAAGACTGCTGGACTTCACCTCCAGGCTCTTGATTCAGTAAATCTAGGGTGAGCCCAATAATTTGCATTTCTAGTAAATTCTCAGTTGATTCTGGTATTGATGGTCCAGGGACCACACTTTGAGAGCCAGCACACTAATGTTATCTAGCAGCGCTCCCTGACTTATCAGTAAATAGCTGATTTAATCACAGTTCTAGCAGGTGGTGATTAAAAGAAAACTCAGTGGGTAAGCTAAAAGCCAACAAAGAAACTTGAAATTTTTTTTAACCTTCATTTTTAGTAGACTCATTAATGGAAGATCAAAGGACAAAATGTAGTTACTGTGATTCTGTCATTGTGACTAATTATGTAGAGGTAGACTGAAGTACCAGGGATGGGATGTTCTTTTCTTTCCCTCATGCAGTTGCCCCCAGAAGTACTGAACTCAAATTTAGATAACCCATTCATATCACAGTCAATAACATTTATAATCAAGATCCCACTGATTATATAGAGACAAAATTTTAATGATATCAGTGGGAAGATTACAAATTGAAACATCTTTCTTCATAAATTAATTAATTTATAATTTACTAAGTATGTATGGTATGCTATGCACTGTGGATGCATTTGTATAAATAAATAATTATAAATTCTGATGATTATTAAAGGAAATGTACAGGCCACTATGAAATAGTGGAATATAGGAACTTAATTTAGGGAAAGCCTCTCTAAGGAAGTTCATTTAAGCTGCAGCTTGGCGCCACAAAGAGTTACAGGAAGAGGAAATACTACTACCATCACTAAATAGGCATTATGCACTAACATCTTTCCATGATTTCATTTACTAGCCCTGTTAGTTGGATAATATTATTCCCAAATTTTAGATGAAGAAACTGAAGGTTAAAGAAGTTAAATAACTTTTCCAAAGTTACCCAGCTATTAAGTGGTGGAGCTGGGATTTCATTAGGTCTTCCTGACTCTACATCCAAACTTTTAACTGCCATGTTACATTAGGGAGATTTGAGAATATTTTCTAAATTATCAAATTATATGAGGTAACTTCATATTTTACTTTTTCTCATTTTTACACCAGGGCCCTGCTGTTTCTATAAATTAGGCTAGAGTAGGCCATTTACAAACATACATATTCAGATATACACATCTATACATACATACGTATTTATATTTCTGTAACGTTAACTTTTTCTCATTGTAAAGGTAACACTTTTGAGAGATTTTGAAATCTCTAGAAGAAAAAAGAAGGAAATAATTTCATCATTCAGAGATAATCATTTTGACATTTTGTTATGTTTGATTATTTCTGTATTTAGGCATTCATTATTTTTAAAAAATTGTAATCATACCTTGTATACAAAATTATTTACTGATACATAGACCTACAATGTTCACATGAGATATACATCTGTTTTTGGAATGCTAGTAATTTTGTAATAGTTTCATTTCATAATGTATTGACTTTAGCCTTCATGTAGTTAGTGAGAAGGGGAAGGGATTTCACATATTTCATGAAGTCAGATTAAAAGCATTCTGTTATAGTCATCTTTGGGAGTCAAATTTGGTAAATCATTCTTTAACCTTGTTGCTCTGATGGAGTGAAGTTTTTAACAGAGATATTTGTAATCTAGTTTCTGAGCTGTTTTTCTCATTTTTAAAGAAGTATAAATAACTTTAAGAATGAGATATAATCTTGACTTGTAGTTTACCATTCAAGAGTATTGTGCTAATAATGTCACTAATTTTTTTATGCTGTTACTTTTCTTTTATTGATTTTTATCCATTGCATGAAGTTTTGTGTGTTTGTTTTGGGAATACAGAAAAATCATTTAGATTTCAGCCCTCTATTTAAACTACAGTCCAATGGGATCATGTTTATTTGCCTTTTTTTTTTTTTTTTTGTCTCTAGCATGTATATACTCGTTTGCTTTTGTAGACAGACCCCCAAGGATGCCAGAAGAGTTTAAAAATCTGTGGACTGTAAGCCTTGCCACATTTTATGTTTATTAACTAATTTTCAAAAATATTAAAGGTCAGATTTTGTTTTATCAAACTTAACATCTTGTCTTTAGTGATATATGCCTATTCCTTTTGGGTTCATTATATGTCATAGTGATTTGTGTTGAGGTATTTCTTTTGTGTACATCTACCTCCAAAAGATTTTAAATACAATTGCAGAACTTTACATTTGTAACTTGAGAAACAAGGAAACACATTTAAAAAAAATCAGAACACCATTCCATAACAGTCATACATAAATCAGTGAAATAAAATTCATTTAAAAAAGCATGCTGATCGTTCACTATAGTTTAATTTAGTTTAACTCTTATCTTTAAGCTGTTGGATGTAAATTGAATTTAGATATTAGCCAGATAATCGTATTATTCACACATAAGCCTTAAAATGATGTGTGTAAATAATTCTTTCATGTTAGCTTCTTTCTTTGGTAGTAAACTTTTACTGAAAAGTCTCCAGTTTTTAAATATATAAAGTACCACTTTTTTCTTTTCTAACCATAAAAGTTCTGTGTAAGGTATTTTCCTTTTTTCTAATGTAGTATTTCTCTACCATGTCTTTTTTCTGTACTTGTTATCAAATCCCTTTTCTAAGTCTTTTTATGTTTTGTTTAGACAACTGTTCATTCAGCTGTTCATCCACTTATTAATTCATTCAAGAAATGATTATTTAATTCCTATCATATGCTAGGCATTTGACTACATGATGTGGAAAGAAAGTACGGGGAGGAAAAAGGGAATGGGAATTCTTTTGTACTGATGCATGTCTTAGGTATGAAGTATGACTTTTATGTGTCTTATCTCATGTGGTCATCACATGAGATAGATTTTACCATTTCCATTTTACAGATGAGGATTTAGGTTCAGAGAGATTAGGGGTTTGCATAGAGAACACAGTTTATAAGCAGCAGAGCTATGATTTGACTCCAGGACTATCTGATTTTACACAGTATTGCCTTCCTACATGGGAGATAGGTGAATAAAGTGAGTATACTGCTTGTCTTCACAGACGGTGTGGTTTGGTGTGCTGTATCTCTGTGCTTTGTGAAGATGTCTGCAGAGGGCGTGAAGTTCTAGCTGTGTTCTCAGCCCTTCTCCCTTGCAACCAGAAAAGCTCCTTTAAAAGTTCATCTTCCTTACTGGGCTTTCTCATTGCATCTTATGTGAAAAATGGATTTTACAGCTAAAAAACAAAAAAGGCTTCAGAGTCACTGGTCTAGGAGAATTGTATATGTTTACATATATGTGTAAGTAGAGAGATAAATAGTCTTATACACAGATAGAGAATGATAGGAGATGAATATGTGAAAAATTAGATATACTGGTTTCGGAATACAGAGGTAGGTTAAGGGGATTTTCAATTTGGAGTTTGAAAGCTTGTTAAAATAATGCCATTTGAGCTCTGTCTTCAAGGATGGCTAGTATTTGGCGTTGTAGAAATCTGGAGGTAGTGTGGCAGCGAGGGTAGGTAGGGAACACTGCAAGTAATGGGAACAGCATGATCCAAGACCCAGAGAGAGAGATGAGGCATATGCGACAGAAAGTTTAATGTGTCCAGAGAGAAACTTGGTTGTAGGAAAAATGGACAAAACTGTTGATTGGTATCAGAATATGGCAAGCTTTGAATGCCAGACTAAGGAGTGTAGTCTTTTCTAGTGGGAAACCTTTAATAGGTGTTTGAAAAGATAAAGGTGTGATACGTGGTGATAATGATTAAGAAAGATTGATTGTAAGCAGCATGTAAAATGGATTGGCTGTGGGAAGACCTGTTGTACTATAATAGTCGAGGTGAATGGTAATGGCAGTGGGAATGAAGAATAGGAAATGATTATAAGTGATAAAGCAGAGGCTAGATTGTTAGGTAGTGGGGGCTGATGGAATTAGTGCATTAGTTACCACAGATAATTCCGAGGTTTCCCTCCTGGAGGAATGGGAAGCTGATGGTGCCAAGTGGCAGGTTTGAGTGTTGAGTTTTATCGTTTGTATCTTAACTGATTCCAAAAAGATTTGAGGAGTTTGTCATAATTGTTTATAATAGAATAGGATAGAAAAAATGAGAATCAAGATTAAACCTAAAAGGAGTGGAGATGCAAAATTAATACAAGTGGTAAAAATGCACTGAGATGCATATAATAAAGTCCCTCTCTGATTGCCTAGTTGGGACAAAAGTTTTACTGTTAAGCTTCCTAGAAAATAAGAAAGATAACATTGTATACTATACTGTCTCAAAAGAAACTAGATTCACAGTCCATGATATAACACATAGTTATTAGGAGTTTAACATTTATTGGTACTGAGGCCTGAGAAAATTTTCTTCCCTGGAAGCCTGCAGAGGGACACTTTATTATATAGTCAACAGTATCCTTAACTGTGTATCGGCAGTAAATATAGTCCTGAGTATTCAGCTGATTCTTATAACATCTTTGACTTCCAGCTAAGGAAACAGCACTATTGAGTAAAAGCACATTTCTTTATTTTTTGTACTTTTTTTTGAATTTTTGAACTTTATTTTTTTATACAGCAGGTTCTTATTAGTTATACATTTTACACACATCAGTGTATACGTGTCAATCCCAATCTCCCAATTCATCATCCCCCCCCCCCAGACACCCCCCCCTCGCCGCTTCCCCACCCTGGTGTCCATATGTTTGTTCGTTCTCTACATCTGTGTCTCAATTTCTACCCTGCAAACTGGTTCACCTGTACCATTTTTCTAGGTTCCACATATATGCATTAATATATATTTGTTTTTCTCTTTCTGACTTACTTCACTCTGTATGACAGTCTCTAGATCCATCCACATTTATTTATTTTTAAAGAGGTTAATGGAAAGTCTGATCTCAAGATTAGTTGTTTCAAATTGTGCTTTCTGGAACCGTAAGTGTTTCATCACAGACCTCCAGGTTCTGGTTCCCTTATTCCCACTTTAATCAGAGCAGCTCTGTATTTGTTTTATAGATTTGGTTTGCATTTTAAAATTTGGTGTTGGAACAGAGCGTTCCATAGCTTAAAAAAGTTTGAAACCACTGGCTTATAGCAGTGGTGTCAAAGTAGAGTTCAGGGAAAAAATATTAATACTTATATTTATATATTTTTTCATGCCTTAAATTTTCTGTTTTCATGAATAATTTATAAGGTAAATAATGTGTTAGAAAGGTAATATATATATATATATAAAATTTATAAACAAATGTACAGTGGTGGTCATTACATGTATATTTTATTGATGGGTTACATTATATAAAAGTGGGTCTCAGAGGAGACCCACTGAGCTAGAGGAATGTATAGACAGAGTAACTCTGAGATAATTTGTAATGAATATTGTATCACAAAGTTTAGTCTTCAAAACTACTTGGTTTGCTGAAAATTTTAAAGTTTTATTCTTTGGTAAAAAACTGGCCAGCCCATATCCCCTATTGCCATTTAAAGGCACAAGCATTTTTTTTGGCATATTCAAGTTTGAACTTTTTTTTTTTTTTTAACAGTACTAAATTGTAATGACTTCATATGATATACGTGAGATGTTTTTTTGAGCTTTGACATATTTTATCTCATTTAAATCTCAAAACATCCATGCAAGACAGGGCAGGTGGGTGGATTTTTCCTCCTATTTCACAGATGGGGAAACTAAGGCATGAGGAGGTGGTTATTTTTCTAAAAGCCATGCAGGAAAGTAAAAGGGCTCTAGAATGAAGTTCTTCCTTCTGTCTATCTTTTTCATTACCTTTCTGCTTCTAATCACTGCCCTGCTAATGCCTCCTTAAAGCATGCATCTAGGGCTGCAGAAGCAAAAACTCAGAATAAAAGATTGATGTCAGGATTCAGTAGAAATGAGCATGGTTAGATGAAAGTCAGGAAGAAGAAACTGAATTTTAAATGGAAAGATAAACCCTCAGGCATGTTATGGTAAAAAACTTCTGCAAATTCCTATTGTTTATTAGTGGCTCCCTGAAGACCAGAATTGAGAAGGATTGTGGTTATGCAGGGTCTCAGTGGGAAAAAATGCCTTCTACCATGATATCTGCTGTGGATGGCCTTCTGCTAGCCAGGAAGTACGATTAGAAATAATCTTCTATCCTGAATGTAATAAGTATGGCAGAGACAGAGAATTTGGAAAAGCCATAGAGAGTTTTATATAGTTCAGTACTGGTAAGCGATGAAACTGAAGCTCAGAAAAACTGTTTTGTCTTATATCATCGTAACTCTGTAACTAGATCTTAATTCTCTGACTTGCAGCTTAGTCCTTTAAAAATCCTATCATACTAAAAAAGTTGGGATGAGGTGGGAAGCTTGGAAAAAAACAAGAAAACTAAACCATGTAAAGAAATCAAAAGGAATAATTTATTAAGACTATGTCCTGTGACTATAATTAATCTTTCATTTTGACTTTCTGATATCCTGGCTGGCTATCATACTTTGTATTTTTAAGTTTGTTTCCTTTCTATTAGATATTCATGTGCTGAGAAAGTAGATACTGGTCATGAGGAACATTTTAATATACAGCCCTTTTGTTAGCATAAATCAGTTTGTTTGATTTTGATTCAATTAGGTTCAATGGAGACATTTCTAGACTCATAAGAGTGAAGCCAGCTTTAGAGAATAGTATATAGCAACTACTAAACCACCCTGCTTATAAATAGTCCCTTGCACATCAGATTTAAAAATTCTCAACTTCCACTTGTTTTATTGTCTCCCTTGTCTAACTCATCACATTCTTTATTTCTTAAATGAGCTTCCTTTCTCCATCCACTAAGTATATTCTTCTTGTTGTCTTTAAGGCCAATTCACCTTTCATATTCAGGTTTCTTTTTCTCTAAGACTTCCTAGCCAAGAGTAAAATGCTGATTCATACACAACTTCCTTACCCAAAAAGTTGACATGCTTTTATCTGTTCTTAATTTTTAATGAATTTTAAATTTGTGGTAAGCCTGTCTTTCTGTGGGCTTTTAATCATTATAGGTGTGCCCATCCTAAATTTTACTATTCTAGGTAATTTTCAAAGGGAAACCTACACATAGGGACCCTTCCCTGGAAGTTTGGAATCTAAGGCAGTGCTCATGTGGACATGAATGAAAAGAAAGTTCAGGTAGGAGAACGGAAAGAAGGCAGTACCTGAATGGGCAACTAAGGGTATGTCCTTTATAAGAGTAGAGACAAAGAATAAGTATATAGGTAAGGGGAAGTTTAGGCTGAGTAAGTGAGGGAGTTCTCAACTGTAGAAGAAGTAAAAGAAAGTTGAAAGTTCTGATCAAAGCAGTCTAAGAAATCCTTCAGAGGAGATCAACATCTAGGAGCTCTGTAATAGTCTGAATCATATTAGTGTACCGCTGAATCTAGTAGATGTTCTTTTTCTTTGTGATACTACTTCATGCCACTTTTTATTACTCTAAGTTAGGAAATTTGAATTGATATTTTGTCTGACAATTTTTCATATATACAGTTGTCTTCTGTGTTTCCTGTTTCATTCAGTTAGTTGTCATGGAATGGAAAAAAGACAAGACTGGGCACCTGCAAATGTAAAATACTTAACAGTAAATAGTATAAAATATCAAAGAGAGGAATTAGTTTTCAAAATGAAAGTCTGAATACCTCTCAGCTTGAGGCCTCTGAGATTCTAGAATAGGTTCTTAAAGACATGATTTGTGAGCCACCTAGAAGGTGAGTATTGGAAGCCAGAAGGTTGTACTCAGCAGTAGCCATGCCTCACAAGCTCTGTGCTGCCAGGGATACTGGGGAGCCGTCTCAGGAACATGGGCCACATAGAGTGTTTTTAACTTTCAGTAAGGAATTGAGAAGTTTGCGGTGAGACTTCGTGGACAAAATGGGTAAATATAGCCTGGTACCTAGTTAATACAGTTGTGCAGCCTAATAATTTTTAAAGTGTAATTATCCAATTATTAAAAAATTTGAATTTATTGAATTCTTAAAGACATTGTTTCACGAGAGAGAGTTATGTACCACAGGACCTGCTTGGTGGATTAATTGAGGGGTGAACATGAGAGTTCTCTTTAGGTTTGAAAAGTATGTTTTGGAAGTGGAAGTAGATTAGACTTTCCATCGGTTTCTTGCTAGTCTCTCAGAATTAGGAATTAAGAGTGAACTATAAGGTACTCTTCACTCAGCATCAGAAAGAACGCTGGGACAGAGATGGAGTGGACAAGTTCAGGGAGCTGGTAATCCTTAATTGAGTGTTATTTGGAACAGGGCTTCTCAAATTTTGTTTTTCCCGGGGATCTTGTGAAAATACAGATTCTGATTCAGAAAGTTTGGGGTGGAGCCTGAGGTTGTGCATTTTTATACAAACTTTCAGGTGATGCTGTTGCTGCTGGTCTGTGGACCACACTCTGAGTAGTCAAATTTAGTCTTTTAAGAGGATTTAAGAATTGGAAAGTTGATTATGTGTAATAACTGCAGTGATTTTTTTCTGACTGGGTATGAGTGCTTTACACGTGTTATCTTACTTTTCACAGAAAACATTCAAGGTAGGTGGTAATATTTTTACGGATGAAGAAATTGAGACACAGGGAGCTTAAGTAGCTTGCTCATGGTTTGTAATTGGTGTGACTGGGATTTAAACTTGAAAGACACCAAAACCCTTCCTAGGTCTGTCATATTTCCATGAGATTCTGTGGTTTTCGTGAAACTGATTTTCACGCTTAAAAATAGTTTCTAATTGTGGGAATTTACTCTATTTCATGCATGGGGGGAAAATAACAACCCAACATTGTTTCCAGTACCAAATTTGTTGTATGGGTTCAGGAAAAATGAGCTTTTTAAACATTAAAGCATACTGTCAACTAAATTTTAAAAATTATAAAATTCATTCATTCTTTAGTGGAAAAGTATTGGCAAGTATAAAAAAAGTTTTTCATAATCCTTCTGAATTATCTAAACATAATGATTGCCACTGTTTTGAGTTTTTCTGATACACATGCATACCCCTGTATAATTTTTTAAAAATTAAAATTGTGTTGTGTACACCTGTTTTTTCCCACTAAGCACAACTTAAATAAAGACATAACAAAACTCTACTTTACCCTTTCCTGTTTTTCTCTTAATCATTGGCAACCTCACCATTCTGTCCTAGGCTGCAATCAAATTTTCCTTATTCTTCGTCTCTCCCAGTAATTGCGCCAAATTCTGCTATTTCGTTGTATTCTCTTTGTAGCTTGCTTGTGTTTTTCACATCCAGGCTAGATTGTTTTTCTACTGGTTAATGGTGACTAAATCACCATATAATTCTGAAATTCATTCTCTGCTTCATTGGTTGACTATTTTGGCTGGGCACAAAACCTTTAGTCTTTCTTTTCTCACATCTTTTCAGTGACTCTGATGAAATCAGTGTGAATACTTGCAGAGTTTAAAGCCGGTGAAGTACCTGACCCTATTAGCTTTTATTTCTAACCAAAAATTTTTTTTAACTTCTTGCCTCCATTGCCAGATAGGGCACTGGTTTGCATATTTCCTTTTCTAAAATGTAGTATCTATGGTTTTATACTTGCATGTGTGTTTATTTAATTTTAATAAATAACTCTACCTTATTGAGGCTTTCTCAAGTTGTTGGTTTGTTCATTAAAACTTTACTTATCAAATTAAATATGGGTGCAGAATGACTGGAGAAGTCTGTTGATGTTTGTAGATGCTCAAACAGTTTTCTCTTCTCCTCAGTTCTTTATTCTTTGAAAAAATATCTCATCTACTTATCACCTGTGGCTTCTGGTCAGTGCATCTTCTCTCAGTAGATCCATGTAGATTGAGAAATGTAATCTCACAGCTTTATTCCTACCCTCTGCCAGAAAAAAAAAAAAGCAGCTAGAGCTCTTTTGTGGCTTTTCTAAGATTTTTGTTTTGAATAATAATGGAGAAATGGTTGTGGATGAAATTGGGATGAACAGTGCATGTCAAAAGATATACTTCCTAAAATCATATATATAATCTCTTCGGTAGGTAAAGAAAAATGTACCCTTATCCATGGATCTTTGGCAACATCAAAGATTTAAGTGAGTAAGAATTTAGGAAAGTATAGTTAGAAATTAATATTTAGAAATTAAAGTTGTCTCGGTCACTTAGCATAAGTATGTGCATATAGGCCTTAAATTTTAGGTAGGACAGTGAGACCGTGGTAAAGGGAATATTGTGGATAATTACAGGAACTAGGATTGACTCCAGATCTGACTGACACCAAAGCCTGTGATCGAAATGATTATCATTTTAATTTTATAAATAAGGAGGATTATAAATTCCTTATGTTCAATTTAAGAGATTAATTTTTAACTCCTAAAATGGTATTTTCATCTCATGTTAAGTATATACTGTGTGGTGTGGACATTAAATAAGATTATTGATTATAATGATTGGTTAAGAATTATTTATTTCCTTGGAACTTGCATTTTCTGATTAAACCTGACCCAAATCTTATCCCTTGGTATCTTCTTGTTTCATTTTTTCTTAATCTTTTTGATTCTCACTGATCAGTATTACTAAAAGTTATACTTTGGGAGTCTTTGGAGATGCAAAGATTCTCTCTTTTTTTGTATTTGTCAATTTAATAAAACTTTATGTTTCTGAGAACTAATACCTTTACAGATGAAATTGGGGATTAGGAAGTCACTTCATTAAGGTTAGGTTTAACACTATAAGGTAGTAATTAAGAGTGAGAAGGCTTGGGTTTGAATCCCAGCTCTTTAACTGTGTGACCTTGGGCAGATTTTATTACCTCATTTTCAGTTTCCTCATCTGTAAATAATTATAATGCCCATCTCATATAAAAGAGTTGTGAGAATTAAAGGAAATAATGTTTATAAAGGGTTTAGTGTAGTGCCTGGCACAATAAACAGTCAAGAAAGAAAAGCTAACATAAAAACAAAGTACAGTTTCAAGGTATTTTAGGCACATATATTTTCTTAAGATATGTTAATGTAAACTTAATTAAATGAATTTAAAGTTTAAAATACTAGGTTTGTAGAATAGATTGAGATGATATACTTAGAATAGCTATTTAAGCCTAAAATAAAAATATTAATTTGGGCGGCTCTATTCATCTCATTGAATTGTCTATGCTTCTGATTTTATTTTCCTTATTAATATTACTTGTTGGACACATCACCATTGACTAACCTCTACTTGAAGAAGGGGAAGTAAAGTAACAAACTGAAATTTTAATGGTTTCTATTTTGTGAACAAGCTTTACAAATGTTTAGGGAGGAGACAATTTGGAAATTTATACAATTAATATGTATAAGTTGTCTTAATAAGTTTATTATAAGTTGACTATTGGCTCTCAAACTTGGCTGATTTACCTGGAGAGCTTTGCTTAAAAAAATTCCCAAGACCGCCTCTTCTCCCTTCCCCTCCCCAAGACCTGTTCCTCAAGTGATTCTGTTGATCAGTCAGATCTGGATGTCACTGGGCTACAACAACTCAAGTGTAGCTCTGTGAACCCTATAATGGAACATACTCAATTCTTTTTTTTTTTAAAACAATAAGGCAACTTAGTTTACTTTGAAAGGTATTTATGGCAAATATAAGTCTCCTTTAAAGAAAGTTTGTGCAGTCTCAGAACTCTTAACTACTCATTATAATATACAATGATTATTTAAAAAATATTTACATTTAAGTTGGAGCGGTTCCTTTTTTCTTTTTTTAGAAAAATGTAAATCAAAGATAAAAACTTATTTTTAATTTTCTTATTCTTATATTATCATATTTCTGTTTATGATACCTTGTTTAGAATATGTCTCATGAAATGCTTTACGCCAGTGTGCCTCCAGAGGAGAACCTGGCCCTAGAGTGAGGCAAGCAGAGTGTCCAGGGCACAGCGTTTAAGGAGGCACTCACTGTCAGGGCAGTTGCCTGAGGATCTCCTTAAATTTTGAACCATAGGCGCCTGCTTGCTTGCCTCACTCTTCTTCCAGCCTTGCTCCAGAGAAGTAGGCTGCATATAAATTGTTTTAATTTTAGTTTAGCATGATCTTATGCATGCTTGTATGTTTCATAAAAAATAATGACAATGAAAATAATGTAGCCGAACCCGAATTTATATTACCCAGAAAAAAAATAGGTTAACTATTTGAAAAAGATAATATTATGATTTTATTCTTGCATGTTCAGTAGTTGTCAGAGTGTCAGAAATTCCAGTTCAGTAGAATCTTGTCTCACTCTGAAATGTGCTTGTTTTATCTACTGGCAGCTGTCTGAAATCATTAGTGCTCTATCATAAGTTTCTTAATTTGATAAATAGTACATTCAGTTCTTGAACTTATGGATGATCATTGAAGCAATAAGTGGTAACTCCAGTTTTACCATACTTTTATTAATAATTTTAGAATTCTTTGAGAATTTGCCTATGATTTTTCTTTTTTTTTTGAGTGCCACATCTGGAAATGCTCAAAACTTGTTTGCCTTTTTAAGAGAACATTTTGCAGTGAAAGTATAACTTCTTCAGAGGTGAGGTTCAAGTTAACGAATGATGAACCATAATGTGAGGAAGCATAATATTGTGAATTATTATTTGGCAGACATAACTAATGCAGGCGTTAGCTGCTGAAGCCATTAATAAAGTACCACTTGCAGAAAGCTAGAGAGATAGGCAACACAGAACTTTCTCTGTAAACTCTCAGAATGTAAACTACAGTACAACCTAGTTTATTCAATAAGGACTAAATTCTTTAAGTTTGATATGTTTGTAGGTTCCATGATTAATGTGTAACTAGAGTATAAAAGGAGTATTTAGAATCTGTTAAAATTTGTAGATGTGACATCATTGTCAAGTCAGGCATTTTATTTCTTAAAGTTAGAATTTATTTAAATGCACTTTTTTTTTTCCAAAATAAATTTTTAATTTCTACTTACAGTGGTGCCAAAATAAGTTTTCCTAAATAAAATTATTTAATATTTAGGTCTGTTGATAGTGTTTAAAGTAAACAAAAATAAACCCATAACAACCAAGGGTGGAGGAGTATCTAGATTTGTTTTTAGCTTTCTTTTTCATGGTTTCTCAGAAGTGTATCATATTATAAATACATTTAAAATGTTTTGCTCTGAGGATATGTAGCATTCCTATAAAGGTTAAATCAATAAAAATGATTTGGACACATTCCTAAGCATGGCTAGAACAGGTAGCCCGTTGTTTTAGGTACCCTTGAGTTTTTGGAGCAGATCATTATGGCGTAGCAAAAGAACTTACTAAAAGTTGCTTTCTATGTGTAGATGCGTCAGCTTAAAAAAAGCAAGATTTTCTGGCCTTCTAGAAATGAATATTTTTACAGTAGCCTGTGAATATTGATTTAATGATATGTTTTAAACTTTGTTAAAGTTCGAAGCTTTTTTTTTTCTCTTCTCCGAATGCTGAAGATACACCATAATTGATAAGGAAGAGGTACGTACAGGAAAAATGCAATGGGCAAGCCTTTCCAGCCAGTTTAGAATAAATGGTAGTCTTATGATTAAAGAAAGTATCAGACATTATAGTTGCAAAATTAGGAATTAGATGTGATTCTTTTTAGTCTTGCCAGTTTAGAAGAAAATTCTGTAATCACTGGAATGTTATCTGTTCAAAATGTTCAAATGCAAGTTTGCATTTGAACGTTTATTTAAAAAAGCATATGTGTTTCTCCTGTGCTCAGGGTTGACTTCTTAGTGTGGTATTGTTGCTAGGTAGAGTTTTATTTTATGCCATTTGTTTGCTGTTTTCTTGTTCATTTCATATGTTTGAGTATGTAAGTTTTAAGTTCATATGTAAGTTTTCAGATCACACACTTTTCACAGCTACTTTTCAAAAAATTCCTTTCTGTCAGCTTACAATAATAAGATAATTTTTCTTAAAGTTTCCTTTAAAACAGCATTCAGGGTATTAGATGTTTTTTGATCATGGAAACACAATGAATTGACCATGTATTTGGCTGAATAAGGTTTAAATCAAAGTGGAGAATTTGAGTTACATGCATTAGTTTCATTATAGAAAATCGCTTATCATTTTGTACATGTAATATATATTTACTTTGTACGTAAATATTTTATCAAAAATACTATGGTATTTGTTGGAGCACATGATTTCATTTCATAGCCAAGAAAATAGTTTGAACATGTCTGAGTAAAAATGATTTTTACACATATAAACATATATAGAATGGTTTAGCCATTTAATAATGGAATAATTTAGCAATTTAAGCCAAATATTTTGCTCTCTTAAAAAATAGTTATAGTATCTCTTGATATATTCCGATTTATCATTACATTAAAAAGAAAGAACATTTATAAAAATAAGCGAAAAATCAGCATATGTCTCAGTTTTCTTTCTAGATACTTGTGAATGATGATTAAAAATAAATCTCCGTATGTGTTTTCTTTGATCCTATTGGTGCACTAAAATATTCTGCAATCTGCTTATACATAGTATATGGGAAATATATTGTTAAATCTTTATTACTAAATCAAGAGTGATGTGCTGACAATACCGATTGTCTTGATCTAGCTTAGATAATAATATTTTTAAAATAAAGTGGATACTTGTGGTAAAAAGTTTTAAAAATGTTATAAGTTTTCCTCCTAAAATAGAATATATTCTGTGTGTTTAGTTTTAACAACTGAGGGAATGTAAAGAATTCTGTGTAACGCTGGAGTTTTAATAATATGAAAAAGAGGAGTTTCTACTATGAAGAGAAGGTTGGATTAATGATCAAAGGTTTGGATTACATTGACTTTCACGTTTATATTGCTTTACGAACATACTGTGTAGTACATTGTCTTTGTAAGTATATCTGTTTTATGGATTATCTTCTTAAATATTTTAATTTTTGTTTTGAACTCTGTAAGAGCAGTAGCAGTTTTTTCTGCATTTTGTCAAAAGACGAATTACCTGAAAGCTTTACAAGTTTCGTGAGAAGTAAAAATTAATCTTGCTAGATTACCTTTTGTAACCAGTTACCTTGCCTGATATTAGGATGGTACTGTCTTGATGGAAGTTTTCTCGTAGATATCTTCTTATAGTGTCTTAATATTTTTGAATCGGGTGCTAAGGTCGTTAGTATGAAATGCTTGTATATTTTTACATTTATACATTTTATGGAAAACACAGTGATTGATAATAATGTAGACTATTAGCATAAAAAAGTTTTCTTTCTGTGGTAGTATAATATTGCAGATTTCTGTAATCTGACAGAAGTTTACAAAATAAAGTGAGAATTCACTTTTCTTCAAGAAATAGGTTTTCTTTAAGGTGTGTTTACAAAACTTATAAAAAAGTTATTATTGATTAAAGGGAACACGTACCCTGTAACTTTTGCATACTCTTGTGTCTAATTCTGGGATCAAATTACACTAATACTGTAAAACCAATGAGATAAATATTAATTGTAAAATACAGCACTTTTTTCTTTTCAGGTTCATAGTGAATTCACTTTGTTTAGATCCATTTAAGTAATTCTTAATCATTTGGTAGAAATGATGATACCTTTCCACTTAAAGATTATCTGGAAATTTGAAGTTTAAATTGGGAACTTCAGTAGAAAAATTTAAAAATAAAATTAATTATAATTATTACTATCAAAATGAAATAACCGAATTAAAAATCACAATGCCTAATTTAACTTGTTTACCTAGGTTATATGGGCAAGGAGTAAATATGCAGAAAATATACCTGTTTAGCTTCAAGCCGGAGTTGTTCTTTGAGATAATGTATGTAAATAGGTATCTGTTAGCAGATTAATTACATTCATATTTTCCCTTGTGAACTGTAATAATTTGTTTAACTGATACCAGTTTTTAATTTAAGTTTATAACTGGAAAATAGTGTCCTTGTGTTTTACAAGTATAGTTTTTGATTATTTTAATCTTGTATGCCCTAACAGATGCCTAATCTCTGTTGTTGGTTTTACAGATTAACATTTCTCTGTTAGTATACATGCAAAAAGTAATTGATTATCTTTCCAATAGAACTGCAAACGATACCTCAGTTAACTAATTTACAGTTGTTTTCTTCCTGGTTTACAGTTATTATCCCAAGTTTCTCTAGTCACTTGTGTGTATGCATTCATATGCACTGGTAAATTCATATACTACATATTAAAATTTTCATAATTGAAAGAAATTGAAGTTGTATTTATGTGGCAAATATTTAGCTTCTGTATAAAAATACGTCCATGTCCATAGAAAGTTCTGTTGAATACCGCAACATCATTATTCGAATTTTTCCAAAGAAAGACATTGCATATACATGCCTTAGAACTTTACTGATTGTTATTGTGATTTGGCTAGCATTTTTCCTTTATTTCCCTTTTTTTTTTTGGCTTTTGCTTTTAACTGAACCACAAAATGGATTTAGTTGTAAGATATCTGACTACAAGGAATATCTAACAATAAGGAATGTATAAACAAAGTCTGGCACACTCATGGTTCATATGATTTTTGTGAACCTGAAAATGTGTATTTAAATGTTTGAGTTTTTAGCTAAGTCTTTTATGTAAATATATTTTTATAGTTGAGGGTATAATGATTTCAGTAGACACCATTGATATAAAGACTGAAAAGTATAAAATAAAATTAATTTATTTGATTTTGTGGTAAAAATTATTGGCCTTGCACAGGATACTTGGATGTACCTTGTTAGACTCTCACTTCTCTAATGTAACTCTTATGTATAATTTCTTAAGGGATGGGAGTAGAAGTAGTGCAGATAACAGTCTTTAATTGCCACCATAATCTTAAATACATGTCTGAGAATAATGTAACTTGGTAAATTTTCTGACATCAATATAATAATTTTAAAATATCTTAAACCTCATTAAAATTGCATTTACTTAATATATGTCTGTATGGTGCAGAATTCCTTGTTTTGTGGGCAGTTGATTTAAAAATTGAAAATCACTTAATTAGAGGCAAAATCACACTCAGTATGATTTTTAGTCCTGGACTACATATTGGATGTTGGATTTATGAGTATTAACAAGAATAAAGAGTACTTATAGGAGGTGTATCAATAATGAATTTTTGCTTTACTGCAAGTATTAAATGCTTATCTGGACTCAATTCTACGGCTCATTTTATTTGGGAATTATCTTAACATATAATGGTGAATGATTAGGTTTTTATTCGTATAAGACAGCATATTTATGAAAAAATATACTTTAGAGTTAACATCCTGTTCAACAACAACAATAAACACCCGAAATGATTGGTATGGTATTGCTTACGTTCAGCACTGTCCAAAGTTGAATCCTACATCCTTAATAAATAATACAAAGGGGAGAAATTCCTAAGAATTCAACGTAAGATGAAGATTTTGTATACAATGTAATAAAAGAGCATTTAATCTCAGTTGCTCTACAGATCTTTAAAAAATTATGTGGGAGTGTACGTGTGCTTGTTGTTAAATGGACAAAAGCTGGTGGTCAACTGTGGTTAAAATTGTAAGTAAAGTCCCTTTGAAGAAGGTGTAGAATTTCCCCATTATTTTTTTGAATTGTAATACATTAATCAAAATACATATCCACCGAATTCCTTAAACTTTGAAATGGCAATAGATTGTATCAAGGTGTATATTTTCATCATGTGAGACTTCCTTTTCTAAAGATTTGTTTTAAAAGATTAAATATTTCATATTTCATGAAGAATTTCCATATACTTTAGACAGCTTAGAATATTTTGCTCTGTAGAAAATACTGAATATGGAGTTTATTGTTATCCTTATTATGGGAGGCTAATGACAGGTTTTTTTTTTTGGATGAAGTTTTATCTTCAGTGGAATTCATTGGTATAGGAGAAAAAGGTAGTGCATTTGGGTAGCCTAGTGGGAATACTGCTTAAATTAGCATTGGTTTTGTTAGCACCCATTTACTAATAAATCTTGCATGGCAGATGACTAGAAAAAATAGTCACGCTTTGTCACGTTTACAGGTTTATTGTTTGTAGGAAGGATTCTTTCATATTGAAGGTATTTGTCTGTTTGACCATATGTGTATTATTTTTACAGAGACACACTGTAGAGGTAGACTGTTCCAGTGAATCCCTTATGTAAAAATATCTCTGTAGACTTTTGTTACGTAATTAATTGCATTTGCAATGAATGCTTTTGAGGAGATTTGCATGACCTCACTATTAGAGTTGTCACATTTTAGTATCTTGCAACGGGTTAGAACAGTATGGAAGGTTGGTATTTGTATGCTTTGGAGAGAAGTTTGAGATGTTACCCTGTTTTGCCATCAGTTTTCGAGTATGCATGGGTGCATCATTAATCATAGGAAATGCAAAAATAAATAATCCAGTCCCATTGGATTTTTTTATATGAATACTTACCTTTTCCCTTTTTCGTATATACAGTTGAGGTATTTAGGTAACCCCTAACCTTTTGCTTCAACAAAGAAGTACAGTATAAAAATATTACCACAGTTTTCATGTGAGCAGCTCTTGAGAGGAAAAAAAAAAGCCCTCTAGATGAATATTTGTTGAAAAAAAAGTTGTGATACAGAATGTCTTAACTCAGCCCCAATACAGTACTTGAGGACCACCAGTGTATAAAATTGAAAGCACATGAGTTTTGAAGCACTAGAAAAGGTTTGTAATTGATTAGCGCTGCTTGAAAGTACTGAAGTACAGTGAGTTTTGATTTGTGAATGGTTCTATTCAATAAAGATTAATTCTGTGTGTTTGATAAAATCTTAGTGCCTTCAATGAGTTAGTTTTTTCCCCCCTCTGCAGTTTATTTAACCATCAAATATTTCAGTGTTCTTTTAACAAACTGGAACATTTCTATCTTACTGAATTTAACTTTAGCATGACTGATTTAAACAAGTCAAACTATCAGTGATTAGTTTGAAGGGTGTAATTGAAGAGATTAATTTTTTCTTCTTTTAAAATAACTAAAGTATATCATAATGTAACCATGTATATTTCATGCTTTCTTGTGATTTAGAGACTATCAAGAGATTTATATAGACTAACAATATTTTTCTGTGATTTGTTTTAAATCTTCTACATTCTAAAATATTTTTAATGTTTAAAAGTGAAATCTTTACCAGTTTTCATGTAAAATTATGATTGTTAAATAATACATAATAAGAGTCTTTGGAAATTGCACGGACATTGTTAGCTTTTAATAGGAGTGGTCTTCTATATATGCTCTTTTTAAATCATCTCCCTGGATTTTGGAATTTAGCTCTCTTATTTTAGAAGCAAGTTGTGACACTTTGTCGCTGTTAAATCTTGAAACTATAAAATCACTATCATTGATATGGACCACAACTATTGTTTTGGAAATCAGTCTTCACACATCACGTTCAGTCGGGTACTACAGTCAGTTACAAAGGTTTTATGTAGAAATTTAGTCTGTCAGCTGATATATTTTCGTAAATAAGTTCTTAATGGTAAGATACTCCATGAGTTACATCTATTCATTTTAACAGACTTCATTTATGATAAATAATGGACATATTTTGAGTAGTGCACATTGAAAATTCACAGACACACACACACACGCACACACTCTTTTCACTTATTATTTTGAGGTGAGGCAGTTGGTCAACGTGTGCTTTTGTCCCTCACCTAGGAAGAGCCTGAACTTTTAAAACTATTTTACAAAATTGGAGCACATACTTTTGACATTTCATTAGGTTGTTTTGATAATCAATTACTTAAGAATTTAAAGCCTGAAGTGAGGTTTCAGACTTCAGATAGATTCCAGAAGGGGGAAATGTTTGTAGTGTGATGATAACCTATACATTATGTCCACCACCCACCTGTAATTAGTCCCATGTAGTGGGTTCATCTTATGTTCTCTATCCAGGCTCTCAAATACTATTTGGGAGTGGGAGAGGGTAAATTCCACTTTTCAGAAGAGGAAGACTTAGTTATGATGTATAAAAATATGTGATGTGATAGATTATTTAATTCATTATCATGCCTGTTTGAAACTGGGTCAAGTTTTGAAAATTTTACCGTAGAAACAGTTACTAAGGATGTCACAGAAATGTAACACTCCCTCATATGACAGAATAAAGAACATTTTAACATATTCTTTGTGACTATATTAGTAACTTTACATCTAATGCTGAAATAGCCCTTGAAATTTGTGTTCCCAATCTGGTTTGAAAAATTCTTATTTTTTAAAAAATAGAGTAACATTGTGAAGAGTAACTTAACTGCTTGAGATGCTGTTTCAAGTTATCCCTCCATATAACAATAGTTTTAAGCATTTTTTTCCCCTCTTCTCTTGGGTGGGAACAGCAAAAGTTTCCATGTATGAGCTATAATTATAATAGGGGTTGTTAATGCAGTCTAGTTGTGTATATGTTCTGCTTCCTTAATGCAGAAATTTTTACAGTAATGCTTATTATCTTCCATTAAATTAAAAAAAATAATCTGTGATTATTGTATTGTATGTGTTATAACTGAGGGGGCCCACTTAGAACTATTGAGGGAGTCACTACAGCAATTTTACATTTTTTTGTAAAATACATAGTATATTTTCTCACCCTTTAAAGAGAAACCTTTTTTCTCCTTCAGGTTTAATTATTTCTCTTTGACTGAAACTAAGACTGATCCTCTGGTAGCCAGTTAAAATGTGTGAAGTAGGAGGAGTAAAAGAAACTCCAATCGTTAGTTGTAAGTTATAAAGCAAAGTTAATACAGGTATACACAGCAAAAGGATTTATTTTAAAGGATAAAAGAAAATTTTATAAACTTGCCTTGTAGAACATGTTGGACAGCATAAAGAAAATCTTGTAAGTGTTTAGATATTTTACTATAATACCATCTTAGCTGATGAATGTTGAAGTAGTTTACTTTTGTGTATTAACACTAACTTGAAATTAAATATTAATACTATATTATGCCTGTTTTCTTTTAAAGTCCAGCATGACTTAATTGGTATGGCTCTTTTAAATCATGCAGAGTATCCTTACAGAGTTTTCTTTTTTATGAGACTAAATGATACTTATTTTGGTAGGTCAAAGAATATGATTAAAATAATCCTAGACGTTTTAATGTTTGCTATGTTTATAACAATTTCTACTTATGGATAATAGTGTGTAGATGTAAACTAAAATTGTATAGAAACTTATGATTGCATGTAAGTTTTTGACGACTTCTGTGAGCTTTTTAATATCCTGGATATCCTGGGCAACTCTAAAGATCTTTTAAAAATGGCTATTACATACTTATCATAATTTTGTTTCAGTTGAATATATGCTTCAATTATGTAAAGTTGCCTAGAAACAAACTTGTGCAGATATCTATGATGCAGTCTAAAATTATAAGTAGATTTCTTGTAGTTGAGCTGGTTAAAATGTAAGTTATACTGCAGGTTTATTTCTCTGTTTTACATAGTAGAGTATAATGTCAAGATAATTCTGTGGTCTGTTATTTTGTAAAATTGCTTCCTTTTAAAAGTTTGCTCAAATATTGGGAGCTGCCGGGGTGAATACTTCACAATACTTTGATTAATGTAGTGTCTAATTTTATTTCAGTGAAGGTTAATGAGAATATTAAACTTTCCTTTACTGTTTCAACTACCTCATTTCTATAGCTCTAGAAAACATTTAGACTAATGTGAGATAATTTAATTTTTTCTATTTCAAGTCATTAGTCCGAGAAGTAGATAAGTTACAGATGCCAAAAGCAAATTTGTACAGCAATTTCATTTTTCAACTTTTAGTGCAACAAAACAGCATCATTATGATCTTTAATATAATGTTAGCTGGCAAAGCTAGCAAGTTTATCCGAGAAACATACCTTTATGTTTAACAGGTTCATCTCTTATAGGATTTTAAAATACGATAACACTTACCCCAAAAGAAGTTTTGCTGACATGGTGTCACTGTGCTGAAGAGGCTGTTTGATGCCATAGTCCCTCCTTTTATTTTCAGATAGAACTTGTACCCTCTGTTGTAAATTCTGCTTGCAGCCTTAAACTGAAAACACAAACCATACCCAAACCTTGTTTTAGTTTTACAGTATGCCTGCAGTACATAGACTTGATATTTATTTTTTTCTGTCAAGAAATTATGTAGCTGGTAACATGTGAAAAGCAAGGAAACAAAACAAAAAGAGAATGAGCAAATATTGGAAGGACCTACTATTACTGCATAGACTGTGGTTAGAGAGCACTCACTGACTCTGTTGGTCTCGATGGCTGGTAGTGACCTGCGGAGATTAACCATTTAAAAACCAGAGACTTCTTGCTGTCCTCCTGGAGAAAGTTTGCACCGCACTTGTGGTTCTGTGGTTGTTTGTGAGGCGAATGAAGCATTCACACAATCCAAAAAAGCAAAAGCTTTCAAACTCCTTTTTTTTGCAAAAGCACTATTACTGGAGAGACAGAATCATGTGGTTTGTGACCTCATAGTACTCACAGTCAAGTGGGACTGCCTACCACTGTGGCTTTCCCCCCTTGCTCATGCTCTCTCTTTCTCTCTCTCTCTCTCTCTCTCTCTCTCTCTCTCTGACAAAAGGCTTGTGGTAAGGCCCTTCCTGGCATCCAGAAGGATATAGCTTTTTAATTTTTGTGACTCATGAGGATTTGGATAGAATACAAATGCTGAAGGAGCCCAAACTCCTGTAAGGTTAAGCGTTTGTAGAGCAGAACTCTGCTGTTGTGGGCTTTCCTTTCTATCCCCCCACCCCTACTTTTTGTGCCTCCTCCTTTTATTTAGTTCATTATTGTGTCTGTGGAAAAGTGAGCAAAATTGGCTCAAGAGGCTGTGTGTGAAATCCTGAACAACAGTGATGATTTACAATAATTTACATCTTTGGATTGTATCACATTCTGGGGTCTGCTTCATATTTGCTGGGTGATTGGAGTCCTTCTGTTTTCCTTTTTCTTGTCTTCTTAAACTCATGAATCTGTAACTCATTGTAAAAAAGTTTACCTTTCTTAAGGTCTGGTTGCAAACTGCTTGCTGGGCTTGACTGTAATTGGCCGTCATGAAAGTGTTAGTCTGGGGATTCCTTTACAAATATTAAATCACGTCTGTCTAGTTTATGTATGATCAATATTAGATGCCGGCTCCTACAGTAAAGATTAAATATAATTAGTATCTTTTGTATTATGTTTACCTTTATCTCATGGCTAGTTTGAGTATCTTATAAAAATGAATAGCAAAACTTGTGGCATAGTTTATTGGATGAATCTTAGTTTTCTTTATGTGTGTAATAATTTTTATTTTTCAAGGAAATATACTCATTTTGTATACTCATTTTGTATCGTTTACTTGGATATTAACCTTAACAGAACCTTTGATAGCAAGTCTTATACAAATATAAAGTAAAATTCTTATGTTGTAACTTAGATTGTTCAATGTTATTGATTTTTCTAAGCTCAGAATGGAGTGGGTTAACAGAAGCTGTATTTTTTGTTTATAATAGAAGCTTTTGAAATAAATTACAAAATGCTGTGTGTAGTACGGAATAATGCACACAGAGTATGTTAGTCGTCTCGATTTGCTAATTCTGATTCAGAAGAAAATTGGAAACATCTTTGGGAAACTATCTCCTTTTTTGCCCCTTTGGACATGTATGTATAGAACTCATTTTCTTATTAGGATGATTATATATCATAGGCAGAGAATTTCATATTTATGAATAGAGCTTCCTGTTTTCATCAGTTGAGAGAAATGGGGTATTTTTCAGCAAAAATTATAAAGCTGAACAGACCAATTTTCTAGGCATTTTTTTGCCATTTATCCACGCCACTCTGAATTTGCATGTTAGACTTCTTCCTAGTGTGATAGTAACCAGGAGTGGCATGAAGTAAATGAGTGGGAGGGTGGGCGGAGACAGTGAATTACAAAACATTATTTGGGATGTATAATGGGGTAAGGACTGGGAAATACTGAGGAGGATGTTAGAGCCAAAGTACCCCTTCGTATGGTCGTCCTAGCACAGTTCATTATCTGTTTTTGGTTTATATTTGATAAAGATAAATGTACTAATGTGTTCATAAGTTTCTTACAAAAAAATAATTTGCCCAAAATACACTGGGAGGATATGGGAATGACTTTAATCCTTTATTATTCAAATATCTAGAACTTTTCCATAATAAATTTTTAGTGATTAAAAAACCAGAAATAACGTTTTAGTGTTTTATTTAAAATACATATTTATCATGCCTCATTGTGTATGTAAACAGGTTTTACATTGAAAAGTAAAAGCTTTCATTTAACATGCAGTTATTCATGCAAAAGGGAAAGTTTATTCATTGATTCTGTTTCATAAATAAGGCGTACAGTGGGATCTGTAGCTCTAATTAATATCTAACGTAAGTTAAAGGAGGGCTTTGTCTATATAATTCGTGGAATTTTCAAACATAGTTCCATATGCACATACAATAGCAGCAGAATCAGGCAATTGAAAAAATTTAGTAGTCTGCTAAGTAAATGCTTTTCTTTTTTCAGAATGAGTTTTCAGTTTCTGCGTTTGGGTTTGCTGACATCTTAAAACTTTTTGCTAAATATTTTCTCCCTTAAAATTTTTTGTTTTTATTAAGTGTACTTTGGCCCTCCAAATTAACTGTATATGTATTTGAATAATTTTTAACATCTATGTGTCTCTTAACTGCTTGTTCTGTTTTTGCAGGTAACCCTCCTGCACATAATTTTTGGGTCAGGGTAATCACTCTTACTGCTTAAGAGTTTAATAGATATTGTTGAATATGCCCTTTCTGTTCTGTGTGAGGCCCATCAAATTCTGGCAGGAGAAAGTAGTGAAGTCTTGTGCTTTAAAGTCTGTATGTTCATTATCCGTACACACACAAACACATGCATACGTACATACATACATACACTTTTTTTCTTTTTATAAATTGAAAATCTATCCTCTTCGGAGCAAATATTACTTTGTGGTAAAAATTTTAAAACAACAGTGATAACTGGTACACATTTGATAATTGACAGTCTGTTTCATTAGAATTAGCTTACCACATGTGTTGAAGAGAGACTGACTCAGAAAAGTCACTGCAGATAAAGCAAGCTCTTGATTATGCTTAAAATCAGAAATGCAAACCACAGGGTTTTTTTGGTTTTTTAAAGACCCTCAAAACTTCATTCTTTTAGGGGATATATTAGTATTTGCTATGTTGAAGTAAGTATCGAGTTTAAGTCTGCTGTATAGATTATGTATTATAATGCCATGGAAATGAAATATAGCTTTGAACTTGAAAACAGTTTCACGAAAAGTAAAGAAGTTAGTTATTTGTTTTCCCATTGCCTTGTATTTAATAAGTTTGTCAACATTGGTCGAATTTTTTACATTGCATATTGTTATATAAGACTGTAATGTTTCAAATGCTACATATATATCTTCATTGTTACCTTTTGAATCATTTTTAATTTTCTGAATTAATGATCCTATTATAATACAGTAGTTTTATCAATACCAGTCTTGTGCCCATTTCTATTTTTTTTTTGATTGTTTTAAACTTATTTTTGTTGCTGTTCTATTTTTCTTTTAATTGAAAACAATAGAAGCAAAATAGGTTTGATGTAGGAATTTTATAAATTGTAGAAATCCTATTTTGGCTTAAAATGTTCTCATTGATTATGAGGTTTCAGCAAGGAATTTTCTTAATTTATTGTTTCAACTTGTTGTGTGACAATTTTATTTGGATTTGATGTATAGCTATTGAGACTTACATAGCATTTATTGGGCCTTTTATTGATGCTTTGAAAAATTTTTACATTAGTAAAATATGTATAATTTTATTGCTATTATAAATTATGATTATGAGAGATTTAATTACACTTCCTTATTTTAATGGGGTATATATCCGTGTTCACACCTGCACACACATGTGTGGTTGTATGTGTGTACAAGGTATTATTTTTTGGTACTTAAAAAAATTTACATATATATGTGTGTGTATGTATATATATACTAAAAAAAGTGGTATTTTTTGTAATCAGAGTATTCTTTGTTTTTCTCCTCAGTTTCTTTAAATTTTGTAAAAACCCAAAGCACTACCATATCCATGATTGTTTGAACAACTTCATTTGGTTAGTATTAGCAGCTCTCTGTCTAATGTGAGATAATGTGGAAGTTGGATGCCAAAAGAGAAAGTAGTTAACTTTTGTGTCTCTCTCTCTCCCCTTCTGTCTCCCCTTCCACTCCTCCCTCTTTCTTCCCTCTCTCCTCCAGGCTTTTTTGGTTTCTCTTTCTCTGTTTTGACATTTATAAAATCTCAAAGTAGATTCTTAAGGTTCTAGTAGGGGATATTGACATTAATCTTCACTAATGAATACGTTACAGGTTTGAAGCTTCTAACATTCAAGGCAAATCGTTGATATATCTTGTTATAGTACACCTCATTTGTTAGATGGTATTGGCATCTGATTACAGAGATTTCTTTTAACATTTTTTAATTCCTTCCTCTGTGTTAATTTACTTTTACATTGTTTCACATGAATTTAGCCCTTTAATTATGAGGATTACTTTTTTCTCCCTTTGACTGTTTTTCAAAGTACACAGTGATCCATACTTGTTTAATGTAACTGTATAAATAATTCATGTTTCTTATAATTATTAGAACAATTCATCTTCTGCTGTCATTTTTCTAAGAAGAAAAAAAAGTCGAGAACTTGCAGAAAATATGCGAAACATGCTCAATATGACAGCTGAGGATGTGGCTAGGGTAAAGCAGGAAACTACTACCCACAATGCAGTGTTACATATACTACCACTTAATAAAATTTATATCAGACATGCTACTGACAAAACCAAAGGAAAATAATATCCCAACTATACTAGTTAACATACTAAATATATCTAGGGAAAAGTGAAACTAATCTTTTTGGAACCTTTGTACTTAGAGAATATAGTAAATGAAAGTGTGGGACATCATAGTACATTGGAGCCTTTGTGCTATGGGACTTGTTTGTAGGTGAAGCTCTCTTATAATGAGAACTTTTTGGATATTCACTTTCCTGGAAAGGGCACAAAAAGGCACCCTTTTTCTTTTTTGATTGAATTGTTGCAGTATTATATAGGGTTCGAGGACATTGTCATCTAGTAGGAAAAATAAGTTAAATTATGAGATGTTCATCACGATTATTTATACTTTTCACCCAGCCAGGTATATTTCTTTACATTTTGCTTTAAGTTGCTTTTTATTGCCAGGTTTGAGATGGGGCTTGAATTGTTCACTGAAGCATTTTTCTTTTCAAAGTAATTGTTTTTCTTGCTCTTTCGTTTTATTTATCTTAACCTACCTGTAGCTTACCTGACCAGTTTATATACTTTACTAAAGGGGGGGGGGGTTAATCTAAAGCAGAAAACTGCTTTTATAACGTGGTTGAAAAAGATACAAAGATATCTTCTAAAAAAAAATCAGGTTTTAATATATTTAGGGTTTCTGTTTTTAAGTCTTAATCTTCTGTGCTCTTAACTGTCAGACTTTAGTAATTTTGATGAATTTAGTACCTTAGTAATTTAGATGAATTTTGAGGTTTTAAAATATTTAAATAAGGGAAACATAATAGTTCTTTTGAATTGGTAAATAATGTATAGAAATTGTATTAGATAAAGAATAGAAAAGACTATTAAGTTAGTGTTACTTATGAAAGATTCCTTAGTATTCCAGTATATAAGTTGTCACTGTTTCTGACCTGGCATGGTATTTGTCATCTCACCATTTAAACATTAATATATTGTCTATCTGTCTATATCTCTGTTAAGGCTGATTTGCTTAATTGTTTGAAGTATTTTCTCCTTAAGAGACTGCTTATCAATAACAGCTGTAGCATTGTGGCTTTTCTCCATGGACTCATGGTGGTCTTTGGAACAACGTTCTTCAACTTTGACAGGTGAGACAGAGGCTCTCCAGTGCCACTGCATTTGGATGAATCTAGCTGTGGTTGGAGAAAGTGCATCTTGCCAAAATATATGGGTGAGACCACACACAGCCTTTAAAATAGTTATTGTAGGCTTATTTTTAGGGATACATGTCTTGACAGTTCTTTTATTTGCATGCCAATTTCATTGCTGTGTATAGATTTTTCATTGGTTTCTGTAAAGGCAATTGCAGATTTAGGTCACTATTTGTTAAGCCTTGTGTATAATTTACACTGGAAAATACTCTGAGTTCAGCCATAATTAACAATATAGAGAATATATTGGAAATGAATCACTAGAATACTGATCTTTTTGTTTTTATAAATTTGACAGTATTCCCATTGGAAATCTCAATTTCCCAGACAGCTTAGTAGTCAAAAATTGCTCCAATTTGAACTTTAAGATTAAATAAATTATGAAAGAATTTGAAAATATTTATATACTTTAATTATACTAATAATAAAAAATTTGTGGTTCATGTTATTCAGAAGTACATATTTTTATAATCGTATAATAAAGCATTGTTCAAAATATAAGTTTTACACTTTAGTAAAAGCTTGAAAATTTTGAAACAAATTGCCAAAGAAGTCGGTTTCTTAGTGCATGGGCATAATATTGCAAGCTATTCAGTCTTTTTATGGGATGATTAAAGCTTTATTTAACTTAGTGAACTATAAAAATTGACTACATTTTTTTTTAAAAAGTATGCTTTGTCTTCTAAAACTGGCTTTTTCAGTGACCAGTAAAGAGCACGCTTTAGACTTTTAGAAAATATTGTTTCTTTTTATAAGATACAGTATTTGGATAGTTATTCATGATTCTTATTAAGTTATTAGTGATAACAGTATTAAAGCTTAATTTCTTAAGTCCTGGCATGTCCTAGTCACAAGACTTTTCACTTGATGATCAATGAATGTTGGCTAGGTATATATTTATAAAAAATGAAATCAGCTATGATAAGATTGCAGTTTCATTCTAGATATTTTCATAGTAAAAACAGAATCTACTGAGATAATTGGAAATTCAATTTACTCCCCACCATTATCCCAGTACCTTTCCATTGCTGAATGGTTCTGGCAGGAAAGTACTGGGGAAATTGTGTTCCTACAGCTTTTCCAGAGAACAAGTTTTCGGAAAGAAGAGAGAAGATAGTATACACAAAAAGACTGTTTAAAGAAAAACTTGGCCCTTGTCTCTCAGAAATTGGTCATGTATGTGAACCTTGACTGGATGCTAGATTTTTTAAAAAGCTTCGTAAGTCATTTTTAGGATATTTGAGGAAACTTGAATATGGACTTGATATTGATGATACTATGGAATATTTATTAAGTGTGATAGTGCTGTTGCACATATATAGGAAAATATCCTTACTCTTAAAAGAGGTGCATGATGAGTTATTTTCATGAAGTCAGTACTAAAATTCGTACATAAGACAGATGTGGCAAAATGTTAACTATTGGTGAGTCCAGGTGAAGGGACTTTTTTTTTTTTTACTATTTATTTTAGGCATTCTGCTATTTTTCATCTTAAACAATAACTTCTTTTTTTTAACATCTTTATTGGAGTATAATTGCTTTACAATGATGTGTTAGTTTCTGCTTTATAACAACGTGAATCAGCTATACATATAGATATAACAATAACTTCTTAAAGGTGAAACATGTTTTGGAAAAGGTGTATGGGGATTTGATTTCAAAATGAAATCAGGTAGATGGGGAAAATTCATTTATTTTTATAAATAGTAAGTTTTTTTTTTTTGTAAAGAAGTGAATATGGATAGCCTGGGCTATACATAGCAATTTTAGGTTTTAGTTTATAGTTTTATTTTTTACATTGAAATTCCATTCACATTAAAAGAACTAATTTTCACAAATTTATACGTGGCAAATATAAATTGAAAATGGTAAAATATTTTTGAAAATAGCAATATAAAAATTTTTACCTTTTTATTATAGTAACTCAAGTCTAGACCAATAAGCTGGAGGTTTTTAGAGGATCAAAATAAGCATCTGTTATTACTATGTCCTTGTTTATTAACTGGATGCTTCTAAGATATGTAAAAATGCCTATACAAGTTCATTCACATTAAATAAATACTACTGAATTGTACTACCGCTACTAAATTGTTTATACTATTAAATTATACTCTTTGAAGAAGTATTTTAATGAGCAGAAGCCTATATTTCTGTATTTAAATTATTCTGAATTTGTGTTTTTTTATTAACACCCTACCAGAGATGTTTACATTTTTTCTGTAGAGGGCTACATAGTAAAGATTTTTGGCTTTGTGTGCTGTAAGGGCCCTGTTTACTACTCAACTGTGCCATTGTAGTCTGAAAGAGAGACAGTAAGTAAATTAGACAATGGGTGAATGAATGGGCATGGCTGTGTTTCAGTAAAACCATATATGCATGAACGGGCAGCTGGTGTGCCATAGTCTGCCCACTCCTGCTACCTCTGTACTTTTATATGTATAGAACTTGTGGCCTAGTGGATAGCCTCTTTTATAGAAGAGGCAAGAACAGTTTGAAATAATGATCAAACTTTTAATTTACTTATTATAATGAAAATCTTAAAGTATTTTAAAAATCTGGGATTTTTTTTTGTTTGTTTTAATTGATTGTTATGTGAAAGATCATATCTGTGGGGCTTTACAACTGCCTTTTGAATTGAGCAGTGTAATTTCATCTTGATCATATAATTGTATTGTGAATAGTTTTATAAGACACACTAAAATTCTTTTAGGAATAGGGTTGGAATCCAAATAAGTAATCTTGATTTTAATGTATCCCCAAATTATCATAAATCTCAGTATTTATATTAGTCGTTCATTATTACTAGTAAGAAGGATGGTAAGATTCCTATGCCTTTTATCCACAGAAATGTTTTCTTTTCAGAATTCACAGGATTTAATGCCCAAGCATAAAATATTTAACAGAAATCTTATCAGATTATGAGCTATTTTCTCTCTTTTTCATTTATATTTGAATTTAAATCTGAGTAGATAAAGGAATTAATTATTTTTGGTATTAATCTCTAAAACATTCATTGCACCCATCACTGCACATATTATCCAAAGTAAACTAGCTTTCTGAGGGTTCACCTACATTAGCTCGGCTGACTATCATTTATTGGGTGATGATGATGATTACAACAACTGAGCAGGAAAAGAACACATTTTTTTCAATTGATAAAGAGCAAATGAACCCATATTTTGGTCTGAATTTGAGACCTTTAGTGTATCATTACTACTATATAAATCTCATAAAATTTTATCATAAAGTCTCCCTCCCTTCTTGCTCTCCTGCAAGCTCTGGTCATTGCCTGCTTGCCCTCATTTATGATAAAGTTCTAACATGATTGTTTTTACGCCACACCCCTTTCCCCAATATTTAATTATAAAACAGACACATAAATCATTGCAAGTAATGAGAATAGCCTGTCTGGGGACTAAACACACAAAAGTACTAATAAGCCAAACCTCAAAAAGCATCCTCCAAGGTCATTTAATGTGGATTCAGACTACCCTATCTACCTTAATAGATTTTTTAAAAAGGTAGCACTGTGCTGAAAGCAGTTTAACAAACAGAAGGAACATTTTATTAAACATACTTTGTGTAAAAAAGTTAAGGAAATATTTAATATGTAAGCAAGATTTTTATAAATTAATTCAAAAGAGTTTTGGCATTTAAAGTTTTAATGTTCATTTATTAGGAAGATGAACCTTTGAGGAATAAAACCTGGCCTAAAAGTTAATGGTTAAATACAGATTTATTTATTATGTTTTGCCTTCTGTTTGTACAATTTTAAATTTCCAGGGTTCTTGTCCTTTTAGCTATCAGTTCAGTTTTTAAAAAATTAAGAATCCTAAAGTTTGCATATTTCTGGAAGAGCTTATGGATTATTCCATATAATTGATACATATGACAGCACTGCTCTTTAGTTAGTTACTGTCTGAAATCGTTATAAAGCTTAATACTGGAAGTGTCAAAAAGAACCATTTAAAAACTTAATAGGTTTTATTTTTTAGAGCCATTTTAATTTTACAGAAATTTGAGTGGGAAGTACTGACTTCTATATACTTCCCCCAGCCCTCAGTTTCCCCTACTATTAACATCTTCCATTGGGGCCTGTGTTTGCTACAACTGATGAACCAATATTGGTATGTTATCTCCTGAAGTCAGTAGTTTATATTAGGCATCATTCTTTGTTGTGCAGTTCTGTAGGCTTGATCAAATGCATAATGTTATATACCCATTATTATAGTATCATACAGAATATTTTTTTCTGGAAATCGCCATAAAATTTTGGTTAAATACGCATAACAAAATTCAGTGTCTTAACCATTTTAGCAACTGGTGTTTTTACTCTCTCTATAGTACTGTCTGTTTCAGAATGTCATATAGTTGGAATCATACAAAATGTAGGCTTTTCAGACTGAATTCTTTCACTCAGCAGTGTTCATTTAAGGTTCTTTTGTGTCTTTTTTGTGGCTTAAAAGCTGATTTCTTTTTACTGCTGAGAAATATTTCATTATATGGATGTACCACAGTTCGTTTATCCATTCACCTATTGAAGGAAATCTTGGTTGCTTCCAGTTTCTGGCAGTTATGAATAAAGCTGCTATAAATATAAGTGCTGGTTTTTGTGTGGACATGTTTTCAACTCACTTGGGTAAATATCGGGTTTTCAACTCATTTGGGTAAATATCAGTACTTAGGAGTGCAATTTCTAGATTGTTTGTTAAGACTGTGTTTAACTTTGTAAGAAACTGCCAAACTGTCGTCCAAAGTAGCTTTTACCATTTTGTATTCAGAGCAGTAAAGAATGAGAGCTCCCATTGCTCCACCCTTGTCAGCTTTTGCGGTTCTCAGTGTTTTGGATTTTAGCTATTCTGATAGGTGTGTAATAGTACCTCATCATTGTTTTAATTTGTATATTCCTTAATGGCAAATGGTGTTGAGCAACTTTTCATATGCTTATTTGCCATCTGTATATCTTAGGGAGGTATCTGTTCAGATCTGTCCCCCGTTTTAAATTAAATTTTTTTAAATTGAGTTTTAAGAGTTCTTTGTACATACCACATTTGGTTTGTACATTCCAAATGTGAATGTGACACTTGAATTATTGATGGACACTTGAATTATTTCCACCTTTTGGTTATTGTGAATAATGCTGTAATTGAACATTGATGTTTAAGTATCTGTTCAAGTTCCTGTATTCAGTTCTTTTGAGTGTATACCTAGGAGTGGAATTGCTGGGTCATATAGTACTTCTGTGTTTAGCTTTTTGAGGAGCTGCCAAATGAGATGTGTGTTTTGCAAATATTTTCTCCTAATCTGTGGCTTGTCTTTTCATTCTCTTTACGGTATCTTTCGCACAGTGGAAGTTTTTCATTTTAATGAAGTCTAGCTTATCAGTTTTTTCTCTCATACTTTTGGTGTTTGTGTCTAAAAAGTCTTTCCAAATTCAAGTCATCTAGATTTTCTCCCATCTTCTCTTCTAGAAATTTCATAGTTTTGAATTTTACATTTGGTTTGTGGACTATTTTGAGTTAATCTTTGTGAAAGATGTAGGGTCAGTGTCTAGATTCATTTCTTTTACATTTGGATGTTTAGTTATTCCAGCACCATTTGGTGACAAGAGTATCTGTTGGATTGCCCTGCTCATTTGTGTGCGTCTGTTTCTGGGCTCTCTATTCTGTTCCATTGATTTAGATGTCTCTTCTTTTGCCAATACTGTGCTGTCTTGATTACTGTAGCTTTATTATGGTGCAGTGACATATCAGTTTGTTGATATTCACAAAGTAACTTGCTGGGATTTTCTTTGGGATTGCATTGAATCTATAGATCCAGTTGGAAAAAACTGATATCTTAACAATTTTGAGTGGGAAAGCTGTGTCAGTGAACACAGAATGTCTTTCCATTTTATTTCAGTCTTCATTGATCTCTTTAATTAGAGTTTTGTAGTTTACCTCATATAGATCTACATAGTTTATTAGATTAATATTATATATAAGTATTCATTTTTTTAATGTCAAGGTAAATGGTACATATTTTTAAAATTTCAAATTCCAATCATTGATTCCTGGTATGCAGGCAAGTAATTTGGCTTTCATATATTTACCTTATATTCTACAACCTTGCTATTATTAATTGTCTATTGTTTCTAGGAGTTTTTTTATTGATTCTTTGTAATTTTATACATAGACAGTCACGTCACCTGTGAACAAAGATAGTTTTATTTCTTCATTTCCAATCTTTATACCTTTTATGTCCTTTCCTTAGCTTATTGCATTAGCTAGAACTTCTAGTATGATGTTGAATAGTAGTGGTGGTGAAAAGGGAATATCCTTGCCTTGTTACTGATCTTAGAGAGGAAAGCATCTAGTTTCTCACCATCAAGTATGACATTAGCTGTAGGGTTTTCGCATATGTTCATTATCAAGTTGAAGAATTTTAATTTGCTGAGAATGTTTTATTATGAAGGGGTGTTGGATCTTGTCAAATTTTGTCTTTTGATAGGAGCATATGGTCTTTCTTTTTTAGCCTGTTGGTATGATGGATTAGATCAGTTGATTTTCAAATAAATCCCACTTGGTTGTTGTGAACACTTCTTTTTATACAATATTGAATTTTATTTGCTAATAATTTGTGGAGGATTTTTTTGCATCTGTGTTCATGGAAGATATTGTTCTGTATCTTTCCTTACTTACAGTTTCTTTGTCTGGTAATAGAGGAATGGTAGCCTTATAGAATGAGTTAGGAAGTGTTCCCTCTGGATCAGATTGTAGAGAATTGAAGATAATTGCTTCCTTATATTTGCTAGGATTCACCAACGAAGCCATCTGGGCCTGGCGCTTTCTGTTTTAGAAGATTATTATCTATTGACTCAATTTTTAAAATAGATATAGGCCTATTCAGATGATTTATTTGTCATTGTGTGAGTATTGGTAGCCTGTGTCTTTCAAGGAATTGGTCCATTTTATCTGAGTTATCAAATTTGTGAGCATAGAGTTGTTAACAGTATTCCTTTATTATCTTATAAATGTCCATGGGATAAGTAGTAATGTTCCCTCTTTCTCATATTAGTAATTTGTGTCTTTTTTTCTTAAACTGGCTAGAGGTTTATAAGTTTCATTTTTTTCAAAGAATCAGCTTTTGGTTTCATCAGTTTTCTCTATAGATTTTGTTTTCAATATCTTTAATTTCAGCTCTAGATTTTATTATTTCTTTTGCCTACCTTGGTTTTAATTTGTCTTTTTTCTATTTTCCTAAGGTGGAAGCTTAAATTACTGGTTTTAGATCTTTTCTAATATTAATGTATGCATATAATGCTGTAAATCTCTCTCTAAGCACTTCTTTTTCTGAATCCACAAGTTTTGGTGTGTTGTATTTTACTTTTCATTTAGTTTGAAATATTTTGAAATATTTTCAAACTTATCTTGAGACTCTTTCTTTGACCCATGTGTTTATTGATATAGTTGGTTTAATATCTACATATTTGTAACTCTTGTCTATCACTGATCTTGTTCTTTGTTTCTCTCTCTCTCTTTCTCTTCTTGGCTTCCACTCTTTTTATGACTTTCCTGGTTGGTGTTAATTGAGCATTTTATATTGTTCCATTTTCTTTCCTCTCAATATATCAATTATACTTTCCTTTCTTTAAAAAGTTATTTTGTGGTTATTCTGCAGTTTGAAATATATGCTTAAAACTATTCTGAGTCCACCGTGAAATAACGCTATATGGCTTCATGGGTAGTGCAAGTACCTTTTTTTTAAAAATAAATAAATAAATTTATTTATCTATGTATCTATGTATCTATCTCTCTGTTTTTGGCTGTGTTGGGTTTTCATTGCTGTGCGCGGGCTTTCTCTAGTTGTGGCGAGTGGGGGCTACTCTTTGTTGTTGTGAGTGGGCTTCTCATTGTGGTGGCTTCTCTTGTTGTGGAGCACGAGCTGTAGGCGTGCGGGCTTCAGTAGTTGTGGCATGCGGGCTCTAGAGCTCAGGTTCAGTAGTTATGGCGCGCGGGCTTAGTTGCTCCGTGGCATGTGGGATCTTCTTGGACCAGGGCTCGAACCTGTGTCCCCTGCAGATTCTTAACCACTGTGCCACCAGGGAGATCCAGTGCAAGTACCTTATAAAAGAGTATTCCCTCCTTTATAGCATTGTTGTCATTCATTTCCCTTCTCTATAAGCTATAATCACGGAATACATTGTTGCTATTATTATTTTGAACAAACTAATATTTGTTAGATCAATTAAGTATAAATAAAATTTTAAAAAGTTTTATTTTACCTTTTTTATTCCCTGTATAATGCTGTTTCTTTCTCTGTATAGATCTATGTTTCTGACTTAATCATTTTCTTTCTCTTCGAAGGATGTCTTTTAGCATTTCTTGCAAGGCAGGTTTGCTGGTAATGAACTCCCTTAAGTTTTTCTTTGTGTGTGTGAGAAAGTCTTTATTTCTTTTTCAGTTTTGAAGAATAATTTTGATGGACACAGAATTCTAAGTTGGTGGCTTCTTTCTTTCAGCACTTTAAATATTTCATTCATCTCTCTTCTTACTTGCATAGTTTCTGAAGAGAAGTCCAATATAATTATTATCCAAGATTATCCTTGACCTCTTTAGGTAAGGTCACCCCCCCGCCCCTCTCCCCAACCCCGCCGTGAAATGGCTGCTTTCACCAGAATTTGCCATTGTTAGGCTTTGTTGCAAATCATGTTTATATACCAATTTAGAAAAATGGCAAAAGGTTGCATAATATAAAGAACAGAAAGCACTCATAATTCTTTTTCTTAGAGATAAAACTTTTAAATCAGTGTTTTTTCTTTTTGTATATATTTGAGACATCTATATTTATACATATATATGTGACTTTTTTAACTTAATTTTTAAGTTAACATTATGGTATGTTTTCTAAATATATTAAGAATCTCTATAATACCATTTTAGTTACTAAATAGTATTCCTCCTTGTGGGTATTATAGCATTTTCACATGGTTGAACTTTTAGTTCTCTGTTTTTCTCTAATGTGCATGTGTGTATTTAAAACCTGTTTTTGTATTTGGGACCTTCAATTATTTTAAGATTTCTTTTGTTTCAGAGGCTGCTTGTTTTAGAGCCTGTTACTGCTTTTGTTTTTAAATAGTCATCATGTAGTTCTATTGAACACAAAACATTTTTACTTATTTTGATGCTTTTTAAACTTTCAACTTCCGTGGTTTTATGACTTTGTGCCAGGGATAATCAAAAGCCACAAGATGAAAATGACCCATATTTTTGAAGCATCAATTTTAATTTCTGGTAAGTAATTTTTAAAATATAATTATAAACATGGATGTATTGTGAGATCAAGGTAAAGTTAACAGGAAATTTAAATATAAAACTGGAGATTTCAAAAAATTTTGATAAATTCTAGTATTTTGGTGGAGAGTTTTGAGAAATAAATTGGTTTAATTTGCAACATGTGATATTTTCAAATTTTATCACTTACTTCATGAAATAATGATTATGTTGCTCATCATCAGTCATTTACTTTTCTCATTTGAGCAGACCTAATAGCTGTGTATGTTTTACAATGTATTGTTACGGACTTTTGAGTTATTTGTCATTAAGAATTAGGTAACATTGTAATAAATATTCTTTACATTTGTTAGACATATCTTGTAAGATTTGTTCCTGGTTTTTGTGAATGATTGTTTTGATATGTTACAGGTAGATCAAGACACAGATGTCTGGGAATTAACTGTGAAACATCTTTAATTCTCTTCTTCAGTCCCTTCTTCTTCCTTCATTTAAGCAATTAAATTAAAATTAAATGAAAAAGAATATTATCAGTAGTTTTTCCTGTTATGAAGTTTATACCTGTATTTTGTCGAAATGTAGAAAACAAAATTTCTTAATGACACCATCATTCTTCCAGTCACTGGATTTGCTATTTTGTTCTTTGACTCCTTTATTTTAGTTGATTCTTATCACTTGTTTCCCTATAGCCTTTCTTTCCCTCTGTTCTTCCAACTTGGTTTATACTCTAAACTTCCTGACCCTTGCCTTATGAATTATGACCTCATTTCTCTGTCTCGAAATTTATCCACTCTAGTACTTTTTTGTTTTTACTTTTGTTACTACAAACCTCTTATATACGTATGTATAGTTAGGTAGGTTAAATGCTTGTTCTAGGTCACGGTGCTAAACGTCATTTTCCAAACTTGTTTCTTGCTGTCTTCACTTCTCTTTATTCCTGTGTCTGTAATGGCTTGCTTGTCTCCACTTTCTGAAGTCCTGGTCATCCTCCAAGTTATCACAAGCCCTGCCTTTCCTTAAAACTTTTTAGTGAACTTCAGAGTGAGAACAACGTGAGGTTCTAGAAAGAAAACAGCTCTGGAGTTTGTCAAAACTGTGTTCCATCCCTGGCTCTGCAAATGATCGACTCTGTGATTCAACCTCTGGAATTTTCTGCTTCTTCATCTCTAAAGTGGGCACAATCATTTTATGAATATTATGAAAATTAGATAATGTTTGTAAAGTGCCTGATACGAGGAGCTGATAAGCAAATTATGTTGAATCATTCATTCAGTACATATGGGATGTCTACTCTGTGCTGGGTTTTCTCTAGGTGATGAGCTGCACAGGGAAGTAGATGTTGAAGTTTTAAAATTTTACATACCATTAGTAATTTAGGGGAGGGGAATTATGAAGGTGAGAGAAAGTAAGATTGTCTTTTATGTTTTCAGTAGCAAAAGCAAAAGTCCCTATGCTTGAATGTCAGAAAGACCTACTCCTACTGCAGCTTAAGAGACTATGTACAGAATGTTTATCAACATATCTTTAGGTGTTTTGGAACCAGGGCAGCTTTAGGATGGTGTGATTTGAGGTAAACCTCAACCTCAGTGTTTTCATCTATAAGATAGGGTTAAGAGTGTACTCCCCCATCCTTGGACTTCTGTAAGGATGTGATTAGATAATGTATGTAAACAAATTAGCACAGTGCTACAGTGCTGTTGTAAGTCCTCACAGTAACACTATGAGAGATGAGGAAATGGAAGTACATGAATTCTAAGTGACTTATCCACAGTCTTGCAGCTGCCATTGCCACCTACCTCTCTCACTGCCTTCTGTGAGTTTGTAGTTTCTGGTCTCACCGAAGTTTTGTCCATGTTGTTTTTAATGCAGATCTGTGTTACACAGGGGAATAGGTGAGGGGAGAGAATCACAGTGGCTTTTCCTTGGCAGTTATGGTTGATAGGAAGTTGCATATCAATGATATTTGCTGATGGTCAAGAGTCTAGAGAGTCTGGAGAAATACTGTATGTCCAGAATTACTATTAGATTGCTGAAAGGTCATAGGATTGATAATCTCATTGTGGTTCAGATTAACTTCTAAGAGAACTCTTTGTTCTACTTGGTGATACCATTGATATAAGAGGAAAGCTGTGTTATCTTTGAATTTTGAAGGGTATAATTTAAATTTTTCTTCTATCACTTAATAACTGTGACTTTGGATAAACCACATAACCTCTGAAATGCTATCCTAAATCATTAAAACTGATGATAATGCATCTTGAAAGATTATTGTAAGGTTAAAATGAGATAAAGTTTAACTCCCTCTGACATAATGCTTAGCTCATAGTAGATGTGGCATTCATGAGTTATCTCATTCCTTTGTCAGCTGTGAAGATTCTTTTTATCTCCATTTTGCAAATGAGGAAGCAGAAGCTCAGAGAAAGGTTGTGTGAATTGACCAAGGTCACACAGCCAATAGGTAGTGGATCTAAGATTGGAACCCAGATCTGTCTGCCTCCATTGCTAACTAGAATTCTGTATAGAAGAGTTATGTTTTAGGTGGGGTTTAGACCGGAAAATGTTTGTGAGATCTCTGTTAGATTTTATTTTCTCAAGGCCAGCCTTCTCAGTTTCTCTCTTTTGCTTGCAGTGTAGTGGTTGAGGGAGACTTCTTGGGGAAACCTGGCTTTCCCATTTATTTGCTGTGTGACTGGATGCGAGGTACTTCACTTCCCTGACCCTCTGTTTCCTCATTTGTCAACTGGGAGTAGCACGGTATCTCTCTCAATGGGATTTTGTGATGTCATACTGTGGAATGCTTCAGTATATAGAATAAAGCCTCAGTTGGCATTAGCTGCTGTTATTATTTGACATTAGAATCAATAGTGTGGAAAGAGTTTGGAATTGGATAGACCTGAAATCTGGTATAACTCTTCACACTTTTTAGCTTTGAGTGAGTTAATTGTTTGGAAACTTAATTTTTTTCTTATCTTTAAAAAGAGATAATAAGACCTACCGTATAGGATTTTTGTTGTTGTTTAAAGGATAACATATTAAAAACAGTGCCCAGAAGAGTATATACAAAATAAATGTTAGCTTTTTCTCCCATTCTGCTCCCCACTCCTGCCATGTTTTGAAATCTTCAGCATCCTGGTCCTTCTCCAGAAGGGATTCATTTGGTCCTAGGACAGTGCAGTTCAGAACTGACTGCAGCGCTGCAGGTGTAGTGCAGCCTGTGTCTGGCAGACAGTCTCAGTCTCAGGTCTTCTGGGATAATTATAGGCCACATTAGCTTAGTAGTTGTCTTCCTTTTTGTCTCCAAGTGAAAGCAAGAGACCTTTTTACTTCGCAAATAATTTTAAAATTTAGACTGAATTTGTCCAAAGAAAGATAATTGTATTGTAATATTTAAATAAGAAGTTGTTACTGTTAAAAAAACATTCATACTTCAGTCTTCTCTGTACTGGTGTTAACAGCTGACTATTACGATTTTTCTTTAAAATCTTTCAGCAAGCATATTTAGTAATTATCTCACCCTTAGCTGTCAGACTCACCACACATGACATAATGCAGGTATCACTGATGGATATTTTCTTATAGTTACCTCTTTTTTAGGAACTGAGGATAAGAAAGGTAATTATGCATAAATATTTTCTTAAAAGTCTGTGTATTAGTCTATCAGTTAATATATTATCTGACTTCTCAATAAATTATTATGATATCTTTTGAATATAATACCACTAATGATTAGATAGTGTTTCACAGATTACTTTCTTAAAATTTACATGGTCATTGTGGGAGTAAAATATTACATTTGATGAGACCCTTGAGGCTCACCCCCTTCGACTAAGTGACTCAAGTCCCATTGTGTATTTAATTCCCAGAGCCAGATCTCAGATTTTAATTGATATTTTCATGAAAACATCATTGTTTATTTATAACCTTCCTTGTTCCAAAAAGAACTTAAAATGACTTTTAAAAGTGGGAACAGCATTGCAAGATAGAATACATTAAGAATGAGGCAAAAGGAATATAAAGTCAGAAAATAGGATGGTGTTCAGGAGTCAGGTTTGTATGTGAAATGCCTACAGAACATAAAAGTTTAACTCTTGTTAAAGTTTGAAGCAGCAATAAACCTGAGAACCTCTCACATAGGACCGGAAACTGAGCACAGATAAATATGTATAAAGTATTCATTGCAGCATTGCTTGTAAAATCAAAAATAAAAACCAATCCAAATATCAAATAGGGGAATGGATTAGTAAGTAGAAACAAATACATAGCATGGTTGTTGTTGGACAATTTAAATGAACTAAGTCAATAGGTACTAACATGAATGGATACATTTTAAAAACAAAGGAGTGCAAAAAGTAGACTTATAGAGGGACATGTACAATAATGACATTACTGATGCAGATTTTTAAAACAACACCATACCATGTTTTATGCATAAGAATAGTATTCCAAAACATGGTGAGAAGGATACATACCAACTATAGATTAGTGGTTATTTCTGAGAAGGGAAGGAGAGAGAGTGAGGGAATATAGTATAAAATGGATATCAGTTATAGCAAACAATGTATTTAAAAAACTGGTGGTGACTTCTTAGTATATTCTCAGTAATGTTCTATCTTTAAAGTAATTCATAATTTAAAAAACGTTAGCTTGAGAAGTTTTAACAAAAAGCAGGTAGCAGTGTATCATTAGAATTTAATAACATGTTCTTATTTTTACAGTTGTCTTTATAGTAAATGATTCTGGATTTTTATTTATGGTAGTGAGTAAAAAGATTCCCGTTAAAATTGAAGTAAAAAAAAAGGGTTGATATTTGAAGAAATTATTAAGTAAATAAGAATGTAATAGTATGTTGGTATGCAGAATTGTTGAAGATGGAATATGAAAAACACATTGGGAAACACCAAGTTTTAAGATTCAGTTTCTTACAAGGTTAAAAGAAGTTTGTTGCTCATTCTTTCCTGATGCTGAGACTAGAAATTTTTCTATGGCTCCTATAGGGAGGACAGTATATAATTTAATGTGTGTGACTTGTATCATAAATGCAGGACGCACTCGTAGGTACGCGTCTCCTACAGTGCCTTGCTATCGACTGACATCACTCCAAAGTGCGGTTAAGTTGAGGAGAGGAATGTTAGGTGGGAAGATGGGTTGATGGACAGCGAATGGGCAAAAAGTTGCGTTCTTTCCAATGATTTGTCTTTATCAAGGGATAGGTTTTAAGAGTATCTTAAAGTAGCCCATAGCTCGATTATTGCAAGGAATAGTTGGATTTATAAATAGTACTCAGAGAATGTTGAGTGTAGACTTTAATATGTTATGCCAAATATGCATGCTGCTGTACCTCTGTTACATGTAAAATTTACATGTAAAGTACAAATACGTTTTAAAACATTACTGGATGTGTAGTAGCTTTTGTCGTCTGTATTCTTCATAAGTGTGACATAGCTATTATGTTTGAACATGTGATTTTTTTAATGTTAAAAAAGCAATATGCTGACTTAAAATGGTTGGAAATCACTATTGTTGAACTGCCAAACTGCATATGCTTAAGTCTCTTTTTAAATGTTGTTACTTTCAGTTCTCAGTGATGATTCTTGAAAGGTACGTAGATTGCAGCCCTTCTTGGTTGCTGATTAAGTAGTGACTTATGCCTCGAGGTTAAGGTGGAACAGATTTGACATCATATTGTGAAAGTTGAGGAGCTGAAGGTAGATGTGCCAGATAAGGGAGGTGAGCTCAGGAATCACCTGATGGCAGCACTGGGGTTTTCTTTAGAAAATAGTATTAGGTAAATTTTAGTAGGAAGTGAGTACTTGAGGCCCCACAATTTCATATAATAAAAGTGTGACCATAGTAATGTTAACCTGGAAACGTTTTAAGGCAGATAGAACAATTAGTCTTTCTCAGCCATAAAAAGATAAAATTATAGGAAAGCAGTGTGCAACATATCTAACTCTGAATAATGTATTATTTTAGTATACAAAATTAATGCTTAATATTTTTAAAAAGTTACAAGATACACAAGTAATAACTAAGTGTGGTGGTTTGCCACAAGTAATAGGGTAAATCAGTTAAAGTTGGGAAGATGCAGTTTAGTTTTGGAAATAAGAAAAATTTGATTTAAATTTATTAATGTTCATACACATTTAAAAATTGTGATAACAGACATCTATATGTATATACATAAATTTTGCCATTTTTACCATTTAAAAATGTACAGTACAGTGGTCTTAAGTATATGGAATGGTTGTCTAACCATCACGACCATCTATCTCCAGAACTTTTTCATCTTCTCAAATTGAAATGCAGTACCCATTAAACAGTAACTTCTCATTCTTCCCTTCCCCAACCCTGGCAGCCACCATTCTGTTTTTTCTCTCTGTGGATTTGACTGTTCTAGACACTTTATATAAGTAAAATCATACAATATTTGCCCTTTTGTGACTGGCTTATTTCCCTTAGCATAATGTCTTCAAGATTCATTCATGTTGTAGTGTGTTTCAGAATTTCTCTCTTTTTTTTTAAAGCTGAATTCTGTTGTATGGGTATACTACATTTTGTTTATCTATTCATCCTTTCTGTGAATTAGGATAGGTGTCCTTTCTGGGCAAATCAGTTAGAGTTCCATTCTGGGCTAAAAACTCTTGACGATACAGACTGGTGAGAAGATGACACCTTTGGAGTAAAAAGCAAAAAACAACCACCACTCCCTTCTTCTGGTGTACTTTGCCTTGCACCAGGGTGCACCCCTGGATGGTTCAGCTTGTACCTACTCGCTCAGCCAGGTGCTTTTGTGCAGGGTATAAATCCTCTAACCATGCTTGATAGTTCTGCTCGTTTATGTATTTCATATCTTTAAAACCATGTGCCTTTATCCTTTAGTACTTCATTTTTTTTCATTCATTCCTTGTACTGGTTAAGTATATATAGTACGTGTGCTTAGTGCTGGAGATATAGAATGAATAAAAGACATTAGAATGTATTAGGTGGTAAATGGATGAGCAAAACAACGTTATAAGGATGGCAGAGGAGGGGTACATAACTTAGCCTCAGGGGATAACAGTTGGGCTGGATGTGATACTTAAACTGAATTTTTTTTTAACATTTTTATTGGAGTATAATTGTTTTAGAATGGTGTGTTAGTTTCCGCTTTATAACAAAGTGAATCAGTTATACATATACATATGTTCCCATATCTCTTCCCTCTTGCATCTCCCTCCCTCCCACCCTCCCTGTCCCACCCCTCTAGGTGGTCACAAAGCACCGAGCTGATCTCCCTGTGCTATGCGGCTGCTTCCCACTAGCTATCTACCTTACGTTTGGTAGTGTATGTATGTCCATGCCACTCTCTCACTTTGTCACAGCTTACCCTTCCCCCTCCCCATATCCTCAAGTCCATTCTCTAGTAGGTCTGTGTCTTTGTTCCCGTCTTACCCCTAGGTTCTTCATGACATTTCTTTGTTCTTAGATTCCATATATATGTGTTAGCATATGGTATTTGTCTTTCTCTTTCTGACTTACTTCACTCTGTATGACAGACTCTAGGTCCATCCATCTCACTACAAATAACTCAATTTAGTTTATTTTTATGGCTGAGTAATATTCCATTGTATATATGTGCCACATCTTCTTTATCCATTCATCCGATAAACTGAATTTTAAGAGAGTAATTATAGCTAACACTTGAAGTGTATCTTGCATGGCTTATACTCGTTAAGGCTTTATATACATTAACTCATTTACATCGCAACCTTACATGATAGCTACCATTATTGTCAAGGTTTACATATAAAGAAGCTGTGACACAGAGAGATAAGGACTTTGCCAAGATGATACAGGATTTAGTTCAATTTGGAATAAGGATTCAAATTCAGGTAGTTGGCCCCAAAATCTGTGCTCTTAAACATTTTGCTGCAGTGTATCTCAGGACTCGTGGAGTCCCAGGGTTGGGATAAGAGAGAGGGTTGTGACACAAGTGGTGGTCATTGTGGGGTCTTTAAGGGAGATAAGTTTGGGAATTCCAAAGAGATGGACTATCTAGATGGAACACCATGTGTAATGTCATAGAGGCTTGAGAGAGCACAGCCATTCTGAGGGAACTGCAGGTTCTATGCTTGGCCCTTGGCTGATATTTGTGAAGGGTTGGTGGGCGATGAGACTGGGAAGTAGATGGATTCAGATAATGAAGGAATTTATATACCATTATGCTGAAATCCTCCACTGCTTTGAGAATGTCAGTCTGTATGTTAGTTCCCTTGGTCTATGTTTAAGTCAGAATTTATCCCCACGTCTACCTTCATTTATCAGTACATCTCTCTGAGTGGTGGGAGTAGAGGTGGGTCAGGGCATGTCGTGGAAGATGAGATTACAGACATATTAGGGGCTCCATTATGACAGGCTTTTGAATAATACAAGTGAAGAACAGGATTCCACAGAATCTTAATTAGTGATAGTTTTCTCATTGTACTTGGGATCTAGAAGTTTTAAATTTCATGAATTATTTGAATATTTTTTCCAGAAAGATTATTCAAATATTCATCTTGTTTTACTTATGAAATAAGCTAGTTATCAAAAATTTATATCACAACTCCTCTGTCAGTTAAATTATTTTTATATTGCTTAAAGGTCAAAAGAAGCACTTTCTGTGTTTACTGTCTTATTCATGAATGATTTATAGTTCTCCTCAATATGTCTGCTTGTTGTCCAAGAATGCCACAGTCAAGTGTTTTTTAACTGATTGTTCTGTCATTCTTTATAATCATCTTTACTGAACAAGTCACAGACTTATCATTGTACTCTCCTCAATGTAATTCTTGCTCATAAATTATAGGGCTTTGAAGAAATCATTCAGTTCTTTTGAAATGACATTTAAAATGAAATCAACTTTTAGTTGTTAGAAAAAGTAACAGCTGTGACTTTGTAAGCTACTGTTAGTGGCTTTGGAAGCTAGTTGGTTAGCTAGTTGTCATAATGAGGTCATTTTCCAAAAGAAGATGAAGTCATTTGCCATCTTGTTTTAGTCATACTGGGCTTTTTCTTTGACCAAATATTTTCAAATTACACACTCCCACCCACTTATTTTCATAGTTACTAATACCTTCATGGAATAAGATAATGATGGAACTTTCAAAAGGCAACAGTTTATACTTAAATTAACATGGTCAGTATGTGATTTGTGTTTTATATCAGAGTTAGAAAAAGGCCTCTATAGACTTGAAATATTATTAATTTATATTTCCTAATGGAAGAGCCGGGTAGTGTGCGGTATTGTGTGCATAAATCTCAGCACACAGAATTTGAATTCTACCAAGAATTTTGTTCTCCCAAGTCCCTGTAAGTTGATGATCTAATCAGATCCATGTAATCTCTACCTGCTTGAATTCCTGTTTTTTTCTTTTTAATTAGCAATGGTAAACTTTTTAATTAGTTAATTAATTTGATTAATTTTTGTTTTTTTTGTTTTTTTTAACATCTTTATTGGAGTATAATTGCTTTACAATGGTGTGTTAGTTTCTGCTTTACAACAAAATGAATCAGTTATATATATACATATGTTCCCATATCTCTTCCCTCTTGTGTCTCCCTCCTTCCCACCCTCCCTATCCCACCCCTCCAGGCGGTCACAAAGCACCAAGCTGATCTCCCTGTGCTATGCGGTTGCTTCCCACTAGCTATCTACCGTACGTTTGGTAGTGTATATATGTCCATGCCTCTCTCGCTTTGTCACAGCTTACCCTTCCCCCTCCCCACATCTTCAAGTCCATTCTCTAGTAGGTCTGTGTCTTTATTCCTGTCTTACCCCTAGGTTCTTCATGACATTTTTTTTTCTTAGATTCCATATATATGTGTTAGCATACGGTATTTGTCTTTTTCTTTCTGACTGACTTCACGCTGTATGACAGACTCTAGGTCTATCCACCTCATTACAAATAGCTCAATTTCGTTTCTTTTTATGGCTGAGTAATATTCCATTGTATATATGTGCCACATCTTCTTTATCCATTCATCTGATGATGGACACTTAGGTTGTTTCCATCTCCGGGCTATTGTAAATGGAGCTGCAATGAACATCTTGGTACATGACTCTTTCTGAATTATGGTTTTCTCAGGGTATATGCCCAGTAGTGGGATTGCTGGGTCATATGGTAGTTCTATTTGTAGTTTTTTAAGGAACCTCTATACTGTTCTCCATACTGGCTGTACATATTCACATTCCCACCAGCAGTGCAAGAGTGTTCCCTTTTCTCCACACCCTCTCCAGCATTTATTGTTTCTAGATTTTTTGATGATGGCCATTCTGATTGGTGTGAGATGATATCTCACTTAATTTTGATTTGCATTTCTCTAATGATTAATGATGTTGAGCATTCTTTCATGTGTTTGTTGGCAATCTGTGTATCTTCTTTGGAGAAATGTCTATTTTGGTCTTCTGCCCATTTTTGGATTGGCTTGTTTATTTTTTTGTTATTGAGCTGCATGAGCTGCATGTAGATTTTGGAGATTAATCCTTTGTCAGTTGCTTCATTTGCAAATATTTTCTCCCATTCTGAGGGATGTCTTTTGGTCTTGTTTATGGTGTCCTTTGCTGTGCAAAAGCTTTTAAGTTTCATTAGGTCCCATTTGTTTATTTTTTTATTTCCATTTCTCTAGGAGGTGGGTCAAAAAGGATCTTGCTGTGCTTTATGTCACAGAGTGTTCTGCCTATGTTTTCCTCTAAGAGTTTTATAGTGTCTGGCCTTACATTTAGGTCTTTAATCCATTTTGAACTTATTTTTGTGTATGGTATTAGGGAGTGTTCTAATCTCATACTTTTACATGTACCTGTCCAGTTTTCCCAGCACCACTTATTGAAGAGGCTGTCCTTTCTCCACTGTACATTCCTGCTTCCTTTATCAAAGATAAGGTGACCATATGTGCGTGGGTTTATCTCTGGGCTTTCTGTCCTGTTCCATTGATCTATATTTCTGTTTTTGTGCCAGTACCATACTATCTTGATTACTGTAGCTTTGTAGTATAGTCTGAAGTCAGGGAGCCTGATTCTTCCAGTTCCATTTTTTGTTCTCAAGATTGCTTTGGCTATTCGGGGTCTTTTGTGTTTCCATACAAATTGTGAAATTTTTTGTTCTAGTTTTGTGAATAATGCCAGCGGTAGTTTGATAGGGTTTGCATTGAGTCTGTAGATTGCTTTGGGTAGTAGAGTCATTTTCACAATGTTGATTCTTCCAATCCAAGAACATGGTATATCTCTCCATCTATTTGTATCGTCTTTAATTTCTTTCATCAGTTTCTTATAATTTTCTGCATACAGGTCTTTTGTTCCTTAGGTAGGTTTATTCCTAGATATTTTATTCTTCTTGTTGCAGTGGTAAATGGGAGTGTTTTCTTGATTTCACTTTCAGATTTTTCATCATTAGTGTATAGGAATGCCAGAGATTTCTGTGCATTAATTTTGTATCCTGCTACTTTACCCAATTCATTGATTAGCTCTAGTAGTTTTCTCGTAGCATCTTTAGGATTCTCTATGTATAGTATCATGTCATCTGCAAACAGTGACAGCTTTACTTCTTCTTTTCTGATTTGGATTCCTTTTATTCTCTGATTGGTGTGGCTAAAACTTCCAAAACTATGTTGAACAGGAGTGGTGAGAGTGGGCAACCTTCTCCTGTTCCTGATCTTAGTGGAAATGCTTTCAGTTTTTCACCATTGAGGATGATGTTGCGGGTGGGTTTGTCATATATGGCCTTTATTATGTTGAGGAAAGTTCCCTCTATGCCTACTTTCGGCAGGTTTTTTATCATAAATGGGTGTTGAATTTTGTCTAAAGCTTTCTCTGCATCTATTGAGATGATCATATGGTTTTTCTCCTTCAATTTGTTAATATGGTGTATCACGTTGATTGATTTGCGTATATTGAAGAATCCTTGCATTCCTGGAATAAACCCCACTTGATCATGGTGTATGATCCTTTGAATGTGCTTTTGGAATTTGTTTGCTAGTATTTTATTGAGGATTTTTGCATCTATGTTCATCAGTGATATTGGCCTGTAGTTTTCTTTCTTTGTGACATTCTTGTCTGGTTTTGGTATCAGGGTGATTGTGGCCTTGTAGAATGAGTTTGGGAGTGTTCCTCCCTCTGCTATATTTTGGAAGAGTTTGAGAAGGATAGGTGTTACCTCTTCTCTAAATGTTTGATAGAATTCGCCTGTGAAGCCACCTGGTCCTGGGATTTTGTTTGTTGGAAGACTTTTAATCACAGTCTCAATTTCAGTGCTTGTGATTGGTCTGTTCGTATTTTCTATTTCTTCCTGATTCAGTCTTGGCAGGTTGTACATTTCTGAGAATTTGTCCATTTCTTCCAGATTGTCCATTTTATTGGCATAGAGTTACTTGTAGTAATCTCTCATGATCTTTTGTATTTCTGCAGTGTCAATTGTTACTTCTCCTTTTTCATTTCTAATTCTATTGATTTGAGTCTTCTCCCTTTTTTTCTTGATGAGTCTGGCTAATGGTTTATCAATTTTGTTTATCTTCTCAAAGAACCAGCTTTTAGTTTTATTGATCTTTGCTATTGTTTCCTTCATTTCTTTTTCATTTATTTCTAATCTGATCTTTATGATTTCTTTCCTTCTGCTAACTTTGGGGTTTTTTTTGTTTTTCTTTATCTAATTGCTTTAGGTGCAATATTAGGTTGTTTATTTGAGATGTTTCCTGTTTCTTAAGGTAGGATTGTATTGCTATAAACTTCCCTCTTAGAACTGCTTTTGCTGCATCCCATAGGTTTTGGGTCATCGTGTCTCCATTGTCATTTGTTTCTAGGTAGTTTTTGATTTCCTCTTTGATTTCTTCAGTGATCTCTTCGTTATTAAGTAGTGTATTGTTTAGCCTCGATGTGTTTGTATTTTTTACAGATCTTTTCCTGTTATTGATATCTAGTCTCATAGCGTTGTGGTCAGAAAAGATACTTGATACAATTTCAATTTTCTTAAATTTACCAAGGCTTGATTTGTGACCCAAGATATGATCTATCCTGGAGAATGTTCCATGAGCACTTGAGAAAAATGTGTATTCTGTTGTTTTTGGATGGAATGTCCTATAAATATCAATTAAGTGCATCTTGTTTAATGTATCATTTAAAGCTTGTGTTTCCTATTTATTTTCATTTTGGATGATCTGTCCATGGGTGAAAGTGGGGTGTTAAAGTGCCCTACTATGAATGTGTTACTGTTGATATCCCCTTTTATGGCTGTTAGTATCTGCCTTATGTATTGAGGTGCTCCTATGTTGGGTGCATATATATTTACAATTGTTATATCTTCTTCTTGGATTGACCCCTTGATCATTATGTAGTGTCCTTCTTTGTCTCTTGTAATAGTCTTTATTTTAAAGTCTATTTTGTCTGATATGAGAATTGCTACTCCAGCTTTCTTTTGGTTTCCATTTGCATGGAATATCTTTTTCCATCCCCTTATTTTCAGTCTGTATGTGTCTCTAGGTCTGAAGTGGGTCTCTTGTAGACAGCATATATATGGGTTTTGTTTTTGTATCCATTCAGCCAATCTGTGTCTTTTGGTGGGAGCATTTAGTCCATTTACATTTAAGGTAATTATCGATATGTATGTTCCTATTCCCATTTTCTTAATTGTTTTCAGTTTGTTATTGTAGGTCTTTTCCTTCTTTTGTGTTTCTTGCCTAGAGAAGTTCCTTTAGCATTTGTTGTAAAGCTGGTTTGGTGGTGCTGAACTCTCTCAGCTTTTGCTTGTCTGTAAGGGTTTTAATTTCTCCATCAAATCTGAATAAGATCCTTGCTGGGTAGAGTAATCTTGGTTGTAGGTTTTTCTCCTTCATCACTTTAAAAATGTCCTGCCAGTCCCTTCTGGCTTGCAGAGTTTCTGCTGGAAGATCAGTTGTTAACCTTATGGGGATTCCCTTGTGTGTTATTTGTTGTTTTTCCCTTGCTGCTTTTAATATGTTTTCTGTATTTAATTTTTGACAGTTTGATTAATATGTGTCTTGGTGTGTTTCTCCTTGGATTTATCCTGTATGGGACTCTGTGCTTCCTGGACTTGATTAACTATTTCCTTGCCCATATTAGGGAAGTTTTCAACTATAATCTCTTCAAATATTTTCTCAGTCCCTTTCTTTTTCCCTTCTTCTGGGACCCCTATAATTGTAATATTGGTGCGTTTAATGTTGTCCCAGTGGTCTCTGAGACTGTCCTCAGTTCTTTTCATTCTTTTTTCTTTATTCTACGCTGCAGTAGTTATTTCCTAATTTATCTTCCAGGTCATTTATCTGTTCTTCTGCCTCAGTTATTCTGCTATTAATCCCTTCTAGAGTATTTTTAATTTCATTTATTGTGTTGTTCATTGTTGCTTGTTTCCTCTTTAGTTCTTCTAGGTCCTTGTTAAATGTTTCTTGAATTTCCTCTATTCTATTTCCAAGATTTGGATCATCTTTATTATCATTATTCTGAATTCTTTTTCAGGTAGACTGCCTATTTCCTCTTCATTTGTTCGGTCTGGTGGGTTTTTATCTTGCTCCTTCATCTGCTGTGTATTTTTCTGTCTTCTCATTTTGCTTATCTTACTGTGTTTGGGGTCTCCTTTTTGCAGGCTGCAGGTTCGTAGTTCCCATTGTTTTTGGTGTCTGTCCCCAGTGGCTAAAGTTGGTTCAGTGGGTTGTGTAGGCTTCCTGGTGGAGGAGACTAGTGCCTGTGTTCTGGTGGATGAGGCTGGATCTTGCCTTTCTGGTGGGCAGGTCCATGTCTGGTGGTGTGTTTTGGGGTGTCTGTGGACTTATTATGATTTTAGGCAGCCTGTCTGCTAATGGGTGGGGTTGTGTTCCTGTCTTGCTAGTTGTTTGGCATAGGGTGTCCAGCACTGTAGCTTGCTGGTCGTTGAGTGAAGCTGGGTGTTGGTGTTGAGATGGAGATCTCTGGAAAATTTTCACCGTTGATATTATGTGCAGCTGGGAGGTCTCTTGTGGACCAGTGTCCTGAAGTTGGCTCTCCCACCTCAGAGGCACAGCACTGACTCCTGTCTGCAACACCAAGAGCCTTTCATCCACATGGCTCAGAATAAAAGGGAGAAAAAGTAGAAAGAAAGAAAGAAAGAGCATAAAATAAAATGAAGTAAGATAAAATAAAATAAAGTCATTAAAATAAAAAAAATTATTAAGAAAAAAAAATTCTTTAAAACGTAAAAAAAAAAAAAAAAAGGACAGCCAGAACCCTACGACAAATGGTGAAAGCAAAGCTCTACAGACAAAATGTCACACAGAAGCATACACATACACACTCACAAAAAGAGGAAAAGGGGAAAAAATCATAAATCTTGCTCTCAAAGTCCACCTCCTCAATTTGGGATGATTCGTTGTCTCTTCAGGTATTCCACAGATGCAGGTATATCAAGTTGACTGTGGAGATTTAATCTGGTGCTCCTGAGGCTGCTGGGAGAGATTTCCCTTTCTCTTCTTTGTTTGCACAGGTCCTGGGGTTCAGCTTTGGATTTGGCCCCGCCTCTGCGTGTAGGTCACTGGAGGGCGTCTATTATTCGCTCAGACAGGACGGGGTTAAAGGAGCCACTGATTCGGGGGCTCTGGCTCACTCAGGCCGGGGGGAGGGAGGGGCACGATGCAGGGCGAGCCTGCGGCGGCAGAGGCTGGCGGGAAGTTGCACCAGCCTGAGGCGCGCTGTGCGTTCTCCCGGGGGAGTTGTCCCTGGATCTCGGGACCCTGGCAGTGGCGGGCTGCACAGGCTCCCCAGGAGGGGAGGTGTGGATAGTGACCTGTGCTCGCACACGGGCTTCTTGGTGGTGGCAGCAGCAGCCTAGTGTCTCATGCCCATCTCTGGGGTCCGCGCTGATAGCCGCAGCTCGCGCCTGTCTCTGGAACTCCTTTAAGCAGCGCTGTTAATCCCCTCTCCTCACGCACCAGGAAACAAAGGGGGAAGAAAAAGTCTTGCCTCTTCAGCAGCTCCAGACTTTTTCCCGGACTCCCTCCCAGCTAGCCGTGGCACACTAGCCCCTTCAGGCTGTGGTCACGCCGCCAACCCCAGTCCTTTCCCTGCGATCCGACCGAAGCCCGAGCCTCAGCTCCCATCCCCGCCCGCCCCGGCGGGTGAGCAGAGAAGCCTCTCGAGCTGGTGAGTGCCGGTCGGCACCGATCCTCTGTGCGGGAATCTCTCCGCTTTGCCCTCTGCACCCCGTTTGCTGCGCTGTGCTCCGTGGCTCTGAAGCTCCCCCCTCCATCCCCCGCAGTCTCCGCCCGTGAAGGGGCTTCTAATGTGTGGAAACCTTTTCTCCTTCACAGCTCCCTCCCACTTGGGCAGGTCCCGTCCCTATTCTTTTGTCTCTATTCTATTTTCTTTTGCCCTACCCAGGTACTTGGGGAGTTTCTTGCCTTTTGGGAGGTCTGAGGTCTTCTGCCAGCGTTCAGTGGGAGATCTGTGGGAGTTGTTCCACATGTAGATGTATTTCTGATGTACCTGTGGGGAGGAAGGTGATCTCTGCGTCTTACTCTTCTGCCATCTTCCCCCTCTTCCGTCAGGCGGATTCTTAACCACTGCACCACCAGGGAAGCCCTTTTCTCACCATTTTTATCAAGCATTATACTGGAGGTTCTAGGCAGAACAATGAGGCAAGAAAGAAGGAGAAAGAAGTAAAACTCTTTCAGTTCTTTCAGATGACATGACCTCCTAGAAAGAAGATCCTAAGACATCCACAAAACAACTGTTAAATCTAATAAATGAGCTCAGCAAGGTTGCAGGATGCAAGATTAATATACAAAAATCAGTTGTATTTCTGTGCACTAGATTGAATAATCTGAAAATGAAATTAAGAAAATAATACCTTTTATGATAGCATCAAAAAGAGTAAAATACTCAGGAATAAATGTAACCAAAGACCTGTAAGGTTGGTACCCTGAAAACTACAAAACACTGTTGAAAAAAACAAGACTCAAATAAATGAGAAGACATCCTGTGCTCCTAGTTTGGAAAACTCGGTGAGGTGGCAGTATACTCCCCAACCTGATCTATAGATTCAATGCAGTTGCTATCAAAATTCTACCTGCTTTTTTAAAATAGAAATGGACGGGCTGATTCTGGAATTTTTATGTTAATGCTAGATTCTAGCATGGAAATGGCCCGTATTCTGGGTCATATGGGGCACAGATTAGCCAAGACAGTCTTGACAATAACAGTTGGAGGGCTCATGCTTATCGATTTGAAAACTTAGTATAAAGCTGTTAGTAATCAAGGCAGTGTGGTATTGGCATCAGGACAGACATTTAGTTTAGGCCAATGGAATATAATTGAGAATCCAGAAATAAAGCCCTCACATTTATGACCAATTGATTGTTGACAAGAGTTCTGAAACAGTTCAGTAAGGAAAGAAGTGCTGTTTCAATGAATGATACTGAGACAATATGCAGGTGGAAGAATTTAGACCCCTTATTACACCATATACAAAAATTAATTGAAAATGGAGTATATAGATCTAAATGTAAGAACTCAAGCTATAAGCTTCTTAGAAATCAATATAAAAATAAATGTTTTTGACCTTGGGTTAGGCAAAGCTTTCTTAGATATGACACCAAAATCACAAGCAACCAAAAAAATAATTAAAAAAAACCCCAAAGTCAGCCCAATTAAAAAATGGGCCAAGGATCTGAATAGATGGCTCTCCAAAGAAGATTTGCAAATCACCAATATACACATGAAAAGATACCAGTCAGTATTGCTGGCTATCAGGAAAATGCAAATCAAAACCACGGTGATAGGCTACTCCACACCCAGTAGGTTGTCTGTGACTAAAAAGACATTAACAACATTGATGATTTGGAGAAATTGGGAAATGGAACCATTTTGCGTTGTTGATGAGAATGTGAAATGGTGTAGCTGCTTTGGAAAACATTTTAGCATTTCCTCAAAAGGATAAACAATTTTACCATGTGACCCATCAGTTTACTCCCAGTGAAGGGGGGAATGAAGAGAAATGAATACCATCCAAAAATTTGTACACACATGTTCATAACAGCATTGTTCATAATTGTAAAAAACAACAAAAATGTCCATAAACTGATGAATTGATAGATAAATGTGGATTATTCATATAATGGAATGTTATTTGGCAATAAAAACAATGAATTACTGATATTTGCTAAAACTTGCATGAACCTTGAAAATGTTAAGCTAAGTTAAAGACACTAATTACCATAGACCACATATTGTATGATTCCCATATCGTCTAGATACTTCTATTCTGAAGTATCTAGATTAGGTAAATCAATAGGAACAAAATACATTGGTGGTTGCCTAGGGCTGTAGGCAAGGGTCATAATAGGGTTGGGATGGGGGAGTAACTACTAATGGGTACAGAGTTTATTTTGGGGTAATGAAAATGTTCTAGATTTAGATTGTGGTGATGGTTGCAAAACTATAAATTACTAAAAACCATTGAATGGTGCGATTTAAGTATGTGAGGTGTATGGTTTATGAATTATATCTCTATAAAATTGTTAAAAATGATCAGTAGCCTTTGCCCTTTAAACATCTGTCTTGTATGGGAAACAAATGTGTAAAGCAATTAAATTTATAATGTGATGAGTTAAATAAAGTGACGGTATTGTGAAGCTTGAAGTTTGACTAGTTGCCTATCTGAGAGACCTGGGAAAGGGTTCCCTGTAGACAGAATTGCCTCTGCTAAGCATACAAGTGTGAGAGGAGACGATACTTTTAAGGATTGACAGATAGTCCTGTTTAAGTAGGAATAATGTATGTGAATAATATTCAACACTTAGTGACTCTCAAATTGTACCTGTCATCATAGTTACGATGACACAACAATACTAGTGATGTTAATAATTTTTTTTAACATCTTTATTGGAGTATAATTGCTTTACAATGGTGTGTTAGTTTCTGCTTTATAACAGAGTGATGACGTTAATAATTAAAGTGGCATAGTCTGCAGAACTAGTCCTTCCTCAACATTAGCCTTTTCTTAAATGCCCTGAGTCGGGCATCCCTTTAGGTGCTTCTTGAAGAAAAGCTGCTAAGGTTAAATAAGTTTGAGGAAAGTGGTATTTTTGGTGCTTAACACTATGTGTACTCTATTAAAGGCTCTGAGTAGTCCTGCAGTAAAGAAACTGTTGTTTTAAATCTAGGTTTCCCAAACTTAGTTTATCCACCGTTCTTTTGTTTTCACCACACCTATTAAGATGTTTTGCAGTTTGTGTTCCCTGAAACACATTTTAGTAAATGCTACTCTAATTTCTTTATCTTTTTCCCAGGTATGTTGATGGTAGTATGACATACCCAGGCTTTACTTATTTGGGTCTTTAGATGAGTGACTTTACAGAACAATACCTTCAGTTACAATGCTCCCGTTTCCCTATCAAAAAGCCCTGCATGACCCTGTCCTTTTGATTTGAAAAAAAGTTATATTTTCCTGACAGATGCTTGTGCTTCATTTTATTAGGTAAAACAATGGCAGCCACATAACCAATATGCTTTTCTTTTAAGTTTAATTGGCATGATGTTCAAAACAAAGATCTGTGTTGTTTTTTAACTCAGACTAGGTTGTCTGAAATAATTTTCCTTCCGAAACTATCACAACTATCTTCTTAGTTATCTAGCCTTTTAGATTTGTTGAATAGTGTCGGTTTTTGTTTATCTGTTCCTTTCTTATAGTTTACTTTAAATACTTCTTTGAAAATAGGTGAACTATACATTTGTATAATAGCTCAGAATGAGAAAAAATTCATATGTTGATTTATACAAGAAAGTGTTGTGGTTATGTTAGGGAGATTATATTTTAAATGATCTCCAGTTTACCTTAATCATTCATTTAAAAATATTCTAAGGCATTTCAACTGTACTTTTACGTTGGATGAGGTGTCTTTTTCTTTACCGTGTTAGGAGATATACAAACCATGTGTTTACTTAGATGCTAAGCCATGGAAAAACACATCATTTATCATTAAAATTTGTTTGAATTGTCATAGTTTGGATGATTTACAGTTATTAATTGCAGTGTTCCTCACATGCCTGTGATTTTTTTCCTAAATGTGTTTATTGGAGTTATAAGATATAAATTGTTTGGGTTTCTGAGTCTGTCATTTGTCACAGCAGCAGGATTATGACTTCATACAATTATGGAGATAGTGAAAGGAAAAATCTAATATTTTTCAGTGGTGTGTTTACTTTAACAATTTTATTCCCATTTGGTTGTATGTTTGGAAATCAAGGTATTTGATTCTATGGAAAGAGAATAATTTTATATTGTTGATGTTTCAGTTGGTGCCAAAGAGAATAGTCTACCTATAATTCGTTTTGCTATTGCAACAATGTCCCCAAACACAGCCTATTTGTTTATCAGTTGACTGGGCTTACTCAGTCAGCTCTGCTTCTGACTGCACACGTGTGGGTAGGCGGGGGCAGCTCTACTCCCCTTGACTTTCCTCTTTATTTCATGGGGTACCTAGGGAATGTTCTTGTTTTGGTGATGGCAGAGTCTCAAGAGGGCCTCTTCAGGCCTTGGTTTATAACTGGCACATTTTGTCACTTCTGCCCATTTGTCATTCGCAAAAAAATTTCACATGGCCAATTTGAAGTCAAGAGGCAGAGAAGTACACTCCACCCACAGTGAGGCCGTGGCAGTGTTGTGGCTGGAGACATGGAGCCCATTATGTAAACTACCACAGTTTGAGAGTTCAAAGGAGATAAATTAATTAGACACTTAAGTGATTTGAATATTAACTAAATTCTCCTAATCACCATCCCCTAATATCTTTTTTAATTTATATATTTTTAATTGAATAAATATCAATTAACTGCCCTGACATACTCTAATGTTAGGATCATTTTAAAGCTTAAAATAAAAACAGTACACTTAATGCATGTGCAAGAGTGTGTGCATATATGTATTTATGTATGAATGTGGTAGAGAGAGAATTAAAGAAAATATTTTGTTTTCACTCTAGACCTATTTTATAAATTAGAATCTGAGATATGTATGGCATAGTCAGCCTTTTTAAAAATATTTATTTATTTTTGGCTGCGTTGGGTCTTCGTTGCTGCAAGCGGGCTTTCTCTAGTTGCGGCAAGCCGGGGCTACTCTTTGTTGCGGTGCGCCGGCTTCTCATTGCCGTGGCTTCTCTTGTTGCCAGGCATGGGCTCTAGGCACACGGGCTTCAGTAGTTGTGGCACTCAGGCTCAGTAGTTGTGGCTCACGGGCTCTAGAGCGCAGCCTCAGTAGTTGTGGCGCACTGGCTTAGTTGCTCTGCGGCATGTGGGATCTTCCCAGACCAGGGCTCGAATCCGTGTTCCCTGCATTGGCAGGCAAATTCTTAACCACTGAGCCACGAGGGAAGCCTTAGTCAGCCTTTTCATTAATACTATTGTATTAAATTTGTCAACAGTTTTAGTAAAGAAGAATTTCCATGATGGCTATCTCTGTTAATGTTTGAAAATATAGTTTTCATCTTATGCTTTTAAGTTGGTATATATACCTGAGTATAGTGTCCCTGAATATAAGGCAAATTCCTTTGTACTGGATGAGAAGATTGAAGAATTTTTACCAACTTAAGTGTGAAAACTACGAGGGATATAGATGTCCTAAAATTTCTGTGCATGATAATTTCATTGTACACATTTAAATTATTATATAAATAAAAGTAATTTAGAAATGTGATTTTCCCATTTAAATTTTGTGAATCTTCAAATTGTTCACATGCACCTGACTTTAATATCTTCATCTGTGCTAGAGCTGTGTTTAAGATTCTTGATCGAGGTACAGCATAATTTAATGTAATAATTAGAAACTTTTACCAAATGCTAAGTAACTATTTATTCTTTGTGGTATCTACATGATAAGTACTTTGATCTATTTCTTTTTTAGCATTAAAAAAATTTTTTTTACAGTAACATCTAGCATTTCTAATTTTGAAGTAATTCTCCCAGGAATAACAATTAAACTTGTATTGAATTACCTTGTTGCTTCTCTCTCTCTCTCTTTCTCTCTCTATTTTTTAAATCTTAATTTTGTTCGGTGACTTTTATAAGCTTCCAGAACTAGTATTGAGTGAGGTTGATTCAGGCTCCTGTATGTTTCCCAAATTATACTTTTTTGATTCTAAATAAAATATCGTGGTAGAGTGCCCTGTAACAGGAGAACCTTTGTTAGAATTCTAAGATGAGACAACTCTTTTTCTGAAAGATAATTTTGGGAAGAAAAGAAGTTTGATTTATATTTTGGCAAAAGGCATACAAAAGTTCATTTTTAATCACCTTAAGTAGACAAATTTTAACATATTGATATTTCTATCTTCTTCACATATGCATTGTTTTTTTCCTTTAGTGTAGTCTTGTTTTTAACTATTTTCAAGAGGTTAATTGATCAAACATAATATTCTTGCATGCATAATATATTCAGAACCTCCACTAAAAGAAATGGTGTAATTTTCATTGGATTGCTGCAAGGACCACACAAATTTTATGTGGTTTTTCATGGCCATGTGACATCATTTGTACTTTTTCTGAAGAATTATTTCCAAAGACAGGAGGTAGAAACCCTAATTTGGTGTGCTTTGCATATTTAAGGATTTTTAAAAATTACTTGACTTTAACCTTAATGTGTTTAAAGGTATTATCAGTATTGCTCAATGTGCAGTCCTTTCTTGCTTACTTGAAAGCTGTGATTGCTAAGAAGACTTACATCCTAGGAGATAGAAAGGTTAAAAAATTATAAAAAATATTTTAAGACCTCATCTACTGAAGTCATGCTAGATGTTACTAAATTAGCCACGACAATTGTTAGTTGCTTATATTCGACAGGACAAAGTTCAATTTAAGCATTCTCCGTCCATCAACAATTTAGAAAAACTCTACATAGGGCTTCCCTGGTGGCACAGTGGTTGAGAGTACGCCTGCCGATGCACGGGACGCAGGTTCATGCCCTGGTCCGGGAAGATCACACATGCCGCGGAGCGGCTGGGCCCGTGAGCCATGGCCGCTGAGCCTGCACGTCCAGAGCCTATGCTTCGCAGCGGGAGGGGCCACAACGGTGAGAGGCCCGCGTACGGCAAAAAAAAAACAAAAAACAAAACAAAACTCTACATAAACAGTGGAATGCACATGTTTATTTTTGTGACACCATAAAATGGAATTGAAATTTAATATGGAATGAAACAGATATAAGGTCTTAAGAAAATCTCTAAATGTAATGAGTCATTTAGTATGGTTTTATTAAAATTTATGATCATTTACAGTAAACTGATAATGTTAGGTGTCTATTGTGTGCTTTTTTGTACTGTATGTATTCAGTTCACTTAAAAATTACTGCATTAATCAAAAGAATAAAAATTCTCTTGAGGAAATATACTGGTCTTGAAATAATTGTATGTATGCCAAGGAACACTTTAATTATAGCTATTGTCTTCTCAGCGAAACACTTCATAGGGGAAATTTCAATTCAAATTAATGTAATTAAGATTTTTTTTTTTCTTTCAATAGGTAAGTTTGCCCTGTTTACATTTATTGTTCTGATATAAACGTATCAGGTCTTCTCTCACTTAAAAATACTTTTTCGTTTTCTTTTTAAACTGGTTCCTGTATTTTCTGTTTCCCCCCTTTTTTCTTTTCTTCCTTTTGAAATTTTGCCTGGAGAACATTTCTTGCAGGGTAGTCTGCTGGTGATGAAATTTCTTAGTTTTTCTTTGTCTGTGAAAGTCCTTAGTATTCCTTCTTTACTTTTAAAGGATAATTTCTCCAGATATAGAATTCTAGGTTGGTTGGTTTTTTCCTTTCAACACTTTAAATATTTCACTTCGTTCTCTTGTTGCTTGCATGGTTTCTGATAAGAAAACTGTTAATTCCTATCCTTGTACCTCTCTATTTTTTTTCTTCTTGCTTTTATCAAGATTTTCTCTGTTTTTTGTTGTTTTGATTTTTGTGTTGTTTCAGTGTGATACACACACACACACACACACACACACACACACACACACACACACACACACACACACACACACACACACACACACACACACACACACACACACACACACACACACACACCCTTCTAGGTGTATTTTATTCTAGATATCCTCTGAGCTTCCTGGATCTGTAGCTTGTCTGTTACTAGTTTGGGAAGATGTTGGCCATTATTATTTGAACTATTTCTCTATTCTCTCTCCACCTTCTGGTGTTCCAATAATGTGTGTGTTATACCTTTTGATATTATTTCACATTTCTTGGATGAACTGTCTGTTTTTGTTTTGTTTTCATGCTTATTTTTTGCTCCTTGCATATCAATTTAGGAAATTTCCATAGACCAATCTTCAATTTCACTGATTCCTTTTTTGTCTCTGTTGAGTCTACTGATGAGAGCCCATCAGAGGATTCTTCATTTCCTTTACTGTGATTTCAGTTTCCTTCTTTATCGTTTCATTTTGATTCTTTCGTAGAATTTACAGGTCTGCTTATATTACCCATCTGTTCTTACAAGTTGTCTACCTTTTCCGTTCGTCATAGTTATTTTATTTTATTTTATTTTATTTTATTTTTGCTGTATGCGGGGCCTCTCACTTTTGTGGCCTCTCCCATTGCGGAGCACAGGCTCTGGATGCGCAGGCTCACCGGCCCAGCCGCTCCACGGCATGTGGGATCTTCCCGGACCGGGGCACAAACCCGCGTCCCCTGCATTGGCAGGCGGACTCTCAACCACTGCGCCACCAGGGAAGCCCAAATATTGAGTTTTCATTTTTATTCATATCAAGATATTTTCTAATTTCTCTTGTAGTTTCTTCTTTGACCGTTTAGGGGCGTGTTGATTAGTTTTGACATATTTATAAATTTTCCAAATTTCTGTCTTTTATTAATTTTACTGACTTCTAATTTTACTTCATTGTGGTTGTGTATGATGTCACCTGTTTAAAATTTGTTTACACTTGTTTGTGTGGTGCTAGGATATTATCTCTTTTGGAGAATGTTCTATGCAGTCTTGAGAAGAACAAAGTGCATTCTCTTGTTGGTTGGATTGGTCTATAGATGCCTGTAGGTCTAGTTGGTTTATAATGTTGTTAAAGTCTTATATTTTCTTCTCTCTAATTGTTCTATCCACTATTGTAAGAGGAATTTTTTAAGCCATTATTTTAATTGAAGTATAGTTAATTTACAATGTTGTGTTAGCTTCATGTGTACAGCAAAGTGATTTAGTTATATATATATATATATATATATATTCCTTTTCAGATTCTTTTTCATTATAGATTATTACAAGACATTAAATATAGTTCCCTGTGTTATGCAGTAGGTCCTAGTTGTTTATCTGTTTTATACATAGTAGGGTATACATGGAGAAAGTAAAAATGTCTTGGATCTTTACAAGTTTGCAGCAGTTAGATTGAATTTTTGCTGAAATTTAGACATTTCTAGGCCCCTGGTTTAGAATTAATAATGTCTTAATACTTTGAGCTTAATAATAAAATTTTAGTTATCAAATATAACGTTAATATAGTGGGAAACTTTCCCAGTAAAAGGATCCGTGCAATGATTTTGAAGAAACTGTTTAGTCCCACTTATTACTATTCTTATGTCATTTATTGAGAAGATAATTTGTTTTTCCTTCCTTAACATAAGCTTAATTTTCTTGAGAAAGTTAGCAAATGAAAGAAAAAATGTTGGCTGATGAACTTTTCCCCGTTTTCCTTCACCACAACAGTTTAAAAATGTGTATAAATACACTTTAAATAAAAGCTGGCTCATTTAGTGATGCAGGTAATATAATGGTGGATAATTTCATTTGTTTAGATGAGGAATTTATTGCAAGGAATTGGACTAGGACTGACATGGCTGGGTTAAGTCTTTCCCTCTAATTCTTATCTTGGTGACTTCCCTTGTAGCCCAGTTAAGCCTTTCACGTATTTCTTACTGGGAGAGCAGGTGTCTGATTGTGATGTTTTGTTTGGCTATTTAGTCAGCTTGATAAGAAATTCTTCTGTTGTTCAGATGAGCTTTTATATTGGTAATCGACGTAAGGATTTTCAAGGGTTTTCTATTTTTCATAAAATAATGAGGTTTCTATGAACATCTTTGTACCACTGCTTCCCAAGAAGTTAGCAAAAGCTATTACATATTCTTATGCAGTTAATGTTAATTCATTGTTTTATTCGTTCAATTAAAATATAGGGACAAAAGACAAATGATCTGTATTATGAAAGACCTAAATAATAAAAATTGACTTATTGTTCAATATACTTATAGGTTTTATAATGATATATTGCCATTCAGTCAACAATACTACTAGAATACTGTCATTTAGCTTAACTTTTTTCTAAATAGGTTTTTTTTTAAAATACATTTGTTTATTTTATTTTTATTTTTGGCTGTGTTGGCTCTTTGTTGCTACGTGCGGGCTTTCTCCATTTGCGGCTAGTGGGGGCCACCCTTTGTTGTCGTGCGCGGGCTTCTCACTGCAGTGGCTTCTCTTGTTGTGGAGCACGGGCTCTAGGCATGCGGGCTCCGTAGTTGTGGCTCGCGGGCTTTAGAGCACAGGCTCAGTAGTTGTGGCTCACGGGCTTAGTTGCTCTGCAGCATGTAGGATCTTCCCCGACCAGGGATCGAACCCGTGTCCCTTGCATTGGCAGGCGGATTCTTAATCACTGTGCCACCAGGGAAGTCCCTAGGTTAAGTTTTTTTTTAAGACACATTGATTTCTGATAGGAATAAATTGAACGTGCAGTGACTGTGATGGCTCTGGCCATAATTTTTTTAGGTAAACCACAACTAATTCATAAAGGGCTGTGGACCCTTTAATACCTACCAGAAGTGGGCAGGCTGTCAATTTGGAAGATTCCATCTAAAACGTATTCCTTTACTTGGCCCTTGAAAAACTCTCCTGCAGTACACTGCATAGAATGTAGTTTATTTATTGAGAAGAAGGAATGGTTGAGTCAACTCACAGGAGATAAATCTGTGGTAGGTGTTACAGGCTGATTTTTAAGCCACACACCATCTCCCTCTTTTAGTTTATTTTACTTGCTAATATGTAAATTTTATTAACGAAGCCAGGAGGACTCATTCAGAGATATTTTAGACTTCTTTTCAGTGAAGGAAAACGGTACTTTTGTTAGGCATGACAAATCAGTTTTGTCACTGAGTAAGTGCAGAGCTTTTAGGAGGGGATTAAGTTCTTTATATAATCTCTGTTAAAACAGGAGAAAAGTAACTATCCAGTGTTAATTTATATTTTTAATAGTTAATTTACAGTGTCAAATGGTTATATCCAGTGTTACCTTCCTTTAGATTAACCAGTAGAAATGAACCTGTTATTTTCAATATCAGTTTTGAGCATCAGTATTAAGCTGCCTTCAATGGAGGGGATCATTGTGTATAACAACATCTATGTTCCAGCCAAGGCCCAGACCAGGCACCAGAGTAACTGGTTTTTACATGGCTTGATTAAAAAAGAGGAGGCTCCTATGCACTGAAATTTTCTCTTTTAAAATGGGCACATTTCCCAGCATAAATATGATACTTCTATACTAATCAGGATGGAGTCTTATCCTGCAATGGGACTTACATTTTGGGCTTTTCACCACATCATTGCTGTTTTCTATGTGGTCAAAAATAGATATAGAGTAAACCAACCCCAAAAGTCAATTACAGGGTTTTATAGTGATGTACTGTGAAAAATTTGGTCGTGTTTTTCATTATACAGAATGTTCTTTCCAAAGACATAAACAGAAAAAGCACATATGTTTGATTTTAAAAATAACTCTGCTTAGCTCTTTAAAATGCTGGAGACATTTTGGATACTTTTAAATGATCAGCATTATAATTACATGATAAACCCTCTTTCTAAAGGCAGGCCTGGCTTGTAATTATTTATTCAATTTCTCCCCCAACCTTAATTTTTTTTTTTTTTGTGAGGGATCAACATAGATGCTTCGAAAGTATTTCCAATATATATTTGAATGATCTGGTAAACTCATCTTATTTTCTAATCTCTTCCCAAGAAGCAAATGCTTATATGTATTATATCATTTTTGGAGCATATATGCTAATTTACAAGTAATATACTATAAAATGTATGCAAAATGAAAACCATTTGTTGATTATGAATTAGTGCTTTATTTAAAATATGATTTATGAAATCTGTTTGCTAATATAGTTGCTAAAGTAATATAAAATAGTACTTAAAGTTGTTTTAAGTTAAACCGTACATTCTTAAGGAAAGCTTATCTAAGCCTCACAGAACCTTAAAGTGAATGAAAAATTTTGTTATAATGTTATTTTATTGGAAGAGAGACTTTGAAGCCTTATATTTAAAATGTTATTTTTTTTATTAATGATTATTTGTCATTTTCCAGCTTTAAACTGCAGTTAATTTGTGTTTTGGCTGTTTGAAAATGTACAAATAAGTGTTTCATATTTAATGCTTTGGTTCTATAGTTAAGGCTTAATTTTCCATAGCCAGATTTCAGCCTAATGCAAGTCTTGGTTTCTTTGCTTTATTGAAATGGTTGCTTTCTTTGTTATCTAAGTCTTTTACTCACTGACTGACATTATAATTATCCATTTACTCATACAAGTAACACTAGCACAGTAGTAACTGAGTGGTAACTCTTTTTAAACCTGTTAAATTCACTCATTTCTGAGATGGTATAAACAAGAAAATCAGGAGTTTTGTTTCTTTACGTATATATTTGTAGTAGACATTTTTGATTCAACTGATTAAGAGTCATTCTTACCTTCTTTCTTTCTGGAAGAGTCCTGATTTTACAAAAAAAATCCTGAATAGTCTAAACCAATAATGATGACCCTATTCTTATCAGTAATTGGTTTAGGAAGAGTCATGTGACCCAAACATGGTCTGTGAGATATGAGAAGTCTGAATGGCTCCTTGGGAAGGTTCCCTCACTGTTAAAACAAATTACCTGGAAAAGGCTGCTCCTCTTCCCCTGGATGGAAAACATTGGAACTGCTGCACCATTATAATGTAAGACATTGAGCTGTGAAACCACCCTGCCTGTGTTAGAACCATAGCTTTTCCCTTACTAGCTTTGTGACTGTGGGCACTTTATTTCACCTCTCTGTATCTCAGTTTTTCTTATTGTAAAAATGGGGCTAATACAGTTGGAACATCAGTCATTAGAGAAAAATCACTATCATCACTAGTAATTAGAGAAATCAAAACCACAGTGAGATACCACTTCATTACCCAGTAGGATGGCTGGAGTCAGAAAGTCAGACAACAGCAAGTATTGGTGAAGTTGTAGAGAAGCCAGAACCCTCATACACTGAGGGTGGGAATGTAAAATGGGTCAGATGCTTTGGGAAACAGTATGGCAATTCCTTACATGATTAAACATAGAGTTAACCATATGACCTAGCAATTCCACTCCTAGGTATATACCCAAGAGAACTGAAAACATATGTCAAAACAGAAACCTGTACACAAATGTTTATAGTAGCATTATTCATAATGACAAAAAGGTAGAAACAACTTGAATGTCCCATCAGTGGATGAATGGGTAAATGAAACACAGTGTATCAATACAATGTATTATTTGGCCACAAAAAGGACCTAAGTACCTTTGATACATGCTGCAACATAGATGAACCTTGAAAACATTATGGTAAGTGAAAGAAGCCAGTCACCAAAGACCACATACTACATTATTCCGCTCATATGAAGATCTGGAGTAGGGAAATTTAGAGAGATGGAAAATAGATTAGTGGTTGCTTAGAGTTGTGGGTGGCAGTAGGACAGGGGATGGGAAGTGATAGCTAAAGGTTACAGGGTTTCTATTTCAGGTGATAAAATTGTTCTAAAATTGACTATAATGATGGCTGCCATTGAATTGTACACTTTAAATAAGTGAATTAAGTGATATGTGAGTTATATTTCAATAAAGCTGTTAAACATGGGGCTACCTTATAGCTGTTGTAAGAAATAAGTTAATGAGCATAAAGTTCTTTGAATAGTGCTTGGCTCATAGCAGTAACTCAAATAATGATAAGTATACTAAAAATTAATTAAAGCCCCGAGAAAAGCTAGTCAGGAAACAGTATACAGAAGAGAGAAGGTCGTAGAGTTGGAAAGGACTCAGGCTGCCTTGCTTTGGGGCTACTTATGTGATAAAATAAGTTGTGTGATTCAGGTCTGCTTCTTGAAGCTGAAGGCATCTTACTGATACAACACCTTCATTTCCTCTATCTCAGTGCATGTTAGCTGTCCCCTTCTCGTTATACTTAGAGGCTTTACCACCTTTGGCCTTTGTATATGCTAATATCTGTATTTTTATTTTGAGTTTGTAAGTCATCAATGAATTAAAAATTCTTTGCTTATAGCATGGGCTATGTTTTAAATTTTAATGTCCTTTATATTGCTGAGCACAAGACTGTGGCTGCTAATAGTTTGTGGTTAATCATTTGTTAGTAAGAGAAAAGGAAGTGACTTCTAGGTTTTCTTGGCATAATCTTAACTGACTTTTTATTTTTGTAGAGTAATATACTTTATTATGAAAGCCATCTTTCTCATTATATTTTTTAGTTAGTGGAAAATAATCAGTTTCAGTTGCAACAGAATGACCTATATTTAAACTAAGCAGTAAATCAGCATCAAAAAACTGTATATAACAGCTTATAGACACCAAATCATGATTCTTCTCTAGGATGTATCTGTTTGTAGTCATGATTTTATGGTTAATATGCAACTACAGTAACCGCCATAAAATTGACTTATTTTTGGATGCTCATTTCCTCTGCTTCTGTCTTGCGCTTGTCAGCACTTCATGATTGAAGCCTCTCTTTGCAGATTTAATACAACCTGAATTCCTATTTAGATTATGATTGAAGTAGAAAAATGTTTTAAATGCTAGTAGTTACCTGCCCCAGCCCTTTACCTCAGTTGCTATATAGAGAGGAAGTTGTTGTTGGTTCCTAATCATAAAAGTAGTACATACTCATTTACAGAAAAAATGCAGATGTATTTTTTAAAGGTACAAAATACTAGTAAACTCAGCATTTCAAAATAATTTCTATTGTTTGGTATATATTGCTCAAATATTGATATAGGTATAGGTATAAATGTGTGTGTGCATACACAGAGAGAAAGAGAGAGAGAGAGTTTCAGTGCTTACATTTAGTTTTTTTTTTTTTTTTTTTTTTTTTTTTTTTTTTTTGCGGTACGCGGGCCTCTCACTGCCGCGGCCTCTCCCGTTGCAGAGCACAGGCTCCGGACGCGCAGGCTCAGCGGCCATGGCTCACGGGCCCAGCCGCTCCGCGGCATGTGGGATCTTCCCGGACCGGGGCACGAACCTGCGGCCCCTGCATCGGCAGGCGGACTCTCAACCACTGCGCCACCAGGGAAGCCCTACATTTAGTCTTGATTGTGAGTTGGGGATGGTATGGGGGCAGATGAAAAAGTGGATTAACTAAAATTTAAAACTTGACTGCTCATTTATGCTCTTTTCTAGGAGTTTACTTCAAACTGCCCAGTAGTGCTTGGTAATTAGGTAGTCAGCAAATTATCCCTGAGTACAAAATGTTTGTGACTTCTAGATCCCGACACTTGCTACAAACAGACTAATTTCTTTGTGAATTATTTATTTCTTACTCATTTTAAAAAGATAGAGATGTTTATATTCCCTTATTGAGTTATAAGAACTCCATGTATTAAGGGAAGGTCTTTAAACCTTCATAGTTTGTAATCCAAAGCTTTATTAGTTTATTATTTGAAATAATAAATTTGCATGTTTATCATATGATTTTCATTCAGAAGTTTTAAAATCTATATGTCAGTATAACATTTTTTTAAATTAATTTATTTTTGGCTGTGTTGGGTCTTCGTTGCTGCGCGTGCGGGCTTTCTCCAGTTTCAGCGAGCGGGGGCCACTCTTTGTTGCAGTACGCGGGCTTCTCACTGCGGTGGCTTCTCTTGTTGTGGAGCACAGGCTCTAGGTGCGCGGGCTTCAGTAGTTGTGGCACATGGGATCAGCAGTTGTGGCTTGCGGGCTTAGTTGCTCTGCGGCATGTGTGATCTTCCCGGACCAGGGCTCGAACCCGTGTCCCCTGAATTAGCAGGCGGATTCTTAACCACTGTGCCACCAGGGAAGTCCCACATATAACATTCTTATCTGTGGTTTTCTGACTTTGGCTCATGGTTGGTGAATACTCTCGATAGCATTAGTATTTAAAGTCACCTCATAGCTGATATGAATATCTCATTGAAGATGGTAGGCTTACATGTTGGCATTTTTGGTCTTTTTTAATGCTCATTAGACCTTGAACCAGTTCTCCCAGGAATAATCTATAGGATTTAGAATATTTGGTTTCTTGGCTTGTTTTCCTGTGTTCTGATACATTATCCCTAATTTTCTTCTCTTCTTCATAACCCCAATCCTGGTTACTTACTAATGTCCGTCCTGTTACTTGCCACTAAATATGACTGGCATACAATAGAATGGTAGGAAATTTTTTTTTTTTTTTTTTTTTTTTTTTTTTTTTGCGGTACGCGGGCCTCTCACTGTTGTGGCCTCTCCCGTTGCGGAGCACAGGCTCCGGATGCGCAGGCTCTAGACGCGCAGGCTCAGCGGCCATGGCTCATGGGCCTAGCCTCTCTGCGGCATGTGGGATCTTCCCGGACCGGGGCACGAACCCGTGTCCCCTGCATCGGCAGGCGGACTCTCAAACACTGCGCCACCAGGGAAGCCCGGTAGGAAATATTTTTGAATGGACAAATAAACTTCCTGAACTGGTTTAAGAGTCACCTCTTCCGGTATACCTTTTCTGAGAGCGTCTCCCTTTTTTGGTGCCTATTTGTATTATACCTTAGAACTTTTAATCCTTTCTAATTTATATGGTTAAGTGTCTACTCTGCCATTTCCAGATCTGAAATTCCACTGGAGAGAACTTTGAGCACCAGAACAGTGCTTGCCATATAGTAGAAAATGACAAATATTGAACTGAACTGATAAGCAAATTGAGCAGAAAGACATCACAGAGACAACTGGCAAATACCATTTTTCCTTGAATCTGTGTTGTTTCATTATTTCAGTAGAAGTATATGAACACATAGAAGCTGAACACATATTCAGATGAAAGTATAAAATTTCATTTTAAAATTGTGTGTAAATGAGTTTTGGACCCGAACAACATCAACTGTAGAATTAAATCAGAAGCTTCTTCTCCTTATTAACTGTAATCTTGGACAAGTTAATTAACCTGTCTCATGATAATTTCCTGTCTAAAATAGAACTAACACCTGTTGATGAGGATTGAGCGAGATGTCTATAGTACAATATATGGCACACAGTTGAGAATAAGTAAAATTTTGCGTGTTGTTGTGATCCAGTTTCCTTTTGGACCTAGAGCTAAATTTGGGCATGTCCCTTCATCTTCCAGTCAGTTGACGTTTTTTTTTTTCTTCATTTCCACTCCTTACCTCCCTCCCCCATATGATATTTCTTTATTTAAACATAATTTATTAAAATAGAATATTTGAGATAATGGTCTGATTATGTTCTCTTTTAGATAATCTTTATTATCTCAAAGTCCTGTCTTTTACACTTAAGAAAAGTTAATATCTAAATCTTTGGAGACCAATATAGCCTAGTGGAAGTAACACTATAGTTTATCATCGTGGTAATTCATTCAATTAACCTGGCGTTTGTCAGTGGTAAAATGAAGCCTTCTGCCTTGACATACCTGTGTGAGGTATGTGGAAGTACTTTGAACTTCTTAGAGAAATAATTATTAAGTTTTATGAACATCAGATGGTGATATTTTATTGAAGCATATCATTTTCTACTTGAAAAGTTCATCTTTTCTATCAAGTCTATCCATTTAAATTTCCCAATTTCAGCGTACTGTATTATAAAGAGGATTTTTTGGGACTTGAAAATTCTGTCACTGGCTTGCTGTTCTGATGGAAACTGACAGGCATAAATTTCTGTATAGTGAACTGTACATGGGGATTACCCACAGCAAATTTTTAATCTTACTCTGGCTTTCTGCTGGCATTGAGCACTTTTCTTGGCAGTTTTCCTTCATAGTCATTTAGTATCCACTTAAAGAAGAGACTAATTTCAGCATTCGTTTTAGAAAAACATAATTTAGATGTTAACTATTGTTGAAAGATAAACATGAATTCTAAAGCCAAGTGAGAATGGAATACATACCATACATTTCAGATCATTTGTGTATACTTTTCAAATCATTTGACATAGGTTTTGAGTTGCAAATCATTCTCTCTTAAAAGTCTGAGGCCTTTCTCCCACTATTTTCTAGCTATTATTGTTGCTATTGACAAGTCTCATGTCATTCAGCTCTAGGAGCCTTTATATGTGACCATTTTTTCCCCCCAACTCTTGACACTTTTAGGATCTTTTCTTTATCTTTTGTATTCTGATATTTTATGATAATGTTGGTATGATATGGGTCTTTTTTCATCCACTTTGCTGGGTACTCTTATCTTTCAGGTTTTAAAAATTTTCTTGAATTATTGTTTTCAAGAAAATTTAGAAATAATAGAAAATATTTAGAAATAATAGAAAACTATTGTTTTCTACAGAGCAAAATTTCTTATTTCGATTAAGTCCAATTTATCGATTTTTCCTTTTATGTATTATGCCTTTGGTATTGTATCCAAGAACTCTGCCTATCTGAAGATCACAAACATTTTTTCCTGTTTCGTTCTAAGAGTTTGAAAGAGTTCTTGTTTTACGTTTAAGTGTATTTTGAATTAATTTTATATGAGTTGTGAAGTATGGGTTAAGATTGACTTTTTTCCTGCTTACAGACGTTCAGTTGTTCGAACACTATTTGTTGACAAGTCTGTCATTTCTCTATCGGATTGCCTTTACACCTTTCTGAGTAATCAATTGACCATACTTGTGTGGGTCTATTTCTGGACCCTTTTTTTCTGTTTCATTGATATTTGAGCCTAGCCTTTCTCCATTACTGTACCATCTTGATTACCATAGCTTTATAATAAGTTCAAAAATCTCTTAAGATGAATTCTCCAGTGTTCTTCTTTTACAAATTTTTTTTGGCTATTCTAGTTTCCTTACCTTTCTCTATGACATTTAAAAGTGGCTTGTCTATTTCTATAAAAATTTCTGCTGAGATTTTGATTGAGTTTGCCTTAAAACTATAGATCAATTTGGTGATAATTGTTATCTTAACTGTACTGAATCTTCCAACCCCAACTGATACTTAAATGTTGAACCAGCCTTGCATTCCTGGGATGAATCATACTTGGTTGTGATGTACTGTTGTTTTTATATATTGCTTGCTGGATTCAATTTGCTAATATGTTGTTGAGGATTTTTTTGTGTGTGTGTGGTACGCAGGCCTCTCACTGTTGTAGCCTCTCCTGTTGCGGAGCGCAGGCTCCGGACGCGCAGGCTCAACGGCCATGGCCTAGCCACTCCACAGCATGTGGGATCTTCCCGGATCGGAGCAGGAACCTGTGTCCCCTGCATCGGCAGGCGGACTCTCAACCACTGCGCCACCAGGGAAGCCCCCTGTTGAGGATTTTTGATCTATGTTCATGAGGGATACTGATCTGTAATTTTCTTTTCTGTATTGCTCTTTTCTGGTTTTGGTATCAGGGTAATGCTGGCTCCGTAAATGAATTGGGAAATGTTTCTCCTCTTTTGTTATTTGGGAGAGAAATTGTGTGGATTCAATGTTATGTCTTCCTTACATGTTGGGTAGAGTTCCCCATTGAAACTATGGCATGTGAGATCTTCCCAGACCAGGGCTCAAACCCGTGTCCCCTCCATTGGCAGGTGGATTCTTAACCACTGCGCCACCAGGAAAGCCCTAATATATGCATTTAATGCTATACATTTCCCTCTTAGTAGTGCTTTGTTGTGTCCCACAAATTTTGTTTTGTTTTATTTACATTTTCATTTAGGTAAAAGAATTTCTTAATTTCCTTAAGACATCATTTTTGACCCATGAATTGTTTAGAAGTTTGTTTCATAATATCTGATTATTTGGGAAGATTTTCCAGTTATCTTTCTTTTACTGATTTCTAGTTTAATTTACTTGTGGTCAGAGAATATATGTTGTAAGATTCAATTCTTTTATATCTGTTAATATTTGTTTTATGACCTTGAATATGGTCTGGATGGGTGAGTTTCCACGTGCATTTGGAAAAAAAATGTGTATTTTAGGTCATGTTGTTTGGTGGTGGTCTTCAGGTCATACACATCCTGCTAATTTTGTATCATCTTGTTTTATTGGCTACTTGAGAAGAGTGTGTTGAATTGCTCATCTGTATGAATGGATTTGTCTGTTTCTCCTGTGAGTTTAATCAGTATTTGCTTTATGTGTTTTAATGCTCTGTTATTAGGTACATACATATTTAGGATTGTTATGTCTTTATGATGAAGTACTGTTCTTATTTATTCCTTGTAATTTTTCTTGTTTTGAAGTCTATTTTGTATGATATTAATTCAGTCACTCATTTCTCTTGATTACTGTTTACATTTTAGGTCTTTTTTCATCCTTTTACTTTAACCCATCCATATCACTTTATTCAAGCTGGGTTAAGCCTTCCTTTTTTTCTTTTTGATGCCTTCATCTATTTAATGGATTAGGAAGAAACTTGTCTTTTTGTACCCATAAATGAAGTAAAAGAGATGTTTGGGGATTAACAAGGAATTGAGGTTATTATGGATTTTATTTTATTTTTATTTTATTTTATTTTACAACCACTAGATATGGTTGTAATTAGATTGCACCACTGGACCACAGTCCAGTAAAGTAGTAAAAAGAATGAGAAAGTTCCTTCTAAGAGCAGTTACCAGGTTTTCTATTCTGAGGCTTGGTTGCAGGCTTTTTAGCACTCTCCATCCCTAGGATCCCTAAGCAAAGTAAGCAGTGTCAGTTCTCACTGACAATTTGAAGTGCAGGCAGAGGGCTAAGAGCATTATGAGTAATATCTAGATGTTTTGGGCATATGGTTTTGGTGTTAAATAAAGTTTGCAGGAACTCTATAACCTTTTCTTTCTCTCCTGGTGCTCTGTAATTTCTTTTACATTAGCATTAAAATAATCACATTAGGTTCAGCTTAGAGCCTGTGTCTGCCTTTATATCTGTTCTCTTTCATCTGCACCCCCATATATTTTGTACAGCTTTGTGGAATTAATTTTTCTGGGAGTATACACACAAATCACAAAAATATGTTATAATAACATATTCTTCTGTGTTTTTGGAAATGGAACTTTAGATTTTCAAATGCAAATCTCAGTGCTTATATACTAATTGTATAGGGAAATAATTTCCCTGGTCTTTACTTTGTCTAGAATCTTTATCAAGGGTATCTACAAAGTAAATTATCCATAATCTTTCTCTAGATTATCTCAACTTTTCAATTTAATTAATAACATTGATAGTCTCATGACAAATTTATGTCTTTGCTCTATACTTCTTTCCTGATTTACAGGTTGTTATATCTAACTGCCTACTTGATATCTTCATTTGGATGTTTAATAGTTTAAAACAACATCCTTGATTCTTTCTACCAAACATTTTTCTTTTGTACTTTTTTCATCTCAGTTTGATGTCAAACTCCTTAGCATAATTCTTAATTGTTCTCTTTCCCTTATTCTCTAAATCTACTTAAAAACAAGTCCTCTCACCTGTATCTTCAAGATATGCTTAAATCAGACTACTATTCCCTAACTCTAGAACTTTCTACATATAAATATTTCCACTTCTTTTAAGATTCAGCAGAGGATAGTGGTTAAGATCATAGACAAGGGAGTCAGACTACGTGCAGTTACAGTTCTAGTTTTATGATATCCTAGTTGTGATCTTTGGCATGTTTTTTTAATCTGTCTGTAATCCTTAGTGCTTAGAACAGTGTTGGCACATAGTAGAAGGAAATTAAATATTTTTTGAACGATTGACTGATTCAGTGAATGAAACAAAATAAAACAAATTCTGTACAGTCATTTTCTAGACAGTACAGGCTTGGAATCTGGGAAGTTTTTACTCATTGTTTCCTTAAATATATTTATAATTGGACGGGAAATGTGAGACTCTCACATTTTATTACTTTCTCTTAAAATTAAAGAGAATGAATGAAGACAGAGTTAGGAAAAGAACTCACATCTTTTGACTGTTTGTTCTTTTCACTATTACACATTTCTTTCCTGAAGTATGTGGTGATGGTGGTGGTGGAGGCTGAGATCCCAGTACAGTGTTTTGGTTTCATACAACATAATAGCATCATGTTTTTCTATTTTATTTTATTTTTGGCCACACCGCACAGCTTGTGGGAGTTTAGTTCCCCGACCAGGGATCTAACGTGGGCCCTCGGCACTGAGAGTGTGGAATCCTAACCACTGGACCGCCAGGGGATTCCCATGTGTTCCTATTTTAAATTCACATTACTTTTTATTTTTACATCCTGGTAGGAGTTAAAGTAAATATTTTTTCTTTATTCTAAAGAGTAAATGCTTTTTGTAATTTGGAGAAAATTAACCAGGGAACTGATAACTTTAACTTAGTTGCAGAGTTATACTCTATTTTCTGTTTTGATCATATATATAAATATATATAAATAAATACATATAAATATATATAGCACTTATTTAGATAATATTTTCATGTCAACTTAATCACTGTAAAACATTGCCCTTTCCTTCGTGATAAAATAGTTGTCTTTTTGGAAAAGATTTTTGAATTTCTCAAACAGAAAAATTTACATTTTTGCTGAATGTTATATATTGAAAATCTGTCTTACCCTATCTTAGTTGTCATACTTCATGATCAGGAGAAGTCACGATATGAGTACCATGCTTTTGGACCTCCCGTATAGGATGGTGCTTTGGAGTCATTGTACTATACAGATTGACGGTTGATGAGAAGCGTAAATTTAGATTTTGTCATGACCTGTATTCTTGCCTGATCCTTATCCTTATTGTTTTCCGAAGGGTTAATATCTCCTTTTTCTAGCCTTGGCCTCACAATGAAATACTTTATGCTATAACAAAGTCTGTTATAATGGGGTTCAGTGTAGATCACTGTATAGTTAAGGTTAATGTAAAAACTCTTCATTAGTTTGGAATTTAATGATAGTTTTCTACTTTTGAGTAGTTATATTTCAGAGGTTCACTTGTAATGATCAGGGACTTAAATGTAAGAGCTAAAACTGTTAAGACTGTTGGAAGAAAACACAGGGGAGCACCCTCACGACACTGAATTTGACAGTGATTTCTTGGATATGACACCAAAAGCAACAAAAGAAAAAATAGGCAAGGTGGACTTCATCAAAATTAAAACCTTTTGTACACCAAGGGACACTATCAAGAGAGTGAAAAGGCAACCCACAGAGTGGAAGAAAATATTTGCAAGTCATATATTTGATAAGAAGTAAATATGCAGAATATGTCAAGAATTCCTAGAGCTCAGCAACATAGACGCAACCCAATTAAAAAATGGGCAAAGGACTTGAATAGACATTTCTCTCAAGAAGATATACAGATTACCAACAAGAATATGAAAAAATGCTCAACATCACTAATCATCAGAGAAATGTAAATCAAAACCACAACGAGATACTACCTCACAACCATTAGGACGGCTATTAACAGCAACAACAGCAACCACAAAAAAAGAGAGAGAGAAAAGAAAAGAAGCCTTGGCAAGGCTGTGAAGCAGTTGGAATGCTTGTGCACTGCTGGTAGGAATGTAAAATGGTACAGTTGCTGTGGAAAACAGCATGATGGTTCCTCAAAAACTAAAAATAAATTACTGTTTCTAAGAAGTTACTTCTTTTCCCTAATAATATTTGGATTAGTATCTACAAACTTTTTTCTCAGAGTGATGCTCCTTGAGCCTTGCAGGTTTCAGAAGAGTTTATTCTGGATTTTGGTAATGTTGGGTGAAAAGACATAATTGTATAGAGGATGTGAAGTAGTTTGTCCTTTACCAGTAATTTAAACTTTTCAAACATTACTACTGTTGATAAGTATTTATAAGGAGAAATTTTTAGTTTTTAGCCATTTAGTTGATCACTGTTATGTTTTTTTCCCCAGGGTCTTTCTTTCCTTTCTGTCTTTCTAATCTAATTTCTGTGTCCTTTTTTTAAATCTGAAGAAAATTCCCAAGGGAGATATTTTCCTGTTGGGGAGGTTAGGGAAGAATTTTGCAAGATGTCTGGTTTATTTGGCTGTTATATTTTATTAAGAAGACCTTTGTATTATATTGAACTGTTTTTAGGGGTTTTAAGAACATGAAACTATTCAGTTTTATACAGATTTGTTGTAACCTAGAGAAGCCTCCAATCAGCGGAGATCTCCTTGGAAAACTTATCATTTAAATGAAGAATATTATAAATTGGTTAGAAAGGTAGTAACTTGATATCTAGCTATAATTTGTTTACACTTTCAAAGTCTTTAAGTATAATAATTTTAAATTGTTATGCTGTAGAGGTAGTGATTAAGCTAGGTAAACAAAGAGAACAAAATATATAGTATTTCTACCAAAGATTAAGAAAGTCCCAGTAATTGTTTAATTTGAAAATAAGTATTCAGTCCACTAAAAAATAAGAAACTTGGGCTTCCCTGGTGGCGCAGTGGTTGAGAGTCCGCCTACCGATGCAGGGGACACGGGTTCATGTCCCGGTCCAGGAAGATCCCACATGCTGCGGAGCGGCTGGGCCCGTGAGCCATGGCCGCTGAGCCTGCGTGTCCGGGAAGAAAAAAAAAAAAGAAACTTGAAGTAATATACCTGCTTTTATTCAACAACTTTGATGTAGCTTACCAAAAGATTAAAGTATTTTAAACAGTTGAACAAAACATCACCATTTACTCAGTAATGTATTTTATGCAAGAGTTGAGTATACATAGGTAGCATTTTAAAAGAAAGTGTTTGGAGTTTTTATAGGTTCACGAAGAGAATACTTGCTATAACTTCATAGCTTTTTTAGAATTTGGTACATATGTAGAGAATACCTTTCAAGGAGTGCCCAGCCATTTTTTTAAACAATAAGAAATATTTGAGATTATGTCTTTTTTTTTTTTTAAGTGATGTCTCTGAGTCTCAGAATAAAGGGCAACTATTTTGAATGTAACTTATGGTTTCAGCCATACTGTTAGATTTACTGGAAAGTAACACATTTCTCCCTAGGGTAACTGTTGGTATAGTGTAGTGTGAAGAATGTGGGCTTAGAGTCAATCTGGAATTTGAATGAAGTTTTAGCTAGTTATTAGTTGTGTATTTTTGGAATAGTTGAGGTGTTCAGCTTCAGTTTTTTCATATTCAGAGTGTGGCTGATGATGTTATCAAGGTTGGAGGCTGTTTAGGAAGAATAAATGACATAATACGTATGAAGTATTTAGAACACCATCTATGTCTGGAACATAGTAAGTGCTCAGTACATGTCAAATATTGTTATTTTGTTGTAACCAAATACATGGCTCATATTTATATATTTCTCATTCTGTGTATTATCTGATTAGGAGGCCATATCACCTCTCAGAATGAAAAATTCACCTAAGTCAGAAAACTGCTCTTTCAGTGTAAGTTGATTTATACTTCTCCTAGGAGAAATAATGATTTCTAAAGGCTTTTAGCCCCTCCTCTGATACATACAGAGTCCCAAGAAGTTCATTAAATAAGTAGTTACTTCAATGAAAATACTTATTACAATAATAATAAGTAAAAGTTAAAAAAAATCAGTAATATTTTTTAAAACTTACTCTTTTTAAAATTCATGACTTTCATACAACAGGATGCTATAATATATATATATATATATTTTTTTGTGTGTGGTACGCGGGCCTCTCACTGCTGTGGCTTCTGCCGTTGCGGAGCACAGGCTCCGGACGCGCAGGCTCAGAGGCCATGGCTCACGGGCCCAGCCACTCCGTGGCATGTGGGATCTTCCTGGACTGGGGCACGAACCTGTGTCCCCTGCATCAGCAGGCGGACTCTCAACCACTGCACCACCAGGGAAGCCCAGGATGCTATACTTTTGTGCAGGATTATTTCTTTTCAGTGTCATAAGCTTCAATAATCCTGTTGATAAATTGATTGTAAAGAATTTATTTTTGCAAGATGTATTAGTCAGGGTTCTCTAGAGAAATGGAACCAATAGGGGCGTGTGTGTGTGTGTGTGTGTGTGTGTGTGTGTGTGTGTGTGTGTGTGTGTAGAGATTCATTGTAAGGAATTGGCTTATGCAATGGAGGCTGACAAGTAAGGCTGGAAGCTTCCGGACAACTAGGAACAGCTGATGTTTCAGTTTGAAGGCTGTCTGGCAGGAAGAGCCTCTGTCCCAGTCAAAGGCCATCAGGTGGGAGAATTTTTTGTTATTTGTAGGAGGGTCAGCCATTTGTTCTGTTGAGACCTTCGCCTGATTGCATGAAACCCACCCGCATTATGGAGGATGTTCTGCTTTTTACAGTCTACCGATTTATATGTTAATCTCATCACAGTACCCTCATAGAAACACCCAGAATAATGTTTAATTAAATATCTGGGCACCCCCGGCACATTCAAATTGACACATAAAATTAACCATCATAGAAGATAAGCAGAAAATAATAAAAGCAAACTCCATTGACTTGACTTACTGATTTTACTTGAGGAACAGCTGGAAGGTGATTTATTTGTAGAGGTCACTCCTTCATATGTGCTTTTGCCATGGCGTTGCTCTTACTGTGTGTTTTCAAATTGTCAGAGGCTTAATATGTACTTTGAGTGTAGATACTTTGTTTTGCTGTAGCTTTTCTTCCCCATCCACCTTATTTTGATTAAAAAAAATAGAAAAGATTTTTTACTTTTTGGAATATATTCTTTACGCCCACCAAGTCTCCACCATCCTATCTGAAAACATTAGCCATTCTAAAGTGCTCTGTAATGTCTGTGTGTTTTTAAAAAATTTGTCCGGGCAGACAAAATGGTAAGTTAAGGAATAGTTACTGTTAAGTTACTTGGTGACTTACCCAGTGCCTGTATCTTTGTCTTTCTTTTATTTCTTACCTTTGTCTCTCACTGTTCGTAGCATAAATCTACCAGGTGGCTCTTGGTATCTTATCTCTCTAGAAAACCAGTTGTGATCTGGGAATGCAACAGGTGTCTGGTCCATCTTTCCATTACCTAATTTTATATATAAGTTTCAAATCTGAAAGACAAAATGGAAACTGAAAGCAAAATATAAATATTCTTTTTCTTGGAATCAGTCTAAAACTAACAGAAAAACCTAGTGATTGAAATTCCATAAATTTTATTTTTTTAATGAGTAGTATCTTGTTTTCTGGTAATCATTTGTGTATTTTAAAGGCTGAGATCTAGAGCTGAGTTAAATAACTTAAGCATAGTTCTGAAGGGATAAGCACATGAACTTCATAGGGTTAAGGAATTCATCAAATTAACATCTTACAAATACTGACTTTCTGAGAGGAAAGAGAATTTTTTCCCTAGGATATCTAATACAAGTAATTTTTTGTAACTTTTCTAGAAATTCTTCTGCCATGAAGACATCATTGTAGTCTCCTTCAATCACTGAATTGCCTTTTAAATGTGACTAGAATATGAACCTATTTTTATGATGTAAGAATTTTGGCTTCTTGGAATAATTGTATGGATATAGAATGTGGAACTGTCCTTGGATTGCTTTACTTTGAATGGATATTTTCTTTCACTATTCCCTTTTCAGTTAATTAAATAGGCTTTATGATAGTGTAAGTGGAGAGTATTTTCAGTATTCTTTAATTTCATAGACTACAAATCATTAAAGAGATCAAAAAGTTGAAAATGTATTAAGCCTCTTTTACCAGCACATTGAATCATTATGCACACTTTGTTCTTTTTTCCTGTATATGAGTAAACAAAGTTTTATATATATATAAACTCATATATACATATATATATATATATATGAGTCATAGTGTATCCTTGATGGTAGAAAACTAAAACAATTTAGCTGCCTTAAAACAGGAACATTTTCTGCAACAGAATTTACAGTTTTAATACATTCAACTCAAAGATGTTATTATTTCCTGGATTTGATATATCTGTTGTGAAATTGTAGCAGTAGTATGTAGGACTATTGAGAGGGTAAGGTTAGTTAATACCTGTAAAAGGCATGGTTCTTGGTAGTTTTAAGTGCTCAGTAAATCTAGTACTTACTGTCACATATCTGAGGAGTACTTTGATATATTGAAGTCTTATGAGGATGATAGTATTTAGGTTAGTTTTCTTTCCTGTAATGGATTTATGCTCCCTCTCCAATTGTGCTAAACAGTTTGCTTCACGCTAGTCATCTATTATGTAAAATAGGGAGTTTTTTAGTTGTGTATTTTAGTTTCACTAATAAACCACTATAGCCATGTGGAAAGGGGGAGGGAAAGCTGTATGTCTGTGTGTCTTTTGGGAATGTGTCTGATATGTGGGTATAGTAAGGTTTTCATACATATTTAAAAGTATGATGAGGATCAAATATATTAAAATTGTTGCAGTTTCTGTGAAAAAATGGAGTTGTAGTATGCATTCTTAATGAATGACCTGAGATAAACTTTCAAGATATCATCAGGGTTGGAAAAAAGTATACTAGCTAAGCACTTATTTAGTGATGAGGAAGAGGGTGGTAGGGGAAAAAAGATAGTGGTAAATTCCAACCAGCTAATCTCTCTTCATATTTGAAATGGATACAAACATTTTTACGTTTTAATTTTAATAAATGGTAAAACACTTAGTGACTGCAGCTGGGGTTGGTATTGACAATATGATTGAATAGGTCTTAGTGTGCTTTGATGTTGAACCTCAGCCTTGAAAATTAAGGCATATAAGAAATTCCATAATATGTAGACTAAATCAGGTAGCTATTTTTGCCTAAATGTCCTTTTGGCTTTGTAGTAAAGAACATAAAAATCCCTTTTCAGTTGATTATTAAAAAGTGTTTAAAAATAAACTAAACAGTTGGGAAGTTGTATATGTTCAAAAAGATACATAATTATGAATAACTTTTTGTTCTTTCCTCATTCAAAATTTACCGTAATGTTAATGATAGACATTATAATAAGTAAATTTTGTTGCCTGTATTAATACTCTGTAAAATTTGGTATACTTTTAATTGTTATATCCCTATTTGTCCTTTCGTGAAATGATGATAACATATAGAGATTTAATTTATTTGAGATTAATTGGTGCCAAGATGCTATATAGTGTGAAGTGTCAGTACTTTTTTCGTTTTTTGATAGTAAACTCTGTATGTGGGTGGTGGCAGAACCACACGGGGAGAAACATTTTTTTCACTGTGTCATAGTTGGTTCTGCTCAAACCATGAGATACTGTAGATCCTTTAATAATCCCATTGAGAGAATTTCATGCTGTTTAGGGGGAGTACTTACATATGGGTAATGACAGCATTTTAAATTAGGCTATACAATGGGAACGGGAAAGCTTCAAAAATAGTGGATGGTAAGAATGATGTTGATTAATTTTAAGAGGACATATTTACATTTTATATGACTACATATTATGTTTGATTTTGAATCCTATAATGAATTTTAACTGAAAAGATACTACCCTTGATTCTTTGTGGAATTTGGTTCAAGAAATGTGTTTTTGGTGGATTATCAGTTATGTGTCCTAAATTTAGTATATACATATTATATATTTTTCAACTCAAATATTTAGGCATATTTTATTATGATTTTTTCATGTAATTTAATCTTGATAAGTATATCATATTTATAAGATTGTAACTTGTAATTTAACATCATTAAATTAAAGTTATGGGGACTTCCCTGGCAGTCCAGTGGTTAAGACTCTGTGCTTCCAATGCAGGGGGCACGGGTTCCATCCCTGGTCAGGGAACTAAGATCCGACAAGCTGCGCAGTGCAGCCAAAAAACTAAAAAAAAAAAATATGTGTGTGTGTGTGTGTGTGTGTGTGTGTGTGTGTGTGTGTGTATAAATTAAAGTTACAGTAATGTTTTTGATTAAGAAATTTAAAATAAACTTGGAATTTTGAGCTTCACAGTAAGTTCTTAAATAGAATTCTGAATTTGATTTTATTAATATGTTTGTGCAGTAAGTATAGTAAATACATTCTTAAAGTTAAAATATTTGCTACTTTGAGACTTCATTGATTCAGAATTTCCTGGAATTTGATATAGCATACAGCTTAGCTTTAGTTTATTTGTTATATAACAAGGTTCTTTTTCTTTCATTTGTTTTTTAAATTATCTTTTAACTTTGAGATGTTTGTAGATTCAAATTTAGTTGTAAAAAATAGTACAGAGAGATGCTGTTTATATTTTACCCAGTTTCCCTCAGTAGCTACATCTTGCAAAAGTGTAGTACACTGTCACAATCAGAATATTGACATTGATAAAATCCACTTATCTTATTCAGATTTCTGCAGTTTTACTTGTACTCATTTGTGTGTGTGTGTATTTTTATTGCATATAGTTCACTTGTGTGTGCATTTCATTACGCATAGTTCCGTATATCTAATACTACAGTCAAGATACAGAACAGTTCCATTACCACATGATTCCTTTTATTACCTTTCTATAGCTGCTTCCCATGTCTGCCATCCCCATCCTTATCTCCTGGCAACTACGAATCTGTTCTTTATTTCTTTAATTTTACCATTTAAAGAAAGTTAAGTGGATTTCTACAGTATGTTATCTTTGGTATCAGGTTTTTCATGCAGCATAATTCCACGGACATTCATTCAAGTTGTTGCATGTATCAATAATTCATAGCTCTTTATTGCTGAGTAGTATTCCATGGTATGGCTGTACCACAGTTTGTTGAATATTCACCCATTGAAGGATATCTGGGTTTTTGGTTTGTTTTGGGTTTTTTTTTTTTTTTGCAGTTTTTGGCTATTACAAATAAAGCTTCTGTGAACATTTTTTTATAGGATTTTGTGTGAAAATTAGTTTTAAATTTCTCTGGAATAAATACCCAAAAGCATGATTGCTAGATCATATGGTAACTGCATATTTAGCTTTTTAAGAAACCGCTAAGCTATTTTCCAGAGTATCTGTACTATTTTACATTACCATCAACAATGTGTGAGTGACCTGTTTTCTCTGTATCCTTGCCAGCCTTTGGTATTGCTGCTGTTTTTTATTTTAGTGATTCTGATAGGCACTTAGTGATAATTTTGGGGTTTTCATTTGTGTTTTCCTAATGGTTAATGTGTTGGACATCTTTTCGTGTGCTGATTTGCCATCTGTATATCGTCTTCTGTGAAGTGTTACCTTTTGCTGTTTTCTAATTGGATTATTTGTGGTTTTACTGTTGAGCTTTGAGAGTTCCTTTTAGATGTACGTACTAGTCCTTTGTCAGATATGTGGTTCACAAATATTTTCCTCCCATTTTTTTTCTTGTTGTTGCTTGTCTTTTCATCCTGTTAACAGGGTCTTTTATAGAGCAAAAGATCTAATTTTTATGAAGTCCAATTTATAATGTTTCCTTTTGTGGATCATACTTTGGGTATCAAGTCTAGCCTTTACATCCCAAAGATTTTCTCCTGTTTTTTTTTTTTCCTAAAATTCTGATATTCTCCATTTAGTACTGTGATCCATTTTGAGTTAATTTTTGTATAAGGCATGAAGTTTAGGTTGAGATATATTTCTTTGCCTATTGTGTGCAAATGCTCCCTCACCATTTGTTGAAATGGCTATAATTTCTCCATTGTACTGATTTGTATTTGTGAATCAGTAGACTATATTTGTGTCTATATCTGTGTTCTCTGTTTCATTCCATTCCACTGTTCTGTGTCTCTATCCATGCAGCAGTATCACAGTGTCTTGATTACTGTACCTAAATATAGTCCTTGATATCATGTAGAGTGAGTCTTCCTACAATTTGTTTCTTCCTTTTTTTAAAATTTATTTATTTATGGCTGTGTTGGGTCTTCGTTGCTGTACGCAGGCTTTCCCTAGTTGCGGCGAGCGGGGGTTACTCTTCGTTGCGCTGCACGGGCTTCTCACTGTGGTGGCTCCTCTTGTTGCAGAGCACGGGCTCTAGGCGTGTGGGCTTCAGTAGTTATGGCACGTGGGCTCAGTAGTTTTGGCTCGCGGGCTCTAGGGCACAGGCTCAATAGTTGTGGCACACAGGCTTAGTTGCTCCGCGGCATATGGGATCTTCCTGGACCAGGGCATGAACCTGTGTCCCCTGCATTGGCAGGCGGATTCCCAACCACTGCGCCACCAGAGAAGTCCTGTTTCTTCTTTTTAAAGATCATTTTATCTATTCTAGTGCTACAGTGTGGAATAAGATTCCTCATGTCTACAAACAACCTTGCTTTCATTTCAATAGGTATTGCATTAAACCTGAAATTTTGGGATAACTGGCATTTTTTATTATGTTTATTATCTTTCAGTCCATGAAAACAGTGTCTCTCCATTTATCTGGGTCTTCCTTGGTTTCATTCATCAACATTTTATACTTTTCAGTATATAGCTCCTGTTCATATTTTATTAAACTTATATCTAAGTATTTCATTTTCTTTGGAATTATTATAATTTGGCGTATTTAAAATTATTTTCACATGTTCATTTTTAGTGGTTAGAAAAACTTGATATTTGTGTGTTGATCTTGTAGTCTGTAACCTTAGTGAACTCATTTATTAGTTCTAGGAGGTTTCTTGGTAGACTCTGTGGAATTTTCTTTGTAGAAAATAGTATTTTCTAAAAACAGTTACATTTCTTCCTTTTCAATCTATATGCCGCTTGTTTCTTTTGCTTGCCTTATTGAAATATCTAGAAGTTCTAGTAGTATGTTGAGTAAGAGTGATGAAATGGACATGTATGCCTTGTTCCCAGTCTTTGGGAGAAAGAATTTAGTCTTTTACCATTAGGTCCAACGTTAGCTCTAAGTTTTGTGCTGATACTCTCTATCATGTTGAGGAAGCTTCCCTGTATTCCTAACTTGCTGAGAGTTTTTAATCACAAAATGATGATGGATTTTGTCAAATGTCTTTTTCTGCCTCAATTGATAGGATCATATTATTTTTCTTTGTTAGCCTGTTAGTATGATGGATTACATTAGTTTCTTAAACTGATGAACCATCCTTGCATACCTGGAATAAATCTCACTTGACCATGACGTATATGTAGTTAGGTTTGATTTACTAATATTTTTTTTTTTTAACATCTACATTCATGAGAGAAAATGAACTGTGGTTATCTTTTTCTGTTAATACTTTGTCTGGTTTTAGTATCAGGATAATATTAGTCTTATAAAATGAGAATCAGTTTCTCTATTCTTTTTCTTGAACAGATTGTGAAAATTGATGTTATTTCTTTTCCACATGTTTGCTTGAATTCTCTACTGAAAACATTTCAGCCTGGTGATTTTGGAGGTAGCTTTTAAATTATGAGTTAAATTTTTTTAGTTATTATAGGACAATTCATATTATCTATTTCATCTTGGTTATGTTTTGGTAGTGTTTGATTTTTAAGGAATTAGTCTCTTTCTAAATTGTCAAATTTATAGCATGAAGTTGTTTGTAGTATTCCCTTATTATCCTTTTAATGGCTGCATTGTCTGTAGTGATGTCCTCCTTTTCATTCCAGATGTTTGTGATTTGTCTTTTATCTATTTTGTCAGTCTTCCTAGAAGTTTATCAATTTCATGCATTTTTTTCCCCTAAGAACCAGCTTTTATTGATTTTCTCTATTTTCTTACTTTCAATTTTTTTGTCTTTATTTTTTCCTTTCTTTTGCCTGCTTTGGGTTTATTTCCTCTTCTTTTTTCTAGCTTTTTGAGATAAGAACTTAGATCATTCACTTTATACCATACTTTTTTCTGATGCTATTAGCATGTAATGCGCTCAGATTCTTTCTCTACACTGCTTTTGTCACATCGAACAAAAATAGATGTATTCTGTTTTTATGTTGTTTCAGTTTTATGTATTTTAAATTTTTTGTTGTGACTTTCTCTTTGACCCATGGATTATTTGGAAGTGTACTATTTAATTTCTATGTGTTTAGAGATTTTTTTTCATTATCTTTCTGTTATTGAATGCCAGTTTGATTCCATTATGTTTGGATGACATGATCTGTATGACCTTTAAATATATTGAGATTTACTTTATAGCCTAGGGTATAGTCTGTTTTGGTGGATGTTCCACAGGCACCATTGTTGGGTGGAGTATTGTATATGTTTCAGTTTGATCCTGTTGGTTGTGCTGTTCAGATTTTCTATATCCTTTATAATTTTCTGATGAATACTTCTGTCATTTGCTGAGAAGGGGTTGTTGAGCCCCCAGTCATAATTGTGAATTTGTCTCTTTTTGCAGCTCTATTTTTCCCTTACGTATTTGGAGACTCTTGTTTATTGTTGTGTGAACTTTTGTAGGATTGTTATGTCTTCCTTGCGGATTGATCCTTTCATCATTATGTAGTATCTTCCTTTGCCTCTTGCAATTTTCTTTGTTCTGGAATCTAGTTTATCTGATATTAATATAGTCACTCCTGCTTTTTATTAACTAATGTCTACTTGGTATGTCTTTCTTCAAGCTTTTGCTTTCAAAGAATTATTTTCATGTGTTTTTAACCACTCTGCCAAACTGTGCTATTTTAATTGGTGAATTGTTACCATTTCCGTTTAAGTTACTTATTAATATGTGATGGCTTATCTTTCACTTTATTTTTTGTTGTTATTTTCCTTCTTCTCATTTCTCTGTTTCTCTTTTCTGGCTTTCCTATGTGTACTTGAACATTTTTTGGGATTAAATCTTGGTATTTTTATAGTATTTTTGAGTGTATTTTCTATAATTCTGTATAATTTTCATAGTGGTTGGTTGCTTTGAGTATTAAAATATACATATATGAGCTATCTTAATTTACTGGTATCAACTATTTTTTACTTCAAGTGACATGTAGAAGCCTTATTTCTGTTTAGGTCCCTTTACCTTCCTCCCTTTTACATATCATGTTTAGTATCAGATGGTGTTATAGATTTTGTTCTAATCATCAAATACGATTTATAAAACTTGGGGAAGTGATAGTCTACTGTACATACCCATAGTTCTGCTTTTTCCTTGCTTGCACTCTGAGGTTCCTTGTTTTTCATTTGTTTTTTATTTTATTTTATTGTATTATTATTTTTTTTTGCGGTACGTGGGCCTCTCACTGCTGTGGCCTCTACCGTTGCAGAGCACAGGCTCCGGACGCACAGGCTCAGTGGCCATGGCTCACGGGCCCAGCTGCTCCGTGGCATGTGGGATCTTCCCAGACTGGGGCATGAACTCGTGTCCCCTGCATTGGCAGGCGGACTCTCAACCACTGCACCACCAGGGAAGCCCATTTCTTTTATTTTTGACAGACTTTTTTTAGCCAGTTATCAAGGACATACTCCTTCATTTTGTTTTTAAATACAAGATTATGTTTTCAAAGTAAATGTAAATGTACTATATACTAAAGACATTGTATGTTTTAGTGGTATGAGGAACATTAAAACATTTTCTTATACAAATGAGATATTTTGTACTTGGTGAGAATGAATAAAAATATTTTTGGACTGTAAGAAAGTGCTGTAAGAACATGTCTGATTACACTGTCCTAGCTTTGAAATAATGATGATAAGAATGAGTAAGAGCTATTTTCCATACTTTTTGTTATTAACATTAAGCGAAGATCAAAGTGTTGTAATTAGGCTGCTGATTAGTATGTTCATCTGTGCTGATTTCTACTGTACTAATAGTGTCTTATTAATAATACACACAGTTTGTACTTAATCTGTAATGTTCCCCACCAATTCATATTATAAGTGAAAGAGAGTAAGATTTTCACGTTGAGATGTCAAAAAATAGTGTGATTTTTAAAGGTCTTTCTTGTTTTGGGGTTTCTTAAATTAACTGGAGCTCTGTTTCTTTGACAGTATATCTATATAAGGTGATGGCTGTTAACTTTGTAAATAGTTACATGTGAATTTTGGTACCTTGTAGTAAGTTATGATTATAAAAATTGTTGATACTTATGTTTTATGTGAAAGCATTTGACTTCTGTTCAGTTATATAAACAGATGCTATTGACTGTCCTTAATGTTGTCACAAATGTGTTTTTTCTGAATTTTCACAAATGTCTGGAATGGGATAACATTTTTTCTCTATTTCAAAACAGTCTATACTTTATGATCAAAATTTATGTATTTTTAGTGTAAAATTCATCTCTAGACAAAATTTTCTGTATTTCTTTCAGATAATGATGATTTCCTTTTATTAGTTTTTTATTATTGTCAGTTTTTTGATTGCTGTCCATCAAATCACTCTCGCATTTGGCATAATTTATACTTTTCTTCATTTTCATATCATTTTTCCTGTTATTTTTTTCCTGTTATTTTCGCTCCTCTGTAACTACATGGATTGGGAATGTGTGTGGTCAGATATTTAAATTTTTTTCATAACGTGTTGTGGAAAACCCATTTCTTTCTTCTGAGCTGTTATGTACTTGGGTGGTCACTGAATCGTTTGATACCATAGCTGTGAGCTATGTTTGCTCATTTATACATTGCTTTATTGTTTAAAATCTCTTCCTGGAGTTAATTGCTTTCAGTCTATTGACTTTTTTTTTTTTTTTTTTAAGTTTCCCAATCTCAAAAGTCTTTTGAATGCTGTTGTGTTGGCATAGTTGTTCACATTATTGATGTGGATTTTTATCTTTGAGTGGTAAATTTTGTAAATTTACACAAATTTTAGAAACTTCGAAATAAATCCTAGTACCAACTTTCAAGTTGGTACTAACTTTCAATAGTACCAACTTTCAAGGTTCTCCATAGTATAGTAATTCCTGTATGAGAATTTAAGAGATCTTTAGGTTAAAATGATAGTGATTTTGTACTGAAGACTATTATCTTAATTCTCAATTTGGAGTAATTTTTTATGACTTAGACTAAAAATCTTCCTAGTGACCCAAGAAGATTATTTGCTAAACAAATTCAGGATGATTTTTCTTCTTTTGATCTTTTCTGTATTACACACATATTCAAAATTATCTTTATAATCAGAAAGATGACTAAAACTTTTAATTTTGGAAACAAAGACATAAAACCTTTTTAAACCTTGTGATAGGTTGTGGACATCTTTCCTTGTCATTACTTACAAGTCTCCTTTGTTATTTTTATATCTGCATAGTTATCTATTCTTGGCAGTCTCTATTGGACATTTGGATTGTTTCCAGCTTTTAAATATTTTAGCCAACACTTAATGGACTTCTTTGTTCCTGATAATTTGTTCAATTTATTATTACAGGATATATACCTGGAAGTGAAACCACTGTTTCGACAAGGTTGGTCATTTAAAGTTGTGATGAGTTTTACCAAATTGCTTTATGAATGTATTGATTTATACTCTTATTAAAACAGTGGCTATGAAAACTTGTTTCTCCAACAGCTTTACCAACACTAGTGTTTATCTGTTTTATTATTACCAATATAGAATTATAGTGTATTTAATTTACAATTTTTTTTTAGTAAACATAAACGTTTTTTCAAAGGTTTGGGCTATTTATAGTTGCTCTTCTGTGAGTTACAAACAGTTCATTCTTCTTTTGAGGCATTGATCTTTCTCATATTAAATTTAAATGGCTTTTTATGTGTTATAGTAGGTGTTGTAGATAGTAATCCACTTCGTAATATGCATTTGTCGTATTCTTCATCCAGCAGTTTGCTTTAGATTCAGTTGAACACCAGAATGCTTGTGTTGAGGGGTCTTGTTGTTTCAAAATCATACTCAGTCTCTCTAGACACATTGTGTGGTGACGTGCTCAAGCTAAATGAGTCTGAACATACACTGAATCTGAACGTACACTGACAGGGCATATACATAGTTGAGTTGTGTGGCAAACAGAATTGTTTTCTTTTTCTGACTCTTGTTTTACAGCATTGAGGAGAATGGCACTTGTATGGCTAAACTGGTGTGTGTGTGTGTGTGTGTGTGTGTGTGTATTTTTTGAAAAATTTTTCTCCAATTTTTTTATTGTGACAAAATACGCATAGCATAAAATTTCATCATAATCATCTTTAAGTGTACAGTTCAGTGTTATTAAATACATTCATAATGTTTCTCAAGTATTGCTACCATCTATCTTCCTAACTCTGTCTTGTAAAACTGAAACTCGAGAGCCATTAAACAATAATTCCCAATCGCCTCCCTCCTTCAGCACGTGGCAGCCACTGTTCTATTTTCTGTCTCTATGATTTTGACTTCTTTAAGTACTTTATATAAGTGAAGTCATACAGCATTTGTCTTTTTGTGACTGAATTATTTAACTTAGCATAATGGACTCCAAGTTCACCTCTGTTGTAGCATGTGTCAAAATTTCTTTCCTTTTTAAGTTTGAATGATATTCCATTGTTATATTCCACACTTTGCTTATCCATTTATCCTTAGATGGATACTTGGGTTGCTTCCATGATTTACCTATTATGAACAACGCAGCTATGAACGTGGGTGTTCAGATGTCTCTTTGAGACTCTGCTTTCAGTCATTTTGCCTGTATACCCAGAAGTGAAATCCTGGGTCGTATGATAATTCTATTTTAAATTTTTAGGAACTGCCATACTGTTTTCCACAGCACTGTACCACAGGAAGCTTTAGAATCTGTAAAAGGCACCTCAAGCCTCTGGAAGGAATGCAAGCCTATTGACAACTTTGTTTTTTGCCCATTGAAACCCATTTCCAACTTCTGATCTCTAGAGCTATAAGATAGTACATTTGTGTTGTTTTAAGCCTCCTAGTTTGTGTCATCAGCAGTAGGAAAATAATGTAGCCATTAAGCCAATATCAGCAATCACTTACCTCTGGGCTTCTCGTTATATGAAAGCAAACCAACCAAAACCCTTATGTGTTTAGGTCTTCCTTATAAACAGCCATGAACAATTCTAGCAGAGAGGAGAAATTTCCCCATTTAATGCCTCTTTAGAACCATTGATATCAGGTTAAGATTATGTGTTTGCAGACGGTTTTATTTAACTCAGCTATGAAACTGTCTAGGCCTGTTGTGTGTGTGTCTGTATGTTTGTGTGTTTGTAGAGGGGTAAGGGTTTGGTTTGCTTTTTTACCTGCAGATTGAGTTTCTTTAACAGCCATGGGTCTATTTAGGTTTACTGTTTCTTTTTTATTCATTTTATTAAATTACAATTTTCTAGGAAACTGTCCAGTTCATCTTGTTTTCAGATATATTTTACTAAAGGTATATATAGTATTTTCTCTGTGTATGGCAGTGTTGTCCTTTTCATTCCTAATACGGTGTCTTCCTTTTGCTTGATCAATCTTGTGTAAGCTATTTTCAGGGAAGTAACTTTTAGTTTTGATGATACTAATTTTTTTCATTGTTTTCTATTTCATTGTTTTTGCCCTCATAGCTGTTTCTTTTCTTTGCCTTTCTTCGGACTCACTCCCTACCTCTGCAGCATCTTGAGTTAGAACACAGATCACTTCGATATTTCATCTTCTAAAGTATGCCTTTTTGCCTTTTTTCTATAGTTTTAGTTGTATCCCACATTTTGGTATGATTCTAACATCAATTCCAATGTGTGTGTTTTTTTTCCACACCACCAAGCCATATCCCACAGGTTAATGGCTCAGTCCTTCAAGACTCCCCACTCCCTCCACTTCACATGTCAGTCGCAAGTCCAGGTTGTTACCAGTGCTTCTGACTGACCAGCCACACATCGTGCCATTAGTCCCCTCTCGTGAGTTCAATTAATTTGCTTGAGCGGCTCACAGAACTCAGAGAAACATTTTACTTACTAGGTCACCAGTTTATTATAAAAGGATATAACTCAGGAACAGCCAGATGCATAGGGCCTGGCATGTGGGAAGGGGCACAGGAACTCCATGTTCTCTGAGTGCACCACTCACCTGGACTCTCCATGTGTTCAGAGCCCTGAAGCTCTCTGAATCTAGTCCTCTTGGGTTTTTATGGAGGCATCAATACGTAGGTATGATTGATTAAAGCATTAGCCATTGGTGATAGCACTCAATTTCCAGGCCTCTCCCCTCCCCAGTGGAGGTAGAGAGAGAGGAGTGCTGGACTGAAAGTTCTGACCTTGGCAACCAGCCTCATCTTTAGGTTACCTAGGGGCTTTCCAAGTCACCTCTTTAACACAAAAAAAGAAACCTTTGTTACTCTAAACACTTAGGATGTCACAGAGTTTTAGGAGGTCTGCCAGGAACTGGGGTGAAGATCAAATACATATTTTTTATTATAAATCACAGTATCACATTTGGTACATGAGTTTCATTGTCAGCCAATTCTAAATATTTTCTAATACCTGTTATAATTTCTTTTTTGAGACATTTATTTGACATTGTATTTTTAAATTTCTCAACATTTGAGAGTTTGGGTTACATTTTTATTTGTTTCAAATTTAATTGCATTTTAATGGGAAAATGAGATCATTATATTATCCTCTTACATCTGTGACCTTATCAAATTACCTAACTTCCCTGAACTTTACCTTCTCTACTCATAAGATAATAATTTTTCCCTTTTGGGTTTTAAAGTCTTGTGAGGTTAAAATCTCTGTAGAGTTGATTAATATGTAAATGGATATGTGTAGTAATGGATACTTTCTGGATCCAAACATCTTGTCTTTCACCTTACTTTAGTTACTAATTTCCCTGGTCCCATTTTTAATCTTGTTATTATCAATATTGGCAACGATTTTATAAATTCAGTTTCAAGACTTCTCCTCTTTGATCACTTCTGTTTCTCTTTATAGCATACCTCTTTAGTATTCCAATTTAACAAACCCATTGATTTGGCCACTTCTTTATTCTCTTGTCCTTGAATTCTTACCTTCCTCCTTTACCTATCTATAGACTATAGTTTGTCATTATAATCATCACAATGCAGATGCTCTCAACTCTTCAGTCTCTTTTGCTCTTTCTCCTTCCTCCCTCCTCAGTTCTTTTGCTCCTCTCTCCCTCCTTCCTTGGATTAAATTCACCTTTCTGCCTTCTCTGTGCTTACATAGGCACAAGTCAGCGTGTCTGAAGAAAACACACAATACTGATGTTCTGATTTAAATCATGACCACTAATCTCAACTTGTACTTCTTTGCAAACTCTCATTCTCCTAGTCCATTCCCTATTCCATTTTTTAAAATAACCATTTCATACATTCTCCTTTCTTCGTAAACCTTCAACACCTCTTCCCTTATCCTTACTCTCAGTTGCTAACTTTGCTAGTTCATTGAGAGGATGAAACTGTTTACTAGAAAATTTAAGTAAGTTCCCAGCACCAAATATACATACCCATTTGTGTCTGTCTATGCCCACTTCCTAGCTCTTACTGTGGATGAACTATCTGTACTCCTATCTAAGGCCAACCCCTGCACATATGCATTTGATTCTATTTTCTCTCACCTCCTCAAAGACATTACACCAGCATTTCTTTTTGTTTCTTATTTTACTGATCAACAGCATACGAAGTTGCATAAGTTTCCTCTTAAACAGTAAACAGCAGCAACAACCACAGCATACTGATCGTACATCACTCTCACCATCCCCAATACTCTGCGCCCTTTTTAACAGAACTCTTCAAAAGAGTTGTCTGTTCTCACATCTCCAGTTACCTTCCCTTTCCCTTGAATTCACTTCATTCAGATTTTTGCTGCCATCACTCCACCAAAAGTGCACTGCTCAGGGTCACCAGTGACCTCTGTATTGCTAAATCTAGTGGGTGTTTTTCAGTGCTTACCTTCCTTGACCTATTAATAGCATTTGACGCAGTTGATCACCTTTCTTGTTGAAAGTCATTATTCATTTGCATTTGAGAATCTCACTCTTCTATTTACCTATTTAGTCACTTCTACTCATCTCTTGGATGTTGGCTGCTTCTCATCTCCTGGTCCCCTGAACGCTGTAAATATTTAACTTGTTCATTCATTCATTCTTTCATATTTTATCACTTTCCCCTACTAAAGTGTTTTTTTCATGAAGGTGGATATTTTAGTCAGTTTCGTTCCCTGCTCTATCCCTGGTGCTCAGTAAATATTTGTTAAGTGAATGTTACCATTCTGCACAGGTAGGAAGGCAAATAGCTAAAAATTACTGTAACCAGGTTTTTTTTTTCCAGTAAGCTTTATGACCTATATTCAAACTCCTGCAGTCTGAGTGTAGAGCCCTGTCATAAGCCCTTGTACACTGTAAGGTCTCCTCTGAAGATAGTTGGAATAGAGCTGGACTAGAAGGAAAAGGGGTGTGCTGAGCTGCTAGTGGTCTAGTTCCTGGCCTACCACTAACTTTGATGTGTGACCTTGAACAAGTTGCTTACTTTTTTGAGTTTCATTTCCTCGTCTGTAAAATGCAGGTTGTAAGGTATATGTTATCTAATGTCTTTCATAACCTCAGTAATTTTATGTTGTGTAATTGTGAGATTTTATGCCAAGATTTAATGTACCTAAGAAGTACAGAGAATGCGTCAGATATAAAGATGGCTCCTGTAGTTTACACTTGTCAAACTAAGAACACGAAGTTCTACTCTACTGTGTCTGATGTGCCTCGGGAACTTAGGCCATGCAGCTTTGGACCTCTGGTTTAGATAGGCAGAGAGGAGAGGTGTAGAGCATCCTGCTTGAATGATGATGTACTTTTGAGAAAACTGATCAAAGAAGAAGGAAGTCTACTAGGTTGAATAGGTGTTTGGGGCAGGCTGTAGAAGGAGGATTTTAAAAACCAGGGAGGGGAATTTGGTTTTGTTATGATATTAAACTGGAATCCATCAAAAATTTCTGTTACGGATACAACAAAAGTACTACGTGAAAGAGAGTTCAATGTTGGTGTTTTTAAGGGAGGGGAGATTGGAGTTAAGTAAGCTGCATAGGATTAATTACAGTAGTAGTAGTAATTACTACAGTAGCTGCTGTAGTAATTCCAGGAACAAAAAGGATCTAGATCTGTTTTAGCCTGGCAGCAGTGGAAATGGGGATAAGGGAGGGAGGAATACCAGGATCTGGTGACTGATTAGATGTGGAGGAAAAAAGGAAGCAGAGAATTAAGATGATTTGAGGTTTTAGCCAGGGTTACCAGGGTGGTTTCTATTAGTATGTTAGGATGTTAGAAGTGATGGCTGGAGGAAGGGATCCAATATGAATGGATGGCCTACAGGTCAGAATTTGGAAATTATTTAGCACAGAGGTTTTCAGGGTTTTTTTTTCCCAAATGAAATGTTGTGTGAAGACACAACATGTAAAAATGCATAAAAGTGAAGCTGATTTGGTTGGATCCAGGGCAGAAGTTTGTGGTAAATGGGACCGACATCTTGCTGGCTGGCCCTCCTCCTGTCCTTTGAGGCACCTTGTTGAATCTGAGGGCTCTGATGAGTATAGTCAGAAACTACTGAAGTAAATCATCTGTAAATGCTCCTCTAGATTGAATGTTTGGTGACCTGAGAGTCTGTTACATCCTCTGAGTTTTCTGGGCGACAACATCTTCTTGTGTCTCCTTGCCTTAGCATTTAGCAAATATTTATTATTTCAGACGCTTGTCTAGGCCCTGGGGAATGGTAGAATACAAAAAAGATATAGTCCCTCCCCAATAGAACTTACAGTTTATTATTATAGAAAGCCACCACTTAAAAGATAATAAAAGGCCATCAAATAACTATAATCCGTAAAGTGCTGTGACAGTGAAGTAGTAGTTGATCTGAGCTTTTAAGAGCACCTTGTTTAGGGCTTCCCTGGTGGCGCAGTGGTTGAGAGTCCGCCTGCCCATGCAGGGGACACGGGTTCGTGCCCCGATCCGGGAAGATCCCACATGCCGCGGAGCGGCTGGGCCCGTGAGCCATGGCCGCTGAGCCTGCGCGTCCGGAGCCTGTGCTCTGCAACGGGAGAGGCCACAGCAGTGAGAGGCCCGCGTACCACAAGAACACCTTGCTTAGTCTGAGGGATTGAGGAGGGATGATCAAGGAGGACTTCTTTGTGAATGTTACAGTTGGGCTTGTTGGAGATAAAGAGATACAGAGAGCAGGTTGTATCTGCTGCTAGTGTGTAAGACTTTATGAAGTTAGCTATTAAGAAAGGCTTATGGACAAAATTGTTTAAGCAGTCTTCCTAAACTGGACATTTGACTGCTTTATGCAAGAGATTATTGGTTAAAACCAATCCATTAATGTTGTAAATGCTTTTGAATTTACTGTTAGATAAATAATAACCTTAAATTTTCATTATTGTAGATTTTTGCTTTTTAAATATGTTTCATCAAGAAGTGCATAAGGCCTTCACTCTTTTCCTTTCTTCTCTTTGTCCTCTCTTCATCCTTTCTCTTATAATAATTACTTTGATTTGAATACACCCTCAATCTGAAACTTCTTTGAACTCATTCATAATTATCTGAAATATAATTTGTAGACATTCCAGTGAGAGTATCATTGTTAATTCAAAGATCCCTAGGTCATATTTTAATACTGCATATTTATTTTCAATTTATAATTCTTGAGTAGATCAAAATAAAAGTAAAATTTTGAAAATTGATAGGATTCATTTTAGCATCTGAATTTGCGAACTTTGTATCGGAGAAGATATATTCAAAGTGAAATTAAAAGTGAATTCACATTGATTCTAAAATATAATGTATCCCATTTTAGGAAGTTGCCTGAAGGTCAGTTAAAATCAAGTGGAGTTTCAGAAACGTTGGAAATAACTGATGTAAAATGTTGATTAGGTATGCATATGATACTATTTTTTAACATGTTAACATAATTTGAAAATTTGAACTATATTTTATGAGCTTAACTAGTTGTAAATTAAAACAAAATAAAACTACAATATTTTAAAAACTAAGCATAAGGCATTTTGGTAAAGTTTAAGAACATGAATGTTTTAGTTGGAACAGATGTGAAAGACATATTATTTTAAAGGAAAATGAGGTCCACAGCTATCTGTTTGGAAATGTCTTTCAATTACAGTGGCGTCCATGAATGTTGGATTTGAATGAAGATTTGGCTAGAACTTTTCTATATCCTATCCTGTATTTCCTTTTGAATAAGAAATAGCATGTGTGAAATACATTTACGATAATCCATTCCATACTGTGTAATAAAAATTTTGTGAAGAGTGATTATGTACGGTATGAAATTATCCCGATTATATGTTCTTTTCACTTTTAGCTAGCTAGTATTTTAAAGTTTATATAAATGTTATAGAGTGTGTTGATATATTAATTTATTTTTCAAAATGGGAATATGGAATAACGTACTCTCATTATAGATAATCACATTCCATTGGTGGTGTAACTTCCTATATTTAGCCAAACATGAAACATTGTTCACTGCAAAAGAAATAAGAGATTTACCTGAGTGAACAACAACCCAGCAATTAGAAATGAATTCTTGCTGAATGAGACATTCAGGGGAATTGCTGAACAATATTATTTGCATTTAACAATTCTTGTATTAAATTCTTGTATTAAATGGCCTTCAGTTTTTTTAAATGCAGGGTAGTTGAGTCAGTTGAACAGGGTAACTTTCAGTTCACAGTAAAAGTAAAGTGAATGATTGCTATATTATCTATATTATTATTCATTTAAACTTACATATTAAAATTTCAGTAAATAAAATGTGGTTTAATATATATTGAATTATTTTATTATTTAGGTTACTAATCATCAGAAAATATTTTTATGCTTGATTTTAATGAGTTAGTTATATTGAAATCCTCATGTTGTTCCCATAAGGAAGTTGTGTACATGTGCTTGTGTGTATGTGTGCACATATGACTGTTTAATTTAGATCAAGTCTATTCAAACTTTAGAATAGGTAAACACTTGATTTTATTCCTTTGAACGTAGAAGATACATAATATATAGAATGGCCATTTGTTACAAGTACTGTACAATAACTTTATATAAGGCTTAAGGTATGTATATATGCTTATATAATCCTCTTTTACATATTTGATGCAGGCATTATGTTAATGAATATCACATTTTTCTTCAAATTTTTAAAAGTCATGTTTTACTATGATGCTTACTTACAAGGACAGACCTCAAGAGCATGGACTTAGGAACCAAACAGTCTGCTGATTAATAACTGTGGGACTTTTAGTAAGTTACTCACTCCTAGTAAGTTACTTTTCATCATCTATAAAGTGAAGGGGTGCTTTGACTATTAAGTTCAAAAATATAAAGTCTTTAACATCTGTACCTTGCATGTAATAAGTGCTATCAGCATAAAATATATGTGAGATGATTATACTAGCTGCACTTAAATATGTGATTTTGGAATCTTGAAAGTCTGCTAATTTTAAAAAATGTGAGTCAAAATTAGATCTGCTTTAGCTATTTTACTGGACATTTTGATTGTGGGCTCGTTTTTCATTAATGTATTAATTTATACTTGTTTTCATTTAACATTGGGCAATTTAACTGTCATTTAATATTGGTAACTTTTTAGAAATAGACAATAAAATATACCTGATAATTATATGGACAATATTTTCTACAGTAATCCAATTAGAGAACAAATTTCAAGATGCTTATTATGGAGACCCATAGCAGTTGATCAAACATGGAACTCATTATGTTCACATATTAGTTTCATTAATATTTGCTGAGTTAAATAGAAAATGTTACATAAATGTATTATATAAATGTATAGATGTGTTATTGCTAATTAATTTTTAAAATTATAAATATTTTATTTCCTCCATCAATTTGCTTTTCTTTTATCTCTTATCTGTTGCATAGAGTAATGTTTGTTACAGTCTATGATTTCATCGAAGGGTGATGCAGCATTTGATTGTCTCCCTTTGCACATATCTATATGGATTGAAGCTAGATGGTGTTTAAGATGCAAACTGACTGACTTTCCTTGGAACAGAAAAATTTTTGTCAGTTAAGCCACAGACTCAAATAAGGCTCTGGTCTTAAAGAAACATAATTTTTTTTTAAATGTTTAACTGATCTTTGAGAAATCTTGAGTTTAAAGTCATGCATTGCAAAAAAGGAAAACATTTCTGAATTATGAATGCTTTTTGTACTGTAGACAGATAAAAGATATTCCTTTTAGAGTTAAAGATAGAAAAAAAAACACCCATAGCGAAACAGAAAATGTGTTATAGGTTTAACAGTGGTTTCAAGTAATGTGAAAAATTATGCTACTGTGAAACTACTGAAGAATCATCATCTAACTATTGAATTACCTACAAATGTCAATCTTCAATATTTGGTGGGGTTTGTTGCCTGACCATAATGTAGGAAAAATAGTCTATTGGATTACCAAGTATTTTTGGTATATACTTTGTTCCAAAACAAGTGACTTTTTTTCACTATAAGCCCATGAAATGTTTTTCATGTGGTTAAAGAGTATATGTGCAAATAATATTTTTTTCGTAAAATTATTTTAAGTGCTGCTGAACTGTGAAGATTCATGCTTTAATTGGTAATTTCTCAGATGATCAGAGTAGGTCTCAGGTTACATTATTTGTACATGATTTAAGTTTGTAATGGTGTGATAAAATATTTTAAAATTAAGCTGAATTTTTTTTTTCTGGCAAGGAAAAATAGACTTAACTCTGTATTAGAGGTATTCATTAACTATATACATACTTTACTCCAACATAACAACATTTAAAATAGTTTTTTAAAATACATCCATCTTATTATCCTTGGGTAAATAAATTCTGAAATATAAAATTATTTATATTTCTAATTTTAAGGAGACTCCATCCCTAAAGATGACAGCAGTCTTAATAAGCACTTAGTATTTCTTTTCTTATGATTTTAACATGTTATAAAATAGCACAAATATTTGTAAAAGAAGTAACAGTGCAGGAAATAAAGTGTTATAATCAGTCTGTTGTGCTTTTCTTGCATTTTTCTGTAATTGAATTCCATATTTTTCAGAGCTTAGAATAAAAGATATGATTAGAAATTAATGTGTCTACTCAAAAAGAATAGGTAACTGTTTCAATAACTAAGACATTAGTGTTCCAAATGTTATAATTTCAGGTAGTGTGACTTAACTCGGAGTAACTCAAGGACTATGTATATAGAATTAACAAGTTATATCTCTTTACATGGTCAAAAACTATTCATGTAGGCTATTGTAATTAACTTAGGATCAAACGAATTTTCTTCAAAATCTAAGTTATTTTACAACTTAAGAATGAAAGTTCTTTTCAGTATATCACTGTTATTATAGATGACACATTGATTCATTGTATGGTTATTCCCAAGTTCTGAAATTTGATTCACAAATGAAATATTCAGCAAATTATTGTAATGTATTAAAGACTGATTCTTTTTTTCTCTCCATTTACTTACGGTTAATTTTTTAAAGTGTATTTTAATCAAAAGCTGTTATATTAGGAGACTTTATACTTTTAAATTGCAAGGTTTGTATGTTCCAAAAGCTGCTAGTGTTTAATTCTTAACTTCTTTCCACCTCAGAACTTGTGATTATAGCAAATGAGGTAGACATTTGTACTTTTACTCTCTTTTTTCTGCTGTTGATGAATAAAAAATGACATTCGATTTTTGTGAAAGTGATCCCATTTCAAATCAGAAAACTGCATCACTAGAATATATATTCCTATTTTGAAAAGCTATTTTTAAAAATATTATTTTCTTTGTAGCTTTCATATTGATTCGACCATCTCTTACTTTAGGAAAATATGATTAAGTATCATTAATGGGCAATTCAAAGCAGCTAACCTTTCAAATGATATCTTATTCAGCAGAAAAGATAAAAGATAAGTTGAGAACTTTGAGAGGTTTCTAGATAATTTCTAGAAATGTAATGGTGCAGTATTATCAAGTTTGTATTAAACAGCATTCAAAGTAAGAAATTAAGTCTGCATGCTTTTAAAGGTTCACAATCTGAATAGATGCTGACTGTAGATGAGAAAAATATATTGTTTCTTAATTTGTGATGTAATTTGGTTGCTTTTTAGATTTTGGTTAGCAGTTAGGTTCACTTTCCAGTGTGTAAATTCAAAGGAAAGCAATTGTCTCGCAAAAATCAGATGCCTCTTACAAGACATGGGGAAAGAGCAATGTTTACATAACATATACGGACTTAAAAATACAAAGCATAATAGTTTTATAGCTTGACTTTATTTTTTTTTTCAGTAAACTAAAAATTATAACTAGTTTATTTTTCTGCAAGTACCCCAGAACTTTTGTCTTTCTCATTCAGTTTGTAATTTTCTTACATTGCATATTTTAATCTGAATTTTTCCTTACATATATTTTTTACTTTATAAAACATATAAGGGAGATATAAAAGTTTTCATTGAATCTGATAAGCATGTACTTAGTGAATCTTTGAAAATATTTCATAGGTAAGTATTTTTGGTAGAAACGCATATAAAGAGGAACCACCATGAAAATTAGGAGCCATTTAAAAATTGCTTGGTAGTTTTATTTTCCTTTCAAATCTTTTAAGTAATTAGAAGAAAGTGTAGACTAATTGTTCATCAACTTTTGAATTATTCATTAAAAAAAACTCATTAAAAGCAAAAATTATCTGAAATAACCAAGTGCCATTTTCTCCCCCATTTAATCATTTGTTCACTTAGTATTTATTCAGCTTTTTAAAAATTTTATCAAAAGATTAACAAATAATCCTCCAATATTCCTAGCACTGGTATTTAAAAACCAGTTTAAATATGTAGCGGCAGGAATTTTATTGCTGTGAGGAGAAATAGAGTATTGAAGAATTATTCCTAATAACACAACTCTTTCTCCATTGTTAAGTTTAACAGTTATTTCAACCTTTGGCACCAGGTTGTTTTTCTTTTCTTCCTCTGCCTCAGAAGCTGAGGATATTTTATGTTAGATAAACCGTATCAGGGAAGAGACACTGAATCCATGTTGTTCTTTTTTTACATATTTTCTAAAACAGGCTTTTTTCTCTTGTGCTTTATAACATCACAGTAAATCAGTCCTCTCTATGTTTCCCTGACTCACTTTCATATTCTCATCGTTTAGCAGTAGTTTTCACAATATTTTTGTGGGACCAAATGCCTAATAATTGTAACACACACGTAATCTTCTAAGAAGTTATGAAAACACAATTCTTCTGCTTAACGATATCCAGAAAGCATAATATTCTGAAAAAAGAAATCCCCTTTAGTCAATTTAAAATTAAACACCCTAATGCAAAAGGATATCTAAGGTGAAAGATGTTTGTGTAATGCTAAACATAACCAAAGAAACTGTGGTTTTAGCAAAGGTACTATTGCTCTATTTTATCAAGTGCCAGAAGTTGCATAATGAAAGTCTTTCAGTTAGTGAAAATATAAGTAAAAAAACATAAAAATACCACCCAGCTGGTAGAGATCTTCCTAATTTTTACCTGATTGTATTTCTGAAGAAATATGGCAGGGCTGTCATAAATTTTCAACATGAACTGCATTTTTGTTGCCAATTTCCATATCCTTTAAAAAGTGCTGAAGCGTGCATTTGCTATTTATGTTTGCAGTAGACTGAGTACACTTTTACTATTTGTGGTTTTAGAAATTGGAAACAACCAAACAGTGGTGCTATGGTCTAAAAAAATAAATTTTAAACAGCTGTGGGGACAGTATTTTTAGAATGGTAGGAGTCCTTCTAAAGCAGTATTACTGTCCCCCACCCCCTTTAAAGATGGAATATGGTCGCATATATAAAGTCAGGGTTCCATTGTATTTTATCTAGGATAGATAAATGAAATGAAGAGTATGCTTTTGTTCTATGTGAAGCATACTTTTAGCATCCTAGAGTCAGCTGTCTTTGCTAACCAGCAGATGTTTGTTAATATACCAGGCTAATCACTTTATAGACTTGAATCCTCACAAAAGACCCTTCTGTGGCTAAGAATTATTATCCTTATCTTACAAATGGGGAAACCGAGGCTTAAAGAGAAAGTAAATAACTTGCCCAGAATCACAAAGTTTGTAAGTGGTAGACCTGAGCTTCAAGCGAGTACTCTTCAGCTCCAGACGCACTAATCCAAGTGCTTTTCAACCTTGTGTTTTGTCGAGATCCCATTAAAAGGGGAAAAGAAATCCTCATCGACCCCAGTATTAACGTAAAATATTTTTGTGCTAACATTACTAGAATATGTACAAACATAAAAATATAGATAGCCTCTTCTTATTGCATTTAAATCTAATGAAACTATAAATTTAAAAGAAATTTAGAAATTACAACTAAATCCATAATAACAATAACAAACAAATTAATGGTCTTAATTTAATGTGACAGACTTTTCACTCCTGGATAAATCCCCTTCCTCAGTGTGACTGCTGTGGAATAAGAGTTATGTTTTTTCAGTAGTTTACAGTGTTTTTTGTACATCATGACACAAGTAAAAATGATAGTAGTATTCATAAGGCCATGGAATGTACAAGCACAAGGTTGCTCCTGACAGGAGACAGCAGGCCAGGGGAATCCTGAGTACCGCTGGCCCCAGCCAACCATTCCACAGGCTGAGGGGATTGAAATCTATGCACTTATACCCAGTTGCACCGGAGATGCAAAGGACCTGGGTTGGAAAGCTCTGCTCATCGCTGTCTTTTCCCTTGTGATAACTCAATTTCCTGTGACTTTATTCTTGTTATTATGAAATCTGTCTGTAGTGTATCCTCACATTGTTTGACCACTGTTTGCATATTAAGGTAGCATCATTCCATGTTCTCTTTTCCCTGACTCCCCATTGTTGTGCCACAATTAAAGAGGCTTTGGCTGCCACTTCATTATTTTTTATTGACACAAAAATTTAATCATGCAGGAAAATTACTGGAAACTTGTAAATTCCCAAGAATTAGGTCCACAGTCTTCAATTAAGAGACACTATTCTACTATTTACAGGTCTTTTCACAGTAGTTTAAACATTTTAATGTGAATCTTTTGTGACTTGGTATCATGGACACATAAATTTGCTAAATGAGTAGTCAACCTCTTTCGGAGTAAAAATTACTAAGCAGTGTGAGATTACATGAATACTACTTGGGATGATATTGGGTTTAAATGGGGCTGACTTAAGTCACTGTAATAAAAACATCACAGCAGATTCAGCTTAACTTTCTACTGCAAAACTCGTTAGTTTTGTTGCATACAACCATAGTATATTTTCTCCAAATATGTATTTATAGTAGCTTTGATGCCAATTTGGAGAGCTGATTTTGATTGTGTATATATGTGTGTATTTAACTAAAATGTTTTGCTGCATGTACCTATAAAGGCATTAGAAAATAAACCAATTTTACTGTAACAATTTAATTATAGAGATTTGAATAAAAATTTTACTCTTTTTTTGGTGATAAACAGTCATCACCAATACAATAAGCACTTGGATGATTTTCTTTAAACTTATGCTTTTTAAATAAACAACTGGTTAAGTAAAATAAGTAAATTTATATATATGGTTGAATACATAATAGAGGTGTGTTTTTTTCCTCCCTGCACCACTGACAAAACTTTTAGATACCATTCGGAGTGTTGATTTTTCTTCTTGTTAAGCAAGGCCGTAAAGCATTGTTCTCCTGAAGAGAGGGGCATATGTGTATGTAGTTTGCAAAATATAGTTAAATATCAGAAGGTGGTTTGTATATTTGGAAGATGGAAAAATTGTATATATTTGTAATACAAACTACAAAATATAAAGTTTGACAGTATATTTTTGATCGCTAAGTCATGTCAGTTGTGAAACACTAACACAGTCTATGTAAAGACCTACGAATGATCAGTAAGAATTTGTTCTTAATTTCTAATGCATGAATGAACTGGTAAAGGAAGGTGAAGACCCTGATGCATGACATTTCATTTTTTTGTAGGGCTGGTTAATATTCCATTGTGTATATATGTACCACAATTTCTTTATCCATCTATCAATGGATACTTAGGTTGTTTTCATATCTTGGCTATTGTAAATAGTACTGCAGTGAACGTGGGGGTGTGGATGTCTTTTCCAGTCAGTGTTTTCATTTTCCTTGGATAAATACCTCTAAGTGGAATTGTTGGATCATATAGTAGTTCTTTTTGATTTTTGGAGGAACCTCCATACTGTGTACTGTAGTGGCTGCACCAATTTACATTCCCACCAGAGTTGCAGTAGAGTTTCCTTTTCTTCACATCCTTGCTAGCATTTGTTGTTTTTTGTCTTTTTGATAATAGTCATTCCAACAGGTATGAGGTGATACCATATTACAGTTTTGATTTTCATTCCCCTGGTAATTATTGATATTGGACATTTTTTCATGTACTTTTGTCCATCTATATGTCTTTTTTGGAAAGATGTCTATTCAGGTCTACTGCCTATTTTTATCTCACAGGTTTTGTTTGTTTTGTTTTGCTATTAAGTTGTATGAGTTCTTTATATATTTTGGATACTAACCCCTTATCAGATATATGATTACATATATTTTCTCCCATTCAGTAGGTTGCCTTTTCATTTTGTTAATGGTTTCCTTCGTTGTGCAAAAACTTTTTAGTTTGATGTCGTCCCACTTTTTAATTTTTGCTTGTGTTGTTTTTACATTTGGCATCAGATTCAAAAAATATCTTCAAAACCTATGTCAGAGAGCTTATTGCCTGTGTTTTCTTCTAGGAGTTTTATGGTTTCAGGTCTTACGTTTAAGTCTTTAATCCATTTTGAGTTATTTTTTTTTTTTTTACGGTGTAAGATAGTGGTCCAGTTTCATTCTTTTGCATATGGCTATCCAGTTTTCCCAACAATTTTTATAAGATAGACTGTTCTTTTCCCATTGTACATTCTTGGCTCCTTTGTTGTAAATTAATTGACCATATAAGCATGGGTATATTTCTAGGCTCTCTATTCTGTTACATTGATCTGTGTGTCTGTTTTTTTTTTTTTTTTTTGCGGTACGTGAGCCTCTCACTGTTGTGGCCTCTCCCGTGGCGGAGCACAGGCTCCGGATGCACAGGCTCAGCGGCCATGGCTCACGGGCCCAGCCGCTCTGCGACATGCGAGTTCTTCCTGGACCGGGGCACGAACCCGTGTCCCCTGCATCGGCAGGTGGACTCTCAACCACTGCGCCCCCCAGGGAAGCCCTGTGTGTCTGTTTTAATGCCAGTACCATACTGATTAAATTACTACAGATGTGTAATATAGTTTGAAATCAGAGAGCGTGTTGCCTCCAGCTTTGTTCTTTCTCAAGATTGCTTTGGCTACTCAGGGTCTTTTGTGGTTCTATACAAAGTTTAGGATCATTTTTTCTATTTCTGTGAAAAAATGCCATTGGAAATTTGATAGGGATTGCATTGAATCTGTAGATTGCTTTGGGTTGTATGGACATTTTAATTATGTTATTCTAATCCATTAACATGGACTCTTTCTCCATTTTTTTTTGAGTGTCTTCAGTTTCTTTCCTTAAGGTCTTGTAGTTTTTAGTGTACAGTTTTTTCACCTCCCTTGTTGAATTTTTTCTTAGATATTTTATTTGTTGTGATGCAATTGTAAATGGGATTGTGTTCTGATAGTTGGTTATTAATGTATAGAATTGCAATTGGTAAAAACAACCAACCCAATCCAAAGATGGGCAGAAGACCTAAATAGACATTTATCCAAAGACGATACACAGATTGCCAACAAACACGTGAAAGAATGCTCAACATCATTAATCATTAGAGAAATGCAAATCAAAACTACAGTGAGATATCATCTCACACCGGTCAGAATGGCCATCATCAAAAAATCTACAAACAGTAAATGCTGGAGAGGGTGTGGAGAAAAGGGAACCCTCCTGCATTGTTGGTAGGAATGTAAATTGATACAGCCACTATGGAGAACAGTATGGAGGTTCCTTAAAAAATTAAAAATAGAGCTACCGTATGACCCAGCAGTCCCACTACTGGGCACATACCCTGAGTAAACCATAATTCAAAAAGAGTCAAGTACCACAATGTTTATTGCAGCTCTGTTTACAAAAGCCAGGACATGGAAGCAACCTAAGCGTCCATTGACAGATGAATGGATAAAGAAGATGTGGCACATATATATAATGGACTATTAGCCATAAAAAGAAATGAAATTGAGTTACTTGTAGTGAGGTGGATGGGCCTAGAATCTGTCATACAGAGTGAAGTAAGTAGAAAGAGAAAAACAAATACCATATGCAAACACATGTATATGGAATCTAAAAAAAAAGGTCATGAAGAACCTAGGGGCAGGACGGGAATAAAGACGCAGACCTACTAGAGAATGGATTTGAGGACACGGTGGGGGGAAGGGTAAGCTGGGACAAAGTGAGAGAGTGGCATGGACATATATATGCTACCAAATGTAAAATAGATAGCTAGTGGGAAGCAGTCACAGAGCACAAGGATATCAGCTCAGTGCTTTATGACCACCTAGAGGGGTGTGATTGGGAGGTAGGGAGACACAAGAGGGAAGAGATATGGGGACATATGTATATGTATAGCTGATTCACTTTGTTATAAAGCAGAAACTAACACACCATTGTAAAGCAATTATACTCCAACAAAGATGTTAAAAAAATGCAATGTTTTTTTAAATATTGATTTTCTATCCTGCAACATTACTGAATTTATTAGTTGTAACTGTGTTTTGTTGGATTCTTTAGGGTTTTCTATATATGATATCATTTCATCTGCAAATAATGACAGTTTTACTTCTACCTTTCCAATTTGGGTGCCTTTTACTTCTTTTTCTTGCCAGGTTGCTCTTGCTAGGATTTCTAATACTATGTTGAATGAAACTGATAAGAATGGTTGTATTGTCTTGTTTTAATCTTAGATGAAAAACTTTCAGCTTTTCACCTTTAAGTATGTTAGCTGTGGGCTTGTCATATATGGCCTTTATTATATTGAGATACATTTCCTCTATACGTGCTTTGTTGAGAGTTTCTGTCGTAAATGGATGCTAAATTTTTCAATTTTGAATTATTTCAAATTATTTTTCTGCATCTGTTGGGGTGACTATATTATTTTTATCCTAGATTTTGTTCATGTGATACCACATTGGCTGAATTGTGGCTGTTGAACCATCTGTGCATTCCTGTAATAAGTTCCAGTTGATCACGGTGTATGATTCTTTTAATATATTATTGAATTCAGTTTGCTAATATTTTGTTGAGAATTTTTTTTTTGTCTCTGTTCATCTGGGATATTTGCCTGTAATTTTTTTTTCTTGTGGCATCCTTGACTGTTTTTGGTATCATGGTAATGCTGACCTCATAAATTGAGTTTGGAAGAGTTCCCTCCTCTTCCATTTTTTTTTTTTTTTTTTTGTGGTACATGGGCCTCTCACTGCTGCGGCCTCTTCCGTTGCAGAGCACAGGCTCCGGATGTGCAGGCTCAGCGGCCGTGGCTTACGTGCCTAGCCGCTCCATGGCATGTGGGATCTTCCCGGACTGGGGCACGAACCTGTGTCCCCTGCATCGGCAGGTGGATTCTCAACCACTGCGCCACCAGGGAAGCCCATCCTCTTGTATTTTTTGCAAAAGTTTGAGAAGGATTAGTATTAATTCTTCTTTGAATGTTTGGTAGAATTCACCAGTGAAGCCATCTGGTCATGGACTTTTGTTTGTTGCGAAGTTTTTGATTACTAGTTCAATCTCCTTAATAATAATCAGTCTATTCAGATTTTCTATATCATGATTCAGCCTTGGTAGGTTGTATGTTTCCAGGTATTTATCCATTTCACATAGGTTATCCAATTTGTGGGCGTTGTAATTGTACATAGTGGTCTCTTATGATCCTTTTTATTTTTGTGTTATCAGTTGTAATATCTCCTCTTTTATTTCTGATTTCATTTATTAGAGTCCTCTGTCTTTTTCTCTTGGTGAGTCAAGCTAAAGGTTTGTCAACTTCATTTATCTTTTCAAAGAACCAGGTCTTACTTTTCTTCTTTTTTTCTATTGTCCTTTTATTCGCTCTTTCACTTCTACGCTAATCTTTGTTTTTTTCTTCCTTCTGTTGACTTTGGGCTTTGTTTGTTCTTTTTCTAGTTCCTTCCTGTGTAACGATATGTTGTTTGAGATGTTTATTGTTTCTTGAAGTAGACCTCTGTTAATGATCAAATTCCCTCTTTGAACTACTTTAGCTACATCCCATTAATTCTGGTAGTTTATGTTTCCATTTTCATTTGTCTTAAGGTTAATTTTTGATTTCTCTTTTGATTTTTGTTTTGATCCATTGGTTGTACAGTTTTATGTTGCTTTTAATCTCCACATTTTTTAATTTTCCAGTGTCCTTTGTGTAATTGATTTTTTGTTTCATGTTGTTTTGGTTAGAAAAGGTGCTTGATAAGATTTCAGTCCTCTTAAATTCATTAATATTTGTTTTGTGGCCTAATATATGATCTATCCTAAAGAATATTCCATGTGCACTTGAGAAGAATGTGTGTTCTGTGCTTTTGGATTAAATGTTCTTTACATATCGTTTAAATCTATCTGGTCTAACATGTCGTTTAAGGCCAATGTTTCCTTATTGATTTTTTCCTCTGGATGATCTATCCATTGATGTAAGTGGGATATTATAGCTCCCTCCTATTATTGTATTGCTGTCTGTTTCTCCATTTAGGTCTGTTACTATTTGTTTTATATATATAGGTGCTCCTATATTGGGTGCATAATACTTACAAATGTTATATCCTCTTGGTGGATTGATCCCTTTATCATTATATAACACTGTTCTTTGTCTCTTAATACATTGTTTTTTAAAGTTGATTTGTCTGGTATAAGTAGCACTGTCCCAGCTTTCTTTTGGTTTCCATTTGCATGGAATATCTTTTTCCATCCCTATACTTTCAGTCTGTGTTTGTCCTTATATCTAAAATGAGTTCTCTTGTAGGCAGCATATAGATGAGTCTTGTTTTTTAATCCATTTAGTTTATTAGGGACCAGTGTTCATATATTTATACATAAACGTATGTAGGTATCTTTCTTATGTGTTTGTGTGTGTGTGTGTTTATGAATTTGAATCAAAAGTTTCAAAGAGCAACATTTATTCTTAACTACACATACATTGAACTTGATATTTCACTTTTGAAAAACTGATGATCATGATCCCCTAATGATTCATAACCTTCAGTGTTTGAGAAACACTGTCAAAGAGTATTCTTTGGGACCCTATCAGTATTATTTCTGTTTTTGTCCTGATTTGTACGATAAACACCCTCATCAAATCTAGAATATTTGAGCTGGTTCACCATGTCTTTTTATATGGCCTAAAGAGTAAAATAGTGGGATACGTTCTCTTGGAATTTTACATTGCTCATGTTTGCCTGTATTCTAGAACACTGGAAGTTAGAGTTTGTATTTTTTGGTCTGTTTTAAACTTTATGGAATTTTATATTTCAGAGTTAACATGTACATTTTAGCTAAAATTTCTCTAGTAGATATCTAACATAATGTGAAGTGGTGAGTCATAATCAACAAGCTATTAAGTGCATTGTACCTTTTATTCTCGGGGGTAGATAACCATTTTGCTCTGACTAGAAATATTAATTCAGAAACATTTTGTATTTTGCTTTCTTATGTGATCAATCTTATAAAATGTCTAAAATATTTCTTTCCTAAGACCCAGGATTAAGAACACTTATTTAAGCAGTTTTAATTTATTAATAACTATATGAGAAACAAAAAAATTGCCTAATTATTCACCATCATTAGGCTGACTTATTTGAAATATAGTTAAATATACTCCTTTAAAATTAAAGATCAAATAAACTTATTCTTTGAAGTAATTAAAACTGACTCAGTTTTAATTTTAAAATGATCTCAATTCCCCATTCTTATTTCAAAGCACATACTTCTTACATTTAGTCAGATTTTTGCTTTTCAAATCCTTTTGTATTAATAAAAACGCTATGTAAATGAGGAGGGTTTTTTCCCCTAAAACCCTGATTTTTTTCCTCACAAAATTAATATTAGAACCAGGATCTGTTATGTCATAATTAGAACATAGACTTTTCCTTTTATCAAAAAACTAAGAGAATTCAATTGACTAATTTAATTTGAGTAAGAGTTCAAATGTCTGCTGCAAAAGTTATTAGAAATGTCCTGGGAGTAACATTTCTAAAAAATCTAAATAGAAGACATTTAGAGAATGGGAGTGGTGGACTAAGATAGGTGATGCTATTACTGTGTCGTAGCTTTCCTGTGAACTAATGTTACCCTTTTGGATGCAGCAGTCTCTCTGACATCAGTTTACTCAGTAAATTAAGTGAATATGAGGCGACTGCGATAAAAAGTGTCAGACACATAGAGCAGGCGTACAATTTGATGACATCAAGTAAGACACTAGGTTTTAAAATATTTTTTACTCTCATGACCTGAGTTGTTTTAAGCCTTGGACACTGGGAGTCCTGGGATAATATTCTTTCCTATTCTGCTAGGGTAGACAACATAAATATTTAAAAATTAGCCTTATTGTGGAATTTGTGATTTATTAAAAATAATTATTTCATAAAATTTGAGTGTAGATAACGTTTTTCTTCCTTGAAATGCTTGCTTTTATTTTATTGTGTTATTTAAAATTTTATAGTCTATTTTTTAAGAGCAGTTTTAGTTTTAGAGAAAAATTGAGCTGAAAGTACAGTTCCCATATACTCCTTCTGCCACTACTGCTTCCCCCCATTTCAATTAAAATTGAATAGCCAATATTGATACATTATTCTTTTTATAGATTTATTTATTTTATTTATTTATTTTTGGCTGTGTTGGGTCTTCATTTCTGCGTGTGGGCTTTCTCTAGTTGCGGCGAGCAGGGGCTACTCTTCGTTGCAGTGTGTGGGCTTCTCATTGTGGTGGCTTTTCTTGTTGCAGAGCACGAGCTCTAGGCACGCGGACTTCATTAGTTGTGGCACGCAGGCTCAGTAGTTGTGGCTCACGGGCTCTAGAGCACAGGCTCAGTAGTTGTGGCACACGGGCTTAGTTGCTCTGCAGCATGTGGGATCTTCCCGGACCAGGGCTGGAACCCGTGTCCCCTGCCTTGGCAGGCGGATACTTAACGACTGTGCCACCAGGGAAGTCCCGATACATTATTTTTAACTGAAGTCCTTAACTTAAATTAGCCACTCATTCTTGGTGCTGTATATTCTATGGGTATTGACAAATGTATGACAGGTATCTACCATTGTAGTATCATGCAGAGTAGTTTCACTGCCCTAAAAATCTTCTGTGTTCTAACTGTTCATCCCTCCACTTCTCCTGAACCCCTGGAAACCACTGACCTTTTTGCTGTTTCCATAGCTTTAACCTTTTCCAAGATATCATATACTTGGAATTATACAGTATATAGCCTTTCTGGTTGGCTTCCTTCACTTAGTAATACGCATTTAAGGTTCTTCCATGTGTTTTTGTGGCTCTATAACTCATTCTTTTTATTTTACTGAATAATATCCCATTCTCTGGATGTACCACAGTTTGTTTATCCAGTCACTTAACGAAGAACACTTTAGTTATCTTGAAGTTTTGACAATTATGAATAAAGTTTCTATAAGCATTCATGTGTGGGTTTTTGTGTGGATGTAAGTATTCAACTCATTGGTTAAATACTGAGAAACATGATTGCTAGAACATATGGTAGGAGTATTTTAGTTTCGTGAGAAACTGTCAAATTGTCATCCCATGTGGCTGTGTCATTTTGCATTCCCACCAGCAATGAATGAGAATTCTCATTGCTCATCCTCAACAGCATTTGGTGTTTGACAACAGTAGTGTGTTGGGATTTTGGCCATTCTAATAGGTGTATAGTGGTATCTCGTTTTAATTTGCATTTCCCTGATAACATATGCTGATTTGACATCTAGATGTCTTTTTTGTTGAGTTCTCTGTATAGATCTTTTGGTTCATTTTTACATTGAATTCTTTGTTTTCTTATTGTTGAGTTCTAAGAATTCTTTGTATAGTGTGTTTACCAGTCCTTTATCACATATGTGTTTTTCAAAGATTTTCTCCCACAATGTGGCTTGTCTGTTTGTTGTCTTTAAACATTTATTTTAAAAATTTTCACTCATAGACTCTCCATATTTTTTAAATCTCTATTTTCTTTCTTACCTAAAGTATCTACTCTTAATTTATTGAGAATGACCCAAGAAAGTCTACTACTTAACTAAATAGTGAAGTATATTTTCACAAAGTTTAGCACAAATAATTGGCCTGTTTACAGAGTTTATATATGTAAAAACATTCATAAAAGTTTAACATTTGATTTGAAAGCACAGGGCATTTGTTGTGTCTTGCTTTGGGAAGCTTTACATTGAACCCACTGATTTCTGTGGGCCAGTTAGAATTTTTCATCCCCCTTAGTTTGCACTTCTAATAGCATTTCTCAAACTATATTCCATGGAATTTGAATATTTTTCAAGGTGTATATAGATTTTTACACACTAAGTTTTTATTCCTTAGTCATATATTTTGGGAAATATTCATACTTTATCTCAGCATTTGAAGACTTGCAATGCATATTAAATCTTTAAAAGAAAGTCTGTATAGTAAAGAAATGTATTTTATTTGTTTAATGCAGTAGTCCCAGAAGTCTTTGATGATGGAAGCTTTTTGGGGTGAACACTTACTGTAGCTTTCACAATGCTGTTCTGCAGAAAAGTAGTGAGGAAAATGATGCCCTGAAGTTGCATCCACTGGGAAATTCCCTTCACCTAGTGCCAAAGGGAAGATAAAAAGTTAAAATATGTAATTTTTAGTATGAGAATAAAGGGATTTTAAAAATTCTGTTATTATTGATAGTGTCCAGTTGTGTTACACATAGCTTTTGATATCAAGGAACATGGAGTTACTACTTAATGGCTTTCCAATCAAAATAAAATCATTTTGCTCTTGTGTAAAAAAGGGGTTTGAAACTTAAGGGTTTTGATTTGTCTCACAAATAAATTCTCCTTGAAGGAGTATTGTTTTCTTTGGTGGTGAGGACTTCCTCTTTGATTTTATTAGATTTTTCCAGTGAAAATGTCTTTGGGTGGTCTTTTAGGCTGGGGGGTTGATACAAAATATTAATTTACCTTTTCTGATAAGTAGTTACTGCAGTTCTCTTATTTAAACCCCATCTTATGGTTTCCTCTGTAGATCTGGTGAAATGAGTAGAAGTGACAGATGTGCTTTTCTGAGGGTTGCTTTTGAAAAATGTAACCATGTTTCTCTGAAGTCTTGGATTGATGAGAACCTTAGCATTTTTCATTAGTTGAACTGAAATGAACCTGAAATATAATTGCATTAAAATTTGTATTTGTCACTTTAGAGACTGATATTTCAAAGGTTTTCTTTCTGATTGAAGACTCTGAGCCTTTAATGCCAAGTTATGATTTATGAACATGGCATGGAAAAAATAGAACATCTTCCTTTTGGTTTTTCATTATTCCTTAAAGTATTTTATGCTTTTGAAACTTACAGATTAAATTTATACCTAGTGTTCTTTGCGTTTCCTTGTATGCTTATTCTCTTTCTTTGAATAGTTTGCTTTTGCTGCATCATTAAATATTTTCAGTACATACATTATGTGGTTAATTATTTTCATGTTGTAGGAGATAGTTGAGGATGGTTTGTAACTGATTGACTTTTAAAAATGATTTCTTAAAGAAAGGAGGAAATGGGGAAAACTTGTTTATTTCAACCTTTTATCAAATAATGGGTATTAGAATAACTAGGTAAGAGCCCTGAGTGATACAGTAATTATCTAAAGGATTTTATTTTTCTTCCCAGTGTTTTTAACATACAAACTTTGCTTTTGATTAATATAATTTATTTTGTTTGGGCAATAAGGCAAATTAAATGACCTTTGACCTTTTTTTCAAGTTCTTTCTAAGAAAGTGCCAACGTTATTAGCCACTTTAAAGAGGATTTATTATACAATGAATGATTTTTTTCCATCCATAAAAAGACTGCTGTAAGGTGAATTCAAATTACTTGTAAGAATGAGTAACATGGTTTAATGGTGGTAAACTCTGAGGTATATGCTGTGCTACAGAGGAAAAGGGATATGAACCAGAATGCAAGGAAACTGGTTTTTAGATCCTGAAATACATCTAGCGTACACCCCCCAAAGACCTTTGTACTTGCTGCTTCCTTCTCCTGGAATTCTCTTCTTAGTTGACCCCTCCCAATGTATGCAGTATTTTACTCAGGTTTCTCCTAATGTTTCCCCTTCTGAGATTACTACACTAGCCACTACCTTATTTAATACAATACTCATCACTTTTTTTTTTTTTTTTTTTTTTTTTTTGCGGTACGCGGGCCTCTCACTGTTGTGGCCTCTCCCGTTGCGGAGCATAGGCTCCGGACACGCAGGCTCAGCGGCCATGGCTCACGGGCGCAGCCGCTCCGCGGCATGTGGGATCTTCCCGGACCAGGGCACGAACCCGTGTCCCCTGCGTCGGCAGGCGGACTCTCAACCACTGCGCCACCAGGGAAGCCCTACTCATCACTTTTTATTCTCATTTTAACTCTGTTTTGTTTTACTTCATTGCTCTTACTCCTGTCATTATATTATACATTTATTTGTTTTTCACTTTTTTTGTTATCTCTGTTAAAATGTAAGTTAAGAGTGCAGGGCCAGTGCTTTTGTTCTTTGCTTTATCTCTTAATCATTTTTGTATCTACCATAGGTTTTTGCTTACAGGTTAAAGACTTAAATATAAGACCTGAAACCATAAAACTCCTGTAAGAATAGGTGGTAAGCTCCTTGACATCATTCTTGGCAGTCTGGTAAAAAGAACTCACAAGAGCAGATATTCTAGATCATTTAATAGAACTTATAGACACTAAGAATATATTCTAGTAAATACTTTAAGACATTGGTTCAACCATTTTAAAGATGTACCTTTAAAAGTATTTATTTCATACAAAAAACTTTTCCATTGGACTCTAGGAGTCAAGAGCCTTGGGTTCTAATTTCTAATTGATTTGTGATTGTAACTGGGCAGATTGCCTAACCTATTTGAGACTTGTGTTTCACATTTGACTAGAATAAAGAACACTATAATTTTTTTCAGCCCCACAATTACAGGATTCTGTGAAATATCATATGTCCTTGATTCTAAGATATGTGTTTTAACTTACTGAAGGTAGTATGACTCTTAAAATGACAAGTATCTTTAAAGTGATATTTGTTCTTATTTTACATATGTAGCTTTTATTAATCAGTGGTTTCATATTTATAATCAGCAGTGTCTCAGATTTAAGGAGAAATGTCAGTTATCTATTTTAGTGGTGTGTATTTAAAAGTAACATTTAATAATCTCAGATTAAAATTTAGTTGCAGAGTTCCACATTTTGCATGCACATATATTTTCTGTAATGTTTATACATGTCTTTACATGGAGAACATGATGGTAATACAAATCATACACTATTTTTTTATGAATTAACTATTAACAAAATATAAACTTGAAACTGTATTTTATGGAACCATACTATCCCTGAATTATGACTAAGAAATTGAGGTGGTAGAAAAAAATACTAGAAATGGACTTGTTTGTAAACTTTGAATCTAATTTTCGCTTTGCCACCAAATTGTTATGTTGGCCAAGTTGGTTAACTTTTCTGTTAATTTTTTTGATTAGAATTAAATTATCTGCCCTCTAATTTTAAGACCCAAATGTTGTAATAAAGCTCTTCAAAGATGATATGTTTTCAAGACCTTTGAAAATTTTGAAGCCTATACAAATGCATTATTTTGCCCCGTTTGTAGGTCTAAAGTTTTCTGTTTTTTCCCTCCTTCTCTTAGTGAAAAAAGAAAAAAAAGAATAAGAATACTCTCCTACCTGAAATAACACTGAGCTTCCCTTTTCATGAATATCTTCTAACAAAGCTAAGGAAAAAAATAATGGAACATTATATGTTAAGTTCTTATGGCTTTAAAACTTACACTGGATTTTTAAAATTAAACTTTTACTTTTGAGATAATAGATTCACGTGCAGTTTTAAGAAATAGTACAGAGAGATCCTTGGCACCCTTTGCTCATTTTCCCCAGTGGTACATCTTACAAAATTATACTTCAGCATCACAGTCAGCATATTGACATTAATAAAGTCAAGGTCCAGAACAATTTGTTTACTACAAAGAGACCTCTAGTTGCCCTTTCATACGCATACCCACTGCCTCTGCCCCCAGCCCCCATCTGCTCTTACACCCAGCAACCACTAGTCTCTTCCATTTCTACAATTTTGTCAATGCAAGAATTTTATATAAAGGGAAACATACAATATGTGACCTTTGGGGATTTTTTTTTTCTCTCATGGTAATTTCCTAGTGTAGTTGCATGTATCAGTATTTGTTCATTTTAATTCCAGAGTAGTAGTTCGTTGTACTGTACCAGTTAATTTAATCACTCCTCTGATGAAAAACATCTGGGTTGCTTCCGGTTTGGGGCTGTTATATAAAGCTGCTATGAATATTTGTGTACAGATTTTTGTGTGTGAACATAAGTTTTCATTTCTCTGAGGTAAATGCCTAAGAGTGCAGTTGCTGAGTCATATGATAATTGAATGATTAGTTTTATGAGGTACTGCCAAATTGTTTTCTGGAGTGGTTGTACCACTCTACACTCCAATCAGTAATATATGAGTGATCCAGACATTGATGAGTGATCTAGTTTCTCTGCCTCTTTTCCTGCATTTGGTGCTGCTATCGTTTTGTTTGTTTGAGGCATTCTAATAGGTGTGTAATGGCATCTCTTTATGACTTCCATTTGCATTTCACTAATGACTGATGATGCAGAACATTTTTCATGTGCTTGTTTTCCATGTATTTCCTCTTTGGTGAAATGATTGTTCATGCCTTTGCCCATTTTATCATTAGATTATTTATTGTTTCCTGTTGAATTTTAAGAGTTCTTTATAGATACTCATCCTTTATTAGATATGTGCTTCACAAATATTTTTCTCACAGTACTGTAACTTGTCTTTTCATCCTTTTACTAGGGTCTTTTGCAGAAAAAAGTTTTAAATTTTGAACGAAGTCCAGTTTATCAAAATTTCCCTTTATGGATTGTGCTTTTGGTGTGAAGTTTAAGAACTCTTTGACTAGCCCTTTATTCTGAAGATTTTCTCCTATATTTATTTTTCTAAAAGTTTCATAGTTTTAGGTTTTACACTAAGGTCCATGGCCCATTTTGAGTTAAGTTTTGTGTAGGGTATGAGGTTTAGTTTGAAATTCTTTTTTTTGTTTTTTTGCCAATGGATTCTGTATTGCTCCTGTACCATTTGTTGACAATGCTGTTTGTCCATCCTCCATTAGATTGTATTTGCAACATTTTCAAAAATTAGTTGGGCATATTTTTGTGTGTATACTTCTGGGTTTAGATTCTGTCATTGCCCAATGTGTGTATTTCTTTGCCAATTCCATACTGTTTTGTTCATGTAGTAGGCCTGAAGAGTAGAGAGATTGATTTTTTCCACTGTATTATTTTTTTAAGATTGTTTATTCTAGGGCCTGTTCCTTTCTATATAGATTTTAGAATTAGCTTATATGTCTACAAATAACATTGCTGGGATTTTGAAGGAAATTGCATTGAACTTGATTTGGGAATTGACGTCTTTACTTCATTGTGCCTTATAATACATGAAAATGAGGTGTTTCTCCATTTCATTTAAATATTCTTTGATTTCTTTCCTTAGCATTTTCTAATTTTCTGCATATAGATGCTGTACTTGTTTTGTTAACTTTGTAGCTAAATAGTTCATTTTCTTTGTGTGATTATACATAATATTTTAATTTTGGTTTCCACATGTTCCTTTTTGGCATATAGAAATTTAATTTTCTGTGTTAGTCTTGTATCCTATGACTTTGCTGAACTAACTGAACAGTTTTAAGAGTTTTTTTGGCAAATCTGTTGGAATTTTCCATGTAGAGAAGCATTCATCTCCAAATAGAGATACTTTTATTTCTTTTTACTGTCCTATTGCAGTGGCTAGAACTTTCAGTGCTGTGTTGAATAAGAGTAGTAAGAGCAGACAGCCTTGCCTTGTTCACATCTTAGGAGGAAAGCATTTGATGAGAATTGTTATCATGAAATGTTGTTGGATTATGTCAGATGATTTGTCTACATCAATTTACATGATCTTATGATTTCTCTTGTTTAGTCTGTTGATATGGTAGATTACATTGATTGATTTATAAATATTGAACAGGCCTGTGTACTTGGAATAAATTCCAGTGGTCATTGTATATAATTCTTTTTATATTCATATATTGCTGGATTTGATTTGCTAATATTCTGTTGAGAAGTTTTACATCTAAATTTCTGAGAGGTACTGGTCTATAGTTCCTCCCCCCTTTGTTGTACTGTGCTGTGGAGTTGTTGTGCTTTGGACTCCTTTTGTTTTGGTATCAGAGTAATAGTCCTGAAATAAGTGGGCACATTTTTCCTCCCTTTTGATTTTCTGGAACAGATGGTGTAAAATCTATATTGATTCTGCTTTCAATGTTTGATAGAATTCTCCTGTGAAACCATCTGGGCTTGAAGATTTTCTCTGTCATCTTAACTATAGCCTTGAGTTCATCCAATGAGTTTATTTCGTTTATAATATTTTTTCAGTTCTATGCTTTCTATTTGATTATTTTAAAAAAACGTATTAATTTGTGTTAACAAAACTTTAATAGCTTGTTGAAGCATGTGTTGCAGCTGCTTTAAAATCCTTGTCATCTGTTTCATCTTGGCTTGACATTTGTTGTTTTTTTTCTCATTCATGTTGTGCTTTCCTGGTTCTTGGTATGGCAGTGATTTTTTTCAATTATATCCTGATATTATGAGACTCTTGATCCCATTGAATTTTATATATATATATATATTTTTAAATCAGCTAGGCCTCCTGTTGAAGTGTAACCCAAGGGTTGGGTGTTTGTGTATGTTCAGATTCCCACTAGGTTCCTCGCCAAACCCTACTCCAGGACCCCTGGAGCAAAAGTAGGACACTGACTCCCACTGCCTCGTTGCAGATGGTAGGTTGGATATTCACCTTCCCGTCTTGGGGTTTTGGGTTATAGTGTCAGTTTCCTGCTGAGCCTGCCACCATCAGGGTCGGGATGGAAGGAGTGGAGTGCCAACTAGCTCTGCATCCCACTACCTCCGTTGGCCTTGTGAGTTCAGAGTTGGGACTCTGCTTCCCCCTGAGCACTGCTGACACCAGGGGAGTGGGGAATAGGAGTGTTGACCAGCCCTGCTTGGCACTGCAGGGTGGGTATGGAGATTCAGCTCCCCACTGGGCCTCAGTGACACTAAGGGAAGAGGGAAAGTGAAGCAGGGGCTAGTCTCCCCTTGTGCAGTCTTGGTCAGTCTCATTGATTGTGAGGGAGTTGAGGCTCAGCTCCTTCGTGGACTGCACTGACAGTAGGAATCATGGTGACTCGCTCTGCCTTGGACTGCCTTCTTAGTACATCTCATTGCTGCTGGGTAGGGGAGGAGGCTCAGCTTTTTGCTCTGCCTTACAGATGCTACTTCACTGGAGGCATTCTAGCAACTGAGGAGAATGAGCAACAGAGGGGAATCTAAGATCAGCTTCCCTCTCGGCCCACTGACAGTTTCGCAGCAGGGGAGTTAGTGCACCCCTTGGTTTTCCCTGGTGGAGGATGGAAGATCAGCCTGCCCGCCCAACTTCCTGATTGATTGCTGGTGGGTGAATGAGGCTGACTGCTTCTGTGTGTGAAGGATAGGGTGGGGAGCGGGGTGAGGCTGGAACTTTAACTTCTCATTTGGCCTGCTGAAAGTGGAGCATGGTTTTTCCATTAGTGATTGGCTGGAGGGGGATAAGTATTGCCAAAAATATTTTCTGTTGTTGGTCTACCCTTTTCCTGGTCCTTGGCTGGGGGGCGGGGGGGAGGCTTTTCTTGGAGGTCCTGCAGTCAGTCTTCTGCAGAGTACCCTGCCTGGGACACATGGGGGGCAGTAGGAAACCCAGGGCACGCACTGCCATGTTATTCCTCCAGAGGTGAGGTCTCTAGGCAGCCAGCCTTCTTTTTCTGCCTTTCAGAAACTTCCTATGCTTCTTTGTTGTGTTTCATCTAGGGTTTTTTAGTTGTGAGAAGAAAGACTTGGGACATATGGGGCTTTCCATCATGACAGAACCAGAAGTCCCTCAAGATACTGCTTTTGTCAACATGGAGCACTTAACAGTAAAATTAAATATTCTTATTATAGTGGAATAGTATCTCATGAAAATTTTTTCCATGAAGATTTTCACTGATTTCTACATTGGATTGTGATTCATTATTAGCATTTTTTCCCTAGAATCACAGAATTATTTTCTTATCAAACAAGGAGTGTATCAGATCCTTTTTATTGTGGTAAAATATATGTAACATAAAATTTTCCATTTTAGCCATTTTTAAGAGTACAATTTGGTGGCATTAATTATATTCACAGTGTTGCACAACCATCACCATTATATATTTCCAAAACTGTTTTGTTAATTAATAGACTTAAAAAAAAAACTGTTTTAGGGGCTTCCCTGGTGGCGCAGTGGTTGAGTGTCCGTCTGCTGATGCAGGGGACACGGGTTCGTGCCCCGGTCCGAGAAGATCCCACGTGCCTCGGAGCGGCTGGGCCCGTGAGCCATGGCCGCTGAGCCTGCGCGGCTGGAGGCTGTGCTCCGCAACAGGAGAGGACACAACAGTGAGAGGCCCGCATACCACAAAAACAAAACAAAACAAAACAAAACTGTTTTAGGTTTATAGGAACACGAGTGGAAGGTACAGAAAGTTCTCACTACCCTCTTCCTTCTCCCCTCTCCCCACCCTTCCTCTATTATTAGCATGTTGCGTTAGTGTGCTACATCTGTTACAACTAATGATGTGACATATACATTCTGTGGGTTTTGACAAATGTATAATAACATGTGTCCACCTTTACAGTGTCATACAGAATAGTTTCACTGTCCTAAATATGCCCTGGGCACTACTTATTCATCCTTCCTCCTTCCCTGCCCCACATTTCCTAGGAAAAACTTATCTTTTTACTGTACCTAGTTCAGTACCCTAAAATATCCATATATATTTTTAAAGTTTGTTCATCAAAACATTTGGAGAATATAATTCAGTTTCAGAACATTAAGAAGGTGAAATGTAATGTAAAAACCATTTTTATAAATGTTCATTTTAAACAGAGTCTGTTACTACAGACTATTCATGTGTTGTTCTGTTAGTGTTTTGCAAAGGTGGTATTTTGATTGATAGCTCATAAAAGTGAAAGCCCATTTAAGCAGTTAGCATTATGCACCATTATGGCCGTCGATGTTAATGTTTGCTCAGTTTTCCACTTACTCACCTCACTTTTTGTGCCTGGTGATTCTTAAAATGCCTCATGGTCTATGTCTTCTTAGGTTTGGAGCATGTGTTATAGATTAGCAAGAAAGGGGTCAGACTCTGAGATAATATGATTAAAATATCCTATGTTATAAAGGAGGAACCAAACTCCAAAGATGTAAAAGGTCAATTTTTTATTTTATTCATTTAGAGAAAAGCAAAACCTAACATACATTAGACACTTATTTTGTGACTGTAATATGTTTTCATGTATTTCGTGTATTGACAAACCAGAGGATTAGAAAAATGGGTAATCTTGCCCACGATGGTGGAGGGAATTCATGAGCAATTAAAACTGTGGGCTCTCAACGACTGTCGGATACTTCAGCCAGGAAGGTCTGATACAGGTGTTCTATTTTCTAGTAAATTTTGAGGGTATGGGAGGCACAAAGAGAAAAAGGCAGAAGGCAGTAGTTTGAGTAGAACAATAAAGTAGATAGTGACAGTACAGTGCGATTGGCGCTGTGATGGAAATACTTTTGGGTATACAAGGTAGGACATGAGGGATATCGTCCCCTAAAAAAGAGACAGCCAAGCTGAATTTTGCTCTTAGCATCGTTAAAGACATGTTACTGTCTCTGAAGCATCTATCTATAGGACTTTTGAAATGTATTTGTGGTCCTTCCTGGCTCTGTGCTGACAACAGTCCTCCCCAACCTGCTAAGATTCTCAGCCCCAATTGAGAAAGCATGGTTTGCAGTTGTTGGTTTAGAACCATTAAAAAGAATCATACACTACAGGGGAAGGATGTTTGTGACAGTGCCATTTAATGAAAAATAGCTTGTTTTGTGGTAGTGAGAGTTCAGCTCTGGAGTTAAGTAGAACTGATCTGATCGAATCTGGATCCTGCAATTATGTGACCACGGATAAAGTGGCTAACCTTTGTAAAACAGGGACACTACTGTTTTGTAGATTAAATGAGATTATGCTTATAAAGCTCTTAGCACAGTGCTGGTGTATACTGAGTACTGCGTTAGCTGCTTTTATTAATAAATGAGCCTTACCTAACTGTGTTTGTAATTATAAAAATATAATATTAGTACATGTTACTTCAGCGCTAAATTTGTGCTTAAAATAGTTGGGAAAATGTTTTATTTAAGTTTATGTAGACTTATAATAATATTTCCAGTAGTAACCGTAAATATAAACACGTGTGAAGAAATGAGAATTAAGAGCAGTCCTATTTTGGTAAATAGATATTATATAGTGTTTTTCTAAGAAAACCACTAAGGATTTACCCATAGAGTTCTTCAGCGTGTGGCATCAGGATGTTTAACGTGCGATTGTTTATGTGTGCCCTCTGCAATGGTTGGAAGTCTGTATGCTTTGTGTACATTTTTATTTCATCACATCTTTGGACCCAAAAGTTTTTGATAAAGAAACTTCTTCTTTTATCAGGGTTGAAGGATCCCAGTACAATTGCTCAACAGCTAAATTTTTTAATGTCTTCAGACTTGTTTTTCTTTTTTTTTTTTTGAGTATATTGGGTCCATTGTTAATCATAAGAAAGTGTTGATTCCTGGCTTAAAAGAGTTTGAAATCTGAGATGAGGAAGATTGATACAAATATATACAGAGTAACTTAAGGGTAATATTTCACAAATAATACGAATAAGAAAATAAATAAATGACCATATTCTACTGGAATCCCATCCCATCACTTTAAAAAAAAAGCAAGTGGAAATTTGGTGAATGCCTTACTAGAAAAGGATAATTTCAAAGAGCTGTCTACACTTTAAAGGAGCAATGTGTTGGTCTTACCCTAGATTGTGATCTTAACTTTTATCAGTCTTGAAGTGACTCACTGTTTGAGTTGGGGGCACTGGTTTGAAAGGTCCTCTTCAGTTATAAACCGTAAAAATACCATGGTGGTTTGGGGTTTTGATTAAAAATAGAGTGTACTGATTTCTGTGTAGGCGTGCTTGCCATATTTGTTTACATTTATTCAGTGTTGGTATTGCTTTTATTTCTAGCAAATATTTCTGAAGGGTATTTTTGTCTTGTTTGTGTTAAAAACAGAAAAAGCAAAACTAGAGGTGTAAATTCATACACACTTTGTAACATGTTAAATAAGGTATTTGTTTTTGCAGATAGTATCAGAGAAGTTGCCCTTTTTTTTTGCCTCTTTTTGTACTTTTGATTAATAGAGCCCTGAGATTAATTAAAATCTGTTGCAGTTTTGATCATTTTAAAGCTGATGCTTAAAACTAGTATAGGCACAAAAACGGACTATTTTTTAGAAATTTAGTTATTATGCACATGAACTGTTCTGCTGGAGAGCATAATACTCAGGATTCATAATCAGTGAAATCAGATGTGACAGAAGTGGGCTTAGTTGGGTATCTTTGTGATTTGAAGCAAGTCTGTAAGAACCTTTTGTTCATAGTCTTCATGGGCCAGAGACAGAGACTTTAATAGATTCACTTCAAAATACAAATTAAGAGGGCTTCCCTGGTGGCGCAGTAGTTGAGAGTCCGCCTGCTGATGCAGGGGACATGGGTTCGTGCCCCGGTCCGGGAAGATCCCACATGCCGCGGAGCAGCTGGGCCCGTGAGCCATGGCCACTGGGCCTGCGCGTCCGGAGCCTGTGCTCCACAACGGGAGAGGCCACAACAGTGAGAGGCCCGCGTACCACACACACACACAAAATATATATATATAAATTAAGAAGCACAAGCAGCTAACATGTATGTAATAGTTTACTCTTTATAGAGCCTTGTATGTACAGGATGTCCTCTTGATCCTACCATCAATTTGATGAAGCGGTATTATTATCCCAGTTAAATTGATTTGCCCATGATCATAACACCTGGTAAGTGACACTACCAAGATGTTAGGCTAGAAATTCCATGTTCTTTTCTACATTCTCCAAGAACATGTCTTGATTTTAAAATTAATCTTACTGAATATTGGACTCATGATATCTCAGAATGATTTTGTTTGATCTTCCATTGCATTTTGGAAAAAATAATTAACAAAAGGTACCCCAGCATTCTTCTGTTACTAGTCAGAAGTGACAACTATGGAGGTGCTGGGGAAGTGTTAGGCCCTACGGAAATGTAAGTAATTGTAGGATCCAAGTTAAGTAAAAGAAAATTATTTTTACATTCTCAACACAGAACCAAGCAAGAATTTCAAATTCAGTATTTTAAAGGAAAATAAAATAAAAACAAAAGGAAAACTAACCAAAACACCAGTTTTCCATGTAGTGATGCTGGACTAATATGCCTTTTAAAGGTAGTGATGATGTACTAATACATCTTTTAAAGATGATGATAAACTGCACAGATGTACTTTAACTCCCTTAAACAGGATTTCCTTGAACTCATTTCACCTACAAGTGAATCGTGGACTTAGTCAACAGTCAGTAAACATAAACATTTCATTTGGCTGGAGAGGTCAGACAGGTTTTTCTGTAGGAGAGAGCGGAGAAATGCTCTACATATGGAAAATTTCATATGCTATGATTTTGTTTTAGTCAGAAAAAACTTTAAGGAAACACAGGTCCTACCTAAAGTCCTCCATTGCTATTCCATAAAGCTCACATCTGCGCCCAGTGTAGGACTACACTTACAGAATTGTTCAAAACTGATTTTTTTTCTTTTTCCACCAACCCACGAATAATAATTCCATCTCTGTAGCAAATATGTTATTGCCAGTATGCCCTTTAAAAGGGTAAATTTCTTCCCTAGAAGTCTACCAAGAGTTGTTTTCCAAATCATAGCCTTTCCTAAATCAAAGTGAGGCAACTTGGTAATACTTCCTGTGTTGAAAGATAGGAGTGGGAAGTATCAAAGCAAGCTGCAGGGGGCAGTTTCCTATTCCCACCTCCTGGGACTGTGCCCTAGGGATGTTTTTTGAGTTGCCAGACTCAAAGTAAATAATTTTATTTAGCATCTTCTTTATATAGTGGCTTGTAGCTTAACTTTATAAATTAAAAATATATTACAGGGCTTCCCTGGTGGCGCAGTGGTTGAGAGTCCGCCTGCCGATGCAGGGGACACGGGTTCGTGCCCCGGTCCGGGAGGATCCCACGTGCCGCGGAGCGGCTAGGCCTGTGAGCCATGGCCGCTGGGCCTGCGCGTCTGGAGCCTGTGGTCCGCAACGGGAGAGGCCACAACAGTGAGAGGCCCGCGTACCGGAAAAAAAAAAAAAAAAAAAAATATATATATATATATATATATATACATACATACATACATATATATATATTACATTGCAGGGCGATTATCCTTCTTACATGATTTTTGTCACTTTTCATATATTTTGACTGCAGTTCTTGAAATACTAGGATGAGTCTTATGTACTGTAAAAGAAATAAAGAGATTTTAAAATATATTATTGTTCTAGCTAGAAAATATTAAAACTACATTTCACAGACTGAGTCTGTTAGAGGTTAGAAAGAACCATAGATCACTGACCAGGGAGCCATAGAAGAAGAATCTGAAGAACTTTTCCACGGATTTCCCCAGCTCATTTGATTGAATGGCTTTGAGGTGGCTCCTGTACATGGCACATTTTTATAAAGCTTCTGAGGAGGTGATTCTGACTGACATTCACAGTGAAGAGCTGCTTCATTTGACTGTTTCAAGCGATGCCCAGAGACGTGAACTGGTTTGCCTGGAGACTGCTGATGGCAGAGCCCAGAAGAGATTCTGGTCTCCTGCCTCAGGTCCCATGTGGGTTTTTTTTTTCTACTTTATCAAAGTCACTTCCCAATTTGGCTGTTTACACGAATACTGGAAAATCCTCTTTTCTTTTCTCACTTGTTTCAAAATTGTGGTTATGTGAAACGCATAAAGAATCTAGTGCATTTTTTTTAATACATTTATTTTTTAAAATTTATTTTTGGGGCTTCCCTGGTGGCGCAGTGGTTGAGAGTCCGCCTGCCGATGCAGGGGACACAGGTTCGTGCCCCGGTCTGGGAGGATCCCACATGCCGCGGAGCGGCTGGACCCGTGAGCCATGGCCGCTGAGCCTGCGCGTCCGGAGCCTGTGCTCCTCAACAGGAGAGGCCACAGCAGTGAGAGGCCCGCGTAATTAAAAAAAAAAAAAAAAAAAAAAAAAAAAATTTATTTTTGGTTGAGTTGGGTCTTCGTTGCTGCACGCGGGCTTTCTCTAGTTGCAACGAGTGGGAGTTACTCCTCGTTGCGGTGCGCGGGCTTCTCATTGCAGTGGCTTCTCCTGTTGTGGAGCGCAGGCTCTAGGCGCGCGGGCTTCAGTAGTTGTGGTAAGTGGGCTCAGTAGTTGTGGCTTGCGGGCTCCAGAGCACAGGCTCAGTAGTTGTGGTGCACAGGCTCTAGAGAGCAGGCTCAGTAGTTGCAGCTTGTGGGCTCTAGAGAGCAGGCTCAGTAGTTGTGGCTCGCGGGCTCTAGAGAGCAGGCTCAGTAGTTGTGGTGCACAGGCTTAGTTGCTCTGCGGCATGTGGGATCTTCCTGGACCAGGGTTCGAACCTGTGTCCCCTGCATTGGCAGGTCGATTCTTAACCACTGCACCACCAGGGAAGTCCCAAGATTCTAGCTATGATATCAAACTTTAAGTAACTTCAAGATGAGGGCCGAAGGTACTAACTTCTTTGTTTTGACCTCTCACCAATGTTTTACATAGTTCTTATATTGTAAGCACTTGATAAGTGCCTATTCAATGAGTAGTGATTCCTTTAATTAATTATAAATGAGTAGTCTTTGGAATAATGTAACATCTAGTGCAATACACATTTGGTTCTTGGCTGGTGTTCAGGAATATTTATTGAATAAAAATCAGTCTTCAGGGAGTCTTCTTACAATAATAGCTATAAATTTCCTTTTCCACATAATTTCTGTGTAATTTAGAATAATTTTTATGATTTAGAATGATGTTTATCTTCCCAAAATAATTGTTTTGTTTTGCTTTTTGTGTAACAGTAGCATAGTTGTTGCTTCTGATAATAAGATCACATTTGAGTAGTTAAAAGAGTAATGGATTTAATGTTAGATCAGATTACATCACTATCTTGGGCTTAATTTTTCTCTATCTGTAAATGAATGAATTAGGCTAGATTTCAGGTCTAAAATTATGTAAATATATTTTGTTGGCTCTGTTTCTCTCTCTCTATATAAAGACATATCCTGTTGTCTCTGTTTCTCCGGAGAACCTAATATGATCTCTGTCTTTCTTTTTTGTAAAAAGTATAATGTAGATGGTGGTAATCCTAAGCACTTTGAAGGACTAAAACAGGAGATAGGGGACCAGAGAGTGATGGGAAGTGCCATTTCAAATAGAGTAGGTCAGAGAAGACCTTTCTGAACAGATGACATTAGAGCAGAGTCTTGAGAAAAAGTAAGGGAGTGAGACATAAGGATATCCTAGGGGTAGGGGTAAGTGTATGTTTGTAACAGCTTCATTCATAATTAGTCAAAACCGGAAACAGTTCAGTGTTCATCAACTGATAAACCAATAAACAACTTATGGTACCTCTATACAATGGAATCTAGCCAGCAATAAATAGCAACAAATTATGGATAACCACAGCATGAATATATCTCAAAAGTATTATACTACATGAAAAAATTAAGCCATAAAAGAATACATACTGTCTGATTTTATTTTTACAACATCTAGAAAAGGCAAAACTATAGGAACAGAGAACAGATCAGTGGTTGGCAGAGATGGGGGCAAGAATTTTCTATAAAAGACACAAGACTTCTGGGAGTGATGGAAATATTTTATCTTGATTGTGGTGGCAGTTACACATCTATATTCATTTGGCAAAACTTAAACTGTACATTCAAAAAGGGTGAATTTTACTGCATGGAAATTATATCTCACTAAATCTGCCTTTAAAAAATTATTTGTAAATTACATAATATGAAGTAAACCTGATGCCCACTGAAGGCATGCCATTTGTGTTTTATGACCTTCTGTTGTCCTTGGAGCTGGAAATACACCTTGTTCCAGTTTGAGAAGCATGGGGCTAAGAAAATTCTCACAGATAGTTAATCATGCTACTTATGTTAGCTAATTTATGAACAATTTCCACTGTAATGAAGTACTTCTTAGCATGAATTATGGAAGTCTCAGAAAGCAGTAGTTTCTTGAGGAACACAGGCTCTAATCACAAACTAAAACCAAAACATATTGTTAACAGCATGATCAGGGATACAGTTCCATATGATCTGAGAAGGGAGCTTTAATTGCCAGTGTCAGAATCAAGACCTGAATCAGGCTATTGCCGTGTTTCATCAAAAGTTCAGTAAATATTTCTCTCAGTGTTTTCATCATCTTCTAAATTTTCCTTATTCCAGGCAGAAAGGAAAAAAATCAGCCCAAATCACCAGTCTCTTCCTTCCTAGGGTTTTAAATTATATGCCAAAATCCCTAAAGAAATAAATGTTGAGTCTCACCAAAAGATGCAGATGATTACGACTTGAGAAATGTAAAGCAGCTAATTTAGCACTTGAGCAAAGATAGAAAAGATTAGTGAAACAGAATTCATCAAGCACCCCCCACTCCCCAGCCCCCACTTTTGTTGGTCACACCAACAAAACTTACCCTTAAAAAGTTTCTTAACATGACTGCCTCCCAGTCGCTCAGAGTTATGGATTCTAGCAGCTTTACAGGGAAGACAAATGCTTAGTTATCACTTAGCAAGCCCGTTGAGAGCAGTGGGGCCAGACGTAAAGGTCCAAGGGAAATTCCAAGAGAGCATCGGACTTTGGTATACCTGAAATACACACTTTTCGTTGTCATCACTTCTTTCCCTCTTCCTTCTAGCCATAGCATTAGTTTAAAGGTGGAAAGAAAATAATGACTTTGGCTAGGCTTCAGAGTGCCTATAATTCCTATTCATTCAAAGCATTTAACCCATTTGGAGAATCCTGCCCAGGAGCAGTCTTAGGCAACAGGGTTGTATCGTCTCAGAGATCCAAGATACTCCTGACAGTTCAAATATAAGGCTATTTTTTTTTAACCATTTGGTTACCCTATTGGGTAAATAACCTAGGAGTGGAATGGCTTGGTCATATAGCATGTGTTCAGCTATATAAAAAAATCTGCCAACGTAGTTTCCAGAGGAGTCGTGCAATTTGACTTCCCCACCAGCAGTGCATGAGAGTTCTTGTTACTTCGTATCCTTGCCAACGCTTGGTATTGTGTCTTTTAAATTTTAGCCATTCTAGTGGGTATGTAATGGTATGTAAGTGTGGTTTTCATTTGCATTTCCCTAATGACTAATGATGATGTGCATTGTTTCATGTGCTTATTTGCCATATGAATATCTTTTTTTGTGAAGTGTCTATTCAAATCCTTTGCTCAGTTTTTATTGGTTTTCTTTTTATTTGTGTATGTGTGTTCGGGGAAGTGGTCTTTTTATTATTGAGTCGTGAGATTTCTTTATATATTCCAGATACAACTGTTTTATCATGTATATGTTTTATAACTATTTCCCCCCAGTATCAGACTTTCTTCTCCTTCTGACATTCCAATTTTATGTATGTTAGACCATTTAATATTATCCCACTGCTCTTGGATCCTGTGTTCTCTTTCTTTCGGGTTTTTTTTTTTCCCTTTGTATTCCAGCTTGGATAATTTCTGTTCACCTTTTCAAGTTTACTGATTCTTCCCTTAGCTGTGTCCTTACTGCTGATGAGCCCATCTAAGGAGTTAATCTGTGATATTCTAGTTTTTATTTTTAGCTCTTCCATTTGACATTTTTGGTAGGTTCCATCTCTCTGCTGCAATTCCCCATCTGTTTGTGCATGTTGTGCCTTTTCCCACTAGACCTTTAATATATTGCTAATAGTTATCTTAAATTTCCTATATAGCATTTCCCACATCTGGATCATCTCTGATCCTGGATTTGTTGTCCGCTTTATCTTTTGACAATTGGTTGCTGTTTAATTGCTTTTATTGTGTGTTTCATAACTGTGATTGAATGCTGTATATTGCTTGTAGAAGAACACTATGTATTTTGCTAAATAGTATTTACTCCTGGAGATGGGCACACCTCTTCTACTGTTAAGCATGGGTGATTGAGTCAACCAGCAGTTGAGCAGAGTTTGGATTTTTTTGTTGCTGCAGTCACCTTTAGGGCACCAGACTTTGATTTTCTCCAGTAGGAGCTGATGTTACCTTGTGCTTATTGTGGGGTCTGTGGTGCTGGTGGGTTTTTCTTTCAACACAGACATGCCTGCATCACAGAGAGGGCATCTCTCTCTGTGCTCCTGCTTTTCTCCCAGCAGTAGAATGCTGTTTCTTGTGTTGTTTCTTCAATGTGGGGCTTGTGGTGAGGACAGGATGGAAGTTTCTCAGTTCTTCTTGTGCAGCCTTAATCTTAGGTGGCCCTGTGCACATGGGCCTTGGGAGTGTGGCCTTCTCTGTGTACTGGCTCATCCTCCTGTGGAATCACACTTTGCCTTGTATCTGTGCGGTCTTGGGCTTTAGCAGACTTACACCAAATCTGGGCAAGAGGGTTTTCTGCTTCTCCCCTAGTAGCATAAGCTTTTGTTTAGTATAAGATAATGTTCTGAGGAGGTGGATGGGGTTTTATATATGTGCCACTGAGGCCCATGCTCACCCTTTAAGATTCATTAAAATTTTACCTGTTTTCTTCTTACCCACTTTTATAGGGGCCACCTCTTTCTCCATTGCTCCGTCAGTGGTGAGATGGTTTGTGTGTCCAGTCTCTCCTGAGAGGCTTTTGTTACTGTGGAATTTGTTTACTTGGTGCCTTGTAACCCCAGCTCTCTGATGGGCTCAAGAAAAGTTATGATTTTATAGGTTATCTGGAGTTTTCTCATTCTTCAGTTTGGAGCAACATTCTCTTGTGGTTTTCTACATCCTAAAGCAGAAGCAGAACTCCAAAATAATTTTTATATATTGGGATGAGTTTTTATGGTAAAATATGAGTCTGTAAAGGAACAATCTGTTGATGGCATGCTGTTTTGTGGCACATTCCTCAAACTGTCTGGCACGTATGTTCTTCTCCTCTGACACTGGGGGAACGTTTGTGGAAAGTTTGAGAAGTACTGAATCTTAGGCCAAGGAAACAAAGGCAGAAAAATTCACCTTAAAGCATTGGTGTGTCATCAGTGACGTAGACACTTGTAGGTTGGCCACTCATTTCCAAACCCCTTCCATGTCTACCTCTGTAGAGAGATGCCTGGAAAAGGTAAATATGGTTGATTCTTGTTATTGGCAAAAGGTAGGTTCTGTAAAGTTGCCAGGAATCCTGAACCATTGCTCCTATGGGAAATATGTGCACGTGCGCACACACACACACACACACACTCCACTCACACGGGCTATAAATGTAAATCCTAAAAACAACTCATCTTAGTAGAGTCTAATTTCTTTATTTTATAAAAGAGAAAACGAGGCTCAGAGTGTTAACTCACTCACTGAGGCTTCCCCACCGACAGGTCCCAGACTTAAGATTCATACCCCGTCCAGCTGGCCCTAGAGTAGGAGCTTCTTGCACTGCATTCCTCCGCCTCCTCCGTCCCCATCCTCTGGCCACCTCTGTATGAGAGCTGAAAAGAGAAGGCACACTGTCACCTTGTTAGACCTCAGCTGGGATTCCGTATGTCGGCAACTCAGATTTTTCAGCACATGTCGTGAATGATTGTGAAAACACTACAAGTATCGATTTGGGGATTATAAACAGATTTTAGTGAGTAGATGAATTTGCAAATATGGAATCCGTGAAATAGGATTAATTGTATCTTTTCCAATCATCCTAATAGTTAGAGGTGGGTAAGCTGATGAGTAGTAAGTAAAAGACTGCTGTAGGGCTTTTGCTTTTTTTAATAGCGGTTGCAAAGTGACTGGGACTGCATCACCCTTTTCCTTCTGAGATGAATGTTGATATAGGTTGCAAAGTGTGGGAGTAGTCCTCTGACATCTAGGTGACAAGCATGAGGATGAAGAGCAGAGCTGTAAGGTGGAAAGATCATGATCCTTGGTTGTACCTGGTGAGCAGCTAACCCCATTCTCACAATGGAGAGATTTCACTGGTGTCTGTGCTCTTAGAAACTTCTCTTATAGAAAAGTATTGCCCTGAATAGGAGTCAGGTCTCCTGAGGTGAGTGGAGTCAACCCAAAACTTAGAATGTGGCTATGAACTAATGTTCCTTATTCTCTGGCCCAAGAGTCATGTTTATAACCAGGCCCAGGTAATGCTTCCTTCTAAACACCATAATTTATCAGTTAAACAGAGTAATGTTTCAGAGGCAGGAAAATTTGTGGGCAGGTTAAAAGATTTTGTAGAAGGAGTTTCTTATCAAGACCTAGAGTAGAATCTTTGGGTATCTAGATTTTTCCTTGTATAACAAAAGCATTGCATCTCCTACAAATTACACCTCCTTTGCTTCTGTGAGCAGTCTTACTGTGTTCTTTTTTTTTCCTTTGTACTTACTTTAATTTCTTATTGTACTCATTTAAACATAGAAATTTTGCAAAATTTTTTTTTTGTTTCAATTCAGTATTCATTTCAAGCAGTTAGGAAACTCACCATAATTCACTTACATGTAAAAAATGTTTTTACCAGCTAAAACAATATTTTTAGTTTCAGATTTTGCTATGCTTGCAGAATCTGTGTGTTGTGCTCATTCATTTTTATGGAAAATCTTTATATCTCTAGACTGTAGACATAGTACTTATATTTTTGGTCATCTAATTTTAGACTAATTTTCAAGAAAATATTTGGTCATGCATTTAAAATGTTTTCTACTGCAAAGCCCTACTCTTGTGCTACTCCTCCAAATACTTGCAATAGATCTTTTTGTAAAGGCCCTTTTAACATTCCAGAAAGTTTTAACTGCCTTGTTTGGAGACCTACCTCATACTAACAATTTTTCAAAATAAACAATTAGTGAGTTTGTATCTTAATTGAGAAGAACATAAATGACTTACATCTTTGCCTGCCAGATGGCTGTTTAAGAGAAACACATTGGTATCTTTGTTAATGATCTTGGTTTTAACCGTTTGAGAAGTACATGCCATGCTTTATAATAGCCGTTATGGTCCCTACATTTCAAATGATATTTTCAAGTTCTATTTCATTTCTCTGATGACTAGACCATAAAGGACCCAAATTTCTTTTGTTATTTATAACCTATAACTAATTTGGGGGATGTTGGGACCATCTTGTTGTTACTTCTGTGTTTTTAAATTGTGGCTTCTGTTTCTACTTCAGGAAACAGGCTTAGACTAATAATTGTTTTTGAAAAATTCCTGACATTACTGAACTAAGCTGAAATGTATTAATATTTCAATCTTACATTTCTGAAGCCAACAGAAAATAAAATATTTCAAGAGCAAGACCCACCAACCAACAAAAAATGTAATAGGGAGAAGCTAACTAAATATGGATCTCAGTGTTCATAGCTAAACAAAGAAAATAATTAAAATACTTTAATTTAAAGATCATAAATTTGTGAAAGAGTTGTGTAGAAACTAAAAATTTGTAATCTATTTAAACTAACACGGAATTGATGACTCTTCAGAAACAGTGTAGTTGAATTGTGGGTTATGGGAGAATCTGCATGGTTCTAGCTCGTATGACACCTGTCTCTGAAGAAAGGTGGATGTCCAGGTATTGGGTGAGGCTGTAGATGACAGTAGATCCAATGATGGTAACTGCCTATCAGTAGATTCCTTCCCTGGGATGCCAATTTTGATCTGCACCTCAGATAATCTGAAAGGTCTCACTGACTGTGAAACTTTAGATGCCCCGCTGGCGGCCAGTTAAGTATTTGGGTTGTGATCTCATGAGAAGTAATCTGAGCAGGTACATTCAAACATGCCCAGTAATCTTTCACCAGAAGGAAAGGTGGCTTTACCAAATTCAGTATTGCCATGCATCGTAGGAAAATGGGCCTGTTGCATTGCCAAAGAGCTTGAGCAAATCTGTCATACTGTCATATTTGATGGCATACTGACCATGAATTGTAGAGGCTTGGCCACCCGCAAAGATGACTGGAGAACTGGATAGCTTGGTCATGCCCTTCAGTGGGCGTGGGCGGGTAAGGATGTGAGGCAGGATTTCAACACAGTTGCACAGATTTGTTGACGTACTCCATTATGGATTGTGGAATGCAGCAATGAGGTGGATACTCAGTCAAGTCAAGAGCCGTATTCGTTACCACTGGGATTTGAACCCCTTTGCTGTCTGTTATTTCTTTGATATTGCAACCACTTTCCCCAGTGAGAGACCCCCAGTGCCTAGAAGGGACCAGCTGCCTCAGGGTGACTGGTAGTGGTGGGGTGTGTGTTGTTGTTGTTTTCCCACTGTCTACATAGTCTGGGTGCCAGGAGCTCTACCATGTGTTTACATCACGGTATGACTTCTGGCTTTGCCCCTTCATAGCATAAAACAGATGAGTCAATACAGTGGGAAATAGGACTATTTCTGGAAGCCATTCCTATATGCTGACAACTGGCAATAACCATACAAGGACTGTTAACCACTAAATATATCACACTAACCCCAAAGAAAAGGTATCCCCATTTCATCCTTCCCTTAGCTGGATTCTAAAACTGCCTGTGACCACTTCAAAGTCACCTAGCAAGAGGAAACTGTGATGGATGGAAGTTAGTATGGAAAGAGACAGCTTTCTTAACTGACTATAGTGAAATTACTTTACTTTTGTTGATTTTTTAAATAAAATCATCTGACCATGTATCTTAGATCTCACCAGGCCCAGGGAAATAGTTGATACAAACGAGGAGACCTGAAGCTTAATTTCGTTACCTTCATGGTAAATCTACTCATGTATGTTTGTTAAGTGTGTTTGTAAGATAAACTTGAAAATTATTACGGGATCAAGAAGACACAATGCAGATAGACAAAACAATATGAGTTTATTAATATGGCATTGTGAAGTAGTAAGAGCTTTTTTTCACTATTTACATATCTATATATATACATATATATAGTTTGCTGAATAAGCTATGTTAAGACCTCTGACTTGATTTTTTAATTTAAATCAAGTATTTATTTTAGGTCTAGTCTTTACTCAGCCTTAGGTTGGAGTTCTGTGGGATTACCAATATAATTCTTGTCTTTAGGGAGTTTATAAGTCCTATTGGACTAATATACTCATGTGGAATAATTTAAGAGTAATTTACAACATTATGATAATTATACCTAATAACTGTGTGTATTGTTTATGAGAATCATGTTATCCTCACAACTCTCTGAGCTACCCTGAGAAAAGAAAGTTGTTTTATAGCTGCAGAAACAGAATCAACAAGTAAATCTTGGAGCTAGGATCAGGATCCATATTATTTGCCTCTTTGTCTTTTTTTCTTAATTAAAAAAAATCTTTTCCCTCTTTGTAAATAATGAAACACTTCTTATAGTACTCTGTTTCATAAAGTATAATTGTACTGTGTTCATTTCCTAGGGCTGCTGGCAACAAAGTATCACAAACTGGGTGGCTTAAAAGAAGATACATTTAGGGCTTCCCTGGTGGTGCAGTGGTTGAGAGTCTCTCTGCCGATGCAGGGGACACACAGGTTCGTGCCCCGGTCCGGGAAGATCCCACATGCCGCGGAGCGGCTGGGCCCGTGAGCCATGGCCGCTGAGCCTGCGCATCCGGAGCCTGTGCTCCACAATGGGAGAGGCCACAACAGTGAGAGGCCCGCATACTGCAAAAAAAGAAAAAAAAAAAAGAAGATACATTTATTGTCTCATAGTTCTGGAGGCTAGAAGTCTTAAATCAAGGTGTCAGTAGGCTTGGTTTTTTTATGAAAGCTCTGAGGGAGAATCTGTCCCATGCTTCTCTTCTGGTTTCTGGTGATTCTAGCTGGCAACCGTTGGGACTTGTGGGTTTTAGATGAATCACATCACCTCTGCCCCCATCTTCACATGGTGTTCTCTCCATGTCTCTGTGTGGTCATTGTTTTAGTAGGACAATAGTCATATTGGATTTGGGGCCCACCCTACTGCATTATGACCTCATCTTCACTAATAACATGGATAATGACCCTATTTCCAAATAAGGTCACATTACACGGTACAGGGGATTAGGACTTCATCTTATCTTTGCACAATGCAATATACCTGGACAGATTAGTTTTGTTTGAAGAATCTCATTTCCCTGTTTGAAATTCTGTCGATAGAAAATTAAAACAATTCTGAATTTGGCCATAGAAGCCACATTACTTTAAGCGAACCCTTAACCTCTTGCTGTACAGGGATAAAACCCTGTTGTGTCTGACTTACATGTGCCTTTGAGAATTAAGTGAGATGATACTTTAAAAATGATACTACTTGAGGGCTTCCCTGGTGGTGCAGTGATTAAGAATCCACCTGCCAGCGCAGGGGACACGGGTTCCAGCCCTGGTCCGGAAAGATCCCACATGCCACGGAGCAGCTAAGCCCGCATGCCACAACTACTAAAGCCTGCGCACCTAGAGTCCGTGCTTCGCAACAAGAGAAGCCACCACAATGAGAAGCTGGCACCACAACGAAGAGTAGCCCCTGCTCGCCATAACTAGCGAAAGCCCGTGTGCAGCAACAAACATCCAACGCAGCCAAAAATAAATCAATAAATTTATTTAAAGAAAATGATACTACATGATTTTTCCAAGGAAATATTAAGCACCTTTTATTTTATTGAGGCTTTAGCTTTAAACATTGATACGTAGTTATCGAAAAGCTAGTTTCTACATAAAGCCCTTTTCAAAGTGTTCCTTGTGGGTTAGGATTAGAGTTATTAATGAGGAACATTGGGGTGCATGTATCTTTTTGAATTAGTTTTCATCTTTTCTGGTTGTATGCCTAGGAGTGGGATTGCTGGATAATATGGTAGTTCTATTCTTAGTTTTTTAAGGAACCTCCTTACTCTTCTCCATAGTGGCTGCACCAATTTGCATTCCCACCAACAGTGCAAGAGGGTTCCCTTTTCTCCACACCCTCTCCAGCATTTATTGTTTGTAGACTTTTTAATGATGGCCATTCTGACTGGTGTGAAGTGATACCTCATTGTGGTCTTGATTTGCATTTCTCTAATAATTAGTGATGCTGAGCATCTTTTCATGTGCCTGTTGGCCATCTGTGTGTCTCCTTTGGAAAAATATCTATTTAGGTCTTTTGCCACTATTTATAATTGCCAAGACATGGAAACAATGGAAGTCCCACAACAGACAATTGGTTTAAGAAGTTGTGAGACACACACACACACACACACACACACTATGTTATTCAGCCATAAAAAAGAATGAAATATTGCCATTTGCAGGAACATGGATGGACTTAGAAAATATCATACTAAGTAAGTCAGACAGAGAAATACAAATGTTATATGATAGTTCTTACAGGTGGAATCTAAAAAGTAATACAAATGAATTTACATACAAAACAGAAATAGTCTCACAGTTATAGAAAACAAACTTATTGTTACCAAAGGGGAAGTGAAGGGGGAGAGCTAAATTAGGAGTATGGGATTAACAAACTACTGTACATGAAATAGATAAGCAACAAGGATTTACTGTATAGCACAGGGAAATATATTCAACATCTTATAATTACCTATAATGGAAAATAATCTGAAAATAAATATATTTATAACTGAATCGCTTTGCTGTACACCTGAGACTAACACAATATTGTAAGTCAAAACTATACTTCAATTTACAAAGGAAGAATTAGTAATGAAAGTTTTAGTGGTATTATGACTTGACAGTTTTTGAAAGAATTTTGCATGACAGTTGTGGAACTACTTTAGATACATAAATGTGTACACTGTATAAAGTAATCAAAAAAGGATGTTTGGAGGATTCCTTATTAAGTAATCCATTTTATTTTATTTGATAAAGAAGAATGCAGAGGTTAGAAAATAAATGTAGATCAGAGTTTCAGAAAAGTGACTGTTAGGGCTTGAAATTATAAAATAATTATATTAAATAGTTTTCAAAAGTTATAATTTTAGATATCTAAGTTTTAGAATGCTGGTCTTGACCTAGAACAGTGATTCTCATCCTTGACTAAATATTAGATTCACCTAAAAAGCTTTTTAAAAATATCGATGCCTGGGCCCTACCCAGACCAACTGAATCAGAACATCCTGGGGATGGAGTTCTGGTATTGGTAGGTTTTTCAGATCTTTAGGCAATTCTAACGTGCAGCCAGGTTTGAGGATGACTAATCCGGAATGAGGGAATTTCACTTATAATACATTATAAGTAAAATGTTAAAATTGTATGTTTATTTTTGGAAACTGATTTTAATTACTGCATTTTAAAATAATATGACATTTTAAAATATAAATTGACATTACTTTTTCTGAGTCATATGTTGCTAAGCCTTTTAAATTATTACGACATTATTAAAACTCCTTTCTGAAAACAATGTTATATATAAACATAATAGAATTGAATAATAATCCTTTGAAGGGGAAAGAAGGAAAAATGAAGGTTTCATCATTGTTTATAACAGAAAAAAATTTACTTTTGCCAGCTAATTGCATTTTCATTGAAAATTATTAGAAGTGGAATTCCATTTACTTATTAGTGTTCTCTGATCAAATCAGCAGAGATCAAGGATATATGGTGATGGCTGTTAAATTCTTTGCACTTGTATCTTGATTTCAACATATTTTTCAGAATCCTGTGTTATTTTTTCACTAGTACTGTAGAAATTATGGTATTAAAAAGTCACAAAGGGGAGTTCCCTGGCAGTCCAGTGGTTAGGACTCGGTGCTTTCACTGCTGTGGGCCAGGGTTCAGTCCCTGACATCTTGCAAGCCGTGTGGAGTGGTCAAAACAAAGTCACAGAATTACTTATTACATTTTTTAATCAAAAAAATTACAAATTATTCTTTCAAGTTAGTTATTCCAAAAGTCTTTCTGATCAAAAGTCAAAAAATTCATTATTCTAATATATATAGTAGTGAAGTCCCAGATACTTTTTTATGATATGTATTTTTTTTTCTCACACTTGTTTGTAACCCTGTCGTGGAATTGGAGCACTAAAAAAAAAAAACTTGCTTCTTGTCATGCTCATAAAATTGTTAATATTTTATTTGGATTGATGTATGGATACTGCAAAGCTGCATTGATTTAAACATTTCTAAAAGCAGAGATCCCAGAAACTTTCTTTTTTTAATAAATTTATTTTATTTACTTTATTTTTGGCTGCGTTGGGTCTTCGTTGCTGCACGCGGGCTTTCTCTAGTTGTTGTGAGGGGGGCTGCTGTTCTTTGTGGTGCGCGGGCTTTTCATTGCAGTGGCTTCTCTTGTTGTGGAGCACAGGCTCTAGGCACACAGGCTCAGTAGTTGTGGCACACGGGCTTCAGTAGTTGTGGCTCGTGGGCTTCAGTAGTTGTGGCTTGTGGGCTTCAGTAGTTGTGGCTCACGGGCTCTAGAGCTCAGGCTCAGTAGTTGTGGCGCATGGGCTTAGTTGCTTTGCAGCATGTGGGATCTTCCCGGACCAGGGCTCGAACCCATGTTCCCTGCATTGGCAGGCGGATTCCTAACCACTGCACCACCAGGGAAGCCCCCAGAAACTTTTTGAAATCAATCGTTGTCATGTGAGTAGCAGAACAGAAAAGGGAAAGGAAAGGGAGATAGCGTTTTGAAATGTGTGTCAGTCATTGAGCCTGTGCCTTTAAATGTGGTAATAAAGGTTGTCCAGAGAAGTGTTTGCATTGAGCCTTTTGACCATTCTTGAACTCAGGAAGGATACAACAGTTTTGTTAGTTAAAAAACACTATACAAATGTTGAGGATGTCTGCATGACATTAGGGGATTGAAATCATTTTGTCATCCTGTGATAAGAGCAAGACCAGGTGGCTCTATTCTGTGGCTTAGGATGTGGGTTTCTTTGGCTGTGCTAGTCTCAGACACTGAGGGAAACAAGTTACATATGCAAAAGGAGCTGTTTTTTTATGGTCCATGTAGCTTGGTAATATAATTATTGGCCATGGGATCTGTTTTATTGACCATTTCATGACAAGCTATGTTCTATTTTGTTTTTTTGGCTACAGTGTAGATAGGTCATGCTGAGGAATTACGAATATATTGTTTAAGATAGAAGAACTGAGTTTGGCTTTATTCTTATTGTATTTGAATGTCAGATGAATTATTTGCTGTAATGTATATTTTGAAAATGAAGATTGCCCAGTTGACGGTAGAATGGCCTCTCATGTTTAAGGCAACTGTTTTTGATGCTCTTCAGCAAAATGCCTCATACTGGCCTCTAGCTGACCTCATTGCCCCAATTCACAGTGACCCTAGGATCTCAGTCTTGTCCCTTAGTCTTTCTTTGTTTTAACTTGCTTTTATTCATTGAAAAACAACATTCTCAATCACTCATTTGTAATGCAAAATCTACTTACTATTTATGAGAAATTTATGGTTCAACCTATATATTAACTCCTGCAGTCATCTTTGAACCTCCATTTCCTTATCTTACTATAAACTAGCATGTGGACTGGAAGAGGCATTTTTCCCCTTTGGAGTTTTTCCCCTTTGGAGTAAGTGAGATGGATATTGAATCCTAGGGGAATAAACAGTGAAGATTTCAAAGTCCCTCTTCTTTCCAGACTCATCCTTTTCCCTCCATCCCTGTGCCTAAAATATATCCATTTAAATTTTACCTGTTGGGCTTTGATGTAAGATTTCAGTTAAGGATAAGATTCCAGCTGCTTAAAAAAGAAAAGTAGTTTCAACTCACTGGGCTTGGTCTTTTCTTTTCCTCCCTTCTTCACTATTTTCTCAAAATAAGTCTGTTATTCTAAGATTATTCTAAATATGAGGACGAAATCAAATTGAATTTTCTAGAAATTTAACTTATGTGATGGATACACTCTTCCATATTGTGTTAACAACAAGTAGATGAATTATATAGAGGATTTTTATGTTTACAAGTCATTGTCTGAGTACAGTTTGTATGGTGAAGGATGATTCATGGAAGTACATGGTTAGACAGGGTGGGGTTATAGAAAAATCCCCATCTCGTGTTAGTACAAAAAACTAGACCTAATGGAATGAGTGAACTTTTAAAACCTATTTTAATTATGGAACTATGGACTTGGCAAGTCAAACAATATAGTACTTCATGAATGTTTAGCAATAATTTTTGACCTGTCTCTGGTAACACAAATATACACAGTCGTTTTCCATTTAATATTGAACAATGTATTATAGTTCCTACGAAGGTTTAGTCATCAGTTTTCTCTTTATTATTCCATTACTTATTATACTTTATTATCTAAAGTTGTTTAATGAACAGCTTTAATGAGAAATATAGTCTAATGTCTATCTCTTGTCCCTATTAAAGTGACTAATTCTTTTGTCCCGATTAATGTCCTTATTAAGAGGTAATTCATTCAACAAATTTTATTGTATACCTACCATGCCTGAGGCAGTGTTCTAGCCACTGGGGCTGCAGTTGTGAACAAGACGAAGTTTCTGTTTTCATGAAGCTCACATTCTAGTTGCAGAGATAGACAGCAAGTAAGTAGCTATATGATATATCTGATACTGATAACTCCTAGAAAGAATAATTAAAGCAGGCTAAGGGAATACCATATAATAGAAGTGAATATTTTCAATATGATGGCCAAGAAAGGCCAATCTGAAAGATGATATTTGAGCAGAGATATGAATGGAGTTATGCCAATATTTGGGGAAGGAGCAATTCCCATCTTAGGGAATAGTGAAGGTAAGAGCTTTTAAGTGGGAACATATTTTGACTCTTCAGGGAACAGTGAGAGGGCTGTTTGGTAAGGGCAGAAGGAATTTGGTGGATAAGGGCAAAGAAGCCAGACCTTGCAGGCCATGGCCAGGAGTAATGATTTTATTTAAATATATGTTTTTTAATTGGAGGACTTTGATTAGGGGAGGGATGTGTTTGTTTTTAAAAGACTCAGTCTAACTGTGGAGGAAGGACATTAGGTGGGACAAAGGTGTAAGCAGAAAAGCCGGGTAGGAGGCTATTGTAGTAACCCAGGCTGGAGATGATGGTAGCTTGAAATAGGGCAGTAGCATTTGGAGATGTGAAAAGTGGTCAATTTCTAGAAATATTTTGAAGGTAGTTGGCAAGATATACTAATAGATCAGATGTGGGATGTAAGAGAAAAAGAGTTGATTCTAAGACTGAAGAATTGGGTGAATGAATATCTATAGTCACAGTAGTACATGTGAAAGAGAATTGGAAGTTTAAGATGTTCAGAAAGCACGTCGTGTGCTAACAGTTTGGGGTGAGTACATAAATAAAGGTGGGAGACCCCTTTAACTTAAGAGCATTGACTCTGACATGGGCAAACTCAGATATCACTCCAAAAGAGTGAGTTCTGCTCTAATGCACCATCACATATATGGTGCTAAAAGAATCATCATGCTCTGCAAAGTCACACAGCGAGAGCCACAGGACTTACGAGAAAATGAGATTATGGCACCGTATTCAAAGCCTTGTCAGTGATGTATTTAAAAATTTTAAAATGTTAACTGGTTAACAACTAAATACTGCAATACATTTGACACTTTACATTGCAAAATACGTTATTCCCTCGTGGGAGTGGCTGTGGAAAGGGCTGCAAGATTGTGAGTTTCTTGGAGTGATGGAAGGAAGCTTACTGAAATCTAAAGGGAAGTTGTGACACCAGATGTGAACGGATGTGACTCACACCTCACATGGTGAACTGGTAGCTGGTAGATAAACGTTTGAGGCATGTGCTTTTGGCGTATTCCTCCGTGGCCTTGTGTAATGGGGTGCAGTTTTCTGCATTTACCTTACGTTTCTTGTGGATGCACTTGCTCATAAGCAAACACAAAATGTGAGTTATATTCACACTGTTCCCTACTATATCAATTGCATTGGAATCAATTTACATTTTCAAAATTAAGTGTTACAGCAGAACTAACTGTACCATCTAGTGACCTTTGGCACCTTGCATAACCTCTCAGAGCCTTGATTTCCTCATATGTAAAACAGGGATAATACTATTGAACTTTAGTAGGGTTTGGGAGAGGGTTAAATGAACGTATACTTGTAAGTTTAGAGTAGAATATGGTATATATTTGTTAAAAATGAAGCACTTTCCTAAAACCTCTGAGTAGAAATTGCGCTATCTGAGGAAACTAAAAATGTAAAAAGATATGTTTTTGTGATTTTTATTTCTCTAGTTAGGCAAAGATGTAGGAGTATAGATTTAGCTATTTATAGGTGGTTTAAGCCTATGCCGGTAATTCAGTTGCTATCAGTAATAATGCCATGCTTTACTATGGGACTACATGGTAGAAAGTTAGTGTGTGATTATTGCTTAATTTTCTCTATAATGATAAATTTCTTCATTAAAATAGCATATTTGTTTAACTGCTAACTAACTGACACGATTTCTTTCATCTTCCTTTCTTTTTCCCTTTACTTCCAGTGTCTCAGTTGAGGACTTAATCTTTCATCTTTAGTGTTATCATAATGGAATTGGATTCTTCTGTCTTCTGCCTCTTTCCCTGTTCCTGGTACTAAGATGTACCTTCTTCCTCCATTGCCCCAATTCATCTGTCCTCCATACTGCTGATAAAGTGACAAAATGATAAGGCCACTGCCTTGCTCAGAATGCTCTCCTCACCTTCAAGCCATCTCTTCCTGTGACACCATACGCTGCAGCCATCCTGGATGATCTAGTCCTTGGCCTGTGTTGCTGGAGATGTCTGGAGTGTATCTGTCTGTTCCAGTCCCATCCACCCTTATGTACATCTCTCATACAACAATTACACTATATAATAATTCTTTTCCAATTTATGGCCTCATAGAAGTCTAAGCCTTTTGTTTTCAGAGATTTTGATTTCTTGTTATCTCTCGGGTCTAGCACATAGTAGATGTTTGATAAATATTAGAGAATTAAGTGAAGGAAAGAAGGAACAAACATGTAGCCAAATGTAAATTAAGATTTTAAAACTTGAACACCTGGGTTCAATGTTAGTAAGTTATTCACATCAGCTTTTATTGTTCATTGTCTAACTTAACTTCAGATTCCTTTATTTTCTACAACCACGACAAAGTATTTTAAATATCTTAGCAGTATAATGTAGTGGTTAAGAAAATAGTCTCTGGCCAGACTGCCTTGGGTAGATTCCTAGCTCAGCCACTTACTAGCTTGATGACTTTAGGCAATTTACCAAACTTCTCAGTGCCATAGTTTCTTGATCTGTAAAATGAGAATAATAATAGCATTTACCTCATAGGCTTATTGTGATGATTAAATGAGCTGCGAGTTGAAAAGTGTTTAGAATTGTAGCTGTTTAGAATGTAAGTCATTCCTACTGTTCTCAGTTATTATGAACTGTCCTGAGAAGAGATGCTCCTTTGCCTTTCCTCTCTAGGTACTAGGTTCCTCAAGACATTTTATTTTCTGGCTTTTCCAAGGCTTCAAGGCAAACTCTGGCAGGCTTTTCACCAGCTCTTGTCTCAGCCAAGGGTTCCAGATGGTATAATTTGCTGTTAAGATTCAAGGACTTTTTCCCTTCTTTCACTGGAGAGCATCTTTCCTCCTGCCCTTCTTTTGTTTTGATACATTTATATGTTGGGATTTGATTATCACTGTAGTGTTGGCTAACACCTCTCTCACCTTGAATAATTATTATTATTTTGTGTGTGTGGTGAGAACAGTTAAGGTCTGAGTTCTTAGCAAGTTTGAGGTCTGTCATACAGTATTGTTGCCTGTAATCACTATGCAGTGCATTTGATGCTATCTACTGATTGAAAGTTTGTACCCTTAAACAATATCTCCCCAGTTCCCCTACCCTATACTCTTAAAGTACATCTCCCCAATTCCCCCACCCAAAGCCCCTGGGAATCATCTTCTACTCTATTTTTACAAGTTTAACCTTTTTACATTCCACGTATTGAGAATATTATGTAATATTTGTCTCTGTGTCAGACTTACTTCACTTAGCCTAATACCCTCAAGGTCCATCCAGAACCACCAACGACAGGAATTCTTTCTTTCTCACAGCTGGATAATATTCCATTGTAATATATGCACCACATCTTCTTTATTCATTCATCCATTGAAGGGCACTTGGTTTGTTTCCATATCTTGGCTATTGTGAATAATACTGCAATAAACACAGGAGAGTAGATACCTCTTCAAGATCCTGTTTTTGTTTTCTTTGGATACATATCCAAAAATGGGATTACTGGATCATATAGATGATGGTTCTATTTTTAATTTTTGGAGGAACCTCTATACTGTATTCCATAGTGGCTGCACCAGTTTACATTCTCACCAACAGTGTACTAGGATTCCCTTTACTCTGCACCCTTGCCAACACTTTTTATCTCTTGTCTTCTTGATGATGCCATTCTAACAGGTGTGAGGTGCTATCTCATTGTGGTTTTGATTTGCATTTCTATGATGATTACTAATGTTGAGCATCCTTGCATGTACCTGTTGGCCATTTGCATGTCTTCTTTGGGACTAAATGTTTATTAAGTTTCTCTGTTCTTTTAAAAATTAGATTGTTTCTGTTTGTTATTGGATTGTACACATTCTTTGGATATTTGCATAGTAACCCCTTATCTGATATATGATTTGTAAATATTTTCTCCCATTCTGTAGGTTGCCTTTTCATTTTATTGCTTTTAGTATTTCTTATAAGGCAGATCTACTAGCAACACATTTCTCAGTCTTTGTTTATCTGGAGACGTCTTTATGAAAAATAGTTTTACTGGCTATAGAATTCTTGGTTGATTTTTTTTTCTTTTAGCACTTTGAACATGGCATTCCATTGCTTCTTGGCTTCATTGTTTTTTTATGAGAAGTCAGCTGTTAATATTGTATGGAACTACTCATTTCTCTTTTGGTGCTTCTAAGATTTTCTCTGTCTTTGGCATATAAAATGTATAGCTATGACTCTCTTTGAGTTTATTCTGTGTGGAGTTTGTTAAGATTGGATGTATTGGTTAATGTTTTTTTATCATTTGGTTTTTCAGGCATTATTATTTTAAATACTTTTGTCTTCTGCGTTTTCTCTAACAACTTATGGTACTCTTTTTATAGTTATATTGGTATACTTAATGTGCTCTGAGGTTCTGTTAATTTTTTTTTCAATCATTTTTCCTTTTTTTTTCAGAATGGATAGGTCTAATTCACATTCACTGAATCTTTCTTTTGAGAGCTCAGATCTGCTGTTGAATCCCTCTGGTGAATTATTCATTTCAATTATTGTACTTATCAACACCAGAATTTCCACTGTTTATTAAGTAATATTGCCTTGTAATATTCTATTTAGTAGATCATTGTTGTCATACTTTAGTTCTTTAAACATGGTGAAGCATATGTAGTTCTTTGAATGTATTTATAATAGGTCTTTTGACATCTTTTATCTGTTAAATCCAACATTCAGAGGTAGCTTCAATTGATTACTTTTTTCCTGCGTCAGTAGGTTACACTTCCTTGTTTCTTTGTATGTCTCATAATTTCTTTTTGTTGAATACTGGACATGTTAGATAATATTGCATAGCAATTTCAGATTCTGAGTTTTTTCCCCTGAGGTTTGTTCTCTTTGTTTGTGTGTTTGGTAATTATCTAGACTAAATCTTCACCCAAACTGTATGGCCACTGATCTCTCTGTTTAACTTTTTTTTTTTTTAACTCTGTTTTTAAGCCTGGCTCCCTAGGTGTTTTCCTCTGTTTCTACTTAGCTTCATCATCTTCAGTCAGCTATTGGTCAGAGACTGTGATCAAATAGTTTGAGCCAGTAGGGCTTCGTCTGTCTACTTATTGATCTTTTCGTGGTTTGGGGGGTACAACTTTCATGCTGTTTTAAAGTTTCTCCTGGCTCTTATTTTCTGCTGGGCTCCCTTGTGTCTCCTCTGTGTGTTATTCTAGGTTCTGTCTTCTAAGGATGTATGAGTGGCTTGCGCCACTCCGTTTTCTGCTGTGCATATATCACCCTCAGTCAGTAACACACTTGTTGATCTCATCTAGCCCCATGGCTGTCTCACCTTCAAGAATTACCTATTAAATTCCTTGCTTGCGGGCTTCCCTGGTGGCGCAGTGGTTGAGAGTTTGCCTGCCGATGCAGGGGACACGGGTTCGTGCCCCGGTCGGGGAGGATCCCACATGCCGCATAGCGGCTGGGCCCGTGAGCCATGGCCGCTGAGCCTATGCGTCCGGAGCTGTGCTCCGCAACGGGAGAGGCCACAACAGTGAGAGGCCCGCGTACCACAAAAAAAAAAAAAAAAAAAAAATTCCTTGCTTGCCTGACAGTCTGTTGCTTGCCTGAAAAAGAACAATACTTCAAACTAGTGGAGGCAGTGGCCTTCCCTCTTCATGTGCCACTAAAAGCGCCGTTTTCACTGACAGCAGTTTAAATCAGGTGAGCTCCGCTTCAGCAGCAGCAGGTGAACTTCCAGTTACTCATCTTGTCTTGCCCTAATTGAACTACTGCGTATACAGAGCTGAGAGCTTGTCAGAACCCTCAGGAAAATCACCACAGGCTTGTGCTTTTCTTACTCGTAGTTCAGTGATTTTTATGAACAACCACTTCTCAGTTTGTTGTGAGCCTATGGTCAATGTTCCGAGTGCTGAAATAGTTGTTTTCGACACTTCTGTTAAGCGGTATAATTTGTTCGGGAATGGCAGAAGACTTGTCCTCCCATCACGCAGGAGTGAATCTGCGTTAGCTTTTTAACCAAGTATGTGGTGCAATTTATTTTCAGACCTAAAATGATTCAAATATGATAGATAATCTGAAATTCAGGTTTGTGGGTCTGTCCTCTCCTGCTCTCTGAATATTCTATATTGGAAAGAAAATTTCCACTAGGGAAGAAAAGAGTCTATTAATTCACATTTCAAAACACTTTTTCAAGTTAGGACTGCAAGAGACTAAATATCTGTGTTGACGATCTGAACAAGTTGTATGGAGTATTAGCAAGAAGAAAAGATGTTTGTGTCAAATCATTTGTTCCTCAAATTTAGAACGTTTATACTGCCTCCTCAATCTAAGTGAGTCCTGCAGGCCGAGCAATTAAGTAGACTTGAGCTGAAAGTAAACAGATGAAGATTCTAACTACTAATTGTGTATGTGTGTTTACTTTTTTTTTTAACATCTTTATTGGAGTATAATTGCTTTACAATGGTGTGTTAGTTTCTGCTGTATAACAAAGTGAATCAGCTATACATAAACATATATCCCCATTTCCCCTCCCTCTTTCATCTCCCTCCCACCCTCCCTATCCGACCGCTCTAGGTGGTCACAAAGCACTGAGCTGATCTCCCTATGCTATGTGGCTGCTTCCCACTAGAAATCTATTTTACATTTGGTAGTGTATATATATCCATGCCACTCCCACACTTCATCCCAGCTTACCCTTCCCCCTCCCCATGTCCTCAAGTCCATTCTCTACGTCTGTGTCTTTATTCCTATCCTGCCCCTAGGTTCTTCAGAACCTTTTTTTTTTTTATTTTTAGATTCCATATATATATGTTAGCATGCAGTATTTGTTTTTCTCTTTCTGACTTACTTCACTCTGTATGACAGTTTCTAGGTCCATCTACTTCACTACAAATAAGTCAATTTCATTTCTTTTTATGGCTGAGTAATATTCTGTTGTATATATGTGCCAGTCTTCTTTATCCATTCATCTGTTGATGGACACTTACGTCGCTTCCAAGTCCTGGCTATTATAAATAGGGCTGCAATGAACATTGTGGTACATGACTCTTTCTGAATTATGGTTTTCTCAGGGTATATGCCCAGTAGTGGGACTGCTGGGTCAAATGGTAGTTCTATTTTTAGGAACCTCCATATTGTTCTCCATACTGGCTGTAACAATTTACATTCCCACCAACAGTGCAAAAGGGTCCCCTTTTCTCCACACCCTCTCCAGCATTTATTGTTTGTAGATTTTTTGATGATGGCCATTCTGACCAGTGTGAGGTGATACCTCATTGTAGTTTTGATTTGCATTTCTCTCATGATTACTGATGTTGAGCATCCTTTCATGTGTTTGTTGGCAATCTGTTTATCTTCTTTGGAGAAATGTCTATTTAGATGTGCCCATTTTTGGACTGGGTTGTTTGTTTTTTTGATATTGAGCTGCATGAGTTGCTTGTATGTTTTAGAGATTAATCCTTTGCCAGTTGCTTCATTTGCAAATATTTTCTTCCATTCTGAGGGTTGTCTTTTCATCTTGTTTATGGTTTCCTTTGCTGTGCAAAAGCTTTTAAGCTTCATTAGATCCCATTTGTTTATTTTTGTTTTCATTTCCATTTCTCTAGGAGGTGGGTCAAAAACGATCTTGCTGTGATGTATGCCATAGAGTGTTCTGCCTATGTTTTCCTCTAAGAGTTTTATAGTGTCTGGCCTTACATTTAGGTCCTTAATCCATTTTGAGTTTATTTTTGTGTATGGTGTTAGGGAGTGTTCTAATTTCATTCTTTTACATGTACCTGTCCAGTTTTCCCAGCACCACTTATTGAAGAGGCTGTCTTTTCTCCATTGTATGTTCTTCCCTCCTTTGTCCATGTGTGACCATATGTGCATGGATTTATCTCTGGGCTTTCTGTCCTGTTCCATTGATCTGTATTTCTGTTTTTGTGCCAGTACCATACTATCTTGATTACTGTAGCTTTGTAGTATAGTCTGAAGTCAGGGAGCCTGATTCTTCCAGCTCCGTTTTTTGTTCTCAAGATTGCCTTGACTATGGGGGGTCTTTTGTGTTTCTATACAAATTGTGAAATTTTTTGTTCTAGTTCTGTGAAAAATGCTATTGGTAGTTTGATAGGGATTGCATTGAATCTGTAGATTGCTTTGGGTAGTATAGTCATTTTCACAATGTTGATTCTTCCGATCCAAGAACATGGTATATCTCTCTGTCTGTTTGTATTGTCTTTAATTTCTTTCATCAGTGTCTCATAGTTTTCTGCATACAGGTCTTTTGTCTCCTTAGGTAGGTTTACTCCTAGATATTTTATTCTTTTTGTTGCAGTGGTAAATGGGAGTTTATTAATTTCTCTTTCAGATTTTTCATCATTAGTGTATAGGAATGCCAGAGATTTCTGTGCATTTTGTATCCTGCTACTTTACCAAATTCATTGATTAGCTCTAGTAGTTTTCTCATAGCATCTTTGGGATTCTCTATGTATAGTTTCATGTCATCTGCAAACTGTGACAGTTTTACCTTTTCTTTTCCTATTTGGATTCCTTTTATTTCTTTTTCTTCTCTGATTGCTGTGGCTAAAACTTCCAAAACTATGTTGAATAATAGTGGTGAAAGTGGGCAGCCTTTTCTTGTTCCTGATCTTAGTGGAAATGGTTTCAGTTTTTCACCATTGAGAATGATGTTGGCTGTGGGCTTTTCGTATATGGCCTTTATTATACTGAGGTTAGTTCCCTCTCTGCCTACTTTCTGGAGTGTTTTTATCATAAATGGGTGTTGAATTTTGTCAAAAGCTTTCTCTGCATCTATTGAGATGATCATATGGTTTTTCTCCTTCAATTTGTTAATATGGTTTATCATGTTGATTGATTTGTGTATATTGAAGAATCCTTTCATTCCTGGGATAAACCCCACTTGTTCATGGTGTTTGATCCTTTTAATGTGCTGTTGGATTCTGTTTGCTAGTATTTTGTTGAGGATTTTTGCATCTATGTTCATCAGTGATATTGGCCTGTAGTTTTCTTTCTTTGTGACATCTTTGTCTGGTTTTGGTATCAGGGTGATGGTGGCCTCTTAGAATGAGTTTGGGAGTGTTCCTCCCTCTCTATATTTTGGAAGAGTTTGAGAAGGATGTGTTAGCTTTTCTCTAAATGTTTGATAGAATTCGCCTGTGAAGCCATCTGGTCCTGGGCTTTTCTTGTTGGAAGATTTTTAATCACAGTCTTAATTTCAGTGCTTGTGATTGGTCTGTTGATATTTTCTATTTCTTCCTGGTTCACGCTCGGAAGGTTGTGCTTTTCGAAGAATTTGTCCATTTCTTCCAGGTTGTCCATTTTATTGGCATATAGTTGCTTGTAGTAATCTCCCTTGCTCCTTTGTATTTCTGCAGTGTCAGTTGTTACTTCTCCTTTTTCATTTCTAAGTCTATTGATTTGAGTCTTCTCCCTTTTTTTCTTGATGAGTCTGGCTAGTGGTTTATCAATTTTGTTTATCTTCTCAAAGAACCAGCTTTTAGTTTTATTGATCTTTGCTATTGTTTCCTTCATTTCTTTTTCATTTATTTCTGATCTGATCTTTATGATTTCTTTCCTTCTGCTAACTTTGGGGGTTTTTTGTTTTTCTTTATCTAATTGCTTTAGGTTTAAGGTTAGGTTGTTTATTTGAGACGTTTCTTGTTTCTTGCGATAGGATTGTATTGCTATAAACTTCCCTCTTGGAACTGCTTTTGATGCATCCCATAGGTTTTGGGTCATCATGTTTTCGTTGTCATACGTTTCTAGATATTTTGTGATTTCCTGTTTGATTTCTTCAGTGATCTCTTGGTTATTTAGTAGTGTATTGTTTAGCCTCCATGCGTTTGTATTTTTTACAGATTTTTTTCTTTAATTGATATCTAGTGTCATAGTGTTGTGGTTGGAAAAGATACTTGATATGATTTCATTTTCTGAAATTTACCAAGGCTTGATTTGTGACCCAAGATATGATCTATCCTGGAGAATGTTCCATGAGCACTTGAGAAGAAAGTGTATTCTGTTGTTTTTGGATGGAATGTCCTATATATATCCATTAAGTCCATGTTGTTTAATGTATCATTTAAAGCTTGTGTTTCCTTATTTATTTTAATTTTGGATGATCTGTGCATTGGTGAAAATGGATTGTTAAAGTCCCCTACTATGAATGTGTTACTGTTGATATCCCCTTTTATGGCTGTTAGCGTTTGCTTTAAGTATTGAGGTGCTCCTATGTTGGGTCCATAAATATTTACAATTGTTATATCTTCTTCTTGGATCTATCCATTGATCATTATGTAGTGTCTTTCTTTGTCTCTTATAGTAGTCTTTATTTTAAAGTCTATTTTGTCTGATATGAGAATTGCTACTCAGTTTTCTTTTGATTTCCATTTTCATGGAATATCTTCTTCCATTCCTTCACTTTCAGGCTGTATGTGTCCCTAGGTCTGAAATGGGTCTCTTGTAGACATCATATATATGGGTCTTGTTTCTGTATCCATTCAGCCAGTCTGTGTCTTTTGGTTGGAGCATTTAATCCATTTACATTTAAGGTAGTTATTGATATATGTGTTCCTATTACCATTTTCTTAATTGTTTTGGGTTTGTTATTATAGGTCTTTTCCTTCTCTTGTGTTTCCTGCCTAGAGAAGTTCTTTTAGGATTTGTTATAAAGCTGGTTTGGTGGTGCTGAATTCTCTTAGCTTTTAATTTTTCTGTCGATTCTGAATGAGGTCCTTGCTGGGTAGAGTAATCTTGGTTGTAGGTTTTTCTCTTTCATCGGTTTAAGTATGTTCTGCCACTCCCTTCTGGCTTGCAGAGTTTCTGTTGAAAGATCAGGTGTTAACCTTATGGGGATTCCCTTGTACGTTAGTTGTTGCTTTTCCCTTGCTGCTTTTAATATGTCTTCTTTGTATTTAATTTTTTATAGTTTGATTACTATGTGTCTCAGCGTGTTTCTCCTTGGATTTATCCTGTATGGGACTCTCCGTGCTTTCTGGAGTTGATTCACTCTTTCCTTTATCATATTAGAGGAGTTTTCAACTATAATCTCTTCAAATATTTTCTCAGTCCCTTTCTTTTTCTCTTCTTCTTCTGGCACCCCAATTTGAATGTTGGTGCGTCTAATGTTGTCCCAGAGGTCTCTGAGACTGTCGTCATTTCTTTTCGTTCTTTTTTCTTTATTCTGTTCTCCAGTAGTGATTTCCACTATTTTATCTTCAAGGTTACTTATCCATTCTTCTGCCTCAGTTATTCTGCTGTTGATTCCTTGTGGAGAATTTTTAATTTCATTTATTGTGTTGTTCGTCATTGTTTGTTTGCTCTTTAGTTCTTCTAGGTCCTTGTTAAATGTTTCCTGTATTTTCTCCATTCTATTTCCAATATTTTGTATCATCCTTACTATCATTACTCTGAATTCTTTTTCAGGTAGACTGCCTATTTCCTCTTCATTTGTTTGGTCTGGTGGGTTTTACCTTGCTCCTTCATCTGCTGTGTGTTTTTCTGTCTTCTCATTTTGCTTAACTTACTGTGTTTGGGGTCTCCTTTCTGCAGGCTACACTTTCGTAGTTCCCGTTGTTTTTGGTGTCTGTCCCCAGTGAGTAAGGTTGGTTCAATGGGTTGTGTGGGCTTCCTGGTGGAGGGGACTGGTGCCCGTGTTCTGATGGCTGAGGCTAGATCTTGTCATTCTGGTGGGCAGGACCGTGTCCGGTGTTGTGTTTTGGGGTGTCTGTGAACTTATTATGATTATAGGCAGCCTCTCTGCTAATGGGTAGGGTTGTGCTCCTGTCTTGCTAGTTGTTTGGCATAGGGTGTCTAACACTGTAGCTTGCTGGTTGTTGAGTGAAGCTGGGTCCTAGCAGGCACATGTAGATCTCTGAGAGAGCTTTCACCGTTTAATATTACGTGGGGCCAGGAGGTCTCTGGTGGACCAATGTCCTGAACTTGTCTCTCCCACCTCAGTGGCTCAGGCCTGACACCCGGCTGGAGCACCAGGACTATGATTGTGGAGGCTTGGTGAATCCAAAATTTGATGTAGTAGGCCAGCGGGCTGGAGACTCTGGGAAGAATTGCAGCCCAAACGAAAGCTGCTGGCAGAATCCCCTGTGTGTTTACTTTTAAGAGACTACTCTCCCTCTCCCCTTTATTATCCATGAGACTTATAAGTCTCACTTTTCTTTTTTGTAAAGGGATGATACTAGTAATATCATTTTCATATTCTCTGAGGATTGAAATACATTGTTTCTATTATTGTTATAGTTTTATTAATTTCTGGGCTGACACTTCTCTAGACAAAGTGTTGAATAATGTTGAAAAGCAAAGAAAATTTCTGTAAGAAAATAATTACTTCCTAAATTTACTTTTGTCAATTCAGGTGCATTGTTTTACATTCTATCTGAAAGTTTATTTTTGTGAATTCAGATGAGTCGCTCTCCATTAGGTTGTTCCAAAGCATAGTGTGCTAGTATATTTGGAGTTGGGTTTTTTTCCTATGAACAGTCACCAATGAAAAATGAAATGCTAATTTGATAAATCTTTTGTAGAATTATAACAATTTTCAGTCAATGTTTAACACACTTTATTTCAGATAATTTAATATGTAAAATGCATTGGTCTCAGGAGAGGTCCAGAGGTCAAAGAGAAATGTAAGGATGTGAAAAAAAAAAAAAAAGGAGGATTCATTTTCTATTCTGTTCTGTCCTTTATTTCCTTGGCTGGACTTTGGAGTAGGCTATCAGGTATACCTTTAAAGTAGGTGAAATCCATGGCTTTATTTTCTGCTTTTGTTACTGGTTTAATATGGAGACAGCCATGGAGCCATTTGAAGTCATCTTTTGCAGCAATTTTGAATGGGAAAATAGAATTGAAAAAGGCCTCACTATTATCTGACAGCCTGTTTGTGTATCAAAGTTAATGAGAGGTTTGCAAATAGTCTGAAGAGGCAAAACTTCCTACCTCTCAGTTTGGACTGCTTCCACAGAATACAGTGATCCAATTTTAGAGGAGATTTGGAATTGCCAGTACCTAGGACTGGAAAATAAATCCAACATTGTTCCAACCAGCCTGAAACGTCTGGTCACTATAATTACGCTGAAATAATACTTAACTAAAGCTGTAATTTACTTGTTCTTCTCTATTTCACATTGCTTCTTGGGAATAATATTTATTCTGTATGCTTAGCTAAATTACAATTGTTATAAAGTAATGAGTTAAGAATGGTATTTGATTTTGTTCTTTGCTCATATTTTTACATTGACATTTAGATCTTCCAGCAATCTGAAAATATTTTTATAAATGATGTAAGGTTGTATGCTAAGTTTTCTTTCTCCCAGATTGCTAGTCAGTTTATTAGTAACACTAACTGAATAATCCATTCTTTCCTCATTGACTTGAGAATACATGTGTTGTTCTTACATATAAATGGTGATATTGCTGCATTCTGTTTTGTTTCATTTATTTATTCATTCATTAAGCAAATAGGTCTTGAGTACCTACTGTGTATCAGGTGATATGTTACAAAGTAGGAATACATTAGTAGTTGAGACAGCCATTTAGTAAATGTTTTATATATAATGTAAAATCGCTAATAAGTGCCACAAAGGAGAAAGGTGTTTAATGCTATGAGAGCTTACTACAAAACATTTATCTATTTCTGAATGTTACACTGTTTTAAGTATACTATATTTTGATATAAGATAGTACCTTCCTCATTAATCTATTTTGAAGTCTTTTATGTAGTTTTATGTATTTTACTTAGATTAGTTTTAAAGTTTATATTAATTCCTTTTGAAATTGTATTGAATTTATGGACTAACTTTGTGAAAATCAACATCTTTATAATAGTGACCCTTTATATCCAAAAGTATATGTTTTCCATTTCTTCTATTTCCCTGTATATGTATCTTTAAAATAATTTTTTACTGTGGTAAAATACATATAACATAAAGTTTACCATCTTAACCATTCTTAAGTATACAGTTCAGTGGTATTAAATACATTCACATTATTGTGTAACTATCTCCACCATCTACCCACATAACTCTTTTCATCTTATAAAACTGAAACCCTGTACCCACTAAGTGATGTCTCCATTCTCCCCTCCTCTAGCCCTACCATCCACCATTATACTTTGTGTCTTTATGATGATTTTGACTAGACTAAGTTCCTCATGTAAGTGGAATCATACAGTATTTGTCTTTTGATGACTGGCTTATTTCAGTAGCGTAATATCCTCAAAGTTTATTCATGTTAGTGTCTTGTAGAATTTCCTGTCTCTTTAAAGTTGAATGACATTCCATTGTATGTATATACCATATCTCACTTAGCCATTGATCATATAGTAATTCTATGTTTAATTTTTTGAGGAACATGATGCTGTTTTCTGTAGTGGCTGTACCATTTTACATTTCCACCAGTGGAGCACAGGGTTCAGTTTTTCTACATCTTCACCAGCACTTGGGGTGTGGTGTGTGTGTGTGTATGTTTGATTTTTGGATAGTAGCCATCCTAACTGGTATGAAGTAGTGTCTTTTCATACTTCTGATTTGCATTTCCCTAATAATTAGTGATATTGAGCATCCTTTCATGTGCTTACTACTCATTTGTATGTCTTCTTTGGAGAAATGTCAATTTAAGTCTTTTGCACATTTCTTAATTGGTTCATTTCCTTTTGTTGAGTGTTAGGAGTTTTCTCTATATTCTGGATGTTAATCTTTATCAGATATATGACTTACAAATATTTGGTCTTATACTGTGGGTTGCCTTTTTATTCTGTTGATAGTGTCCTTGAATGCACAGCATTTAAAAATTTTTATGAAATCCAGTTTTTCCTGTGTTTCCTTTTTGTTATTTGCACCTTTCCGGTCATATCCAAGAAATCATTGCCAAATCCAATTTTGTGAATCTTATGAGCTGTTTCTTCTTGTAAGTGTATAATTGTTTTAGATCTTATATTTAGGTTCTTAATCCATTTTTGAGTTAATTTTTGTGTATGGTTGCAGGTAATGATCCACCTTCATGCTTTTGCATGTGAATATCTAGCTTTTCCAGTATCATTTGTTGAAAAGACTACTTTTTTCCCATGGAGTGGCCTTGGTACCCTTGTTGAATTGAGCGTATATGTGAGGGTTTATTTCTGGGCTCTGTAGTCTGTTCCATTGGTCTAATGTGTTTTTTCCTCATGCCCATACCACACAGTTTTGATTACTGTAGCTTTGTAATAAGTTTTGAAATTAGGAGTCCTCCACTTTTTTCTTTTTCAAGATTGTTTTGGCTGTTCAGGGTCCCTTGAGATTCCATATGATTTTTAGAATGGGTTTTTCTGTTTCTACATGAAACAATATTAGAATTTTGATAGGGATTGCATTTGAAGTAGATCACTTTAGGTAGTATTGACATTTTAATAATGTTAAGTTTTCCTATCCATGAACATGGGATACGAGTCCATTTATTTGTATCTTTTAAAATTTCTTTCAGTAACGTTTTGTAGTTCTCACTGTGTAAGCCTTTAACTTGTTTGGTTGAGATAATTCCTAAGCATTTTATTCTTTTTGTTGCTTTTATAAATGGAAATGATTTTATAATTTCCTTTTCAGATTATTTTTCTTTGTGTATAGAAATGCACCTGATTTTCATGCATTGACTTCATGTCTTGCTACTTCACTGAATTCATTTATTAGTTCTAACAGGTTCTTTTTGGAATCTTTAGTGTTTTCTACACATTAGATCATATCATTTGCAAAAAAGATAATTTTACTTCTTCTTTTCCAGTTTGGATGCCTTTTGTGTCTTTTTCTTGCATAGTAGCTCTGGCTAGAACTTCTAGTATTATGTTGAATAAAAATGATGAAAGTGGACATCCTTGCCTTCTTGATCTTTGATGAAATGTTTTCAGTCTTTCACTATTGAGTATGACGCTCGCTGTGTGTTTTTTTGTATTGGATTTTATTATGTTGAGGTGTTTTCTTTCTATTCCTGTTGAGTGTTTTTATCATGTAAGTGTGTTGAATTTGTCAGATGCTTTTTTTCTTTTTCGTATCAATTGAGATGGTGATGTGTGTTTTGTTTTGTTTTTTTTCATGCTGTTGATGTGGCATATACACTGATTGATTTTTCTTTGTTGAACTTTCTTGCATTCCAGGAATAAATCCCACTTGGTCATGATGCATAATCCTTTATATGCTGCTGAAATCTGTTTGCTACTATTTTTTTTTTTTTTGAGGATTTTTGTAACAATGTTCATAAGGAATATTGGTCTGTAGTTTCCTTTTTTTTATAGTGTCTTTGTATGGCTTTGGTATCAGGGTAATGCTGGCCTCATAAAACAAGTTAGGAAGTATTTCTTTCTCGTTAAAGTTTTGGAGAAGTTTACTAAGGTTTGGTATTAGTTCTTCTTTGTATGTTTGGTAGAATTCATCAGGGATTTTCTTTGTTGGGAGATTTTTGATTAATTATTCAATGTCCTTACTAGTTATAGGTCTATTCATATTTTCTTTTTCATTATGATTTACTCTTGATAGGTTTTATGTTTTTAGGAATTTTTCCATTTCATCTACGTTATCGTAATTTATTGGCATACTGTTCTTTTAGTACTTTCTTGTAATCCTTTTTACTTCCTTTCAATTTGTAGCAATGTCCCCACTTTTTTTTCTGATGGTGGTAATTTCAGCCCTCTCTCTCTCTCTCTCTCTCTCTCTCTCTCTCTCTCTCTCTCTGTCTCTTTTCTGAGTCTGTCTAGCTACAGGGCTTTCAATTTTCTTGACTTTATTTTAAGAAACAGCTTTTGGTTTCATTGACTTTTTAAAATTCCTTTTGTATTCTCTTTTCTGTTTATCTCTGCTTTAATTTTTATGATTTCCCTCTTTCTGGTAGTTTTAGGTTTAGTTTGGTCTTCTTTTTCTAGTTACTTAAGTTGTAAAGGGAGGTTGTTGATTTGAGATCTTTCTTATTTTTAGGTGTTGATTTGAGATCTTTCTTATTTTTAGTATAAGCATTTATAGCTATAAGTTAGCCTCTCAGTATTGTTTTTGTTGCATACCCCATTATCCTGATACTGAAACCAAAATATTTTAGGAAAGTGACAAATCATTGTCTCTCGTGAACATAAGATGCAAAAATTCTTAGGTAAATCTCAGCAGGTCTAATCCAGCAATATATATAAAGTAAAGACTATGAAGAATTTATCCCAACAATGCAGATTTGTTGCAACATAAAGAAAATCCATCAGTATATTTCTCCACATTAACAGTATCTAGGGTAAAAACCATAATCATCTTAATAGATATACAAAAGATACTATAAATGGAAATATGCTTAAACTGATTAGGATCATGTATGAAAACCTGCATATAATATCATAATTACTATATTAGATAGAACATTTTCCCTGTAAGATCAAGAACAAGGTGTGATGTTTGCGCTTACCACTTCTATTTGATATAATACTGAAAGTCTTAGTGCAGGAAGGCAACTGAAGAGAAACATTCTAATTGAGAAGGAAGTAAAACTGTCTTTATTCACAAATTACATAATCTTGTATATAGAAAATGCTAAAGAATGATTGAAACAATAATAGTTTAAAGACTACCGGACCTGGCACTTCCCTGGCGGTCCAGCGGTTAAGGCTCCACGTTTCCATTGCAGGGGGCCCGCGTTTGATCCCTGGTCAGGGAACTAAGATCCCACATGCTGTGTGGTGCGGCCAAGAAAAATAAAGACTACCGGACCTAATAAAAGAATGTATTAAGATCACAGGATATAAAGTTAATAAACAAAAATTCATGTATTTCTATAACTAAGCAGTGAAGAATTAGTAAATAAAATTTATTATTCACAGTAGCCAAAACATGGAAGAAACCTGAATGACCATCGATGGGTGAATGGATAAAGAAAATGTGGTACATATATACGGTGATACTATTATTCAGTCTTAAAGGAAATCCTGCCATTTGTGACAATAAGGATGAACCTGGAGGACATTATGCTAAGTGAAATAATTCAGGCACAGAAGGACAAATACTACATGATACTACTTACATGAAGAATCTAAAACAGTCAGACTCATAGACGTAGAAAGTAGAATGGTGATTGCCAGGGACTGGCAGGAGGGAAAAACAGGGAGGTATTATCAGAGGGTACAAAATTTCAGTTATAAATAATTTCTAGAGATGTATATAGCATAGCATATATAGCATGTATATAGCATAGCATAGCATAATACTGCATTGTATACTTAAAATTTTTCTAAGAGGGTAGTTTTTTAAAATTTTTTTAAGGAGTATGATTTTATTTCCTTCTCATTTATATTCAGATGCTTTTAACAGAAGTTTGAAATTATCTTTCTCTGATTTCATCTCATTAGTTTCAAGTGATCTTAGTGCCACCCTAAATACATATACACATGCATATATATGTATGTTTCTAATAAGCATACCTCATAATTATTTCTCTATTCATTTGTACATTTTTGATTGTACTAGATAGTCATATGAAAATGAAAAATTCTTTCAAAAACTACCAAATTCAAGCATCTGCATTAAAATTTGGGACTAAACCCATGGCCTAGAACTCTGTATTTAGTACCTTTGACTCAGTCAACTGAACAAGTTCTTGCTGCACATTTTGTGGCTTTTTTCTTAGGCCAGCTGCAAGTGCCTGTTTGCTTTGTTATTGGTCTTTTACAGTTGGTGACTTCTAAATATCACAAAATTGGCTGGTATGGATAAGGATAAAATAGCCCAATCATTTAAAATATACTTACATGAGATCCATTATGATGCTCATTTGGGAATTTTGTCTGCACTTTAGTTAAAGTTAATAGATCTGAGGCTTCCTTATTCCTTGTTCCTAAAATAAATCTACAAGTCAGATCCGCAGATCATTAAATGTAATTTAAGTGGGCTTTATTTTAAATTATACTTGTTTTTTAAAACACTTCATTGAGGTATGACTGATATAAAAAATCTATACATATTTAATGCATACAACTTGATGAATTTGGAGGTGAGTATGTATCCATTTCAGTGAAACCGTCCCCACAATCTATGCCATAAACATCTACATCATCTCCAAAAGTTTCCTCCTGTCCTCTTTATTTACTTCTTTTGTGTGTGATAGGAACATTTAAAATAAGATCTAGCCACTATGGGTTTAAAAACCAAGTGTAATTAAAATAATAACAAGAGGCTTCCCTGGTGGCGCTGTGGTTAAGAATCTGCCTGCCAATTCAGGGGACACGGGTTTGAGCCCTGGTCTGGGAAGATCCCACATGCCGAGGAGGAACTAAGCCCGTGCACTGCAACGAAGTGTAGCCCCCACTCGCCACAACTAGAGAAAGCCCGTGTGCAGCAACGAAGACCCAATGCAGCCAAAAAAAATAAATTTATTTAAAAAATAATGGCAATTATAATTAAATGATAACAAGTATAATAATTAAATAATAAGTATAATTAAAATAAAAACAAGTATAATTTAAAATAAAGCCCATTTATAATAGCATTAAAAATCATACAGTAGGAATAAACTTAAAATATGACAGAACTATAGAGTTAAAATTACAAAATATTTCTGAGTAAAAACAAAAGTAAATGGAGACTTATACCACTTGAATTTGTCAGTTCTCTCCAAATTGATTTACAGTTGAGTGTTATCCCAATCAAAATCACAGTAGGCTTTTTTAAAAATAGAAATTGACATGGCTATTCTAAAATTTATATGTATGCAGAAAATAGCCAGAACAGTTTTTAAAAAGAATAATGTTGGAGGCTTTACATTATCCAATTTCAAGACTCATTAAAAAGTACAGTGCTACAGTAATCCAGACATTGTAGTGGCAGAAAGATAGACATATATATTAGTGGAACAGAATGGAGAGTCCAGAAATAGAGGCACATAGATGGCCAATTGATTTTCTACAAAGATGCCAGGGTAATTCAACCGTGAAAGGATACGCTTTTAACAAATTGTGCTGGATCTACTGAAAACACATATTGAAGAAAATGAATAGGTAGGCCACAGACTGGGAGAAAATGTTTGCAGTACCTATGTCTGACAAACGAATTGTATCCAGAGAATCTATGTAACTCACACTTCAATAAAAAGTTAAGCAAACCAATTAAAAAAATTGGCGAAAGACTTGGCATTTTACAATGGAAGGCATACAAAATGCAAATTAGCACATGAAAACTACTGAACATCATTAGTCTTCAGGAAAATGTAAATTAAAACTATAATGCGATACCATTACATACATCCTGTAGCAGTTTACTATTCTTGAGATTCTTATCTCTCTGGTTCTCTATGTACTTGTGGCTTCTTTCTCTTTTGCTATATTCCTCCTCTTTACTGTCCTCTTTTCTGTCTTGCGGTTTTTGATTACTTGGGCTGCTTTTCTTCTTGTGTTTCCTTACTTTGCCTATTCTACTTCCTGTTGACTTAGTCAGTTTTCCAAAAGAATAAATATAATTGGGTAATACTTTATTGTATGGCACAACTGATATGTTTGTCCACCTCATTATCCGCTGGCTTGTCGATAGATATGTGCCTTTAAGGTTAAGCATTTGTCCCAATCAGGTACAACCTGAGTACTCTAGAGATTATCAGGGTAAGTGCCTATTTCATTCCTTGCTTTATGCCCAGTGCCCAGACCAACAGTTGTCCCTAATAGGATGTTCAATAAATAATTTGTTGAATGAATGAGCTACCTCTGAGGATGAGGTTGAATGTGGCTCCTTCCCTTGTAAGGGGACATGATATGTCATGTTCAGAATATAATTCTTCCAAAATGATACTTTCAAGGAACTATGCAACTTCTTGTTCTTTTTGAAGATCTGGAATAGCCTAATACTTAGGAGCACTGACCCTGGAACCCGAGTCTCAGTTTGAATCATAACAGGCAGTTTTACTATGTTTGTGACTTTGAGCAAATTACTTAATCTCTTAGTGTTTCACTTCCCTTACGTGTCAATGGAGATAACAGTATCAACCTCATAGCATGTATTGTTGTAGGGATCAAATAATTTAATGATGTCAGGTGCCTAGGAAGAGTACTTGGCACTTAGTATAATGGGAGGGTTCATAGTTATTATTATTACCATTATTGATTTGGAGGGGAAAAGCATTACTAAAAACAGGTACAGAATGTAAGTCGGAGTCTTCAGAGCCCACAACTTCTTTTATCAATGTAATTTTTTTTCAGGCAAGCCTTTTCTCCTCTCACTCCCCCTTTTAAGAGAAGAAGTTAAATTATAGAGGTATTTAAACATTAGAAATCACTGTGGAACCTTACAAAAACACTTTGAAGTCAGTAGAGAAAAGATATACAATAAAGCTTTTTTCCATGTCTATTTCATCCTAACTTCCCTTTGTGGCACCTACTGTGTATTTTTTTATTCTCAATTCCAGGCCCCTCCCTTAGAGGACAGGCATGCTCAGTGCCTTAGCCCTCACATCTCTGATGCTGTCATTCATATCTGTTTGGGGGAACCTTTAATTATCAACCCTAGAACATTCTATAAATCTTCATTAGGAAATTCCTTTTGAACTTTTGCTGAAAAGTAGTTACTGTGCACTGTATGTGTAGCAGCTGTTTGCCTAAGTTAAAAAAAGTTGACCGTTTTAATTTGCTTTAAAAATATCCACTGGCACTGGTTCTCATTACAGATGTGTGGTTGTAACATTTCATTTTTAAAATGTGTATCCATCTTTTTTCAGTTCTAAAGGAGTCCAAAGAAACCATCTAAAACCTTAAAAATAACCACTAAACCTACAGTGTTTTTGGTTTTTAAAAATTCTCAAGGGAGGACATTTTTTGTCTTGGACTTAAGCTTCATACAGGGTGGCCCATTTAAAAGAGGCCCGGTACACAGCCACATTATTAAATAGGAACTGCTTTAAATGGGCCACCCTGTAAATCAGGATTTTTTTTCCAACGGATATTTACTTCTTTGCACACTTGTGAGTTTAGTTCAAGTTTTCAGTTACTATGCTTGATAAGCATCCCTGAAATTTGAATTTGGGCACCTCAGTGACATTGAAATGCACAAATCTGAGTTCAGAGACATTAAGAAACTTGTAAATTTGTGTTTTGAGAGATCATGTTTGGATCTCTTTGAAAATTTGGCCAACATTCTATGCGAATCTCCTTTTTCAAAACATTTTTTTAAATGGATGAAATACAAATAAACTGAAAATGGAAACTTTAACATAAACAGTAATACAGCTTTGGACTTTCTTTTACTGGAAATCTTTAAAAACAGGAAAGATGTCCACTTTTTTTGGAATAGGTTAGGGTCAGTAGTTCTTAATATTTTTAATCCAGAATTTCTAAGCATACTCTATTCTTTTTACTTACCAAAAGTTAAATCTGTGCTAGAAATGAGATAGAAATAATACCTCATTTGAACCATAATGTATCTGATTCAGGTTTTGCTCAAACCCGCTCCCCAGAACGTGTAGGGCAAAGAGTAAGAATTTAAATGAAGGCACACGTACCATGTGTCATCATAAATATACCTGAAATCACAAATCAGAACAGGAAGAGAAGCAAGAAAATGAATCCTTGGCACTATTTGAAAATGGTGCTTTATAATGCAAGAATCTTTTGCATTCATGCTATCTCAGAGAAAGATTTGAGAACGTCAGCATTTCTACCACTTAATCCTCCCAACTCCCAAGAGCGGTGTGCATTTCCCATGTCAGTAGTAACACAACCCACAAACTTTCGTGGCATTCTGATGCAGTAGCCTTGTGTTTTGAGAAATGTGGAGACATTTTTCCCTAGGGGCTGAATGGTGTCATTCATGAGAATGGATGATTTTGGTTATGTGCCAGTGATGAGTATTGATGCAGTTGTGTTCGTGACATTTAGTCTCAGGTAGAGTTCTCGCTTACCACATCTTAACGTAATACTGTTAAACTCAAGTATGAGTTTTAATGATTGTAGAAATCTTAACATTTACTTTAAATATAAATAGAATCTGTGTCTCCAAATTTGTATGCCTCTACTAATTTACTACCACAGGGGTCTTTCTGTACATTTCCTGGACTCTAATGTTTGCCCAAAGAAGTTTTTCTTATCTTAGTACATTATAGGTCATTGTCATCTTGGGACCATGGTTAATGGCTTGGATGGAACCTACCACCTTGTTTTAATTCTACACATTATAGAAAACAGTACATTGGGAAAACAGATTAGAAAAACTTCCAGATAAAGTGTTTGTATAAATTGGAAACCTGAGAAGGAAAAACAAAATGAGGAGTTATAACAGCTAAATCTGGCCTAGATCCATCAGCTTTCTCTTTAACATTCCTAGTAAACTCACATTTTCAGAGATGTTCTGTTAAAACATAGGACGAAGATAACAAGTGGTATCTTATAATTGGAGTTCTTCTTAACTCTTAAAATATTCTGCATTGTACAAGCCAAAGTTAAATGATTGATGTATACTCTTAAAATAACAAAAAGGCAATCTAACAACTCTGTGGTAGCCTTGATGTTGCTGACTGACTTTATTTTTACTGAGTGGCCTCAATCCAAGACAATGTCCTGATTATTATTTTTCTTCCTAAAGAAGTATGGCTTGTGCTCAGATTTAAAGCATTAACAGACCATTTAAAGAAAATGTTATAGCATAACTACTGCAAGAGAGAGCTCCTGGGCAAGGTAGCTATGCTTTTATTTGCTTGAGGAGAAGGTTTCTTTTATTCTTTAATGTGAAGCTCCATCTTGAAAAAAGTATTGACGTGGATCCAAATGAATTTCCTGGTTGCTTATGTTACCCCTATTGGGAGAGAAGGTGGTCTCGGTGGTCATTTCTTACATTACTCAGGAGCACACTGTGCCTAATGAGCAGAAATATGCCGTTTGGACATTGAGGACACCTGGACCCCTAACTGCAGCAACTTAATACTCAGCTGCTTCATTCAGGAAACTTTCACCTGACATCGAGAGGCAACAAGATAAATAAGTATGACTGATTTTCTGTCTGCTTGTTAGATGTCCACCTTAGCCAAAGAACATCTGGTTTGAGGTATTGAAGAAAAACAAAAAAACAAGGAATGACTTGTTTGGTAGCCGTATCATGCAAAGAAAGTCCATTTAATTTTAACACAACAATTTTAATGCACAGTTTATTTTATTTCAGACTTAATATTTGTTCATTAAATGATGACGTGTTATTTGAGTACTGTAATGATAGTCTTACAAAGCGAAAAATGGCCTTAATACTTTGTTATGTTTGTGTATTAGTTTCCTAGAGCTTCTGTAACAAAGTATCAAAAACTGGGTGGCTGAAAACCCCAGAAATTCGTTGTTCCATGGTTCTGGAGGCTAAAATTCCAAAATCAAGGTGTCAACTGGACCGTGCTCTCTCTGAAGGTTCTAAGGGAGAATGCTTCCTTGTCCCTTCTAGCTTCTGGTGTTTGCCAGCAGTCCCCGACGTTCCTTAGGATGGAGATGCGTCTCTCCAGTCACGTTGCTGTCTTTTCCCTTTGTGTCTGCAGCTGGTCCTCCCTCTGTGTATCTGTCTCTGTGTCCAAATTCCTCCTTTTTATAAGGATATTGAATTAGGGCTCACCCTATTGAGCTTGCTTTAACTTCATTACCTCTGTAAAGACCCTATTTCCAAATAAGGTCATATTCTGAGGTACTGGGATTCAGGACTTACACATATCTTTTTTATTTTTGTTTATTTTCTTTTTCTCCACATATCTTTTTTGATAATCCATGACCGTTTGTTTTTTATTATTTAAAATGTGAATATACAATATTTCAAAAATTGGTAAGCTGTACATACAGCTTAAACAGCAGTATGATGCTTAATCGCTTGTTGTTTACTACATGTTTTGACAAAATAATGATTTTTTTCCACAGAGTGGAACAACTTTCTCGTGTATACTAACTAGATAGAAGCTGCAATAAATGAGTTCTCATTGTCCTTAGATAAACTCAGGCTCTAGCTCAAGTTCTTCTTACTCAAAGAAGTATTTGACTGTTTGATCTTATTCCTTTCTCTTCTCTGAACACCAGTAGCAGCTATGGTCAGTACCTTCTAGAATCACTCTAAACTCATGTATTATTTGGTATTGGTGCTTGATCACACCAAGAGTTGGCAAACTATGGCCCAAGGGCCAAATCTTGACAGCTGCTCGTTTTTGTACATCATGTGTAACTAAGAATGCTTTCTACCTTTTTAAATGGTTGGAAAAAAATCAGAGGAATAATAATATTTTGTGACATGTAACAATTATGTGAAATTCACATTTTACCGATCATTAATAAAGTTTTACTGGAATATAGCCGTGCTTCTTCATTCATTAATGGATTGCCAGTGGCTACTTCGTTGCTACAGTGGCAGTGGTGTAATTGTGAGAGAGACCTCATGGCTCACAAAGGTGAAAATATTTACAGTCTGGCCTCTCATAGAAAAAGTTTACCAATAATTTATTCCCAACCTGTTAGTCTACCTCACGTATGAAAAAAAAAAGTAGGTAACCAATATAATTTTATGTTCGACTATAAAAAGGACAGTTGTACTCGTTTATTTGTATGCTTGTTTACCAGTTGCTACATATTATTTTTAGATAATATAACACAAGGACTTGGTGTTATTCATGTTTGTGTTTCTCAGCCTTTAGTGGAGGACTGGTTATGGGTCAATGAATATTGGTAAACAATTAAATTTATATGTAATTTAAGATGTGTAAGTGTGTTGGACAACTAAGTAGCATACCTAGAATATTTAGCTGACGTAAAGAAATTTACCCCAGGTCCTCCAACATACTGATGATAAAGCTGAAGGCAGAGCACATATAGACTCTTAAATGTCCACCTTTCATCTATAATACACAATCCAAAATGAAAGAATTTAGTGAGCTGCAGATGATTATTATTCTTGTTAACTGGATCTGGGAGTTTAGTATTCAATGTGATTTAATCTTAGAAAGAAAATACACACAAACTCTCCTCCTTGTTTAATTTGAAAAACACCTCCTTCTGATGTGACTCCTCTCCAACAGTACTCCCATTTTGTTTCTTTTTCACAAAAATTAAAAACAAAACTCTTTTATGGGGATAAGAGCAACGCTCTCTTCTATCTTGGCTCTTTTAATTATCTGTGTGGTGATTTAGCCTTAAGACATTAGGATGAAGTTAGTTGCCAGAATAAAATTAATGATGGCTGGTTTTGTACCCTTTCAAAATCTGCTCTTTTGTTTTCTTAGCAAATAGATTAAAAAGAGACATTTTAACTATCAATATTTTATACATTTAAAAATGTAAATATTTTTATAAATATAATTTTTATTCCAGAGGTGCTGCCAAATTGTTCTTAAATTAAGTTTTTTAGAGAGAAAATGTGTAAGGGCTTTAACTATAAAGCGTATGTGAGTTTAAGAAAATTGAGGTAGTTATACTAAATTGAACCATGGTTTTTCTGTTATGTGTTATTCCTATAACATTTACTAAAAGTGCTACAGACAACCTTGTTAGTTTTCTACTTCCTCACCAATCCCCTTCTCTCACCCCAATCTGGAATAGATTGTTGTAGACTATTGCATTTTAACAGCATAATAAAGCTGTGAAATACAGCGAATATACCTATGTGAAAATATAATAAGGGTAAACAGATTAATTTGACACTTTCTTTTTTAAAGTTAAAGCTTATGTATATAGAAAATTAGTGTTTCCTTACTCTGGCACTGTTTATTTTCCTCTCTGGTTTTTAAAAAATGAAACATCTCTTTCACTTAACTTTTTTCACTTAGGATTTTAAGAACACATCTATAAGTAGAAACAAGCTCTCTGAACTTAATGAGGAATTGAATAGTACAATATGAACAATATAATTTGAAATGTTAAATGTTATTTCGATTCATCCACCTGTGAAAGATATATTTTGACAATCACCTGAACATAATTACTTAGCCTTGTGAATCTCTCGAATGAGGCGGAGCTCCCTGAAGCTGAGAGAACTCAGATTGTGTTATCTCATATTCTGGTTCCTTATTAATACCGAGGGAGACAAATTGTTACACTTGTTTGAATCTTGGGAACCTCTGGGCTCCAGGGCGTGGAGCATTACACTTTCCCCTTTTCCCTCTCAGAATGGCCTAAGGATTCTGTCTATAAAGGCTAAGCAGAAATTCGCCAAGGGGTTTGAGATGTGAAATTTGTTCACAACAAAACAAGCTCGAATTCTTCTGTGGGAACCTGGAGTTATTTGGGGAAGCCAAATTCTTATGGGCTGAGATTTTTCTGGGATTTTTCTCTGTTTATCAAACACTCTGTGTTTGTTATATGAATGGTATTGGTATCTTTAAGCTACAAGGAAAATTTCACTATGAATATAATAATAATCACATACCTAATTAATCAACCTGTCTCTAAGTATCAATTTTAATCTCTGTAATCTTTATTATAACACATCTAGTATGATGAAATTAACCCTACACTTACTGTTTTAGTATTTCTGCATTAAATCATAATTTTTACCAAGTTTTAGTTCGGGAAAATTTTACATTAATTAGTAGGGTGATTTCTGAACTTTGTTCCAGAACCCCAATGATTTATGCATATGCATCTGTGATTTATGCATAAGGGTGCCATGGATTTTCCCAGTTATGCATTTTTAATATTTACAATAATTCTTGAGACTTAAAAGATGAATTTCGTGTCATAAGCGATTTGAATAAATAGAGAGGAAGCCATTGATTTGCATTTGACTTGGAAGATTTTTTTGTTTAACCTTCCAGTAGATTTCTTTTTCTGGGTCTTGATATGAAAAGCATTTGATGTTCCAATTCTCCATTTTTTTTCCTCTTAATCCTATAAACTTAACTATTGTAGCTTGTTATACATTTGTTTATTTTTCCATGTGTTCCACACTTAATTGTCAAAAAGTCATTCATAATTTATCTGTCGTCCAACAACCTAGTGCAAGCACCCGAACTGGATATATGCTTACATCGTTTTAATTTTTTTTTTTGCGGTACGCGAGCCTCTCACTATTGTGGCCTGTCCCGTTGTGGAGCACAGGCTCCGAGGGCCCAGCCGCTCCACATCATGTGGCATCTTCCCGGACCGGGGCACGAACCCATGTCCCCTGCATTGGCAGGCGGACTCTCAACCACTGTGCTACCAGGGAAGCCCCATTTTAAATTTTTTATTTTATTTTTTATTGTTTTAGAAACTGAAGTAAATGATGTATGAGGTCCTTTCAGTTCCTATGAAAGACAGTATTACAGAGTAATCAGGGGGTTGATTTTTAAAGTTTGCAGTTAGACTGGTGAGAGTTAGAATCCTATTTCTGCCACTCATTAAATGTGTGACCTTGGATAATCTAGTTAAATTCTTCAAGCATAAAAATGGAAATAATAATACCTACCTTATGGGCCATTTTGACATTTAAATCAGTTCAATACTGTCTAGCAAATAGTAAATTCTCAATAGGTATTATAAATATCATTTGCTGTTACTTTCCTCATTGCTGTTATTATGGTGACTATAAATCTTATGCCCTTTCAGATTCATTGACTTTTTTTTCTTTTTTATATACGCTGCTGTGAAAAAATTATATCATAATCTGACACTTTTTTGAATAATTTTTACCTGTTCCCCAAAGCATACCAACTATAATAAAATTTTTAACATTTTTTCCTTGTGCTGTTGTTTTATTCAGTAAACATTTATTGAGTTTCCACTATGTGCTGTTTCATTTCATGATGAAAAAGATCAAGTCTCTACCATCATGTAATTACCACTAATGTAGTATTCTTATGCTATAAATATGTGTGTACAGATTTCAAAGGGTATAATTAGTTCTTCTTTGGATAGGTGTTAGAGATGACTTCATAGAAGGGGAAACGTTTGATCAAGACCTTAAAAGATATAATGATATTAAACAGGTGATAAAAGGAGATGGCATGTTGAGGGAGTACAGCCAGGCCTTCTAGGTAGAGGCAGACTTGTAGAAGCAGTGGCGTATGTGTATGGGTTTACAGGAGGAAAAAAATGGGGGCTCTTTTCCTTTGGCATCTTTGCAGTTCTGCCTGCTACGTCTACATGTGAAAATGTTAAGATTTCGAACGTACACCCTTTGATTCTCTGCCCTGGTATCTTCTACTGCATAATATAATGCCACCCCATGCTGTTGGCCAGAGTACTACAGTTACTGGCTCTTTCCTGCTAACACCGTATTCACAAGTCACATGAATTGTAGGTATTTTTTCTAATCTAAGAGACAGCTATCTATGTGCTTTAAGGTTTTGATCTGCTCTAACAGTATTTAGTGTGTGTGCCCCACAGGGCAGAAGACTCCTTGGAACCTGAGATCCAGTGAAATCAGATGGGAGGTAAATCCCATCGAAATAGCTGTCCTTCGTCGCCTGTATGTTTTTCCTTAAGAATGTTTTCTTCTTCAACACGACAGTCCTTTTGATTCTTTCTTTCTCACCTCTTTCCCTCCCTCTTGCCTTCTTTACTTCCTTCCCTCCCTCTGCCTTTCCCCCCTTATTTTCACAAACATATATTTCATACAACTGGCATTGTGTTAAATGCTGAGGATACAAATTTAAATAATACATGCTCTCTCCTCTACAGTCTAGGGGAGAAGAGATAAATGAGTCACTATAAACGTGTGACGTAATATGTGCTCTAAGTGCTGTGGAAGCATCTAGGAGGGTGGATCTGTTGTTTACTCCCACAATAGTGCTGCATAACAAAAAGCCATAAAACGTCAGTGGTAAAACCTCAGCATTTGTGTTTATGTGTCTGCGATAGTAGATTAGGCAGCTCTACCAGACTTGACTGGGTTCTGTCATCTGACTGATCGATCTAGGGTGTCTCGACTGAGAGAACTGGAGTGACTCATCTCTACTCCGTGTGTCTTTAGTCGGCCAGCGTACTAGCCTGGGCACATTTTCGTGGCAGTGGCAGAGTGCAGGAGCACAACTTGAAATGCTTCAGTGCTTCTTAGCCTCTCCTCTGCTTGCTAGCATCCTATCGGCCAAAGCATACAACATGATTGAGTTCAGAGTTATAGCGTGAAGACACTTGAAGTTACTTAGCAATGGAAATGGATATAGTGTGTGGTAAAGAGTTAGGGCTATCAATGCAATATACCACAGAGAAGCATCTAAATTAAACTAGGGATTAGGGAAAACTTTCCAAGGGTGGTACCCCTTGAACTAAATTTTGGAGGAATTAGTTGAGTGAAAGAAGAAACAAAGGCCAGAGAGAACATCACATACAAAGCCCAGAAGATATGAAGCTCATTGTATCGTCAGCTATCTTCAGGTAGTTTTTGATATGTCAAATGGGAACAAAGGATGCATGGCTGGAAATAAGGCCAGAACTGAAGGCAGAAGCCAGATTTCTAAGGTTTTTATATACAAAGCAAAGGAGTTTGAAAGTTGTAGGATTCTATGATGGTTCTAAGCCTAGGTGTTAACTTCTATTTTATTGATATTAATTATTATTAGTATTTTTATTTGCTACTATGGAGCTAGTCCTTATGCAGATAATATATAGACTGGTAGTTGGTACATGACATATGTTTTAATATTTTTAACACGTTTAGAAGACTGCACGTTATTTGTTGTAAGCAACTAGAAATACAGACTAAGAATTTCATAATGTTATTAATTTAAAGATTAACACATGACTTTCACTGATAATGTGTGTAAATATCTATGAAAGAGTCTTATTTATACATGCCAAAATTTTAAATTAAAACCAAGAGATCATTTATTATATCCTATAAGTTTATTCTCGGTAGAATTGTTATATATAATTGTCTTAACGTCTTTTATCACTTTTTTATCCATGTTCTTAAGAAAGACTTAAAATGCATTTTTTCTGGGCATACTAAATTTTATTTTGATTTGAGGAAAATTGTGGAAACTAGAGATAAACTTTTTCATCGTTTTCTCAGAACGAAAGTGACCTATCATTGTCCAGTTTACATATTCTAGAAAGATAATTGTCTTGTACACCTCCTGATTGAAACTGAAGCCCTTTGTGAAGGAGCAACTGGAATATATTATGTATTTTCCTGTTGGCAGGCATGAATATTTGTACAATTAATTTCTGAGTTGCTTAATTGGTAATATAACAGTTTTGTACTGTTTTCCATATATTTTAATTTACAGATTTATTTAGTCAGTATTACAGTATATGAGACTGAAACCATTGTTTTGGGTGATAAATTAAATCCTGGAAATAAAAGTACATTAGGAGAGAGATTATTTACAACAGTGGTATTAATTATTACCAGGTGGTTTTTCTAGAATGCTATTTAAGGAAGTGTAATTAAGTTATAGTTTTGGCACAAGTTTGCTTCAGTTAAAAAAATGACAGGGGAAGGGAGGTTTCTAGTCATTACACCCTTATGAATTTGACATCAATCTCAGTAAAAATTCTGAGATCTGTAATGAATGAGTAGGAACCTACATGAATTCACAATTCATACTTGAGTAAAATAATTTCCCGTCCTGATTGAGTATGGCAGTAGAGTACAAAATTTCAACAAGATGTTCTTATGGGTGAGATGGAGAATTATAGTCCAGACAAAGGCAGCTTTGATAGTTGGTTCAGCTCTTCCCGGCCCACAAAGCGTTGATTGGTGAATCTTTCGTCTCAAGGATATCTCTCAGCTTACAGGATTTTATATTTGGCTTATGACTTATTAAACACTTAAATTATAGGTTTTCATTTCTTTTGTTTATTTAAAAATTTTGGAACCTTTTTTCATCAAATGAAATCTTGGGCAGGACCCCAATATCTAGGCCAAGTAAATGCCGAACTGCTCAGATTCAAGCGAGGATTGGAAGTGGTGGTCATTGGAAAAGGATACGCCCCTTTAGAGAGAGGGTGCATGGTTTCTTCAAGTAGATTAATGGTTGCCTGGGGATAGGGGTGAGAATGGGGATTAACTGTAAATGGGCATGAGGCGTCTTTTTGGAAGTGTTCCATAATCCAAACTGGATTATGGTGATGGTGGTACAGTTCTTTAAATTTACTAAAAATCATTGCATTGTACACTTTAAATCTGAATTTTATGGTATATAAATACCTCAAACTGTTTAAAAAAGATCCTATTTAGCCGAAAAAAAATTTAAGAAAACTTTTGTCACATTTTTGAAGACCCATCATGTAAAAGATAGATTTGATATTTTATCTAGTTCTAGGTGGCAAAACTAAGCCCAGTGTATGGAAGTTAGCAAACAGAACTTCCCTTACTGTAAGGAATGTCTCTCCAAGAGGGGCAGGGGTAGGCATAGTGACAGTGGGTTATGGGGTCTTTAAGAGGTTTAAATGACATAATTCGTGTCAGGCACATATAAAGCACTCAATAGACATTTACTGTTCAAAGAAAAATAGAGGTGAAGCTCCAAGTATATATGTATGTAGTGTGTAATATGTTTTTGTATGCACTTATATAAATATGTGTGAGAAAGCAAATGTGCTAAAATGTTAACAGTTGGTGATACTAGCTGAAGGAGATATAGGTGTTCATTGTGCCATAATTTCAATTTTTCTGTTGATTTGAAATCTTTCAAAATAAAAAGTGGGAGAAAAGAGAGGAGGAGGGGTTAGGCTGACAGGGTTGTGAAAGCAGTCTTTCTCAAACACTGTGTGAAAGTGTAATGAGACCATCATTCAGCATTCAATATCTGAAATAGAGAAAACTAGATTTATTTTTTATTACCGTAAAGGAAAGATATATGCTGGTCAAGCACGATCTCGCAGCAGGGAAGATTGCTGATCTTACATAGAGTTTTCAGGAAGCATGGAGTTCAGGGATTGATTGGTGTTTTCTGGAGGCTGACATCATCTGTAGATGAGAGGTTACTCAGATGAGACTGATGTGCATTGGTTGATACTCAGAGGCAAGTTGAGTCCGTTCCTAATTGACTTTCAGAAGTGAGGAGCTGCCACTGTTAGGTGATCCAGATGAGCTTTAGTCAGGTTCTGGCGGCTGCTTACCGGAGCTACAGAAAAATCCTTAGTTTGTAATAACTTTAAAAATTCTCAGCTGGTGTAAATTTCTTTTAAATAAATTTATTGATTTTATTTATTTATTCTTGGATGTGTTCCGTCTTCGTTGCTGCGCGTGGGCTTTCTCTAGTTGCGGCGAGCGGGGGCTACTCTTCATTGTGGTGCACAGTCTTCTCATTGCGGTGGCTTCTCTTGTTGCGGAGCACGGGCTCTAAGCATGCAGGCTTCAGTAGTTGTGGCACACGGGCTTACTTGCTCTGCGGCATGTGGGATCTTCCCGGAGCAGGGCTCAAATCCGTGTCCCCTGCATTGTCAGGTAGATTCTCAACCACTGCGCCACCAGGGAAGCCCCAGCTGGTGTAAATTTCAGTGCCTAACGTATAGAACCACAATGAGTATCTATAGAATGAGTAAGGGAGAAATCAGACAAACCAGCTGCTTGTTATTATCACAACCATCATCTCATTGTTTAAAACTGAAGAACCTTGGGACTTCCCTGGCAGTCCAGTGGTTAAGACTCCGTACTTCCACTGCAGGGGGCATAGGTTTGATCCCTGGTCAGGGAATTAAGATCCCACATGCCACGTGGTGTGGCCAAAAAAAATCAAAAACAAAAAACTGAAGAACCTTGACCTTCTAGCACCTTAGGCTGCAGTGTATTTGGAATCCCATTACTAATGTTTTTAAGTCATATTGGACTCTCTTTGCTTATGTCGGTGTTGCCTAAATTGATTTTCAGTGCTTCATAACTAAGTGGGCTTAGAAAAATGATTATATACACAGTAAATACCTTGAAAACCAAAAGTTTCTTTCCTCCAGAACTTTTCAGAGTGTCTAAAATAGTAACATGCATTGCAAATCTAGAGAATAAAATATATTTCCTAAATTTATTTAACTACGGAGTAGTATTTTTCTGGGTAACAGTTTGGGAAGTGCTGTTATAGTATGCTCACAATTATCTATTTTGCTAATTTTCTAAATATCTGTATAGTGCAAAATTCTCCTCTCTCTAAGTGATCATCTCACAGCATGTAATTCTGAAGTTTACTATGGCTAACGCCATGGGCAAATCTCTTTAACTTTCTTGAATCTCTGATTCCCAGTCCATGAAATGTGCTTGAAAATTTGGGTTAAATTTGTGATTATACTGTGTCTATATCCAATGTTATAGAAAGTTAATTTTTGACTGTTAAATTTCAGCAATAATAAGATAGTTAAATCCTTGTGTTTTTTAATGTTTTGAGGGCCTAAGGGACTAAAAATAACTTTCTTGAAGTTATTACGTATCTCTCTACAAGCTTTAAAAAATTATTTAGTTATACAAATTGAACCGAGTTTCCTTTATATTATTTTGTTAATCGTAATCTTAGATAAATGAGCATTTAAGGTTAATTTGTCTAATTTGTTACAGTTTTTGCACATTTAACATGGTATTGCAGAAAAAGAATTATGGATGAAATAACTTCTGATTTGTGACCCTGAGATGGTTATTTAACCTCTCCGACCTTTATTTTCAGTCTGTTTAAAGCAAGATGGACTAAATCTTTTAGGTTCTTCCCTGATCTAACAAGCAGTGATTGGTATACTTCTCATTCATTCTCTTTTCTGTCCTCAAATAAGGAGTGTTTATAACCATTTGCTTTATGCTGCTGTTCATTAGAGTTTGAATATGGGGCTATTTGCTTCTTAGGAATGTAGGATATGTGAGAAAAATTGCCTTAGAATTGTTAGAAGAAATTCATATACATATTAGGCTAATTTTGTAAAATTCCTCAGATGCATATTTCCATGCCTTGTGCTCTGTTAATTCTCAGTGAGCTTTCCTAGGTGAGTATTTGGTTTTTACCAAGTTTTCTGATGTTTTTCTCTTTCCTATTTCTTAAAAGCCATTTCTTTCACACATAAAAATTAGTAAATGTCCATTTTAATATTCACACTGCCTCCCTTCCCCTATCCCACACTTCCCATTTCCTGATCCTGTTCTATGTTTTCTTTTTTCCTCTGTCATCTTTTTATCATATAAATCATTTATTTAGTAATTTATCATGTATATTGTTTGTTTTATCCTTTCCTCATTGGAATGCAAACTCCACTCATTTTTTTAACCTGTTTTGTTCATTGATGTATCCTAAGCAACTTAGCAAGCACCTGTTGCATACAAGGTACTCAGTAAATATTTGTTGACTGAGTATTAATACCTATAGTAATGAATATTGATAGGTTATTTCAATGCTTTTTCAAAGTTTTACCCTGTGTTAACTTTTGTTTTACTTTAAACAAATGTATTTATTAATACATCTCTTTTTTCCCCATCAGTATTGTAAATTTTGCATTGTGATGATAATTTCATAATCTTGCTTTTCTTTTTTTTAAACTTTTTTTTTTTAACATCTCTTTGGAGTATAATTGCTTTACAATGGTGTGTTAGTTTCTGCATTATAACAAAGTGAATCAGTTATACATATGTCCCCATATCTCTTCCCTCTTGCATCTCCCTTCCTCCCACCCTCCCTATCCCACCCCTCTAGGTGGTCACAGAGCACCGAGCTGATCTCCCTGTGCTATGTGGCTGCTTCCCACTAGCTATCTATTTTACATTTGGTAGTGTATATATGTCCATGACACTGTCTCATTTTGTCCCAGCTAACCCTTCCCCCTCCCCGTATCCTCAAGTCCATTCTCTAGTAGGTCTGCATCTTTATTCCTGTCTTGCCCCTAGGTTCTTCTGATCTTTTTCTTTTCTTTTTTCTTTTAGATTCCATATATATGTGTTAGCATACATTATTTGTTTTTGTCTTTCTGACTTACTTCACTCTGTATGACAGTCTCTAGGTCCATCCACCTCACTACAAATAACTCAGTTTCGATCCTTTTTATGGCTGAGTAATATTCCATTGTATATATGTGCCACATCTTCTTTATCCATTCATCTGTTGATGGACACTTAGGTTGCTTCCATGTCCTGGCTATTGTAAAAAGAGCTGCAATGAACATTTTGGTACATGACTCTTTTTGAATTATGGTTTTCTCAGGGTATATGCCCAGTAGTGGGATTGCTGGGTCATATGGTAGTCCTACTTTTAGTTTTTTAAGGAACCTCCCTACTGTTCTCCATAGTGGCTGTATCAATTTACATTCCCACCAACAGTGCAAGAGGGTTCCCTTTTCTCCACACCCTCTCCAGCATTTATTGTTTGTAGATTTTTTGATGATGGCCATTCTGACCGGTGTGAGATGATATCTCATTGTAGTTTTGATTTGCATTTCTCTAATGATTAATGATATTGAGCATTCTTTCATGTGTCTGTTGGCAATCTGTATATCTTCTTTGGAGAAATGTCTATTTAGGTCTTCTGCCCATTTTTGGATTGGGTTGTTTGTTTTTTTGATATTGAGCTGCATGAGTTGCTTGTATGTTTTGGAGATTAATCCTTTTGAAGTTGCTGCATTTGCAAATATTTTCTCCCATTCTGAGGGTTGTCTTTTCGTCTTGTTTATGGTTTCCTTTGCTGTGCAAAAGCTTTTAAGTTTCATTAGGTCCCATTTGTTTATTTTTGTTTTTATTTCCATTTCTCTAGGAGATGTGTCAAAAAGGATCTTGCTGTGATTTATGTCATAGAGTGTTCTGCCTATGTTTTCCTCTAAGAGTTTTATAGTGTCCGGTCTTACATTTAGGTCCTTAATCCATTTTGAGTTTATTTTTGTGTATGGTGTTAGGAAGTGTTCTAATTTCATTCTTTTACATGTACCTGTCCAGTTTTCCCAGCACCACTTATTGAAGAGGCTGTCTTTTCTCCACTGTATATTCTTGCCTCCTTTATCAAAGATAAGGTGACCGTGTGTGCATGGGTTTATCTCTTGGCTTTCTACCCTGTTCCATTGACCTATATTTCTGTTTTTGTGCCAGTACCATACTGTCTTGATTACTGTAGCTTTGTAGTATAGTCTGAAGTCAGGGAGCCTGATTCCTCCAGCTCTGTTTTTCTTTCTCAAGATTGCTTTGGCTATTCGGGGTCTTTTGTGTTTCCCTACAAATTGTGAATTTTTTTGTTCTAGTTCTGTGAAAAATGCCAGTGGTAGTTTGATAGGGATTGCATTGAATCTGTAGATTGCTTTGCGTAATAGAGTCATTTTCACAATGATTCTATTGATTGGATTGATTCTTCCAATCCAAGAACATGGTATATCTCTCCATCTATTTGTACCATCTTTAATTTCTTCCATTAGTGTCTTATAATTTTCTGCACACAGGTCTTTTGTCTCCTTAGGTAGGTTTATTCCTAGGTATTTTATTCTTTTTGTTGCAGTGGTAAATGGGAGTGTTTTCTTAATTTCTCTTTCAGATTTTTCATCATTAGTGTATAGGAATCATAATCTTGCTTTTCTTATGTCTTAAGATATTTATACTTATTTCATAAAGGGTTATAAAATTCTAAAAATATTGTCAAAGTTCATTTTAATAAGATATGAATATATACTAAAGTAAAGGACGGGGGATGGATGTTGAAAAATCAAGCAAGCAATGAGATAAATGATCATATCTAGAAAAACTGTTGGCTTAGGGGTTTTTTTTTAACATCTTTATTGGAGTATAATTGCTTTACAATGTTGTGTTAGTTTCTGCTGTATAACAAAGTGAATCAGCTGTATGCATATGTATATCCCCATATCCCCTCCCTCTTTCATCTGCCTCCCACCCTCCCTATCCCACCCCTCTAGGTGTTCACAAAGCACCAAGCTGATCTCCCTGTGCTGTGCAGCTGCTTCCCACTGGCTATCTATTTAACATTTGGTAGTGTATATATGGCAATGCTACTCTCTCACTTCGTCCCAGCTTACTCTTCCCCTTCCCTGTGTCCTCGAGTCCATTCTCTACGTCTGTGTCTTTATTCCTGTCCTGCCCCTAGGTTCATCAGAACCATTTTTTTTTAGATACCATATATATGTTAGCATATGGTGTTTGTTTTTCTCTTTTTGACTTACTTCACTCTGTATGACAGACTCTAGGTCCATCCACCTCACTTTAAATAACTCAATTTCGGGTTTTTCTTAATGGCTGAGCAATATTCCATTGTATATATGTGCCACATCTTCTTTATCCGTTCATCTGTCGATGGACACTTAGCTTGTTTCCATGTCCTGGCTATGGTCTTAGGTATTTATTTAATTATTTTAAGTTACTTGTCACTTTGGCTTTCTCAGAGCCATTGCTAATTGAATTCATTTCTTCCTTTGGAAAACAGGTAGATAAAATCATAGAGTTAAAAAGGTTAGTGGTATTAAAAATTGAAGAGTAAGGAGAATTTGCATGTGTTTATGACTGTCTGATTACCTTAAATGACTGCTCATGGTCAAACTTCTGTACTTTTTTTCCCCTTTGGACAGAGGGTAAATCAGTCTCAACAAATATTGGGTAAGAATGACATAAACAGTATGATGTCTGTGTTTGCGTGTGCTGTCTAGTACCAGGTTAGCTGACTGGAGTGTATGCTAGGACTCCAGCCTGCTATTCACTCTAATTCCAGTTAGGAGAAATTCCTGGGTATTATAGTAATACCTAGCCTATAAAAGTATAATCAAATAAGTGGTTTTAAGAGAATAAGGAAACTTTCTTTTGGGGACAGAAAGTCACCCAGGGCCTTCTTACATCAAGCAGTAGTCACAGTGTCCATTCCAAAGTAATATCAATTACCTGAGGTAGAAAATGTTCAGAAAACCAGAAGTAAAAAAAAAAAAATCAGTTACTAGCTCCCAAGACCACAGCAATTACTTAACCACAGTATCCAGAATAATTTAACCACATTAGAGTTTATAGCCAGTGGTAAGTACTGAAAGCAACTCAGCATCCAAGAAGACGCACACAAGGTAGTAAAGAAACGTCTCTTTGTCCTTTTATGTTTAGTTCCTGGATCTTCATGAGCAGATCTGCTTGTGGGCCTTGTGTTCTTCAGGACTGTTCTAGCACGCTCTCTGTCATGGATTTTTACTAAACTTACTTCCTTGGCTTCTTTTTCAGACTCTGTCCCCACACCCCAGCTTTACTGAAGTGTTATTGACAAATTGTTAAGTTATTTAAAGTGTACAATGTGATGCCTTGATATACATTGTGAAAGGATCTCTTTAATTGAAGAATCCCTTTAATTAAAACTTATTCAGTCCTTCCACTGTGTTCTTAATCAGGGCTTGAAAATGTGAAAACAAGTATTTTAGACTCAAAAGCTGACCCTGTCAAATATACTAAAGAAGAATAATATAGAATTCTGTGATACATTCCCCAAGTACAGGCACTATCTTGTTTTGTTTTGTTTTTAATGTCTTTTAGAGGGCAATGGAATGTTTCTTGGAAATTATTTCCACATATAGGACAGGAATAAATTTAGCTTTATTGCTCTTCCTCTAATTGTTTTTATTTGTTTATTTTATTCTGCGTTACCCATTAAATTTTTTTTCTTTTTTCTTAATTTCATGACTGTTGCCCAATTTACTCAGTTTAGTAAGATTTAATTTTCTTACAAGAGTTATAAAAGTGATTTTCTTAAAATATAATTTTCTTATAATTCTTGAAGACAGAAGTTTTGGGGATTTAAGGATTATAGCTGCTTGCATACCCAGAATAAATATCTGAAAACACATCTTTAAAATCACTGAATCCAGTCCCCTCCTTTCATTGTGGAGAAACTGAGGTACCCAGAAATGCTACTTGCCCGAGGTTACAGTACTACTTAGTCACAGAGTAGGAACCAGAACCAGGTCATCTAACTTTCAGTCTAATTTCTTTTCATCATAGCTGATTGCCTCTTCTTTGTAGCTGATGACCAGGATGCAGTGAGACTTGGCGCTGCATTATTGTAATCTTCCTAATTGGATACTGGCCATGTGAATTGTATCTGTTTATTCTCAGCTCCCATCTCTGGCCCCTCATTCAGCTGGTGCCGTTTCTTCTTTGAGTGGAGGCAGTGACTACAAGGAGACTCAGCTGGGTTGCTAATCCTCCTGCACTGAGTACCCTGCCTTAGTCCTCAACTGAACAGCATGGAAAGGCATTATCTCCAAATGAAGGGTCAAATTCCCCAGGTGCTTTTTTGGGACTCTAGAACAAAAATAATAGGGTATTTGTTTGAAAGTAAATAGTATACACATTTTATGTATTATTCATTCATTCCCTTAAAAAAAGAAAATTTTCTGGCTTTTTTTTTTTTGATAAAAAAAATGTCATGACCTTTTAGTATTAATTAGGCTGATTTCTTTGGTAGAAAATAATTTGGAAAATCTCTGTCTCAGGCAAACTGGGAGTGTTGGTAATGCTAATAATTTATATATATGTATTTAATCAGATCAAAAAAGTTTTCTCATTTCAATAAAGAAAATAATACTTATTTAAAAATATTGTTTGATACATTTTTACCTCCTTTGAAATTTCTTTTTTGTTTTATACTGTGTTTTTGTACTAATATCACACGTATGTTTGTATGACTTAAAAAGAGAAAAATATACACGTGTTGTATATGCTTACTGGAAAAGTTTGTTCTTCTTACAGTTACAGCCATTAAAAGAATTTGGGGTTGACGCTCAACATCATACATCATTAAGGAATTAATTGCAACTTAAACCAGCAATGAAATAGCACTACACAGGGCTTCCCTGGTGGCACAGTGGTTGAGAGTCCGCCTGCCGACGCAGGGGATACAGGTTCGTGCCCCGGTCTGGGAGGATCCCACATTCCGCGGAGCGGCTGCACCCGTGAGCCATGGCTGCTGAGCCTGCGCGTCCGGAGCCTGTGCTCCGCAACGGGAGAGGCCACGACAGTGAGAGGCCCGCGTACCGCAAAAAAAAAAAAAAAAAAAAAAAAAAAAATAGCACTACACAGCCATTAGAATGACTAAAATCGCAAACACCCAGTGTTGGAGAGGATGCGGAGCAACAGCAGCTCTCCTTCATTACTGATGGGAATGCAGAGTGGTACAGACACTTTGGAAGGCAGCTTGGCAGTTTCTTACAAAACTAAACATACTCTTATTATATGATACAATAAACACACTCTTTGGTGGTTACCCACATGACTTGAAAAGTTACGTCCACACAAAACTTGCATGAATGTTTATAGTCACTTTATTCAGAATTGCTAAAACTGGGAAGCAACTAGTATGTCCTTCAGTAGTCAAATGGATAAACACACCGTGGTATATCCATACAGTGAAATATTATTTAGTAATAAGAAAGAGTTATCAGGCCATGAAGACATGAAGGAATCTTAAATACATAATGCTAAGTGAAAGAAGCCAGTCTGAAAAGGCTACATACCATATGTTTGCAACTCTATGACATTTTGGAAACGACAAAACTATGGAGACAGTAAAGAGATGAGTTATTGCCAGGGATTGCAAAGGAGGAAGGGCTGAATAGGCAGAGCACAGAGGATTTGTAGTGAAACCATTTGTATGATACTGTAATAGTGTATACATATCATTATACATCTGTCAAAACCAATAGAGAAACTCATGCAGAGTTACCCTTAATGTAAACTCTGGACTTTAGTTAATAATAACGTATCAATCAATACTGGCTCACTAATGCAAAATGTTAATAATAGGAAACTGGGCATGGAGGGAGATGAGGGGATATATGAAACCTCTCCGTACTTTCCACTCACTTTTTCTATAACTCCTTTAAAAAATGAAGTCTATTATAATTATTTTAAAAAATAGAATTTGGGATTGATTTCTTTTCAACAGTTGGTGATAAGTGGATGTATGAAGAATGGGTCTGTGGGTAGATACATCATGAGATATATACATTTACCTAGGATCTGGAGGTTAGCAAAAGGTTCTGATAAAGAATAATGTGTCAGAATTTCCAGAGACATTGAAAGTGTATCACCATACTCAGGAAGCATCTAGGCATAAATTACTAACTAAAGATGTCAAATAGGGGTTCAACAGAGAGTAAGATAGCAAATATCTAGCATCTTCCTTCCTTTTTTAAAAAAAACTTTATTTTCTTTTTTAACTGAGGTTAGAAACTATTGAAGTGAAGTTTTGTTGTTTTCTGGAAACGCATAGTGACTAGTAATATTAAGTGTGTATTTTTAAAAATTTGTTTTCTGTGTTTTGGAAATGTTTCTGTAACTAGGTCTTACTCTGTTTTACTCTGTACTTTCTATTAATAGATTTTTCTTTTTACTTTAACAGATGTCTATGTAAAGGCTATCTCCCAATTTTAGACTGTTAGGCTTACACATAGCACCCAAAAATACTGAAAGGCTTAGTGCTAAGTTCAGCAGAATTTTTGGAACAGTATCCCATGGTTTCGTTCAGCATACATCCTCTTCTAAGTGTACAGAATAAGAAGTATAACTTCACCTCATGAATAGTCTTGCTTATTTCATACTTTCATTATGCACTTGACAAGGGAATTGCAGAGTCAGCTGCCCTAGTGATCACTGAAACATTTGATCCTGGAATTGAATAAAACCAATCCTGTTTGGGTGAGAGGATAGGGTATAAGTAGCTGTGCCACTGTCTTGATTAAGTGGAGTCCAGCAAGAATGCTCTGGACTTACTTGTTGTGACCATAGTTATCAAAGTTACATGATAACTAAAATAGAGTCTTGTGTGTTATAGCAATGAAGCTACTGCAGAAGACCAGGGGAGGGACAACTTTTTCAGGAACGTTTCCTGAAAGACCTTTAGTGGAAGCTGGTCCAGCAGTACTGGTGTTGTTACAGGCGTCTAGGCAGTATGTGAAGGATTTGAGCATCAGACCTTTTTGGTTGGGAATAGACCCAAGACAAATCAGTCAAGGCATCAGTGAGTAATAAGATAGGTGTTTAATGGGGGGAGGGGAAATCAAAAGATATGTATAAGTACCAATTACCTGGATTTTGTCTTTAAGTGACTTAAAAATATTATATACATTGCAGAGCAAAAAGAGGTGACTATGGCTAGGTACAGTGGCTTTCATTTCTATTTTCCAGAAACCATTAAGACAATATCTAGCTTTCTGCATTTGGGAAAATAAACTTAGCAGAAGTAATATGAGAAAAAATGCAAATTTAAGCTGAAGAACTAACAATCCTGAAAATTAAAATAATATACTAATCAAAATCCCATCCGTATTTATATCTTTAGCTGGTTTTAAGTACTTTACATGTTTATGTTAATGATTATTTTTAATAGAAAAGTATATAAAAGCTTGAGGTAAAACTTGGTAATTATTTGTACATTTTATATAAGAAGTATTTTAAAGTATTCTTTTTACTAGAGATGTGGATTGCATTCATTGTTTTATCTTTGAGTCAATTATTTCTCTTTGATAACTTTGTACTTCTTCTTTGGTGCGATTTAAATTAACTTAAAATAATGGAAGAGAAACTTTGTTCCGGCAGCCCAAAGAATTAAATATTGAATATGTCAGTGAACATAACAGAAGATTTTTGCCATTGTGGAGTTTACTCTCTGATGGGGACTTTTTCTTCTCTTTCTGTTCTGTTGGTTTATTTGTTTGTCCTTGCACCAGTAGCACACTACCTTAATTACTATGGCTTTATAATAAGTCTTGTAGGAAATCTCCTTCTACTTTGTACTTCAAAAGTGTCTTGACTATTCTTGGGTCTTGACTCTCTCACATAAAGTTTAGAGCCAATTTATATATTTTTAATTGCATTTTCTATCTTTGTGTGCTGTTTTCCCCAACTTTATTGAGATATGATTGATATTGTATAAGTTTAAGGAGTGCACATGTTGATTTGATATACTTGTTTATTACAAAATGATTACCACCATAGCTTTAGCTCACACCTTTATCACGTCACACAGTTACCATTTCATTGTTGTGGTGAGAACATTTATGACTTACTCTCTTATCACCTTTTAAGTGTATAATATAGTACTGTTAACTGTGATCACTGTGCTGTATGTAACATTCCCAGAACTTATTCATCTTCTAACTGGAAGTTTGTACCCTTTAAGCATCACCTCCCTGTTTCCCCCACTCCCAGCCCCTGGTAACGACCCCTCTGCTGTCTGTTTCAATGAGTTCTGCCTTTGTGTTGATGATATTTAAATTGCTCTTATAGCTGAAAAACGTGCTGGCTTCCTTTATTAGTTGAAATAATTTGTCTCCCCATTATTTTGAGTTTTCTGTGTAGATACTCAGATTATATGTGAATAAGAACAGTTTAGTTTTTTCTTTTCAATACTTATACAGTTTAAACCTTTTCTTGCCTTATGTTGTCGCTGTAATCTTAAGTATTATATTGATTAAAAGTGGTGATAGTGGGAATCCTTATATTGGTCTGAATTTCAAAAGGTTTGAATGCTTCTGAGTATGTTGTTCCCTATATGGTTTTTGGTAGATTCTCTTCATCAGATTAAAGAAAATCTTTTTAGTCGTACTTTGCTAAAATTTTTGTCGTGAATGGTTGTTTAGTGATTTTCCTACGTCTATTGATATGATCATATAGTTTTTCTATTTTCATATTTTATGGAGTTAATTGTATTAATAGATTTATGGGTTTTTTTTTGTTGTTTGTTTGTTTTTTGTGGTACGCGGGCCTCTCACTGTTGTGGTCTCTCCCGTTGTGGAGCACAGTCTCCGGACACGCAGGCTCAGCGGCCATGGCTCACGGGCCCAGCCGCTCCACGGCATGTGGGACCCTCCCGGACCGGGGCACAAACCCGTGTCCCCTGTATCGGCAGGCAGACTCTCAACCACTGCGCCACCAGGGAAGCCCTAATAGATTTATGTTTTGCTCTTGCTTTCCTGACAGCCAAAAAAAGTATACCCAGCAAAGTTATCCTTCAGAATTGAAAGAGAGAGAAAGAATTTTCCAGACAAGTGAAAGTTGAAGGAGTTCATAAGCACTAGACTAGCCTATAAGAAAAGTTAAAGGGACTTCTTTGAACTGAAATGAAAGGATGCTAGTCAGTAATAGTAAAATGTATAAAAGTACAAATTCCACTGCTTAAATTCAGAATACACAAATGTTTTAATGGTGGGTAAATCAGTTATACATCTAGTATGAAGGTTATAAGACCAAAGTAGTAAAAATAATCATAACTACAATACTTTGTTAATGATACACAAGCTAAAAGATGTACATTGTGAAATCAACAACATAAAATGTGATGAGGGGAGGGTAAAACTACAGTATGAAAATCTGAGAAGCAGTAGAGCTGATGGTGTCCCAAAATGAGTTCAAAGGCAGGCAAAGACCAATGTCCCAGCTTGAAGATAGGCAGAGGGTGCATTCTCCCTTACTCCTCCTCTTGTTCTGTTCAGGCCTTCAATAGATTGGATGAGGCACACCCACATTGGAGAGCGTAATCTGCCTTACCCAGTTTACGGATTCAAATGTTAATCTCACGCATAAATACCTGCAAATACATATCAAACTAATGTTAACTACCCCATGGCCCAGTCAAACTGAGCCATAAAATTAACCATACCCATATCAATTTGGGCACCCATATCTCCTTAAACTATACTTAGTCTCCAAATAAAGACAATAACAAGGTCATAGTTCTGCCTAACGTGATAGTTATCCAGCACACAACTGAAAATGTGCTAACCCCTTCCCCAGAAGATGAGGTTAAGTCCTTGAGTGATGTTTATACTTCTCCTTGGTGTTCCTAGCTTAAATACTATGATATAAAATGAATAACAAATACTGTAAGGCCAATACATTTTATGTTACATGAGGAGGGAAAAAGAAAGGGAAGGAAACAGATATTTCCCCGACACTCACATTCACACACACACACAAACGTATTCATAACAAAATAAGGGAATACTCATGACCGTTACAGTCCTCTTTCTATAACTGGTCATATGGTTGTAGCTGGTATTAATAACTACCTTCTTCCACTACCTAATCTGTATTCCCCTGCCTTCAGCAAGCACCTCAGCTGGTTGTGATTCTTTAACTGGTGGAGTGACCCAAACCTTCATTCTCGAAGGATCTGAGCTATTAGTAGTCCTTCCTGGATTGGGTTGTAGTTTTCCATTGACCTTAATCACAGGGCATGGTAGTACTATGAGACGTCCTAAGGGATCTCCTATATTCCAGAAATACTCTTTCTTACCTCCACTGTGGAGTACCAGTCTATTTTCCACTGGGTAGTCACTATCACTCACCCCAGCCAACACAGTAACTCCTTCTTTGCTTGTTGATTCAGAAGCATGTGGAATCCACAGTGACTCAGCTGCAGTCTTAAGTTGCATTTCAATGGAATAATTGTGTCAATGGCATAAATGTGAAAGCATTTCTCCCTCTGGAATTAAGACCTCTAGGCCAGTAAATCATAAGGCCATGGGAACGGAAAGCAACAATTTTGCTAGTGGGTCTCTAGGAGTAATAATGAGTGGTGCCTCTCCCATTCTATCCTTTGATTCCTAGACCTGTGAATTCTATGTGTGGGAGAAGCAGCACCATATTAGATGCTGGTTCTAGACTGTATAGTCTTCTGGAAAACCTTGCTCCAGATCTACAAGGTATTGCCAACTTGCTGGCACTGTAACTCAGTCTTCAAAAGGCCATTTCATCATTCCATCAAACCAGCTGCTTCATGATGGTGGGGAACATGTTAAGAATAGTGGATTCTGTAAGTGTGGGCCCAGTGTAGCCCTTCTCTTGCTGTTAAGTGAGTTTCTTGATCAGAATCAGTGCTGTATAGAATATTATGACAGTGGATAGGCATTCTCTAAGTCCACAGATGGTAATTTTTGCAGAAGCATTGCATGCAGGGATGCCAGTTCCATATCCAGAGTGTCTATTCCAGTAGGAATAATACACTTCCACTGCCATGATGGAAGTGGTCTAATGGCATCAGCCTGTTACCAGGTAGCTGACTGATCACCCTGGGGAATGATACCATATAGGGAACTCAGTGTTGATCTCTGCTGCTGACAGATGGACACTCAGCAGTGACCTTGGTGAGTGGAAGTCCATCCTTCCCACCACAGCCACCTTGTTCATAGCCCATTGAGCAATGATGGGGTGATTTGGGAAAAGCTGATGGTATCCACTTGATTGTTAAAATCTTCCTTTGCTGAGGTCACCTATGAGCATTCACACAAGACACAGATATCTTCACTTTTTTTTTAGTTTTTTTAAATTGAAATATAGTTGACGTCTTCACGTTGTTGTTGTTGTTTTGCCTATTTAGAGACATCTGTCAACCTCTTCCCCAAATTTCCCAACTTCCCAAACATACTCCTTCCATGTCCCTTACCATTAGCCACTCATTGGTCATAGCCCATGAATCAGTATAAAATTACACATCTAACTATTTCTTGTTTCAAGTAAACAACTAAGTGCACTGCTGTAAGTTCTGTGCACTGGGAGGATTTCCCTTTACCACTGTCTTTCAGGGATGTTCCAGAAGGGGACTATAACACTACAGCTGTTCAGTTTCGGGTGGTGTCTACGTATCATGCACATTTCCACAGTGGCTGCACCATTTTGCATTCCCACCAGCAATGTACAGCATTTGCAATTTCTCCATATCCTAGCCAACACTTACTGTTTTCCATTTTGTTGATAATAGTCATTCTTATGGGTTTGAAGTGGTATCTCCATGTTTTTTTTCATTTGCATTTCCCTAATGGCTAATGATTTTGAGCATCTTTTCATTTGAAATTGGCCGTTTGTTTATTTTCATTGGAGAAATATCTATTCAAGTCTATAGCCCATTTTTAAGTTGGGTTGTTTGTTGTTTTTTTTTTGCGCTGTGGGCGTTCTTTGTATATGCTGGTTATTTATCTGATATATGAGTTTCAAACATTTTTTTTCCCATTCTGTGGGTTATCTTTTCTCTCTCTTAATAGTGTTCTTTGATTTATAAAAGGTTTTAATTTTGATGGAGTCCAATTTATTTTTTTCTTTTGTTGCCTGTGCTTTTGGTGTCACACTTAAGAAACCTTCGCCAAATCCAAAGTCATGAAGATCTCCCCTTCTGTTTTATTCTAAGAGTTTTATAGTTTTAGGTCTTTGATCTATTTTGAGTTTATTTTAATATGTGGTACAAGGTAAGAGTCCAACTTCATTCTTTTGCATGGGGACATCTTGTTTCCCTGCACCAATTGTTGAAAAGACTGTCCTTTCCAGATTGGGTGCTCTTGCCACCCTTATTGAAAATCAGTTGACCATTATATGTTTATTACTAGGCTCTCTGTTCTTTTCCTATAGTCTGTTTGTGCCAATACCACATTTTTTTTTCTCTTTCACTCAGCCTGGGCTAAGACAGGCAAAGTGCCTTCCTTGGAGTGGTATTTTCCTAGTTCACACACTGAAAGTGTCACCATCTGGGCATTGCTTTTCTCAACTTCAGAGTAGTTTCCTCAAACCTCTCTTGAGGTCCCAGCATTCTTTCCTATACCTTGAAAACTCTGCTGGTTGAAATCCAAGCTATAGGCTACTATAAAGAAGTAGATGCTTTCAGAATAAATTTTGGCTCCAGGGCTCTCTTATCCTGTGGAGCTGTGTTTTCTCATTTTCTCTGACTTCTTTTTTGTTCTCTCTAGTGCTGGTTAAAGTATGCTTTAAATATAAGTTTTTAATATATTACTGTATATTTTCAAATGTTCTTTACCAGGACCATCTAGTCCACATATGAAAATTGAGAAGAGGACTTTTAAGATCAGCTTTGTCATCCATTCTTGATAATCTGCTTGTATATAGTTTAAAATAATAGTTTACACCACTTACATGCATTTTTCTTAGCAGTTTTCATTTTAATTACATCACATGCTTTTTTTAGTTTTCTATGTGGCTATTATTGTGTTACTGTACAGTTGTCCCTCAGTGTCTGAGGGGGATTGGTTCTACGAACCCCCTGCAGATACCCAAATCGTCAGATGTTCAAGTCCCTTATATAAAATGACATAGCATTTACTATATAACCTATGCACATCTTTCCATATACTTTTTTTTTACTTTAATAAACAGAATTATTATTTGTAATATTTACACACATAGTCTTCCATGGTAATGTTAAACTTAGCATTTTCTTCAAATGCCCCTCAAAATAACCCACTTTGCCTTCCTAAGTGAATCTTGGACAAGGAAATTCAGTGAAAGTGATCTATTTATGACTATCCCATGTCTCTTTTTCTTTAACATCTTTATTGGAGTATAATGCTTTACAGTGGTGTGTTAGTTTCTGCTGTATAACAAAGTGAATCAGCTTTATGTGTACATATATCCCCATATCTCCTCCCTCTTGTGTCTCCCTCCCACCCTCCCTATCCCACTCCTCTAGGTGGACACAAAGCACGGAGCTGATCTCCCTGTGCTATGCGGCTGCTTCCCACTAGCTGCCTATTTTACATTTGGTAGTGTATGTGTGTCCATGCCACTCTCTCACTTCGTCCCAGCTTACCCTTCCCCCTCCCCATGTCCTCAAATCCATTCTCTACATCTGCGTCTTTACTCCTATCCTGCCCCTAGGTTCTTCATAACCATTTTTTTTTCTTTTTAGACTCCATATATATGTGTTAGCATGTGGTATTTGTTTTTCTCTTTCTGACTTACTTCACTTTGTATGACAGTTTCTAGGTCCATCCACTTCACTACAAATAACTCTATTTCGTTTCTTTTTATGGCTGAGTAATATTCCATTGTATATATGTGCCACATCTTCTTTATCCATTCATTTGTTGATGGACACTTAGGTTGCTTCCATGTCCTGGCTATTGTAAATAGAGCTGCAATGAACATTGTGGTATATGACTCTTTTTGAATTATGGTTTTCTCAGAGTGTATGCCCAGCAGTGGGATTGCTGGGTCATATGGTAGTTCTATTTTTTGTTTTTTAAGGAACCTCCCTACTGTTCTCCATAGTGGCTGTATCAATTTACATTCCCACCAACAGTGCAAGAGGGTTCCCTTTTCTCCACACCCTCTTCAGCATTTATTGTTTGTAGATTTTTTGATGATGGCCATTCTGACCGGTGTGAGGTGATACCTAATTGTAGTTTTGATTTGCATTTCTCTAATGATTAGTGATGTTGAGCATCCTTTCATGTGTTTATTGTCAATCTGTATATCTTCTTTGGGGAAATTTTCATATACTTTAAATTGTCCCTAGGTTACTTATAATACCTCATACAAAGTAAATGCCATGTAAATAATTGTAAATACAATGTAAATGATATGTGAATTGTTGCCACCACGTGGCAAAATCAAGTTTTGCTATTCAGAACTTTGTGGATTTTTTTTTTATTTCGAATATTTTCAATTGGTGGTTGGTTGAATCCGAGGAACCTGCAGAACCTGAAGATATGAAGGGCCAGCTGTATTGGTTATTTGGATATGGTAACAGTTTTCTGGTTGCCAATATTATGAAGTGGTTGTCTTTAAAATTTTGCATTTTGAAATAGTAAATGCCCTCAAAAATGCCTACACAAGTCAAGAAATAACTTTGATGACACTGCACTTTTCTCTGGAAGTTTCAGCTTATGTAGGAAAGATGCAATTCTTTGTCCATAGAAAATTGTATACGTACTCTGTCATTTGAGAGGACAATTTGTACTTTATTAAACAGTATCATGATAAATATTTTTCACTTTTGCCTTTCTTAGTTTTACAGTCCTTAATATTGGTATGTTTGATTTTCTTTGCAGGTTTTCTCTAGGTGATTCTAGGAGGCCTCTTCATGAAACAGCAGTTTTGGTAGAAGATGTAGTACACACTCAGTTAATTAACCTGGTAAGAGCATATAATCTTATTTGGTATCTCTTCTCTGCATTCCACTTATATTGGCATCACAATCCAAGATATTTTTTTTTTTTTTTTTTTTTTTTTTTTTGCGGTACGCGGGCCTCTCACCGTTGTGGCCTCTCCCGTTGCGGAGCACAGGCTCCGGACGCGCAGGCTCAGCGGCCATGGCTCACGGGCCCAGCCGCTCCGCGGCATGTGGGATCTTCCCGGACCGGGGCACGAACCCGTGTCCCCTGCATCGGCAGGCGGACTCTCAACCACTGCGCCACCAGGGAAGCCCCAAGATATTTTTAAGAATTTTTTTTTTTTACATTTAGAATGCTTTTTTTGTCAACTGTATTAAAGTATAATTTTCATGTAACAGAATTTCACCAGTGCATGACTTTTGACAGATGAATATTGTCATGTGACTAGCAACGCAATCATTATATAGAAATATTTCCATCATCCAAAAACATCCCTTTGTAACCCTGTGTAATCAGTCTTTTCTCCCACTCCTGACCTCGGATAACACTGATCTGTTTTTTTTGTTTTTTGTTTTTTGCGGTACGCGGGCCTCTCACTGTTGTGGCCTCTCCCGTTGCGGAGCACAGGCTCCAGACGCACAGGCTGAGCGGCCATGGCTCACGGGCCCAGCCGCTCCGCGGCATGTGGGATTCTCCTGGACCCAGGCATGAACCCATGTCCCCTGCATTGGCAGGTGGACTCTCAACCACCGCGCCGCCAGGGAAGCCCCACTGATCTGTTTTTTATCATTATATCAGTATAGTTTTTTCAGAACTTTTTAAAAAACTTTTATTCTGAATTTTAGATGTCTGGAAAGAGAATTGCACAAATATTACAGAGAATTCTCAGATACAATTCACATTCCTATGTTAACATCTTGCATAACCATAGTACAATTATCAAAACCAGGAATAACATTGGTACAGTACTGTTAATAATATTACCAACCTTATATGAATTCCATCAGTTTTCCCATTAGTGTCCCTTTTCTGTTCCAGGAGCTAATCCAGGATAACACACTGTAGTGAGCTGTCATGTCTTTGTGGTCTTCTATCTGTGATAGTTCCTCAGTCTTTCTTTAAAGTCTTTCATGACCTTGACATTTTTGAAAAGTACTAGACAATTATTCTGTAGAATGCTCTTCTTTGTCAATTGGTCTAATGTTTTCTTATGGTTAGAATGTGGCTATGCCTTTTTGTCAAGAATACCACAGAAGTGATGGGCTTTTCTCACTGTATCATGTCAGTGGGTTCATGTTGTTGATGTGTTGTTTGTGATCTTAAATTAACCTTGATAACTTGGGTAAAGTGGTATATGTTGAATTTTTCCACTATAGTGAAGTTTTTTGTTTTTTTTTTCATTTTGTTGTTAATAAATGTCTTGTGGGAGATGTTTTGTTACTATGCAAATACTGTTTCTCTGAAAAATTTTGCCTGTTAATTTTAACATTCATCAGTGGGTGTAGTCTGAGACCGTTATTACTGTGGTATTTGCATAGTAATGATTTTCTATTTTCTTCTTTCCTTTTATCTTTTAATTGCAGTTATTCTGAAAGAAATAGCTATTCTTTATCACCATTTATTTATTAAATTTTTAATGTACGTATGTATGGACTAATGTGTATTTAAATTTTATTCTTTTGTTCATTATGCAGTAATATTATTCTTTATTTTTATTTCTCAAGTTGTTTCAGTGTTGGCCACTAGGAACGCTTTCATGTCCTTTCCTCATTTTTCTATCAAGTTTTTGATCCTGTGTCTCATAAATATTAGGTATATCAGTCCTTTGTTTGTGGCATATGATACAAATATATTCTTCTTCTGTGTCAGTTACAGTTATCTTTTGACTTTGTTTTTATGAGCTTTGGGGAGGCATACAAGTATTTTTATTTTAATGTAGTCAAATGCATCAATCTTTTATTGCCTTTGGATTTTGAGTTATAGTTAGGAACACTTTTCTTATACTGAGTTTAAAGAGAAGTTCATCCATATTGTTTTCTAGTACCTGTATGGTTTCATTTTTAACATTTAGATTCCTAACCATTTGTGGTTGATTCTTGTTATTGTGTGAGATATGGATCTAACTATAGATTTTTCCAAATGACTACCCAGTTATACCATCATCATTTATTAAAAAGTATCTACTTTCCCTAATGATTTGAGATGCCTCCTTTATCATTACTAAATTAGCATATGTATTGGGGTCTATTTCTGATTTTATATTCTATACCAATGGTTTATTTGTCTACGCATGTGCTAATACAACATTTTAAATTATATTGGTTTTATGGTATATCTTAAAGATTGTTACAGCTAGACGCCCCTTCTAATTTTTCTCAGTGTGTTCCTGATTATTCTTATATGTTTATTTTTCCATGTGAACATTAGTATTGAATTTTCTAGCTCCATAAAATAACTTGCTGGTATTTTTATGGGGATTGTGCAAATTTATAAATCAATTTAAAGAGAACTGCATCTTAATGTTGAGTCAGCCTAAGAAAAAGGAATGCCTACATTTTTTCAAGACTATTTTTGTGTCTTACATGAGTGTTTTAACATTTCTTTTTATAGGTTTCACGTATTTCTTGTTAGATACATTCCTAAGTATTTAACCTTCTTATTTGCTATTGCAAATAGGCTTTCTGTATAATTACATAATGGCTGAAAACGTCTGGAATTTACTAAAATACATAAATCTATAGATTTAAGAAGCTGAGCAAACTCCAAAAAGGATGAGCCCAAAGAAATGCATGTTCAAACTGCTGACTATGAACGGCATAATATAAATTTTAAAAGCACCCAGATTTATTACCATAGGGGAACAATGATTTGAAAGACAGCAGAATTTTCATGAAAATATGGAGACTAGAAGGAAATAGCACAACAGTTTTAAAGTACTGGATTCCCTTTTCTCTACATCCTCACCAGCACTTGTTATCTCATGTCTTTTTCATAATAGCCATTCTAACAAGTGTTGGCCTAAAGCATACACATAGATCAGTGGAACAGAATAAGAGCCCTGAAATAACCCACATATATGGTCAATTAATTTATGAGAAAGCAGTCAAAATTGGAGAGCCACATGCAAAAGAATAGAACTAGATGCTCTTTTACACTGTACACAAAAATTAACTCAAAATGGATTAAAGACTTAAATGTAAGGCCTACAACCATGAAATGCCTAGAAGAAAACATAAGCACTAAGCTCCTTGACATTGGTCTTGGCGATGATTTTTTGAATCTGACCCCAAAAACAAAAGCAAAAATAAACAAGTGAGACTACATCAAACTAAAAAGCTTGTGCACAGCAAAGGAAACCATCAACAAAATGAAAAGGTAACCTGCTGAATGGAGGAAAATGTCTGCAAATCATATATCTGATAAGGGGCTAATATTCAAAATATATGAAGAAGTCGTACAACTCAATAGCAAAAAATAAACAATTAATAAATGGGCAGACGATCTGAATAGACACTTTTCCAAAGAAGACAGACAGCTGGCCAACATGTCCCTGAAAAGATGCTCACCATCATTAGCCATCAGGGAAATGCAAATCAAAACCAAATGAGATATCACCTCACACTTGTCAGAATGACTGTCATCAAAAAGACTAAAAATAGCAAGTGATGGTGAGGATGTGGAGTAAGGGAGCCCTTGTGCATTGTTGGATTGTGCATTTGTGCAGCCACTATGGAAAGCAGTATGGAGGTTTCTCAGAAAATTAAAGACAGAACTACCATATCATCCAGCAAGTCCAATTCTGGGTATTTATCCAAAGAAATGAAAATACTAACTCAAAAAGATGTATGCATGCCCATGTTCGTGGCAGCATTATTTGTAGTAGCCAAGATAAGGAAACAACCTAAGTATCCATCTCTGGATGAATGGGTAAAGAGATTGTGGTATGACTATGCAGTGGAATATTACTGAGCCATAAGAAATAATGAAACATTGCCATTTGCAATACCGTGAGTGGACCTCAAGGATATTATGCCAAGTGAAGTAAGACAGACATAGAAAGACAAATACCATATGAGCCCTTTTATATGTGGAATCTAAAAGAAAAACAAATCAACTTCATAGAAACAGAGACACAGATTGGTGGTTGCCAGAGGCAGGGGGTGGAGTGGGATGAACTGTTTTTTAGTTTAAATAAATTGAATTAAAAATTTTTTTAACTAAATTAATTTTTAAACTTTATGGTAACTGGCAATGCTGATATTCACAGGGAGAGATGGGGGTTTTGACAAGAGGTATCTAGCCTGGAATTCTTGTTTTTGTATATACATCTCTATATAAAAATATATGTTAAATCTTTCATAGGATTCAAACAAATATATTTAATATATTTATTAAATTTAATTGAGGAAAGTAAGCATCAGAATAGAGGTAAAAAACTCTTGGAGTATGCATAGATGTAGCATAGAATCTGGTTTTACTTGCACTATATTAAGATACAAATTTAGTTGCCAACATTTTAAAATTAGATCACTTTTACATAAAAACTTAGGATTTCTGGCTATTCTTGAAAGATTAAAATTGGAATGTTTGACAGCGTAGGTATGTCTTTTAATATGGAAATCTGAGCTCAGGAGCCACTTCTACCTGGTTTTTACCAGGCCGGCTTCATTTGCTTAACCAGGAAAGTATTCAGTGTTAATGGATTTATATAGCATATTGTTGCTGTATTTCCCATATCCATCTTCAATTTCAGTTTTTCAAGAAAACATACTTTTTAATTTTGGAAGAAAATGATGTTTTTTAAAGGAATTTTAGTTTTCCTCAAAAGCTGTGGAAACAGTGTTATGTATGTCACAGAAGTTCATAGACAAATATAATAAGGAAGTTGTTTTTATGTGATATACTTTTTTCCCCTATGACTTTGCTCTGTTAATGCCAGAGTGATCTGTCAAAGTGCTTTGATAGTGTGCTATCGAAGGGAGTACACAACTTATGGAAGAAATAAAAAGCATTTAGATTCTTGCTACAGCCTGTTTAGAAGGGAAGAAAGTGATTCCACTCTTACGACCTCTGTGGTGCTGTGTCTCCTGTTCAAAAAGCACCTTTAAGTACTGGGGTAGTGAGCTAGAACTTCAGTTGACTCGTTCTTTCCTCAACTGCCGGCCCTTAATACCTTAATCTAAAACTTTAAAGGGGAAGAAAATCCATTCTTCAGTCTCTTGGATCATTGTGCCAGCGGTTGCGTGTTGTTTCATTTGGGAAGAGGTTTTCTTTAAATCTTTTGTCTCTTGTTTCTTGGACCTATGATTCCCATTTGAGACCTGTGTCCTCTCATCCTACCCCTGATTCTTTCTCAGTTCTTCAGCCAGGCCTGCCTTCCATTCTGAGTGATTCCACCTAACTCTACTCTGTTCCACTTGCTAGGTTGTGACCAGCTCAGGCCCCAGTTAACTGTTCTTCACTGGAGTTCTGTGTGAAGATTATAGAATATGTTAAATCATGAAAACATATAGTTTAAAATCTATATAAAGCTTTTCACTTTATTCAAGAACAAGTTAGAATATTAAAGTCATAGGATTTTAAAGTTGAATTATACTTCAGAAATTATTTGTTATATAATAGTTTGAACCAAATGAAATTGCCTTTTTTATAAGTCATGAATGGTTGAATATCAGCAGTTTTATGATTCAGTGCAATACTAATTAGTTGTCACTAGAGAGAGTTTTCAAAACTTTTAATTTTCTCATTTTGTAAAATAACAATACTAATATTTACTTTTTACAGTGGTTATAGAGGGTCATAAAAATTAGATATATTGTATATTAAAGACTTAGTGAAGTTTCTGAGGCATAGTACCCTTTCTCTAAGTTAGTAGTAGTAAATGGTTACTAGCGTGATTAATTCTAAGATAACAGGGCTATTTAATGGCATGATTTAGATTAGAATTGGATTGAAAAAATCCATTGAAATGCTCTTTCAAATTTTCCAGAAAGATGCAAACATTTTCATATCCTAAGCTTCCCTCTTCTCCCACTCCACAGGGTGAGCTACATCTATTTGAAATAGGTAAAGATTTATGCCAACTTGAAATTGTGTGATAGAGTTGCTTTATGATACTGTCAATAATAATATCCTTTCAGGTTCCAAAACTGTCATGACATCTGATGGCTGTATAGCTGCTTTCATTTTTATATTCATTCAAAATTAAATATCAGCGGACCCTCGTCATTGTATGCACGAAGTGTAACTATCTACCATTCCATTTCAGAACATATTGGATTTTCACTATATAATCTACCAGGCAACTAGTAAGCTCCTCAATTTGTTGTACTGTTTTCACATCAGAACCACTTTCTCAGGGTTATTCTAATAGTCTTTAGTTATGAAAATTAATAACATATTTATATGTGTCAAAAGTGATTGCTTAAGTCTCCCATCTGGATTAGCATACACTGAGTCATCCCTTCCTCCACCCCACTTACTTGTAATGCTTTTTAATTCGACAGTTTATCTCCCTGGTAGAAGGATCTCATGCAAGGCAATGTTCAGTCCTCATCACCACTTCTGTGGGGCTGTCACTTATGTCACCTCAGTAATGGTTTATGAATATGTTTTAAAATAGCAATAGAATTTCCTGTGCAGAACTTCAGTTATAAGGGTTATAAAAATAGGACAAACTAATATAATTTGTGATTGCATAAAGTAAAGGAAGTAGAGGTACCATGGGGACCTAATGAATCACAGAATGGAAACAGTCTTTTAGCTGACTAAACATTCAGACTTTGTACTAAGTCAGAGCGTGGATATGTAACTCAGCAAACCGGAACACACCACTCTGTGTTTACATGGATGGGACAGAGAAATTCACAAATACCATCTGGGAAAAAATTCTTGGCTTATTTGTCTGTTTCTACTGTAGAGTAAATGAAGTACCACATATTTAGCATAAACAGACTGAAAGCACACCTGCTTTGTGGAATATACACACACATGTGCACACATATACACACACAGCATTGTTCAAAATGTAGAACATTGTATGCCTTGAAAAGTGATTCCTTTCCTTCTTTTTTGCTTCTTTTTAAAGAGTGTATTGTGGAAAATTTACTAATTGCTTTGAATGGCGCTTGTTTCTGATCGATTGCTCTGAATATTTTCTGTTACTTAGCTGGATTTTCCCTCATATTACTACCTCATACCTCAAGAAATAGTATTGTATCTTCTCTTTTTTAAGAAATAATGTTTGTATTGCAGATGACAGATATTTAGTTTTTAATCTGTGACACAAAATGGGCATATTCTAAGTAGATCGCCTCTTTAGCTACGTTGTCCCCGCCAATTCTCCTGGGTAATCTGCTACAGGCATAACCTAGAGGACCAACCAGGAAAGAATTTCCAGTCCTTTCCCAACTCTCAGCATGTCTTCTTTTTCTTCCTGTAGTATATTCTACTAATAGTCAATTGTTCAACTCTTCAAGGTAAGAGAATCTCAGAGTACAAATTGTTTATAGTTCCAAGTAACTTAAAAGCACTGTTTCATATTATTATACATGGTTTTCTTAGCAGAAGTATAGAACAGTGTCTTCCCTCCTTTCCATGTGTGTCAAGGCTTTTCCTTTAGTGTTCTTCATTTATTGCTGCCGGTCAGCTAGTATCCTGTTACCTAACTTAAGCTAAGCTCTGCTGGCTACTTGGATCCTGTGCCAAGTTTGGATTTCTGACCTGTGCTGAAACTCAGTTCTGGCTGCAGCTCCTATTAAATGCCTAATGTGTAGTTTCCAAGAATTTCAGATTTACCAAAGACATGCAGACCATTCATAAAATACCCTCTCTGCAGACTGAGTTGCATCAGTTAATTAAAATAGGTACAGATTTGTGCCAACTGGAAATTGTGTGACTGAATTGATATTTTATGCTGTCAATAATATGCTTTTGATAATACCCATTTTTGCAGTTCAAAAAATAATATAATTTTTGATGGCTGTAGAGCTACTTTTATTTCTCTATTTACTCACAGTTAAATATCAGAAAAATCACTTTGTTTTATACACAGAATATAATTATCTACCATTCTACTTAAAAGTCATACTGGGTTTTCACTATATGAATTTATCAGCCAAGTAGTAAACCATGCAATCTGTTGAATTCTGTGTATATGAATTGGTTGTCAAAGTTATTCTCATAATCTTTATGAAAACTAGTAAAGAATAAACTTAATATGTGTGAGGAGTAACTCTCTAACCTCCCATCTGGATTAGCAGGCACTGAGTTTCTCCTCCCCTATCTGTTTGTTCTTCTAATGCCTTTTACTTTGGCAAGTATCTCCCAACTACTGTATTCTCCTTCATCACATTTTGTGTTCTGTTCTGTATCTGAACCAAGAGACTTGTTTTCAGACTCCTGTTCTTCAGTACCTTTTCCAAGGTCTTTGAAAGTCTTTTATTTATTCATAGCCCTGTATCTTCTTTTCCGAGAGATGCTGTTTCTCTTGATTAGTGTGGAGATTATGTAGAGAAGAAGGAAATAAAAGTTAGTTCATATCTACTATGTGCCAACCAGTCTCCTAAACATTTTTTGTATATTATTTTATTGTAGATACATAGGCCATTTTCCAGGTTTAAAAAAATAACAGCTATTATTTCTATGTAGCTTTCTAACGTAGTTTAACCCAATTTGACATGGCCTTATGTGTTATATAGATATCATTAGACAGCTTTATTTATTTCCCAGATCCAAGTATTATATATTAGTCTACACTTGAAGAATATGTAACAGTTTTTTTTAAGTATGTTTTTTATCCCTTCAGATATTCACATTCATCCTGATGTTTTATTAGGGGTTTTATTTTACTGACTGTGATAGGGAACCATTTGTTTATGCTTATAATTTCAAACGTTCTAGTCATTTTTATATCTCTCGATGAATTTATAAATCACATTCTGTTTTCTAAGAATGCACTAACTCTCCTTAGATACTTCTCTAGAGTAAGTGGTTCTGAAATTCTAAGTGATGTAGATAATCTGAAATTCAAAAGATATTATTTATGTTTGAAGACTGATATAAAATTGACTTCAGATTTTTAAAGTGAATGGAAAGAGGAATAAGGTCCATCAAATAAATGTGTCAGTTAGAAAAGGCTTAAGAGAACATGTTAAGAATGTTTTGAGACTAACTTTGAAAGTAATGTTTTATTATTAGTAGAGTCTTACTGACTTTGCACTTCTAATCCAGCTAAGAATCTGACAGTAAGCGACAGAAAGGCAATAGACACTACTGTAATCATGCTCATTACTCAGAGTGGGTTTAATCTAAAAGTTTATATATTTTTCTTTTTCACAGTAGAGTAGATGCAGGAGAATGGTGTGGAGGCAGGTGCTGATAAGAAGCAGCAAGAAGTTGGGAGAGTGTAGGAGCTAAGAGGGAAATGATTGCTAAAAAACACAACTACACAAAATTATAGGTATCTAATTGGTCTAGGAGTACAATTTATAAATTATATTCCAGAAAATATGCATTTAAATACCTAACGTCTCCTAATACATTTCTTTGGTTGTAGAGACCATCACTCTTATATACAACCAGTATATTGATTGATATTCATTTTGAAGGCTTGAAACAATTAGAAAAAATTGATACATTCAGGATACTCTTTGATAGTAAAGATAGTGTGTGATACACTTAGAAAGATGTCTCTCAATAATAAAGTTTATTTTTTTTAATCTGGAAATTTAGTTATATATAATATAGCATATATTTCTTAAAAGACCAAAAAACTTTTTTCCCTAAAACTTTGTATAAAGATTCCTGATTTAGTAATGTCCTTAAGAAATTTTTAAAAGTATATTTTCTTTTTAAACTTTCAATTATGCATACTTTCGAATGACATCTCTTATAATAAACATTTTACTTAATATTTGCAATAAACCTGGATAGTTAGAAAATATTTTGTAGTATGTGGAAACTGTAGAACAGAAAGATTAAGCAATTTGGCAAAAGTCGCACAGTTTATAAAATAGGAGATGTGAAATTCAAGTAGTTTCTTTTTCAGAGAGTTTGAGGAGTCTTTAGGATGAAAAATTCTGATTCTTTTATTCTGGTACTTACTGACTGAATTTACTGTGTATCTCTAAGGTCCCTTCTACTTTTGAGTATTCTGTGGTTCTCTGTAGTGAAAGTATTGATTTCAGAATAGATTCATATTTTGCAGAGGGTTTATGGAGAATAGTGAACACAAAGAAATGGTTAGAAAAGAGAAGCCCCAAGAAAAGTAAGTAGAACCTTCTTTTGGTGTGGAAAATACAAATTCAATATCAAGTATCTTATAAAGATAAACTGTATTTTAAGTCTGTAAAGAGAAAAAGTAACATTCTTCAATGTGAGAAATGGTCGTAATAGCCAGCAAAACATTTTGGGCATAATGAATAATTTTATAACATTAAAGTAGGCATCATTTGATAGATCTCTGGACAAAGGTAATTAAATGTTAAGAAAGAAGAGATTAAAGCATACTCAAAAAAAATACTTAAGATATTGTGAACTTTTCTGGAAATTTACCATTTGCTGCTTGCGTTGGTCATTGGCTTCAAGAAGAAAAGTTTTAGATGTTGTCAGGAGTAGAATTCCTATTTTTAAATATCATATAAATTGCCCAGAGCTTGCATTTTATGCCAAGAAATCAAATTTAGCCATTGGTTTATATGAAATCGCCTTGATCAAGCCATGTGGATTTCCCACTGGAATATAATCGTTTCTTAAATGTATTCTGTAGAAAGGGATGAAAAAGAAGGTTGGGACTAGATATTCAAGGTCATTGAATTTCAAACTGAGGAATTTTTATGTAATTCTATAGATTGCTGGGGATATTGAAGATTTTAGAAAGTGGCACAGTCAGGAAAGTGAATAAAATAACCTGGCTGTTTTATATAAGGTAGTGAAAGACTCAAGATGCCACTTCCAGAGAGGTCTGTTTGAAGAAGGATGTTGAAGTATTTAGGCGAGAGATATTACTACCTCTGAGTTGGATGGTGACAGGTTTCTGAACTGCATTTGCCATCTGTAAACAGTAATCCACTATGGCTGTAAATTAAATCCTGTATCTGTAAGAATAAACAAATTCAAAACAATATATCAATCAAATCCATTATGACGGACATCAGTGTTTGAGTAAAAAACAGGTAGAAGTTCTGAGTTCTGAGTACATTTAGATGTACCAATTTGGCATATTCTCACTTACTAGTCTTTGTTCTAAATGTGACTCTCCTGGTTACTTTTGCAAAACCCACAAGAGCTTTTGAACCTTCAGCTGGGAAATGCTGGTAGAGTGGAAAGCTTTTGAAGACAGACATCCCTGGGTTTGAATTTTGGCTTCCTTCATAACTTGCTAGTTATGCATTATTGAGCATTACTTCTTAATCCCTTTGAGTCCTGGTTTACTCATCTGTAGGAATTTACCTACCTCGTAGGCATTATATAAGATGATGTACATAAATGGCTTAGCACTCATCGACACTGTTGATAAAAACATGATTTAATTAATGTCAGCCAAAATTCTAATCAAAAAACTATACAATTGGAGTGACACAGTGTTAAGGGCAAAGACACTAAAGAGCCAGAAGAGAGCTTGAAGAATCATATGCTGTATGTATTTCTGGGGCCACTTTCCTGGCTTTGAATGTCACACTATATACAGTTCTGTCTTGATTTCTCCTACTTCTACTTCTCACTCCTGGTATGCTTTAGATGTCTTAAAATTCTTAGATGTCAGTTTAGATCATTTGTTATATGTGAATTTCCCTGTTCTTCCTTGTCTGTTCCCATCTAACTTTATGTCCCTGAGAAGAAACCATCAGATACAGAGTGGTTTAAATTGCCTTTGTTTGAATCCTGGGACCTAGAAGGCTTTTCCATAAGCTTCATGCTTTCTCCTCTTAATGACTGCAGTTCAAATAGAACTTAACTGTCAGTGAAACAAGAGTTTCTCCATCAAATACTTGAATGTTCTCCTAAATGATTTTTTGAGTCCCAACATTTTGTATTTTAGTGATGACTACTATGTTTAGTTTTTTCCTTTCCCCCAAATGAATGACTTTCAGAATATTGTATGAAAAAGTTTCCCAACATGCTTGAAAAACACATGGAAAGATTTACTAAGTAGATAGTAACATGGAGTTTGAGAGATAAAACAGAGAAGTGGATAAATGGGTAGGTGAGAGAGGATTCAGAGGACAGAAAAGAGAGTTCAAGCCCCCAAAGTGACCAGTGTGCTAATGAGTATAGATTTATTATATAATTATTTTGGGGCCTAAATCAGGTATTTACTATGAATATACTTTATAAAATATGAGACACTATATTTTATGATTATTGCTAATAATAATATTTTCAAAACCTATTTTGAAAATCTTTACCCTGAAGAGTCTATAGAGAAAGCTTTTTATCTGAAATATTGTTATAGTTAATAGATGCAGTTTTTATTATCAGTATTAGCATTCATAGTTAAGTTATAACCTCTACGTACCAAAATTTGGGGAGAGTCAATCATCCTTCCTGTGTTCTTTTCTCTGTGAATTGACCCTTTAAGCATCTTAACTTGTAATGCCTTGGTATTTATGTAGGAGACTTCGGGGAAAAAGTTAAAATTCAGTATTTTCAAATTAATCATCCAGCATTGTTTTTTTAAATAATTGTTTTCTACCAACTAAAGTCATGCAACATAATACTTCCATACTTATACCTGTATTTAACACCATTCTTCAAAATATGTATTCTTAAAAGTAAAAGTACTTTCTGTGCTTTATGTAACTGAAGTTACAAAAGACTTGTAACTTCTAATAATCAGCTTAATCTGATCTTAAACTCTTGATGGTTTTGGAACAGGAATTTTTGTTTTAAAGAGCTTGTTAAATGAATTATGCAATTATAAGTAAATGTGGTCACAGCTGTTTTTGATTTCTTTGTTATACACCTGATTGGAAACAAGTTTTTAAAAATATTTTTCCATTTCTTACACTGACACCTAGTGTTCACTATTCCTGATATCTTGAATATCGAAATTTAGTTATTAATAGCTCTGGAACTAGAATTACATTAAAACTTCTTTTTTTTTTTTTAGCAGTGCACCTGTTCACAGACCAATAACTCCTATTTTCAACATCAGTGAGACAGAATTTTTTCTAGTTATGTATGTGACACCATTATGAATCAATTGCTGAGGCTATTTTGAACACAGCAAAGCTCAAAGAAGCATGGAGTTTTAGAGGTGAAAGGAACTTGAGGGGGTTTTTAAAACCAAGATTCTTAAGACCCCAGTGCTTTGTTATGTACACAATTCCTTCAAGTCCAAGTGGATGGTTTTGTTTCTGTGAGTTTTGTTCCTTGGTGATAGAGGTAACAAATCAGATTTAATCATGTAAGCATTTAAGATTTGATATTAGTAGTTGACCAGGAAATAATACTGAGTTGTTTTTGATTTTTTTTATTGAGGTATAATTGGCATAGAACATTATATTAGGTGTACAACATAATGATTCAATATTTGTATATATAGCAAAATGATCACCACAGTAAGTCTAGTTAACGTTCGTCACCATACATAGTTAAAAAAAATTTTTTTTCTTGTGATGAGGACTTTTAAGATATACTCTCTGAGCAACTTTCCAATTTGCGACACAGTATTATTAACTATGGTCACCATGCTGTACAGTTTCTAATTTTTGTAATGGGTGACCTTGTGATGTTATGTGTTTACTATTTCCTGTGACTTCCTAAGGATGATTTAAGTACTCCAGCCTTTCTGGTAATATACTTTAAAGATCTAGAAGGTTAGTATCAGATTATCTGCAATTAAGTGAAAATGTATATATAAGTTGGAGAAAATTTATTTATGCAGTAAGCATAAACCAGAAATCCAGGTGACCAGTGCACATAGTGAAATTTGTTCATTTCATTTTTTATATTTTTTATTAAAGTAGGGAATGATATTGGTAAAATGAAAATTTTAAAGAAGCTTGAACATGTAATTTGCTTAAGTATTTACAAAGTCAGTGACAAGAGTAAATTTCAAGTCATTTCTAATTTAATTTGCTACAAACTTCAGAGTATTTGAATATAGAAATGTATCTTTCAATGGAGTATATAATTTTCTCGTAAGTAAAAGTCAAACATTTTAAATATAGGAGATAATCATAATTGAATTAGATTTATTGTTAGTAATAGTTATGATGTTTCTAGGTAATCTAAGAACTTTGAGAGGGGAACTCTGTCACATAAGCTGTTGTTTTATATATAATTTATATTTATTATGTAATTAATATTTATAATTTATCATCTGCTATTTGATAGATACTGTTTTTGATGCTTGAGATAAGTGTCTAATGAGGTCTTCATTCATATTGTTTTGGTTAACAGAAATGATAAGAGTAAAGAAATGTAGAAAGAAATTACAAAAGAATTTTGATTACCATTTCTTCATTTTTAATAATTTCCAATATATTTCTCACATTATTTGGGGGGTTGGATTTCAATACATTTCTGAATTAGTGTTTTCAGGATCATCAAGTTCACCCCCAAATCAACCACGTTCTTGGAAAAGAGGTGCCCGGTCCCTTTAACTATGTGACGTGAAAGGACCTTGTCAGATATAACAAAAATGAGTAATGAAGTAGGTAGCAGTTGTGGAGTACATGGTTTTTCCTTGGCTTAAATGTGTTGAAGTTTTTAATTTGGAATATCAGCATCCATTAATGTTGCATGAAGATTGGAGCAGTAGTAGATAATGTACATAAATACAGTGATTCTCTGTGTATAGATACTTCAGAATATTTAGTAAAATATTTAAGTCTTTCTGTTGTAAGTCAGGGCAGTAGGATTCCAAATCACATTTTTCCCAGGCACTTAATTAAAATGCATAATGTGGCACTTTTAAAATTTATAAGTTCACTGGCTCCCATTTTATTCAAGTTGCTTATTTCATTTAGAAGCCCAAATAAAATTAAAGAAAGGCATCACACTCACATGTAAGTGAGTAGAAGTTCACCTGGCTCTTTCCCCTTTCTGTTCCAGCCGCAAAAATTGGTCGAAACTGCTGAGACAGGCAGTTATTTTAGCATAGTTTCTGGTTTAATGTTTTATCAGGCCCAATAGTAAAATATTCTGCAACTACTGCAATTTTATATTGCTACTCTCAAGGCAGAACTCTGTTAAAAATAGTGTATAATTATGTGGATTCTGATATAAGTAAAATCCTGTCTCCTCAATATACTGTATATACAAGAGGTTGAGTTAGACTGGATGGGATTGTTAGCCTCACATGGGTTCCAACATTCATTGGTTCATCAAAGATTTACTGATGAATGTGCCAAAGCGTTGTTTCAGGCGTTAGGGATGTCATGGTACATAAAGCCCCTGCCCCCATAGAGCTTATCTTTTGGTGTGCAAGAAAGATAATGAATAAATGAATAAATAATATCAGATAATGTGAACTGCTATGAAGAAGATAATGCAGGATAAGGAAAGGGAGAGGTAAAGTTAGATTACTTCAGAGGAGATGGTATTTGAGTAAAAAATTAAATAATGTTGAATAGAATACCATACAAAGATCTAGGGGAAGAGCATTCTAGACTGAGTGACAGGAGGTATAAAGGTCCTGAGACTGGAATGTGCTTCAAGAACAGAAATATCAGGGCATTTGGAGTGAAGTGAGTGGGGTCAGATGGTAGGAGATGATGTGTAAAAGGGAGGCAGGGGCCAGATTATGCATGCATTGTGTTTCTCTGTGTCACTTTCACTGTTTGACTTTGTACGGACAGAAGTTTTTGGGATTTTTTTGCGGTACGCGGGCCTCTCACTGTTGTGGCCTCTCCCGTTACGGAGCACAGGCTCCGGACGGGCAGGCTCAGCGGCCATGGCTCACGGGCCCAGCCGCTCTGCGGCATGTGGGATCTTCCCGGACCGGGGCACGAACCCGTGTCCCCTGCATCGGCAGGCGGACTCTCAACCACTGCGCCACCAGGGAAGCCCCGGACAGAAGTTTTTAAAAGGTTTAATTTACATTGATAAATCTTGCTAAGGAGTTGCATTTTGTTCAAAGTCTGATAGGAAACTGCTAAAGTTTATAAGTAGGGGAGTGATTTGTGCTCTCATTTAAGGGTATTTTTTTTTTTTTTAGAATTTATTTGACTTTGAAACAAAAGCACTTGAGTTTCAAAAATATTTTTGTCCAAGTGAAGTAAGTTCACTAATTCTTTTTTCACCATTCCAGCAATTTCTAAATGGGCAGTACAGTATTTTCCCACATGTACATTGTTGGGCAGCAGATCCCCAGAACCGTCTGGATGATTTAAGATTTTTAAAAGATCACTCCAGCTGGCTGTAGGTGTTTCGGAGTGGAAGTAGGGAGACTAACTGGTTAAGAGACTTCAGTAGTGGTTTCTGGTAGCTCACTCACTGTAGTGGTGAGTGGTTTCTGGTCGCTCACTCACTGTAGTGGTGAGAAGTGGTCCAGTATGGCTTTAGTTTGAAGGTGGTATCAACAGGACTTGCTAATAACAGAGTGGATATTAGATGTGAAGATACAGAAGAAATCAAGGATGACCTCTAGAATGTTTATCTGAACAGCTGGATGAATAGCGGTTTGGGGCCAAATTTTAGCATTTATGTGTTAAATGCATTTATCATATTAAAGTTGAGAAACCTGTAAGACAGCTAAGTGGAGGAGTAGAGTAAGCAGTTTAATATATGACTTGAATTCATGAGAGAGGTTGGTGCTAAAGATAAAAATTTTGTAGTCATTGGCATTATTAATGGGATTTAAAGTCATATAAGGTAGTATGAGGTCTCTTAGGAAGAGAAGAGAGAAGACTGGAGAGCAGCCCCAGGAGGTATCCCAACACACACAAGTTGAAGAAATGAAGACACAGGCCAGGAGATGAGTGACACCAACTGTATGGTATCCTGGTAGCCAAATGAAGAGAGTGTTTCAGATCCTGTTGAGAAGTTGACTAAAATGAGGACAGTGGGTCGATTATTGCATTTGATAAGTTGTGGCAAGAATAGTTCCAATTCAGTGGTGGGAACAAAAAGTCTTTTTAGAATTAATTACCAAGAGCACTGGAGATGAGAAAGTGAAGGCAGAAGTAATAGTCAATCTTGAAGGGATTTTTGCTCTAAAACTAGTATAAACGCATCCTGGCTTGCTCAGGGAGTCCTGCTTGGTGCCTATCATCCTAGCATAATTATTATCAGCACTCCGTTTACCGTCAAAGACTGAGAGGGGCTGTGGTATCAAGGGAGGATTTTAGTGAACCTGATTATTATTCTAATGGATCTAATAATATAAATGAAATCTTACAGTGTATATTCTTCTGAATCTAGCTTCTTTTACTCAACATCATGTTCGTGAGATTCATCATGTTGCTATTCTCGTGCAAGATGGCATTCCATTGTATAAATTTGACACAATTTATATATCAGTTTTGATAAATACTTGGGTTAATCCAATTTAGAGCTATTATTAAAAGTGCTCCCGTGAATATTCTTGTACAGGTATTTTGATAAACACATTTTTGTTGGTTATACTTAGGGGAAGAATTTTAATATAGTAGGATTTGCTTTTCTAATATATAATGTGAGGTAGGTTGGTATTCTACAAAATGATTAAGGTATTATTTTATAATTTAGACATTCTCAAAAAGCAAAGCAAAACCTGATTTTAAGTCATTCCTTTGGCTCAGCTCTATTGAGGTCTTCTGAATGTCTTATATTGTACTTTAGGGGTACAATGAGGGCTAAAACCTTCAACAGGTACCATATAGGATGACTTCTATGCATACCTTACCGGAGAGGTTATATATAGTCCAGCAGAGGATATGATAAATTATTAAATGAATATACTACTGACGAAGATGCAGTATATGAGATGTTACCGTGGGTGAGAGAGAAATTAGTTCTTCCTCTAAGAATCAGGAAAAACCTTACGAAGGAAATAATTTTTGTGCTGGGCTTAGGAATTAATGTTGTCTGATCTCGTAGAGACTAGAAATAATCTGGGAGCTAGATAGTGGAAGGTATAGATAGGAGAATAGTTCGAGAAAAAGGGGTAGTTCATTTTGAGGGGAGTATAGCATCCATTAAGAGAAACGAAAGGAAATAGAAATTTTAAAACTCTGAGACCATATTTAATAGAAATTGAGAGTCTCTTGAAGTTTTGACCTTATTTTTTTCAGTTGCTGTTTTTAGATGACAACCTAATATCAGCACATGGAATAATTTGGGGCAGAGAGACTCTTGTTGGGGACCCTGCTAGGATACTGGGCATTAGACTCCCAGGGCTTGACCTTAAGTTAGATGGTTACAAGATATGGTTGGAGAGCGAACCTTTTGTTCTGAGCTGATTGTAAGCAAACGTTAATGTTACTCAATAGGCTGCAACTTAATCACTTTGACAGGAAGGAAGAGCTAATAATTAAAAGTGTTCATGTAAATTTTTTAAACGTTTGGCCATGTATGCTGATTGTAACCTTATTTCACTCTATTATAAAAGTACAAAAGCCTTCTGACGCTAAAGAATCTTTGACTTTGCTGGCCAGTGTTAGGTGGGGAGAGCCTATCTGTACCACAGAAAACATCAGAATCTCTGCCCAAGTTGTTTTTTTCCCTTCATATAGCGTATGCTCTATGATGTCAGACATAGTAACAGGAAGAACATCTCCATCTGGTAGTCATTACCTGTAGCTTGTATGTGTCTTCTGGAAGTTAACTTTTAATGTTAAACAAAGGAAGCTGATCAAAACCAGCTGTAAAACCTTTACATAGTTCATATTTTATACAGTCAGCATTAGGTTACCATTCACATAACTGCATGTCTGAAGTTTAAAAAAAATAATAAGGTAAATCTTTTCCTTTTATTAAAATAAATGTAATCCTGACTTTATAGTTGACACAACTTTAATTGTTTTCCTGTTTGGCAGGAAAATTTAATGCAGTTGGCATCATTATGTATGTATTTTACACACCTTGGAGAAATAATGGCTCATTTATTAACTATATGTGCCACAATTAATATATTTTGGATCTAATCAAAATAAAAACAGTAGGTTGAAATATAATTTTCTAATATAAAATTATGGGGTTAGTAAATGTAGAAACTCGCCAGCTAAACACGTAACAGACCATTAAATGTATTATGTGAACTAATTCTATAGATAATGAAAATTACTCTAGTAATACCTCCTTTGACACATGGCATTTATAATAATTCTAGATACATGCAAAAACAGTAATTTTAGATCATTATTGGTTATGATAAGAAATGACTCAGAGAATTTTAAATCAAGATGACTTGTTTTCTTTAATTGAATTTAGAAGAACTAAGGAATTTGGAGAAATCGGAACATTCTGGGCCGTGTTTGCCTACTGTTGGTACATTGTGTATGTTTAATAACAGTTTCTTCTGCCTGGAACTTGCAGTTGTTATATATATAGAAATTTTGAAATCACAAAGAAGCACATGAATTTGTAATAGCACATACTTTTGAAATATCTGTAACAACAGTATTGAGGATTTGCTATCATGAAATGGAATTTCCTATCAAGAAAATGCAGCAGATAATGTAATGACTCAGGCATGACAATCTAGGCGGAAGACAGTAAGCATTTCTCTACCAAAGAAATATTTTGAAATTCAGTGGTTCTTTTGCAAGTGATTAGCACTGTTTTGTTGGAAATGTTCTAGTCTGTAGCAACCTAAGTATTGCTCACAAATACCATTTAGGCAGAGAAGCCAAGGACAGTTCTGACCATCCAAGTATAGCACCATATCAAGTGTGACCAAGATTTGACAATCTGTTGTATAGGTGCTTTTCTGAGGCCTTGGTTAACTATCTAGCTTTAGAAAGGTATCCTAAAATGTATAAGCACATAAATAGAAAGTAATTGACAGCAAACATTAATAATTATTAAAATAAAGTAATTGTAGTTTTCATTTCTGCAAATAGGGACGTATTCTATTTTTAAAAGATATAGGATATCTTGTACGCAGAAGAAGTACTGAACAATGTTACCATCAGAGAATTGAGAAGTTACCATTCCTTAGGAGGGAGATTTAAAGAGTGTTTTACTTTAATCATAGTATTTGTATTGGAACATTTAAACCAATTTAAGATATGTTCATTTCTAACACAAAAACAAGTAATTTAGCACATGCTAGGAACTCAGTATATGTATGTCTATTAAGTTACTCATTGTGTAAAGAAGGCTTAGCTAAACTCAGTACTTTTTCTTAGACTACATATATATATATATGTTTTATATACAGAGAAAGAATATATATAAATATGTACATGTATGTAATATAAGTAAATATACAAATTTGTACATTTAAAATTAGCACAAGAAAATGCACATTTTAGTTGCTCAGTTCAGGGAGCTTTTACAATTCTATATTACCGTGTAACCATCACCCCAAACTAGGACTAACATTTCCATTCCTTAAGGAAATTCTCCTTTCCAGTCACAACCTGCCTGCTGCCCCCAGGTGATTGCTCTCACCATAGATTAGCTTGTCTGCTCTTAGATTTCATGTAAATGGAATTGTATAGGATGTACTTTTTTGTATCTAGCTACCTTGGGTTTGTTAGTCTTTTTATTTCATACATTCTAGTGGGTATGTATTGTTATCTCAGTGTGATATTTCCTTAATGGTGAATGACATTCAGTACCTTTATTTCTGTTTCCTTAATGATGAATTATATTCACTACCTTTAAATATGTTTGTTGGCCATTCATACATCTCACCTTGTGATATATCTGTTCAGTTTTTTTGTCTGTTTTTTTCATGTTATTTGTACTTCCCGTGCTTTGTCCAATGAATCTTTGTGTACACCAAGATCATGAAAATTCTCTCTCAGGTTTTTTTCTGGTATTTTTATGGTTATTGATTTTATGCTTAAGTCTGTGATCTACATTGAATTAATTTTTACTTGTGGAATAAGATAAATATTGGAGCTTATTTTTCCCATCCAGTAGTTACAACCACATTTGTTACCCATGTTTCAGCAACATTTTGGATAAAAGACCATATGACTTTTAAATTATTTGTACAATTCATCAACATTTCAATTCTCTTAGGTCCTTTTAATTTAATTACAGTTTGTCCACTAGTGAATTCGCTAAACAATACCTGCCCGCAGCATTTCAAGGAGTTGGTGTCATCATGCATTCTAGTTCCCTGTTCTCTTCCATTTGTATACTCATAGACCAATTACTTCTGTTTGTCAGTATGGAGTGACTTTTGGTGAATTTGTATCTAACTTCTATCTTAAAGTTCTCCTCAGAACCTCAGTTAATCTGTTTTTCCCTCTCTTCTCAAAGCTAAGTGTAAAGACGATCCCCACAAGCCGTAAGATCTTAAGTGTTTTCTAAAACTATTCAGCTGAATTTTTAGAACGTGATGCCCCTGACGTGTTTTAGGTGTGGTGTAATGTAATGGTTGTGTAATGTAATGTTGTGTAGTGTAATGTAATGGTTGAAGCCCAGTTGCTCATCTATATAAGATTTCTTAGGTTTCTGTGTTCATTTTAGAAACATTTTGATGACTCCCATAAGTGAAGTTATCAAAACACTGATTTGCAGTTTTTCACATTAAATAATCTTATTTAATTTAGTCTATTTTCACCCTAGACTTAACTTATTAACTGATTATAATTAATTTGATCTTTGGATTAAAGCTGATTTTTATCTTTATTATTCTTCTCTATAGTTTCCAAGCTTTCCTTGATAAACATGTATTGCTTTTATAACCAGGAAAGAAAGAGTAGCCATTAACAATGTCCAAGAGTGGAATATGTTCTCTAAACTTCTATCAATGCCTAATTAACTAACAGGACATATTTAGATATCAGAGTATTTTGGCTAATGAATTTTCAAATTAATGTAAATAGAAGATGGAGAAAATTGGGCTTCTAGAATGCTTTGAGTTGGTGTGTTTAATTATATTGTTTGGGCTATATAGATCTGTATATTTAAATAATACTGCTTGTGGACTACCCATACATCTTCTATGTAGATAATGAAGACTGTCTGCTGAAGTATCAGCCAAAATGTTGCTTATGAGGGACGAAAAACAGACTACAGGGGGAAAAGTAATTTTTTTCAAACTTTTATTTGGGTAAATAAACAGTTGAGAGCATGAAGAAATTTTAGAAATGACAGGGGAACAAATGATACCATTGTTTTATGAACTCTGAGCTGATTTTTTTTTTACCCTGGAACTTTCAGATGTTTGAATGTGTAGTGACACAGTTCTCACTGCCTGAGTCCTTCTTGTAAGATAAAGAGGGGATCCAAGTTTGAAGAGTGCTTGTCTGTCTGGGCTTAAAACCCAGGAGCTGACTGTGGAGCAGCCTTGGTAACAGAGGAACATGAGTACAGATGACTCTGCATCAGAAACAGATTCGGAAGAGTCAAAATTCTAAGTCAGTGCTTCTTAAACTATTTGAAGTAAAAGTCCAGTTTTTATTGTTATTGTTGGTATTTTTTACGTTTACCACATTTATAAAATATAATAAAAAATCATAGTGATGTCAAAATATTATAAAAGTTTCTAAACATTCATTTTCTGTTCTTGTCTTGCTGAAGACTGACAACAGTTTGTGGTGTGGTGCTAGTCAGGCCCGTATTATTATTATTATTATTATTATTATTATTATTATTATTATTATTATTATTATTATTATTATTATTGTGGTACGCGGGCCTCTCACTGCTGTGGCCTCTCCCGTTGCGGAGCACAGGCTCCGGACGCGCAGGCTCAGCGGCCATGGCTCACGGGCCCAGCCGCTATGCGGCACGTGGGATCTTCCCGGACCGGGGCACGAACCCGTGTTCCCTGCATCGGCAGGCGGACTCTCAACCACTGCGCCACCAGGGAAGCCCAGGGCCCGTATTTTGAGTGGCGCTGATAAGAAAGCATTGTATCAGTTTAATTGGCAGTGTATTTTTTTTCTTAGTGCTAAAATAATGGTGATCTTAACACTTGATGGTAATAGAGGTTTGATGAAATATTTGGTATATATGGCATAATTTCTCTGAAACCAGAGTTTCTGGGGTCAGACTGCCTCATTAATTTGGGGGCAAGTCCTGTATCCTCAATCTCCTTGTTGTAAAGTGGGGATATTATCATTCCTAACCTCATTGCATTGTTTTGATGATTAAATAAGAAAATTCACGGTAGTTGCTTGGCATGACATAGTAGGAGTGTTACATATATTAAGCCGTATTGTGACTCTCACCCAGACTTTTTATCCTAGGAACTCAGTGACAGGCCACTTTAGAGGAGTGGTTAGCATGCTAGGTCCAGTTGGGAAAAGTCACAGGAGATTACCTCTCTTTGTAGAGCTGGCTATCAAGCACCAGTAAAGTCAGGTTTAATTCAGGGAATACCAACAGCCTGTGAGTTTCTTCTGGTAGGTCTGCGCATCAGGTATCTGTGTCAGATTTAAGAAGGGTATCTATACGGGCTGAAGTAGGTCTTTAGGAAGCAATTAATACAAAGTCAAGATCTGCCTTTCCAGGGAAAGGGATCCAATAAAAGCTAAGATGGGTCACCAGGACTCAGTTTCAAGAGACTGATGTTCATGACAAGACTCTAGCCCTAGAATAAAACTGGAGTGCATGCTAATAACCAGAAGAGGTACCTGGTCAGGAGGTATGGTATACATGACAGAGTTCTGGGAAAGCTGTGTCTTGGTTGACATGTGAACATATAAGAACTTATTGTGCACACTGGTGATCAAGCTAAAACAAGAGACTCTCTTTTGCCTTTTTTTGGCTGATGACTCGTTCTCATTGGCTCCATACCTAGGAAGATCTGAGTTTGCAGGTTACTGGTCTTTAATAGATATAATGGGCAAGGCAAAGATAGGCAACTAATGAAGAGTTATTTGGTTAGGTAGTTTCCTCACCTGTGACTTTTGCAGCCTTTTCTAAATGTTTTCTGAACAATAATTTTAAAATGTAGATTGGAGCTTCTTGATGTTGACCTTAAGGAATCCTCAGTTCACTGTCCTACGGAATGAATAAAAACGTGGGTTTCCCAGATGTCTTTTAACCATGGCTTCGTTATTCCTGTCACTCAATAAACTTGAAACTCTTACCAAATAGAAACCTGCCTGAAAAGAAGATACATATCTTTCTATTACTTTATCCATTTTTCTTCATCTTACATTTTCCAGAAGTGTAGGCAGAAATAAAATACTGAAAAACTTCTTTTTCAATCAAGGGTTTATTACTCTTTATCACATTTATTTTAAGTATAGTGAACGTACTGATTATGTTAAGAATAAATGGCAAGAGAAGACGTAAAGGAATGTGAAGTTTGTTTTGTGGCTCAGATGTTTGTTGTTTATACATCTGCTTCATTTCCTGTGATTTCATTGGTGGTTTTGAACTCGTGGGCGTCTTGCTGTATACTGGTAGTGGCAGTTGCTTCCATGTCATCACTCCAGTTTGTAAAAAGAAATTGCTTCCATTTTGAGATGAAAGGATTTCGTTTTCCCAGCTGTTGTCCATGCATGCAACCCCTTCAGCAGAAACTTATGTCTCTGAACACTGAATAAGAATAGATTGATCCTATAGTTTACAGACTGGCTTTGGGGTGGTCTGAAAAATTCAGAAATCTACTTTTGATCTAAAAGCTCTATAAATTCTCATAAATTTCAACATGTTTTAACTCCCATCTAGATAGTGACTGTTCCTTGGATAACATGGGTTTGTTGGGTAAGCAATGATCTTTTTCCCCTTAAATTTCCAGATTATATGAAATAAATAATGATATGCTATTTACTAGATTCATAGCCAATGAAAATGAGCAGATTTTCTTCAATGCATTCGGTAACTTCAGAGCAGGCTCTGTTAGAAGTCCTTTCTTGGAAACAACTGGCCAAACATAGTGTATTGATACATGACATTGATCTGTGGTCTCTTCTACATGTGGCCACTTTGTTGCATAACTTTGCTGAAGTGAGCGGAGCCATTTCCCTCTCCCAGCAGTTAACAAATGCTGCTACCAGTAGCTACTGGTGGTCTCCTCTCTAGGCATAATTGAAGATGTGGAACAGAGTTACTGTGTTTTTCCTTTGTGTCAGAGTAGTTACCTAAGACCTGAAGAGGAGAAGGTAGCTCAATATTACCAAATATTTTTCAAAAAATAAAACCAATTCAGTTACTTTAAGGGTTCTCTACAAAATATAATTTTGTTAAACTGTGTATTTTTTGGTGGTTTCCTCCCACTCTACTCATATATCTCAGATTCTTTTGGTATAGTGCTGAAGCAGTTACTCTCTAAAATAAACTCTGAACAGGAACTTTCTAGGAACTATGGAGGCGACTATTAGTACACTGTTTCCTTCCATTAGTTTACACGTACTTATATGAATCATACGTACATTCTTTCCCTCCCAAACTTCCTAAACCAGGCCAAATACGCTGTGCCAATTTATAAGGGCCTATAAATCTGAGCAGTATCAGGACCGCAGATCCATCCTTTTTTCTCGCTCTTCCTACGACTGTAAAATTAGTCCATGCGGTGATCTGTGGATATCAGTTCTAGCTCCCCTTCTGATACATGCTGTTAATCCGTAAACACAACTTTTATCATGTCACCCTCCCCCCAGCACACTCGAGCCCCCCACCTCCCACTCAGAATGCTATACTGTTGTTTAACACCTCTGCTTTGGTTCGTTTAATACCTTTGTTTGTATTGATACTATCATGGTGGTATTCACAATTTGCTGCCTTGTTTTACTATCTTTGTAATGTTTTTGGTGACAGCATCCATAATTCTCTTTATCTCCCCAACTTCTAATTCAGCATTTTGTAGTCACATATTCTATATTTATTGACCCTCTGCTGTGCTCTGGGCACTGTAAAGTACATTGAGGACTCACAGACGAAAGCTGTAAAATACACTCCTAAGAAGCTTGAACTGCTGTGATGCTCCATATAATGTTTGTTGGCTGTAATGTTGGTGAGTATCTCATAATGCTAAGGGATTTGTCTAAGAATAATAACTTTATGATAGTTACCAGCATGTTCTGATTTATGCTTTTAAAAATTGAATTTGGGCTTCCCTGGTGGCTCAGTGGTTGAGAGTCCGCCTGCCGATGCAGGGGACACGGGTTCGTGCCCCGGTCCGGGAAGATCCCACGTGCCGCGGAGCGGCTGGGCCCGTGAGCCATGGCCGCTGAGCCTGCGCGTCCGGAGCCTGTGCTCTGCAACGGGAGAGGCCGCAACAGTGAGAGGCTGCAACAGTGAGAGGCCCGCGTACGAAAAAAAAAAAAATTGAATTTATTACAGTATACTAATTTTTATTATTTTAATTTTTGCAGTGTTGTATGTGTTACTTTATTTCATAAGTACTTTATAAATTACTTTGTAAGATACATGGTTCAACTTTTGAAAAAAGTGCTACAACAGCCTTGAGTTTATCATGGGCTGGATTGAATGATTAGCTTAAAAGACGCGTCTGTATCCTTTACCGTATCAGACTCCAGTGTAAACACTAGGTAAGGTGTATATTCATATGAAAATTTGTGTACTCTGTACTTGGAAGTAGATTGATTTTGGGTGCTTTTCAAATTGTTTAAGAAAATTTGGTATGGAATAACTCTTTCATTTTAACAGTGTGTAGATGTTCATACAACACATTATCACTCAGTTGAATCCCCTTCAGTTAGAATTTGGGCTCTTGCCAAAAAAGCACCTCAGGGATAAAAAGCTTTAGACATGAATGTTATTTAAAATATATTAGTCTAATGTTGATTTATATACTCATATATAATGGAGTTTTAAACTATTATACACATATAACATTGCAGAAGTTTAAAATAATAAAAATTATGGATATACATTGTAGTAAATTCTAGTTTTAAAAGTATCAACAATTGATAATTTCTGAATAGGATATGTTCTTATGCAGTCTACCAAAAATTGTGCTAAATGTTGAAGGAAAGCAAAAAACAGATGAGCAAAACACAGATCCTACCCTCCTGATGCCTCCTGTCTCATTTCTATGAAACATTGTAAGTACCATAGAAGAATACAAGGCGCTTAGATATTCAACCAAGGGAGAGATCAGATCTACTTAAAAGATCAAAAACATCTTTATAATGCATAGGGGATTTTGGGGTGAGTTTTGAATCGGATTTCAAGTGGAAAGATGGATAAATGAAGAGGGCAGACATTCAAGGCCAAGAGGAATAGATAAGTGTGAACATGTGCATTTGAACAACTTCACTAATTAGTAAATAGTGAATAATGAGTTTGGCTAGAGCTAAAAACGATGAGGGGAAAAGGGTAATGAAACTGGAGAGTAGCTGGAGTCATACTATTAGACTTCTCAATGTTTCTCAATGACAATTATGCCCTCCTTTTAGTGGGAAGGGTTAGAACCTTAGGATAAAAGAAAATCAATGTGTATGTGAGGTTTTAAAGAGCCCCACAGGTACATCTAATATGGCCTTTCAGGTGTGTGTGCTCCCTAAAATTGAGAATCACTCTGTAGACTCTAACGCGTCATGTCAGACACTACTCTAAGTACTTTGCTCTCGTTGTTAATACCATCTGTATTATGATGGGCCTGAGCCTGTCTCCCTAGTCTTAGACACTTATGAGCACTTCACGTGTGCATCTGAAACAAAATTCCTTAGCTTCCCTTCAGATTCCTCTTTGCCAGCAAATGTTTAATTTCTCATGTGGGGATACTGCCTTTTACCGAGTTAATAAAACTAAAAACCATAAAGTCATCCTTGACTTCTTATTTTCTCTCCTTCTCTCTCCCCTCACTCTCTCCCCGTCTCCCTCCTACTCCCCACTCTCTCTGCCTGCGCCTCACACACACACACACACACACACACACACACACACACACACATACACCTTTTTCTTGCCTTCTGCCTTGCTTATACTTTCTAATGCCTAGAGCACTCTTTTTCTTTTTCATACTCTTCTCCCATCCCTCCTTTTCTGGTCTGTCTTGCCCATCAAAATATGACCTCCCTGAGGATGAGGACCACATTTTAGTCATCTTTGCATTCCCAACCTCTGGTGTAGCGTCCAGTACACTGGAGATCCTCTCAGGAGCGTGAGGTAAGGTACAGTCAGTCTGTGGATTTGCTTCTCCTGACAGTAGGACTAAGGTAATGTCTGTTAGTAATAATGGGGCATTTTCTAAGAGCTGTATTTATGTAGAGGTTTTGTTTTGCTATTGCTTTAAACTTAGTTAAATAAGAGTGTCTGCATCCAAGGTGTTTAATTATATTGACAGTCATCATCTACTGAGAAATGCAGTCTGTACAAAATTCTACCATTGGTATGACTGAATTTTTGCAAAGCTATTGAAACATATTCATGCCATAATTTGGAAATTATATTCAGCACATTCCTAGAGAAGCTTTGAGTGAAATTTGGTATGAATGTGTATCTGTTTAACAATCTTTCTTAGTTAGCTCTTAACACCTCTGAGAAACAAAATCTTATGCCCTTCTGTAATGTTAATTTAAATTTCTGAATGAATCAAATACGGCAAAACAAACTGTAACAATCTTATTTTAAATATGCTTTTTCAAACTTACAACTCCATAATGGCATAATTCTTCCACCCCATTAATTATCCCATTTCAGAAAATGTGTTTTAAGTCTTCTATCACTGACTCATCTCAAAAAACCTTTTTGTTCACCTCCCTATTATAACTAAAAATATTATTCCATCAATAATACCTAGATCATTCCCTCTGATTTCTTAAAAGATGTGGTTCATTTTCCTGTCCATCATACTCCTCTTGGTCAGTTCAGTAGTTACATACATGATCTTTCCAATACCCTGGCCTTTCACTTTCATTTCTTTTTCTCCAGTGATACGGTCATCCAGCCTGCTTCAGCCAGAATTCCCATGGTCATACCTGGGACCTTGTCAACAATAACTGCACTCCCTCTACAATTTCACTTTAAAGTATTCTGCTCTCCAGTCACCACCTCCCGTTATCCCTCACTTATTTTTAGATTTCATGGTCAATAATTATAATCATTCCCTTGCATGTGTGTTAATTCCCCTTTGTGTTCTACCTAAGAAATTCCCCTCTGTGTTTAAACAAATACAAACAATCCAATGAAAAATGGACCAAAAAACTCATGAAAACCAAAATGTGATATTGCTATATCTCCATTATAATGGCTAAAAATAAAAAGGTTGAAAATGGTTATCGTTGGTGGGGATGAAGAGCTGATGGGAATGTAAAATGGTACAAACACTTTGGAAATCAGTTTTGCATTTTCTTATAAACATATTCTTACCATAAGGCCCTGCAGTTCTACTGTATATTTACCTAAGAGAAACGAAAAACCAAGTGAAAAGAAAAAGGCCTGCACAATTACTTCTACATGATGGTTTTAAATAGCTTATTCATAATAGTCCGAAATTGGAAACAACTCAAGTATCTATCAAAAGTGCAATGGATAAACAAATTGTGGAATATTCATACAATGGAATACTACTCAAGAATAAAACGAATGGACTAAAGATACCACAAATAACAAGGATGAATCTCAAAAAACATTATTCTGAATGAAAAACTCCATACAAGGATGCATATGGTACAATTCCATTCGTATGAAGCTCTAAAACAGAGAAATCTAATCTACGGTAATGGAAGATCTATCAGTAGTTGACTGGGGGGTAGGAGTGATTGACCACAGAGGGGCATTGTGAGGTTTGGGGCTTATAGAAGTGCCCTAGATATTGATTGTGGTGGTTAGGGCAAGGGTGTATATATTTTTCAACACATCAAATTTTCACTTAAAAACGGGCATTTTATTAGATGTAAATTATACCTTAGTAAAGTTGACTTTTAAAAAACATATTTGGGTATTTTTTCCTTTTGACTGTTATCAGTGAATATCAGTTTAGTTCATTTCTGCCCCTCCTCATCCCAGCCACACACATCTCATTGATTCAGTGTCATTTTTTGAATATAGTAAAACACTAAGATGATTCAGAAGTCAAAAACATATTAAAGAGTTTTCCCAGTAAAGTCCCACGCTTTTTATATTTATGTATATACTCACATACATATACACATATTCAGACATATTTACATATATGCATACATGTGCATATATATTATATAAATAATGTAGATATCTTCACAAAGATAGTATTCTTTATTAATTTTTTTGCCCCTTTTTGTTGTTGTTTTTTAACATTTAGCAGTATATCCGGAGGATGACTCCATATCAATTCTCTATAAGTTGAGAATTCATTCTTTTTTTCCATAGCCAAATAGTGCTACATTATGTAACTGTACCACAGTTTATTCAGCCAGTCTCTATTGTATGGGCATTTAGGTGGTTTCCATTATTTTGATATTTTAGTATTTACAATATTTTGTATACAAAATAAGCGATGGCGAATAATTTGAGCATACGTTTCTTGCATACTATTGGAGTTGTATCTTTAGGGTCTGTTTTCAAAGTGGGTTTGCCTGGTAAATCAATGTGTTAGTCCTGTTAGATGTTGCCAAATTTCCCTCCACAGGACTTGTACCATTTTACTCTCTTACCAGCAATGGCTGAGAGTTCCTATTTCTCTATCCTGGATAGTAAAGTCAAGCTTTTGAATTTTTGTTCATCTTGTAGGCAAGAAGTGGTATCTCAGTGCAATGTTAATTTGTTTTTCTCTGATTTCAAGTCAGGTTGAAATCAATGTTTAAAGGCTTTTTGTAGATCCATTTCTATGAACTGTCAGTATCTTTTGCCTATTTTTCGAGTAGCTTCTTTTTTTTTCTTGGATTTTTACTAGTTCTCTACAAATTAGGTGTATTAGTTCTTCGTTCATATGTTGCAAGTATTTTTTCCCCAGTTTGTCATTTGTCTTGGTTTTTCTTACAGTGATTTTTGCGTGTAAAAGCTTTTTGTGTTTGTAGTCAAATGTACCATCTTTTCCTTTATTGCATCCACATTTTAAAATCACAGTTTGGAAGCATTTCTCCATACCAGATTGTAAAAGTTTACTCATATTTTCTTAAGGTATTGTATGACTTAAATTCTTTTTACATTCATTTCTGTGATCCATTTGGAGGTTATGCTTGTATATGATGTGAAATATTGATCCAATTTTTTTTTTCCAAATGGCTGTCCTGTTGTCCCAACTTCATTTATCAAATGGAGTTTAATAATTTCTACCTTTACCACAGTGATTTGAAATACCATTTAAAAATGTAACATACTGTATTTCCATATGTACTTGGAGCCATTTCGGGACTTTCTGTTTTGTTATGCTAGTCTTTCTGGCTGTTCATATGCTAATACCACACTTTCTTAGTTATAGAGACTTTATAGTATATTTTAATAATTTGGGTAGGGCTAGTCCTCCTTCATTGTTCTTCTCTTTCAAGTTTTTATTGTTATTTTTGCATGTTTATTTTTCTCCATGAGTTGTAGAATAAATTTGGCTCCAGATAAAAACACGTAGGTGTTTCTATAGGGATTTCCTTGACTTGATAAATTATGTTAGGTAAACTGACATCTTTATACTATTGACTCATCCTATCTATAAATAAGGAATGTTTTTTTCATATGTTCAAGTCTATAATAGTTTCTAGGAGTTTTAAAAATGTTTTCCTTCTATAAGTTTTGCACATTTTTTTATGATGTTTCGTCCTAAAGTGGTTTCTTTTCACCGAAAAAAGGTGTTTTCTTCCATTATCTCTTTATAGTTATTGTTTGTACATCACAGAGCTATTGATTTTTGTATCTTAATGTTATATATCTGTGTTGCCTTGTTGAATCATTTTGTTGTTTGAATCCAATTTTTATTAGACTCTCTCAGTCAGATTTCACCCTCCCCCACCTCCTCTGAAACTGCTCTTATTGAGACAAGAGACCTCCATGCTGCTGAGGCTGGTGCTGATTCTCAGTCCTCATCTCACTTATCAGTCATATTTGATACAGTTATACATTCTCTCCTCTGTGAAACAGTTTTTAAATTTGCTTCTGGGGCACTACACCCTTTTATTTAACTTTGCCTCACTTTCCTCAGGCTCCTTTGCTGGCTGTTCTTCTCAGTCTGGAGTTTCCCAGATATCGGTCTTAGCACTTTTTTGCTTTGTCTTTACTCTCCCTCCTGGCTATCCTTTTCTAGGATACTGCTTTAAATACCAGATATATGCTGGTAAGTCCCAAATTTGTATCTCTAGCCCAGACCTCTTAACTGGTCTCCAGACTTGTATATCCAGTTTACAGTAGGCTTTACAACTAGTCTCTCTGCTTCTCGTGTGTCCTCCCTAGAGTTTAATCTCAACAGAGCAGACAGAATGATCTTTTTTAGATGTACGTCAGATAGTGTCACTCTTCTGCTCAAAACCCTCCACTGTTTTCTCATCTCACTCAGTATAAAAACCAGAATCTCACAGTCACCTGTGAGGCCCTACAAGATCTAGTTTCCCGCCACATTTCCTCATCCTTTATGACTTTTACTCTGCATTCCTGCCTCGTGGGCCTCCTTACTGTTCCTTGCCTTTGGGCCTTTGTATTTGCTTTGCCTAGAACATTCTTTCCCTAGGTACCTGCCTGTCTTGTTCCCTCACTTCCTACAAATCACCTTCTCAGTGAATTCTTCCGACTACTCTGTTGACAGCAACAGTATCCGTCTTCCTTCCCAGTGGCGCTTCTTACGATCACCTGTCATACTGCTTTTCCTTATTTATTTACCTCTTTTTCCTTACTAGAATATAAGTTCTAAGGTGAGAAAATGATTTTAGACTGTTTTCTTTTCTCTTCCCACTGTTGTATCTTCGGCTCCTTAAATATTCCTGGCACGTAACCAGTGACTGATAAATATTTGGGTTCTTACTGCAGAGTATCAAGACTGCTTTCCTGTGGCTCATAAACCTTTAGAGAAGGCAGTGCTCTCAGTGATGACAGCCTTATAGACTAAGAATATAACCATCTAGACAGGCTGCTTTAAGTGACACACTGGTTTGGTTTTATTTTGTTTAGATACTGACATTAGGAATATCTGATAAAATTCATTTATTAAGTCCTATTTTTCCAGAATGACTGGTGGTTCCACTGCTAAAAAAGAAAGAAATTTAAAAAGCTAAATATGACCTACGTTTATGTGTACATATTCTATACAGATATCGATGTTCACACATATTAGAAGTTCAGTGCCTTATTAATTACAACTGTATAACTACTTCCCATAAACAAGGTAGTTTGGGGTTATGACAGTATTTTAGAAGAATTTAAAGGTCTTTAATACTTTGGTGTTTTTGGCTTAAGAGGACAGTGTGTTCCCCCAAGGGGGTGGGGAATTGAGTTCCTGAATTACTGAGGAGGAAGCAGTTGCGTTTCTTATAACAGTGATTCTCAAAGTGTGGTCCCCACAGACCGCTGACGGGCTCCTTGGGGTCTCTGGGTGGTCTCCCAGCTGGTTTCCTCTAAGGTTTATAATATGACAGTGTCTGTAGTCTGGTTTATGGCCTGGATTAGTAATTTACTTACTGACATTTCTAAAGTATTTTCTCAGATGCCATTCTTCCCATGAGTAATGATGAGGTTTCTTTTCAGTAGCAAGTGAGTATAGATGGGGTTGGTGGTCCACTCATTCTTTTTGCGTCTCATGAAATAATCCACAGGGTGAAATTGAGAACGGCTACCTTAGAGATAGCAAACTGTTTATATGATTATTAAAGCTTTGAGAAGTCTTCACTGGCAATTTGAAACACTAAAATAATTTTTTTATAAGTGAAATGCCAGTTTGCATGATTTAAAATGACTCTTCATCTGGCTAGAGGGTGGTGGCTCTATTTTCATACTGGAAGAAATCGTGTCTAAGAATCTAAGATCATACTTTCAGTTGGCAGCATAGGGTCACCTGGCCTGAAACCCAGCAGGCCTAGATTTATTCCTGATTCCATCACCTAGTAACTATGAGACCTTAATCAAGTTATTTTCCATCTCTGAAATTACTCATAAAATGTTGAAGTATTTATTATGCCACATTGAAATTCCTAGAATAGTGCCTGACACATTCATTCATTCAACAAAAATATTTTGAATGTGTATTCTAATGCTAGATGCTGGATAAGATGTGATTCCTGACCTCAAGGAATTTTGCAGATAAGTGGTACAGATAGAAATGGAAATCTACCCTTCTGGTTCAGAGCCATCATTTATTCAGCAGTGCTCCAGGCATTCTGAGAACAGAGGATTAGGAGGGGTTTCCTAGAGGACATGAAGTCTGAGCTGAGTTTTGAAGATTGAGTAGAAGTCAGCTAGACACAATTGGAAAGGTTATTCAAGCCTGCTGGAACAAGAGATTCAAAGGCATAGCAGCAGGACTTATGTGGAGAGCTTTTGGCCTGGTAGCAGTGAACAGTGGCTGGGGAGAGGGGTAGGCGATGAAGATAGAGATTGGATTTGGACAGGGGCTTCAGAAATCAATAACTAGATACTACACTGCCACTACTATTTTAGTATTATCATTTCAGATGGCTAGATGAACGAGAGGGAACTGTCGCAGCTCTACCTGAATGAAATCATTTAGCTCACTTTGTTGCAAGTACAAGTAGAGGAAAAAATGTCTTTTCCTTGACTCACATACCTGAAATCGTTAGATTCTCTTCCTTAGTTACATATTTCTGAGTTTCTCATTTTTTAGAAAGGCAATGAATGAGTGGTTCCTGAAAGCCCTTCCACCTTGGAAGGCTGGCTTGTTTGTAACTTCAGTACATTTAGTAGTCAGTTTTCTTCAGTGAGTAAAAGCTGAATTTCCATGACCAGCGTGTCCCAACAGTTACAAATTTGAAATTAGTGAAAGCTAAATTAATGTGATTTTATCAAATAATAGTTATGCAGAGCTATAATCAGGTCATATTTATTTATGAATTTCTGTATGTTTATTTTCAGCTTCTGAGACGTATGTATGGGCTCTCACGATGGGATAGGTTCCCTGAAGGCAGGCTGGGGCTTTATGCTTTGCAGTTTTCCACTCTTTTTTATTCTTAACTCTAAATAGCATGTAACATAGTGCTCTGCAAGGAGAATAAAGCAAATGTTCAGAATTCTGTCAGAAAGTCTTTTTTAACTTAACGTGTAAGTCTGATTATTGCTCCCTGTGGGAATTTTGCCTAAGGAGGAGAGGGCCTTTTTAAAAAGAACTAACAACATTAAAATACTTATTTCTACTTGTGTGTGTGTGTGTGTGTGTGCGCTTATGTGTATGGGTGTTGTTGTTTATCTTATTTTCATGGATGGAGAATAAAAGGCAATTAAATGGGGATTCATTGAGTTAAGGATTTTAAATTCTCTTTGTAGTCAGTCTTGGTTTTTTGTTTGTTTGTTTTTTAGATATGTCTCCCAGAACAGAATGCATTTTACGTGATAGTCCAAATAACCAAGGAGATAGAAAAGATCCTTTTTACATATGTAGGTCAGATACTACACTGTTTTAAATATTTAGAAAAGGAAGATAATGCCATTTTGTAAAGTCCTTTTTAGGACAAAATGTTAAGAAAGGGATACTTCTTTAATAAAAATAATTACATGTAGATAACTTAGTACTAGTAGTTTCTTAAGCACTAAGGCAGTTTTCCCTAATAATACCTTACCTGGTGTGCCCTCCCTGTTCCAGGCAGATAGTAAGCAGTCTTAAACCATGTTCTAGGCATTTTGCATACATTTACCACTATAAGGGGGAATTAGACTAAATGGATTCTTAAGTAAGTTTGACTTTTTAAACATCTTTTAATAATGAAATTTAATTCTGTACCATAATGTAATGTATTCTGTACTTACTATCTAATACAGTTGACACTTCTGGAAGATGTGCTGCATGTTTCTTAATCTTTAGCTTTTTTTACCTTATTGCATAGGTCTCTGGAGTATCTTTGTACCCTTATAGGAGAAGCCCATAATCATCTTCTAATAACCTAAGGAGAAGTAATTATTATTATCTCACATTTCAAATGAGGAAACTGAGGCCCAGAAAGACAAAGTCACTGATTCCTAAGAATATGCAAATACCTTTGTAAGGTCCTGTTGGCACAAGACAGTTTTACCTGGTTTCAGGACTTGTGACTAGTAGTGAGGAGATGTTTAGACTTCTTTTTTTATCAATCAATGCAGGATAAGAATAAGGGCACATTCTCTCTTTTCATTTTGTGTTCCTTGAAATTTCCGTTTCATAAGCAATTTTCTGATTTGGAAAGTTTGCCATTTACAATTTATTAATTTTGAAGGTTTATAAAGAAATGCATCTGAGTTAAACTTTGAACTTACAGACTTGTAAATTAATGAAATATTGCAAATCTATGAAAACCTTATGTTATTGATTATATTGGTCTTTGTAAACTAAGGAAGTAGATATCCAGAAATCTGAGTTTAGCTTTACATATCTATCTCCTTGAAGGCAGAGACCATGGCTGTTTTTTTCAATATGGTAACCTAGCTCCTAGCACAGTGTGTGTAGTGTATAGTCGGCACTCAATAAATACTTGTTGAATAAATGAATGAATGAAGACAAATGGAAAGCCAAAGCTTGCTTTAGTCTTGCTTCTATAAGACATGACACAAAACTGCCACCTGTTCTCAGTTGAGATTTCTTGGCTAAAATCAATGCTAACTCACTTTTGAAATGGAAGAAATAAATGACACATCAAGATCTTGACATCCAACTTTTTGAACACACATACAAAGGAGGAAAAATCTCTCAAGAGAGAGGAGATTGGGACTTCCCTGGAGGTCCAGTGGTTAAGTCTTCGCCTTCCTATGCAGGGGGTGCAAACTCGATCCCTGGTCGGGGAGCTAAGATCCCACACGCCTCGCGGCCAAAAAACCAAAACATAAAACAGAGGCAATATTGTAACAAATTCAGTAAAGACTTAAAAAATGGTCCACATCAAAAAAATGTTTAAATCTTTAAAGAAAAAAAAGAGAGAGAGGGGATAATTAATTTAAATGTAACAAACCCAAAGCTGTTGGCCCATTGGGGGGTTGTATTCTGGATTCCTTATCACTGGCAATATATTTAATCAATTATGCATCTTAACGTTGTGGTGATTCTCTGTCATTCAGCAGAATTATTGATAATCAGTATCAGGAGAATATAGTAGAAATACAATATTTAGTGTGTCGCTCAAGAGTACAAATTTCTATTTGGAAAAGGTTTTTGTTTCTGTTTTCGGTGCTATAGTCTGTGTAAGAGTAAAAGCATTCAGAGGAAATAGGACTTGGCAAGTATACACTTTTCAAATAAAGTTCAAAAGTTCTGAATGCTATTTTAATAAAATAGTTTATAAGATCATATCAAAACTTCTGAACAGCTAATATAACTAATCATGTGTTTTTCCGACTATTCTGTATCTGCATGTACATACATGGATTACATATTTAAACTCTTACGTTTGTGTTGGGTTTTGAGTGCTTTTTTTAAATTTTGTTTTACTTTACAGAATAGCATTGTTTTCCTAACACAATAGATTTTTATATTTTCCCCATGATACTTTAGACCGGGGGCCAGCAAACTATGGCCGGTGGGCCAAATCTGACCCTTTGCCTATTTTTGTAAATAGAGTTTTACTGGAACACAGCCATGCTCATTCATTTATATATTGTGCATGGCTAGATGTGTGCTACAGTGGCAGAGTTGAGTAGATGTGACAGAGAGTATGGCCTGCAGAGCTGAAAATATTTACTCTTTGGCCCTTTACACAAAGAGCTTGCTGGCCTCTGCTGCAGATCATATGAAGGCTGTGACCGCGTCTGATCTGTCCATCACTGCTCATCTGCTTAGTGCCCTGCTAGAGTCTGGCCAACTCCAAAATCCTCTTGCAGGTTAGAAAAACTGAAAGCCTTTATTCTTATTTCCATAACCATTGTCCTGAACTTGGTACATCTTGTAAATTTTATCCAAGCATGGCAAAGATAAATCCTACTTGTCTAATAAAATTTTCTTAGCTGTGTTATGTCAGAGTTTTTTTGTTTGTTTGTTTTTTAAGTAAACTGATGGAAACATTTCAGAGCAAAACCTAAATTCTTTAATACTACAGAAATACACATAAATCAATCCTAACAAGCAGTTTTTTATTTCTTCCTTCAGTTTTGACATTGCTATTTTATGGTTGATTTTTGTTGAAAGCCTTTCACACCTTAGGAAAGTAGATTTGAAATGTTTAGGCAATGCCTATCCACATAGTAAAACACTTTTCTTCCCAGAGGAAGTATAGTAATTTATTCTTTTAGGGGTGTTGTGACTTAAATGCATCTTTTTCTTCCTGTTTCTTGATCCAATGTAATTAAATAATAGATTTTATTTCATAACTTTTCAGAAGGAATAAAGGGGAAATTATGTTCAGCAGACTTGTTTATTTTTTTCTGTGCCCTTCTAAAGTTTAAATGGGATCCTTTCTCTCTGCACTAAAGGGAAGTAAAATAGCCCTTTCAAATCAGTGTTCTTGGAAAATGAATGTTAATTAAAACACACTTGAAGAACAGAAACGTAATTTTTTTCTGAAATATCTAATGGTTAAATCTAAGTTAAATGCTACACTGAAAATAATGCTAAGATTTTTAATAACATTTAAAAATCAGTGCCATAATATATACACAGTGAGGTGTAATTTAACTAGTTGCCAACTTAATCCTTATCAAGTCAGTCTTAGTTTTTATACCAAGAGAAGCAGGTACTTAAAGCTTCTAAAAATCATGCCTTCTCTTCAAATTGTATTTTTTATCTAATATGCTACATTCACTTATTTATGTTATATATGTATATTATAACATAATATACTTAGGTTATGTATGTATAAATATACAGAGACATCAACACATATAAGGTTTTCCCCCATTGTTACTTTTTTTTATAAAAATGGGACAATGTTATATACACTTTTCTGCATCTTGATTTTCTTGCTAAAAAATTCTTCATAGCAATTCCTTTCAGTCAACTAGTGAAACTATTTCATTGTTTTTTGATGACTGCAGGATGTACCATGACATAGGGACGCCATAATTTATTTACCTTTCCTCTGTTGATAAGCATTCTTTTTTCATCATTAGTTTATTTGATTAATCTTAATATATAGTCAGATTCTTTTCCTCATATTCCTGTTAGCAATAGAAGTTGTAACTCCTTTTCATTTTTGCCTGAATACTGACTGGAAGAAATAGCTCATTTTACTTGAATTTGCAATCTGATCACTGGTAACTCTGAGCGTCTTTGTATTGGTTGACATTTGGATTTGATACTCTTTAAATTGCCTGTTCCTATTCTTTGTCCATTTATCTATTGGATTATTTTCTTATAAATTTCTAAAAACTTTTATTACATATATTACATGTCTTTAATTTACATTGCAATTTTTTTTCAAATATTCCATGAAAGTGTTTTAAATTTTTATATAATCAATTGTGTTTATATTTTCCTTTTTGAACTTCCAGCTTTCAGTAAGGATGTCTTTCTAAAACTTAGATTGCATACGTTGTGTCCTAGACCATCTTGTAAGATTTTATTGTTTTGTTTCTTGCTGTGTAACAAACTACCTCAAAACATGGTGGGATTAAAATCAGAATTTATTTTATTGTGTCTCATGGTTCAATGACTTGCCTTGACTGGGTGTTCCACTCGTCTTGCTTGTGGTCTCTCACATGGTTGTGCTCTGGTGGCACCTGGAGCTAAGCCATCTGGAGTCTTGGCCAGTATTCTTAGGAAGGCTGGACCTCTCTGCTTCACTGTGTAGACTCACAGCCTTTCCTCTCCATCTCATCTGGTCTCTTTATATGGTCTGTCAAAAGAGTCTTACATGGTATCACCAAACTCCCAAAAGTTTGAAAGTAGAAGCTTCCGCAGCTACCTGCTTACCTAGGCAGGTAAGTCCTGGAGCATCGCTTCCTCTACACTCTGTCCATTAGTACGCGTTGCAGGCAGCCCAGATTCAGTGCTGGAGAGAAGTACACGAGGGCATGTGGGCATGAGGGACTTCTTTGGAGACCAGCCACCACGATATCTACATTTTCTATGTGAGTTTCTAGCCACGCCTACAAATGTCTTCCATACTTTTGGATTGTATATATAGTTCCTTAGATAATCTTTCATGATGTTTATCATTTTGTCTTTTACATTTTAAGTTTTTCTTTTTTTTTAAGGTAGTAATTAAAACTGCCCAAGCAGCAAAATTTATTGGTATTGCACTACTAAGAGTAAATTTAACATGATAATGTTTTTACAGAAAGCCAGTATTTGAACAATCAACCGTAAAAATGTTTTAAAATACAAAGGAAACCTTCCATCATTCAAACCATATTTAAGGTAAAAGGTTTCTCATTTCTCAACTGGTGTTACTTACATCAGAAGCTTTCAAAAAGAGCATAGCTGTTAAGACACAGGACTTTGTTCATTTTCTCAGTGGAGAGTACAGATGGCATTTCTAGTCGACTTTGGAAGTGCAGTAATCCTGCAAACATTTGAACTCCTGGTTCATAGACATGAGTCACTGGAAATCCTTTACTTATGATAGACACACTCAATATAAGTGAAAATCAATGTAAGTAAAATCCTTATCCTTTCATTAACACTGAGGGGAAAAGAGAAAGCTATTCAGTCAGAATGTAATAAACCCTGAAACACAAAAAGTAATACCACTCTAAAGGTTATCAATTCATTTAACTGTAAGGTGCACCAACAAGGTTGGTTTTGGGGTTCCTTTTCTGCTTTTCCTAAATGTTTGACAATCAAAACAAGCACCAAAAACTTCATTACTACCATAGACAGAATCACTCCAATGGTTTACTTACACAGTCTTTCTCTAAACATTAAAATGCCCTAGAAGGTAAAGTAATAAAACGCTGCTATAATTAAGGTAAAAATTAAATGTTAAATCATTTTACATGAGACAAAAATTATTACTGAATAAAGTTTTCAAACCTATTTAGTTATCACATTTACTCTAAAGTTCAGTTTTCTCAAGTGGAATATCATGTTTAGCAAAACCATTTCATTAATTTTTTTCTGCCAGATTTTGTAGGTCCCAAATTACTTGTTTAACATGACTCAGCATAAATATCTTCACCTTTTTCAGACTAAAACCTACTCCCAAGAAAACTGTTTTAAGACTACATATCTTCCATGAACATTACCTAGTCTCCACAGCATCAAAGACACTTCAAATCTTGTTTTGGAAATAGGCGGGAAATATAAAGAAATCAATTCTTATTCCCTTTCCCATCCAAACTAAACTGTATGCCCTTATTTTGATGGTCACTTAAGCCAGTTAATATATGAACCATAATTCCATTTGATTAGATTAATCATTTTATTCTGAAATAAGACTTTTAAATTTTCATTAAACAGGTAAAATTAAAAATCTGAGTTGTATGAATCAATAGTTAGCAAAGACAAATTTTTTATAAAGTATTAAGCTAATAAGCAAACGTCAAAAACAATTAGAAAAAATATGTATATTGTGTGTATATATATACACAAATATATGTATATGCAAAATAGTTCATGGTTTTATTTTCCTTCCCTATTTATTACTGAAGAAAAACAGTTTATAATATTTATAAAATGGAAGTCAGGTTAGCTGTCTCCTGTCCTAACTTTGGGATGAAATTAGCAAAAAAGTAAAATTAAAGAATCAGTTCTTTGGACTCTCACATTTGAAATTAAAAGGTACTTGTACAAGATCCAAACACAAACCTAAAACGACCACTAGAGACAGCAGTGCCCTGGGACAGTAGTGAAATGTACAAAAAAACTCTGCCATATGTCTTTTGTGCTTTTCTATCAGTGCATGTCCTGTGTGTTAAGACCTGAAGAGTACTGCTACTCTTTTGTTCCAAAAGTATTCAATATTAACACATCTAGCTAATCAAACTGCCGAGGAATAGTTACTACCTTTCTCAATTTCATTCACAGTTGAGAACCTTTGCTTCCATTTCCTGCCATTTTAAGTTTTTAATTCATCTGAAATTTATGTTTTGTATTGAAAAAGATAAAATCATTTTTCTCTTCAGATAGTTAGCTGTTTTTCAAACCATTGATGAAAAATTCTGTTTTCTCACTGAAATAAACTGTCCCTTTCCTTCTGTCTTAAATCCTCATCTATTTCTTGTTCTGTTCTACTTTCACACATAACCTCTTCCTTTTTATTCCTTTGCCTTTCCTTTTCTCCCTCCATCTATCACCCCTCTTTCACTGCAGCCACTTCGACTCCAAGTGGGAGGCGTTCTCCTCCAAATAAACTGTGTGATCCAGCGATAGAAATTGTAATTACAGATTACAATTATAAGATTTTTAGTCATTGTTTACATTGTTTTGACTCTCAGATCACCTGACTTCTTAGCTGAATTGTGTAGTATACCATATTTGCATTTTCTTACTTGTAATTTTTGTTTTAGTTTCCTTGAAACAATCATCTTAACTTCTTTTTAGTTTTATATTTATCTACCAGTAATTCCTACCCAGATCTCCTCAAGTGTGTATCTCCTTTCAGTATAAATAAAAAAGGTGTGTGTCCCATAATTCCATCTTTGTTAAGGAACACCTTTCCCAGCTCCCTCCAGTCTGGAGAGGTTGCTCTTTCGGCTCCTTATACATCTGCCAGCCTGGGTAGATCTACTTTCACATCATGGGAACGTCCTTCATTCTCTGTGGGATCACTTATGTCTTACATTACTTCCTACAAGACAGTAAATCAAGGAAAATTCTTCTTGTTTCTTGGTTTATTCCCGTGTTTTGTTGGAACACATTGTCCGTTAGCTTCCTAAGAAAGAGTCCACGGAAGGTGAATGTTTATATAGTTTGCGTGTCTTAAATTACTTTATTCTACCTTCACAGATTTTCGACGGTTTGCCTATGTGTGAAAACTTATAGGTTAGAAATTATTTTATCTCAGGATTTTGAAGGCATTTCTCCATTACTTTCTGGTGTTAAAAGTTGTTGTAATGACACATTCTTATTTAACCTTTACATGTAACCTCGTTTTTTCCTTTGTTCTGTAAGTTTTTAGTATCTACTCTTTGTCCTCAGAATTCTGAAATTTCATAATGATACATCTAGAATGTTTTACATGACATGCACCACTCCCCCTTGGCCGCTTCTCTGATTTTAACCCTGACTGTTCTCCTCTCCACAGCTAGACTAGCCTCCTTTCTCTTCCTCCAGCATGATCATGCATGGCCTTGTCTCAGAGCCTCTGTGCTTCTGGTTCCCCCTGCATGGAATGTTCTCCCACATATCCATGTGGCTCACCCCCTTATTTCTGCTCAAATGTTACACTAATAATGAGTCCTTCTCTGATCACCATGATAAAATAACAACCCACAGCCACCCCTCCAGTACACCTTATCCTACTCACTCTTTTTATTTTGGCGAAGGGATTATTATGACATCTTAATTTATTTATTATTCGTCTCCTGACCACTAAAATTTAAGCTCCATGACAGTGTGGACTTTGTCTATTTCGTTCAATGCTGTATTGCTTAGAATCGTGCCTGGTTCTCAGTAGAAATTTGTGAATGAATAAGTGAATGTGACTTGGTGTGCCCTTTTACATCCATTGTGTTGAGCAATTAGTAGATTCAGTTTGGAATCTTATGTTCTTCAGTTCTGGGAAGTTCTCTTGAATTATTTCTTCACCTCCTTTTTCTCTTCCAGACTTCTGTTTCAGGATGGTAGACCTGGATTAATCCTCTAATTTTTCATTTCTTGTCTTAGTTAATTACTTATACTATATACTAGGTTAAGCGTGTTGGAGAAGTAAAAATGCAAAATGAGTTTTCTACTTATGATTATTTTTTAATCTATAGTAATTACTTATATTTATTTACCAACTGGCATTATCACAGAAGTAAATCATTTGGGGTGGTTTTTCGTTTCTAATTCATAGCTATGACTGTGGCAATACATATGTAAAAAAATTATTTAAACAAATACATGTCGTAAATATTGATAGGGGCAGGGAAATCTATAAGTATATAACACCTGAATCCAATTAGTTGGTGAAAATTCCCCTTCCGCCCTCCACCCTTACCTATAAGGGGGCAGAGAGAAGAGCTTCTAGTCAGGTTCTGTGCTAGTAGTTTTCACATTAACTCCTACATACATCCTTTTGGGAAGAAAGTGACTAAGGTACAGTAGGAATGAATATTTCTTGAGAATTTGATATGAGAAATGGTACCAGCCACTTTGCATATATAATTTAATATGGTCCTTACACAATCCTGAAATACAAATGTCATCACATCCATATTAAAAATGGGAAATTGCAGGTAAGACACATTAATGACTGAGCACGAGGTCACACAGTCAGTATCAGATCTGAAGCATCAACTGGTAACTTTGAGTTTAAAGTTTTTTATTTTATTGAAGTGTAGTTGACATACGATATTATATTATTAGTTTTAGGTATACAACATAGTAATTTGATATTTTTATAGATTATGTGCCATACAAAGTTATTATAAAATATTGACTCTATTCCCTGTGCTGTACATTACATTCTTGTAACTTTGAATTTTATATCTAGTAGTTTGTATCACTTAATCCCCTTCACCTATTTTGCCCCTCCCCCCAACACTCTCCCCTCTGGTAACCACTAGTTTGACCTCTGTATTTGTGAGTCTGTTTCTGTTTCGTTATAATTGTCTTAATAGCATGTTAAGACTTCTAAAATAATTGCTATGTGTCTAAGAGTAGATCTGTATGGGCCATATGAAGAATTCTTTTTCTACTCCAAAAAACAAAACACACACAAAAATATTTACAGAAACTTATCAGAGACTTTAAAAACTCCATTAAATCTATATTGAACTGCTAATTCTAAGTCCTGGAAAGTGCTACATGTTGACTGGTCGAGTTACTGAATTTTATGTATTTAAATATTATTTTATATAAGGATACTATTAAGTATAGTTTACATGAGGAAAATGGAAAAGTTAGCTGTCTACTAGCTGTGGGATACAGTGGAAACAGAGAGATATTGTCTGACAGACTTGGTCTAATCCCATCTTAGTCATTTTAATGCTCTGAGCTGCTGATTCCTTATCTATAACAAATCTACAAAATACTAATATCGCTTAACCTGTAAGATTTTTGTGAAGATTAGAAAAACTAATAATTTTTAAAATATGTAAAAAATGTCAGACATCTTGTAGTGTATTCAATAAATGCTAGTTTATGTTCTTGTTACTCTTAGTATTGGTGCTATCCTTTCTAAAATTAAGTATTGAAATCTGTAATTACAATTTCTATCGCTGGATCACATAGTGTATTTGGAGGAGAACACCTCCCACCCATTTCTATATTTAAATTGTCTGAACAGAAATATTTTTGGAATGGGATGAAAAACATTCTGCTTTAGGTATTTGGGGGAAAAGTGGCCCTAGTAAGGTGATCCTTGATAAATCTGAAGGCTCACGTGATAGTGGATATCTCATGTTTGTCCCTCCAGACCCGCTATTCACCCTTCCTCCTTTTCTGTAACCTGGGAGGCTCATCTCTTTTAATCTGCTTGCCCTCTCACTTCTGGTTCCGTGTGGCCAGTGGGAGACGCCAGCAGGAGACCTGAGAGTGGTATGAATGTAAGGCCAAGGTTGCTTGTGTCCCTGTCAGGTGACTTTTCCAGCTTCTAGGTTCATAGGACAACTGCCTTTCCCTTAACTCTCTAAGCCTAATTTAACAGTGGTTTCCTGTTGTTGTTAGATCCAGGAGGATACCACACTATCCCTGGAATTTCCCAAAACCCTGCTCTCATCTTTGTAAATAGTTTCTGTTTCAGCTCTTCCTCCAGCTACCCGGTTTAACTATGCTTTTTCCTTCCAAGCCCCTGACTGATAAACATCAAATAACTATCAACAATCCCATGTGGGTCATCCCCAAAGATGCCCCAGACACACATACATACATTAGCTGAGACTCAGCCAGATAAATTCTAAAAATTGAGGTTTTCTCTAAATCCTGATTAGAGACTAGTAGGCACAATTTGATTTGCCTTTAGGCTGGAGATTGATCGTGGCTGATATTTTAACTGAACTAACTCCAATGGAGTCAGGATATTTTTTTTAGACATTTTAGAGAATTTGTAGCAATGTCTTGGGACTCTTCAGATTAATAACCTTAATGTAGTGTGTGGCTTCCTTGTGGAACATTTGCAAAGGTGTTAGCTGATTGTACTCTTCAACACAGTGTACAAGTTATGGTACTTATTTCCTAATTCTTTGATTTTCAGCATTAACTTGTTTAACTTATTTTAAATAAAATTTTTGTAATATGTGCTATTATTTATTATGCATCTTTACTAAAAAATAAGCACAGTCTATAAAATCTATGAGATTAGGAGCCATGTTTTGATTTTTTTTTCTTGTTGTTTGCTTGCTTGCTTTGCTTCTGACCGGTTCCAAGCCCAGTGGTTGGCCTATACTAGGTGCTCAATAAATATGTATTGAACAAACCAAGGGCCAGTGTTCAATTAAAAGTGATAGATTTTTAACCTCCATGCTTACTTATTTCATTTTCACTTCACCTACAAGACTACAGTTTGAAAGGCTCCCCTTCCGTGGCTTCTCTTTTTGTAATATCGCTGTCCTGCAAATCCACAGAAGGAAATAAAAGACTAATATTTGTGGGGCAGATAATTATGTTTTAGGCATTATCTTTTCTGTGTTCATTTTTTCTTCCTCACTTGTTCTTTTTAACATCCCTGTTAAAGGATGTTAAAAGTTAACTGTTATTTTTCCTGGATTTGTTTGTTTGTTTGTTTTGGTTAGCACAGTCTCAGTTATGTTTAGTTATTGGCCACATTCACACAGAGCTCATACTAGGATCAGCAGTCCTCAGCCTTCTTCCTCTAGTCCCTGTGCCAATTTCCACGCACCAGTCATGCCGCTTCTTGTTTTACGTGGCTTTTGCCAAATTGCTTAACTACCGTTTCACTTTTCTCTAACACGTTTTAATGGAGAGTTTGCATTCTGGAAGGGAAGCCTTTATCTCGTAAAAAGATCTTTACAAAATACGGTGATAATAGTAAGCTGACTGAAGTCATACAAGGTCCCCGGGAAGCACAATGGAAAGGGGATGATTAGGTCTGTGCTTGAGTTAGAGGAGATCTCAGAGGCTGTGGCACCTACCTTGCATTTTTTTTTTAACATCTTTATTGGAGTATAATTGCTTTACTGTGGTGTGTTAGTTTCTGCTTTATAACAAAGTGAATCAGCTATACATATACACATATCCCCATATCTCCTCCTTCTTGCGTCTCCCTCCCTCCCACCCTCCCTATCTCACCCCTCTAGGTGGTCACAAAGCACCGAGCTGATCTCCCTGTGCTATGCGGCTGCTTCCCACTAGCTATCTGTTTTACTTTTGGTAGTGTATATATGTCCATGCCACTCTCTCACTTCGTCCCAGCTTACCCTTCCCCCTCCCTGTGTCCTCAAGTCCATTCTCTACATCTGCGTCTTTATTCCTGCTGCCCCTAGATTCTTCATAACCATTTTTTTTTTTAGATTCCATATATATGTGTTAGCATACGGTATTTGTTTTTCCCTCTGACTTACTTCACTATGTGTGACAGACTCTAGGTCCATCCACCTCATCCGAATAACTCAATTTCGTTCCTTTTTATGGCTGAGTAATATTCCATTGGATATACGTGCCACACCTTCTTTATCCATTCATCTTTCAGTGGACACTTAGGTCGCTCCCATGTCCTGGCTATTGTAAATAAAGCTGCAATGAACATTGTGGTACCTCTTTTTGAATTATGGTTTTCTCAGGGTATATGTCCAGTAGTGGAACTGCTGGGTCGTATCTACCTTGCATTTTTGAAGGACGTAGGGTTCCATCTTCTCTATGCTGTCTGCTTTCTTAGGATGTACTGTATGAATATTGTTGGAAAGTTGTACCTTTTTATGTCTGATGTGAATGAATCTTTTAAGAATATCCTGGTTTGGGTTTTAATAGCAAACCTAAAATTTTCTCTGCCTACCAAATTATCGGTAAATTTTTTTTCTTTTCTTATGTCGACTGCTATTCCACCTTATTCATCCCCACACAGTATCTTATGCTGGCAGAGTGCTTGGTAGCTCCCCAAGTGCCTGCCCCACATCATTTCATCTCATCTTCACAGTGACCTATGAGTGTAACAAGATCTGTACTATATCACCTTCTTGAGCCCATTTTAATAAATAACCTTTTTAATTCTTGAGTGGAATATGGGGCTGACGTCTGAGCCTGGAAACCTGATTCTCATTTAGTTTTACATATACTACAGCAAATTTGATAAGTACTGTGTACAACATTGATTGGTTTGCCTGTGTAAGCAGTGTTTGGATACAAAATTTGAATAAGGGCTACTTTCTCTGACAGACTAAGGGGGAAGTATATACAAATTACCTCTGCTCATCATATGATAAAAGCATAGGGCACAGTGGAAATGGATAGAGATCAGTCTCTTCTATGCATTAGTAACCGCATTGCTTTAATCCCACTTTGCAACTCTCTTTGGCTTTCAAATGTATCTGGAACTATTGGATAGGATCCTGGAATAGTTAACTGTATCACCTGTGCCACACTCTTACAGATAGTTGGATTGGTTGCCATTTCCACTGGTATAACTAAGAGGATTTTCCTTTGAAAATCGACTCTCATCTGCCTCTCACCAAGTTGTACTATTTCTCCTTGCATTCTTCTTTTTTATTTCTTCTCTCATTGATGCAAGTGCTTAATTATGGATCCAAAAGTAAAGTACACCTAGGTTTAAATACTAGAATCAGAAAGGGAAAGCCAAAAGCCTTTTCATTGTTCACATCTGTTCAGTTCCCACTTGAAGAACTTGAGGATCAGAAAGATCAGCTATTCTGTTCAAAAGTATAGTTTCAAAAATGTATGCACACTAACACATGCATTGTATTTCATGGTGAGTTGATTCCACAAGAGAATTTATTAGAGAAGCTATTAGTTCTCTATCAAAAGAAGTCCATATAGTTTTCCCCGTTAAATTTAGGTAGAGTTACTTTCTTAAAACTTGTAAGAAAGTGGTTCTAGTGATATATACACATGTGTATATGAGTGTGTATATACATACAAATAATATATGTATGTATATATGTGTGTGTGTGTGTATATATATATATACACACACACACATATAACTTATCCACACAAATTATTTACATTCTAAATTTGTTTATGGTAAAATCATAAGTGCTAAGTAATAGTCCAATAGTAGCCTAGAAGTTATAAACTTTTTTATGATGAACCTGAAATTTAATTTCTCATTTCTAAATAAATGTAGATAGCCTTTATTCAGGGCTTACTATATGCCGCATGATATAATCTCCCTTAAACATCAAACTGTAGGCATTTTTAAAAATTTTATGAGAGGAAAGAAGTTAAGATGGTTTGGGAAAATTTTTTAAAGTAATGATTTTTTAAAGCTTCTTTATTAAACTACTTGTGAAATCAATTTGTATAGTGCCTTACATGGAGATAATCTGTTGAGTTAGTTAGATCTTAAAATGGAGGCAATAATCTAAATTCTCTGGAACTCTCTTCAGCATACACAGTACTGACAGAGAAAACCAAACTTTAACTGAGTTTCATAGCAGACCCTTGCCCTCCTTGTGCATGGATGAGGTTCTGAGACCCAGCATGGGTGTAGTTCTAAAATTCTAAAGTTGGCACTTTATCCATATATTTTCTCAACAAAAAGACAAAATTATAAAATTGCTTTTGTCAAAGTAAGGGTGATAGTAACAGAGATAAAATTAGAAATCAGTTTTCCTCATTCCTCATGATTATTCTTTAACATTATTCTTTCCATTTGGTAATTTTTCCAGTCATTACATTGGTCTGTGTGTGGTCTGGTGTAATTCAGTGCTTTTAATACCCTGATCTAAACATGAAGATTTAGGACAAGACCTGTGTTTATTCCTAAACATTCTAGGGTGAAATGAAACCAGGTTATCATGTGAAAAATTAGGTAGCATTCTGAAGAAAAGGAATTTTGAATTCTGAGTCTTATATTTGTTATTTTTTTGTCCTTTGGAGAAGTAAGTAATGGCTGCAGTTCTTTTGGTAGATGCCTTTTTAGAAGTGTGAACAGAAGGGAACATGGAAGGAGACACAAAGATGCCAAGAAATAAGCAGAGAAAAAAAAGAGACATTATTAATTGTAGATAAAGAAAGTATACATTTTGTAGGCTACCAGAAATTATGCTTCTAAAATTTTAAGAAATGCAAATGAAATGTACATGCTTGTACATGTAAACTATTGTTTTTCAGTTATTGACTAATGGAAAGATAGCTGTATATAACATGAACAAATTGAAGATCTGCTACCATCTTTGTACAATTTTAATTGTATTTTAGTTTAAATAAGTAGCAGTTTAAATAGTTAAATAGTAAATAAATTTTAATTAGTATTAACTGTAGTTAGTTAATAGCATAGTATTTATAGTATAGTATAGTATTTAAGGTATAGTATAGTATAATATTTAAATTATAGTCTAGTTTATTATTTTAATTTCAGCCTTAAAAAATTTTCAAAATATCCTTTTGCTTTCAAAACTTGATGTGTTTAGACTTGAAAATTGCTTATGAATAACTTATATGCAAAATAGTTTAAAAGAAAACTTTCAAATGGCTGTTGTTCTCCCACTTTCACATTTAAATAAGAATAACCAAAGAATTAGTTTCTTCTCAGGGGTGCTGTTCTCATTGGACATTTTTTAAGCATTGCAGGCTTATATTGATTGTGTCTTGGTCATTGTTTAAAATGCATATATAAATAAATATGAATTATTTGAGTCATGAGATACTGATAATTATAGCCTTATCATATTTTTAAAAACTTGACTAACTGTGTTTGACTTACGATTCTAAAAAGAAGAGTTAAAATGAAATTCTCAAAAGTTAGGCACATCTTTTATCAATTTATATACTTGTTTATGTTTCAAATGTCTAAGACAGTGGAAGACTAGTCACCAAAAAGAATAAGGAGATCATATGATAGGAAAAGACTAAGTCAAATATCTTACATTTATAGTATTCTGAATGTTGACTGTATTTAGTTACAAATCCCTTTCCTTTCAAACATTTGCTGAGTTCTCAATCCTTAAGCTGTGTCTGCATGAAGCAACTGACTTGAATGTTTTGATCCAAACCTTTTTTTTGGCAACCATTTATTTGCCAGCAATGAAAATGTTTTGAAAGGCAAATAAATGTTTTTGTGGGTAGATTTTCTATGCAATGTAAAACTTCATTAAGCCTTACATACCTTCCTGTATTCCGAATAAGAAATTAATCTTGGAGAGAAAGATGAATGGCTTGATGTTAAGCATTTATTAATTAGTACCAGTTTTGTGTACCTGGACATCTCTCACAGGTTTGTTGTGAGGGTTAAATGAGATGATGTATAGGAGGCAGGAAGCACAGGATAGTACATTCAGTAAATGTCAGCACACAAAAAGGAGCAACAGCTTCTGTTTAAACATAGGTGATTCACTGCTTATCTCCAAACCTTCTCAAAACCCTACTAAATGACAGCAAAATAATTTTTAAAAGCATAAATCTATGAAGATCAAGAAAATGGGAGATTAAATAGCAGATGAGACATATCAAATAATTATGGAAGTTTAAAAGTGGGTAGAAACGTTTAAAGGTTTAACAGATTTGAGAAAAATGAAACCTTGGAACCTAGAAAAAAATCAGCATTCAGGATACCTCTGAAGAAACAGGAGCACTGGTAGAAAGTAAAGGAGCAGTTTTACTCCAGTGCCCTATCACAGCCACATAGGCAGTCAACTACCTCTTTGCCATTCTGACAAAACAATGTAGGTTTACCTCTGGAGAGGTTGAATAGAAAGAACTCTGGTATTAGAGATCCCAGGCACAAAAGATCACTGGCATTTGATTAATAGATATTCTGAAAAAAATCCAGAAAACAGAAGGAAGGAAATTTTCAGAGTAATCCCAGAAAATTTCCCAGACTTGCAGGACAAGAACATATAGGTTGCAGTGTCCGTGTGAGTACCAGGAAAATATATGAAGAAAGAGCCTCACCAAGGCATAGCACTGTGAAATTTTAAAATTTCAGGTATAAAGAGAACAGTAGCAAAAGTTTCTCATGGGGGGCGGCGGGGTGGGCAGTGGGGGGGGAAGTCACCTAAAGGCTTAGGAATCAAAAAAAAAAAAAGACACCTGTCTTCTTAACAGCAACATTTTTAGCTAGAAGACAATGGAGCAATGTCTTTAAATTTCTGAAGGAAAATTATTTCTAATCTCAAATCCTATATCTAGGTAGATTATAAATTGAATATAAGGGTGGCATAAATGAATTTTCAGACATAGGATCTTTGAAACTTTATTTTCCATGCACCCTTTCTCAGGAACCTGTCAGAGGTATTTTTCAGGCTGCAGCCCACCACTGGAGGAAGGAGATAGATAACTGCAGTTTGAATTCATTTTACTTATCTGCCTGTTTAAAAAAATTGATCAATATTCGTCAGAGGAGCATAGCAGAATCCAGAGTCCTTACAATGTATCATTTATAATATCTCAGATAAAATCACAGATTATCCTTAAAATATGAAGTAACAGGGAAGCATGACTCACAGCCAAGAGAAAAGACAAACTGGTGATTGACTCTAAGATGACCCAGGTATTGAAATAGCAGACAGGGACTTTATAAAGCAAATATTATAGCTACGCTCGAAAACAAAAAAAAGAAACATCCAGGGAATGTGCTCTACCAAAATAAAGGAAGTAAATTAAGAACAAAATGGGATCAAGAAGACAAAAATCCAAAATGTAATTGTTGAAGAGAGTCTGGCAGACTCCGGATGAGTCTCTGGGGAAAAACAAAAACAATGAAATTGAAAGAAATCCTTACATGTTTCAAATCTTTTAAATAATGTAGATGAAATAGTGTTAGATTCACAATAAATAAAGCAAAAAAGAAAAGGAAATTCTGAACTACAAAAAAATTTTTTTTAATTTATAAAAAGAAATTTGATCATGGTGGCCAAGCTGTAACAGTGTTTATGCAGTCATAATAATGTAAACACTAGATACTAATTTAACAAAAAATTACATTTTTAAAATAATATCAAGAGGGGAGGAAGGAAATGGTAAATATGAGACATCTGTGAACACTAAATCTTCATCTTCCGTAGTAAAAAGTCAATCGATAGTATTTAAAGCTGAAAAATAAAATAGCCTTGTAAACGTATTTCAAATGTGGAGGTAAATAACAGAAGAACAAGCTAGAAAAGTTGAAAGTATTTTCCTTCGGAAGTAGAATTACAGATTGGAAAGAAGTATGGCTAGGTATTTCTGTCTGTCATTATAAAACTTAGAGTATTGTTTGACTTTTTATTGTTATACACATTTTAACTTAGATAATAATTTTTTTTTTTTTTTTTTTTTTTGCGGTACGCGGGCCTCTCACGGTTGTGGCGGAGCACAGGCTCCGGATGCGCAGGCTCAGCGGCCATGGCTCACGGGCCCAGCCGCTCCGCGGCATGTGGGATCTTCCCGGACCGGGGCATAAGCCCGCGTCCCCTGCATCAGCAGGCGGACTCTCAACCACTGCGCCACCAGGGAAGCCCTCTTTTTTTTAAATAAATTTATTTATTTATTTATTTATTTATGGCTGCACTGGGTCTTCGTTGCTGTGCGCGGGTTCTCACTGTGGTGGCTTCTGTTGTTGCAGAGCACGGGCTCTAGGCGCGTGGGCTTCAGTAGCTGTGGCTCGAAGGCTCTAGGGCACAGGCTCAGTAGTTGTGGCGCACGGGCTTAGTTGCTGCACGGCATGTGGGATCTTCCTGGACCAGGGATCGAACCTGTGTCTCCTGCATTGGCAGGCGGATTCTTAACCACTGCGCCACCAGGGAAGCCCTTAACTTAGATAATAATTTTAAAATTAGAATTAAATGTTTATAATGCACATAGCACAGTTCCTGTACTGCCTAAGAATAAATTAGGTACTTAATAAATTATTACTACTAAGACTTTTTATTAACTCTCCTCCTAGTCATTAAAATCATTGCTTATCCATTTCAAATGGAAAAGAATACATAAGGCTACAAATCTAGGGAAGTTATTTGAAGTATCTGAAGTTATGTAGTTACTTAGTGGCCAGAACTGGAGTCCAGATTTCCTGTCTCTTAATTCTTTCAGTCACAACATGGAGGATTCAGAGAGGGTCTTTGAGGTTATCCGTGGCTGACAAATATGGTTGCAAGCAGAGCTGTTCTTTCCTAGCCTAACCTCATATCTGGCCCGATAACTAGTGTGTGATAGACAAATGGATAGAAAGACAAATAAATCTTAGGCCAAGTGATAACCTACCCTAAGATTTTGCCTCTTCATCACATAGCTTTTAACAATTCCTATATGTACTATGTATTCATTTACTATTTATTCTCAGAAAGGAAGGATCCAGAGATTTAGCCAGAATCCAAAACAAAGAGGTGCAATAGAGGTGTGGTTAAAATGAAACACCTTCAGGATGCTAATGATTGGGAAATCATTGAATTGATTTTGCTGTACTTTTGAAACCTTTTAGAACTTTAGAGAACTCTTTCTGCTGAATTTACATGGGCCCCAGCCAATTTGCAGGGGTTATTGACTTCATCTAGCTCAATTTATTTATATTATAGATGGGAAAACTGAAAACAGTCAAGGGGAAGTGGATTGCCAACATTTACCAAACATTTATAAACTGCCTGTTGGGGGAATGGTGGTCCTGGACCTAGAGATATTATTCAGACGGAAGTTGGGAGGCAAGAGCATTAGGTATCTAACTGGTTGAGGAAGATAAAGACCCATAGGATACGTGTGTGTGTGTGTGTGTGTGTATGTATGTGTGTGTGTGTGTGTGTGTGTGTGTGTGTGTGTGTACAGATAGATAGATTTATTATAAGGAACTGGCTCGCATGGCTTTGGATGCTGAGAATCCCGAGTTCTGTAGTTGGCAAGCCAGAGACTCAGGAGAGACAGAAGGTAGTTCGAGCCCAAATCCAAAAACCTGAAAACTAAGAGACGGTTTAGTCCAAGTCAAAAGGCTGGAAAGGTCTATGTCCCAGTTCAAGGCAGTCAGGCAGAAGGGCTTCCCTCTTATTCAGCCTTTTTGTTCCATTCACCTCTTCAGTTGATTGGTTGAGGCCCGCTAACATTAGCAGGGGCTGGCGGTGGGGAGTGGCAATCTGCTTTACCCAGCCTAGGGATTCAAATCTTAATCTCATCCAGAAATACCTTCACAGTCACACTCAGAATTAACATTTGACCAAATGTCTGGGCACCCTGTAACCCAGTCAAGTTGACATATAAAATTAACTGTCACAAGTACACAAAGGCTTAAGATAGAACTGAAATTATTGGAGCTTAAATGTAGAATAATGACAGAAAAACAAGACATATAATGAAGAGAATGAAGGTATACGGAAAAAAATCTTTGAGTCAGTCAGTCTTTAAAGACCACGCTGAAGTCAGTACACTGAATTATCATAGATCCTGGACAAGAATTGTGGCCATTATATTTGAAGAAGATCATGTTAACACTTAATCTAGGGTACATCACCATTTGGAGACATTGAAATTTAGAAAGCAGTAAGCAAAACGCCCCAGAGGCCTACATCCAGATGAATACTGTGGAAGTAGAGAGCAAATTCAAGACCCTGAGCCAATTAAACCAACAAAATCAACAGAAGTTGGTGAAAATAAAATAGAGAAAAAAACTTGTTCGATTGTTAGTGTCATTGATAGAAATGAGAAATTGAGAAGAGATTTATTTGTGGGCTCAAAGATATAAAGTTTAAAGTGTACCTTTTATGCTCAACCTGCAAATAAAGCATCATAAAATATTTAAAATGCAAACATGATGAGTCTTAATATGCTAGGGGAAATTTTTTTCTTTGAAACAGTTGTTACAAGTATAATATTTTTAATTTACTTTGAAAAATAGAAATAATATTTATCAGAAACAAATCAATGCTGTAAAAGTGTTCCTGTTGTATAATAATGCTTTTAGCAAAATATTTTACTAAGTTACAAATAAATATAAAGTTACTATCATCATACCTTTATCCATATAGTTAAGAAAATTTGTATACCCATTCAACCAGTAATTGGTCTTAAAGGATTCCTCTGCTATGTCAATTCTTGCATACTTTATAAATGCAATTAAATGTATACTACTTTCACTGTAATAAAAAAATTATAAAATCTACTATCATTTCATGTCATTTTAGTTACTGCCAGAAATACTTGACTTGCTGCAGTGAATAATGAAGTACAACTTCCGTTTATTTTCAGGGATTAAAAACATTGAGGGGTTTCTTGCAATATATTGATAGAATCAACTTTTTTTTTTTGAACACTGAAGGTATTAGAAATATTTCTTGATTTTGGTTTCCTGGTTCTAGTATTGTTTTCACGCTGAGTGCACTGGTCCTGAGCTCAGCCTCCTGTGGAATTGGACTGCCAAGCTGCTAACTTGCTTTTTAAGCTTACGTTGTTAAAGAGAAGTTTCTTTAGTCTCTTTGGTAATTGTAGACAAAAGTTCTAGAAGTTAGCCAGTGGGCAATACACACTTTAGTGTGATCACTGTAATTAGTTAAGAAGCTCGCCCTCCTCACTTTGTAGAGAAGAGGAGGTGAGAGTGTGGAGGAGATGATTTTGGAGTGTGGGACACGTCGGGGCCAGATGGGCTTGCGGTGCAGTAACACAATGATAACTTTCAGCCCTGAGGACTCACTACGTGGGAGTCCAAGGCATCCTGGAGAGTGCCAGCAGTGCCAGTGCTAGTGAGGGCACTAGGTTGGGTGAGGGAAATTAGTAAATAAGGTAGATGAAAGCTAAAGATAAAGTTTTCCTGCTAATTATGACAACTTAACTGTGATCCAGATCTCTACAATAGTTGTGTACTGGTTTCGAAAAGGTGTTTTAAAATGGCTAACTCTTCTATGTGTTTATTTTCCATTTTCTTCTTTTTTTTCCGACTGAATGTGTTTATACACTGACATTTTGGAGAGTGTTATAAATACAGATTATTCACATGTGTTGTGGATAAACAGTTGATCTATTGGGAAGACAATTTATGGAGGTACACTTATCCTGGTCCTTTCTTAACATGAGCAAAATTACTTATATCTGTATAGTATTTTAGAGTTTTCAAATCATCACCATCCTCCATTTAAGAAAATAAAAAGTTACTTGACAGTGCGGCCTCCTGGTTCTCTGTGTCCAGACAAATGGATACTGAGCCCATATTCTTCTCCACATTGATTATGTGTATTTTATTCTGTCATAGAAATGTTTTTGTTTGAAAAAACACATGTACACATATTTCCCTGACATTCTTCGAGTTTTTAGAAAAATATGTTCACATTTTTCCCACTGAAAACTTAGTTTCTTTCTGGGTAGATATATCATCTTTTGAAAAACCTTTCCCCCAAGATTTCTTTTTAAATGGTTCACAGTTAAATTTAAATTTCTATATTTAGGTAGAATTATGTTTATATACCAACCACCAGTATCCAGGAAATTCAGTGGTAAGGCTGACACATAGGGAGTTTATAGTCTATTTTGTAGTCTGTGTATTTAGACAAGGTTTGAAGCTTACTTAGCAAAATCTCTTGACCATTCAGAATTTCTTTAGTACAAATGCACTATTTGATTTCTTATACTTGCTAAGATAACAGTGTGTCATTTTTTAAAGATTAGTTCTTAGGAATATGTGTTAGATTTATTCCTTTCAAAGAAAGATGCATTCAAGAACAGCTTTTATATGTAAATATTTTTATAATATTGGATAGAGTTGGTTTGGTGCAATCACCATGGTTTGATCAAATTTGGAAGAAGTTACAGGCACATTTTTGCAGTGTTTTCTACAGCATCTTTATTTTTTTCAGCTGGATGTATTTTATGTTCCTTCTAACTAATCAAAATAAGAAACTGATTTTGCCTGTGCCAAAAAATAGAACTATCATTTTTCACATTCTTTTATTTTCCAGGTCATTTTCAAGTAAGATTGTGTTTCTAGGACTTCTGAATCCCAGAAAACTCTCAACTTTGTAGATATAAGTGCCCAGATGAACATTTCAGGGGGAATCTAACTTTTCATGCAGTATGTTTTGTGTTGTGCATTCCAGATACAGTTAACTTTCTGTGTGTATGTGATTAGTGTGGAAAGAAATTAATGCAGTCCAGTATTATGATTTATGGACTGAATCCTTTGCCCACTGAAGACTTGCCAAAACTAAAACTATTTTTTTTCCTTTGGATATTAGAAACAGCTACTGTTTTTGTTGATCTTTTAAAGTTCTGAATGGGCCTATTTCAAATCATACCAGCATGGGAGCTCAGATTAATAATATACTTATTCAACTAGTGATACTGAGTGAAACCATTGCTCACATGGATATGAGGATAAAATTTCATAAAATTATTTTCAGGTGCATTAATGCATTTCTGGAAGCTGCATATGATTTTTCTTTTGCATGAAAGAAATCAAGGATTTCTCTTTATTGTATCAGTTACAGGTAGGCGTATAAGTTAATTTAATTGCAGTTTTTTTATACCTTAAAACATAAGACATTTTGCTTTCAAAAGCAGTACTGTGATTGCTGGATTATTCCCAAAGGTTTTTAACTCTTAGAATGTTTATCTCTCTTGAGACATCATGACTGTAGTATATTTAATTTAGATTATTGAGAAAAATTTCCTTTGTTGTTAGTTGCAGCAAGCTGCTGAAGTTTCTCAGCTCCGGGGAGCAAGGGTAATCTCTGCTGAAGATCTTCTGTTTTTGATACGCAAAGATAAGGTAATATAAAATAATTTCATCATATTGAAATGCCAAGCTTGGTGATTAATTACACTTATGTAAGGAAGCTACCCTTGTTTTATAGCTGTCACATTGGAATCATAACTGTTGAACTAATATTTGAGTCCTCATAGTTTGCATAAGAAAATGGTTTACTACAAAAGAATTTATTTTTACATGGACAAGGGCACTTATATAAAAGTATGCTGACAACGAATTCTCACTTATCCTTAAATATATATTTAGACATTTTCACTGCTACATAATGTTCACTAGATATTGACCGGGTGCTTTGTTTTGGTAACTGGGATATAACTAAGTGGCATATTTATTTTTCTTCTAATTTTATACAGGCTTTCATAGAATAGTTTTTTCACTTGAAATACAAAGTTTTTTCTGTGACACTGGTTAAAAGGAAAAAAGCAAATCAATCAAGATGAATATTGTATAAGATAAATATACACCATAATATCTAGGTTTTTTAATAAAGATCTATCTTTCTTACTCTTTGAACTCTGGCATTAAAATATTTATGCTGGTATTTACACGTATAATTTTGTCATAACTATCTTCCAAGAGTAGCTAGTTTGAAAATATTTTGTGACATTTTGCATGTTTTTAATAAAATTTTCATCTGAAAGTTACATGTGGAAAAACTAACTGAATAACCACAGCATGTTATGGTAGACTCTAACCCAAGTGAGCACGCGGTGCTTAGTTCCTAATGTTCCATCTTTCATTTCTCCATTGTTTTCCCCTGGCATTTTAATTACATTTACCCATTTTTGTATGTTTGTGGCTCTGGTTTTTATCAGAAGGCATCCCATCTGACCTTCTGGATATCCTGGTTAACATTCTTTCTGTGATACCCAGTTACTTTATATCTGTGAAAGCTTTCCTTCTGACTGACTGAAGATTGACTAAACTTGGATGCCTAAACTTCTCTTCCTTCTGCAGTGGGATTCAGAGATCTACAAATTGCACCTCGACCAGTCTACCATTAAATTTTATAAATGTTTAGTTCATTAACTCTTATATGGTATGAGGACTATAAAGAGAAAAGAAATGTATTCACTATCAAGAAGCTATAATCTGGTTTAGGAAATCTGTATGATTTAGTTGAAGAAGCATTTTGAGACTCACAGCATTTTAAGGTTGTGTGATTAGATTGGAGAGGCTGTAGGATTTGTTGAAGTGGAGGTTTCTGCCTAGGGTGAGACTCATGCAGCTGTATGCAGCTATATGTAGAATGGAACTAACCAGGAGGCAGGCTCAGTAATCAAGGCAAACTGTGATTAGTATGATGGCTCTGAAAGTGGATGGGAAGGAAGAATTCAGAGAGATGGTGAAGAGTAAGAATGTTCAGGATTTAGTGACTTCATTAGGAAGACGGGGAAGTAGGCACCATATAGCAGTGGTGCTGTGAGGAAAGAGCCTGAAGGTGCCGTTGGCAGCAACAGGGACCTTGAGCCAAGATCCTTTACGAAGGCAGCTGGAGGGCAGTGGAGTTCGCATCAGTACTTTACAGAATATGTCCAGTCAGTTTTTCTTTTCCATCGACAGAGGTAAACAAGCCAGCACAAAAAATAGTCCACATTGACACTTTTTCCTGCCTTTCGGGGAAGTCAAAGTTTTAAATCCTATGGAAACTTCAGGAATACACACTGATTGTCAAAACCCTTCTACTGTCTAGAAGGACTGTTAATCAGAACCTTTTTAGCAACCAAGAGCCTAGCTGTAATATGATAGTTGCCAGTATTCTCATCTTTCTCCTCAAAATAATAATTTTATTTATATGCTGGTGTGTTCCAAACAGAATTTAAAGTAGTTTACATGACTGTAATATAAGACAAAATAAAATCTAAAGTACTGAATTTTCAGGAATCAGAGGAAAGAGAAAAAAAGGATAGCAAACACCTATATACAGGTATATGTTTTTTCTCTTAATAATGCTGGTTTATATTCAAGCAGAAGTCATTGACTGCCTATTGTGTTTTCCATACTGCACTAGGCAGCTTCACTCATTTTCTCATTTATTCCTCACAATAGTCCTCTAAGGTAAGTACTTTACTTACTTTGTAAATAAGGAAACTGGGGTTCAGAGGTCATGTTCTACTTCTGGTCCTGCTATAAGCTCCAGTTGTGAGACTATCTTTAACCTCGGTTTCCCTATATATAAAAAGGAGATGATTATATTTGTCTGTATCTCAGGGCTATTGAAAATTTCAAATAGAATGCATGTAAAAGAGCTTTGTAAAATACAATTTATTTCAGCTGTCATTAGGAATCTTAAACATGAAGACCAGGAACCAGTAATAATCCATTCTAAATGTAAGCATACAACAGATGACGAAGTATTATCAGTTACTTTTAAAGTTAAACAGTATTACAGTCTTCTAATAAACCTAAAGAAAGCCATCATTAAGACTCAACTATCATTCATCAGCTTTGAGTTTCATAAAAATATGTTTCTCAGATTACAGAATGTTTTCCAGAAATATAAAACATAAACCAACTCTTCTAAATAAAAGATTCTCAGAGAATAAAAAAACAATAAAAAGGAGAGTGCTTGGCTTTTTAAAGCAGTTGTTACAAACACCTTGTCTAGCTGTTTGTAAATCATTTTAAAAAATAAAATTTGGTTCTGAATGTGTACAAAATTCCATAAAGTCAGTATTTGCAGCATAGTGTGGAAAGTTTATCACAATCTTCAGAAGGAATTTAACCAAAAAAACCCCAAAAACAAAAATCATTGTGATTCTGGACTATCTGGATACTTGCAAATGAAAAGTGCTTTTAAAAATGCTAGCGTTGGGGCTTCCCTGGTGGTGCAGTGGTTGACAGTCCGCCTGCCGATGCAGGGGACACGGGTTCGTGCCCCGCTCCGGGAAGATCCCACATGCTGCAGAGCGGCTGGGCCCGTGAGCCATGGCCACTGAACCTGCGCGTCCGGAGCCTGTGCTCCGCAACGGGAGAGGCCACAACAGTGAGAGGCCCACGTACCGCAAAAAAAAATAAAATAAAATAAAAAAATGCTAGTGTTGTAGCTTTTATGTTTAATTTGATGACTAAATTTTGTATTCACAGTACTATGCTGAGAATTGCTATATCCCCCCCACAGTGATCCTGGGGTACACGTTATTAAATTTAGTTATCATAATAGTCTTTAATCAATAAAGCGAATGTATGTGTAAGGTTTTTTATTTACTTATTTCATATTTTTAATAGAAAAAACTTAGAAGACTGCTAAAATACATGTTTTTCCGAGACTACAAATCAAAGATCGTCAAAGGCATCGACGAGGATGATCTTCTGGAAGGTAACTTAAAGCACTAAACTAAAACCAGTACAACAACACATGTATGCTGATGACACATTTATACAATGTCAATGTAGATATTCCCATCAGAGTAGAATATATGTACTTCTGTTAAATAATGTAGTTTAGAAACTGTGCAGATATTTATATAGTTGGCAGTTAAATCTTGTATTTTCCAATTATGTGACTTCAGAGTAATCTGGCATTTTAATTCTTTTTTTAATAAAATGACCTGCTTTACACCAGAATGTCATGAAACTAAGAAAATTGTGTTGATTTAAAACATAATTGATTTTAGCAAGCATAATTTTTCTGTCCTGAATGGAGGGAGCCAGAACTATTATATTTTTGAAATTGGCATGTATGTTTTTTTGTTAATTTATTATACAAAGTATCTGATATGTTTTATAATGTAAAGTCACCTCATTTTAATGTGTTATTTCTGTGCTGTTTGAAATCTAACAAAACGTCTGACACAGAATGGGAAATTTTCCTTAGCTGATTTTCCAACTCAATTCCCCATTTTCGGATATTTAAAGAAAATATTTATGTTGCAAAATCAAATAGTGATAAGCTGAAAATAGATAATTATTAAATAATACTTATTAATCAAAATAAATATGTTGTATTTTTGAAGTAATTCATCTATTTTGTATTGAATATAGTCACTGCATGGTAGTATCCTTTGCTGGTAGATACACTGCTAAAGTAGCTAAACAAACTCTACTGTATTCAGAAGAATTCCAGAAAATTGCTCAAAACCAACTGAATCAAAAAACAACAAAAACCAACTGAAGAGTTAACTAACTTTGAAAGAGAACCAGTTCCTTTCATTGATCCTCAACAAGTCAGCAAGTGTAATGGCCATGCCAAAAAAAATTCTAATCAAATGTCTAATCAGTGTTGTCTATTTAGTATTCCTGCAGTTCTCATAGAATTTAACTCCAAATGAATGTAATGCTTCCCTTTATGGAGAGCATAAAGAATCTAGACTTGGAGCAAAACAGACCTAAATTCCTATTAATCGCAGTTCTCTGCTTTCTTTCTATGTGTCCCTGAGGGTCAGTTTTCTCATTTGTAAGTCATAAATTATACTACTGACCATGAGAGTTCAACATAATGTATGAAAAGCACCTGATACATTCCCACCACTGAATAAGTGATAACTTAATACTATGCTTTGAATACCAAGCTCAGAGTAGTGAGACTAGTATTCAGTTTTACTAACACTGTCATATCAGTTTTATGTCCTCACCTCCTTATTTATTTCAAACCTCTCCTCTTTATCATTTAAATTTTCTAATCTTGTGTGTCTCATATAAAGTTTTAAAATACAGTTGACCCTTGAACAATGCAGGGGTTAGGGGTGCCAACTGTCTGAACAGTCAAATCTGCCTGTAACTTTACAGTTGGCCCTCCATGTATGTGGTATGCGGTTCCACGTCCCCAGATTCAACCAACCTCATAGAGACACGTACTGTAGTACGTATTTAATGAAAAAAATTCATGTGTAAGTGGATATACGCGGTTCAAACCTGTGTTCTTCAAGGATTCACTGTAGTTGATATAATTTGTAAGGTAAAATACTCAGGTAAAATACATCTAATACTGAGATGAGAGTTCTAGAGTGGCCTTGTGAGGAACGTGGTAGACTCTTTTCCCAGTGAAACACATTTAACTGGTGAACATTTTAAAAATAATAGTTTAAAATCTTTAGAAATTGTCCTAAGGGCAGACAGCAAATGGAGGAACATATTCAAAAAAATCTACTAAATCTCATTAAGAACAGTGAGACTCTGTTGTGTTTGAGCCACAATATACTCCCCTCATTTCTCTCCTCCTCTCCCACCCTGCTGCCCCAGATCAAAATGATAGAAGCTTTACTCTGGGCAAATGTGTCCAAGAACCATGGACACCTGCTTCTGTACCTCCCAATCTAGGGTGACAGGTTCACCCCAAGAGGGGCAGGAGATCAGCATCTCTCATCTCCTTCATCTCTGTTGCAGAACCTCTGTGCTAGGCAAGCACAGCTAAAAGGACTGGGCCTTCCTCTCATCTTCTAGTCATAGGGAAGCTCTACCCCAGATGGACCCTGCTTGCCACATCCTGGCTTGCTCACAGGGAATAAGCTTCACACCAGAAGAGACAAGCCTTGAAGACAAGGGGCTACCATCTCTGTCCAGATCCTCACTCTTAGATCCAGGAAAGTCTTTCAGAGAGAAGCTGCTTGCTACTCCCAACCCCAGCTCTAGTACAGAAGTACAAACATTCATCCTGTAAGAGAGAGCCAGCCCTTAATATCAGAGAGCTCTGCAGCTCTCCCTATAGGGACTGACTATTTGGGAAAGAGCATTTGAAGTTCATGGCTAAGGGTGTTTTAAAACAATGGAGATCCTGGTGGAGGAATTAAGGGGAAGCTGGTCACTCTGTGATACTAGTAACAACAAACAAAACAGTGCACCAGCTAAAAGTTTAACAAAGGAAAGAGACAGCTAAAAAGAGTCTTCCTGGGGTCAGAGCAAAACTTAAAGGCTGGCCAACCTTGACTCTGCAGAGTGACCTGAAATCATTTAGATCAATCTGTGGAGCAATTTATGCACAAGAGTATTATCAAAACAATAGAACTGTCAGCCAGCAGTTACTGGAAGATAACAGCTGTGTATCATACCAATAGAGTCATACCAGCCAGAAACTTAGTGGAGAGATCAGGAAAAGTGACAGGTAAAGAGAACTTGACTAAAACCACAGTCATCCCTGGTGATTGAGGAGACTGTTCTCACGCTCAAGGCTGTACCCTCTGAGGAACAACATCCAAGGCTGCACACCGAGAGGGAAAGAGACTTTACTGAATTAGCCCAGCCAAGTCACTAAACAAATAAACAACCAAACAAGCAAACAATAACAACAAGCCCCAGGGAGGAGAGGGAATTATTAGCTAGAGTTGCTCCAATATATTACCTAAAATGTCCATTTTCAACAACAACAACAAAATACTGGACATTCAAAGAAACAGATATGTATGATCCATAAAAACAGGAAGAATAAGCAGACAACACAAACTGCCTTCGAGGGGGTCCAGATGTTAGGCTTAGCAGACAGAAACTAGCTATTATAAATGGTGTTCAAAGAACTAAAAGAAACCATGTGCAAATAACAAAAGGAAGGTGTGGTTACTGTGTCTCAAAAATAGAGAATATCAATTAAGAGATAGAAATTATAGAAACAAGTGGAAATTCTGCGGTTGAAAAGTACAATGACTGAGATGAAAAATTCAGTAGAGGGGCTCAATAGTAACTTTGAACTGACAGAAGGAAGAATCAGTGAACTTGAAGACAGACTGTTAAAGATTATATAGTCTAAAGAACAAATAGAAAAAAGAATGAAGAAAAATTAATAGTGTTTCAGAAAAATATGAGCCACCATTAAGTGAACCAGTGTATGCAATGGGACTACAGAAGGGAAGAAAAAAAAGAGCAGAAAAAATATTCAAGGAAATAACGATGGAAAACTTCTCAACTTTGGTGAAAATTATTAATCACATCCAAACAGCTCAGCAAGCTCCAAGTAGGATAAACGTATAGCAATCCATACTCAGACACATTCTAGTAGAAATGCTGAAAGACAAAGACAAAAAGAAAATCGTGAAAGGCAAGAGAAAATCACCTCATCAAATAAAGTGGAACCTCAACAATATTAACAGCCGACTTCTCATTAACAATGCAGGTCAGATAGCAGTGGGATGACGTATTCCAAATGCTGAAAAGAAAAATTGTCAACAACAAATATGTCAAGAAACATGTTCAGCAAAACTGTGTTTCAAAAATGAAGGCAAAATAAAGATATTCTCAGATACACAAAAACTGGAGAATTTTTTTGCTAGCAGACCCATATAAAAAATACTAAAGGAAGTTATTCTGGATGAAGGCAAGTTGTACCAGACAATAATTTGAATCCACACCTACATACATCACACACACACACGCACACGCACACGCACACACACACACACACACCAAAGAGTATCTATAAAGGTAATTATGTAGGTAAATATAAGAGAATATAGAATTGTGTTATTTATTTTCCTTTCTTAATAGATTTAAAAGCAATTGTATAAAACAAGATATATAATTGTAATATTGTGTCTATAATATATAGATGTATAATATATTTGATAGTAGCAACATAATTTAGGTGGGTGGTAACAAAGCTGTATTGGAGTAGGGAGTGACAGGCTTTTTTCACTCTAAGATGTTTGGGTTGTCTTTATTTGGTATAGGAACACACAATTTGTCACATTAAAAAATAATGTAGCTCTTCCTCACTAATTCACACTGATACTTTTGTGTATTAAACTGTATTAATTACCTTTTGCAACATTACATTCCTTCCTGACTTTTTGCAGTAACTTTCTCAGAGTTATGTTTTGCTTTTAAATAAGTATGGTAGTTTTATCTCTTATGAGAAAAAGAGTAAGATCTCATCCCATAGGTTTCAAATATATTGCCACAGTAGTGTACCTAGTATTTTCTTCTTTTAATTTCATGTCTCAATCCTGATGTTTTTTATTTATGTCTTTGTTTTTATTTACTTTCTTAATTAGGCTTGCTGTAGCAGGATTCTTTTTCCAAATCTGAGAGCCTTTCCTTTTTTTTTTTTTTTTTTTTGTAAGGAATTTTAATCCATTCACACTTATTGTGCTAATTGATCATTTGGTTTTATTCTCTCAATCTTATTCATGACATAAATAGATGATTTAATTCTGCATGACTTATGCTTTTGTTTTGGATACAAGGATTCTCCTTACGAAGATTATTATGAGAGAATTCCAGTTCTGAATTTTATATGCAGTATTCAATACATATGATTGGGGCAGATGTAAACCTATTTAAGAACATTTCTTTTTTCCTTCCCTTACCTTCATGAAGACAAATTGAGTGGCAGTAATAATGCGAACAAAAGACAAAAAATCGCTCAAGACTTTCTCAACTCCATTGACCAAACAGGAGAACTCTTGGCAATGTTTGAAGATGATGAAATTGATGAAGTTAAACAAGAAAGAATGGAGGTATAGTACATGCTTCCCTTTTTAGGGTAATAGAATAACTGCAGTGCATATACTATTTGGTTCTATTCTTATGTTCTTTAAATGTGGTCTGAAAGGTCCAAATCAGTGGTTTCATGTCTGAAGGCAGCATTGTGTAGTGGAGTAACCCTGGAAAGGATGTTAAACTCTGCCTTCATAGCTGACTTTGGGAAACAACTTCAGTTTTCTGTTTCTTTGTTTCCTCCTTTGAATATGAGTAGGTTTCCCTAAGCTTCCTTCTGGATCTTACTTTTACTGAAACTATTTTATTCCAAAAAAGCTAGTTTATAATTAAATATTTACTTAGTTTTTGTACCAAACCATCCAGTTATCTTTGTGGACAAAGGTAATCCTTACTGCTTTTGCGTTGGCATATAGTGTGAAGAGCTATTTTTCCAGCTGTAGTTGCAGCCTCTGGTTGGACTCACCAGATAAGGTAGGATCCAGGGCAATTCCATGCTTTATATCACTGTAAAACACAGTTAGTGACATGTGTTTGGATTCCCTGGGTATGTTTTAACAATGAATATGAAAATTGTATGCCTTCTATTTACCCTAGCTTTCTATTCATAAAATGGTTTCCTTAAATACTTGTGGAAAAATAAAAGTAGTGATTGATTTCATCTGAGTGCCTTCTAAAATATAAGGCATTATTCTTATCATTCTTATTCTTATAATACTTTTACATGTAAAAAAACAAATCTCCATTTTTCCCCTTCTCTTTAAATTGGTCAAGAGAGGTAATTCCAGAGCTCCGAAAGATCGTGCTAAGTGCTGACTTTATCATAGTCTCTGTGCATGCTAAAAATATAATTATTTCATGTTAAATTTTGGAGGAAGTCCAATAGACATATATGCTTTATAAAATTTAACCACCTTCTTTAAAGAATTAGTATGCTTAGATCATGAACTGTGATCTAAAGGCAATGTTCTTCTTAGGTATCAATTACCTTAGAAATGTGTGGTTATCTTGGTTTGAGGCAACTGCAAATGATTTTAGTTCGCCCTGGGCCAAAAACATGCTAAGTTGTCCAAAGCAGATGATAAACATGTATTTCTGATGTCATTATGGCCTAAACAGGATATGATTGTTTCGTGGCATGGTTTCACTTATGATGCATTACACAGAGAGCAAATATTGTTTATGCTTTATTTTTTAAACATTTTTATATTATACAAACGGGCATTAAGAAAAATTTATTAAGGAAGGACTCTACAGAAAACAGTAGTAAAATTGAACAAGTAGCTTTTCAGTTTTGACAGGAAGATCTCTGTCAACCACGCCTGTTGCCCGGAAGGGCATTTCACAGTCAAGGAGAAGAGAAGAAATGGAGCATGTTGTAACACTGAGCTCATAATAGCAGGCTACTGTAGGCCTGGAAGAGTGATGAGCCAGTAAGGTACAAGTTCAAGTAAATAAAATATTTGGAAGTGCAGGATAGAAAAAGCTTGGGAGCTTATGTGGTTTATATTTCTCTCCCCTGTAGTTATATTGTATATTACATAGTGGTAACCAGGATAATAAAATATCAATAGTTGATAAAAATAGTTACAAGAAAGTCAGCTTCACCTATACAATAAAAATTAGATTGGCAGTTTCTCTAAGCTTTGTATCATAACTAAAATCTCTAACCAAGATAACAAAGAGTAGTTTTGAGATTCTGTTCATCCAAATAACAGAGTTTAAACTGGATAAAAAAATGCTGAACTTGTAGACATAACTATAGACAGTAAAAAGTGGAACCGTTAAGAGCATAGGCCTTGCCTGCTTCTAATTTGACAGGTTATAGTTTCAAGCGTAAACCACAACTGTGGCAGTCCATATGAAACCACTTTGGACTCACAGACTGCAATCCCTTGCTTTTAAAGTGCAGTAGAATAATCAGTCCTGGCATCACTCAGTGATTTAATTTTCCTCTAAGCATCACTTACAGTTGTAGAAACTTTGTTTACTACCTTCTCCCCTAGAATGTATGAAAATGGTATAGACCTACCAACAAAGCTTGTTATTGGTTTTTTTCCCTTTTTTCTTTTTTTTTATTTAAATGTAATTTAGAAGAGAAAAAAATTTATAGACACAAGCTCGCTTGGGACCCTAGATTTTTCTCAGAATATTGAGCAAGCATATGAAAAACTGAGTTCTTTCCTGTTGTTTTCAGCTGATTTCTGTGTGTGCCTGGCTTTGTGTTTTACTCATAATTTACTTCATTAAGTATTATGTGATTTGAAATATAAAAAATGTCTGAATTTTTATATCCATTTCTACTTGCTAGTCCATTATCATATTAAGTTAACTAACGCTTACCCCATTTGTTTTTCTCCAGCACCAAATTTTTAACACTTTGGTGTGTGTGTAGTAGAGATCTGTGATCCATGACCTCTGAAGACCCTTCTAAATTATCAAGTAAAGATTAAATAATGTTCAGAATTGCTTCAGTGTATTTGAGGGACTGGGAAAGAGAAGCAGGAGAATGATAAGCATAATACATATAAATACTCACAACTCCCCTCCAACCACCCCTCAGACCCCCTAAACCCACCCCAGAGTGACCCACGTGTGTTTGCTGTTGATCCTGTTTCTCACATTCTAAGTTTTTGAGATCTAATCAACTAAATGTGACTGTGTCAACCAAAGGCCAAGGAAGGGTCACTAAAGCCTGCAGGTAGCTTTGTGTTTTCTTACCAGAGGACCTGTGGTCCCTCACAGAAGAGCTTGCCTAAAACCCTACTGCTTCCTGTGAAGGAACTTGGAGAAGCTCAAGTTTGTCATTAATCAAGTAAAATGTCTGGTCTACTGAACTGCTAGGTTTTGTGAAGAAGATGTAAATAAGGAACGCCTAAAAAATTGGGTGAGCTCTCTACCTTCTGACTAACCCTCAAACTGGTAAAATAAACAGGAGAACAAAGATTAGAGTTCACCAAAGAGCAGCCTTTAAACAGCGTAGGGGGCTGAAAATCCCCAGTGACTGTTTATCTTGTGTTTTCAAGTTAGAGGCCTAATCCTTGAATCTAGAGAAAAAGCAGAATGGAATACATAAAATGTAAGGCAGCCTAAAAATTGTTTAATTGAAAGTTGAGTAAGATCCCAGGTGGTCATCTGAATTTAACCTGAAGTGACTAGTCATAGATTTTTAAATACAAAGTTTCTCGTAAAGGTTGAATGATCACAGAAATCAGGTATACCATTCAGTTAGGCTCCAAGTGTAACAAGCTTATGATCCCTGGGGGTTTTGAGTCCTAGCGTTATAGCTTTTGGAGCTAGGTAGACTGGAACCTCGTTGAGAGAGGTGGCTGACTATAGAAGTTCTCCATCTTCTCCTGTTTATGAAATGTTTCAGCACTTCCCCTTTTCTATCTGTCATGGTTTTTATAGTTATAAAGTAAAGTAAAATAAAATGCCTTCAAGACTGAGTTGAAATATAATATCTTAGATAAGATTTATCACAAAAAGGCTAATCCCAATAAGATAAATGTTTACAAATACCAAAAACATTGAAAAGATTGAGTTAAAAAACTGAAACCCAAAACAAAGTTTAAAATGTACATATATATGGGATTAAGAAATGCAGAACTTATATACTAGAGAGATATAGTTTATATACATATGTACATTCATGATGTATATAAATATGCATATATATTTACACACATGCATATACTATGCCTACATGTGTATATATGCCTACATGTGTACATGTGCACGTATGTATCTTCCAAAACCCATCCCACCCACGGCAGCTGATAGAATGACATGCCCTGATTGGCTTAGCCTAAGTCATATGCTCCATCTCCAAAGAGGGTACAGTTAACCTCTGTAAAAGCGTGGATCCCTGAAGCTTTCGCAAGAAGGAATAGATGCTGGAAAGGCAGCCACGAGGGTTCTTAAGTGTAAAGTACCTCTATGTTATGTGTAAGAATTGAGAGTGGTGCATCACAATCTTGACTCTCTGCTCAGATCTCTGGGAAGTTTTCCCGAAGAGACAGCATGTTAGAATGAGTGGAAATCATTTTCTTTGGATTCAGGCAAACCATCCATCCATCCTTTCACTCTTTAATTCATTCAGCATTTATTAGAGCTTCTTTTGTAAATCAGTCACTATTTCTAGGTCCTGAGGTTATGACTGTAAAAAAACAAAATATGGTTTCTGCCCTCACAATCCTTTAGTAGTAACTGGCAAATCAAAAGGTAACTAAGTACTCTGGTGAGGGGAATACAAGCCCAATAAATGGTTGCCATTTTTATTATTATTACTCTATTTGATCTTGAATTTTGAACCTCTAGGTGGGTTATTGGTTGTGTGATGGAGCCATGTATATTCTATTTCACTTGATATTTTATTTGAAATTTTGTTTATCCTGAAGTAAAGCACATTACATCTTCAAGAAATTTTTGATCATTAACTTCAGACAGGTCCATAAAATTAACTTCAGTGTGGTTTGCTGAAGAGGGCACAGAACAGAAAAATGAGAAGTAGGCTCCATTTTAAAACCTGAAATAGTGTAATATGTCAGGATTAGTTTCTGAAAGAGATTCAAGAGAACACATCAGTATGTCTTTTATTCTTTTGAAAGTAACTTCTGTTCAGATAATTTAAAAATACTCTATGAAATCATTCTTCAGGGAATATTAATAGAAATACCACCCAAAACCTTTGGTAATTCTGGCTACACAGAGCAGAATTAATGTAATTTAGTGTATGTTTTTCTGGCCTAGAAACTGCAGAACAGGGAGTATTACATGACTTTAGGAGAACCCAAAGTTTGGTGTAATGTGTAGCTCTGAAACTGATTTCCAACTCTATCAAACTACTTTTTATCCACACCTTCTGATTATGTAATGGTAGAGATCTGTATATTCATTGCCATAAAACATCTGGAGAAAACATTTTTCAATTAATGACATGAAAAGTAAGTTACAGATCTTATAAAAATAGAACTAACTAACTCTTACCCAGGTACTTATCGTTCTATAGCTTAACACATCAGATTTGACAGATGGTTCTCAAGGGATTCTTTTAGGCTTTTCTTAACCATGTGAACTCTGGGCTCTTAACCATGTGAACTGAGGGTAGAGTCAGACTTCCGCTTTGCTCAGAGTGCCCCACATACCAGGTGTGAAGCTAGAAGTGCTTGGGTGGTGGTGGTAGTAGTTTAATCAGTCTCTTGGGTTATGCTTTGCTATAGAAAAATTTTAGAACAAGATCAGTCAAATAACTACCATCTTTATGATAAAATATTTAGCATCACTTCCATTTTTGTCTTCCACCCTCAGACCCATTTAGAATTTTTTACTATTTAGTGTGGGTGAAATTTAAAAGATTCTTCTCCCTGCCCTTTCCCTAGTCTATTGAGGAGTAAAATACATTGTAACAGCATTGAAGCAGTACTCATAGTAGTCATATTTCCTTTAATCCAAATCAGGGCTTATGATCCGATGTCCACAAGTATCTTTTGTTATGGAGACAGCATATTTTAAATCAGGCCTTGGTAGTAAAACATAGGAACAGTGATTGCCATTCACTTCCACCTTCCCCACCGAGGAGTTTCAGCTTCAGTAAAGTAGAGAATCCTTTCCAGGGTGAAGATATGCACCAGTACTGCACACTGATCATCCGTGTCTCCCAGCGCTGATGTGCCGGCGTGGGCCTTACTGCGCTGCACTGTTCAGTCTTGCTAAGTGGATATTCGAGTAGCACATCTGAATATACTGTCCAGTTAAGTTTTTAATAGAATCAATCAATATTTTCTTTCTCAAATAATTTCAGTTTGTCCTCTTGAAAATGAAACCGTTCTCTTTTAAAAGATACATTTCAAGGGGTTTTCGCAGAGATCACTCCACCAGCTTGTTTATAAAACACCTTGGCGGGGAAGAGTTTTAAAATATCATCGAATTTCAGAACGCCACAGGATTTACCACTAATTTACATTTAATGTTTGTAGTTCTCGAGTTGTGGCTGTTGTAATAACCAAAATGTTTTTTCCCTGAATATTTTGTAGATTATGTTTCCTGATTCTTTCTCCTTCACCCACATTCCCCACAGTAGGCGGGCAGATTGTTGTTACATAGTCTGGCCTTTTTTTATCTTATTGGTTTAATCACAACAAGTTAGTCCTTCTAAATATGAAAATAAATTTATTCTGTGGAAAGAGTTTTGTCTTTTTAACGCTGTCACTTCTTTTGTGGCATTAACAGATCATTAGTTGTTTGGTATAGATAATTACCCTCTATCCCTTCATTTATTTGCTGCCTTAACATCAGCTCTTATTGTTCACCACTGTATGGTAAATCATGCAAATCAGGCTGCTTAATGCGATTAGACTTACTCTTAGCTCATTGTATTCCTCATTTAGAATTCTGGAGTAAGCTGTAAATATTTAGTGATCCGTGTAATCTGTTGCATGTGGATGTCTTTTGGGAACTCTCCTTTTCACAAGCATTGGTCCGAAGGACAGATCAGGTGCTGCCAGGCTTCTGCTTTCCATGACTCCATTTTCTACAGTAGAAACTTAAGTCCTTAACACATTATTCATGCATCTTTCATGATCTGGCCCCAACAGACTTTTTCATCTTCATCTCCCACCATTCCTGCTCCCCCCGCTTTTCCCATATTACCTCCCAAAAGGCACATGTACACACACACACACACACACACACACACACACACACACACACACACACACACACACACACACACACACACACACACACACACACACACACCCACCCACCACCAGCACACACGATTTAAGGAACCCCCTCGGACTTATAGTTCCCTAAATAGGCATTCAGCTTTTCTTCCCTTCCCCTGAGCTTTCTCTATCTGGCAGCATCTCAGTTCTGATATTTTAGTATGTGATAGATTGTAACTAGTAGTTTTTTTCTTAGTTTGACTTACTGAATAAGGTCCTTGAAAGCATGGACTTATTTTATTTACTTTCATATCTTCTGTACCCAGCACAGTGCCTTGAACATTACAAACTTTCATTAAATATTTGTCCAAATATGGTGAATAAAATAGGTGATATATGCAAATATTATTAATCTATCCTTTGGATGATCTGACTTTTTTTTCTCTTTTGCTTAAAGAATGCAGTTTCTGGGTGTATAAAGTTAGTCTTTTCTTCTGATTCACGTAGGATTACAAAGAAAGCTATAGATCTTTATGAAATTTTTGTGTCAGGAGCTCTTCAACACATCTTTTACAGGTGCTTTCCAGTTGCTAATAGTTTTCATTGCTTGAATAACTTCCTGCTCAAATTAGAGTAGTGGCTTTTCCACAGTTCTAGCTGTAGAAGTTCTCCTAACCACACTGCTTCAGTATTGACCTGCAGTGTTCCGGATCTGTCTACAGGCTGATACTGAGCATCAGTTCTAAGTTCAATTAGCAGACTTTTTTTTCAAATGGATCAATACCATATGTGACTATTGGTTCATTCTCTCTAGTTACCAATTCAGAACATTTGGCAGTAAATGGTATACACTTTTCCTTGTGTATTTGCTATTATAAGATCTTATGATTTAGCATCTTCAAATAATAACATATGCTTATTCACTTCTCTGATCCATTAAATATCTCCTCTGGACAATTCTTTTAGTTATCGGTTGATTTCTACTTAGAAAATATCAATAGTTTGAATTTGCATATGCCTTAGGTTACTGTTGAATTTTTTGTGGTATGGAAATTTTGCATTTCCATTCATTCTCCTTCATACAATAGGAAACTTGTTTCACTCAGTCCTTCTAACACTAAGGAACAATTGACCAACAAATCACCAGATTCACAAAAGTTACTTTTGCATTTATCTGCCTTATCTACTATATTGATAAGACTGTGGGCGGGCTTGAATTTAATATTCAATTCAAATTAATATTACATTCATCATTCATTTTTACCATCACGACTTTGGCTATTATATTCAGTTACAAAGGGAAGTGTTTTGCCATTCTCCCACAGTTAACAACATAGCCATGTAATGAACTTTCTAAAGTGTGGTATTTAATTTTAAAGTGACCAAGTAATAACAATTTGGGCATTTTATCCTACTCTTTAAAAATATTTATTAAATCTTATTTTAAACGCCCTTTTTAAATATTTTATTCTTTTGGTTTCCATTCTTTTGAAAATTTTAATATATCTTAGACACTCATCATTATACAAATCAACCAACAGATTATGTTAATTCTATTAAAATTTTGTAAAAAATCTCAACCAGAATAGGTCTTTATCATTCCTCATGTTGAGTATGGTTAACTGCTGCATCTCTCAGATGAGTCTAATATCATTTGCTTAGATCAGTGGTTCCCAGTCACATGGGGAGTTGTTGTTTTTTTTCATTGGAGTATAGTTGATTTACAATGTTGTGTTAGTTTCAGGTGTACAGCAAAGTAGATCTGTTATACATGTACATATATCCACTCTTTTGGGATTGACATATACACACTACTGTATATAAAATAACTAATAAGGACCTACTGTATAGCACAGGGAACTCTTCGCAATACTTTGTAATGGCCTATATGGGAAAAGAATTTAAATTTTAAAAGTCCTTTAAAAGTCTTTGAAGAAAAGACATCTATTTCTTGTAGTAATTCTGCACCTTAAATAGAAGACAGCCATTAATAGTGGGTTTATTGACCTGCTCTCAAATATGGAGAAGCTGTAAGTACAGAAGTGACCACCTTTGGGAAGACACACTGTGGAAAAATCCAAAATCACTGAGGTAATTGTTTTAATTTTGAAAAAAATATCTTATTATATAAAAGCTCTATCAGAGCTTTTAAGTAATTTAAAATTAGACTTTATTTACCAAAATTCAGTATGTACACAAATATCTCAAAATACTTCTGTATTCCTTTGTTATATCTGTAGAAATTATCCAAGTGAGGGAGAGACTGAAAGAGGACTAAGAAGAGAGGGAGGGAGGGAGGGAGGGAGATGGAGATGGAGACAGAGAGAGAGAAAGAGAGAGTGAGAGAGAGAGAAGGAAAGAGGAAGAAAGAAAGAATTGAAGCCTTTTTCCCTAGACGGTAGCTCTGTGTAAAGTTCTATTATCCATCTAGGTTTAGCAGGGAAGATTTCTGAATCTTGGAAGACTTGTAGCCCTACAATAAGTTCATTAAAATCAATAAAATAAAATAGCCTAATGTAAGACAGTTATCACTCTTAGTTTAAAAAAAACAAAAAGTCTTCAAGTGAAATTTTTGGGAATTTCCCCCATCCTCTTAAACAGTTCTTTTTTGGGGGGGCGGCTGGGAATGTGGGTTCTTAGTTCTTCCACCAGGGATTGAACCCGTGCCCCCTGCATTGACAGCACAGAGTCTTAACCACTGGACTGCCAGGGAAGTCCCTTAAGCAGTTCTTATTGATGATCCATCATATGTTTTTTGTTTGTTTGTTTGTTTTTTATTTATTTTTGGCTGCATTGGGTCTTCGTTGCTGCATGCTGGCTTTCTCTAGTTGCGGCGAGTGGGGGCTACTCTTCATTGCGGTGTACGGGCTTCTCATTGCGGTGGCTTCTTTTTTTGCGGAGCACGTGCTCTAGGGCACGCAGGCTTCAGTAAGTTGTGGCGCGCGGGCTCCAGAGCATAGGCTCAGTAGTTGTGACTCATGGGCTTAGTTGTTCTGTGGCATGTGAGATCTTCCTGGACCAGGTCTCAAACCCGTGTCCCCTGCATTGGCAGGCGGATTCTTAACCACTGCGCCACCAGGGAAGCCCCATCATATAGTTTTGAAGTAGAAAATGTAGTACATCATTTGTATAATTAAATATTGCTTAAACTTTTCCTGTGACTCATAGAAACTCATCATTTAATTTATTGTAACCAAAGAGTGATGAGGTATCTTGATGGCCTGGATATTATTTCTTTGGGCTATCGGTCATCTCAAACTCATCAACTCTTCTAAAAAATTCCTCTACTAGTACCCCTTGGTATTATTTTAAATCCTTCCATCCACTTGTGTGGGACTTGGGTACTTTCATATATAATGACTGTAGGCCAGCTGGTTATATTCAGGAGTTATTCAAAGAATTGTGGATTCTCTGAGGCAAGAAAATTTATAACTCATTTTAATACACTTTAATAATCTTGAACCTCATCTCTCAATCTACCCCCTTCCTTCCCAGAAACCAAACCAAAGTTGGTGGGGGGGGTGCAGAAATCACATTTTATTTAACCTAGAAAATGTTTTTGTTTAAATTGTACCTAGGATTATTTAATGTTCACTTGGGTGTGGAGAAATAGACTATGCTAGTGGGAACATAAGTTGATACATAGCTTTCTGGAGAAGAGTGTAGCAATCTCTATCAAACGCATTAATTAAAAAAACCCTATATGCCTTTGATCCAGAAATTGCCTTTCTAGGTACTGTACTAAGGATATCATTGAACAGAGACTTTTTTGAAAAATCAAATGTATTCATTGTTTATTTATAGAAAAATTTGTTTAACAGTGGAAATATTAAAGTTGTAAAGTTTCTTCTTAGCATAGCTTTTGCTATAGCCCATAGATTTTAACAATATATAATACTTCTATGATTTTAATACTGTTTTGTAAATATCCTCTAGAATTGCCCTTTAGCCTAATTTATGTAGGAGAATATTTGACATATATGGGTATATATTTTCCAGGCTGGATGTTTTGTCTGTTTCAGCCTCTATTGGGTGTTTTAGTTGCTTTATTGCATAGTAGTCAGATTGTTAGCTATATTCTTTTTAGTGTTAGGAATTCATTAGAACTTACTAGGTATCTTATCCTAATATGTTGCGACTTTTTGTAAATGACTTATGGACAGGCTAGAGAGACGTTTATGTATCTATTAGATCATTATTATTAATAGTATTCCCTTGCTTTTCATCTTCTTTCTTAAAAGTAAGCCTTTTATTGCTGTGATGTATTTGTAAATATCTCCTTTAATGTCCCACCATTTTTCTTGTATATAGTCCAGTTCTCCTACATTAGGAGGGAGAAGTTCAAGAGTTTTTCTTCATTGTTGATAGACTCTTCATCAGTAGAAACTGGTTCTCTTGGTCCAGTGAATACCAGGCTTGCTATATCTTTGCCTGTCTTTACTGTTCATCTTTCTGAACCAATTAGTTTGGATGTAACTGTCGTTAATAGTATATTAAGATTATTTCCTTTAATTTCTTTCAATTGATGATATTACCCTATTTACCTTTATTTACATAGCACATATGTTTTTTCTTTTTACTTTTTTTTAATTTAATTTTTATTTTATATTGGAATATAGTTGATTTAAATGTTGTGTTAGTTTCAGCAAAGTGATTCAGTTATACATATACATATATCCATTCTTTTTCAGATTCTTTTTTTTTACTTCTTTTTCTTTTCCCTATAATTTTTTTTTCACACACACACACTGTATTTTATTTTTACAAGAGATAAGTAAACTGACACCAAGCATTGTAAATGGATGACCACAACAAAAGCAACAATGATTGAAATTACCAAACACGAAACACACTCATACTATGTCATAATATTGACATTCAGTCCAGTAATCCTCCACTGTAACAGCTCCTTTACTTTGCAGTGAAAATTGATTTGTATACTTTTTGCCTCTGAGTCCTTGTGGGATTTTTTTTTTTTATTCAAAGTCACAAAAATTATAATCATTCTCATCAGTTCACTCAGTCCCATGTAATTAATTTTTTTTCATCTTGATCTTTGTTAGCACTTTTATGAATTCATCAGTTTTCCATTAGAGTTCTGAAAATGCTTGTTACTTCAGTTCAGCAGTATAGTCAGTTACCAGAAACCTGTACTTGTCAGAGTCTTTTCCATGAATTCCTTGAAGATGAAACCCTTTTATAAGAACATTTTTGCAAAAGCATCAGAGTACACCCAGAACTGTCTGTAAATGAGAAAAGACTTAAAAATGACCATGATTAATGATTTGATGAAAGTTCATAATAATGCAGTTGACGAGGAAATTTAGTTATTTCTGAGATATACATTTTAAAGTAATAACTAGAATTATGACTTATAACATTATACCAGAACATATAAGATTTTTAGAAATTTCATGTAATGTCTGAAACATTTATATTAACATATTTCCATACAAATAACCCAAAGAAAGTTCAGTATTAGTTGTTTTTTTGTTTGTTTGTATTGCAGGTTCTTATCGGTCATCAATTTTATACACATCAGTGTATACATGTCAATCCCAATTGCCCAATTCAGCACACCACCATCCCCACCCCACCGTGATTTTCCCCCGTTGGTGTCCATACATTTGTTCTCTACATCTGTGTCTCATCTTCTGCCCTTCAAACTGGTTCATCTGTACCTTTTCTCTAGGTTCCACATACATGCATTAATATACGATATTTGTTTTTCTCTTTCTGACTTACTTCACTCTGTATGACAGTCTCTAGATCCATCCACGTCTCAACAAATGACTCAATTTCGTTCCTTTTTAGGGCTGAGTAATATTCCATTGTATATATGTACCACAACTTCTTTGTCCGTTCGTCTGTCGATGGGTATTTAGGTTGCTTCCATGACCTGGCTATTGTAAATAGTGCTGCAATGAACATTGGGGTGCATGTGTCTTTTTGAATTATGGTTTACTCTGGGTATATGCCCAGTAGTGGGATTGCTGGATCATATGGTAATTCTATTTTTAGTTTGTTTTTATCTTACTGTGTTCCTCTGCTTTTTTTGCTTCCTTGCCCGTTTCCTTTCATTTTTTTTAAACTGTAGTTTCAGAATTAACTTGTAGTTAAATCTTTCAATGGTTATTTTTAAATTCTGAGGAATCATAAATCTATATGTCTTAGTTTATGAACCTTAAAAATGAATTCGGTTTTTGTTTTGTTTGGTTTGGTTTGGCTATACTGCACTGCATGTGGGTTCTTAGTTCCCTGACCAGGGATTAAACCCATGCCCCCTGCAGTGGGAGTGCGGCATCTTAGCCACTGGACCGCCAGGGAAGTCCCTATTTTATTTTTTTATGCCAGCTACTGTACTAGATCGTGGGGACATAAAGTAGTGTTCACAATACTGTTGTTTTCTTGACAGAACTTGTAATATACCAGAGAAGTAGACATAGTAGTAATAACAACAGAGTCCTATGTGGTACCTGCCACACAGTGCCAGACACTGTTCTAAATCCTAGCACAGACATCACCTCACGTCACAGTCTACTCATGAGGTCGATTCTGTTATTATTCCCCTTTTGCAATGAGGACCCTAAAGCACTTGCTGAAGATCACAGTTACAAAGCAAACGTGCTGGGAAGGAAAATTCATGGGTACCAGCACTATCTGGAAAAGGAAAATAGCAGGAAGGTGTCCTATTTCTTCCAACCTGGAAAAATGTATCTGGAAGACATTGAGTTATATTGTATATGATTACTAGCCTCCCTAGCTTCAAGGCAAAGAAAGTTATTTGTTTTACTTTTGCTTTTCTTTGGCCATTTCAGGTAATGTCTGAACAGAATCACACATTTTAAAAGATAACAGATTTTTTCATATTTGTTTTAAAAATGTGAAACCTCATTATCTTAAATCCACAATTTTCAAAGCCATAGTTGATAAGAGAGTACTGTTTCTTCTTTCAAAATTTTAAAAAACACATGCAGGGCCAAGGACACTCAGTTATTTACATACTGACGTGAATCAGATTGCTTACCTCTTAATCATTAGCTGAAAGGGTCTTTCTTTAAAGACATTTAAAGGTCAGCAAAGAGAATAGGTAAAGTAGTTTTGAACTTTAGAGAAATTTAAAGAGTAGAAAACATTAAGCAATGTGCTATATTGTATGTTTGCAGGAAAGAGAAAATTCAAGAGAGATATGCTAGGAAGTTGAGATTTCAGAAGTAAAGTGAGAAGACGTCAAACGCCAACTTTGTGTTTTTATAATTTTGCATAATACTGGACATGGACAGAATTCTCAATTAATTATGCCTCTTCTGATCCTTCACAAAAACTGGATATAGTCCAGATGCATGTGGGTGTTAAAGAGGTTTTTGTAAGATTACTTGGGAATCTACCCACCATTTAAGACAATATTTCTATGAGAAGATACAGTCCGAATTTAAAACAAACTTTCAGGATATAAGTTGGAGGATTTTGTATTTTAGTTTTCAAAGTGAATTTTTACATGTTCCACATTTTCAGTGCAACAGGATGCTTATCATCTCTAGAAACTGTTTTATCTGGCTTGTTTTCTCTGGAAACAGAAAACTACTGGTATTAGAGACCAGTAAAAAAAATTGGCACCTCCACCTGACATTTTGTAAGGTTATTTAGGATGATCATATTTCCTACTGAGTGAAGGATTTCATGATTGCATTTAGGATTTTATATAATTTATGTCCAAGCTACTGGCAATGTCCTGATGGTGAATTAAAGAGGTATATTAATTCAGTGTGCTATTAAATTTAAAAAGTGTTGGTTACATATAGGAAAGAGGTCAGTTTTTTTCAGGGTAATGATGCAAAGTTGTCATGGGAGTTACACTTCAGTAAGAGTTACCACTGTTCTTTCTGTGATTGGTGTACAGACTGTACAAACATCACGGATTCATTTAGAGGCTAGGGATGACAAGCTAAATTTGTTCATTCACTTATAACCCATTTGATATGTTGTTTAGAAAAATATTTAGCTCTGCACATAGACAAATTTATTGTGTAAGGATCTATATCTTCTAAGCAACCCAAAAATGGAAATACAGATGAGCCTCAGGAACTGCAACTCAGACACCAATGAAATCAATGTTTTGTTCACTGTTTCTGATCTCTTGCTTCTCTCTATCTGCATAGGCTTAATTTTTCTCTTCCTGTCAACTTACTGCTTGTATAATATTCCACCAGCAGGTGCTCCCAACTTAGCTTCCTCACCTAGAGAGAGGCAGACCCAGCTCTCTGGGATAACAATCTCAAATCTCAGCAAATGACATCTGATTGACCCAGTTTGTGTTGGGTGTCCAGGCTGGGGCCTGGCAGCGTGCGTGGAAGCCAGGACCATGCTGTAGCCTCTCTGCTGTGGCGGTTTGTAGGGCAACCTTGTAGTGATGGAGGCAGCAACACTTGGCAGCCAGTATGTTAGGTGCTTACCGCACCCAGCCTTCCCTCCATTCATCCGCTCATCATTTACAGCGTGCCCACACATATGGTAGAGTTGACCTTGAGACTATGAGCATTTCACTTCAAAAAGGATTATCTTAATCTAAATCTAATTTCATTTTAAAAGCTACAGGGGATACTATCCAGTTATCTTAGACTTAAAAGAAAATGGCTAATGAAAGAGTAAATATAAAACTCCCGCTAAAGTTCACAGAATGACAAAGAAAGTAAAATATTCTTCAGTCAAGCCTTTTCTCATAAAAAATCTCCTCACTTAAAACTGTAAAACATTTCAACAAAAACATTTCTTCAAATATGTTATTTTAAATACTATATTACTTAAGCAAATATTTAAATACTATATTAGTTTCTCTGAATACTTGACTTGAATTTAATTCTACCTGTCTGCCAAATATGTTGAAACTCCAAATCCATTTTCATTTGCCAGGTTAAATGTTTATTTTGTTTTCCCACATAATATGTTCTTTAAAGTGTCACAGGCATACCAAATCTGATTTCTTTTTAATAGGGACTTGGTAAGGATTTTTTTCTTTCTTCAGTTAATGGTAAAGGATATGCTTCTCTTAAGGAATATGCAAAGGTATATTCACATTTCCTACCTACAGAAGGTATCTACTCTGTTAGCTGTTGGAAAATAGACATTAACTTTCTTAAAGGAAGTTTAAAACGTGTCCACTACATTTGCCTACATTTTTGAAGCCTCACTGTTATTTCGTTACAATCAAAATACCAAAGACTTTTCTCATATTGTAGAGTGTCTAGTTTTATCTAACAAGTGACTCCGTATAGACTAGTACAATGAAAAAGTATTAGGCTACAGTAATTTATTTGATTACAGGGTTTCCCTTTCCTTCTGCTCATCTATGTTTATGTGATCAAATATAAATTTGAAAATTTTGTTCTTATTTTCAAAGAACATTTGTATACCTTTGAATATTGTAGTCTCCTAGATATACTTCTCTGAAAAGAACTAATAACTTTCAACATATATCTTATTTATTTTAAAAAGATAGATTTACTATTTAGCCTTCATATGAATTGCATAGTGGTTTGTACTTTTTGCAAAGCTTATTAGTACATCTTAGGTTTCTTATATTGGACCTGACTCACTACAGTAAGAGCATCTTGAGGGGGAGGTATTTGAAACCATAAGTGGTAGTGATCTCCCTAACCTTTAACTTGCCGGAAAAAGTGTACCTAGAATTCCTTTTCCTTTCTCCATCTATAATGAAAGTACAGATTCTTATGAATGCCACAGTCTCTCTTCAATTATCAGTATTACAAGGCCTCCTGATTTCCTAAATCCAGTGCCCTTCTGTGTGAGAGAAGGGAAGCATAACAAAAGTTGGTGCAGTAGTTAAATAGCTGTCTCATTGCTACAGGTGAAGTGGTTCACACACGTTTTCAGTTTTGAAATATGTAGCCGTTTCCCAGAAGTTAGGAACCTGATGGCTTCTCCCAGTGATATTTCTTCTATATAAGAATCACTGCAAATCGACTGAGGCTGTTTTCCTGTGTGGACTTGAATAGTTTGTCTGATCTCTTAAATCTTAGGAACTATGGCTCTGAAGTATTTCTAAAGATTTCAGGACTTCCCTAAGTACAGGATACACATAGAACCACACAACATCAGCTCTACACAAAGAAGAGAGAGCTCAGTCACAGTAAGATGAAGCAACTTAACCTAGAGATTCCCATTTTATGTTAGAGGCAAAACAAGACCTAAAGTACAGGTCTTCTGCTTCCCAGGTCAGCATTCTCTTCAGTGGTCACTTTAGTATTTTTCTGATGGAATAGAATGAATCTCAGTATTATATAAGAATATATATCAGAGCTTTAGATTATGATTAAAACTCAGTAGTTACTATTAAGAACTGTTGATTTAGAATATATAGAGATTGAATTGGAATTGTATTAACCCTATAATGTACCCTATCCATTCCTTTTCACATATATCTTGAATGCCATCTTATTTGCTTTCTGTTTGTATCTTTTATCATCAAAATAAAACTGCATAAAAGGAGAACTTCTTGAGAAGTATACAGTGTTTGCCCTTCTTTTCTTTTTTGGCAATTTTAAGTTTTTCATTAAGAAACGAAGCAGTATTTTTCAGTCATTATGGCCTGCATCTTCATTAAAATCCATCCTGCATTTATTTATATCCATCTCTCAAGATATCCTTTATTACTTTCAAGTTCTGTTGTTCTCAGGATCACTTCAGCCCTCACCACTCCCAGTCTGTCTGCTTCAGTCATCTTTTCTCTCATTGATGAAGTTTGAGATGGGTGGCTTTTCATTGGCTATATCTAGGATGCCAGTAAAGCATTAAAATAGGACAGGTCAAAAGCAGTGTCCGGGCTTCCCTGGTGGCGCGGTGGTTAAGAGTCCGCCTGCCGATGCAGGCAACACGGGTTCGTGCCCTGGTCCAGGAAGATCCCACATGCCACGTAGCGCCTGGGCCCGTGAGCCATGGCCGCTGAGCCTGCGCGTCCGGAGCCTGTGCTCCGCAACGGGAGAGGCCACAGCAGTGAGAGGCCCGCGTACCACAAAAAAAAAAAAAAAAAAAAAAAAAGGCATTTAAGTACCCGTTGGAGTGAATTGTTTGTCAAGCCCCTTGTCAAGTCACTCACCTTTGCTGAATTGTTTTATGCTATCCCTAATTGTGAATAGGTAAATGGAAGTAAATCTATTTCTTTTTAAACTAGAGCATCTCAGTCTTTCTGGAGTTAGGATAACATTATTGGTTATTTGTTTGACTTAATGTTGTCCTGTCCTTATCCCCTGAACGCACTCCCTGAAGTTAAAAAATATATAAAATAAGTTGCATTTTTAAAAAATGTTGGTGAGTATTGTGAGAAGAGAGGATCCTCACTCTTAAGCTCATTCACGATCCCTCTGACTACTAAAAATCAGGTCTAGAAATCAATATAATAGATCACATAAATGTGTAATGACTTTTATACTTCCGTCTTACACCAACATGATGGAGACAGCTGCTTGTCACCCAATATCCATCCTCTCCATCTTTCTTTGTAACAAAACTCTGATTTGTAGCTGGATATATTGCCATCCTAAGTATAACATCCCTCTTCTTACCTTGCAGCTAGGTTTAATCGTACCACTGAGTTGTGGCCAATAAAATATAAGTATAAATATTCTATTGGACTTCTGTTAGTTTTCTTTAAAGGGAAGGGGCACACTTTTTTCTTATCTTCCTATATTTGATTACTTTATACAGATGTGATATCTGGCGCTTTAGAAGCCATTCTGCATAATGAAAGGAAAGCTACAGCCTATACAATGTTTTACATCAAATGTATCTCAGTAAAGCAGGGGAGGGGGTGACGGGGAATGAATGAATGAATGCATAAATACATAAATAAATAAAAGGTGAAAAAAAAGCCACAGCTTAGAAATGACCGAACAGATGCTGGAAGTGACTGAAGTTCTCACGATGTCAGCAAGCAGTTATGTTAAGCCTGAACTACTTGCCTCCAGAATTCATATATATGAGGAAAAATAAACTTCTGTCTTGATTAAGAAGCTATAATTTGTAATCATATTGTATTCAGCCAAAAATATTTAACTAGTAAAACCTGTGAATGAGACCCCTAGGTTGATAAAATTGAGAATATACTTCTAGAAAGGAATTCGTTTCTTAGGGTAGACCTGGTCTGGGTCTTTTACTGAGGGCATTGATTTTTTCCCCTTTGTTAATTCCAATATAATTGACAAGTTAAGTCTATATTTCATATTGAAGGAATATTCTGTCATGTGGCCTGTGATTTTCAAAGAACTGTCATAGCCACAGGACAAGCATTAATATCTCGATGTGTTTCAGCCTAAGTCTCGTATTAATTACAAGAGTTTTGTTTATCAAAACTTACCAACATCAAAAGGTTGAAGAAATCACTCACCATTTATTAATATGTTTCCTGCTTAAATTCCAGAGGAAAATACAGGAAAGGATTTGATTTTAGATTTTTTTGTTTGTTATTCAAAATATCCATCCTGCTACTTAAGAAATTAATATACTGGGCTGTAGAAAATAAGTACCATCTGGCCTGTGTGTTTTTCTACCTTCTCTAAAGAACACTATGCAAAGGAGGGTGCGCAACGTAACAAGGCATATGCTTCATTTAACTATACTTATGGGATACCTGATGTGGTAAATAGGAGTATTACTTAAAAATTGTATATAAATTTATAAATAGCGAGGTTCTGTTGTATAGCACCAGGAACTGTATTCAGTATCCTGTGACAAACCATAATGGAAAAGAGTATGTAAAAGAATATATATATATATATATATATATATATATATATATATATATATATATGTATATATATATGTGTGTGTGTGTGTGTGTGTATATATATGTATGTGTGTGTGTATATATATATATGTTTGAGTCATTTTGCTGTACAGAAAGAATTAACACAACATTGTAAATCAACTATACTTCAATAAAATTAAAAAAGAAAAAAGTTGTATATAAATCAAATTGTTGTTTATTTCATCATATTGTAAATGTACAAGGAAAGCACCAATATAAAACAACTCTAGAGGACTGCTTTTGTGCTATGAAGAATGTTAATGTGTTATTTTGTTAAGGTCATCATTAACAAATGTCATCATTCATTTCAATGTTGTCTATGTGTTGTTGTTTTTTTAAATTCACCTCTAACATTTGGGCAATCTGGTTATGAAACCTGTAATATGAAACCTGTAATATGAAACCCCAGTAATCATAAGCATTATTGGACTTCTCTAACTGGCTAACTAAATTCTGCTCTCCCCACCTCACTTTCACCCTGATCCTCCCACGTGGAGCCTTCTTGTTGCTTCTTACTCTTTGCAAGAGAATCATCCAAGACAGATGAGAACATGCTTATGTCACTACAGTGCATTCCCCACTTAAAACCTACAAACTGGACTTCCTTGGTGGCGCAGTGGTTAGGAATCCGCCTGCCAATGCAGGGGACACGGGTTCGAGGCCTGGTCTGGGAAGATCCCACATGCCACAGAGCAACTAAGCCCGTGCGTCACAACTACTGAGCCTGCACTCTAGAGCCCATGAGCCACAACTGCTGAGCCCGCGTGCCACGTACCACAACTACTGAAGCCCACGCACCTAGAGCCCGTGCTCTGCAACGAGAGAAGCCACCACAGTGAGAAGCCCGCGCACTGCAATGAAGAGTAGCCCCCGCTCACCCCAACTAGAGAAAAGCCTGTGTGCAGCAACGAAGACCCAAAGCAGCCAAAAATTCAATAAATAAATAAATAAATTTATTAAAACAAAAAAACCCCTACAAACTAACAACACACACACACACACACACACTCACACACACACACACACACACTCTACATGTTCTCGAAGTATTTAGCCAATGTATTTGTTTCCTTGGCATCATTTTCCTAATCAAGGATGTCAGTCATCACAAAAGAGTACAAAGTCTTTATTATAGAATGACAGTTTTTTCAAATCTGTTACCAAGCTATTACCAAGCATGGTATTATGATCAGAGCATCAGCTTTGGGGTCAGACAGACCTAAGTACTCAAATCATGGTTCCATCCCTTATCTTGTCTAGGGTATCCTTGTTCGTACCCTAGACAAGTTACTTAACGTTTCTGATTCTCAGATTATTTAACTGGAGGCACATCTCAGGACTGTTGGGAAGGATTTGTGAAAACGTATGTAATGTACCTAGTTCAGTGCCCGGCACATGTGAGCTTAAGAAACAGTATCTGTCTTCGACAAAACCTTCTTTATAAAAATGTATAACACGGCTACATTCCCGTGGATATACATACAAATGGAATATAGTTTAGGTACCGTCTTCCTTTCATAGTGACTACAGTCAGAACCGGTCAAAGAATTTACAACATATATGAAAGATCAAGTTATTGGGATATCTTTCTCACTTTGACTGCTATCTCTCAGTAAAATGACTCAGAAGAGGTACCGTGTATCTTCAGAAGGCACTATGTAAGATAATTCCGTAACATTTGTCCACTAATATCTTGTTAAATATCTTATGTTAGAATGCATTTCTAAATCTTATCAAAGCCACACATAGCTCAAATTTTAGGGTTTTCGGAGCCACTAAAGTGGATTTCGGGTAGAATTTTTTCGATTATTGAACATCTTATAGGTGTCTAGAGTTATAACATGTAGTAGCAATCTCCAGTTGAATTCTTTGGATAATTTTACTTGGGCAAAATTTACTTGGCTAATTCTATCTGTATTCAGGCAGAAAATTTTAGATCTGAGCAAGGAATTTTGTTCTAGAAGTCAAGATGTAGTGGAAAGAGCACTGGTTTTGAAGAAGCAGTCTTAATTCTTTCTAGCAATATGCCTTACCTTAAGGAAAAGCCACAGAAACTCATCCAAGAACGGAACGCACCTGGCCCTGCTTGGCTTTTGAGATCAGAAGGGACAAGAAGTCTTTGGGCTGGTGAGGCTGGGGGAAGAGTACACAGGAACTCTCTGTACTGTTTTTGTAAATTTTCTGTAAATTTGAATTATTTCAAAATTAGAAGTTGTTTTTTAAAAGCCACAGAGGGTCAGTGACATCAGCGTCTTCATCTGTACAATGGTGATAATAGTAATAGCTGAGCTTCCCACCTCACACAGTTGAAAGAATCAGCAAGTAAAGCAATACCTAAAACTCAACAATGCTGCTCTTCTGTGCTGAGTCTTCCTCACTTGAGGTCACCCGTTGTACCACCTCTGATCTTCCATTTTTCTTGCTGCCCAAGTGGTCTTTGTTTCTTTAAAACTTTTGTAGTTACTTCATGTAAGGTGAAGCACTGCCTAACATCACCAGTTACTAAAACAATTCTCCTTTCTTCCTCTCTTTGTAATCCATTCCACACCCTCTGTGGCATGCCTTCTTTAAGCCTTCTTACTGAAAAACCCAGCCTAATGGTCACTGACATTTAATCAAATAACAGTTATGATACATTTACTCATGAGTAAAGGCTGATTTAAATTTGGGCACCGACATCTGAGGATGGGAATTTCATCATCAAATATCTTAATAGAAACCATTTTGTTAAATAACCATAATTATAGGTTTTACATTTATGATTCTAGGGGATTTTGCTGTTCTGCATTCTTTGAAGCCCAAGAGGCTGTCATAGCATTCAGGCTGCTTGAAATACTGAATCTAAGTACATCCAGGGCTTCTTCAGGAGATAAGGCCCTACAGGATTTCATCTTTCCAAGGTTTTGAACCCATAATTAAAGATGATTTCTGGTTTTGTTTTTTTTTTTTTAATTAGGTACATTTTTTTAAGGTAAGAAGTGAAAATAGACATTAATTTTTTTAGTGTGTAGACATTTCTGCTTTTTCCTGTTAATAATTTAGGAATTTTCGTTTATTGCATTTGAAACAAAAGCAATTTGGATAGCTATGATTTCTCTTGTATTCTCATTATAGTCATATTTGGTCAAGTCTGTTTCTGGGTTTTTTTCAGTGATCACATCTTGGCATAGTCAGGAAATCCTTTTCTTTTTGTTTGGGGTTAACTCATGCTTGCAGCTACATCAGTCTCTGTGGCAGGTTTCTGTTGATGAACTTGCTCATTTCTGACTCATGAAAACAGCTCAGCCAGTTATGAGAAAAGAAACGTCAGCTTTAAAATGATTAAGAGCATTCTCTTCAGGGGAATAAACAATTTAATTTGGTTTTGTTTCTAACTCAGATGGTGTCCAGTCATAAAAGCATATTTTTCCTCTATAACATATTCCCTTGAGAATTTTTCCTACATTGGTGACTTTGTTTCTTCACTGGTGCATAATGTAATAGACTTCATTATTCCTCTTTTCATAATTTCGTCTTTGTTCTTTTTTAATTTTTAAAGCATGTGTGATTCAGATTTATCATTAAACATGGTTTTTTGTATCCCTGTTTATCTCACAGTTTGTTTACAGCAGTATTTTCCTTCAGTTGAAAATTCCTAAATGAAGAATTTAACCATCTTACTAGAATACCTTCTTACCTAGAGTACTTAAGGTTTACTATATGAAGTGCCAATTTTCTTTTTTGGCTGCGTTGGGTCTTCGTTGCTGCGCATGGGCTTTCTCTAGTTGTGGCGAGTGGGGGCTACTCTTCGTTGCGGTGTGTGGGCTTCTCATTGCGGTGGCTTCTCTTGTTGCAGAGCACGGGCTCTAGGCGCGTGGGCTTCGGTAGTTGTGGCACGCGGGCTCAGTAGTTGTGTCGCACGGGCTTAATGCTCTGCAGCATGTGGGATCTTACTGGACCAGGACTCTAACACATGTCCCCTGCATTGGCAGGCGGATTCTTAACCACTGCGCCACCAGGGAAGTCCTGAAGTGCCAAGTTTTTAATTGTGTTATAAACTAAGAGATTGAAACTATCAACATAAATTATAGGAAGCAGAGACTGTGAACTGGTTATCCTAATCCATCACTGAGCCAGTTATCTCTGCTACTTCTCAACTTTTCTGGCAGCAGTAGTGTAGCTTTGAGATAGGGAGTAAGATTCTGATGAGAGGCGAAGGCAGGTCCTGGTGTATTGGTTCAGAAGGGTTGAAAGAAGCAGCCTTTGTTGTGGTCCCTGTTTTCGGAGCTCTCTTTCGTCCGTGCTCCACAGATAAGCGTGTTGTTTTTGCAACAGACCATGATGTCAGAACCAAGGAGGGATTTGATAGAAATGACACATGATTCCATTTTTAAAAGGTCACTCTGACTGGCATGTGGGGATGAGTTGTTCCTTCAGTATCGTGGTCATCCCGTGAATCTCACGGGTGAAGTGGCCTCTGTTTTGAAACCAGATGTAGAGGCACAGTGCTTGTTCCTTGAAGGGCAGGCAGCATAGGATAGCACAGTGCTTTTCAAGTTCTGCCCTGCAATTTTTGGAGTTACATGAGAAATATCTTGCAGAGGAGAAGGAAAATTGGAGGCTCTAAGACTCCTTCCCTCCCTTCTATCGCCTCTGTTTTAACAGTTTCATTAATGAGGATTCACTGTAAAAAGAGCATAGACTTGGGAGTGAGACAGACCTGGTTTCAGAATGCACGTGCCTTACCTGCTTAGCAAACTTAGGTAAGTTACCTAACGTATCTGAGCCATAGATGCTTCATTTTAAAAACAGGGATTATATCTGCCCATTGAGATTATTGGAAGAATTGAAAGAGAAAATGAGAGGATGAAGTGTGGCACCCACACATAGTAGTGAGTCAACCAATGTTAGTCCCCTTCGCCTTAGACTAGTGGCTCTTAACGGGGTGTGATTTTGCCCCCAGTGGGACATTTGGCGATGTTTAGAGACATTTTTGGTTTTCACAGCCCACGAAGTGGTGGGCAAATGCTATTGGCATCTAGTGGGTAGAGGTCAGGGTTGCTGCTAAACATCCTACAGGGCATAGGGCAGACCCACAACAAAGAATTATTTAGCACAAAATGTCAATAGTGCCAAGATTGAGAAACCCTGCCTTAGAGGTATTAATTTTTATATATAAAACATATAGAAAAAAGTATTTATGGGTTCCACTAATATTTATGAAACACTACTATGTGTCAAGCTCTGTAGAGCCTGTGAGGATTTAGCACTGAATAAAATAGACATAGTCTGTGCTGTCAGGGAACTTACATTCTAGTTGAGGAGAAATAGACAATAAACAAATAAGTATATAATGTTATTGTGGCAGATGGTAGTAAGAGCTATGAAGAAAAATGAAGCAAAGTCATGGATAGAGAGTGACCTGGGGGAGCTGCTAACTTATATTATTAAGTGGCCATAAACTGCTTCTCTGATAAGGTGACTTTTGAACAGAGACCTGATGGAAGTGAGGGAGCAAGCCAGACAGTGATGTGGGGTTAAGATATTCTGGACAGAGTATGATAAATGCAAAGGCCCTGGTGTGGGAATGTATTTGGCATTTTCAAGAAAGTTCAGGATAGGCCAGTGTGGCTAGAGTGGAGTGAGAAGGGGAGTGGTAGGAGGTGAGATCTGAGAGTAATAGGGAACCAGATGACGTTGGGATTTATAGGCCGTTCTGAGGATTTGGGCTTTTCTTCTATGTGTGATGAGACGCTCTTGGAAGTTTTTGTTTGTTTGTTTGTTTGAATTTTTATTTTATATTGGAAGGAATAGATACGTGGAAGTTTTGATCATAAATAGCATGATCTGATTTTCATTTTTTAAAAGATCACTCTGGCCATTGCTTGGTGAATAGATGGCCAGGGGTGGGGATAGGAGAGGAGGAAGAGTGGAAGCAGGAAGACCCATTAGGAGATTATCGCAGTAATCCAGGGGAGAGATGATGATGATGATGGCTTGGACCAGAGGAGTGGCAGTGACAGTGGAAGGGCATGAAAAGTAGTCTATTCCAGATATATTTTTAAAGGTAGAGCTCATGGAAAACCATAATTCAAAAAGAGTCATGTACCACAGTGTTCGTTGCAGCTCTATTTACAGTAGCCAGGACATGGTAGCAACCTAAGTGTCCATCGACAGGTGAATGGATAAAGAAGATGTGGCACATATACACAATGGAATATTACTCAGCCATAAAAAGAAATGAAATTGAGTTATTTGTAGTGAGGAGGGTGGGCCTAGAGTCTGTCATACAGAGTGAAGTAAGCCAGAAAGAGAAAAACAAATACTGTATGCTAACACATATATATGAAATTTAAAAAAAAATGGTTCTGATGAACCTAGGGATAGGACAGGAATAAAGACACAGATGTAGAGAATGGACTTGTGGACGCAGGGACGGGGAAGGGTAAGCTGGGAGGACGAAGTGAGAGAGTGGCATGGACATATACACACTACCAAATGTAAAATAGATAGCTAGTGGGAAGCAGCTGCATCACACAGGGAGATCAGCTCGGTGCTTTGTGACCACCTAGAGGCGTGGGATAGGGAGGGTGGGAGGGAGATGCAAGAGGGAGGAGATGTGGGGATATATGTATACGTATAGCTGATTCACTTTGTTGTAAAGCGGAAACTAACACACCACTGTAAAGCAATTATACTCCAGTGAAGATGTTAAAAAATAATCATGTAAATAAAAATAAAGGTAGAGCTCATGGAACTTGCTTAGAGGGAATTAATCAATGACGTGAACTAAGATAAAAAGTGTTATTTTCACATATAAAAAAAAAATCCTTGGTGAAAACACTCAGATGTATCACATAGTAGCAACAAAGGGAAGTTCCAAGGGGGACCCTCCCTTGTTCTGTGCAGAGTTCCATGGATCCTTGAAGAGGATGGTGAGGGCCATGCTGCACTGACAGGCTCCCTGCTTCACAGGATTTTATTCTAAAGGTGCCAGACTTTCCCACTATATAAGTGAAGCCAGCCTGCGTTCAGTATGTGTGTTGGACTGCTTGAGAATTTGATTTTGACTAAATCAAAGTGGAAAGGTCTGCAGCTCTCACTCAAGGTTAAAGAGAAAGTATGAATTAAATTTTGTGCAATAGTTGCTTTATATACATATTTTCCAGTTGTAAAGTTTTACCCTAAATGACCAAAATATTTAACTGTATCCTTGTACATTTGCTAGACTCCAAAGTTATGTCGACTCATCTGGATATTACATAAACCTATGAGAATTTTTAGGACTATTATTCAGAATACCTAAAGAGCCTACATACATTAACCTGATATGTTCACTTTTTGGATATACAGCCAAATAGAAACCACAAAAAAGGGTTATAGCACCCTCAGTCAGGAACATAAAAAAGAAGTCAGTCTTCTATCACTTTAAAGAACTAGTTTGGGCAGAAACACATAACTTTTTATAGTATTTGCCAACTTAGTTATTACAGAGCATGTTTACAATTTCAGAAAAACATCAGTAAAAATTAGTACTAATACTATGTGAGGGTTTACAACTAAACATGGGATTAGGTTGTTTGGTACTAAGTTATTGGAAAAAAGTGATACTTTTCTTAGCACACATTTTATCCCAAGACAGGAAATATTTTATTGGGAACAATTCTCCCCACTACTAGCTTAATAAATTCAGATTAAAAAATTTGAAGCAGGCATTACCCCAATTTGAAGTGTAGTATTTTGATTTTTAATAACAACTGTATTTTCCTTATATAACCAATCATGCTCATTCTTCATAGTTTAAAATATATAGAAAAGAAAAAAACTCCTGTGTTAACATTAATATATTTAGACCCAAAGAGTAGTATAGACCCAAAAAAATCCAATATTTTGAAACAACTCTATTATGAACTAATGTCACAAATATCCTTTTGTGTATTTCTCAATCACTGATGCTTTGTACTTGCTGAGAATTACTCACTTATTTTTAGCACAAAATTCCTTTTAAATCCCTTGAATGTTCTCCTAGAGTCTACAGCTATTTCCTTGGGAAACTTCATATAGCTATTACAATACATCCTTAATACCTTGGACACATAAAACTGGGGGATTCTAAAAATCCCTCTGGGGGAGCAAATCAACACCAACGGAAACCTTTATTTTTAGGCTAGGAAATATATTGTATTTTTATTCAGTTAGAAAATTCTGGATCAAACCTAAATGAACTTTTGATTTCAAGATTACATCAGTCAGAATTCCGAGTTGGCTCCCTTAACATTGCAGTAACATTCTCCTTTCTCTCCCTCTTTCACTATATCTCACTGAGAACATATATCCAAGACTCTGCTATCTCTCTGTGATTTTCTGCCTCTTGAGTAACCACTTTGATTATTTTACTGCATATGGACATTTATTTAATGACCTTCTGTAAGTCAAACAAGATTTCTTTACTTTCAAAAATCTTTTCTTTCCTGATTGTAATTCAGTTAAGAAAAAAAATTTTAATTACTGCAATGTGTACCTGAAAAAGTAAAAGTTCCCTATAATGTTACCCCCGAGATTAATACTATTAAAAGCATAATGTATATACTTCCAGATGTTTGCATACGTGTATGTATGTCTCATGTGCACGCTTGTGTGTTTAAACGTAAATGGGATCAAGGTACCTACATTCTGATTCTCAACTTGCTTTTTTCAGTTAATAATGCATTCTCGCAGCTATAATCTCTGAGGGGAGACAGAAGTAGGACACACAGAAAAGTGCAGGGGTATGATATTATCTAGAAGAACATGTATGATTCGGAAGAGAGGAATCAATGTGACCTGGAATCTTGAGGGAAAAGTTGCTAGAGGAGGTGGTACTTATGCTGAAAGGGAACGAGTTAAATTACCATGGGGATGGAAGTGGGGGTGTCCAGCACAATCATGAGGGAGGGGCAGGGGACAGCAAAATATGGCAGATGTGACAAAGAGTAACCTTTGTGCCAAGGTCTTTTCTCTTTGTTTTTACTTAAAGTAATTGTACCCAGATGGGTTGGGAGAGTTCAGATATTTGGAAGGAACCAGCAGAAACCTGTTGCAGTACTCCAGGCCCAAAATGGTGAGCACTGCAGTGGGCATTAAAAGCAGGGGAAGCTACCACATGTTTTGAGGGAGACTCACCTAACTCTTGGGTAGGGGAATCTAGTAAATTACAAACTGACCCAGCAAGCCGAGCCGATACTCACCTGCGTACCGGGTTGCCTCTGCGATGATCCAGATAAACCCTAAAACTTTTTGGACCTCAGCTTCCTTATCTACAGTGAGTCGGAGGTGTATGAGGGTTCCAGGGTGCTTCAGCATTCTGTTGCGTTTACTCATCTGTGAGTATCCTTCTGCTGTGGACCACAGCATACATGAACATACATAAACATTCCACAGTTCACATGTTGTCACGTTGCTGGATGCTGCTGCAGCCACTCTGTATGAAGTTTTCAAGTTCAGCAACCATTTCCTGCCTCACGTGAGGTATTTGGTAGATTACCATTGACATTTGGCCTTTTCCATGCAGAAAAGACTTTGCATTTCAATTGTAAGGCTTCTAGGTGTAATCAAAATAAGATTTTTTTTAAAATTCAAGGTGGAAGTGAAAGCAGATGAAAACTTCCATCTTGGTTTCAAAGTTATGTTCTATGATTCTGTGTTGCTGAAGAAAGTCATGTGTCTTGAGAAGCTGCCAAGAGATACGCCAGCACATAGTTTCTATAACCTCTACGTATGCTGCAGTGAAAGCATGCAGAGAATTTAAATGAAACTGCATGCTGCAGAAGTAATCCAGCCTCATACCTCAAACTGATATAGGCAGGGCAAATGGTGATTGTCACTGCTGTCCTTGAAAGTATTTTTCAAAGACACGGCAATTTCACATCCACTGACATAAAAACTTATCACTAAAAATTTAAATTAACAGTTATATACTGACAGACTGTTGTGTTCAGGTATTGAACAAACAAATTATACTACATACTGCATTTGTAGGGATATTTGCTCCCCTGGTTTCATTTAGGTAAGACCCAGAAAGTAAGTTTATCTGACACAGAATTGTGCCTTCTGTTTCGCAATAACCAGAAAGACCTGTAACCTTGATAATGAGATGACTGACTATAGCATAACTATTCTCTATTACCTTTTTTTGGAAGTTATTTCAATTAAATTTTGAAATATTGTTGGGTATTTGGAAAATGTTAGGAATAATTCTTTCATCCATGTATGCCACTACATGGTAATACTTTGCTATGTTGTAGTATCAGTAAGGTTCAATTTCAGAGACGCCTCTGAGTTATTAGCATATTCTTAGGAGCGTTCAGAAGCACTGCTGATACCTAAAGAAAGCCACGAGTGGGTAGAAGCACCAGATTAAGCAGAAGACGAACTGGACTTGCAGATGCAAAAGCATGAGTAATCCAGAGATGACCTGACATTTATGTGGCAGTCTGAGATCATCCTCATGTGAGGATGTTCAGGAAGAATAAAAGCTGTGATTAACCTGATATGATTATTTAGTGATACACCTCAGAATAGGTCATTCAAGAGCAACCCAAGTTTTACTTCTCACATTGCCTCTTTATTAACTATATACTTTAAATTTTTTTTCTTTTTTTTACTTCTCTACATCTGAGTGTGCTCAAGCTCAACTTCTAAAATGGAGCTATGGAAAAAAACTGTTTATCTTAAAGGTTATTGTGCTGCTCTATGTAAAGAGTAGACATTGTTATTCTGGTCATGCTATTTTATTAGGCTTATGATTTTTTTCCCGCTTGAATCTTTTTCCAGAGATTTCTTAAAGTTCCAGGAATAGAAAAGGATGGCCACTGTGTACTTTAGTGTGAATTACAGAGGGTGATCTGAAGAGAGGCAGAAGGGAGGTGGATTTAGGACAACACAGAAAATAAGAGCCGGCCTCAGTTCATTGTTGGCCAGTGTCTTGTTTTTTATGGGTCTTTGGCTTAAAAAACTGTCTCCCCTCTCTGGAATTTGTACAGTTTGATTACAAATATTACAGTTCCTGTTTTGAGATCAGCCATCAAGGATTTATATGCATTTCTTCTGCCTCAGTCTACCCATCCATCTACCCCAGTCATCAGCCGGCCAGCAGATGTTTACCGAGGCCCAGGTAAATCCAAGCTAAGAAATCTCAGCCAGCACTGACATTATAGAAGCAAAATATAGTTACTATCTTTGAAGAATACATAGTCCATGAAGATTAGGTATTTTCTGACTTTCCCGGTATTTAAGGTGATAGTGTAAGATCAGGAGAGAATGTAATCAGATGCTGAATGATTTGGATGCTTTTATGAGACCAAATTTGTCCCATTTTTTTGGTTATTTGAAACAAGTCCTGGGGAAGAGAGAGGAGTAAACAAAAATTAGCATGAGGAGCGGATCTGAACCATCCTCCTCATCATCAAGTCCCAGTTAGTGTCTCTGATTGCCTGTTGAGCGCACTTGACCGTGCTGTGAATAGCATGCATGGCCGGTGACATGCAGTGTATATTCTGAGGACATTAGTAGGAGTGCTTCCCAACCTCTTTTATGTCATGGCACGCATAGAAACTGATAACATTTACCAGCCTGGGGTTTCTGCTGCCTCAGCCTTGTGAGGCACCCAGAAGGTTGAGGGGAAACAGCATTCCACCTGTGACGTGTTTGCAGCACCCCAGTGTACTGTCAGGTACATTACAGTTTGTACACTCTGTACCAGGCTATCCCCAGATCTGCCTTCTTTGCTGATCCAGGGCCTCACTAATTTCATTTTCTCGTGAACAGTTTGGGCATGTTAATTACAGCGGCTCCATAATACCTCTTAGTAAGATAATGTAGCGTTTAGAGGATCCCAAAGAAAAATATTGGAGTGAACAATTACTGTATGTTCGAGACAGCGCTTTATATTGAAAACAGGCTTCCTCAAGGAATTGAGAGTCCAGGCTTCACTTCTAACTTGGTCACCTTTCACAGATCATTTCCCTCCGAACCTTCATTTCCTTATCTTTAAAAGAGAGAGATTGAACAAGATGAACGTTATGCTGCTCTCTAGCCGTGATTTTGTGCTGCCTATAAATCTTTGCTGTTGAGTCAACTGCTTCACATTGTGTGTTTGCTGTATGCTAGGCGCTTGGTGAATAATTTCTACGCATACCCTAGTAGCTTCACGGGGCTCCCGAGATCAAAGGTTACCGCGTAGAGGCTAGAGGACTTAAAATACATCAACTTACCGTAACGATGGATACATGTCATATATTTGTCCAAACTCATAGAGTGTACAACACCAAGGGTGAACCACAATGTAACCTGTGGATTTGGGGTGATAATGATGTGGGCAGTGTAGGTTCATCAGTTGTAACAAGCGCACCACTCTGCGGGGGGTGTTGATAATGGGGGGGCTGTGCGCGTGGGGGAGCATGGGGTATTTGGGAGCTGTCTGTACCTCCTTCTTAATTTTACTGTGAACCTAAAACTACTCTAAAAAATAAATCTTTAAATATGAAAAAATAAATAAATAAAATAAAATACATCAACCATCTAAGCTATCTAAGAATGTATACAGAAGCCAAATCTTGAATGTCCATTTTTTGGAGGAAAGTTAGTATTAAGAATCTCCTTAGGAACCTTCTTTTTCCGTAGTCTTCTGGTTCCTTTCTGTCTAGCATGTGTTTGGTGCATGAGGCTGCCTAGCTGGAGAGTAGCAGAGAAGACCTGGAGGAATGCATGGATAATGAAGGATTTGGCTGCACTATAGCCATTTGCCTGCATCATAGAGCAAGATGGTAGCATTCGTTTATTCCACAAATGTTTTCTTGCTCATTTACTATGTGTCAGATATTTTTTAGGAGCTAGAAATTCAAACCTGAGAGATTCCTGCTATAGTCAGACACAGACAGTCAGATGCACATACAGACATGCATACGTAATATGTACATACATTAAAGATATCAGTCTCAGAGGTTTTTTGTTTTAATAAACACACTAGTAACTGATTTGTCATGTTCAAAACACATAAATTATCCCTTCCTTACTTCCTGTTTTCCATTAGCAAACATTTATTGAGTCAAGTATCAGATACATTAAAAAGGACAAAACTAAATCATGCATTCATATATCAAAAAATACTTCTGAGTACATAAAAATTTATCCAGTAATATACCCTTAAGGAAACATGATGTTTCAGATACACACACAACAGGATGCATGTACACATACAGCACATACATATACCTGCACGTGTGTGGGAGTAATATTTACTTGTACGTGTTCGAAAAGGATACTTGAACCTAGAGAATAAATAAACAAGAGAAGTCTGGGTTTGTGTCAACACATATATGTGTTTGTGAATATGTGTGGAGGAGGTTAGGAGGGAAAAGGTGGAGGGGAGAGAAGGAAGGGAAAAAATAATCAGTGGTCTTAGAATGAACCACAGTAGTTAGTAAATTTTGCCTTAATTCCCACCCCCCATCTATCTTTTCTCTATGGAACTGCAGCTAGTGTGCCATTATTCATTCAACTGATAGATCATTGGAATTAAATTGTCTACTCACCTAAATCAAACAAGATGAAAAAGAATAATTTCAGTTTTAAAAAAATACAAAAAGATCCGTAGACGTTAGAAGTGGTACTTATGTGTTCCACCAACTGTGATAAAGAAAACTTGCTGAAAGTCCTTCCAAAGCAGAAAAAAAATTTAAATCTCAGGGAATTTTTTTTCCTTTGCTGGCCAGAAACTCATTCCAAGAAGTACCAGCCTGTCTCATTTCAAAATGCTTCCCTTGCCAAGGAAGCGGAAGCGGTCATATTCTTTCCCACCAAACTATGGGTGAATTATAATTATCCTACCTCTTGTGGGACAATGAAGCAGCAAACATCTGCTATACTGAATCCAAAAACCCACGAATGAAACTATACCAAACTGTGAATCATACCTGGACTCAGATTAAAGGATTTGTTGTGTTTACCTTTTTCTTTATTTTCTTTGCAATTTAAAGTATGGATTTGTTCGCTCTGGCTCTGTGTTCTAACTGAGGGGAAATATATGGATTCCATTCGTTGACTCCTATTTTAACATTGAAAAATCCCAGCTTTAAGGCAGATAGGCAATAAGAGTTCATAACAAATTTTCTGTTTGATTTGTTACACCTCACAGTTTTCTTTTTCTTCAAGAGTGTGGTACAGTTAAAGAAAATTTAGAAGTGCACAGTCTTAAGAAGTGAGGTCCTTTAGTTTTTTCTTCCACTGTAATAAAAATAACAGAGGACTGGAAAATGGTTTTAAAACTTTATTTCCAAGAGAAACAAGCTTCAAAACTACTGTTATCACAATTTTATGTATCATGGTATTTATGGTGGTACTAAACTCTTCACCTAGAGTAAGAAAAGGAAATGGAACTTCAGTTCTGGGTTTTAGCTGTGAAAACATAAAAGTCTACTTGCTTTAAAAATTGTGTGTCTTTTTATTTTTATCTATTAGAGAGCAGAAAGACAAACTCGAATTATGGATTCAGCTCAATATGCAGAATTCTGTGAAAGTCGACAGTTAAGTTTCTGTAAGTAAGCATTTAACTTTGCTTCATTATACTTTTGAGATTATGTGTTACAGATACACTAAAGTACAGCAACATCTGTGTTCCTTAGAAATTGGCGAGTTTAATACGTATATACATAGTTATAACTATTATGGAAACAGCCTCTGCATTGTAGGGGAGCCTATAAAAGGTTTTACCCCACTCTGCTGTTTTGCAGTTAATAGTGTTAAGAGGTTTTTAAGGGTGCTGGTAATACACAGAGAGCCATGTTAATTATTCACGTTACTTTTAGTCAGAAAAATTCCAATTTTTGTAATATTCCCATTTAAATTTCTTTTTTGGTTTCTTAGTCATTTTTACACTAGCATTGCTGATTGTACTTGACCCATAATGGACTGTAGTAGTACAGTCATGACATTTAAAAGCCCCTAATAGTAATAAATACCAAACTTTCCCTTCCTGTGTACATTCTCATATTACCACAATAGAACATATCAACATAAACAGTCTCTTCCATCTTTGTCTGTAAGCTCCTGCTGTGGCGTGCATTCCACGTTAGCAAATTCATTAGTCCACCCTCTTGTACCTATGGCAAAATGAGTGCTGTCCCACCCCTGCACACAGCTTACTAAGAATAAAGGCTCTTGATAAATAGTGGGCTAGATTGTGTACAAAACATCCCTACAGCAACAGTTCAGTGATGACTAAGACTCTCGGGGTGATGGTCGAAGCGTAAGTGTGATGAAAAGTCCAGTTAAAAATATGACAAACTAGCACATGACCCTAATCTGGGGGATCATGGACACAATGGTGTCTTTAAACGAAAAGCTATTATGTGGTCACAATAACAATGTATTTGATTTGGAAAAAGAAAATGAGAGCTTCATTTATAGATCATAAAGTGCAAATAAATGACACATTTCAAGTACTGCCTCATGTAAATGTCAGTAAAATATAGGAAAACATGTTTGGGAAGATTTTTTTTCCTAACTAAATATACTTTGCAGCCTGACTAACAATTTGGCATCATACATCTGTGAAGCATTAAGTAAATGACACTTCAGATCATGGCAATTTCAGCAAATGAGAGGTTTTTGTATTGTAAATTTTAGGTTTAAAAATGGCATTCAAGTCTTTTATAAGCATAAATCTCCATTTTATAAAGTAACATTTGGTGCTATTGAACTATTTTTTTAAATCGTATTTTAAATTTAATTTATTTAAAGGAACAGAAGTGCTATTTCACACTAAAACATGTAGTCATTGACGTGCCCTAATACATCTTTTGTTTAAAAATCTGATTTTTATAACAATTTTTTAATTCATAACTTAGTAGATTAAAAATTAATACATTCCATTTCTGTATAAAATAATTGTAGTATAAAGAGTATCTTATGCTTAGTTTTTTTTTTCTTTAAAGAAGAGGAATTTGTGCATCTAAGAATATTTCTTTATATGGTACCCATAAGTGCTTCATCATGAAACCTTCGTGGAAGAATCTGTTTTATTATATGCCACAATACTGTCGTTGGGAATGCTCAGTCCAAGGGGGTCAGCAATTCCAGAACCAGACTCTTTGCATTCCTTACCTGATAGATTACCAAGATACAGGAATTGTGATCCAGCCATTTGTGTCTTTTTAAATATCTGATCATAGCACTCACTAGTTGAGACTACTGGTGCACTTTAAAATAACATGTCTATAACTTTATAGGCTGAGGGTAAGTTGTAAAACCAGGACACTGATCATGTTCACCAGTGTTTTGTTTTTACATTTACGTAAGTCAGATAGTCATTTCCCTTAAAGTCTTTTAAAATCTGATATTAATTCACAAAGCTTTAATTTAGTTATAATTTGATAAACCTGTTTCCAGTCCTTTCAACCTGTTGTTTTATGTGTGGATTTTGTAAACAAATACCTAAATTTTCTTTTTAGTTAATCTGAGAGTCTCTTTGTATTTTAATTGATGAGTTTAATTTATATATATTTAATTACTTATACATTTGGGTTTATATATGCTGTCTTATTTTGTTTTCAATTTACTGTGATTTTTTATTTGGTTTTCCTCCTTTTCTTTGGATTGATTGGGTTTTCTTCATTCCATTTTTCATCAACCAGTTTGTATATTATATATTCTGTTGCTGTTATTTTAGTTGCTATCCTTAATTTTTCTAAAGTACACCCTGACTTAAAATTTTTTAAGTTGGTAACTACAGACATACCTCGTTTTATTGCTCTTTGCTTTATTGTGCTTCACAGATAGTGTGTTTTTTTAGGAATTGAAGGTTTGTGGCAGCCCTGCATCAAGCAAGTCTATTGGTGCCATTTTTCAAACAGGATTATTTTTAATTAAGCTATTTTTTTAGACATAATGTTATTTTACACTTAGTAGACTACCGTATAGTGTATATATAGCTTTTATATGCACTGGAAAACCAAAAAATATGTGTAACTCACTTTATTGCAATATTTGATTTATTGTGGTGGTCTGGAACCAAACCCACAGTATCTCTGAGGTATGCCTGTATCTAAACTTCCCTTCTCAGCCTAATTTTGTTTTTCCCAAGCCTCCGTAAGTGCTTAAAGCACTCATTTTTGTCTTAAAAATGGCTTTATTTTGCCCTCATACTTAAATGATAGTTTAGTTAAGTAGGAAATTGTAGACTAATAGTTATTGGTTAAAACATGATTCCATTGTCTTTTAGCCTCTGTCGTTGGTTAGAAATCTGATGTCTACTTGTTTTATGTTTTCCCTGTGGGAGAAAGAAAGAGAATGAAGATATACCCTCAGGTATATGGGGAAATGAACAGGCTGGCAATCAGTAGCCGATCAATAAATATGTATAAAAGAAAAGAAAGAAGGAACCCCTACTATAGAAGTTTCCAGGGAAAACCATGCCCTCTGAGGAAGGTTATTTTCAATTTATTCAAAGAACAGTGATTGTGAAGAGATAGAAGTTGCAGAAGGTTTTCTTCGAAGTGGAATGAGCATTACAGAGGGCTTTGCGGGAAGGATCAGGAATGGAAAGGCTGGCGAGAAGGGATGTGGTAGAAATAATTAAATAGTGTGCAGGGGTGAGAGGATGGAATATTGAGAGGAACCTGAATTTCTCCATTGATCACTGATGAGAAAGATAAAGTGTATGAGAATTGACAACCTTAAATTTCCATATGAGATTATTAAGTAAAGTAGTTTTATTTCCAGCACAGGCTGAAAACTCAGGTTGTGTCAGAAAGAGGATAATCCCAGGAATTTTTGACCTTTGGTCAGGATTCTATTTAGACTGTTGATCAATTTCCAGGATTACCCTTTCTCCTGATATATTGAGAAGAGGGGTGAAGGAAAAGGAACTCATTCAGTTTCATGCCCCCTTACTTCTGGTGAAAACAAACTATCATAACTAAGAGTATCTGTGCCTCTTTTTTTTGGAACCAGCGTCACCCTGGAAAGGTCCATCTTTGAAACAGTCCTCCACGTGACAGGGAGGGAATTAGCTCAGAGAACCCTCACCTGGAAGATTGCTGGCATAGTAGTAACCCAAGTGGTCTTATGCATCTTTTTTGATGTATGGAAAAGTTTGGACCCTACCCTTTTATTAAAGGAATATCTTTCATTTATTCATTCATTTCTTCCTTCTAGAAATATTTATGGTGAGTGTGCTAATGTCAGGCACTATTCTGGGTGCTGGGATACCATGGTGGACCCATGGTCCTCACCTCTGCATTCTCAGTACGTAAGATCTAGTGAGCAAGCTGACGATTCTGTTGCTTAGGTAGGCAGATCTGACAGAATACCAAGAACTCTTCTTTCCCTTACTTTTAAAATAAAGTGTTTAGAGCACAGTCACAAAATACCTGTTTCCATGTTGCTGTCTGCAAAGGGAGAAGTGATCAGAAGTTTTACTGATCTTGCCAAATTGCTGCCTGTTGACTTGAACTTCAGAAGTATCCCACAGATGTTAACCAAGTGTTTGTGAGCTATTGCAGCTTACTAGTTAGATGGAATGTTGCATGTCAGAGAGCATTGGGAAGATTGGTTACTTTAGGGAGATAGCTTTAAGCGGGATTATCATAATTCTGCCACAGCTGACAGCTTTGGATATGTGCTTCGATAGCAGGACTTAATGTCTCCTGTGATTTATTTCACAGAAAACTCTTCTGTATGTGGAATCCATGAAGACTTTATCTATAAGGATCAAAACATCATGCTTGGAGTTACTGTTAAGTGTTTTATAGACCTGTGGGACCAGATTAATCAAAAGAATAATCATTGGATTTTTAAAAAGATGATTATGTTATAGATATGATAAAATCTTCACCATCAATCTTTTCCCTCTGGGTCACTAGTTAAATTAGTAATATCTAATGAAGGACCTATGTCAAGTTAGATTCTGCTTAGCACTGTGGTGGTTTAGAGATATTCACCAGAAGGTTCCATATGTGCTTGGTACTGTTAGGTATGCAGAGAGACGTGACGCATGGTGTTGGTCCACAAAAAACTTGTAATTTGGCTTGAGAAATTATAAGCAGACTCAAAAGGATCTCTGATGATATAAGTGTTCAATAAATGACTAGAGTTGAGGATGTATACCTTTGGCTTGTATGGGCAGGATTCATATGAATGAAACAGAGTGATAGAGAATCCCATGCAGGGGTGAACACAGAGGATTATACTCAAGGCCAGTGACATTTTAATAGGGAATAATATAAAGGCAGGTTGGAATCAGTCTGGGTGGTTGTGAGAGTCAGGCTGAAGAATTTGGACATCTTTGCAATCAGGAAAATGTAACCAGGGATTTAGATCAGGCCAGATATCAGTTTATTCTATTTAAGTCTAAATTCACAACTTTGAGCCTATTCAAGTAATAGACACATTTTGAAAGGTATTAAAAATACAATTTCTATATGTTCCTTTTTTATCACAGCTTCTTTCTTGCAGGATTTTCTTTCCACAAGAATAAATTAAAGTTACATCAAGCAAGTAATTCTCTGACTACTGTTATAACATAAGCTATGGCCAATGATAACTTATTCTGACACATTGTAAGAAGTGCTAAACATTAAGTGATTTAGTATACAGTGTTATGTAGCAGAGATACTAAAGACGCAAAGGTATAAGGGATTTTGGGGGGGCTAGAATATAAGTTCAAAAACGTTGCATATTATATGCATTGTTTTTCATATGCAATTTTCAATAGAAATGTTTTTCATTCTGTGATAATAATATGCAGTATTAAAACACTTCCAAAGCTAAATTTTCTATACTTTTTTTTTTAATGGCTAGCCAAAAAAGCCTCCAAATTTCGAGACTGGTTGGACTGCAGCAGTTTGGAGATAAAGCCCAATGTTGTCGCTATGGAAATTTTAGCATATTTAGCGTACGAAACTGTGGCACAGGTAAGAATTCTAATCTGTCGTATCAGGCCATATATAGCTCCTTTCTCCCTATCCCTGTCCATCATCAATTCTTCTTCCACCTGCTGCTCTACCAGGAATGAGAACAGCCATGAGTTCTCTCCTATGATAATCTCATCATTTTCTAAAATTTAGTTCAGTTATGTTTCTTTGCATCCTCAGCCCCGGTGGGTGTTAGGCTAAAAGTGACTGTTTCTTGCAACTTTAGCCAAACCAGAAATGGAATACTTGCATACTTTTCCTCAACACTGAATTCTAAGTACACATCTCTCTTGTTTAGAGATTATTTTTGAGCTTTGAAAAGCAGCTTTCTAGAAATGTACAGTCTACTGAGTGCTTACCAAAATCTGAGTCTGGAATCACTGCCCTCTAGTTTCTCAGAGCATGGTTCTTAGACTACAAGCATCAGCATCTCCTTGGTTCTTGTTTAAAATGTAAATTTCTCAGCTACACCCCAGAGCAGACCTACTGAATTAGAATCTTGGAGCTTGGAACCCAGAAATATGTATTTTAAAATGTTTCCCAGGTTTTCCCTGGTGGTCCAGTGGTTAAGAATCTGCCTTCCAGTGCAGGGGACACAGGTTCGATCCCTGGTTGGGGAACTAAGATCCCACATGCCACGGGGCAACTAAGCACCTGTGCCACAACTACAGAGCCCATGTACTCTGGAGCCCACACACCACAACTAGAGAGCCCTGGCACCACAACTAGAGAGAAGCCCCCGCCGCAGTGAAAGATCCCACGGGCTGCAACTAAGACCTGACTAAGCCAAAAATGAATAAATTAATTAATTAAAAAAATTAAATAAAATGTTTCCCTAGTGATTACAAACTTTGAGAACCACTCCACTAGGAGGTCAGAATATATCATTTATGTTCATGGGTAGGTCCATTTGCCAGCCAATGAAAGCAAATGTTCATGTCCACAATACAGATTTTTAGGCAGACAGTATTATCAATAACGTTTGGGATATATTGCTTTTAGCTTTACCATTTCAGTGACACTGATGATTATTTCCATTTGTGTGACTTTAGTTTCATTGCTCTGATCTTCTAGTTAGTGGATCTGGCTCTTCTTGTGAGGCAGGACATGGTAACCAAGGCAGGAGACCCCTTCAGCCATGCCATTTCTGCCACCTTCATTCAGTATCACAGCTCTGCTGAGGTAAGTATTAAAAAAATCCGTCTTTGACCCATCTGTGGATTTTTTTCTCACGTCTGGTATTTACATGTAGTTCTAAGAAAAAGATTGTGTAGGAATATATAGCCTTCAGTCAAAGAATCTTAATACATTCAGCATTCAAACAAATACGTACTATGTACCAGGCCCTAACAATCTGGCCCTAAAACACCTGGTTTAGGTAATTGAATAACATTGAGAAAAGTTATTTCTTTTTGCTTCAAAGATGAGAGAATCATTATTATTCGTGTAATAATAATTCCTGGCATCTATTGATAGTTTTACTTTCCAGTTATTGATTTATCTCTAAACATGATTTAAAGAAGCATGGCTCCGTTTATCCTTTGTGTTTCAATTGGCCCTATCATATGATAATCACATCCTTTCTGATGCCATTTATGTTGCTGGGATCCCCACCTGTGGGGACTATAAATTCATCTTGCCAACTTTAAGACTTTGTGTAATAACTGTGTATCATTTTGGGCATAAAAAATATTCTCTTTAAGCAGCATGTGCCTAAAAACCAGAAATGTAATATCTATTTAATGAATTTGCCAATAATTTGACTTTTTTTTACTAACATAAACATCAGTTTCATATAATTCAACCTAATAACCATAGAGAAGGAAGCAAGGAGGTTAGGTTAACATCTGCATGTATAATTGTGAAGTGAACTTTGGATCAAGTTGGGTGAAACATATAACCTGAAAATGGCTAAGCCATTCAAAGAATCTGAAGAAAACTGTAAATCCTTTCTCCGTAAAGACATTTGCAAATTTTGTACAGTTTCAGGGTGTTGAGAGACCTTCTGAAACCATTCTGCAGATATAAGGGATCTGTGAACCCAGTAAACTCCAAATTTAGGTATATCTCTGCTCTAGGATACATATAAAATATATAAAGATATATGCCTATATCTTATTACATGCCAAAAGTTTGACATCTTTTTATGCCCCTTGTAGAACCAGATTGGCTTAGAACTAAAGTAAGAATTAAAATGTTTATGCTCATTAAAAATCCATTTTTGTCTTGGAAAAGGTCATACATTATTATCAGCGAATATACTTTAAAAGTCCCTAAAGCTTACCCAGTTGATTAAACACTATTTGTTTTCTTTATGTTACAAACCCAAATTATGATGTCAAAGAACACCCTTTAAACTGTCTTTGATACATGTTCACTTTATGAATATGTGTATAAGTATGCTTTTCATTAACATCAGACAAATTCGTTGTAACATTTCTAATTGAAGAAATTTACAGTGAACATAACAAGCCTAGTTTTCCCTTAACGTTCAAGGGATTGCTTACGGGGCTAGGAAAACTCCTTATGTCCCTCCCACTTTCTCGGTTCTCCAGGGTGGCCAAGCTGCCCTGGGCAACTGCTCAGCAACCACAGCTGCTATTCCCAGCTACCCGGCCGTTAAGAAAGATGGCTTATGTGTGCTGAATTTCCTGGGCTCTCTGGGAGGTGGGAGCATGAGTGTCCGGAAGTATCCTGGCTAAATATGTTAGTACAAGCCTCAAGCTTTTCCCTGACTTGCCAGACACCCCTCCTTCAACGTGACTGGTGGTCAGAATGAACATTCGGAGAGACTGGAAGTCTTTCTGCCCTTTATTACCTGACACGACACAAAAAGAATGGCCACTCTAGAGGAGGAATCATACACATCAACATTGCAAATCAGCCACCACTATCAAAGGCCTGCTTTAAGGACTTTACCAAATTAGGTACAAATGGGGGCTCTGAGACTAATATGATCTGTATTTAGGGAGATAGAACATTCTGTAAAACAACCAAGGAAGTAAATTAACGAGCAAACAAACAAACAATTCAAGATTGCATGTACTAATTTCCAAATGAGTGGCATAGACAGAAATTTCAGAGATTAAAAACAACTCCCTAATTATCATGAAAGAAGACTTCAGAGAGGAAGTTGGGTGTTGAAGGAAAAATAAGACTTTTATGAGATGGTAAAAGTGGGGAAAGTACTCTAGGCCTCAGAGGCAGCGTAAGTGTAATTGTACTGGGGGGAAGAAACTGTGATTAAAATATTCAAGCCAAGAATTCATTGAGAAGGGGTAGTGGGGAGTTAGATTAGAAAATAAAGGCCTTAGACGCTTAGAGTTATTAAGGAAGAATTGAAAGTTTCTTGGCTAAAGGTTGATGAGTTCAAAAGGGTATTTTAAGAAGATCCAGATGGAGGTGCTATGTACAGTAGCTTGGAATTGGAAGCTCAAGGCATGGGGTTCACACAGTGTATTCTATTTTAATAATTATCGTTCTTGAATACTAACTATATAAGGAACTGAGCTAGCTAAGCTTGGGTTTCTCAGATTATCAAGGTTAATTTGAGTTAATTTTCTAGATTTTGTTTTCTAATATATGATTCATATACTGGAAGCAATGATCTCTAGGAGTTACCTTGTTTTTTCTAAGAACAACTCATGCCACATTAGGTTTATTCCTTCTTGTTTGATGTTTCTAGGCAAGAAGATCAAAGAAATACTATTGAAAACAATATCTGAATTTCAGCAAAACATTTTACCAAGCCCAACATAATTTTTAAAATACATTACAGAGAATTGTAGGCCAGTAGATAGTAAGAGGATAATGTAGAATTAACAATACCATACATGAAAAAGACTTAGAAACTTTTATTTGCCTATACACTTCTTAGGAGCCAATATTGTGATGTTACTGAAAAGAAAATGTTTTTTATTTTGTTTCAGTGTTTAGGCACCATCCTGTAGGATGGATATTGACAAAGTGAAGGATCTCTAAAGGAGAGTAATGGGCGGGAGGAGGAACCTGAAAGCATGTCTCATAATAAGTGGTGAAAGGAACTTGAGGTGTTTGACCTATAGAAGAGAAGAGGCTGTGAAATAAACAGTCTTCAGTATTTGAAGTGCTTCCACATGGAAGAGAGAACAGACTTGCAGTCATAACCAAAGAAAGCAGATAGATAGGAGGCATATTCTGAATGAAGGAAGGAACTAGGTGTTGGAGGAGCTAGAGATCTATCTACAGTGACCCTAAAGCACTGAGTTTGAGTTACTAGGCGAAGGCTGGTCACCATGTTACAAAGAATGTCTAGAAGGCATCCTGTTTGGGGAGAAAGTTTAGAACTTCCTTTTGAGTAAGTTTGAAACACTGACAAAACTTCTCAGTAAAAATATCTCTGTTTGACAAAATCAGCAGAAATTTTGGAAGCTGTATCTGAGGAATCCTGATTTTTATCTAAATGATCAGACAGGTTAAAAATTAATATATTTAGACCCTTAGGGGTAAGATGGTGGCATCATTTCTGTGGACTGGATAATAATAAACTGTGTTTTTATAACTTTCAAATATTACTGAATTCATGAGATGTTAAACAAACTCAAATGTTAGTAGAAGTTCTGGTTGCTTGATTTCAAAGCCACATCTCTTTGGACAGGGGTCTTGCCTAAGGTCCTACCCAGACTCTCCTGAGAACACACCTCCTCCTACACCGAGCACTCCATCATCTGGATCACAGCTCTCAGGGAGAACCACATCAGGATCCCTAGGGAATGGGAGTGCTGGACAAGACTCAGCTAAAACCAAACAAAGGAAGAGAAAAAAGGTCAGTGATATTTTTTCTTTTTCTTTTTTTTTTTCCTTTCTTTTTTGGTGCAGAATGGAGAGGTCTTATTGAGTATGGAAAATGTGTTCTATTTTTCTCATAAATCTAATTTTTAGAAGCAGCCAGTTTACAGCAAGATAATTGAGTTTTTCTAATATAAAAATTTTCAAACACAAAATAGTTAAAAGAATTGTAGAGCAAATACCATATATCTGCCATCTAGATTCTACAATTAACATTTTTTAAGGTATTTTTTTTTGAGTAGTGGTATCTCAATGTGTTTTTTTTGTTTTGTTTTGTTTGTTTTTTTATTTACTTTTGGCTGTGTTGGGTCTTCGCTGCTGCACTCGGGCTTCCTCTAGTTGCGGCGAGTGGGGGGCTACTCTTCGTTGCAGTGCGCGGGCTTCTCATTGCGGTGTCTTCTCTTATTGCGGAGCACGGGCTCTAGGTGCACAGGCTTCAGTAGTTGTGGCACGTGGGCTCAGTAGTTGTGGCTCACAGGCTCTAGAGTACAGGCTCAGTAGTTGTGGCGCACGGACTTAGTTGCTCCATGGCATGTGGGATCTTCCCGGACCATGGCTCAAACCCATGTCCCCTGCATTGGCAGGCGGATTCTTAATCCCTGTGCCACCAGGGAAGCCTACAGTTAACATTTTACTATATTTAATATATTAACTATATATTTACTATATTTGCATTTACTATATATATGCATCCAGTTGTTCTTTAATCCATCCATCTGTTCATTTTTTTTAATACATTGAAAAAAGTAAGCTGCATACATCAGCTTACTTTTCATTCCTAAACACTTCATTATGTATAATTTGTTTATGGTTCCTTTTTTTTAAAGGTAACATTTATATTCAGTATACCACTCAATTCTTAAGTATACCATTTGATGAATTTTGACAAATGTATAAATTTGTTGTTTTCTAATCCCCTCTCAAGATAAAAAACATTACCATCAGTTCAGAAAGTTCCTTCATACCTCCTCCAGACAATCCTGTCACCATCCTCAGAAAGGCAAACACTGTTCTGTTTTTTTCATCATACATTAGTTTTTTCCATTCTAGAACCTCATATAAAGAGAATATAGTATGTATACTCTTATGTGTGAAATTTCTTTCAGGACACTTTTGAAGTTTATGTTTTTCAGTATAAGTATAATTTATTCTTTTTTATTGATGAGTAAGTTGCTTGTATATATCTGTTTACTCATTCTCATTTTTGGTGGACACCTAGGCTATTTCCAGTTTTTGAGGTATTATGAATAAACCTGTTATGAGCATTATTGTACAAGTCTTTATGGACACATGCTTTCATTTCTCTTAGGTAGATAGCTAGGAATGAAATTACCGGGTGATAGAGTAGCTACGTGTTCAGTTTTTAAAGAAACTGCAAGAACTTTTTTCCCAAATGGTTGTATCATTTTATACTTTCTTAGCAATATATGAGAATTTCAGTTGCTCCACACGCTCATCAACATTTGGTGTTGTCATTGTTTTTACTTTTAACCATTCTGATGGGTATTTAATAATAATTCACTATAGTTTGAGTTTGTATTTTCCTGGTGACTGATAATGCTGAGCCAATTGGCCATTCATATATCTTCCTCAAGAAGGAGTCTCTTCAAATATTTTACACAACATTTTTGAGGTAGGGTTGTCTCTTGTTACAATTTGTAGGAGTTCTTTATATATTCTGTATAACAATCCTATGTCAAATATATGTTTTTCACATATTTTCTCTCTGTTTGTAGTTCACCCGTTCATTGTCTTAATGGTGTATTTTGTTGAGCAGAAGTTTTGAACTTCTAATGAAGTCTAATTTATCCAATTTTCTCTTTTGTTTATTGTTTTCTGTGTTCTGTCTAAGAAAGCTTTGGCTACTCCCAATTCATGATGATGTTCTCCTGTGTTTTCTTCTGGAAGCTTTTTAGCTTTACCTTTTATGTTAAGTTCCATTAACCGAGTCAGATTAAGTTTTGTGTCTTTTATGAGTTGAGGCCATGTTCACTTTTTTACATATATCTAGTTATCGCAGAACCATTTGTTGAAGACTCTTTTCTCCCATTGGATTGCTTTGGTGGCTTTGTTGAAATTCAAATGACCGTATATCTGTGTTGATTTCTTTCTAGGATTTCAATTTTGTTTTATTGACTTGTCAGTTCTTTTGTCATTGTCATCTGCCTTGATTACTGTAGCTTATAGTAGGTCTCAAAGTCAGGTAGTGTAGGTCCTCAAACTTTATTTTTCAGGTTTAATATGGATATGTTGTATCCTTGCATTTCTATATAAATTTTAGAATTAAAATTTCGTTTCTACCCAGAAAAAGAAAGAAAGAGAGGGAGATATAGAAAGAAAGAAAAAGGAAAAGCCTAGTGAGATTTTGAAGGGGTTTGGATTGAAATCTTACATCAATTTGAGGATATAAATGTCTTCACAATACCAAGTCTTATAATCCATGAACATGGCATATCTCTCCATTTACTTATCTTTATGAAATCTCTCTTTTCATCACTGGAATACTATCCATCTTGAACTGTTTTATCTGATTAATATAGCTATTCCAGCCTTCTTATGCTATTTAAATGATATATGTTTTTCTCTCCATTTCCTTTCAGTATATCTGTATGTTTAATATTTAAAGTACATCTCTTGTAAACAAAAAATTGTTGGCTCTTCTTTTTCCTTTCTTTCTGTATCTTTTAATTTTAGTCTTTAAATCTGTGATGCTTAATGTGTGTATTGACATGGTTCAGATACAGGTCAGTTATTTTGCTACTTGTTTTCTCTATTTTTTTTCTGTTTTTCTTTCCTATTTTCCTTTAGGTTTAATTATACACTCCTTTAGAAATCCATTTTAATGTATCTACTGATTTCTTAGTGATATCTCTTTGCATCATTTTTTAGTGGCTATGCTAAGGACTACAATATAGATCCTTAAATTTTCAATGTACTTAGAGTTGTTATTGTACTGTTTTACTCACATGAAATGTAAGACTTTTATATTTATATAGGTTTATCTACTTTAGTCTTGTTCTTTATGCTATAGTTGATATACATCTTACGTTGACATGTTATAAACCATAACACTGTTTTTGCCTTAAGTAATCAAATGACTTTAACATTTACCGTTTCCACTGTCCCTCTATTTCTTTTCGATGATCAGACTTTCCTTCTGGTATCATTTTCCTTTTTTGTTCTACTAAATTTTATTTAGCACTTGTTATAGCACATGCTGGCTGGTGGTGGTTTCTCTTAATTTTCATTTTTCTGAAAATATCTTTACTTTTCCTTCATTTCTGGAAGATATTTTCTCTGGCTATAGAATTCTGGATTGGCAGTTTCATTTTCAGTACTTTAATTATATCATTCCACTGTTTTCTAGCATCCTTTTTCTTTGAATCACGTCAGTAGATTTTGTAGTTTTGTTTCTATGTATGTAATGTATTATTTTTCTCTGGATGCTTTCAAAATTGTATCTTTATTTTTGGTTTTCAGCAGTTTGGCCATGATATCCATAGAAATGGTTTTCTTTTGTATTTATTCTGCTTAGGATTCACTGAGCTTCTTGAAAATGAAATATTTTTAAATTTGGGGGGGATTATCAGCAATTATTTCTTAAAATATTTTGTCTGCCTCATGCTCCCTCTTCTCCCCTTCTGAGACTCCAAGTACATATTCGTTAGTTACTCGGATATTGTTCCACATATCCCTGAAGCTCTGTTTAATTTCTCTTTCAATCTTTTCTCTCTGTTCTTCAGATTGGATGACTTCTATTGATCTTCCTTTATGTTCCAAACTCTATCTACTGTCAGCTTCAGTCTTAACACTCATCCAGTAATGTATTGGTTCTGATATTTTATTTTATAGTTGTATAATTTCCTTTTGATTTCTTTTTGTAGTTTACATTTTTCTACTATTTATTTTTTTAACATCTTTATTGGGGTATAATTGCTTTACAATGGTGTGTTAGTTTCTACTTTATAACAAAGTGAATCAGTTATACATATACATCTGTTCCCTCTTGCATCTCCCACCCTCCCTATCCCACCCCTCCAGGTGGTCACAAAGCATCGAGCTGATCTCCCTGTGCTATTATTTTTTATCATTTATTACAAGTTTATTTTATTTCATAATAGCTGCTTTAAAATCCTTGTATGATAAATTAAATACCTGGATTATTTTAGTCTCCATTGAGTATAAGTCACAGTTTCTTGTATTGTTGCATGTCTAGTAATTTTAAGTTATATCCTGGACATTGTGCGTAATATATTGTAGAGATTTCAGATTCTGTTATATTCCTATGAAGAGAGTTGGTGGTGGTGGTGGTGTGTGCATATGTGTGCTAAGCAGGCAGTTTACTTTTCTAGATTGAACTCTAAAGTCCAAACTCAAATTCCTCTTCAGCAGCTAGATTCTCTCTTCACTTCACTTAACTTTACCTGATTACCTGGGTTTTTTGGATTTGGTACCACAAAGGAATAGTTAAGAAGTTACCCAAAGACTGGGTAAAATTTATACACTGAATTTGGAACTTCCCTTCTTTGATTCTGTCCTTTTTGGGATTTTCTTTTCCACTTTACACATACTGTGGTTGCCCTGAACTCTGGCCTATAGTTCTTCATGCCTCTAAGGTCATGTCCTCCCTATACTGACTGGAGCCTACCCTTGGGCTAAAACAGTAAAAACGGAAAACTCAACCCACAGCCATTCCCTTCTTCTAAATATGGGTACGCCGCCTTTCAGTTTCTGCCTGTGTTAGATCAGTCTCTTTTGCTTTCAGATACTTGTTTTTTATAATTTGTCCAAACTTTATACTTTTATCTACAAGTTCGTTGGCACAATAGGAACCATTTGCCATTACTAGTAGTGGAGCTATGCCAAGATATAATTTTATAACTGATAGTAAGCAGATTTAAATTTCATCCTCACATCTGAACTCCCCCTTTTGTTTTCGAAATGACAGAGCTCACTGATTATTTATAAAGGGAAACTCTGAACTATAAGGAACTTCTATATTATAAAGTAGTTTTAAAGATTTTCAGCTGTAGTGCTCTCCAACTCATTCAATAAATAAAACTAGGCTAATAAAATGTTACCTAAAAGACCTCTTCAGTGGATTTTCTTTACAAAGTATGTAGGAAGTTGTAATTAACCTGGTTATTATGCATACATAAAATAAATAATTTTTTCTCTATTTACTCATCCACATCTTTCTACATTCAAACTCTTGCTATATTTTGATTTTTACTCACTGGAAACCTCAGCTATGTTGGTAACATGGTACAGTTCATTCTACGTAAAATAATAAAGCCTCTATTATATACTAGCTATGCGTACTAGAAGCCAAGGAATTTGATGTATAACCATATCTTAATACTATCATTTTAATCATGGGAGTGTCCCTTATCTTCACTCTGTCATCTATAACGTAGGGAAGGAGTTGGGGAAGTTTAGAATAGATAATATAGTGTGTTTTTTTCTAAATTTTATAATTATGAATCCTTGAATTTGGTGATTCTTTCTTGTCTTCAATACCTTTTTTAGTTTTAATTTCCTTAGTTAAAAAAAAATCTCTTCCTAGTTATATAGAATGACAAATTTAACATCTCAATTAAGTTTTGAAATGAGAAAATTAATTGTATTATACTATAGCCTTTGGCCAAAGAATGGCCCAACTTCATCTGAAAAGAAATCCTCTATAGACACAAAGCACTGAGAGAGCTCTATGTACAAGAGTGAGGAGAAAGAAGTCATACATCAACCCATGTGGTCGGTGAGTGACAGAAGTCAGTAATAGTGCTACTAACCTTTCACTTGCTCTAACCTGAGATACGTATTACTCCTCTGTAAAATCTAATGTTTCGGGCTTCCCTGGTGGCGCAGTGGTTGAGAGTCCGCCTGCCGATGAAGGGGACGCAGGTTCGTGCCCCGGTCCGGGAAGATCCCACATGCCACAGAGCGGCTGGGCCCGTGAGCCATGGCTGCTGAGCCTGCGCGTCCGGAGCCTGTGCTCTGCAACAGGAGAGGCCACGACAGTGAGAGGCCCGCATATCGCCAAAAAAAAAAAAAAAAATCTAATGTTTCAAGTTTAACAAAAGATCTAGTCTACCATTATGGATGTGAAAAGAATAAGAGGCAATTATCTGAGATTCCAGGTCCTTCTTAAATATTAGATTACCGGCAAGGGGAAGGCTGAGAAAGGATAAAATTTCTTTAAAAGCTGTTTCTTCCCAACAACTCTTAAGTTCAGAAGAAAAGAGTCAGGAGAGGTACAGACTTTTGTAAGAGATCCTGGGGCAACCAAAGTTTCAATGTAACTTCTTGTACCACAGTTGAGAGTTCAAGCTGTTGGGGAATTTTATTCAATACAAGCCAGCAAGTACAAGCAGAGGGACAATACTCAAATGTGGGAAGCATGGAGGACTCCATATGATACTTGAGCTTCCAATACCCAGCAACAGTTTCTGAATAAAAAGACATAAATAAAAATGAAATGGAAGAATACAAGAATGGAGTATGAATGCAGCCAAGAGGAAGAGTACCTGACATATGAAGAACTTTATGAAGCACCTTGTACTTTACTTTAGGAAATAAAGAGTTTAGTCGCCACAGAGATTTTGACAAACACACTATAGACAACAGCACTCAGTATTTTATCAAACATGTGGGTTTCATTTTTGAAAACTTAAAGAATATTCTATAATGTGGGCACAAGCAGAATGAGAAAGCTGAATTGGTACATAAATATAATATTCTTTATATGTATTTATAACATATAATACTTTTATATTAGGTAGCAAATACACAAATTTAATGCTAATCCTGTAACAATTTTGAAGACTATTACAAGATTTATGAAGTCACTGCTGAAGTAAAAATTCTAAACTTAATATGAATTTTGAATTTAAACAGATTTCGAGTACCTTGGTGAGGGACTAGATATTTACAGAAACGAGAAGATACTTATTGCGGTAGAAACCATACCGCGAATACAACATTTCAGATTTAAAGGTTTCCTTCCAAAGAACTCAATAGGCAAATCAGGAAAGTGTAGAAGTGCACATAGTAACTTATGCTGATGTTTGCAGTTGCTTAATTATAGCAGGTAAACCTGAAACTGGCAAGATAGAAATTTTAATGACATTTTTCACAAAAGTGAATATTTTTATTTTTATGTAGGTTAGCTTCGTTTTAGCAGTGATAACATGATTCAAACAGGCCTGGCTTACGTGTTACCACATCTTACAAATAGCAACCACAAGTAGTTTCTAACTTATGCTTCCTACTTCAGTGTGCTCAAGTCCCATTGGATCGCCATGCCAGAGGTTCTGAGAGATTTTGACCAAAATGTTCTATACCAGAACCAAATTTATTGGGGAAAGTAGAGGAAGAGTAGACTCTCCACTGGCCATGGAGAAAAGAAATGAAAAATAAATCCAATTTTCAAGCAGAAAGGAGCTTCCACAGAAGAATGCGCTGGAAGGACGCCCCACCCACTTAGTCTGCAGGTTATTGACCCTCTTGATGTCCCCCTTTTGTGTTTCCACTTGAGTTTCCACTGGAAAACTTAACTTTAGATTCCAAATCCAGCTAATTATTTGCATTCATTTCCACAAATGAGTAGAATGCCTCGACTTCACAAGTACTTGTTAGCCCTAGCAGATCATGAGTCTGTATTAGTCATGTTCACATCTTGGAGCCAAGTGGACTTCACAGAAGAGTCTTTAGCCTTACTGGGTACCTGATAATTGCATTTATTCTAATATATTCCAACTGAAGCAAAGTATTTGGAATGAGAATCAGGAAAGCACAATTTAAAAAAAAAGAAAGAGAGGAAAAGAAAAAACTCTGTGTGTGTACTTCTATATGAGTGCCAAAGTGAGGGGTTAAGATAACTTAATCCTTGTTATTGTGGGCATAGCTGATATGTTATTTAGGGTATTGTTGGAATGAAATTGAGAAAGATAGCCTAGAGTAAATTCCTATCTGGCTTATTTCAAATCTTGTTAAAATAATAAAAATAATCAAGATCTGTTTTGTTTTATATTTTAAGTCTTATTTCAGGTTCAGCTTGGATAATTAGCTGATGCTCTTCATAGGAATTTTTACAATTATTTTACTAGTTTATAATAGAAGAAGCACAAAAAGTATATTTAAAAGGTACAGAAGGATATACAGTGAAAAATATTTCCTCTAACCCATGTCCTCCAGACACCCACCTATACTACAAGAGATAAGCACTGTTACTGATTTTTGGGGTACCTTTGTGGAAATATTCTAAGCTTAAATGAGCATATAATGTTCAGCTTTTTTTTAAAAAACAGCTGGTTAACATAGTTATCCAGTTGGTCACCTAGTATTTTTTCAAACAGTGTATCTTAGAGATAGCTCCACAGGAATGTGTATGGAACTGTTTCATGCTTTTTGGTGTTGCTGTGGTTTCTGTTGCACTGAATGAATGTATCATAATTGACTTCATTGTTCTCTCGTTGATGAACATTTGCTTCATGAATTCAGGTAGCACAGCGGTGAATATCTACCTATCTATCTATCTATCTATTATTTTGTACCGTGTAATGTGTCTGTAGGATAAATTCTTAGAGGTGAAATTATTGGGTCAAAAAGGGTTGTGTTTTTTCATTTTGATAAGATTTGCCAAATTGCTATCCCTAGAGGTTGTACTAGATATACTCCTATAAGGAATTCTGAGAGTGGTACCTCTAGACCAGAGTTACAGTAACACACAGGCTACTATTTCTTTCTCTTGATTCTTTAATGTTGATGACCTGGCATCTGGTATCCACTGCACTTTTAAGTAAATTAGCTTATCATTTCAAGAACATGGAGGTTCCATTTTTAATGTAAATAATAGCCTAATGTTGTTAATAGCTAACGTGTCAGGCACCGTTCTAAGTGGTTTACACATATCAACTCATTTAATTTTCACAGCAACCCTATAGAGCAATTATAATTATTATCCAGTTTACAGATGAGGAAACTAAAGTGCAGAGATATTACATAACTTGACAGAACTGGTAACTGATATGGCTGGGATCTGGACCCAGGTATTTGGGAAGCCAGAGCCTACAACTGAATCATGAGACTATAATGCCCCTATTTTATTTTTTTTAAATCATGTTGCACACATTTCTTGAGTTGATATCCATAGTCTTATTGCAAATAATCTTTCTGTTTCTTGTGTTTCTTTGTACTTTCAAACCTGCCTTTTGCAGATGAGGCAGATTAAAATAGAAAGTTTTTGTTTTATTTTGTTTCTGCATGGAGGATACCTAGAAAACTAGGAACCAAGTTGAAATGATCTTTTATGACGGTCCACAGTATTATAAATAAATATATAGCAATTTTACATTTTTAATTTTAAAATTGATGACCCTCAAGTTATTTCAGAAATATGTCCAACAGGCTCCCAAGAAACATTTATAATAATAAATGCTTAAATGTTTTTTAAAAAAATAGTTTCCTGTGGTTCTTTCAGCAAGCCCCTATGACACTTTTCATCTGCACGCAAGTGGCTGTATTCTTCTGTACCTTGACATGTAGGCCTAGGTGAAATATTGGGGGCATAAAAATTGCATTTGGTTGGTCTGCTAGGAAGGGGTCATGTAAAAGTCATCTTTGATTTGTTAATGGAATTTTTTTTTAGATGTAGTATATGGCAGCAATGATGTGCATCCTAAGGGAAAAAACCGTCCATTTTATGAAAGTTTATTTTCATATTTTATACACTGTAGTTCTGTTGTGTGTTTTTGATTTAGTAACAATTTATGTGTTTTTCTGTCGCAGAGCACTGCGGCCTGTGGTGTTGAGGCTCACAGCGATGCCATCCAGCCCTGCCACATCAGAGAGGCCGTTCGACGCTACGGCCACAAGATTGGCCCCCTTTCCCCATTCACAGTACGTAATAACAGAGTTATAAAAAGTTATATTTATAATCTGAAAGAATTTTGATTTTCAAGTGGTCAAATGAAGCAGCAGTGGAATTGTTGAAAGCAATTTGTGGTGACTGTAATTTTGTTGTATAAAAGTGGCATAATTCTCTTGGGAAATAAAAGTTAGTCATTTTTGTCTCTTTTTGGAAGGACAACTTTTTTTCTACAAAATATTATTTTCTTTCAATTACAAATTATGCTTTTTTTGTTGGGGCTTATATTTTCTATTTTTTAAAGCTTAGGTTTATAAAACTTTTTTTGTCAAATTATATGTATCCAAATATTGCTAGAAACACTTTATATTTTAAAATTGGTTAGATTGGCAATACCACTTCTATCAGATGTTCTGCTCCTAAACATACTTTGAGTTGGAAGAAGAAGAAATGATTTCTTTACTGGCTTTGAAGTAGGCTGAAAGGCAGACAGTCTTCCACATCTTCAAATGGTTTTAAAGCTTATAATCAAGGTTTGTTTTGTTTTTTTTTTTAATGGAGAATTAAAGACTTTATATTTCAACAGCCTAAAGAAAGTGTGTGTATCCATGTGTGTGTGTCTGTGTGTGTGTGTGTGTGTGTTTTAATTAAGTGCTCATCTTGTGGCCCTTTTTAAAAAAATCTTTATTCATGTCAGTATAACTTTCTCCAAGTCCTTCTCTGTTTATAAGGAATTGGTTTGATTTTCAGAAAGTTAGGTTTGATTTATGACTAACGAACAGTAGAATTTACCATTTGTTTGTTTTTTTGTTATTTTTTTAATTTTTTTGTCTGCATTGGGTCTCAGTTGCTGCACACGGGCTTTCTCTAGTTGCAGCGAACGGGGGCTACTCTTCGTTGTGGTGTGCGGGCTTCTCATTGCAGTGGCTTCTCTTGTTGTGGAGCATGGGCTCTAGGCACACGGACTTCCTTAGTTGTGGCTCACGGGCTCTAGAGCGCAGGCTCAGTAATTGTGGCACATGGGCTTAGTTGCTCCGCGGCATGTGGGATCTTCCCGGACCAGGGCTCGAACCCGTGTCCCCTGCGTTGGCAGGCAGATTCTCAACCATTGCGCCACCAGGGAAGCCCTGTTAGGTTTTTTTTTGGACTCACATCTGCTTTAACATACTAAAGCAGAATATATATGTATAATATTACACATACATATGTACATAAAATAATATGTGTTTTTTCCTAAGAGTGGATTTTACTATTATCTGTTGATAGGAGTCATGAGTTCTTCTAAATTATAACATCTCCTTTTTTCTTATGTTTCAGTTAAAGAGAATGCTTTCTTACCATTCTTTGTTTTCATTGTTATTGTTAATTGTATGCATTCTCCGTGTGACAGCAAGAATGTGTCAAAGCTTTTTATATATGTCTCTAGAAGCTTTTTGTAATGGTGACAATTATTTTTACTTCTGACTAATAAATTTGTCATATATTATAAGAACGTGATTTATCTTATTTATATTAATCATATGTTGCTGATGAAGCAATATATCCTTTTGCATGAATGGTTTTAGATTATTACAATTGAAAACAATGAAATCAATATCTCTTGTTTTATTTTTTCCTACATGACAGGTGAGGCTATTTAAAGCAATAAGCCAAAAGAGATGAAATTTAGAAAAATATGAGATGATTGGAAGAATTTAAGAACCAACTGAAGTTGAAAGAACCAATTTATAACAAAGGATTAAAGATATCAAATCCATAGATACGAGCCAAATAATGACTAATAGGCTGAGGCAGTGGAGCAGAGAGAGAAGAAAAAGACAGAGTCGATAATATCTAGACGTAATTAAAAGGTAGCAAGGGGAAACAGGATTTTTGTGAAATAACCTAAAATGGTAACTAAAAGTAATGGATAAAATTAAATAAAGGAAAATATATCTAATGTAAGGGGAAAATCTCCTAATCATGAAGTCTGTGATGTTTCCTCAAAAGGAAGTGGTGGCAGTGGTAGCTGTTTAATTCTTCAAGTTTTTTTATTTTTAAAAAGACTGGACAGATCACTTGAGAACCATCTTGGTTGATGACATGTGTGTGTGTGTGTGTGTGTGTGTGTGTGTGTGTGTGTGTACATGTGTATTCATTCTTCCATGTCTAACCTGATGCTCTATTACTCATGTATTATTGCTTTTATAATCTAAGATTGTAGTATATGGTCAGGAAATATACTTGAAATATTCAGAATATATATATTCAGATATAGTTTAAGCTAATTTTTGTCTAACAAACATATAACCAATATGGTTTTTAAAACTAATAATGCAATTTTAAAATGCTTAGTTTAAATAGATCTGGAAAACAGAACAAATAAGCCATGGTCTTGAAGCTTCACTTAGCTGCTACCAGAGCAGACGAGCAAAATCAACAGCAGATGAGAAAGAACTCCACCACAGAAGGACACTGAGTTTTCATCACTCCTCGGAAAGGACCCACCTTGAAAGGTCTACTCCATTACCTGGAGTTATAAGAATTTGCCCAGCCTACAGGGCCGAATATACCTATTCCATTTTATGTCATGAGTAGTAGGATGAGGCAGACACAGTTTCTTGGTATATATTACAATACTTAAATCTGCCTTTTAAAGTTAAAAATTCTCTTTAAAGTAGAATAGATTTGCAGACTGTGTATGTTAACAGTGTGAACACCCGTCCTGGATCCCTCCTACCTTCAGTGCTAAAAGGAGGTGCTCCTGATGCTGGGGAGATGCTGATGCTGAGTTCCCTGGTGCCCACTCCCTGAGACGATACTTTATGCTACACTGGGGACACTTTGCTTCCTAGGCTTTGAGCTGCGGCTCCTGAGAGGAGGCATGTGGGCTGTGTCTATAGCAATCATAGACTGAGACTGAATTTTTATACAGAAAGGCTGAACTAACTTACCTCCGGTATAAAATTTCCTTTGTAAACTAAAATGGCCATGAATAACTAGTTTACATTTTTGAAACAGAGATTTTGTCTTTGCAGCATTTCATTCTAAATCTCAAGTGCTTGTCTAATGTATATATAAATGAGATGTCTAATTTAGAATATCTGTAACTTGATTGATATTTAGCTAATTCCCAATAATTTGAAATTGATTTGGAGAATTAAAATGACTGAACCAGTAGGTTACATGGCAGCTGAATTCCAACATCAATCAATAAGCCAAGAAAAATTTGCTTTTGGTGAGGCGTCATTCTGTCTTCTACTGTATGACTTTCGATGATCAAATTCAGGAATACAATTTATTGTATAAAGAATTGTAAGTGAGTTCTTCCCCTTGGGAATTAGTTGAAATGATAGAAGAAAGGAATAACTAAAGCCACATTAGGTGGAGGGGAGAAAAGAGTACAAACAATGCTTTGCACTGAGTAGCTGCTGGAGTGGAGAGAGAAGGGGCCTCATGGCGGAAACATCAGTTTCCTGCCACTCATATGAGGACTATGGAGACACTTATAAACTACCCATCCCCACTCAACCAATTATAACTATGCTGTCTTTGGCATGTTGGTTTTAATCGATGACTTATTTCTTTTCTGTGTTCTTATTTATTCTTAATCCTATGCAGAAGATCAGAAGAGAGTATCATACCTAGAAGATTAAAGTAATTTTCCTGACATTAAGCTCTTCATTAGATTTTTTTGCAACTGTTCCCACCCCTGTATTCCTGATCTTCCATATACACATGCTAAAGAACATTTAAAGAGACTAGTTTATCTTTTGCTTATTATTTATTTTTTCCTAAATAATTCTGAAAATCGCTTCAGTCTGTAATGTGTAGTCATTACTTTAGAGTACTTATGCAAACTGGGGGTGTCCTAAGTCATTTTGATGCTTGTCATCTTATCTTGTCCTTTTACTCATCGTAGTTGGCGTTACGTGAGGTTATATTGTGTGGTGATTAAGCCTGTTGATTCTAGAGCCAAATTGCCCAGATTCAGATCCCAGCTCTGCACCTACTAGCAAAGTAGCGTAAGGAAGTTTCTTAACCTGTCTCTGGTAGAATAGAACCTACCTCATGATAGAATCCAACGAGTACTATGAACTTGAGTGGTAAGCTCTTAATGTATTATATTAATAATAGTGTAAGTCATCATAGCACTAGAAGCTGTAGTATATTTTCTAAAAGGTTTCAGATAAGGATACAAACGGACTAAAGTAGAAACCATTCCCCCCACCACCAACCACACAGACATACAAACACACACAGAGGCCTCACTTTGTAATGCTAGAAGAAACTAAAATTCGAATTATAATGTGATTTCTTTACAGACTTACAATTTATACCATTAAAACTTAAGTACTATTTAAAGATTATTGTTCCTGAGAATAAATTAATGTTCATTTTCACTTTTTGAATTAATCGTGGTTGAGGAACTTTCATGGATTTTTTTAATCACCACTGTCATGTTAAAAAATAAGGTCTCAGTAACTGAGTGTACATAGTTTCCACTGGATTTTTGCACACTAGCTCCTGTGAAATAGAAATCTAAGGAACAGACAGCACGGCCTCAGATTTATGAAGCTGCATCACATTCAGTTTATATGAATTTATATATTTGTGTAAGTTACCAAAAAAGGTTTTCAGAGACTGATGTGTATATCAAAGTTGGTGATAATTTTTTAAACGTTAATTATTACTGGCCTCATTTTTCTCAGTTTTTAAAATTTCCTCATTTTACTGATTATGAAAGTAATGCTAGGATGTTAGAAAATTAAGAAAATATAGAAAAATAAAGGATAAAATAAAACTTACATTAAAAAGAGCTTCAGGGCCTAAAAAAAAAGTTTAGCGAAAGCTTTAAATGAATTGTCCTATCAGACAGTTAACTGGTATTTAATTGTTTTAATTGAATTTAATTATTTAACTGAAGAGTATTCTCTTGCAGCCTAAAAATTCAAATGCTTTTGGTAATGGTTTTTTTAAAAAAATTCTTATAATTATGTGGGTCTAGGAGGAAGAAGCATTTAAAAATTTTGAGAATGAAGTAGACTTTTATAGTTAGAGCATTTTGTTTTTTTCTCTCAGAGAAAATACCCCCAAAGAGTAACCCAGTGGACTGTGTTGTCTATCATGAAAAAGATGGTCAGACATGTGTTTTATCTGGATCCTTGCTGTGTACAAGCAGTGGGTGGTGCCCATGGTTACCTACTCTGAAGCCCAATCCCCGCGCTCAGCGAGAAGTGCTGGAAATGGCTGATAGAAAACCAGGTCTATAATTTTGAAAGCCAGAGAAAGCAAACTGTGTACACCAAATGGGATGACATAATCCCGTGTGTAATGCCTAAATATATTTTAGTTTCTCCTGAGTGATATTCACAGTAGAAAAATATCTCACCCCCCCTAAGCTTACATATTATCAGGTGTCTTTCTATTGAAGTAGAATAGCAAAACAATAAAATATCTCATTTAAGCATGGTCATTCATCTAAATGGTACCTTAAATGCATCCCTAGAAGTGAGTGGCTTCAAAATCCACTCAACTGTATTAAATTGTGAGACAGCTGGCTAAGACTTGAGAAAATCAGTTAAACTCAGTCTCAGAGATGCTTTGCCTTGTACCCAGTGGCACCTTGTAAGTGAATGCCGGGGCTGACCCTGGAATCCAGCCTCCTGACTCTCAGCTGACTGCTCTTCCACTGTGGCCATTTAGCTTGATGTATATATGTCTATGAGGGGTGCTAGGGATGCTCTCATATCATTGGTCCTTCAGAAGTGTTCACAATAGACAAATAAGGATCAAAATAAAAAATTTCCTTTAAGAATCCCTCACATTAAACTTTTCAAAACAAAAATGGCGTAGCAGATTGCTTTGACTATTTTGATCTAGAATTTCACATTCATGAATAATTCTTATGTCTTGAGTGTATTAGATTTTGTCTGCATTTTATGTGTTCAACCTGGAAAATTAAATGTCACAAAATATTAGAGTACTTTTCAAATGTAAATACCAAGTAGAAACTGGGTACGAATTCTTAAATATTTTTTAAGAATTTTGTTTTTTACTGGAAGTAAGAATTTCTCAATAAATTTTTTGGAAGTACTAAGTCTATCGTTATAGGTTGGAACCGAGTACTTTTTCATAGTTATGGGCCACTGGTTCTCAGAAAAAAATTAACGTGGTATATTTATCATATAAGAATACCCTAAAAGTGGGCCTTCTCTAGAAAAAAATGTAAATATTGTAATTTAGTTGTTTTTAATTTTAAAATAAGATGGGGTGGAAATTACAGTTACAAAACTTATTCTGTCAAATTATATAAAATAACAGTTTCCCTAGGTCATAAACAGTTGAGTATCAAAAATTTTATATGGTTCAACTAACACAGTGTTCAATCTAGAATTAGGGATAGAATGTTTGAAATGTGGTAATAAAAACATTAGAAGAATTTGGGAGAGAAAATCATTAGAATACGAGAAAAGTGTTGGGTGATCAAATAATAACTTATATAATATTTTTAAAGAAACTTTTCACTTGCATTGTGTTATTCTTATAACACAGCAAGATGAGTGTTGTTATCCCCACTTTGTAGATGAGAAAACGGATATTTAGAGAAAAATCAAGTAACCAGCTGAAGGTTACATTGTAAGTACCAGAGCTCTATCTGTGGACAGGAGCTAAATACTCTCTGGTTAACTGGGACCACAGGCTTCAGTGAATTCTCACTAATCCTCCTCATTAAACTCCATCTTTGCAGACTGGCCTCTATTCTTAATTGTTTAAGAAATCTTATCCTGAAAATGTGAGATAGCATTTCCTAAACTACATTGCGTAGAAGACAAGTGTTGCAAGAGGTATTAAACCTCCATAAGAGAGGTGTTTCTTTATCAAATATTCCAGCAACTCTGTACATAGAAGATCCACTCTTAAAATCTCATTCAATACGAATAGTGAAGGTGTTTGAAAATCAAAGTTATGATGTAATGTTATATTCATCACAGTATCTACTTTATTTCCATATTTTATTTTATTTACACACTTCTCTTTATTTGAGAAGTTTTCATTCACAGATATAGCAGTTTTTAATAACGATCTACACAGACCTCCAATAATCTTGGCTCAAAAGAGAAATAGTAAGAATTTTTTGCTCAAAAGTTGTTTCACTAACAGTATCTAACAAGTGCTCACATTTTTAAACTGATAATGTTTAAAGGGAGTCAATATATGGATTTCTTATCCAGTATATAACTCTTCATGGTTTTCTGGAAATATTTTTAAGTATCTTAAAAACACTATAAGCTATTCAAAGGTGTCATAAAGAAAATCTCAGTCACCTGAAAATCCTTCCCTGAAAAATACTTGTTTAAAGTTTCAGGGTCATGTTTATTTTGCTTTGCCTGTGGAATCCAAATTTGCTGAATTCATTACTGATACTTTTTTCTGCTGTTGTAAGCACAGCATCATAATTCTGTGTTGGCATAATCATGTTGCATTGTAAAACTGTTTAGTTAATGCTTTTTAATCATCAGGCAGAATGCAGGGAGAAGGCGAGAGAGATCTTATGTCATGTGAACTTTCTGCAGCAACACCTTAAATTGGGACAGTGAATTTGTTTACAAAGAGTTATCCAGTTCCATTTTTAAAAATTATGATGTTATTAACAGCTGGTTTGTCTCTTCAGTAAACAGGGACTATTCAAACACATTTTGCTTTTTTCTGCCTTCACTTTTATATCAGCAGTAAAGACCTCACATTCAGTTCAGCATGGGCTATACACTCTAAGGTGACGTACTCACTTGCACAGTTTTACATAGAGGATTTATTTGGGCTGCTTTAAATACCAAACAACAAAACTAACAGGCCAGAATTCCAAGACATAATTTCCTAAACAACAAAACATTTACAGGAAGTTCAATATAAAACAGAAGATGACAGAACCTTTATTTCGAGTAGCACAAAAAATTGGAAATGGACATTCTCGTCAAACATCTATGAGGCCCCTAAAAGTCCTGCAGAGAATCCTAGAATTTTCAGGAATATAATTTGAAAAGGAGACAATCAATGTTCTCTAATGGGGGACATGAATTTGAAGTTGTTCAAGAAGGTAACATATCTCTATGCATTGTAAACGGCAGGCTGTATCATGGAGAACAGAGGAATTTGAACATGAGTACAAGGAAAGGAGTAGTTGACAACTAAGAGAAACTTTTTGAGCAAAATATTCTAAAAGGACCACATCTTGAGATTTGAATGTGTTATTATGGTTTCTAGGTTTTTGCAGTCTTCTGAGGGAATGAAGATAGAATAGAAAAATATTTTGAGTGACTCCCGAAAGGAAATTGTTTTTTCTTTAAAAAAAAAAAAAAAATCACAGGACTCTTTTAACTCACAAATTCATGAAAGCAGCAAGAAGATTAGTTGGGAGGAACTAAACTAAGCTGAGATATTTCCAAACTTAAAAATTATGCTCTGCAAATGGCAAGAAATTTTCCTTTTAAGTCTATAAATAAGATTGTAAACACTGAGTTAGACATAAACTCAATACATTACATTGGTCAGGTTCACCTAGCAAAAATACCATTTAAATTTTTCAATTAACATTTTATATCTAAACTAGATGAATATTAGAAAAGAACACAATGGTTTTATTGGGATAGATTCTTTATTAACCATTGCCAGAAACATCTAACAGTCATAAGCATGTTTTGTTTAAGTGAAACATTTGGGTACTGTTTTATTGATGGTGTGACAAAAAGTCCCTCCAAACAGCCATGATGAGAGCCTGTTGAACTGGAGATGATTTACTTTTTGATGATTTCTTAAATAGCGTTATACACTTTAGTCACACAAATATAATCATTGAACTGTCATTTAATTTACTGATGTAGTTGCAGAGTTAATCCTACAACATAATAAGTGGATTGTTTTAAGTGGAAAGTTTACACCTTCCAAAAACGAAATTGATACCTAGCTGTTATTGTGCCCAACATATATTTAAGGCTGTATCCAAGGTAGGAAAAAAAACGCAGGAAAAAAATAATTATGCCTTGTTTTCCTGACGGGTGTTTTAATTATGATTTGATTTAAACCAAATCCCCTTGGCTCTGTATGTGCAGATCAAATATTCCACTCCCACACACCACCTCTGCATGACCCCAAGCTGTGAGAGGAGAAAATTCATAGCCCATATGTCAGTCAGATGTTAATTCTTGCCCTGGCACCTGGATAGGCTCTCCCACCTGACTGGAGTGCATTTGCAGTTCTGGGCATACACCCAAAATGCGGAGTAGGCGCTCCAGATCTGGAAATATTTTGGCTGATTAGTTGGCAGAGGTCACGAGGGCAGAGCCCAGTGTCAGTGTCTGAATTTGCCCAGGTGCATTCAAGGTGACAGTTGGGCAGCTGTGCCGCTGCTGGAAATACCAGGGAAGGAGTACCTGAGTTGCCTCTCAGGCTCCTGAAGCTCACAGCCTGGCCCACAGGTTCCTGTCGATTCCAATGCAAACACTTGTGCAGGTTTTATAGTTTCCAGGAGAGAAGTTAGAGACTATATTTCTGGCTCCGATTTAACTCTACATTCCTGATCTAACCTAAAGCACCCACGCCCGTATTCTGGACTAATTAGGTAAGAGCCTAATAAGTAAATAAGTTATAGTTGACAACGTTGCTCATTGAAGCAAACTTTTGGTGTTTAAAAAAGGGGGGGAGGGGATGGTGGGGGAGAAGAGGAGAAAAAAGAGAGGAGAGGAGAGGAGGAAGAAAACCAGCCTAGGCTCCACACTGTGCTTTTCTCTGAAGCCGTTGTCTAAAGAAGACAGCATTAGGGATTGATCCTCATGTGGGTAAACTAACTACACTTCCGTTTTTGGTGGCAGCAGTATCTTTCACCCACACAACCAGCTCACAAATGATTAAGAGAAAAAATGAATAAGGAGGCAAGGCAAGACCATACTGCTCCAAGTCAGCCTGTCCCCTGCAGCTGCCGAAAAACAGTGCAAAGTACCTGCCTTCCTGAGAGATGGAGACACCCTTCACATACAAAGGACAGCACTTGCTTTCTGAGTTTGGACTAGGTAATGACAGTCCATGTGGCCGAATCCTCATTGGTAAGATTGAAGTAGACATGATTTAGAAGTGGAAGGACGGTGGTGACATCCCTACGTGGCCTAAGATCCTTATAGCTCTGGTATCTCCGTTTATTAATTCAATGAACAATTGCCAAGCGTTGTTTTAGAAATCTGTTGAAAGGGGGCTATGGGATATGGAGATGAGTAGCTGGGTGCTCCGGTCTAGTGAAGGAGATGTGTATATAAGCACTGCCGTGTGGTTGGCACTGTAACTGCGGGGGGGCGGGGGGGGGGCGGGACACAGTGCCTCTGGCGCAGGGGAGACCGAGATCTGCCTGAGGAAGTCAAGGAAGCTTCCTCAGATCACTGCCGTTTGAACTGAGTTTATGAGACAGAGGTGAGGGAAATGAGTGAGAATTGCGAAAAAATAATTCAGGCAGAAAGAAGAGGGGGGGTAATGCAGGAAAGCAGAATGGCTGTTTGGGCCAAGGTGAGGAACCGAGGAGTCCACTGAGGGGAGGTGAAGCATCAAAGGGAGGCTGATGACAATGTGAGCGGGACTTGGAGTCACGTGGCCTTCATGACGCAGGCCAGCAGTTATCTAACCGTGCTCCGCAGAAACCCTGACTTATTTTACAGGTATTCTGCAAAATAATAAAGAGTTTTCCCTAATTAATACAGATCAATTTTTATCTCTGATAAATATTGAGTTTTCAGTAAGATTTAGTTTGGAAAATTTCTTTTTAAACAACGGATACAGTCATCAAGGAGTGATTTTAGAGTTTTTGAACAAGGGATTGACATGAACAAATTTGTATTCTAAAAAAATAACTCAGCTGATGGGATGGAGGAGGGACTGGAGTTAGGAGATGTAATTGGCAGAGCGATCGGTCGGGTGGCCGCTGCAGTATTGCAGGCAAGAGGGCAGAAAAGCCTCTGTTGAGGCGGTGATGTTGAGACCAGAGAAGATGGAATGTATTCAAGTGATACTTGGCATAAAGAATAAGTAGAACAAGATCCTGAACGAAAGACGAATAGTAGATGACAAGTTGGTAATTTGGGTCAATGCATAAAACAGATAATTAGAAGTAGTCTCAAGAATAAATTCATTACTCAGATGCTTACAGAGAATTTGCATGAAGTTTAAAGATTCAACAAGAGAACTAATTGCAAGAGGACTTCCTTGGGGGAAGGGGGGAAGCTCAATGCATAGTTCAGCTGAACCTAAAAAAGGAAACAAACACAGACATTCTAGCTTTCTGTTTGAACTTCTGGGAGTGTTTAGATATATGACCAGAAAGTCCCACAAATTATTATGCTGTTTGGATGAGCAAATTGACTTTCTAATCCATTAATGAATTTGGTCACGCATTCCTGAAAGATGACGATAAGCTGGGCAGATTTTGAAAGTATTTTCATCATTAAAGCCATGCCTCCAATAGCTTTGTGCTGGTGTAAGTTCCAAAGCATCGTTTTCCTAAACTTTGATTAGTGGCTTTCATCTCTGTGTGAACCCAGTATCTCTTCCCCACCCCACCCCCAAAAAAAGAAACTCTAAGGGAAGTAATGGGAGCAACGCTGACTCAGTCACCAGATTTCGGAGGACTGATGAAATGATATGTCATTAGCATTTTCCCCTTGTTCTAACAGAAATCCAGTCTTACGGATGGTCGTGATGCTTCCAAATGGAGACGCGCTATGCGCAGTTCATCCTCACCCTACACTCCCTCCTCAACAACACGTCCATCTGTAAGAAGCACAGTCTCAATTTCAGACTTTCTGCCCTTCCCTGCTATGACTCCCTCCTTCAGATTTATGAAAGAAAACATTTCTTTCTGTGAAAGGTTTTTGTACACCCGCATCTGGAAGTGTTTATTTCAGTGGCATGTAAGCTATCTGTGGATTTAGTTAGCACCAGACCCCCTTTTGTGTACTCCTGACTTAAAAATTTTATAAATGATCTTATTGAATTTGCGCCAGTGTGCACGTGGTTTGGCTGATTGCTGCGTATATCCTTTACCTGCCAGTCACCTTTGATTTATGCTCCTTCTGCTAAGCTTTTACTTTCCAAAAATGGTGCCACTGAACTGTCCTCTAAATCATCTTACTGGTTAAATTACTCCAAGACGAGCTGGTATGTTTGGGGTTGCCTACAGACAGATGAATTTATGTTTTTCTGCCCTTACCCACTTCTAGTAAAGCCACTTATAGAGGAGGATTGGGCATGTTATGTCATCGATCTCTTTATTCCAAATGAATACCATCTGAAACACTGTGCCAAGACCGAAGTGACAAAGAAGTGTTCTTTAGCATCCCCTTCTGTTCTGAGACCTTCTTTTACACATAAGTCTGTGCCTTGAACGGAATCTGATGTGAGGACTTTTCATTGCTCAGAGAAGGGGAAATAAAGTCTCTCAAACAAAATAAGTAAACTTCATCAGAAAGACTGAGACTTTGTAAAGTCTTTTGTTAACTTGTGAGTTTTATGATGTTTCCTGGAGAAAAGCAGGTGGCTTGGCAGTTATTTTAAATGTTGGCTATTTGTGGTAGTGGTTTCGAGGGGTTTCGTGTTTCTGAAGAGACATCCTGAAAAGCTAATTCTTAAGAGTGTTTGACAAAATGATGCATCCTTTTGAACTAATTTTCCAGGAGTTCTTCGGTCACTGAACATGCCGTTTAACTTGATCTTGCAGGTTACCAGCTATCACCACAGGGGGTAACCTTAATACTTATGGTGAATTTGCTGACTAGGAAGCCAGTACTGTGCTGACAGAGCAAAGCAATACTGATAGAATTTTTAAAATAGCTTTTAGACATGCAAATATCTCACTTAAAAAAGCTTTGCAAAGAGCTGCTCTTTTTCTGTTCCATGTGGTGATAGGGGAGTATTTTTAAATTTCATGATTGTACTTGAAATGATGTGGAAGCATTTCAAATACTTGGATTACACAGATCTCAGTGTCATAGTTCACAAACTACTGGAAGCAAAGGGTAGAGCTTCTAGGCTACTTTGCTGTGGTCCCACCAAGCCTGGAGGTATTTATCCCAAAACACTCAGGAGTCTTCATTTATACTTCTAAAACTTTGGGCGGGCTCCCTGTGTTCTGCCAAGGTGAAAGATGTCTCAGGAGTATGTCAGTCACATTTGCACAGCTTAGTCAGTCATCCTCCTGGCGTGCTTTTCAGAGACGTGGGGGACTGCGGTTGTTAGGAAATCAGCACCAGATATGTGAGCAATGTATTTCCATTAACATGTCACTTTGATTAAAAAATATACATGTGTGTATATATAGTGTTTTAGATAGGTATAATTTATATATGTATGTGTATGTATACACATACACATATATATAGTCTCATTTAAAAAGATTGTCTTGGGACTTCCCTGGTGATGCAGTGGTTAAGATTCACCCTGCCAGTGCAGGGGACACGGGTTCGAGCCCTAGTCCGGGAAGATCTCACATGCCGCAGAGCAACTTAAGCCTGTGCACAACTACTGAGCCTGCTCTCTAGAGCCTGCGAGCCACAACTACTGAAGCCCGCGCGCCTAGAGCCTGTGCTCTGCAACAAGAGAAGGCACAGCAATGAGAAGCCTGCGCACCGCAACGAAGAGTAGCCCCCGCTCGCCGCAGCTAGAGAGAGCCCACGCACAGCAGCGAAGACCCAATGCAGCCAAACGTAAATAAATAAATTTATTTTAAAAATATAAACAAAAAGATTGTCTTCTAAGGGTGTTAAATGTATGATATCATTTAATCGTTACAACAACCTAGAAGATAGCATGATTATTAGTATCCTAAATAAATAAATATTAAAAGATTGTTTTAAATGAACCGAACATTTCACTGATGCTGTTTCATGTAAATCACTGTTTAACATTCTACTGTCTTTGATGGTTAGAGTCAGATGACTTGTCTGAGCCTCAGTTTAATCATTTGTAAAATATAAGCGATTTTTAGCAAATATCAATATTTAGTAATAACACTTGAAAGCTCCTAGCACTGTGCCTAAAATATAGAACATGAAAATGCAAACACAGTGTTTTCTTTTAAAATGATTATCATCTGAACAAAACTCGAGTAGAGATGACAAGGCTAGTTTCCCAACAATGCCCTTCTGAGAACTGCGGAGGGAGGCCCAGTCTGATATGTGAGTTTGGGGTGGAGACCCACACCCACTGATTGGCTTTCTTTGTAGCCTTCAGAGAATTCCTACTGTTTTTGTGTCCAATTTCACATGTATAAAATGGGTAATAACGTGTTCTTTATAGTTTCAGAGTACCTTGAGATTCATGACCGCTGGACTCCTTTCCTGCCCCATATTTCTGCCCTTGTGTGGGCAAACAGGCCCATGCTGAGGACCATTTTACTTCCGGTGGTGGTGGCATTACTGACCACATATGGGAAGTGAGGCTTAGATGCAGAAAGAGTATGGTAAAAAGATGAAAAGCTACAGAAATTGTGGGTTGCAAAAAGTGACTGCCAAAAGCTTTTCCAGGAATGAGAGCTTAGAGAGGTTGGAAGATTTAGATTGAAAGGAAAGAATCAAATGTATAGTACATTGCAAACTGATTTTAATTATGTTTCCAACTTGAGGATCAGGGAAGGACCCTTACCTAGAAAAGTTCCTACTCCTGCTTTCACTGATTCCTAAACTTCTACTAGGAAGAGTCATTGACTTCTCTTAAAAATATATTTTGTATCCATGTGAAGATTTAACTTCAGATATCTAGGTGAAAGGATTCATAATTCAACAAAATTGTTTGGTGATGATACTTTAGGTTTAGTAACCAGTATGGTCTTAGTGCGTTCTCTCAGTCCATTTCAGTAGGATCTTACTTAAGTTATTCAAGATAAATGAGAATTTATACTGTTTCCAAAACCCTCCTAAATATTTAGCTGTGAAATCTCTATTCCCAGGTTATTCCAGTATCTAATGCTTACACACTTTTCTTCCAACTTAAATTGAAAATTTTTCTTTATTTCTCCTTCGTGGAAAGAGAAATACTATAATATTATATGAACAAACTCTCTGAGGCCCTTTCTAATTTTGGTAGCAGTATTTCTCACACTTGCTTGGAAGAATTTTGTCACTGTCTCCACTTTAATCTCGAGACAGCTTCTGTACACCCATACTTTTAGGGGTTGGGGTCTAGAGGAGGAAACCTTTCCAGACTTGCAAAGATCTAAGCCCAGGGAGCCCCTGGTGATTCAGGGCGTGGTAGAAAGAGTCAAGTCCCATCTCTTTCTTATTTCCTTGACTCTCTCTGAAATGTTTTCTCCTTTAGAGCCAGATTCTAAACTTTGACCCACTTTCCTCCAAGATACTCTGTATTTCCCAGTCTGATCAAAACCTACTGAGGACCTATCCGCAGTAGACCAAGCGACCATGTTTTAACCATCTTGTATCTCCCTCAGTAAAGTACAATGCTTTTTGCTTAATTGGAGCTCAACATAAAAGAAGGATGTATGGATGGACAGATGGACGAAATGATGGTCTGAAGAGAGAACAACCTTCCAATGGACAAAGTCCAATCTTAATCTCCCTGATCAGTTTTAGGCCCCCTGAACTTGGTATAGCCTGTAAATGTGGATACTCCACTACCTTTGATTAAACAGTTTATAGATCACCGCAGGGCAGTAAAAAGAATAATATGGTTGCTTCATTATTACTATCCAGCATTAATCATTGATTCCTCTGGAATCTAAGGCAAAATAATGCCCAACTTGTCTCATCAGCAGTATCTATTTTAAAATTAATTTGTTCGATGGGTAGTTATGTACCAGTCATATTGAAGAATTCTTAGGTATTGGGAAAGTATGAAGCTCAGCTCCTAGCATCATGTTGGAGCCATAATCAGAGCTAACATATACCTGTTTAATTGATTGACCTTTGCACTCTGCACCTTGATCAGCAATGAGGAACAAAGCCCCACATAACCAATAAGAAGGAATTTTGCTATCGGTCGTAAGGCTGCAAGGATTTTCTTTTAACATCACTCTTCAATCATTTTGCAGAGTGGTTTTAGGAAATTAGATAATATATATAAAACATCCAATCCTCACAGTTGTTATTTTTTATCACAGAAACTAATCTTGTTTACATAATTGTTATTTTTTTTAATTTATTTACTATTTTTGGCTGCATTGGGTCTTCGTTGCTGCGCGCGGGCTTTCTCTAGTTGTGGAGAGCGGGGGCTGCTGTTTGTTGCTGTGTGTAGGCTTCTCATTGCAGTGGCTTCTCTTTGTTGTGGAGCAGGGGCTCTAGAGCACAGGCTCGGCAGCCGTGACACACAGGCCCAGTCGCTCCGTGGCATGTGGGATCCTCCCGGACCAGGGCTCAAACCCGTGTCCCCTGCATTGGCAGGCGGATTCTTAACCACTGCACCACCAGGGAAGCCCTACATAATTGTTCTTGATGGCAAGATTTTTATATATATATATGTGTATATATATATATATATATATATATATATATATATATATATCCAGGAAAGCAATGCCCAATTATTGGGCTCTAGAAGTAGCCTTGTTATAGAAAATTCTTCTTTGTAGATGAAGTCAGATTTTACTGGTATGGCTATTTTATGAGCTATTAAACTGATAACATTTAAGGAGGACTAAAGTTGATAGTTAATAGGTTGGTTTTTTTTTAAAACAATTATAAATATGGAACTATACCCTGGTAGAGGTGGCATGAAACATCGCTATCCATTCAGGAAGCTTTTGGCTGAAAAATTATAGGCACCAGAAATAACCACTCAGAAAATAAGATGTGAAGAACCCAAAAATAACAGAGTTATTTGGATATTAAGATACATCTGTTTGTTAGATGATTATGAAATCCCATAGACACAGCCTAACATTTTTGATAAAAGTGCCTTTGTTAGTGGTATGCTCCTGTACAGTTTCAGACACATTTTTATGATACATTTTTATGCATGGCCATCAATTAGGAAAAGAGTCTAGACATCTTGTTTTCAAATTTGGAAGAACTGTTTTCTCATTGGATAACAGCTTCGCATGCTACCATGAAATATGTCAGGTTCCCACACAGACTGTAGTTGTCTGCATTCTTAGTGATCAGCTTTTCTCTCGCCCCATTAAGAAATACATTCCCAGCAGATAATATTTTGTGCTAGAAGACTAAAGAAAATCACTGGACAGCTACAGTTTGAAGATGAAGCTTCACATTTCCTCACTGGAGAATTCATCTTTCTTTTTATGCCAAAGAAAAGCAGACATCCACAGGGATGCTGCGATTCTGCTTTGGGAGAAATCGAATTCTCAGGATTGTAACAAAGGAAGAATAGCGCAAAGGAGTATATGTCCTGATGTACACTGTCAGCTGGAAGGATGGTGATTCTATTCCAAAGGCAGATGGAGATAAGACTTGGGAAGGAAAAGAAATCACCCCTCCTGCATATAATTAGGAAACCCAGTTCTCTGCGCCCTCTGTCTTTTCCCTGACGGGTATGTTTGTTCGACTTTTCTCACCGGGCAGGGAAATCAGTTCCCCTGATAGGCAGGGAGGAATAAACGTCATGAGTAATTCACATATTTTGTTAGGAAGAAATCATTTTCCATTTAATTGATTCATCAGCTATAGTTTTGAATTCCTGGTAATGTGGTTAGTGCCGTGTTAGACACTGGTGAAGAGAGGAAGGAAAAAAATGAACATCTCCTGAGAGCCATCACCTAGTGCGGGAACGGGCAGGCTGAGAGCCAGTCTTCACTTCCTTCTCTGTTAACTACCAGCACCAACGCCTGGGAATAGAAAGAGAGCTTGAAGTTCAGCTGGGGGTGGGGAGGGGCAACAGTAACTCTGTAGATAAATATTACACTTTACTTCACTGATTGCAGGTGCTTTAGGAATTCAGAGGGAAACATACAGCTGGATTAATCAAGAATCTCCATCGGTGATTTTTGTGGGGTAGCAGTACTCTCCCTGAACCCTGGTGGGAAGGCCTCCTGCCTTAGACCCCACATTGTGTGGAGAACCTCCTATCACAAACACTGCTCAGGCCCTCTTCTCCATACCATGCCCTTAATCAAAAGGCAAGCGCTAATGGATGAGTAAACAAATGTGGTGTATGCATACAGTGGACTATCATTCAGCCGTGAACCTTGGAAACATGCTAAGTGAAATAAACCAGACACAAAAGGACATATCTTACATGGTTTCATTGATGTGAGATATCTAGAAAAGGCAAATTCATAGAGACAGAAGGTAGATTAGAAGTTTCCAGGGGTGGAGGAGAGGGAGAATTATTGTTTAATGGGTACAGAGCTTTTGTTTGGAGTGATGAAAAATTTGGGGAAATAGTGGTGATAGTTGTACAATGCTGTAAATATAATTAATGCCACTGAATTATGCACTTAAAACTGGTTAAAAAGGCAATTTTTTTGTTATATCTATTTTTCACTCTCCCCACCCCCAAAAACGGCAGCCGCTGCTGAATGCCATGAAGGTCTGGATTGTGCTGCTGCCAGAGTCTTGGGGGGATGTTGCTTAAGTCAGAGTAAGAGGAGGGTTTGAGCTGCAGAAGCTTTTAATAAGAGAAAAGGCAAATTAACTCATCAAATCCTTCTTCTCTTCATGTTCTCGTTCAAGATTCAGTATATACTCATCAATTAAAACAGTATCCACAGTGGTTGCGTGTGTTGGCTGAGAAACAGTATGACTCATGTTACTCTTAAATTCATTGTTATATTTGTAGGTCTAGATAATAAGTGCATGAAGTTTAGTAGTCATTCTTTATACTGGCAACTAGATGGGCATTAAACATTCACATTGCAAATATATTTATCTTAATAACAATATATAATGATTCCATTAAATTTTCAAAAAATTAAAACAGAAATTTTAATTTTATTTAAATAATTTCAAAACATATCAAGGGCAAGGCCATCACAATGGTATTAACACAGCTAGTAAAGGAAAAAGGTATACATGACAGAATTTTGGAAAAATGCCCATAGTATTTTTTTATGCTTTGCGCAATGCATAGTCTTTTGAATTTGTTACTGGAAGTTGTGGTCACGACTCTGCAAGTAACAGTGACATTCTTTGGAACAATTTGAAGGTTACTTATGATATTTTCTGGATCTACCCAAAGAAAGAACATCTTGATGAAATAGATATCAAATTTGACCTCGCAATCACCATCGAACACATGGTGGGAATGCTGACTAAAAACAGTTAAAATGATTCTATTTAATGATCGAATGATAATGAGAAGATACAAGATGAACCAAAAAGAGAATGACAGAAGTTTCTCAAATCAAGAATAAACCAAGGTCTTTGGAGGAAAAAGAAATCCATTTTAAATTGTGCTATCCACAAGTTACTTGGTATGAACTATTGATTATTGTGAATAATGGTAGCAAAGCTTACCAAAAAATTATATCTAAGTTTGGCTAATTCACTTATAAAAGAAGTTAACTTTTTTTTTAATTTAAAAGAAAATAGTTTTCTAAATCAAAGGTAAATTCAAACAAGGAAATGAAGATATTTGCCTAATTATGAAGGAGAATTTTCACAAACAAATAATCTTACAATTAATTTCTGTAGAAAATATTTTCTGTTTATTATAGATCAAGGTATATTATTCTAAGAAAATCATTTCAATGAATCTCTTATCACTTTATTTGTTTTGTTGTTATTTCTGGAAAAGTTACTTAAATTCTATGGGGTGAGTAAGGGGATAGGCATCGTTTGAAAAAGTTTATCATTTAATTTTAATTTGGAGAACAATATTAATTTTGAAGTATAAACTATATGAAATAAACAGTTGTCTCCAGCAGAATATGTGGTGGAGAAGCTTTGGAAGATAACCAGATTGGAAAAGGGGTAGAGGCACGTAAGAATGAGAAGCTAATGCGAAAGGTTGGGAAACAGGGGAGGTGGGAATTCAGTGAGGCCTTCACAGCCCTAGGATTCAGAGTCTGAGGGAAAAGAGGCAGGAAGGAGAAGGAAGAGGCAGGGAGATTCTGCACATAGGGGAGAGATGAGCCATGGCTCCAGGCACTCAGAAGACAGGGAGGAAACAGGCCCAACTGCAGCAAAGGATCTGAGGTCACAGTGGAGGGAAGTGTAGCCTGTGGCCCAGAAATCCCAGTAGCAGTTTTCTTTTTCCTCTAAAACATTTTAAGACCTCTGGTATGTATCGCCCAAATGCATTCTAAAAGGGCTATGCCAGTTTACTCTCCCACCAGCAATTTGTGAGAGTTCAAATTTCGCTGTGTTCATGCCAGTATTATTATAAGTTTTAAACTTCATTAAAAGTTTAATAATTTGATAGTCTGCCAACATTTCTAAAATGTAGCATGACACTAAAACTAAAACCATCCCTGTCTGTAAAATGTTCCTTGGAGAATCACAGTGCACACTGCCTATGGTATGGGGGGAAGAACCCTCGCCCCCCAGCCATGAGGACAAGTCCATGAGCGTCTCTCTCCATCTGTAATGTGAGTCATAATATAGGTCCTGCTGAGTCCCAGAGTGGTTAAGAAGATTAAAGGACATGATAAAAGTGAATATTCGTAAATAGTAAAATGCTAGATAAATGTAAATTTTAAGATAATTGGTATATATTATATTAGCATAGCATATGGTAAAACTTAACCTGAGTACCTACTTTATAGGATTGTGTGAGACATAAATAAAGATACATCACTTCTGACCCCAATTTTTAAAATCCAAGTTTGAAGTGAGGGATGGACTAAATAGGCAATCCTAAAGTTCATATAGAAAATCAAATAGGTAAGAATAGCCGGGAAAATCCTCAAAAAATATAATCGGGGGAGGGAGTATTAATTAGCCAGGCCAAATATTAAAACATAGTACAAAGCTATAGTAATTCAAAGTTTGATGTTGGTGCATATATAGATTAATTGAGAAGCCTGGAAAGACCAAAAATATACCCAAATATGGATGGTGAATTTAACACATGATAAAGATAGAAAAATCATCTCCAAAAGTATGTTTGTAACTGAACCAAAACAACCACCAAAAAAACCTAAGATATAAAGCAACAGAAAGGTATATTCTGTTATTATTTATATTAAGAGGAGTAATTGAGGAGGATATCTGTCTATACGAATATGTCTTTGTCTATACACATATGCTTGTATATGCAAAGAATTATCTGGAAGGTAAAAGTGGTTGTCAATGAGTGAGTTCAGAGATGAGAGGGAGGCGTACTATTTAATGTTACCCTTTGCTATAGTTCGAAGTTTTTAAACCAATTTCAAGTATTACCTATTTTTAAATATTTTAAAGAAAATAGTAGCTCAGAGTAAGGCAGAGCCAATGGGAACTTTTACAAAGGAAATATCTTGATGATTTTTTCACTTTTCCTCGGGTATTTTAGTGTACTGGTATTTAATGTATCAGGAGTTGTATAAGCCTACCTTTCTGCAATTCTTTGCATAGTCCCGGGCACAGAGTTGGCGTGTAGTGAAGAGTTTCTGGAGTGTGAAGGTAACTTTCCTTTACTATGGAATGGGTCTAATTTAAGAAGCAGGGTTGCAGAGTTGGCAGTCCTCTTAAATACTTTCCCCATAGTACCAGTGTGAAATATCAAACTTTTGGCAGGCAGGCGAGTTCCGTGAATTCATGTGTAGCATTTCTTTTCTGTTTAGCATTGAGATCCAATGCCCAGTGCTTAGTTTTTAAATTATCTTTCTGAAAACCTTGCTACATTTTTGCACTGGTTGAAATGAAGCCCTTTGAACACATGGGAAGTTGTTAAAATTTCTTCCTTTGGGAAGTCACTTCTGACTGGATTTCTGCGGAGGGAGTTGTTTCTTGCCGCTCTTTCAAATTCTCCTTGTTGTTTTTGGTCCTTCCTCACTCCCCTACAGTCAGAGCCACGACATCACAACTTATCTTCAAAAAGTAAACTCAGCATTTTCTCTTTTTTAAAACTTAACATTGGAGAAAATACAGATAAACATATATTACCAGTAACTGTATCAAATTGGGAATTTTGCAAGCCCATGCAGTCAGCATCTCAGAAAATGGAGACAGCCTTGTTGTATATATGATCATCTTGAAAAATATCACTTCCCAAAATAATAATGCCTATAACAACCAAATATAAATCAGGATGTAATGATGTAACTGCTGACTTTTTGGCCAACTGTGATCATTAACAGTAGTAGGGTCTGTAATAACTGAAGGAATGATGGTGGTTTATGGGTGATAAGAGAATCACAGGAAGCTGTTGCATGCTCTCAAGGTTGGCAACAGTATTCGTTATCTGCTGTATCATATCTGTAATATCTGTAACAACCCCAGAACTTAGTGTCTTAAAACAACAGTGATCATTTAATATCACATAATTATTGTGGGCTAGGAATTTGGGAGCAGCATGGTTGAGCAGTTCTGGCTTGTGGTTTCCCATGAGATTGCAGTCAGGTGTCAGCCAGGTGCTTGCTGAGGCCAGACCGTCCACTTCTAAGGTGACTCACTTACATGGCTAACATGGTTAGTGCTGCCCATTGGCTGAGACCGCAGTTCTCCATGAGACTAATTAAGTGTCCTCATTGCATAGCAGCTGGCTTATTCAAGAGCTGGCAACCCAAGGGAGCATGGTGGGAATCACAGGGCCTTCTGCGACCTAGTCCAAAGGTCACATACTGTTACTTTCACCAACCCTGATTCAGTGTGGGAGGGAGCTACACAAGGGCAGGAATGCCAGGGGGCAAGAATTACCCAGCGCTGTCTTGGAAGATGGCTACCATAGCAACCCAAGCAGGATATAGTCTTTAGGAAAAGAGCAATTTGGGCTCAGTTTAAAAAACAACAACAACAAAAAAAAATGCGACACAAAGTCAGAAGCTTCATCTCATCACCAGAAGTACAAGTGCTGAAGATTAGGCCATATTACATCCAATAACTAGTGATTTTAAAGGAGGACATTTCTATTGAGTGAAGGACCACAGCCAAGAATTGCTGAATGGGTTCAGTTTTCCCCCCACTAAATTTTAAGTGAACATTTTTCTATCATTAGATTTCTGTAGGATGACTAATGGACTGTAGGGTAATTCAGCCATTGTTTTTAAAAATCCATCTTGGCAAAGAAAGCTGACATTCTGCTGAAAGAGTTGAGGCTAACCCCCACTCTTTGAAAAGTACTGAAGGGCCTGTGTGTCTTCTCCACAGAGAAAAGGCTCCGTTCTCCATGACTAGCCCAAACCCCACACTACCTAATCTGCCTGGCCTTCAGTTTCTCCTGTTTCGTAGGACCTTGGGCTGAGTCAACACAACTGGGATTTGGAATCGTGACGCCAGAAAGTCTGCATTTTTTAAACCTCAGGCTCAGCCATTCTCTGATTTTAAAGCTAATAACATTTTAAGTTCTATATTCTAAGGTAGATTTAGCATTAAATGAGATAGTGTACATAAGATGCTTTGGCACAGTGACCTAAAGAGAATCAGGTTGTGATAAATAAGGTGGTGTCAGAGTCATCCTAGTTGTGTTGTCCTTATCACTATCATACACTTGACCTTGACCTTCTGTCCAGCTGTACTACATGCTGACTTCGAGGTATCCTGAGTTTTCTAACCTGTTTTTTAAAAAGTAGAAGACAGCTCTTCGGACTTTTCTACTCTAGAGAAATGTAAGTGAAAGACTATTATGAAAATTACTTAGAGAAAAGCAAAATGGGAAAGAGGTGCTTTTAAAAGTCCACTAGAATAAGATGTAGGAAGGTTCAGTGGTTTCAGTTAACAAGCTCTTTTGTGAACCTTAGATGCCTCATATTTACAGTCAGAGTTTAAGACTAGACGATCATAAAGATCCCTTTCATCCCTCATCATCTGATTGATTTTGCATTTGATCTCACAGCAACCCTATGGAATAAGAGTTATCTTTGAGCAGATTACTCCATGACTCAGTTTCCTTATGTAGAAAATGTGACTAATAATAGTACCTTCTCATGGGCTTGTTAAGGATTAAGTGAGTTAAAATGTGTAAAGCCCTTAGAACAGTGCCCGGAATGTAGTAAGAACTCCATAAGTCTTAGCAATGGTGATGCTGATGATGTTATGCTTTTGCAGATGAGGAAGCTGAGATTCATGAAAGTTAATTTTTTCTGAGCTCACACAGTAGTAGAGCTGGAACTTGAATTCAGGTCTTCTTTTTTTTTTTTTTTTTGCGGTATGCGGGCCTCTCACTGTTGTGGCCTCTCCCGTTGCGGAGCACAGGCTCTGAACGCGTAGGCCCAGCGGCCATGGCTCACAGGCCCAGCCCCTCTGCGGCATGTGGTATCCTCCCTGACCGGGGCACGAACCCGTGTCCCCTGCATCGGCAGGCGGACTCTCAACCACTGTGCCACCAGGGAAGCCCCAGTTCTTCTTTTAAACCACATTACTTGTGCATGTATCTTTCAGACCTTGTTGTCTATTTTTTAAATATAGAATTGATTCTCACAGCATCTAAACAGCTCCGCCAAGATTGTCTTACAGAAGAAGGTAAGGAATGAGAAGATGGGGTGTTTTTTGTCCCTAGGATTCTGAGTCTGTGGGACATATGGCAATGCCTCCTTTAAAACTAAGTCCCACCAGGGCATCGCCACCTAGGAAGGTGGAAGAGAATCCTACTTAGTTTCCAAGGACTATTTGAGCTGCCTCAGTTGCACTAACACTGCCTGTGAGGTAATCACTCATTTTACCCTACCTCAGTTACGTCTTCACATTTCTCACTTATTTGGATAAGGAGGATGCGTTTCATTGTAGACTGTACAGCCCATTAAAGCAGTAAATAATGGTTTGGTTTTAAAATAGATTCTTTGTTCTCCAATTCTCCAGTCTTTCCCACTAACCGTGATTCTGCTTTGGGTGAATGCTTGAAAAGCAAGCTCTCATTGTCTTCAATGCAGTTATTGCCTTAGGAGTGGACCACAGCCCCAGACAATGCAAACATCATTCTAGCCACGTGAAAAAGGCAGGGGAGGGAGGCTAGAAGCAATCTGACTAGTTTTATTATTCTTGTTGTTTGTTTTGTTTTCAAATATAACCAGAGCATTATTGCTCAGAGGCTGTGTCTTTCAAAACTAAATGTCCTTGAATAGCTCTCCAGTTCCAAACAGTGCTGCCTTTACTCAAAATAGTTTTGAAATTACTCTTTGGTAATTATCTTCAGAGCTTGCAACACATTCTTTTGAAAAGATTCAGTGGTGACGAATCAGTTATTTTATTAGCACACCATATAGTTGTAGATTCAAACTACTGCTGACAGAAATATGAAAAGAAAAATTATGGAATGGATTGCCTTGTGGCTCAATTCAGTAGCTGTGTATAGTGAAACTAAGTTGATGCAGAAAATTAAAAAAATGTTAAAGAAAAAATTTTAAATATCAACCGGTAATAATAGATTATTACCATTTCTGGACGTCACTGGCATATTTCCACAGTATCCACATCATTAAGAATATTTATCTTCACACACTCCAGTTTACCTAGTGGAAAAGTTAAATAAAATGTTCTGTAAGAACTTTTTTTAAAAAAATAATGTTCAAATATTATACTGTTCAATTTTTATATTTTATATTATTTTTAAAAGTTATAAAAACGTATTCTTTTATTGCCCTATAAAACACACAAGCTCATTAACCTGGTTTTCTTGGTCTGTTTATGAGAGTGTTTTATCAAATGGATATTTTAAATGTTGTAAAGATGTAATACTGTGCTAAATTAGACTATAAATGATTAATTTGGAAAACGAATACATTGTTATTATTTTTCTAGAATGCCTTTGTATGTTATGTAGGCGACTATTGGGAAGTAAGATGCCTTCCAATGTACACGCATGCTATCTTTGGGCACACAGGCCTCTGCTGTCAATGAATAATTGAGTCACCATTTGTCCAAATTTAAATGTTTTTGCATGTATACTTATCTTTTGTGTACTCACTTTTATTTGTTCAGAAGACTTTGCTCTAGTTTTCATTCTGTGTGAGTAAATTGATTTGTAATAAAAAAAATAAGAGTAGAGAGAAAAGTACAAAGTCAGAAAAATGGAGCTAAATTCTTGAAATAGATTTCAGTAAAAGGAAAGAAATTAGATTTTTGGCTGCTAACACTTGGCTCAAGGGGTTTGATTTACTGAAGCTGTGTGGTGTGGTGAAAAGAGCAGAAGTCAAGAGGCTTGGGCTTAAAATCCTTGGCTCTGCCACTAATCTTTCAGAAGGATCTCAGATGAATCACTTGACCTTTTTGAGCTTCTGTTTCCTCGTCTGTAAAATGAGAGTTTTGACGACATGGTTGCTGAAACCTCTTCCAGCTACAACATTCCATCATTCTAATTCTGAATGTACTGATTCAGATCTTCTCCCTCTGTGTTAATTGCATGCAGACTACTTAAATATCCACAGATGGTTAAGTTCCAGGCTTTGTATTAGTCAGCTCAGGCTGCCATTACAGAATACCATAGACTGAGTGGCTTAAACAACAGATGTTTATTTTCTTACAGTTCTGGAGTCCAAGATCCAGGTGCTGGCCAATTTGGTCCCTGATGATAGCTCTCTTTCTGGCTTGCAAATGGCCAGTTTCTTGTTATCACCTCACATGGTCTTTTCTCAGTGGGAGAAATCCCCCTCTTCCTCTTATAAAGCCACCAATCCTATGAGGTTAGGACCCCACCCTTCTGACTTCATTTAACCTTAATTACTTCCTAAAAGTTCTGCCTCCAAGTAGAGTCACACTGGGCTTAGGGCTTCAACATAGGAATTTTGAGGGGGAAACACAGTTTAATCGACAGCAGTTCCTCTCGATATTTCCCTCTAGACCTTCTCTGCATTCCAGGTGGTTTGTACTCACCATCCTCCTTTTTAGGTTAAGAAGAAAAAACATAAAATTTCACTAGCTTCCAAAATCAGAGAAATAATGAATATACCATCAACAAATGTGTAAAAGAAATAGAAGTGGAAATGACTTTTTGATGAACCTGTTCCCCAACATCACTATGGAAACTTTGTAACATAAAACACACAGGCTTACAGAAAAGTTGATAGAATTTTATGGTAAGCACCCATATACCCACCGCCTGTATCCACAGTTAATATTTTACTCTTCTTGTTTTGTTGCAAATCTGTCCGTCTTCCATTCATTCGTCAACCATCTCTTTATTTTAAGCATTTCAAAATAAGTTCCAGACATCAGTACTTAAGCATGCATATTATTTGCTAATGTTCAATTTTTTTTCTTTTAGATCACCATTTTAAATCGTGCTATGTTGCATATACATGTTAACTGAAAGAGTTAATGTTATGAGGAAAGAGACACTGCTCCATTAGTAGAAGCTATTTATAACTTATACTAGTCTTTGAAAGCATCATTATTTCAATCACCAAAAAGGACCAAGCTGGGAAGTAGGAGAATGAAAAATGTCAAAATTATTTTTTAAATAAAAGGCAAATTTGGCAGGTGATTAGGAAAAAACAGGTTACAGGCATTTGAGTGCTTTTTACATACATATATAAATAATTTGCTTTCTGCCTTTGCTTTGATTTGTAAATGTGAAGATAGGGAAATGGAAAAAAGATGTTGTTTCTCCTTGTACTCTTATCCCTAGAAATTCTTTCTCAACCAAGAGAGAATCTCAAATGTTTCCTAACACGTGGCTGTCACCTTGTAAAGATGGATAGATGAATGAGTGAAAATGAATGAGTGACCGTCGTGAGCAGTCAGAGAGTCCTTTCTAGGGACTCCTTAACTGATGGCTGTGAGATAATTATGATTATCTTCTGATGGATCGTGCACTGCCCTTTCTAAAACTGTGAGAGTAAGGGATTCCAGGCAGGTTAGAAAAGGGCTTTATCATTCATAGGCATGCATAATTGGCTTAGCTTTGTTGCTTTTATATACAGTAATACATATACCATAAATAATACAGCTATATGTAACATACATAGATTTGTAGTTATATACAGACACACGTTGTCTGAGCATACTAGGATTAGTCATCAACGGGCCTCTTTTGCTAGTCCCTGAATTAGTTGTAGATTCCTCAGAACAGTTGCAGTTTAAAGTCTGTCTGAATCTGCTGGCGTCTTAGTTGCTCTTAGTGGTTTATATCTCAGCTCTTTGTTCACCACTCAGAGCTCACCACTGTCTTAATGAGTCATCCCAGCATTTAGCAACATCCAGGGCTATTTTTCTGCAAAGTCACTTGAAGTGAACTCCAAAGCACTGGAAGGAGTTGTTTGTATAGGCGACAGTTGGTAAAGGACTTTTTTGGAATTGCCACAGTCCTTGGGGTGTGATATGCTATTCCAAGCAGGCACTCTTAGAGGGGAGGAAAAAAGACAAACCAGCGTATTCTCAATGTGGAGAATTGTTTACTTCTGATGTTTGGACAAGAGCTGGCACTGCTAGAGAGGGTCTGCCTTTTTAAGCACTGCTCATGCCATCCACAGGGACACGAAGTCTCATCAACACTCTCATCCTACTGCTGATGGCTTCACATTGTAGAAGTGGGTAATGGAAATGTCGGTGACATTTGGTTCTTTTATTCAGAGCAATCCAGAGTGACAGAGAGAAGCCAGAGTCAGCAAGTAGGTCCGCCATCTGGGGTGGTATAGACAGTTACCAAGGAAGTCGTCATCACAGAAGCCTTGCCTTGAGGCCAAAGCACGGGGATCAAGGATTGCACCAATCGGTCTGCAGTTGTGGACCTCAGACAAAAAGCAGCACTGGGGATCTATGACTGGGTGACAAGGAATCTATCCTATCAGGAGGTTGGGGCACAGGAAGCTGTGGCTGGGGTGAAGTGCAAGAACTAAGGAGCTCCAAAGATAGGGACACAGGCAGGGGTCAGTAGGTATGGGAATGCCCATGGCAGAAAGGACAGCTAACAGGATGCCAGCAGTGGAGTCCCAGTGGGAATGGTGGAGCAGGGTGGGTGGCCCAGCAGCTGCACAGTCAGTGGAGTGGCAAAGTGCACAGGGCAGGGGCCGAGCAGAGAAAGTCACCTACTCACAAATGATTTTCTTGTCATCCTGCAAGACAGAAGCATTGTGGGACGCAGCCTCATCTAGGCAGGCAGGTGGTGACATCATCCTTAAAAGGCTGAAATGGATGGTTCCATGCTTAAGAGTTTTTTCTTTAAAAAGTATAATTACTGGGGCAAGAAAAAAACGTTTTGAACTTGGTTTTTAAATTTTACTTTACATTTTCTTGGGGTTTAGTTCTATTTGCTTCCAGCACGATCCAAACACCTACTTCAAAGCAAGCATTCTAACAAGAACTTGTTAAAAGGAAGGGAAACCAGCTCCTGTGGCTTCTTGTACACCAGCTATGGAGGCGCTCACAGAACCACGTTTGTGAGTTGAGTGTAAATGAATCCGAAACCTACAAATTAGATTTCCCTTGAAATACACATGGGTTTAAAACCTTAACGGGAAAAGAACTTGGCAAGTCAAACCTGACCATATTCAGTGAAACCTCACTAATTTGCACTAATGACCAGGAGATCCATTGAGAATTACTGATTTTTTGTATGTTAGCATGGGAACAAATACCAAAACAGGGGTGCGGGGATGAGGGGGTATGGAGCATGGAGCAAGCGTGGGAGGGGGAGAATCAAAGTTGCAGCATCAAACAAATACACTTTCTGGTACAATGAAGAATGTATTTGAACAGTTCCTGGAATGAAACTCACTAGCTTAATGAGGGCCTGGCTGTGGTGAGTCTGCCAGCTGCAGGGGCAGCCGTGTCATCCAGCCTGCCTGAGCAGTTAACGTGCACTTAGGTTAAGAGGCTTCTGCTTTCTCGCAGGTTGGGGGGTTGTGGTTTTTGCAGGGGTGTGAACCAATGAGATTCTGCCACGTGTCACACACGTGTGTGACACGGGCTTGCACAGACAAGCTGTGATTGCAAATCGGCATTGGGGTGGGATTGCTTATCACCACTTAAAAGCAAAACAAAACAAAACAAAACACCAAGAGGTTGCCAGAAGAGATAGCAAGGCTGGTTGGAATTCTGACTAGCTGAATCTTCCTTAGATGTTAGTGAACCATACTTGTAGTGGAAGATATTTAATTTCAATTTTTCTGAGTTGAAGATTGACTATTTAGTAGACGTTTATCTTGATGTGTTTTTATTTCACTAAAAATAAAAGTTGTGTCTTCCTTTATAAGCAACTATCTAAAAAGTTCTTTGAAGATTTAATTATCTGTGGCCCGAATTTCAGTAATTATAGTGACTTTTTAATTCATTTCATTTGAGGAATAGAATACTTTCTTCCAGTTGTAACTATTTAACAATTACAGTTAAAGGACAGTGATGATGCTTCCTTTGACGTTCCTCTCCATAGTATCTAAGAATATATAGGGTTTGGGTATTCTTTGCAACTGAGGAATTTCTCTTAACTAAATGTTCTATTCCTCTGACTTAAGAGCAGCCCAGGTAATGATTTGTGTTTGTACTGATTTCAATCGCTCCTTCCTACTTGCCTGACTGGGAGCTAATGTTTTACCAGCTGAAGAATAATTTAGAACTTCCACTCAAGCAGCCATGGAAGGCTGTGGGGAATAATAAATACATGTAGCCAGAGCTTTCTTTAGGACCTATGTTGAGCAAATAGTTTCAAGTCTTCTCGTGCTTCCCCTGGACCAGAAAAGGAGTTGTCACCCCAGCTGGTACAGAAAAAGACTGAACCTCACTTAACTTACACTAAAACCTTCTGCTTTCATCATTTTTAATCTTTTCCTTCTTCCCAACTACCCAGTTCAACAATAAAACACGATTCATGCAGACCTTTTGTGCCATCTCCCCTTAAGTCAGGGGCGGGGAAGTATGGACACTTGAAGAGTTTATATGTCATTAGCATCCCCAATAGGAACTATACCAAACTGACAACTCTTCCCAAGCCCCCAGGTTTGCCCCCATGACTCTCAGGCAGGTGATTTGCTTTGCTTTAAAAAAAAAAAGGAAACCCAAGGCCAAATGTAGGCTTTCTAAATTACTTTCTTCTCCACCTCAAAATTTCTGTAGTTTAATTTCTTTTTTCTTTCTTGGACCTGTTTCTGAGGAAGAAGTACTCATTGCTTTGTCAAGCAGGAAGCCTGAACTCCCCTCCCCCTGTCTTGAGTTCTGTTTTTGACATTTCAGTTTACTATTACTATGACTGCCCTTTTCCAACAGAACTCCTTAGAAGGTTGGAGAACATTCTACTTCATGTGTGTGATGTGCTCCAGGTCTTCCCTCTAATGCCCTACATGAACTTGCCCCTGACAACCTCTCCTCACTCATCTCCCATCCCCACCCTCCTGCTCACTCTGCTGCAGCCACGCCAGCCTGTCTCCTGTGCCTCAGATGCTCCACTTTGTCTCCTACCTCAGGGTCTTTTCACCTGTAATTCTCTCTACCTAGATTGCTCTTTCGTCCTATATGTGCATGGCTTACTCCCTCATTTCCTTTTGGTCTCCGATCAAATGTTAGCTGAGCTGACAGGCCTTTCCTTAGTCACATGTAAGAGTAACTCCATCCCCTCTTCAGGGTCCCCATTGCCTTTTCCCAACTTAACATTTTCCCATAGCGCTTATCACCCTATCATACCATGTGTGTATTGTTTGTGTGTTGTGTATTTCTTCCACTGTAATATGTTGCATAAGGGCATGGACTTTGCCTATATTACTCACAGATGCATTCCCAACACCAAGCAGAGTGCTGGTGACTAGTGGGTACTTGATAAATAATTAACGAATGGTTGGCTACAAGATATAATAGAGATACATTATAAATACTCTACAAATACATACTGACCCTTTCTCTGGTTAACTTTTATTATTTTGGTTTTGGTTTTTAATTAATGATTTTTTTTCCAGTTTTTTTCTTTGAGGAAAGACTTTAAAACAGTTTTTAAATAGAGTGCTGTTCTCTCTGACTGAACCTTCCTACTGCTTCATAACAAACAGATAAAATAATAGTCAAATCCTTGTCGAGACTCATTTCTTCATTAGCTTGGAAATAGGATTTTCACAACAAGAGAATAAGCTGTGCATTTTCAAGGGCTTTTTCAGAATTTTTTTTTTTGGCTGCATTGGGTCTTCTTTGCTGCACGGGAGGTTTCTTTATTTTTAGTTGCGGGGAGCAGGAGCTACTCTTTTTTTTTCACTTTATTTTATTTTTTTATACAGCAGGTTCTTATTAGTCATCCATTTTATACACATCAGTGTATACATGTCAATCCCAATTGCCCAATTCATCACACCGCCACCCCCACCCACCGCGGCTTTCCCCCTTTGGTGTCCATACGTTTGTTCTCTACATCTGTGTTTCAATTTCTGCCCTGCAATCCGGTTCATCTGTACCATTTTTCTAGGTTCCACATATATGCATTAATACATGTTATTTGTTTTTCTCTTCCTGATTTACTTCACTCTGTATGACAGTCTCTAGATGCATCCACATCTCTACAAATGACCCAATTTTGTTCGTTTTTATGACTGAGTAATATTCCATTGTATATATGTACCACATCTTCTTTATCCATTCGTCTGTCGATGGACACTTAGGTTGCTTCCATGACCTGGCTGTTGTAAATAGTGCTGCAGTGAACATTGGGGAGCATGTGTCTTTATGAATCCTGGTTTTCTCTGGGTATATGCCCAGTAGTGGGATTCCTGGGTCATATGGTAATTCTATTTTTAGTTTTTTAAGGAACCTCCATACTGTTCTCCGTAGTGGTTGTATCAATTTACATTCCCACCAACAGTGCAAGAGGGTTCCCTTTTCTCCACACCCTCTCCAGCATTTGTTGTTTGTAGATTTTCTGATGATACCCATTCTAACCAGTGTGAGGTGATACCTCATTGTAGTTTTGATTTGCATTTCTCTAACTATGAGTGATGTTGAAGAGCTTTTCATGTGCTTCTTGGCCATCTGTATGTCTTCTTTGGAGAAATGTCTATTTAAGTCTTCTGCCCATTTTTGGATTGGGTTGTTTTTTTAATATTGAGCTGCATGAGCTGTTTATATATTTTGGAGATAAATCCTTTGTCCGTTGATTTCTTTGCAAATACTTTCTCCCATTCTGAGGGTTGTCTTTTCTTCTTGCTTATGTTTTCCTTTGCTGTGCAAAAACTTTTAAGTTTCATTAGGTCCAATTTGTTTATTTTTGTTTTTATTTCCATTACTCTAGGAGATAGATCAGAAAATATCTTGCTGTGATTTATGTCAAAGAGTGTTCTTCCTATGTTTTCCTCTAAGAGTTTTATAGTGTCCGCTCTTACATTTAGGTCTCTAATCCATTTTGAGTTTATTTTTGTGTATGATGTTAGGGAGTGTTCTAACTTCATTCTTTTACATGTAGCTGTCTTGTTTTCCCAGCACCACTTATTGAAGAGACTGTCTTTTCTCCATGATATATCATTGGCTCCTTTGTCATAGATTAGTTGACCATAGGTGCGAGGGTTTGTCTCTGGGCTTTCTATCCTGTTCCATTGATCTATATCTCTGTTTTGGTACCAATACCGTATTGTCTTGATTACTATAGCTTTGTAGTATAGTCTGAAGTCAGGGAGTCTGATTTCTCCAGCTCCGTATTTTTCCCTCAAGACTGCTGTGGCTATTCGGGGTCTTTTGTGTCTCCATACAAATTTTAAGATGTTTTGTTCTAGCTCTGTAAAAAATGCCATTGGTAGTTTGATGGGATTGCATTGAATCTGTAGATTGCTTTGGGTAGTATAGTCATTTTCACAGTATTGATTCTTCTAATCCAAGAACATGGTATAGCTCTCCATCTGTTGGTATCATCTTTAATTTCTTTCATCAGTGTCTTATAGTCTTCTGCATACAGGTCTTTTGTCTCCCTAGGTAGGTTTATTCCTAGGTATTTATTCTTTTTGTTGCAATGGTAAATGGGAGTGTTTCCTTACTTTCTCTTTCACATTTTTCATCATTAGTATAGGAATGCAAGAGAATTCCGTGCATTAATTTTGTATCCTGCAACTTTACCAGATTCACTGATTAGCTCTAGTAGTTTTCTGGTGGCATCTTTAGGATTCTTTATGTATAGTATCATGTCACCTGCAAACAGTGACAGTTTTACTTCTTCTTTTCCAGTTTGTATTCCTTTCATTTCTTATTCTTCTCTGATTGCCGTGGCTAAGACTTCCAAAACTATGTTGAATAATAGGTGTGAGAGTGGACATCCTTGTCTTGTTCCTGATCTTAGAGGAAATGCTTTCAGTTTTTCACCATTGAGAACGATGTTTGCTGGGGGTTTGTCATATATGGCCTTTATTATGTTGAGGTAGGTTCCCTCTATGCCCACTTTCTGGAGAGTTTTTATCATAAATGGGTGTTGAATTTTGTCCAAAGCTTTTTCTGCATCTATTGAGATGATCATGTGGTTTTTATTCTTCAGTTTGTTAATATGCTGTAACACATTGATTGATTTGCATCTGTTGAAGAATCCTTGCATCCCTGGGATAAATCCCACTTGATCATGGTGTATGATCCTTTTAATGTGTTGTTGGATTCTGTTTGCTAGTATTTTGTTGAGGATTTTTTGCATCTATATTCATCAGTGATATTGGTCTGTAATTTTCTTTTTTTGTAGTATCTTTGTCTGGTTTTGGCATCAGGGTGATGGTGGCCTCATAGAATGAGATTGGGAGTGTTCCTTCCTCTGCAATTTTTTGGAAGAGGTTGAGAAGGATGGGTGTTAGCTCTTCTCTAAATGTTTGATAGAATTCACCTGTGAAGCCATCTGGTCCTGGACTTTTGAGTGTTGGAAGATTTTTAATCACAGTTTCAATTTCATTACTTGTGATTGGTCTGTTCATATTTTCTATTTCTTCCTGGTTCAGTCTTGGAATGTTATACCTTTCTAAGAATTTGTCCATTTCTTCCAGGTTGTCCATTTTATTGGCATAGAGTTGCTTGTAGTTGTCTCTTAGGATGCTTTGTATTTGTGCGGTGCCTGTTGTAACTTCTCCTTTTTCATTTCTAATTTTATTGATTTGAGTTCTCTCCCTCTTTTTCTTGATCAGTCTGGCTAATGGTTTATCGATTTTGTTTATCTTCTCAAAGAACCAGCTTTTAGTTTTATTGATCTTTGCTATTGTTTTCTTTGTGTCTAGTTCATTTTTTTCTGCTCTGATCTTGATGATTTCTTTCCTTCTGCTGACTTTGGGTTTTGTTTGTTCTTCTTTCTCTAGTTCCTTTAGGTGTAACGTTAGATTGTTTGTTTGAGATTTTTCTTGTTTCTTGAGGTAGGCTTCTATAGCTGTAAACTTCCCTCTTAAGCCTGCATTTGCTGCATCCCATAGATTTTGGACTGTTGTGTTTTCATCGTCATTCGTCTCTAGGTATATTTTTATTTCCTCTTTGATCTCTTTAGTGATCTCTTGGTTATTTAGTAATGTATGGCTTAGCCTCCATGTGTTTGTGTTTTTTACATTTTTTCCCTGTAATTGATTTCTAATCTCATAGCGTTGTGGTCAGAAAAGATGCTTGATATGATTTCAGTTTTCTTAAATTTACTGAGGCTTGATTTGTGACCCAAGATGTGATCTGTCCTGGGGAATGTTCTGTGCGCAATTGAGAAGAAAGCGTAATCTGCTGTTTTTGGATGGAATGTCCTATAAATATCAATTAAATCTCTCCAGTCTATTGTGTCATTTAAAGCTTGTGTTTCCTTATTAATCTTCTGTTTGGTTGATCTGTCCATTGGTGTAAGTGTGGTGTTAAAGTCCCCCACTCTTATTGTGTTACTGTCGATTTCCTCTTTTAGAGCTGTTAGCAGTTGCCTTATGTATTGAGGTGCTCCTATGTTGGGTGCATATATATTTATAATTGTTATATCTTCTCCTTGGATTGATCCCTTGATCATTATGTAGTGTCCTTCCTTGTCTCCTGTAACATTCTTTATTTTAAAGTCTATTTTATCTGATACGAGTTTTGCTACTCCAGCTTTCTTCTGATTTCCATTTGCATGGAATATCTTTTTCCATCCCCTCACTTTCAGTCTGTATGTGTCCCTAGGTCTGAAGTGGGCCTCTTGTAGGCAGCATATATATGAGTCTTGTTTTTGTATCCATTCAGCAAGCCTGTGTCTTTGGTTGGAGCATTTAATCCATTCACATTTAAGGTAATTATCAATATGTATGTTCCTATTACCATTTTCTTAATTGTTTTGGGTTTGCTTTTGTAGGTCCTTTTCTTCTCTTGTGTTTCCCACTTAGAGAAGTTTCTTTAGCATTGGTAGTAGAGCTGGTTTGGTGGTGCTGAATTCTCTTAGCTTTTGCTTGTGTGTAAAGCTTTTGATTTCTCCATCGAATCTGAATGAGATTCTTGATGGGTAGAGTAATCTTGGTTGTAGGTTCTCCCTTTCATCACTTTAAGTATATCATGCCACTCCCTTCTGGCTTGTAGAGTTTCTGCTGAGAAACTGTTAACCTTATGGGAGTTCCTTTGTATGTTATTTGTCGTTTTTCCCTTGCTGCTTTCAATAATTTTTCTTTGTCTTTAATTTTTGCAAATTTGATTACTATGTGTCTCAGCATGTTCCTCCTTGGGTTTATCCTGTGTGGGACTCTCTGCGCTTCATGGACTTGGGTAGCTATTTCCTTTCCTGTGTTAGGGAAGTTTTCAACTATAATCTCTTCAAATATTTTCTCGGGCCTTTTCTCTCTCTCTTCTCCTTCTGGGACCCCTGTAACGCGAATGTTGTTGTGTTTAATGTTGTCCCAGAGGTCTCTTAGGCTGTCTTCATTTCTTTTCATTCTTTTTTCTTTATTCTGTTCCGCGGCAGTGAATTCCACCATTCTGTCTTCCAGGTCACTTATCCATTCTTCTGCCTCAGTTATTCTGCTGTTGATTCCTTCTAGTGTATTTTTCCTTTTAGTTATTGTATCGTTCATCTCCGTTTCTTTGTTCTTTAATTCTCCTAGATCTTTGTTAAACATTTCTTGCATCTTCTCGATCTTTGCCTCCATTCTTTTTCCGAGGTTCTGGATCATCTTCACTATCATTATTCTGAATTCTTTTTCTGGAAGATTGCCTATCTCTGTTTCATTTAGTTGTTTTTCTGGGGTTTTATCTTGTTCCTTCATCTGGTGCATAGCCCTCTGCCTTTTCATCTTGTCTATCTTTCTGTGAATGTGGTTTTTGTTCCACAGGCTGCAGGATTGTAGTTCATCTTGCTTCTGCTCAAGCAGGGGCTACTCTTCGTTGTGGTGTGTGGGCTTCTCATTGTGGTGGCTTCTCTTGTTGTGGAGCAAAGGCTCTAGGCATGCGGGCTTCAGTAGTTGTGTCACATGAGCTTCAGTAGTTGTGGCTTGAGGGCTCTTGAGCACAGGCTTAGTAGTTTTGGTGCGTGGGCTTAGTTGCTCTGCGGCATGTGGGATCTTTCCAGACCAGGGTTCGAACCCATGTCCTCTGTATTGGTAGGCAGATTCTCAACCACTGTGCCACCAGGGAAGCCCCAGCATTTTTGAAATTAAAATTTTTTGTTCAAGTTCAGGATTTTTTTTTATTCCCTTTCAATGACTTTATTGAACTTTTAGGCACTAATAATTTAACAAATGTAGAAGAGAAAGGCTTTTCTCAGAAGATGTTTATAGCCCAGTTGAAAGAGACAATGTAGAATTACATGATTTCATTATAATGTTTAATTACTGTGATAATCCATCATGGGACCAAATGGGAGCAAGTTTGGCTGTTCAGAGAAGGCTTCATAGAGGAAGGATCGCCTGAGCTGAAGTTTGAAGAGTAAGAGGAGTTTAGCCAAGCAGAGGGACGAGATGCAGAGGGAACATGAGCAAAAGTAGAGATCCAAGGAGGTATGAAACAGCATTGCATGGTCAGGAAATGACCAACAGTTTGAAAATATTAGCACATGGAATACATGGTGGGAATGGCTGGAGATGAGGAAAAGAGGGGAGATGGGGGCTGAGGCATGGAGAATGCTGTATTTAGGAGCTTGGACTATATCCTTGATGGGGTGTAGTTGCAGGACCTTTAAGCTGGGGAGTGAATATCAAAGTTAGAAGGAATATCGTAGTGCTTTAACTTTTTGGTGGTTTTGAAACTTTACCACATAACTTGTTTTTCAAACAAAATCTTACATATTAACTTAATATCAAAATCAGATCAAAGCGGAGCTGCGCAGTTGAGGTTGGGGTGGAAAACGCAGAGCTTCCTAGCTTGGTCCCCCCTCACTCTTCTCCTGGCCCCTTTGCCAGCTCCTAGGGCACCGTCATAGAACCTCCATGGCTTTTCTGAGCACACTTTAAAACAAAAAACCTTTCAGTTTATAGACTAGAAAACTGGGGCTCAGGATGTTAGAGTATCTAAACTATTGATAATTCATGGAAGAGCCCAGAATAGAACCATGGCTCTTGATTCCAAATTTAGTGGGGTTTTTTCAGTACAGCATACTATCATTGGAGAAAAATTTACTATTTCATATAACAGAAATTCCTCGCTCCTGTTATGCAGATGCAATATATGAGACAAAGAAAAATATCAATAATTGTCCAAGTTAGAGTTAATTTTCTACATTTAGTACATGCTTATTAATTTTATGCAGGTTTTTTTAAAACATTTTAGATTGTTTTAGAACTGGATCCAGTTTATACAGTTCCCTTTGCCTTTTCATGCTGAGAAAGTACCAAGTTATCCGTCAACTTGAATTTGTAGGAATTAGATACAGGGAGTTTACTGTTAAGGCCTCTTGTTATTGGAATCCCCCCCCATTAAGTGTTGATAGTGCCTGGGTTTACCAACCTTGTCTAAATAGTATGTCATGGCTGAAGCCTGTTCTAATGGCAAAAGCAGTGGAATAAGAGTCAGGAGACCTGGTTACTCCCAGTCCAGCTATTAACTGGCTGAATAACATTTGGAAAAGTCACTCAAGCTCAACTGTACAATGGGAAGATTGAACTAAATTACCTCAAAGGCCCATTGCAGCTCCTGCAGTCTGTGATTCTAATTACGGCACATGTTGTGTTTTATCTTTGAGAGTGCTAATGTTTTATAGACTGCCATAAGCTGTCATTTTTGGTGGTCCTAAAGACTCAAGACAGTTGGGTACATGAAGCAGCTGATTATGAATATCTTGTAAAAGAAGTGGGCATCTACTCATTCACTCAACAGGCAAAGGATATATGCTAATGAAATGAGTTAATTTTATTTGCAACTATATTCCCAATCTGGGAATTTGAGTGGCTTCACTGAAATTCTAGTAATACATTCCCCGTGACCTTATCAATGGACAACTCAGCCTTGGACAGCCCACATAGCAGGTAGGAGGATGTTTACGAAAAGCTCTGCTTATCTCTGTGAAAATCATGGTATATAAACTCTTTCAGGACTCAGAATTGTAGAAGTCCTTCAGAGTCCTTCTCTGAACTGCCCCTTCTGTTTTTGATTCCCCAATCTCATTTTTCTGCATGAGCCCTTCCTCAGTGTGCTATTTAAAGTCCTTTCACATCAAGCCCTACTACTTTAAGAATAAGTGTGATGTAACAAACAATGACATTATTATAGTGTAAGGACAAGAAATAGGGGGTGAGTTATAAAGCAGAACATTTTTATTTACACAGCAGTGTTTTAATAACCAGTAAAATTTTGGAAGAGAACTAGAAAAATAGTTAAAAGATAAATGGACTTATGTTTCAATGTTATGATTTTTCACATACACTAAAGTTCATTTTTACTTTCTTTTTTTAAATCCCTGAATTTCGGACAGGACCCTGGGAGAGTTGTTGGCATCCTTTGGTCAACATATTTGTCAGGGTATTTTTTTTCAATGTCCTTCTATGGTCCTATTAAGCAATAACCTCATTAGCAACACATTCTGAGTGGTATAGTGTGATAGCTTTACTACAAAGGGGTTCTGTATTTCAGTTGCCAGGATATAACACTCTTATGACAGGGGAGAAAAAGAAAACTTGCTATGAAGGGGAAGCTTAGACATTGTTTACTCTAAATATCGAAGCTTTCCATTTGAAAGTTTACAGAGGCTGAAGAATTGTTGAATTTGGAGATTTCGAAGTAAAAATCTCCAGCGAACTTTGAAAATGTTTCCACCTTGAAAGCAAATTCTATTCCCTCCTGTGAGCGTTTGCCTTACAGAGTTTGGGACTAGCCTATAAATTATTTTCATCACAAATACCTTTCACTAAGAGACACAGTATCACCCTCTTCTGGAGTGAAACAAATAAAACATTCCTATTCAGGGCTGGGCAACTTGAGAACAGACTGTCAGTTGTGCTGAGTTACACAGAACTCAAAAAAAGGTAGACTTTTTTTTTTTTTTAACCTCTTTATATCAAGTCCATTTTTTAGGCCACACCAGGTTGGAGCAATGCAGGCTCCACAAGGCCCAATCCAAATTACCCCTGACAGTATTCCAGAAGTGCTGGAAATGAGCAGATTTAAATAATTTTCAACTCCAGATTCTTTTTGTTCTTTTACCTTTGGCTCTATGTCATCGTATATGAGTTAAAACTATGGAAAAACATGTTGTTACTGATTTTACGCCTTTTTTGGGCCCTTGGCTTGGTCTACATGGGCAGAATGTATCATGACCAATGTCATTGTTCACAGAGAGTTATTTATGGCAAAGAGATCATTAAGTCTCAGACAACCGCAGAAACAAGGCTCTGTTGACACAGTTTAAAAGAATCCTATGCATAAATGCTTTCTGTGGTCCCTATCATGTACCTGTCACTCTCCAGCATGACAGTACATAGGACTGTGGTGTTTCCCCAGCTGTGGGTGAATGGGGTGGCGCCCATGGATGAAGACTAAGCTATAGCTGAACTCCATACGTGAGGTCAGAGCATATGAAATTGCCATATTTGTAAGTCAAACCCAATTGAAAGTCAACAGTTTCATGTGGTTCAACCTAATAATTATTTTGATCTGTTTCATTTCAACTTTGTTCCCAGCCTATTAGCTAAATTCACCTCAATTGCCAAGGATTTCCAAAACAAAGCAACTCAGAAAGATGCAGAAAGTTCTCTGTTTCTTCATCTATAAAATGGGGATGGTCATGATACCTGCCTTGGAGGATCACTGTGAACATTGAATGGAAAGGGCTTAGGAGAACAGTGCTTGGCACACGATAAGCGCTCAATAAATTTAGCCTTTATAAAGCGTTGTCGTCATTCTCAGCATCTTACTGATGTATCTGTTCAACAGATATTTATTGGTATTTGACTGCATGGGAGGCTGAGTGTCTGGTGCTGGGACCAAATTTCTGAAGAGGCTGTATTCCCTACCCTAAGGAGCTTACAAGCATGTCTGTGGCAATTATAATGGAGTGTGGTAAATGCCTACTGTAGGGTCAGCATGTGCTGGGGACACACGTAGGTGAATCCTATCTCTGTCATAACGGTCAGGGAAGATTCTGAAACCCAAAGGACTAGTGGAAGTTAGTCAAGGAAAACCAGAAAGATCAGTCTCATCAGCATGAGTAAAAAGTATAGAGGCCTGAGGAAGAGGAAGCATCATGTGTTCGGAGACCCGCAAGTCGTTAAATGTGGCCCCGAGCAGGGAACGAAAGGTGAGGTCACTAATTCCCTCCTGCTTCGCTCTCGTTACCCCATCCATCAGCAGGTTTCATCTGTTGCCACCGCAACAGAAACGTATATGATTTCTACCCATCTGATCAAGAGCTTATTGCCAGTTGCCAATTCGGATAGCTTGAGAGCTCTTACCAAGGGATTCTAACTATAATGTTTTTGTCCTATACAGAAGTGGCTACGTGTATAAAGGTGTTTTTATATAGCAAAGGTCCTAGGTAGGAAAAATAGACTAAAAAAAACTGACCTCTGGAGTAAAAAAAGGACTTTGAAAGAAAATCTGTTCAGAATGCCACATAATAATAGCAATAGTAGTAAGATTGTAGAAGCTGGATGACCCATTTATCTGAATAATCAACAGGCACATTATTTTAAAAACAAAGCCAGTTAACATTGAGCTAAACGTGGCCTTTAAAAACACGGACATCAACCTGACTGATCTGGATTTTTTCTTCTCTTGAACAGAGTAAACCAGTGAATGCAAAAGATTGCTGTAGTCAGGTCCCTTCCAGTGAGACTGTTCCCCCAAACAGACCATCCCTTTCCTTCACCAAACCCATCTGTGTTCAGAGGATATGTTTTTCTTTCTCCTTTTGTCCACTTACTGAGGTAGAACTTGAATGTGCATTATGGTACTTTATGTTTGATACTGATATTATAAGTGATGTCTTACTTTTCTATTCAATTTTCAGAATATCTATTTTAGAAAGATTAAAAAGGTAATTAGTGTGGAAGAAGCAAAACATAGACAATAAAAATGAAAAAGGTAATTTACCCATCCGTATTCCATTGAGCACCTGAATATTTAAGAGAGGGATGTATTTCTTTCAATCTAAAAAGACTGCTTACCGTTCAGCCTAAATGTTTTAGGTTAGTTTATGATATAGAAAATTGATTGAATTGAAATGTATATCTTTCCCCCATATAATAACATTCCTGACTCTATACTCATAAATGCTACAGTCCCCAAGATTTCTTTATTACAGATTTTATTCTCATTCATGAGCTCCATGTTAAACTGTTAAATTAACAGAATCATCACCTTAGCCTTAAATTAGCATAGCACATCATTAGGGAAAGCAATGCTGTACATTTAATTGCTGTTTTTAAAAGTTATATCATGTTGTCGTGCCCTGCGTTTGTGTTCATATGTTACCGTGTTTAATTTACAAGGAGTTTGTTTAATTTACAACAAGCTTCTGGGCTGCTTCCTGTTGTTTGCTAGCTCCCTCCAAGTGCAGCTATTTGGTAATAACTGTGGCTATTGCTACGTGAATATTTGAAATATAGTGAAACTCAAGTGATATAGGATAAGAGGACAAATGTTAGAGAATTGGAAAAATAGAAAAACAGTGCAGCATGAAATGTCAAACCACATTTTAGGGCACTTTTACTCTGTTTCCATAAATGCATGCGGGAATTATGTTGCAAATACTTGAAACTGTTTGTTTTCATTTTTGGCCTGATTTTCTAGCATTGAAGAAACCATGTCTAATGATCTTGAGTGTTCTTGAAGAAAAAGAAATTATATTTTACATAATGGTTTGCATGTGTGAGTTCCCTCTGGCAGCAGCACTATAATTAGGGTGTCGTCTCTCCGAGGAGAGACTCTCTGTCCTAAAGATGCCATGGCCACATCTGACTGCCGGAGCTGAGTGCAGAACATCATGATTTTGTTAAAAGATAAACACCGTCTCTTTTCGCTTATTCATTCCTTCTCCTTCCTGCTTCTTTGGCTCAAGCTGAAGAAGCAAAGGACAGCTGAGTACAAACCGTTTTCTTCCTTCCTCATTCAGCAAACCATGGAGAAAGATCTTGGCTTCTTGACATTAATAACTTTGCTTCAACTCTACTTAGAACTATTTGGGCAGCTTTTCAAAAATGAAAAAGGTACAATAAAAGAGGACTGAACTTCCTGTTTTACTCCTAAAGTAGCAGATTCAGCGAAGTCTCGCTGTCTTATGGGACTGACCATATTCTTCCCTGGGGACCCACGATTGTAGAATATTATTTCCTTGCACAACTTCCATTGAAACTATTAAACGGCAATCAGCTTGAGTAGGCCTAGTGGCAGACAGTAGGAAGCTCTTCAGTCTTGTTATTAAATAAGTGTAACGGTCATATAAATGTCGGACTGCCTTTTAGACAGTCAGAAATGTCCCTGATCATAGGAAGGAGGGGGAAACCTAAAGGCTGTTCTTGAACCTAAATAGAAAAAAAAATGCGAACACTTATATAAGGGGTGTGTATAATGTATGAATATATTTGACATCTATCTGCCTTATATACACATGCTCACAAGATCGTGCACACACCATCTCTGTCACAGTGACCATTGCTGTATATTAATTTTTGATTCCCTGCAGTATTTGAGAAACTGGAATTGTCCAGGGGTCAAATACAGCACATTTCAGGTCAATACCTGTGGCTGCACAGTAGGAGGAATGGCAAGATGTGAAGAAGCCATTCTATGACTAAAAATGACAGTTTCATTAGGAGAGCAAAATAAGAAAAACCGTGCCTTCTGATTCTGTTTTGCATTAGTTTGCATTTGTTTCTGAGCGCCCTAGAGACAGGATGTCTGCTACCCCTTATCTGTTACAGTGTGGGCCATCAAGCCGGGAGATGAAAAACTGCTGTCTCAGTGGAAGCATCCGCCAGTCAAAACTGGCCAACCCAAGAGATGGGGCTCAAGCCCATCAGCAGCCCCCTCCTCCACGGTAGAGAGATCCAGGTGGAGGCGGGCAGAGTTCAGCGAGCAGTGTCCTATGACCCTCTCAAGAAAGCGCAACGTGTTTAGATGCAATTCCGTGTGATGGAAAGAGCCTAAGCTTTGAAATCAGAAAACATGAGTTCCTCCTTCAGGCCTGACTGTTCTGTGAAAGCCCAAGAACTGCAAGTCGCAGAACTGAGTGGAAAAGAACGAACTCTATGGTTGTTTTCATTCTAACATGTACCTCATCAGGAATACATTTTGTGCTTCCTCCTTTACATTTTTATCTTTCAGATAAGGAAATACTGTTTCTATCTCTGGGGGGTTTCTTGAAACTTAAGGGATACAGCTAATCCTGTTTCATAAGCTAGATCTTCAGGTATTTGAAGACAGCTATCCTGTTCCCAGATTCTGTTCGAAAATCTTTAGAAGATAAAAGAATTATCTAAATGGTAAATGAGTTTCTTTTTATCTTTTCTATGAATAATATTTTTAAATCACCCTTTAGATATATTTTAAATGCTTGCACTTTTGCTTTAGTGTGTTTTTGGTCATGAGCAGAGACAGGAACAGGGCGCAGAGAGAGGCTGGCAAAAGCAGGTTGGAGCCAGGTCTACAGAGGCATAAAGAGAAGAAAGGGGGACTCTAGCTGGGGGGAGGTAGCACATGGGGACAGGGGAGGAACCTCTGCAGAGGGAAGCTATTCAGTGATGTCGACCCCACTACGCAGTCCCACTACGTAGGAGCCAGGTTCAACCAACGACCAAATGACTCACAGTATCTACTGTTCGGTATTCGTTTTTCCTGACTGACTGATTGCTTCTTTTCAAAGTAGATGATACAGGGTCACTGACTGCTGTGAAGACAGTGTCCCATAGGCCAGAAGAAAAGCAGGGAGACGAGTTCAGAGGTTATTGTAAGAGTCCACAGAGAGATGTTGGTACAGTGTATTTTGCTCTGGGAAAGTTGATTTCAGCCAGTTCTTTTTTTGCCTGTTACTGCCATTTCTGCATTCACTTTTATTCCCCTACTTGGGGCCACCTCTGTCTTTACTTTTGTAATTTGCCCTACGTGCATTTCCCAGCCCCAGGCATTGTGTAACTATTCACTTGTTGAAATGACCACATGCCATGCCAGTGATGTCTGTGCCTCGTTCAGTCATTCTTCTATCTCTAGTGCGCAGCCCAAGGTTAGGGATAGATTCAACGCTCGGCATGCGTTTATTACATGCATGCATTCAGTGAGTGCGTGTTCCTGAGATGATTTTAGAGCTTCCTGAGGGTGTCAGTGATTCAAGGCCAGTATGAAATACAGCTTGAGAACATGGGCTCTGGAGCAACTGCCTAGGTTCACATCATGGCTCCACCACTTAGTGGCTGTGGGACCTTGGGCACGTTATAGAGCCTTCCTAACAGCACCCACCTCCTAGAGTTGTTGTCAGAATTACGTGTGTTAATATGGCTAAAGTACTTAGGACAGTGCCTGGCACAAAGGAGACACAGTATGTTAGCCTTTATAATTATCATAAAGAAACAAAAGCTTATTTCTCTTTTATCTCCAGAAGAGCAAGGCAGCCACTAGGTGAAATACTTCGACAGCCACTAGGACATTGTTTAGAAATGTTTAAGATATCACTTTAAACCTTTCTGTTTAGAACAGTTTTGAACTGGGTAGTGGAATGGAAGCTCCCTAAGACAAAGGGTGAAACTCCATTGTTGGGCAGTGAGATGATGCTCCAGCACCCCTTCCCTCTGCCTCTCCTAAGGTCAGCTCACAAAGAAAAATACTTAAGATGCAGCGTTCACTTTACGCAAATTAACTACGAGTTTTGTGGGGGAACAGGACTCTATGTGTGCTGATAGTCACTAATAAAACACTAAAAGGTAAAAAATATAGAGAATTTATCATAACCGTTCTTCTGTGAAAATAATCTCCAAATGAGAAGAACAGGTAAACATAGCGTAACTTTTAAAATGTTTTCATTCTGTTCTGATGTTCATGAGTACTGTTTATTGTGGAGTGGTTGGAAGGGGGCATAGTGAGAGGAAGAGGCATAAGAGAAGAGAGGGTTCCTTCTCCACTCAGTTTTTCAAAAGATTCAATAGCCTTACAATCAGAAGTTTAAGTAAAAATGCAACATGGAAGCCTTGCTAAAACTCGACCTCTAAAGCTGTTTCAAGGTGGGTGCCGTATTATAGCCTCACAGCTCCATGGTGTAGCTTTCAGGATAGTTAATGAAGCTGACCAAAGTCTAAGCATGTCACAGCCAAGCACAGTGCATAACTAGGGGAAAAATAGAAGAGTGGAATTAGTTGAAAGGTGAAAGAAAGCAAAATGGAAAAAGTGACTGTAGTGGGGCGTTTGTCTAGTGTCATCAATAATTACTTTTCCTCAGGTGCCCATTTTCCTATTCTGGCTTAACGACTTCTAAATAGTTGGTTCTGAGCCTCTTCCTTCCTCACTAGAATACAATAAAAATTAGAAGCAAAGGTCTTTCGAGTTTCCCTAGGCTGGAAAATAGGAGATATGGTATCATTACCATGAATTGGTCTTCAGATGTCAGAGGATGATGGATTTTCCATTTCCTTTGGCATCCAAATTTATAGGAAATGCCTGTGGGCCCCTCTTCTTTAAACAAGGAGTCAATCTTCATCCCTTTGGCAGGTTAAGTTCCCGGAAAAGACCTGACAAGTCAAAATGGTATGAGTCAATCTTAAAATTTCCCATAGAAAGTGTTCAGTAGGAGTTTATATTCTTCACCAAGGGCTTGATGCCCAGCTTTTTATAGAAGTAACTCCAGACACCAAGATTTCATCAACTAAATCAATTAAAGAAGGGGCTCTGGTGTTCCAAAACTTAAGACTTTTATGTATTTTTACTGTAAGGTCATAGTAGACCATATGGAATCTTTTAAAACATTATTTCTATCACATTTTTATTTTAAGGAACTAGAAGGCGACAATATGTCTACCGTAGTATGGAAATTTAAAAGGCTGTTTGGAGAATATTTTGACAAGTTTCTTCAAGGAGATGTAGGGCCACTGAATGATGGCTCTTTGATAAAGAAGTCACACTCTTCTCATTGCTAATTCCATTATAACCAGCACAGGTTTTAGAAAATGAGTGCTTTGGTGGAGGAATTTGAGGTCCGATTCATTTCCTCATAATTGCCTTATAAGTCTATCTGTACTGCCAGCCGTAACTGCTGCGGATACTAACACAGGCCTGCTCATTGCCCTGAGTCACATCTGTGTCCCTCCAAGATTTCCTGTTTACCAATGAAAGAGAATCTCTTGTATCCCCTCGTTCCACTCATCCCAGCCAGTTTGGGAAGCTCTCTTTATTCCTTAGATATTAGTGTGGCTTTATCCTACTCTTGTATTTAGGTAAATTTTATATGTAAATTCTTCAAAAAATATATCTATTGATAAAAAGCCTCATGGAAAGATGTCATTCAGAATGATTGGAACCATTCCAGTGAGGAAAGCTAACAGCTGTTCCCTTCCTATGGTCTCTGCACGTGGACAAGTCTTCACGTCTTGATGCTCATATCTAGAATTCCATCCCATAAACAACATTCGGGGTTCATTTTATATCACCTGCCAGTGGTCACAGACTCCTCATTAAATCTTGATCTCCCAAAAAGGGGAAGACTTATTCTATGGGTGTGATCCCTTCGCTAGCAAATCTTGAACGTAATCTGAATCTGTAACGCTAGATGAATCAGTAGCTTATTATGAACATGTGATTATTCAAGAGGTAACTGAAAACCATGATAAGTGGTGATTCCACAGCACCTGTACGTGTGTTGTATATACACACCAATACAGATGCATTTAGATAGATAGATGGATAGTATATTAAACCAATAACAAAATAAGCCCAGCTTCCCCAGACTCTGACAAAGAACAAGATAATTGAAAAAAGAGAGTTCAGTATTTCAGTCGTAAATTTCCAAGACTCATTTCTATTTGAGAATGTTTTTGTCTTGCTAACCACAGAGAACAGTTGGAGTGAGTGGGTCATTTTCTTTCTATTGCTTCTCCAGCACTGACCCTGGGGGGACAGATCTGGTGATCTAATAGGTCATTTCCACCCCTAATAGCTATCATTTTGGCTACTCTGTGGCAGCTTCTTATTGCTTTAAATAAGCCATCTTAATTCAAAAAACATACATCTGGATTTGACCTGCCTAATATATGTCAAGAAGTGTGTGTCCCACCAAAGCCCCGCCAGGAACTCTCTGAGAGACTAAAGAAACTGAAAAGAAGCAAAAAAATGAGCAGGGAGAAGTGGGGAGACTGAGTCAAACAACTTTCTGTTTATTTTATGTAAGTTTTTATTTTTCAAGAATGAGATCGACCCTTAGGCCTCTTTAAATCTTTTTTTTTGTTCTGTTAAAATCTAATCTGAACATTCATACATCTTATTTTAGTAATTTTTAAAAACAGTTGATTCATTTTCTTAGAAGTTGTCCTATCACAAACTAGCATTTTGATGCTCAGATCATCTCTGGCCAATTCTTGGCCTCATATCCACTTTGCAACTTCTCAGACTGAAATGCCTGAAGAGGAAGTGGCATCTGTGCACGGCTCTAGATGTCAGCCAGTTGTGGTCCTCTGGCCAGGTGTGTTGGGAGCTTTATTACAAATACATAATAACTATCTTCTCCCCAGCTAAATACATCACCAACACTATGAATTAGCTTTTATGAATGTATGAATACGCAGCCTCTATAGTTGTACTTCAGGTCATAGATCTGGTTGACCGGCCAGAATAGCTATCCTTTATTCTTCCTGCACAGTGATTTTCATTTAATATGTAGCTTTTTATAAGCTGTTGTCAGTTAATATTTTCTCCTGCACACATTTAGTTACTTCCTGTAGAGAACAGTGTCTGTGTGTCTTATTGTCCATTAGTCTGCCTCTGTCTTCCTGCAAGATTAATTCAGCCTCAGTGCTGAATTACTTTTTCTGACCCTTTCTCCAGATCATTAGGGTTATAGGCAGATCAAACCAAGATGAAAATTGGGATTCATTTGGAGTGCTTATCTCTACAGCTGTTCTCTATAGAAAGGTCATATCCATTGCCAGAAGGAAGTAGGATTTTGCACATTTATTCAGTCAACAAATATTTGTTGACCTCATACTATATTCCAGGAACCTCATTAAATTACATTAAACTGATTCCATATACGGCACCCAGTGCTTCAGCTATAACCTATCCTCTAATATCCATTTGAAATGAAATGAGTCACAAGATAACAAGAAAGTCATCTCTCACTCACCTCTATTCTTCTTCAAAGGAAGGTCGGGTGGAATGAAATCACGGAACTTGTGCTGGGTTGGGAGTTAGATGTCCTGGCTTCTAGTCCTGCCTGTGTCTGTGCCCTAGTCCTTCCTGAACTCTGAGATTTAGACAAGTCATTTAATTTCCCTGAGCCAGTTTTCTGATGTAAAATGGGCATAATAATCCCGCCTGCTTTCCAGAATTATGGTGAGGTGCACATGAGCTAATTCTTATAGAAGGACCTTGTCAACCATAAACCATTGTGCAAACATGAACATAAAACGTTGGTGCCAGCTAAAACTAAACGATGAAGATAAATCAAGGAAAATGTCTCAAAAGCAAGCAGTTTGGACTTCTTTAACATCTAATGGAAAAAGTTCACTTATAAGCCAACCGACAGGAAAACCCTGATGAGTAGAGGCCAATTGCAGATATTCACACAACAGTGTACACGGAATATAACTGTAATATTATTTGTGTTTAATCACAAGGAATTCAGGCAGCAGGGAATTAATACTCAGAATGAGCCTGAAAGACAAAAGAGGATTTAATTGTTTTTCCCCTATGTCAGTGGTTCTCCACCCTGATTGAATGTTGGAATTGATGCCCCTGCCCCACTTCCAGAAATCCATGATCTGGGGTGCTGTCTGGGCCTTAGGATTTTTATAAGATTCCAAGGTGGTTCTAATGTAGAGTCAGCTGGTAGTGAGAAAAATCACTGTGCTAGAGAGAGTTAAAAAAAAAAAATCTCTAAAAGTCTAGTTATAAAGATGAAATTTATGGACACAAAGAGGTAACTGTCAGCAGTAGAAGAATATATGTGTCTTATGACTGTAGAGAAAATTGCTGGGACCCATAGGCCTCCAACAGTAGTCTTACAGGAGCTTAGCTGGCATCTCCCCTGGTGGAAATAAGGGCAGGAGAAGAAAAGACAGAGGGAGTTATAAAAAATCTTCTCAGAATTGTTCAAGTTTCCATTTGAAAAATGAGTTTCCAGCCAGTAATATGATAGCTATAGAGTAAGTCAAGTGGCAATAGGTATACGTAAACATGAGCATTAAGTGTTATTTTCACAATTCTTGTTTCCTCTGGTAAATATTTATGTAACGGCTAATCTGAGTTGTTATAACTAATCATGGCCGGTTCCCTTTAATGCACAGACACTTTGCTTATGACCAGACTTGTAGTCTCAGGGCATTTACAGAAATGCCAAAAAAGAGTCTTTCCGCAAGAAAGACAGCGGCATTTTATGCTTAGCAAAGTAACTGTATCAGCATTTGGAAAAGTATATAGTAGTTAGCACAGTCCCAAAATAAAATGCAAGAAACAAAGTATTAGCCTTTCATTGTGGTGCTCACAGGCCAGTTCCCAGAGCATTGTCCTGATTTATGCCCAAGGGTTCAATCTGATCCTTAACGTCAGTTACCGGGAAAAAGTTACATTTATGTGTTTTCAAGTTCTGTTTTTAAACACAGAAAAAGCCAATAAAGTCAAAGAAATTGTAATGCTTAAAACTGCATTCCTTTAAAAAAATATTTTCATTTGGGAAAAGACAAAAATATTCGGAAGGGCCAGGCTTCCCATGTTCTCTGCAAAGACCCTTCTCAGTTTCCCTGTAGTATATACACGCCTGTCTCCATCTTACCTCCTTTCCCCAGTTTTCCCGAATTCTAAAAGCTCTCTTTGTTTCTTTTGCTGTCTGCTCCACGTGGTTTATTGTTGGGCACTGAAGTTCCTCCCCAAGGCTTTTGGTGTCTATACTACTCCGGAGCCAGCCTCTTGTCACTGTCATCTGTGGTTCGCTTGTTGGGATATTTGGAAGTCTAGCTCTTGAAGAGATCAGAGAACCCAACTGCTTGTATTTTTAACTAGCCTTTTGCATTAAGTTGAGGAAAAGCTCATGATTGTCAAGTCAAAAATTATAGTGCAGAAAGGAGCAAAGTCGGAGAGCCAATTGGTGAAAAGCACCAAGGGTCAGAGATGGTCCAAAACAATTCTTCAAAGCCTGCTGCTTCATGCACTTTCTATCAAAGGACAGTTCTCCAGAATTAGATTTCAGGCACTCCACCAAGCAGTACCATTTCAGGGCATTTTACTGATTGCTAATAATTTCCACTGATAGGGTGTGAATGGATGGCTTAGATCTGCCACATGTGAGTCCCTGGAGATGCTTTTTATGCCTCATCTGTTTTCCTCCCACATGGTGCCTCAGCTAGTGCCTGATACGTAGTAGGCATTCAATTAATGTTTGCCAAAATGAATTGATTTTATAAATATATACACATTTAACTTTGGTTTTAACAAAGTAATTGTAGCCACATATTTTTTCTATTCAACTAGACCTTTCTAATGAAAACATACAATGCTGCCTTGGAAACTTACTAAGTGTCGTCTTTCATTTCCTAACACTGTTCAAGTCCGAATATTCTTCGTGCCTGTGTTGTAGATATCCTGACCATCCCCAGAAAAGCATATTTATTTGTTTTTTGTTGTTGTTGTTTTACTGAAGTATAATTTACATACAATGAAATTCACTCTTTAAAAGTATATAGTTTGATGTGCTTTGACAACTGTACATGGTCATATAACCACCATCACAATTAAGATACAAAGAATTTCCACTGCTGGGGAAAAAAAAAAATCTTCATGCCCCTTTAAAATCAGTCTTCTCCCCTCCCATCCCTAGCCTTGTCAACTACTGATCTGTTTTCTGACCCTATAGTTTTGCCTTTAGAACATCGTATAAATATGGAATCATACATTTGTACCCATTTGAGTCTGACTTCTTTCATTTAGCATAATGCATTCAAAACCCATCCATTCTCTACCTATGTATTAATAGACATTTTGAGTTATTTCCAATTTAGGGCAATTATGAATAAAGTTTACATTAAAATATGTAAACGTTCACACATAAGTCTTTATGTGGGCATGTTTTCATTTCCCTTGAATCTGTAAGTTTTGAAGAAGTCCAAGTTGTCAGTTTTTCTCTTTGTGTATAAGTATTAGCTAAGAAATCTTTGCTTATCGTAAGGTCACAAAGATTTTCCCCTTTGTTCTTCTAGACGTTTTATAGTTTCTAATGTTTGAGTCTGTGATTCATTTCTAGTTAATACAGTTGACCTTTAAACAATAGGGTTTTGAACTGTGTGGGTCCATTTATATGCAGTTTTTTCAATAAATATACAGTGGCCCTCTATATTTTCCAGTTTCACATCTGAGGACTCAACACACCAAAGATCAAAATTTCCATCTGAGGTTGGTTGAATCCACTGATGTGGAACCCGTGGATACAAAGGGTCAACTATGGAACTTGGGTGTCTGGATTTTGGTATACTCAGGGGCTCCTGGTACAATCCCCAACAGATACCAAGGAATGACTATTTGTATAGGGTGTGAGGTAAGGATCAAGGGTTTGGGGGGGGGGCTGCATATGGATGTTCAATTGTTTGAGTTTTATCTTTTGAAAAGATTATTCTTTCCTCCACTGAATTATCTTGGCACCTTTGTTGAAAATAAGTGCACCATATACATGTGGCTCTGACACTCTCGCATCTGTTCCATCTACATCTTTATGTGTATGCTGTTACCTCACTGACTTGATTACTTTAGCTTTCTACTAAGTTTTGAGATCAGGTAGTGTATGTCCTCCAACTTCATTCTTTTTCAGGATTTTTTGACTGTTTAAAGTCCTTTGCCTTTTCATTTAGAATCAGCTTGTCACTTTCTACAGAAAAGCCTGGTGGGATTTAGAAAGGAATTGCACTGAATCTATAGATAAGTTTGTGGAGAAGAATATCTTAGCAATACTGCTTTGTGATCCACGAACATGGTATAGCTCTTCATTGATTTAGATCTTTTTAAATTTTTCTCATTAACATTTGGTAATTTTCATTGTACAGGTCTTAGATGTATTTTGTTAAAATTTTCCCTAAGTATATCATGTTTTTTCATGCTTTTGTAATTTCTTAATTTCATTTTCTACTTGTTCATAGCTAGAATACGTAAATAAAATTGATTTTTACATTGACCTCATGCTGAAACCTTGCTAAACTCATTAGTTCTACTATCTATTTTTTAGGTTCTTTGTTGTCTTCTGTGTAGACAATTGTGTTGTCTGTAAATAGAGGCAGTTTTATTGCAGTATTTCTAATTTGTTTATTTCTGTTTTATTGACTTATTTCACTGGTATTGATAGTGAATAGGAATGATGAGAGTAGATATCTTGCTTTATTTCTGATCTTATGAGGAATGTGTTCAAATTTTCACAATTAAAATTGATGTTAGCTGTGGATTTTTCATAGATGTTCTTTATCAGATTAAGAAACACTGTTGTTTTTAGTCTGTCTTTTTCTGTGTATATGTGTATGCCTCATTTGGAATTTCTAAGTCTTTTTTATGTATGTCATTAGGGTGCTAGTACAAAACAGCTTGTAATTCTACCACCAAGGAGCCTTTTGTTATCATGCCAAAGTGTATCTGTCCTGAAACTAGACTTTTAGTTGTTAATATTTCTAAAATGTCTGTCAGTATTGGATACTTTCTTATCTAATCCATCTTGTTATCTAGGTGGCCACAGTGTGCCCAGGTAACAGTATCCTTCCACGTAGCAATTTGTTTCTTTTCAAAAGTCAGTGGACTTGAGTCTTTTTCATCGAGCAATGTCTCTTTGTTCCCACCAAAAGCAAGTGACATCATTGAACATTTGAAATGATTCATTCTGATGTGAGCATTTATTCACAGCCACTACCATAACCTTTGCTGATATACGGTAATATGATACATGGTCCCCTCGTATCTTACAGGAAACTGGATAGGCAAGCCTGTCTGTTACCACACAGTAATCATATCTCCTTGTGTGAAAGCACTGACCATCAAAGTGCTCTTATTATATCAGTATCATTTAAAAAAATTTTCTTATCTTTGTATATCTTCTTATATATTTTTCTAATATATATATATATATATATGATTTTTAAATAGGTATATGAAAGCATGGGAAGCCTTTGAATGATTTATGGCTGGTAATATCTGTCTCTTTCTAGTCATTTCCTTATATTGAAATAATCCCAACTGGGCAGCACTGAGCAGCCTCATGATCTCGTGTTCTCACAGATTTCTTACTAAACTGATACCAGTTACCCATTTTTCTATAGGACGCAGAACTTTCACATTTATTTGTAAGCCCAAGGTACTTTAGATAGGACTTCAACTATCCATGCCCTAGCATCCTCAACAGTTACTAAAACCCCCAGTGTCTCCTATTGAAAGAGTTTGTATTAGTTGCTGTGGATCAATGAGCTCGCTATGAGACCTCAAAATTAAAGAAATGGCAGGTCATGCGTAATGTATGATGTACTTTGAGTTCCTCGTAAAAGTGATATTTGTAGGCTGGTCTATCTGGGTCAGAGCTGTAAGTAAGTGCCCCAGATATACACCATCTCTTCCTCCCAGATGACTTCACAGTGGAGATGAGATCAGGGCACATTTTCCTTCTTGGCATGTTGATGTTCCCATGCTGTGTGGCACTGGTTGGTTTAAAGGACTTTGTGAGGGAAAGGTATCACTAAAAATCTAACCATCTCTGGGGAAAGATATGTTAACTGCTTGAATTGTATTGAGAGATTTTTTTCATTAAAAATTATTTGGAAGGTGGTTTCTTTCTCATTTGCAAATATGTTACTAGAGAGCTCACACTCAGCCCTTGCCAATGAGCATTAGAACAAACTCTGAAAAACAACCAGTTTGTTTTTGTTTTTTTAAATTTGAACCTATGACTCTGTCACTCACATGGGACTGAGCCAGGCTGTAACCAACCTTCTAGAAAAGGTTGTGTCTCATAGTTTATTTGCGCGAGTGCATGTGCATACACACACAGGCATACACATATACATCTAAGTGACTTCCCCCCTCTCCTTTCCCCCTGACCCAGAGCAGGATCCTAGTAAGAAGAGCCATGATTGGATCACTGCTTCAAATCCTCAGAGCCTACCAGGTGCCTTTCACGCAGGATATACACAAGAAAATGCTGAAAGGAAGATATTTTCAGCGTTACCATTGTCATACGAAGGTTTCCCTTTCAAATGTGATTTCTCTTATGCCCCCCACACACTGCTGCTATGATTCATAGGCCATCTGCGCTTTGGTGTCTGCACGGCTTCCCTCCCTTACTTCATTCGGGCCTCTGAATGTCGCCTTATCAAAGAGGCAACACTTGCACCCCATCTCTGTCTGTCCCCTCCCCCTACCTTATTTGTTTTCATAGCACTTATCACCACTGTCATAGTATGTATGTATGTATGTATGTATTTATTGACTTACCTACTAGAAAGTCAGATTTAGTATATTCATGGCGTGCCTCACAGCACTTAGAACTCTACATGACATGTCGTAGGCACTCAGTAAATACTTGTAAATGAATAAATAAACAAATGTAAGCCGGGGGGACCATTTTCAAACCTGTGAACCTGAGTTCCCCAAGAGCCTTATAGTTAGAATGGGATATCCCCAGACCCAAAGGCGTAAGTGCTGTCTATAAAGTGGCTACCTGAAATACAACTCCCATGTGTGTTTTAAATTTTTTTAAGTGTTTCCCCATACACAAATTTTTTCACCATAATATATGTTTTTAATATTCTCTTATATGTTATAAAGATGGGAATTACTGATCCTAGGCTTCACTAGGTCAAAAATAAAGTAACTTGGGGGCTTCCCTGGTGGCGCAGTGGTTGAGAGTCCGCCTGCCGATGCAGGGGACGCGGGTTCGTGCCCTGGTCCGGGAGGATCCCACATGCCGCGGAGCGACTGGGCCCGTGAGCCATGGCCGCTGAGACTGCGTGTCCGGAGCCTGTGCTCCGCAACAGGAGAGGCCACAACAGTGAGAGGCACGCGTACCGCAAAAAAAAAATAAATATAATAAAATAAATAATAAAAATAAATAAATAAAGTCACTCGATCTTAGTTATTAGGTTAGCCTTGAAGCAGAGGACTATGGTACAGTGGCCATAATCAGGAACTTAGCTTTAAAAATATCTCAGACTTCTTTCTTTAAAGGCCAATACCTTGATATTCTCTTTTCTTATACTTTTACACAGTGTTTGAGATGAAAATGCCACAGTTTTGAAGATATCACTTTAAGTTCTTTCCCCCCCAGATTTATTATTTAGGAAAGGCTTGCTTAAAAATACATTTTGTTTCAAGTGGCCGTGGCACCCCTTTACCTGCTGTGAAAGCCAAAGATAAAAGTCTGGCCAAGTGGAAGCAGAGCTGATCTCATTTGACCCTCTCAGCCCAGAAAAGTAGTGGTTTGTTTTTTTTTTTCTTGCAAAAGCAGCTGTTTCTACTTCTTAGACGGAAAGGATTTCAGCAATGGCCTTAGTTTCCAGACTGTTTGTTTAAAACCATACTGATCTATAAAAGAAAATAGTGGATGTACGTGAGTTACCTTAGTTTTTTAAGACTGCTGTATAACAAAGTACTACAAACTGGGTGGCTTGAAACAACAGAAATTTATCATCTCAGAGCCCTAGAGGCTAGAAGTCCGAAATCAAGGTGTCAGCAGGGCTGGTTCCTTCTGAGGGCTCTGAGGGAGAATGTGTTCCGGGCCTCTCCTAGCTTTGGGTGATGACCAGTAATTCTTGGTGTGTTTTGGTTTGTAGATGCACCTCTCCGATCTCTGCTTCTGTCTTCACATGGTGTCCTCTCTGTGTGTCTATCTCTTCTTTAAAGGTCACCATGTTGGATTAAGGAACACCTTAATGATCTCATCTTAACCTGATTACATCTGCAAAGACCCTATTTCAAGTAAGGTCACAATCACTGTTGCTGGGAGTTAGGACTTCAACTTTTCTTTTTGGAGGATGCAATCTAACCAGTAACACCTTCTCCTTACTATTATATCAAGATGGTAATTGTAAACAAAATTAGTCTCAGCATAAAAGCCATAGAAATGGCTTTGCTGATTTTATTATGGTGAAACAAATAATGAGAAGAAGAAGGAGAAGAAATTTAACATGGAACATTAAACTGAGGGGTAAACAAATTTACCATCATTACCTCTCCATTGTTAATAAGAATTTTCAAAATGAGTGAAACAATATCAGTACAACCTAACTCTAGAACAATGCAATCATGGAATACCTTCCCTCCACCTGCTCATTTATAGTCGAGAATAGTCTTTGATATTGATATCCTCTCATCACACCTTTCAGCCTCAGCACAGAACACACTCAGGTGGCCTTAGGATCTGAGTCCAGATTGGAGGTTTTAGGGGCTGGTCACTCAGCCTCATCAAGGAACCAGCTCTCCCAAGTTCCCTCTGCCCTTGAATGCCAGGACCCTGCCATTTCTTGCCATACCCTACCTGGATGGCCCATCCATGCTCTGGGGCAAGACCACTGATTCCCAACTATTTGTAGTATTAGGACTTCACATAAATATATTTTATGGATACCTACCTCCTTCCCCATAATAGCAGTTGTACAACCCTTTATTTAGGAAAATTTACTCTGCATTTTGTTTTATTAATCACAAATATAAAGTAGTATATGTTTGAGAAGTTAAAATTTTCAATTTATGAACTAAATCATTTTGCAAATACAAGTGTCCACCTATATTGGTTTTCTTTACATGAGGACTACCCAAGTTTAAATAGGCTTTTTCTTATTTACCAAGTATTTATTGAGCATGCAAATGTAAGGCATTATGAGATCTATAATAATGGCCAAAACGGAGCTCGAAAGGTAGAAGTTATTAATTAATTAATATATTGAATTAACATTTTCATGTAGAAATATGTATTATTAGAGAATTATAATCAAAGTGCTTCCAGAGTTGAGAATATGCATTTCAGTGAATACGCATTTGTTTAAAAAATTCTCCAAGCTTGTGATTTGATTATATATCATTATAACTATAACTGAGATAGTAATACATACTGTATACAAATCCAAACGCCCTACCCTTATACAGGGCCTCGCATTTTATCGAATACTTGCATGTGCCTTATCATAGCCAAAACTTCCAAATCTCTCTTCTCCAAAGTTAGATTGCAACATCCTATTTTAAGGCATTGCAACCTTACTTGACTTTTTTTCATTATAAGTTTGACTCTTTAATATCACCATATAATTATGTTTACATGAAGAATTGGAAAGAAGGCATAGAGCCTCCATATGTTCATTTCAGCCTGGGTGGCTAAATGGCTTATAACAGTCAATGCATGAAAATGGTCTAGATTGAATAAATTAGCGAAATCACAAAAGGAAACCACTGTAGGAAATAGTTTTACACATGTAATTGCTCAAATCCTCTAGTGAATGTGTCAATCTGTACTAACTAAATAAATTTGTTTATAGACATGTTCTGTATTAGCTTCCACTCTTTCACAGCCCTTTGCCAAACAAAATCCCACTAGAAGTAGGATGTTCACACCCGAGTAGGAGTTTCTTGGATAAATATTTTTACTATATTGAGACCAAAACCACTTCTACAAATTTCAGACTTTGATTGAAATACTATATTTCTTTAGCTTTTTTTCCCTTCCGTCTTTTCTGCTGGCAGCCATTCATGCCTTAGCTTACCTCCCCTCACCTCCCACGGCTGTGGTGTACAAGAAGAGGCGGGCTGCATGCGCAGGGGGCCAGTGGACCCTGGGAATGACGGGACCTGCCCATTCAATCGCTCCTACCACCACATGGACTAGACAGACAGAGAGAGACTCGTGTACAAAAGAGCTTTCCCTTCCCTTTCCTAAAACCTGGTTGAAATGATTCATTGAATTAATTTCAAAGTAAAGATTACACATCCTGAGGCTATGCTTTATAGAATGCCTGCTTACATTCCATCTGAGTTCTCCATGAATAGAATACATAAAGGTAGAATTCGCGCAGCCCTTCCTAAAGAAATCAGGGTAAGAGTTCTTGAAATATAACAGCCACATTCTTTCAGAAGGATGTCTCTGATCTCAACTTTCACCAACAAGAATCTCAACTGATTTCTTAGTTCCCTGGTCCATGATTGGTGCTGAATTTTTCACAGGCCTTTTGAAGATCTATTTTTTAATTTTTCTGGTGACTAATAAAATATTTCAAAAGAAAGTATTTTTAATAGTAATAACTCTGTTAAAAGTGAAATTAAGAACATTGCTTTTTAACGTGCTAAATCTAAACCTTCTCAGTGTTTTTGAGAGACAGAATAACCAGTAAACAGTAGACTCAAACAACAGTGGAATAGGGGTGATCTGAGCCAGTGCAGTATCCTAGTTACCATGACCCGAATAGCCCAACTTTTAGGGTTAATTAGCATAATGCCCAATAACATGAGCACTGTCACTGCTGTCGAAATAATATATCTGATGTGGAGTGATTCCATACTTCAGGAGATTTAGTCATTTAATATGATACCTCTGTTCAAATTAATCTTTCACACTGGAGAACACACTTTGGTTATTTACGATACTTGCAGGTAAATTTTTTTAATGGCGAAGGCAGATTGTAAAATGTCTGTGGCAAATTCCATTAAAACAACTCTGTCACAGAAATAGAGGTGTATAATATGTACAAAAATGTGTTCATAGTGCCTCAAGAACACTTAATTAGGGAAGGAGACACAAAGGCATGGAGGAGGCATGCCTGTCATTGTCAGTCAGTACACAGCAGTTTAGTTTTTTTATACTTTTTTAATTGACGTATAGTTGATTTACAGTGTTTTTCAGGTACGCAGCAAAGTGATCCAGTTACATTCTTTTTCAGATTCTTTTCCGTTATAGGTTATTACAAGATATTGAATGTAGTTCCCTGTACTGTACAATAAATCCTTGTTGTTTATCTATTTTATATTTAGTGGTGTGTATCTGTTAATCTCAGATTCCTAATTTAACTCTCTCCTCTTTTGCCTTTGGTAACCGTAAGTTTGTTTTCTATGTCTGTGAGTCTAGTTCTGTTTTGTAAATAAGTTCATTTGTATCATTTTTTTTAGGTTCCACATATAAGTGATATCATATGACAGTTGTCTTTCTCTGTCTGACTTACCTCACTTAGTATGATAATCTCTGGGTCCATCCATGTTGCTGCAAATGACATGATTTCATTCTTTTTTATGGCTGAGTAGTATTCCATTGTATATATGTGCCACATCTTCTTTATCCATTCATCTGTCAGTGGACCTTCAGGTTGCTTCCATGTCTTGGCTACTGTAAATAGTGCTGCTGTGAACATTGGGGTGCATGTATCTTTTCCATTAAAGTTTTCTCCTTTTCCAGATGTATACCCAGGAGTGGGATTTCTGGATCATATAGCAACTCTATTTTTAGTTTTTTTTGTTTGTTTTTTTTTTTTGCGGTACGCGTGCCTCTCACCGCTGTGGCCTCTCCCGTCACAGAGCACAGGCTCCGGACGTGCAGGCTCAGCGGCCACAGCTCACGGGCCCAGCTGCTCTGCAGCACGTGGGATCATCCCAGACCAGGGCACGAACCTGCACCCCCTGCATCGGCAGGCGGACTCCCAACCACTGTGCCACCAGAGAAGCCCTATTTTTAGTTTTTTAAGGAACCTCTATACTGTTCTTCATGGTGGCTACACCAATTTACATTCCCACCAACAGTGTAGGAGGATTTCCTTTTCTCCACACCCCTTCCAGCATTTATCATTTGTAGACTTTTTGATGATGGCCATTCTGACTGGTGTAAGTTTTGATTGTAGTTTTGATTTGCATTTCTCTAATAATTAGCAGTGTTGAGCATCTTTTCATATGCCTGTTGGCCATCTCTATGTCTTCTTTGGAAAAATATCTATTTAGATCTGCCCATTTTTTGACTGGGTTGTTTGTTTTTTTGATAATGAGCTGTATAAGCTGTTTGTGTATTTTGGAAATTAATCTCTTGTTGGTCACATCATTTCTCAAATATTTTCTCTCATTCCATAGGTTGTCTTTTTGTTTTGTGTATGGTTTCCTTTGCTGTGCAAAAACTTTTAAGTTTAATTAGGTCCCATTTGTTTATTTTTTATTTTGTTTCCATTACTCTAGGAGATGAATCCAGAAAAATATGTTGCTGCAATTTATGTCAGAGTGTTTTGCCTTTATTTTCTTCTAGGAGTATCCAGTCTTACATTTAGGTCTTTAATCCATTTTGAGTTTGTTTCTGTATATGGTGTTAGAGAATGTTCTAATTTCATTCTTTCACATGTAGCTGTCCAGTTTTCCCAGCACCACTCACTGAAGAGACTGTCTTTTCTCCATTGCATATCCTTGCCTCCTTTGGCATAGCTTAATTGACCATACGTGCTTGGATTTATTTCTGGGCTTTCTATTCTGTTCCATTGATCTGTGTCTTTTTTTGTGCCAGTACCATACTGTTTTGATTATGGTATAGCTTTGTAGTATAGTCTGAAGTCAGGGAGCATGATTCCTCCAGCTCCGTTCTTTCTCAAGATTGTTTTGGCTATTCAGGGTCTTTTGTGTTTCCATACAAATTTTAAATTTTTAGTTCCTGTTCTGTGAAAAATGCCATTGGTAATTTGATAGGGATTGCATTGAATCTGTAGATTGCCTTGGGTGGTATGGTCATTTTAACAATATTTAGGTCCAATCCAAGAACACAGGATATCTTTCCATCTGTTTTGGTGGTCTTCAGTTTCTTTCATCAGTGTCTTATAGTTTTCAGAGTACAAGTCTTTTGACTCCTTAGGTAGGGTTATTCCTAGGTATTTTATCCTTTTTGGTGTGATAGTAAATGGGATTGTTTCCTTAATTTCTCATTCTGATATTTTGTTGTTAGTGTATAGAAATGCAACAGATTTCTGTATATTAATTTTGTATCCTGCAACTTTACCGAATTCATTGGTGAGCTCTACTAGTTTTTTCTTGGCGTCTTTAGGATTTTCTCTGTATAGTATCATGTCATCTGCAAACAGTGACAGTTTTACTACTTCCTTTCCAATTTGGATTCCTTTTATTTCTTTTTCTTCTCTGATTGCTGTGGCTAAGACTTCCAAAACTATGTTGAATAAAAGTGGCAAGAGTGGGCATCCTTGTCTTGTTCCTGATCTTAGAGGGAATGCTTTCAGCTTTTCGCTGTTCAGTATGATGTTAGCTGTGGGTTTGTCACATATGGCCTTTATTATGTTGAGGTATGTTCCCTGTATGCCCATTTTCTGGAGAGTTTTTATCATAAATGAATGTTGAATTTTATCAAAAGCTTTTCCTGCATCTATTGAGATGATCATATGGTTTTTATTCTTCAATTTGTTAATGTGATGAATCACACTGATTGATTTGCAGATACTGAAAAATCCTTGTATCCCTGGGATAAATCCCACTTGATCATGGTGTAATCATGTATTTTAATGTATTGTTGGATTCAGTTTGCTAGTAATTTATTGAGGTTTTCTGCATCTTATTATTTCTATTCTTAATTTGCTCTTTTTTTTCTTGTTTCCTAGTGTGGAAGCTTAAATGAATGACTTTAGATCTTCCTTATTTTCTAATATGTGCATTCAGTGCTTTAAATTTTCTTCTAGACATTGCTTTTGCTGCATGCCACAATGTTATGAGGTGTTATGTTTTCAGTTTTACTTAGTTCAAAATATTTTAAAATTTCTCTTAAGATTGCTTCTTTGACCCATATGTTGTTTAGAAGTGTGTTGTTTAACTTACAAATACCTTGGGATTTTCCAGCTATCTTTCCAGTATTGATTTCTGGTTTAATTCCATTATGGTCTGACATTGTATGATTTTCATTCTTTTAAATTTGTTAGGATATGTCTTATGCCCTCAAATGTGGTCTATTTTGATGACTGTCCCATGTGAGCTTGAGAAGAATTTATAATCTATGATTGTTCGATGAATAGTCTAAAGACGTCCATTATGTCCACTTAAATGGTGATTTTGTAGAGTTCCATGTCTTTAGTGATTTTGTGCCTGCTGGACCTGTTTGTTTCTCAGAGGGGTGTTGAAGTCTCCAGCTACAATAGTGGGTTCATCTCTTCTCCATGAAGTTCTGTCACTTCTTGCTTCATGTATTTTGATGCTGTATTGTTAGCCATATATCTGTTGAGGATTGTTACATCATCTTGGGAAATTGACCCCTTATCATTATGTGATGGCCTTCTGTCTCTGATATCTTTCTTGCTGTAAAGTTGGCTCTGTCTGAGTTTAATATAGCTACTCCAGCTTTCTTTTGATTAGTGTTAGCATGGCACATCTTTCTCCATTTGCTTTTAATTTATATGTGTCTTTATATTTAAAGTGGGTTTCTTTTTTTTTTACAAAGCAGGTTCTTATTAGTTATCCATTTTATACATATTAGTGTATATATGTCAATCCCAATCTCCCAATTCATCACAGCACCACCACCACTACCCCCTCTGCTTTCCCCCCTTGGTGTCCATACATTTGTTCTCTGAATCTGTGTCTCAATTTCTGTCCTTCAAACAGGTTCATCTGTAGCATTTTTCTAGGTTCCACATATATGCGTTAATGTATGATATTTGTTTTTCTCTTTCTGCCTTACTTCACTCTCTATGAAAGTCTGTAGATTCATCCACATCTCTACAAATGACCCAATTGTGTTCCTTTTTGTGGCTGAGTAATATACCATTTTATATATATATATATATATATATATATATATATATATATATACCACATCTTCTTTATCCATTCGTCTGTCATTGGGCATTTAGGTTGCTTCCATGACCTGGCTATTGTAAATAGTGCTGCAGTGAACATTGGGGTGCATGTGTCTTTTTGAATTATGGTTTTCTCTGGGTATATGCCCAGTAGTGGGATTGCTGGGTCATCTGGTAATGCTATTTTTAGTTTTCTAAGGAACCTCCCTACTGTTCTCCATAGTGGCTGTATCAATTTACATTGACCTCTAATCAAAGTCCACTTTCCAGTAATACTTTACCACTTCCCAGGTACTATTAGTACCTTATAAGAACAAAATAATATTGATTCCTTCCTCCTGTCCCTTCTATTGTTACTGCAATTCGTTTCACTTATACATAAATATACAGAAACATGGGTATATATGCAATGTAATTGAATACATTATTACTATTATTTTGAACAAACCATTATCTATTAGATCAATTAAGAATAAAAGTTTTTATTTTACCTTCACTTATTCCTCCTCCAGTGGTCTTCCTTTTTTTATGTATATCCAGGTTTCTGAACTATATCTAATGAACTTCCTTTAACATTTTCCTGCAAGCAGGGCTACTAGCAAAAAAAAAAACTTCCCTCAATTTTTGTTTGTCTGAGAAAATCTTTATTTCTCCTTCACCTTTAAATGATTACATCACAGAGTACAGAATTCTGGGTTGGTGGATTTTTTCTCTCAGCACTTTAAATATTTCACGCCACTTTTTGCTTGCTTACATGGTTTCGGAGAAGTTAGGTGTGATTTTTGTCTTTGCTCCTTTATAGGTAAGGTGTTATTTTTCTCTGGCATCTTTTAATTTTTTTCATTTTTCTGTAGTTTGAATATGATATGCCTAGGTGTAGTTTGGTTTTTGTATTTATTCTGTTTGGTGTCTCGGAGCTCCCTGGATCTGTGGTTTGGTGTCTGACATTAATTTGGGAAAATTCTCAGATGTTGTTTTTTAAAATATTTCTTCTGTTCCTTTCTCTTTTTCTTCTTCTGGTATTCCCATTTTACATATGTTATACTATTTGTAGCTATCTTACAGTTTGGGGATATTTTATTCCATCTTTTCTGGTTTTTTCACTCTTTGCTTTTCAGTTTTGGAGGTTCCTAGAGAAGAATTCTTGGATATTCTGTTCTTTTTTTCCAGTCTTTTTACTCTTTGCTTTTCAGTTTTGGAGGTTTATAGTGCAGTATCCTCAAGCTCAGAGTTTATTTCCTCAGCCATATCCAGTCTACTAACAAACCCAAAACCCATCAGAGGCATTCTTCATTTCTGTTACAGTGGTTTTTTATCTCTAGCATTTCTTTTTGATTTTTTCTTAAAATTTCCATCTCTTTGCTTACATTGCCCATCTGTTCTTGCATGCTGTTTACTGTATCCATTAGAGCCTTTAGCATCCTAATCATAGTTGTTATAAATTCCCAGTCTGTTAATTCCAACATACCTGTCATAAATGGGTCTGGTTCTGATGCTTGCTGTGTCTTTTCAAACTGTTTTTTGCCTTATAATATACCTTGTAATTTTGTCTTAATACCCAGACATGATATACTGGGTAAAAGGAACAACTATAAATAGGTCTTTATTAATATGGTGGTAAGATGTGGGAGGAGGGGACGCATTCTATACAACTATGATTAGGTCTTAGTCTTTCAGTGAGCCTGTGCCTCTGAACTGTGACCTTCACAAGTGCTTCTTAGTGTCCCACCCACCAGCCTGTTAGTCAAGGTGGCTACAGTGGACTGAAGTTGGGTATTTGCCTTTTCCCAGGTCAGGTAGGCTCTTAGAAAACCTCTGCAGGTTAAGCTCTGGTTAAACAGTTCCTCCTGTAGGTAGACCTTGTTAAGATAACAGTATGCTTTGGTGTATTTCAAAATGCTTTTTACCCCTCTCCCTGCCCAAAGCATGAGGAGAGTTTTCTGTGATACTCACTTTGAGAACCTGGTAGAGCTCCAGGAGGTAAAACTCCGAAGAGTGTGGTCCCCTTCCCCATCCCCCATGATTGAGTCCCCCTGGAGTTTTATCTCCCAGGTTTGTCCACACTACAGACCTAGCAGTTTGTCAGTTACAGTTCAGTTTTCCCTACCCCAGCACTGGTCCCCATAGAGGTTTTTGCTTATAGATTTGTGCTCCATTACGTTGTGACTCTCTGTATTTGCCTGTCTGTCTCTCTGATTTTAAGGGCATTGGTTTTCCCTGTCATTTCGCTTCCCCTTTGGAGCTAAGAAGAATTTTTGATTTTTCTGTTTGTTCAACTTTTACTTGTTAGGACAGAGCGGCACCTTCCAAGCCTCTTACGTGCTACCTCAGAAATGAGAAGTCCTCCGGTTATTCTAATTTAATATAAGGAGTTTATATCAGGCTCTAAAGTAATGATTCAAAAGAACCGGTTGAATGTTTATATAACATGAGCATTTCTTGCCTGAATTTTGATAAACCCTTCAGTGGTAAATGATGTGGGTTGGTGTCTTGGATTTAATATTTATTGTGACAAGCATAGCCTGTAGACTGGCATTTGGGAATAGGATAAGTCAGGCTCTCTCTCCTCTGGGTCTTACCTAGAACATTTTTCTGTCCTGCTACGCATTCCCCTCCCATCCCCAACTCGGGCCTCAGCTGAGTGTCTTTTCTTTCAAGAAGCCTCCTTGATCACCACCACCCACCTCAACTATCCCCTTATATGGTCCCATTACACTCTATTCTCACTTTGTAATTCCCATTACTTTTGTCATTTCTTATTCAGTATGTCTCCCCCACTAGACTGTTCAACATATGAAGGGTAGGAACCGCTTCTGTGATCACTGCTGTGATCACCACTGCACCTCACAGCCTATATTATTAAATGAATGAATGAATGACAGTAGCTTCATACAGAAATACACCTTCTCAGGTGGCTACCTCAGTGATTGATATTAACTACTGTGTCCTGATAGTTCTGTGTCATAATTTTATTATTCACTGTCTTCCAAAAATTCTTAAATATCTTAATTATAATTTATTTACTCTTCTAAATTGGTGTCTTGACCATGGGTAAACAGCTGTTGCTATTCGTGTTCTTATTCTCATGTTGTATTTTTTGACGTGGCAAAGGCCATTGAGGCAGTATTTTCTTTTAATTTTTATTGTATCATTGTTGACAACTTTGAAAATAGGAAATACAATTGAGTAACATTGCCACCCAACCACGATTGTTAAAAAATTATTTTATACTACTATAAACTTTTCAGTAACAGAATATTGGAACTTAAAATGTTTAGATGCCACAAAACAATTTAACAGTGTTGTTTTAGATGACTTGGATTTTTTTTTTCTGGCAAACAATGCAGTTGGCTCCATAGATGCAGAAGTTTTTACTCTTGGCAGAAAAGAGTAATGAGAAGCCCAGAAATGCTCCCATTGGGAGCTGTGAACTAACATCAGAGTAACCCTTTGCTTTGCTGCATTGCTTATGATTGAATTATTAAGGTCACTAATTTATTTTTCTTAACAATTGCTGCTGACGGTTATCTGGTGAAATGATAAGTGTGTGGTCTAAACCTAATTTTTCAAAGCTGAGAATACCCCAGCTCCTGCTCTCATGGTGAACACATGTTAGCATTTCTCGTTGTCCGGAGGGAACTAAGGTACTTGCAAGTCAAATGCATTCATTCGTTAGATGTTTGTTTATTGAGCACCTACTTAGGTGCTGTGCATTGGGTTGCACCCTGGACATACAGAGATAAATAAAATAGCAACTTCCTGGGGCTTCCCTGGTGGCGCAGTGGTTGAGAGTCCGCCTGCCGATGCAGGGGACACGGGTTCATGCCCCGGTCTGGGAAGATCCCACATGCCGCGGAGTGGCTGGGCCCGTGAGCCGTGGCCGCTGAGCCTGCGCGTCCGGAGCCTGTGCTCCGCAACGGGAGAGGCCACAACAGTGAGGGGCCCGCATACCGCAAAAAAATAATAATAATAATAGCAACTTTCTGCCTTCTGGAGAGCTTTGGGTCAAACAAGAAAAATGAGAATTAACTGTTGTTATACTAAACTGCCCCCCCAAAAATGGAGATTTTGATTACTAACTCCTGCCAGTTTGGCACTGTTTATACATATACTTATATGTGCTTGCAGCTTGGAACAGTTCGGACATCTGTGTTGTTTACAGTATAGGTAGCTGAAGAAAAGTTTAATATTATTGCCATTAAATTATTATTACCACAGATGTATTTAAGTGCATACAATATCATGGAAAGAATAGTTTAAACATAGAAATGGCACACTTTTAGTTAGACTCATGTAAAGTTGCTAAAAATGACATTCACAAAAACCTTTTCTCTAAAATGCAATGCTATTTGTATCAACCACATAATTATTTTTCTCAGCAACAACAAGAAGTTAATACATCTCTCATATAATTTGATTGCAATGACTTGGGCAATTAGAAATGGTAATTTTTAATAATTAAATTTTCATTTAGAGATGTTTATATTCAGAATCCTGAAATAACTTATAAGAAGAATATGATACAGACTTAGAGAAAAGCATGCATAAAATGACACGTTCCTCAAGATTTATAGGCTCCAGTTACTTGGAATAGAACGGGAGTTAATGCTATGTCTTTTTCCTATTCTGCCAGCCAGAGAAGACCTCTTATTAAAGGGCAGGGCTCCCTCCACTGTCTTAAATCAAGGCTCTGCTGTCTGACAAGCTGCCCTCCATGATTTTCACTGGATATTTATAACATGCGGAAGTACACAAAAAAGGAAAATGTTTAATGAAGAGCTTTGCATGTTACAATGCTATACATCATATGGTTCAATTTAGATTCTCTGAAATATCAGAGTTAGAATGAAATTATCAAAAAGGGGAAAGTCACATGGCATTGGTACAAACAAGATGTGCCTATTTGTATTTATGTTTGCTAATGAATTTCAGCCATGATCCCCACTTTGATTTTAAGAGTCTCAGACCACCATTCGGTTTTATTCATTGTAATTAAATCTCTTGCCCACACGCAGACACAAGGGCAGCAAGAAAAGGGGGCATATTTTATCTTTTCAAAAGCTATTACGTAGCTTTGATATGAAGCTCCAGAGGTCCAAAGATTTATGGTATTAAAGCAAAACAGTATGTCTCTCAGGGCACTGTCACCTCCTTCAGCAAATAGAGGAGCCAAGAGAGGGCTTGGACTCTGAATCCAGTGACCCCACAGAGGGCAGGGCTGAATTTGTGCTTACGGAGCAGTGGAATTTGAGGCAACTTGGTGTAGTCTCCGATGTTGCTACCGAAAGAGAGGTAGAAAAAGGCCAGATAAAAGCACAGCTGGTTTCACGTAACTTGGGAGTGAGTTGGGGCAGAGAGGAGGGCTAATTCATCTGCCTTGTGGAACAGCATTTATACGTGAGATGCAGAGATGTACATACCTTCCCAACCCCAGCCAACCGAGTGTTCCAACAAATAGAACACTTAGGCTAACTTCATTAGTAAGGACTAGGGAAAGACTGTTGCTTTTGGTTACTCTCCAACCTCCCTCACCTTTTCCTTCCAGCAAAGCCAAGCCAGTAGCTGTAGAACCTCTGCCCTCTGTGCCCTCTTCATCCCTGTGGAGTGGAAAAGAGCTTTTGGGAAACCACCAGGCCCTTGGTAACCAGGGCGGCTCCTGTGGCCCACAAATCATCCAAAATGCAGAGAGTCTACCCTACACTTAGTTAATTGGGAGTTAACGGTAGTTTGGGACAGGGTGAATGTATGCTCCAAATCTTTTCCTTGTCCTTCTTCTACTGGATTTAACCCAAATTCGGCAACTCCAGACAGACCTAGGCAGGCCACATTATTTGCTTGGACCTAAATCAGACACTGAGCACAGCCTTAGTAAGACTTCAGCATGAACAAATGGTACGTCGTTCCCTTGAAGGTTCTAAAGGTGCATACTTTTGCCACAGAACCTTTCAGCCAAGTTTATCTTAATTAGTTTGCTGTTTCATCCATTTATCAAAATTATAATTTGGGGCACTCAGGGATATTAGGTGATTCTCTAAGGGAGAGCTAATCATATAGCAGAAGAGGCAGAAGTAGAACTAAAAGCTCATGATCGCTGCCTTGTTCTAACTACTCAGCTGTCCTGTTTTGGACATCATGAAGTCCCTCCCTTCGCCCAGTCTCTTCACTTTTGTTCTGCTCCCAAGGGTACTTTATCTGGAAAAATGATTTTTTTCCCCTACATCTGTTTTCCCCATTAAGGTCAGAGAAGCTGAACACACAGCTTTGGGCAGAATGAGAACCATCCTGGGTTCTCTCCACATGACCATGGATGTGTCTCTCTTTCTCCCTGGGCAATGGTTTTTTCATTTGTTAAATTAGGAATTGGGCTAGAGGAGTTCACAAAGATACTTTCCAATTCCGAAATTTTATTGTTCCTTGATTTTAGATGTAAGCAAAAGGTTTGTTCAACTTGGTTTAGTAGGCTCAATTTCCAAATCCCTTTGTCATTATGGAATTAAACGCAGTGTGGCGGTCTGAAGGACCGTGCTGCCTAACAGCAGCATCCCAGCATCTGGGAAGGAGAAAAACAATGGCTAGTGTACAGATGACCCACAAGTAAGAAACGTGAGAGGTAACAGGTAACCCGTCTGCTGTCTGCGTAAAAGGCACGGTCCAAAAACCTAATTTCTGTTTCTTCTGTATTAAATTAAATGGTAAGATTAGGATTCCATTATGAAATATTGTTCACTGTATAATCATGACAGACTCTGAGAGGGTTCCATTTATTGATCAAACCATGTTGGGATCCTGTTAATGGTGTACTCACCTATTCCACCACCATTCCCAGCCCTCACCTGCATCCAGGTCACTGGGATTGCTTCTCAAACATTCCAAACTCGAACTCCACTCAGACCAATTGACTTTAAAGAAGTGAAGCCAGAGGATCTGTTATTTTTGTAAAGCGCCCCAAGTTATTTGGGTGCACAGTGTTTTTTATTATACACTATTCTTTAAATTAGTCTGGAAAATAAGCGCCAGTTGAGAGTGCCTCCAAACTGAAGATGACTTAGATTCAGGTCCCGTCTTTGCACTCTGAAGGATTGTGCCAGACTAATCTAGTTCATTTTAACTACTTCAAGTGATCTTTAGCAAGAATTGAGTTTATGAGGACTAGGAGAATATGTATATCTATAGTAATCAGGATGGAAGAAATTAGGTCAGATTTCAGGGGGTTTTTTGTTTTCTTTTGTTTAATGTAAGACAGTGTGGTATAATAAAAAGAGTACCGGCCCTGGGTTTTGAATCATAAATCTACTCATCACCCACTAGACATGTCACTTTAAAAAGGAGAATAACAAGACCTTTTTTTTTTTTGCTAGTCGTGGTAAGGCTAAATTAGATATGGACATGAAAGTATTGTACTTCATAAACCATTTTTTTTAAATTGTAGTATTTTTTAATATTTGCCCCCCGCTTTAAGAAATATACAATCTCATGCCCTTTTAAATGTTATTCGAAATTAAATATTATGATTAAAAGGAAAAGAGAAAACAAAAAGGCTGTCTTATTTTTTCTCTTTCCTACCCTTGAAAATGACCTCTCAATGCATTTTACTTGTGGTGGTTAAACCATTAGCATTAAATTGGAAGCTTTAGTGACTGCAGGGACTGTGTTACTTATCCTTGTGTCCTTTGCACCTCCAAGCACAAGTGCTAGTGCAAGCAAGCACCACCAAGCACCAAGCTGGAACTCTAAATAAAGAGTTGCTAAAATCCAGTTCTGCAAATTTATAGGAATTCAGACAACAGAACCCAAATCTTCTGTCTTAGGCCTTTGAGGAATGAAGTATTTGTAAGTGAATTTGAGGCCTGCTATAATGAAATTTTCCCCCTTTTTTTCCAGCTTTATTGAGGGATAATTGAAATATATAAGGTTATATAATATATAAGGTTTGGTTTATTTAAAATCTTCCGTTTTTAAAAAAATTTTTATTGGCGTATAGTTGATTTACAATGTGGTGTTAGTTTCAGGTGTACAGCAAGGTGGTTCAGTTATACATATACATATATCCACTCTTTTTTTTTTAAGATTCTTTTCCCATATAGGTCATTACAGAGTATTGAGTGTTACCTGTGCTAGACAGCATGTTCTTATTAGTTATCTATTTTAGTAGTAGTGTGTATATGTGTGTGTATACGCCAGTCCCAGTCTCCCAATCTATCCCTCCCTCTGCTTATCCCCTGGTAACCATAAGTTTGTTTTCTACATCCATGACTCTATTTCTGTTTTGTAAATAAGTTCATTTGTACCCTTTTCTTTTAGATTCCACATATAAGCGATATCATATGGTATTTGTCTTTCTGTGTCTGACTTACTTCACTCAGTATATAATCGCTAGGTCCATCCATGTTGCTGCAAATGGCATTATTTTCTTCTTTTTTCTGGCTGAGCAATCTTCCATTCTATATATGTGCCACATCCTCTTTATCCATTCCTCTGTTGATGGACATTTAGGCTGCTTCCATGTCCTGGCTATTGTAAATAGTGCTGCAAGGAACATTGGGGTGCATGTATCTTTTTGAATCATGTTTTTCTCAGGGTATATGCCCAGGAGCAGGATTACTGGATCATATGGTAATTCTATTTTTAGTTTTTTAAGGAACCTTCGTACTGTTGTCCATAGTGGCTGTACCAATTTACATTCCCACCAACAGTGTAGGAGGGTTCCCTTTTCTCCACACCCTCTCCAGCATTTATTGTTTATAGATTTTTTTGGTGATGGTTATTCTGACCAGTGTGAGGTGATACCACATTGTAGTTTTATTTTGCATTTCTCTAATAATTATTGATGTTGAGCATCTTTTCATGTGCTTTTCGGCTATGTGCATGTCTTCTTTGGAGAAATGTCTGTTTAGATCTTCCGCCCATTTTTTGATCGGATTGTTTGGGGTTTTCTTTATATTGAGCTGCATGAGCTGTTTTGTATATTTTGGAGATTAATCCCTTGTCAGTTGTTCCATTTGCAAATATTTTCTCCCATTCTGAGGGTTGTCTTTTTGTTTTGTTCATGGTTTCCTTTGCTGTGCAAAAGCTTTTAAGTTTAATTAGGTCCCATTTGTTTATTTTTCTTTTTATTTTCATTACTCTAAGAGGTGGATCAAAAAGGATCTTGCTGTGATGTATGTCACAGAGTGTTCTGCCTATGTTTTCCTCTAAGAGTTTTATAGTGTCCAGCCTTACAATTAGGTCTTTAATCCATTTTGAGTTTATTTTTGTGTATGGTGTTAGGGAGTCTTCTAATTTCATTCTTTTAGGTATAGCTGTCCAGTTTTCCCAGCACCACTTATTGAAGAGACTGTCTTTTCACCATTGTATATTCTTGCCTCCTTTGTCATAGGTTAGGTGACCATAGGTGCGTAAAATCTTCGTTTTTTCTTAACGTAGGCATTTATCACTATAAACTTGCCTCTTAGAACTGCTTTTGCTGTATCCTTTTGTTTCATCTTGAAGAACTCCAGTTAGCATTTCTTGTAAGGCAGGTCTAGTGGTGATAAATTCCCTCAGCTTCTGTTTGTCTGGGAAAGTCTTTATCTCTACACAGGAACTACTTTCCTGGGTAAAGTGTTCTTGATTGGCAGGTTTTTTTCTTTGAACACTTTGAATATATCATCCCTTTCTCTCCTGGCCTGCAAGGTTTCTTCTGAGAAATCTGCTGATAACCTTATCTGGGTTTGCTTGTATGTGATGACTCTTTTTAAACTCTTGCTGCTTTCAAAATTCTCTTTTTGTCAGTGATTTTTAAGAGTTTGACTATAATACGTCTCAGCGAATAGCTCTTTGGGCTAAATCTATATGGGAATTCCTGAGCTTCATGTTTCTGGATGGTCATATCTCTCCCCAGATATCAGAACTTATTTCTTCACATGAGTTTTCTGACCCTTTCTCGCTCTTCTACTTCTAGGACTCCCATAAATCAAATACAGTCATCCCTCAGTATCTGTGGGGGATTAGTTCCAGGACCCGCCATGGATACCAAAATTTGCAGATGTTCAAGTCTCTTATACAAAATGACATAGTTTTTGCATGTGACCTCTGTAAATCCTCCCATATATATTTTAAATCATCTCTAGTTTACATATAATAACTAAATCAATGTAAATGCTATGCAAATAGTTGTAAATACAATGTAAATGCTATGTAAATAGTTGCCAGCTCACAGCAAATTCAAGTTTTGCTTTTTGGAACTTTCTGGAATTTTTTTTCCAAGTATTTTTGGTTGGTTGAATCTGCAGGTGTGGAATCAGTAGATACAGAGGGCTGACTGCATTATTTCACTTAATGGTGTCCCCTAATTTTACACAGACTTTTTTCACCCTTTTTTCATTCTTATTTCTTTTCTCCTCTTAATGGATAATATCAAGAAATCTGTCTTCAAGTTTGCACATCCTTTCTTCTGCTTGATTCTGTTTTTGAAGCTCTCTCTTGCATTTTAGTTCCAAAATTTTTGTTTAGTTCTTTTTTATGACTTCTGTCTCTTTGCTGAATTCCTCATTTTGTTCATGCATTGTTTTCTTGAGTTCATTGAGTTGTCTGTCAGTTATCTTAATCTCACTGTGCTTTCTTAAAATAATTATTTTGAATTCTTTTCCAGGTAACTCACAGATATCCATTTCTTTATGGTTAGTTACTAGAAAATTATTGAGTTCCTTTGGTGGTGATACGTTTCCTTGCTTTTCCACGTTTCCAGTAGCTTTGCACATTTGAGGGAGGAGTCAACTCTTCCAGCCTTTTCAGACTGACTCTGGAGGGGAAAGACTTTCACCTGAAGGTGTCTGTGAGGGCTCTGGCAGGGTGGGGTTCAGCAGCTCTGATTCTGGGGAAAGCACAGTGGCATAATCTCTGTGCAGCTCCATCAGCTGAGGTCAACTTGGGCCAAGACTGCAGGGGCCCAGACTGCAGAGGTCCTGCAAGTGGCAGTGATACCTAGGGCTGTTGGGGTCCCCGATGGCAGAGGCTGCTGCTGGGGTCTTTCTTTTTTGCCTGTGAAAGGAAGTTCTAGCCAAGGGGATCCATTTTGGTACAAGGTTTAGTGAGCTGGCACTCAGTGGCAGTGGAGCCGGGGTTCTAGGATCAGGCACGTGTGGAACTACCTTGGTCCTGGGGCACAGGTGCACTTGCAGTGATGGTAGTGCCAGTGTCTGAGGTGCAGGCATGTGCATATCTTCCAAGGACCCAGGGTCTGAGTTCTTGGGGCTTACCACAGTGATTTGGGCCCCAGGGTGGGGAGAACAGCAGTGGCACAAGCTGGGGGGTGACAGGGTACAGTAGTGGCTTGAGCTCAGGGTGCAGCAACAGTACATCCTGGGGATGGTGGGTCAAAGTCCTAACTCTGGTCCTAACAGCTCAGCCTCAGTGATGCCAAAATTAATCAGGAAATGTGGTAGTAAGAATAAAATACAGGTCTGAACTGAGGGGCGTGGTTTTATCTATAATTAAAGCCTTACTAATTAGGCTAATGGCATAAATAACGCATATATAATTATATTCAAACTGCAGGATATGTTTTATAGCATATTTATCTTCTTTTGCTTAAGATAAATATTAACCTTTTGCTTTTTAATATTAATTTGCATTCCTTAAAATGTGTAATTTATGATGCACCATAAAAAAGCAGAAGTAAACCAGTTTGGGATTTAAATGTTTTCTCTAGCTTGTTCATTGTCCATATGATTTTTTTAAGCCATATTTTTAAAGTACACCCTTAATTAGTTAATTTCCCCACCAGTGCCCAGTGCAGCAAGTAGAATCTATGTCTGTTTATCCAGGTAGATTGAGATTCCAGTAAAAGGTCATAATTTTGAACTGAATGTATAAAAGAATGTCAAAAATGGGGAGCTAGCTTGATACTCAATTAAAAAAAGAAGCCTAAGAACTACAATTGGCCCTTTAAAATATATATATATATATCATCTTTGCTGGTAACTTTGGGAGATGCTAAAATATCTGAGCTGTTCAATGCATTTACATAGGAGCCAACAGTAGTTGAGAACAGAGCTCTATTAAGTAAGAAGTAAAGCTTAAGTGGTATATAGCAGTAAGAGCTGGTTTGGGGGGGGCGAGGTCTGTGTTATTGATTAATTTATACTTTTCAGTAGTTGGGGAGGTCCTGGCTTTTGCTGGTCAAGGTCTGGGTTTTACTAACTAGGGGTGTCTGTGAATCGTTCATAGGCTCTGACAGTAGAGAGTGAGTTGAATACAGAATGTTTCATGAGAACGTGGCCTCTGGAAGGCCCTCACACCAAGCAATGTTTAAATTTAGTTTCAGCATTCGCAACACAAATAGAGAGAAATTCACAGTTGACACAAAGATGAGTTGTCTTCATCCATCTTCCTTTCAAGTTGCTTACTCTGGAAGGGATGCCAAATTTGGGACATTCCCATAATTACCCTACACAGACAGACAACATACATCCTTTATACATAAAAAGGAAAAAGCAGTGACTCAGGGTGGAGGACCCTAGGGGATTGGTTTGCTGAAATTGCTCTTCACTAATTACACATGCTCGTTTGTTTCTTCTTTACTTTAGAATTAGAAGAACTTATTCCAGAAATCTGGGTCAGCTCTAAACTTTGGTTTTCTCATTAAACTTGGCTACTTGAGTGTCTGTGTTATTAAATAAGCCCGTCATCTTTTACTTGTTTGCAAACAATGGTAATCAGTTATCTGTGAAGGTGACTAGATTTTTGAAAAGTGACCTTTTCAATACTGGAGCAAACCATTTCATATCGCCCACCCTGGAAAGATTTAATGTGGTAATTTCTCAGGTGAGTTCAGCCAGGACTCAGTCTTCTCCCGAGCCAAGACTGCTGTTTCAAGGAAGGCTCACCTCAGCCATTTACCTTTAAGAGGAACCCAGCTTTATTCCTAGGTCCATTTATCTCCATGTAAACCATCCCTGTGCTTTCAATATTATGTTATGTTAAAGGTTGTCACTGTGGTTATAAACTGTAAAATATCAAGGTTAAGAAGCTGAAAGTATTACTTTGGCGTGAGCCTCTCGAAGGCGGCTGTGGTGGAAGGGGCTGTTTCAAGGCCTGAGGCTCCCCTGCCTGTAGTTGTGGGAAGACACCTTATCCGTTCCTGCAACTTATTTGTGGCTCTCCAAGGAGCTCACTTAACCACTGTTCTCCGGTGCACGATCTTAGGAGCTAGAGCTGGAATTTTCTAGCCTTTGTTAGAATGTTTGCTTCAATCTGAAAGTGCCCTGTGGCACAAAGAGTCCAATGGTGAGGTGGAGCTCCCAGAGATCCCTGAGAAAGGAAACTTGGAATCTGCCACTGTTTTCTCATCCTTGCTATGCTGATCTGGAGTGAACTGTGTAACAGCATAACCCACCGATGAAATTTCAGCCAGGGCGCCAAAGCCTGACAACCATAGTAAATCCTGTGTAAGCAGGAGATTTGAAGGGAAGGGTTTTGAAGTTAATTGAATTTTATGATTAACAGAAAGTTATCTGGAAAACCATTTTTGTTTCACCTCATAGTGGTAGAAGTCTTTCTAAAAAGCTTGGGTCCACTTCCCTTTTTTTTTTTTTTTTTTTTTTGTATAATTAAAAATAATCATGTTTTTAGAATAAAACTCTCAGCACCTTCATAACATTATCTTAACCATAAAAGCTTATTCTGTATTTCCTATAATATGGCTACTGAAGGTAAATTTATTGGACCGAAAGTTTACAGACTCCAGAACAGCCCAGAGTTACTAGCTTAAAGGAAAAAAAGATCCCTGATATGAGATTTTGTCATTTTTTCCATTTTTCTGAAAACAGATTATAGAAAAATTCCATTTAATTGAGGGTTATGAATTCTCTGAACGTTGCTGTTCCTAGTTTAAATAATGAAAACTATGGTGGTGAAAAGGGGTGTTTTATTCCTAAATCCCGGATTTTAATTCTGCTTCACTCTGGGTCTCATTGTGAGAATCAGGACGAGTCACAGAGGCCCTGTATGGCCCAACTCTTCTGACTCTGAAATGCAGAATATATCTCTTGGGGTGAGAAATCACACCATTTTACTTTCTTTACTGGAATATATTGCATTATTGCAATTAGTATCTATTTTCCCATTTTTCTTTTATGGGAGTATTTTTAGCCCATCATGAATATCCATTTATACATCTATATGTACATGAATGTATATAAAATTATGTAAGATTCAGGTTTTCTGTAATGTCTGTAATGTACAGAACTGCTTAGAGATCACCGTATTTGGGGGGGGGGGGGGCTCTGTTAGTATCTGTTCCCATAGCTTTTCGCTGAGACTGTAAATTAGGCCTGGGAAGGATATAATGAGTCAGTAATTTACAGACTATTAAGAGACTTAGTTAGAAGTGATTCTTGGGCATGTCCAATAGAGAGCACATGTTTATAAAGGACAAACAGATTCAACACAACATGTCTCTGGCCTAACCAAGCCCAATCAATTAACAAAATGGGATGTCTTATTTTAGGTATCTCCCACTCCCCCAAAATAGAATCACTAACCACTTGTTAACCACACTGACTTTTTAACAAAGTGGCTGCTAGAGCTTTGCCACCAGAAATGTTCAGATTAAGCACCCTATTAGATTGCAGCCAGCAGAGTCTACAAAACAGGAAGAAAGTTCTGTTTGCTCTTTTGCTTCCTTTCCTGGTTTGACTTCATGTGATAATTCACTGCAGATTTCTTTTTCTTTGACAGAGTGCCTACCGCAGGAATGGGATGGCTTTTCTGGCCTGCTGATGTGACTGTGACTGAGACAACAGGAAAGGCAGTGTTATATTAAGGTGATTTCTGTTCCCCTCCTTGGGCAAAATAAAAGACAAGTTTACCTTCTCCGCATCCTTGGGAGTGGGTTGGTTTGTTGTGACTATCAACTGGCTGACTCCAGCCCTTTTCCAGCCCCCTCAACGCTTAGTCTTGTTTACTAGATGGGCCATTTAGCCAATTAATGGCAGGATGTTTGGGATGGTGTGTAGGTGGACAAGAATGCACATCACACAGTTTTGAGCTTTTAATTTGGAATAGATTTACTGCTCTCAGCTCACATAACTTAAAAGCAGTGACTTTTTTTTTCTCAGTGTTTAGTCTATGTTTTATTTGATGCATTTTGTAATCCAGGTTTAGGACAAAGGAAACAAAATTAAAAGAACAGTCAGTTTTCCCCTTGGACTGTCCCACCAACTCTGCCTTCTGACATTTGATGTCTAGATCTACATGTATTTTACAGACAAATGTCCATCTTACAAACTCACACTAATCAAAGACCTAATTGGCCTGATGAACTAACTGTCTGTTCCCATCTTCTCTTCCCTTCACCCCACGTGTAGTATATGTGTCACTTTCATGGCCTCTTCCCAACTTCCTGAGTATCTACCTATCGTGTGTTTTTCCCCTCGTAGGCCCTCTTCCCCATCTTCATTTTTCTCCCTCCCCTGTCCCTCCGATCCCCAGGCCCAGCCCTCACACACAGGCTGTACCCATTTAGAAGCAAAGCGTTTAGAATCAATGGATGGGGAGCCAAGTGATCTGCTTCCTCCCTCCAAAGCACTAACACCTAGACTGAAATGTGGGCTGGGCAGTTTCTTGCTGGTAGCAGCTGAGTTAACCTTCTGGCATCTGTACTTTCTCCAGTAAACGAGGAACTGTAACGAAGCGAACCAAAATATAGCAGTTATATACAGTTCTTGATTGAACTTGAATTGCAAAGGAGGAAGTTGTTTCTTTAATTCTTTAGGAGTTTTGTATAATTTTACTTTTATCATGGTTGCTACACACACTGAGATAGCCTTTGTAAAGAATTAATAAAAACAGAAATGAGAAGCATGCAAGGTTTTCCTCCTGTGACCAAATCGTAGTGAGGCTCAGTTAGTGTGATTGTGCCGTATTTTCACATTTGTTAACTATCACTTACCTGTTCTATGTTAGTCCTTCTGGAAAAAATCTTCATGTCAAGAACGAAAAAACGCAGATATATAATATCAAAAAATTGCCAAAGGGTTTTGATGTTCCATCTGCGCTTGGTGAAATGTATGATTAAACTTTTCTTTTTATCATCATTCTTATTTTTCTTGGCATCCCTAATCATGGAAAATTACAAGCTTGCAGTAAACATCCTAACTTGTAAAACGACAGCGTTTATTGTATTTGGTTTCTATGCCAGGCTTATAGATGTGTAAAATTTTCAGGAGCCGATTTTTCACATCGAAATTCCTCCTCTCCCACATTATACATTTTAAAGTATGCACAAGGCAGAAAATATAGGGTTTAGATTTTTTTCCCTTCATTTTATTCTACCTGATCTCCTTATAGTCCCAGAGAAGGAAGACTCAACGTACATTTCTCTCAGAAATATGACAGGTCTGTGTTTTTGTTGGTCTGGCGTATGTTTGTCTATCTTGAACAGTCTGACAGGTAATTATTTATAAAATCTGGTTTTGCCCAGTAAGTCCATATAATAACCTTTCACTTTTCATCATAAGCCAGTGAGCTGAATTTAGAATAAAACAAGGTCATTTATGTCTGTCCCGAACCAGCCTAGATGTCCCCGTAATGGCTCAATATTAATATTTGTAATTCTTTTTTTTTTTTCTTTTCTATACTTAGGTTCTTTTTCTGACTCTTTCCACAACACTAAATTTGAAGTGAAATAAAATTTCCTTAAGCAGTGAGTATAGGGAGAAAAAAAATTTATAAAGGGAAAGTTTCAGAAAATGTGACTTAAATAAATTTCTTTAAAGATTAAATTGTTATGTAGAATCATAAACCGTCAGAGTGGAAGATGGTCTTCAAGATCATTGGAAACAAAAAAAAAAAAAAAAAAAAAAAAAGATCATTGGAAACAACCACTCATTTTACAGATGGAAAATGATGGCCTGGAGAGGGAAACTGACTTTACCAACGTCACTCAGCAATGCTATGACAGACCAGAGACCAGACCATGGTCCCTAATTATCAGTCTGTCTAGTCTTATACTCCACCATACTGGGTTTGCATTAGATATTACCAAGACACGTCAGGGTTTTATGGCATGTTTATCTTAGACAATAACCTAGATTTATTTTTTAAATGATTCTAATTATGGACACATCCTGAAGCATAAGCGTTATATTAAAATCTTCTTCAGAGGGACTGTGATGTTAATTAAATAATGTGTTATATGCCAGTTATACATCAATTTTAAAAAAGAGGTCTGTAAGCAGGGGAGAGAGGAATTAACATACTTTGAGCACCTACTTTGTGTCAGGAACCTTACCTTTGGTAGTTCATTTATCTTCCCAATGACTTCGTGATGTTGATGCTAGAACAATGAAAATAAAAACAAAAATAAACAAATGGGACCTAACTAAACTTAAAAGCTTTTGCACAGCAAAGGAAACCATAAACAAAACAGAAATACAACCCACAGAATGGGAGAAACTGTTTGCAAACAAAGCTACTGACAAGGGATTAATCTCCAAAATATACAAACAGCTCTTGCAGCTCAATATAAAAAAAAAACCCAAATAACCTAATCAAAAAATGGACAGAAGATCTAAATAGACATTTCGCCAAAGAAGACATACAGATGGCCAAAAAGCAAGTGAAAAGATGCTCAACATCAATAATTGTTAGAGAAATGCAAATCAAAACTACAATCACCTCACACCGGTCAGAATGGCCAACATCAAAAAGTCTATGAACAATAAATGCTACAGGGGGTATGGAGAAAAGGGAACCCTCCTACATTGTTGGTGGGAATGTAAATTGGTACAACCACTATGGAGAACAGTATGGAGGTTCCTTAAAAAACTAAAAGTAGGGACATCCCTGGAGGTCCAGTGGTTAAGACTCCGCACTGCCAATGCAGGGGGCGCAGTTTTGATCCTTGGTCGGGGAGCTAAGATCCCACCAGCTGCACAGCGCAGCCAAAAATTGAAAAAAATCCAAAAAATTTTAAAAATTAAAAGTAGAGCTGTCATATGATCCAGCAATCCCACTCCAGGGCATATATCTGGAGAAAACCATACTTCAAAAAGATACATGCAACCCCAGTGTTCATTGCAGCACTATTTATAATAGCCAAGACATGGAAGCATCCTAAATGTCCATCGATACATGAATGGATAAAGAAGATGTGGTACTTATATACCACATAAAAATATATGGAATATTACTCAGCCATAAAAAACAATGAAATAATGCCATTTGAGGCAACATGGATGGACCTAGAGATTATCACACTAAGTGAAGTCAAAGACCAATATTATATGATATCACTTATATGTGGAATCTAAAAAATGATACAAATGAACTTATTTACAAAACAGAACAGACTCGCAGGCTTAGAAAACAAACTTATGGTTACCAAAGGGGAAAGGTGGGGGAGGGGTGGTAAATTAGGAGGATGGGATTAACATACACACATTACTGTATATAAAATCAACAAGGACCTACTGCATAGCACAGGGAACTCTACCCAATACTCTGTGATAACCTATATGGGAAAAGAATCTGAAAGAGAATAGGTATATGTGTAGGTATAACTAAAACTGTAGTTTTAGTTTTGCTGTACACCTGAAACTAACACAACATTGTAAATCAACTATACTTCAATATAAAATTAAAATTTTAAATAAATAAACAAAACAAAAATAAAAAGTCAGGCTTAATTGTAAATCAAATGTGAATGCACAAAATAGTTTCTATTTCCGTAGGCCTGTGTTTGGGAGATGGAATTTGAAAATAAATAAGTAAATAAATAACTTCTCTTATGGGAAATTGGCACTGCCTTATAGACTTGAGGATAAAGGAAACAGAAATATATTTCTCCCTTCACCTGAATTTGGAAATGCAACTTTCTAAACATGCCATTTTGAGGATATGTCATTAACCTTCTGCCTTCACATATTGCAATAGTTGAGATTCAAAAATAATGTTCCAGTTTTAGAACCAAGAGTTGTTATTTAAAAACCATCAGAAGCACAGATATTTTTTAATGGTGTATATACTTCCTGTATCCGGGGAGGATTCTTCATTTATTACTGCATGTTCTTTGTTCCTATAAAATAATAAGCAATCCACGTTTAATGCTTTTACCACGTAGAAGACAAATAAACATAACTTGTGATTCTTGGTCTGAAAGAAAACAATTTTACTTGCCTGTAAATTATAAAATTTAATTTTATGAAAAAAATCGTGTATAGTTCCCAAATCAGGTATTTCTTTCCAGTTCATATAACCCTTTATGTAAAACTGAGTCACTACAGAGAAAGTATTTCCTCATCTGCCCTCCTGGAATTTAGATAGAACCTTCCCAAGTTGCATTTAAAATTCTACCATCAACCATGTATACATCTCATAAAATATTTTATAGTCTCCTGTACGCTCTGGCTGAACATTTCATAGTACATAAACACTTCTGCAAATAATATAAGGGCATCAAGTTGCATATGTCATAGCAGTGGCAGCCACATAAAGCTGATTCTCCCTCGATTTATTTTCTTACTTTTATCTTCTTATTTGAAATGCAAGGTGAAACTTTCTGTGCTCTTCTTGTACGGTTGTTTGGGGGCAGGGAAGGGGGGCAGACCAGGGGACTCCAGCAGTTTCAGTGGGGTCGTGTTCATTAAAGCAAAGGCTCTCTGCAGAGGGCATCAAGCCAAGCTTAAACAGCAAAACCATGCCTGCAGAAATTGGATGTAAATGTGATGGTTAAATAAGGGCCAGATGCCTTTAAAAACTCAAATATTAAAAAGTCATATCTCTTAAAGTAAGTTTCTAGTGTCGTGACTAGGATAGTGATACTATAGCACTTTAGAAAAAGAAGAAGAAGAAGAAGAAACAAAGAAAGAGACTTACATTTGTCTTCTGGAAGAAAATATCAAATATTCAGCCTGTCATAAGTCATGGGAATTTTGGCAATTGAAGCATATTTTAAAACAATCAATTCCTACAAAGTCATGAGAAACCCAGATACAGTATTTCATTGTTGGAAACCACTGTAACTCTGTATACAGTATTATATTCATGTTCCCTTTTCTGCTCATCACCACCACTCATTCACTGTTGCCTTTTATTCAAAGGAAGATAAAAATAGAAAAAGGTATAGGAAAAATCAAGAAGCAAGAGGATTACTTATATAATATAACTGTAACTTATAACTGTTTAAGTAACAATTTACTTGCGATCGAAAATGATGATTTATTGTATCAGTATTTTAATAATAAGTTTTACATAATAATTGTAGGACACCGTGTGCCACCCTTTATACTAAGCACTTTGTGTGGCTATCTCATTAAATCCTCACAACCCCACTATGAGACATGCATGGTCATTCTCCCTGTTGCCCAGAGGTGATAGAACGCAAACTTAAGAACAGAAGCTTCACTGCCTTATGCAGAGGTGCCCAAGATGGCGCCAGCATTTGTACCCAGCACTTTGACCCCAGAGCTCGTGCTCTTAACCACAGTTGTGCAGCACAGATTGTACTAAAGAGTTCTGATAACATATTAAAGAGAATTGCTGCCCTGAACCTAGAAGCACTTCTCTACTAAAAAAACTTGATTACAAGAAAATTTCATTTTAACTTAACATTCCTTCCCTAAGGCCAAGTATTATGTATATAATAGAATATCATGTAATGTATAATAGACTATAATTATATAGAATGATGCCAAGTCCTCTGTAATATCTTAAACCTTAAGATAAATACATATGATCAATGCACATACTGAGAATCCCTGTACAACTTATGAGAAAAACTTCCTCAAAAATCCATGTGTACAAAGCCTCTCCTTTGTGGAGACCAGATTTCTCCAGAAGGCTCTTATTACATAGGCTACTATTTTATGCTTTCATACAAGGTATTTATCTCATGTTATAAAGTAATCCCCAACTGTGTACATGTGTTTGCAGTGGCAGATACAGAAGTACGTATGGCAACCCCTTGCGACTTTATACAGATGTCCCTTTTAGATGTTTGCTTGTTAGTTGTGACATAGTCATTGTTTCTTCTAGCCCAGGATGTGTGTGTGCTTGGTGGGAGTGGTGGACAGAGAAAGGAAGAAAGTGGAAAGAAAGTTGCTGAAAACAATTTGAATTAGAAATGATGGTTTTCATAATTCAAAAAGACACATGCACCCCAGTGTTCATTGCAGCACTGTTTACAATAGCCAGGTCACGAAAGCAACCTAAATGCCCGTCGACAGACAAGTGGATAAAGAAGATGTGGTACATATATACGATGGAATATTACTCAGCCATAAAAAGGAACAAAACTGGGTCATTTGTAGAGACGTGGATGGACCTAGAGACTTTCATACAGAGTGAAGTAAGTCAGAAAGAGAAAAACAAATATCGTGTAGAAAAATGGTACAGATGAACCAGTTTGCAAGGCAGAAATAGAGACACAGATGTAGAGGACAAACGTATGGACACCAAGCGGGGAGGGGAGGTGGGATAAATTGGAAGATTGGGATTGACATGTATCCACTAATATGTATGAAATAGATAACTAATGAGAACCTGCTGTAGAGCACAGGGGACTCTACTTCACTTTGCTGTACAGTAGAAACTAACACAACATTGTAAAACAACTATACCCCAATAAAAAGAAAGAAAGAAATGATGGTTTTCCTCCCTCATCAGTGATTAGCAGCTTCTTTAATTCAACCCTAGGTCTGTTCTGCCTCAGAACAAGTCGCTTTCTGATTTTTGTTTGTTAAGATGCCAACTAGCAGTACTGCAGCCTGTTGTACTACGTACCTGTAGCTTTCTCCTCTGAATGGCGTTGATTTACTTCTTCCAGACACTTTACCTGGGAAAAGTTAATCACTCCTTCCAGACCTGTATGTGCCAATCCATCGAGCAGTCTCTAAGCAGCAGTGACTCCTGCACGTTGGCCAGCCACACTTCCATAGGTTTGGCCTGGGAGGAAACAGTGAGCCCAGATGGTGCAGGGAGTTTGTGACTTACAGGGCAGCCTAAGCAAGATCAGCATGGTGTCAACTTTCCATGGTCCTAATCCCAAAGGAATGTACCAGATCTAGGGTCCAGATGACAGAAGACCAGAGTGATGGGTCACTGTGTCATGGAGGCACCAACGCTAAACCACAGTCAAGCAGTTTCCCAGCTTTCGTCCATACCTAAAAGGAGGTCGAGGTGGAGAATCCCATGTCTGTCCAGAGCCAGGGAGGCAGATGGTCCTTGTGGCAGCTCCTCCCAAGACTGGCTGTCTTGCTGCATCCCTCGGATGATCACAGAGTGAAGTGGAACCTTGCCTACGTGATCCAGATGGAGACATGCAAGGTCACTTAGGGTGCCTTTCCCCTGCAATATACAGAGTCATGTGTCTCTGTGAACCATACGAAAAATCCATCTGCCTCTTCCTCCCTAGCTTTTCAAGGTGCTCTCCTTCTCTAGCTCTTTTCCATAAAGCTTCCTGCCTATCAGGGCAGAGTGCCTTCTGCATCCTCTGAATTTTTAATGCCCCTGTTGGTCTCTATACTTCCTATTTTCTGTCCCTAATCATCTCTCCGTGTGCTTTGTAGCCTGCCTCAAGAAATTAAGAATTTCTTGAGGGCAAGTCTTAAATCTGTACCTCTTTGTAATCGCCACGTGCACATATTAGGTGTTCAATAAACATTTTTTGGTTGTTTAACAAACATGAGCACAAAATTCTTTTTCTTTCTTTCTGGTTTTTTTTTTTTTTTGGTTAAGTCTTTGTTTAATCTCTTATTGATGCTTGTTTGACTTATTTGGCTGCAAATCTCAAGAACTATAGATGATCACAGCCTTTTTCTTAAAGACAATAATACAGTGTCTCAGAGAAAGCAATTCAAAGCAGGCCATGAGTCAGATTTCTTGTGGCCTTTATGAGTAGGTCGCTCTGACTACAGTCTTATTTGAAGGGGTTAATGACCTCAGGGAGGGAGGTGACCTTAGTCACATTGGTACACTACTAAAGACCTAAGAACCTTTGTGTCCTACTTGAATCTATACAAACTTGAAAAAGACTTAGAGACATACTCCATTTTTGTTTATAGCAGCATCTTTGAAAGCCTGCTAGGCCTCCACTAGTCTACTTTAAAGACAACAAGCTATTTTAGGATGAGATTTCCCTAAAGGTAATGGAAATAACATGTTCACTGAACTTAGAGCAAATATGAAGATCTATTTAGACTGAAAATAATGAGATTTTGTGAACCGGAAGCAACAGTTTTTCACCCAACAGTAGCTTGCAGCTAAAACGTCTGCTTTCTTTATCTCTGTTCATTCATTCAAAACAAATTTTCTTAGCACCTATGAAAGCCAAACAATCAACATGGTGTTGACAGTTCCCAAACAGTGAAGCAAGGGGTTCCGCTAGGGGGAACCGTAGAGTTCCATAAAAGGGCTCAAGAAGCCACCTACATTAAATTATCTATAGATTAAAGATGTTACATGTTTTGCCCATATGGGTGCCACTCTAAATATTTACATACATGCCATTGTAATTTATAAAATACAAACATAAATTTATTTAAAAATGACACTGAAATCCTTGTAGCTTTTTGACATTACATTTTTTTTTTTCATTCAAGAGGTAGCAAAAGTACAAGTTATAGAATGCATGCGTCAGGGAATTTGTTAAGGTTAAAAAGTGATTCTCAAGCTCAAAAAAAAAAGAAAGAGAGAGATACCTCTTGTCTTCTGTGCTTTTGCAGTAACTGCCATTGTCTCCGCAGCCCTTCAGTGGTGAGTAAGTTGTGCCCTCTGAAGGTTTTAAGCTTCTTTAGCTTAAACTTAAGGGTATTTTTTTCTTTTGACATTAAGTATCACCTGAACTTTTTTCATATGTCTTATTTTGGGGAAAATTTATGATCTTTTTAACATTAGGAAGTTTTGCTTTTCCTGACATTTTATTCCTTTGCATATTTGAAACATTTCAATCCCAGACAATAAATATTATGTGATTATTATTTTCATATGGATAGGCTATTTCCTCCTGTTTTTTCTAACCCCCTTTCCTAGCTAATACTCAAAAATTTATTAAACTGTTCCATTCAGCTTTTCAGAATCATGTAGAATGAAAATTGAAAGAAGGGCAGGTTTGAGAGAGGAGAGGTAGTAGTAGTTGAAAATAAATTGAAGTGTGTGGTTTTCTTTCAGTTGGATTTCTAATATTTCTTGTTTGGTTGAAATGAAGATTATATTTATTCTGTAAATCATTTTTATAAATTGACATAACCAGTTATCACATTAAGTGGTATCTTTTTATATCATTATTATGGAAGCTAAATGGGTCTCAGCAAAGTGGACGGATGTTAGCTGAGTACACCATGAGAACTCAGTTTTAAAAGCACCCACCTTTAAAAGCTCTCCTCATGGCTCCCTCACCTGCATCAGTTCTTTTCTCAAGTACCTGTTCTTCAATAAGGCCTTCTCTAACCCCCCTTTTAAATATTGAAGCCCCAGCCTCTGCCTTACCTACAATATCCCGCTTCCTTGTTTTCCTTTTTATCACTAACACTTCCGTACCATTTCTTAGACTTATTTATTTTGTTTATTATCTCCTTCCTCTAGAATGTATAGACTGTCTGAGATTCAGGATTATGGTCTGTTTTGTCCACTGTTGTGTCCCCAGCGCTTAGAGCAGGGCCTGACACTAGTGCATGTTCCGTCAGTATTTTCCAACATAAATGAATGATTGATCAGTCCTTATTTCTGCAAATTCTTGCAACATTATACCCATGTCATTGTTCTCTGGTTCTTCTCCAGCCTTTAACTGTTTCTTCTCACTTCTGTCCTGGCTTGTTGTCTGACTCCATGCCTCAACTATTTGCTTTCCCTTGACTTTCCAAAGTCCTCTGAATTTCTTCAACTGTGTTCTTCAATATAACTCTTTTTTTACATTTTAGTACTTCCAAATTCACAATACATCTTCAACAGAATGAGAAATTTGGCCACCACAAGCAAGAGTTATTATGATGTACTTGGTTTTTCATTAACATTATTTCAAAGTTTTTGATATATTTCACTACTTATTAAATTTTTTTCACAACTCCAAGTTAGCAATTTTTTTTGGCCACGCCGCACGGCTTGCAGGATCTTAGCTCCCCAACCAGAGATCAAACCTAGGCCCCAACTGTGAAAGAGCCGAGTCCTAACCACTGGACCACCAGGGAATTCCTGGGTTAGCAGTTTTTTAAGTGCATTTATTTATTACCTCTTACATTGCAGTCGTTTTTTTTTAGACACAGCACATATATTTATTTCTTTTTAAAAAATTAGCTTAATGTGGTATAGTTTACATACAGTAATAACCCCTTTTTAGATGTATGGTTCAATTCAGTGACTTCTGACAAATAAGCACAGTTGTGTGACTGCCACCATAATCAAGATACATGAGTGCCAGAAAGTTCTCTCATGTTCCTTTGTAATTGATCTGCCACTCATCACTATCCCCTGGCAACCACTGGTCTGATTTCTGTCTCTGTAACTTTACCTTTTCCAGAATATCACATAAAATGGAATAATTCTATATAAATTTAGATGTAAAGTTTTTGTGCCTTCTTTCACTGAGTGTAATGCTTTTGAGAGTCATCCCTGTGGTTGTGTGTATCAGTAGTTCATTTCCTTTTCTTGCTCAGTAATATTCCTTGGTGTGGGTGCACCACAGTTTATTCATTATTAAGTGTACCTTTTGATTGTTTCTGGCTATTAAGAATAAAGCTTCTATGAACATGGGTGGACAGAGCTTTGTGTAGATTTATGTATTCATTGGTAATGGGTAAACACTTAGGATTGGGATCACTGGGTCATATGGTAAATGAATATTTAATTTTATAAGAAACAGACAGTGTTTTCCCAAAGTGCCGTACCATTTGGCACTACCATCAGAAATATGAGATTTCTAGTTGCTCCGTATCTTTGCCAGCATTTGGTATGATCTATTCTGTTGTTTGTTTTGTCTTGTTTTAATTTTAGCCATCCTGATAAGCAAATAGTTGTATCTCACTGGGGCTTTACTTTGCTTTTCTCTGGTGACTAATGATACTAAGCACTTGCATGTATTGGTTTACCATCCATATATTTTCTTCGTTGGTTCAAATCTTTTGTCTATTTTAAGAAATCGGTTGTTTGTCTTCTTATTACAATATAAGAGTTCTTCATGTATTCTAGATACAGAAATGTGTTTTTCACATATTTTCTCTGAGTCTGGGGCTTGACTTTTCTTAAAGAGTCTTTGGAAGAGCTGAAGGTTTTAATTTTGAAGAAGTTTGATTTATCAATTTTTATTCTTTTATGGATCATACTTTTTTGTGTCTTATCTGAGAAATCGTGATCTAACCCAAGCTCACAAAGGTTTTCTCCAATGTTTTCTTCTTGATACTTTAAATTTCAACTTTTACTTTTAGGTATTTGATTCATTTTGAGTTTATTTTTGTATATGGTGCAAAGTAAGGTTTAAGATCCCTTTTTTTTCTTCCCCTGCACATGGATGTCTGTTCCAACACCATTTTCTTGAAGATTATTCTTTCCTCATTGAATTACCTTGACACCTTTGTCTAAAACCAATTGACCATATATGTGTGGGTCCATATTGGACTCTGTTTTGTTCCATTGATCTATATGCTCATCCTTAGACAGCACCTCACTGTCTTGATTACTAAGTCATAAAATCAGGTCTTATGAATCCTTCAGCTTTTCCTTTTCAAAATCTTTTTTTATTCTAGGTTCTTTGATTTTCCATATTTCTACAAAACACTTGCTAGGATTTTGACTGGAATTGCTTTGAATCTATAGCTCAATTTAGGGAGAATTGATACCTTAACTGTATTAGACCTTCTAATCAATGAATGTGGAATAGCTTTTCATTTACTTAGGTCTTTTCTGATTTCCTCCATCAATGTTTTATAGTTTTTAGAATGTAAATCCAGTACATATTTTATTAGATTTATCCATAGATATTTCAATTTCTGGTTCATTGCTAATATATAGAAATAAAATCAATATTTGTATATGAACCTTTTTTTCCTGTAACCTTGCTGATCTCACTTACTAGCTATAATAGTTCTCAGGGATTTTTGTTTTGTTTTCTTTTTGTGTATTCTTTGGAATTTTCTACATAGATGATTGTTATTTGCAAATAAAAACAGTTTTTTTTTCTTTCTTTCTAATCTGTATACTTCTTATTTCTTCTTCTTGCCTTATTGCAGTGACTAGCATCTCCAGTACACTATTGAACAGTCATGGTGAAAACAGACATCCTTGCCTTTTTCCTGAATTTATGGGGAAAACATTCAGTCTTTCATCATTAAATTAGCTGCAAGATTTTCTTAGATGTTCTTTATCATATTGAGGGAAGTGCCTTTCTTTTTTTTTTTTTAATAAGTTTACTTATTTATTTATTTTTGGCTGTGTTGGGTCTTCATTGCCGCACACAGGCTTTTTCTAGTTGTGCAAGCGGGGGCTACTCTTCGTTGTGGTGCGCAGGCTTCTCATTGCACTGGCTTCTCGTTGCGGCGCATGGGCTCTAGGCGTGCAGGCTTCAGTAGTTGTGGCACGGGAGCTTCAGTAGTGGTGGCTCACAGGCTCTAGAGCGCAGGCTCAGTAGTTGTAGTGCACAGGCTTAGTTGCTCCACGGCATGTGGGAGCTTCCCAGACCAGGGCTCAAACCCGTGTCCCCTGCACTGGCAGGCAGATTCTTAACCACTGTGCCACCAGGGAAGTTCCTTTCTATTCTTAGTTTGCTGAGTGTTTTTATAATGAATGGATGTTGAATTTTATCAAATGGTTTTTCTGCATCCTTGGAGATGATAATATAGTTTCTCTTTTTTTGGTGGTACATTGCATTGATTGATTTTTTTATTTGAGTATAAATGACTTACAACATTATATTTGTTTCAGGTATACAACATAGTTATTTGATATTTATTTACATTACAAAATGATCATTGGGATGCATGTATTTTTTTGAATTAGCATTTTCGTTTCCTTCAGATATATCTGATTTATCTTTTTTGGAGTTTATAGAATTTCTTGAATCTGAGGCTCAATGTCTTTCATCAATTTTTTTTAACATTCTCAGCCACTATTCTTCAAATATTCTTCTAGGATTCTAATTACATGTATGTCAGACTTTTCACGATGTGCAAGATGTCTCCTATGCTTTTTTTGAAATTTCCCATCTCTTTTTCTCTCTTCTTTATTAATCTGGATATTTTCTACTGACTGACCCATCTTTATTAATCTTCTCTTTTGCTGCATCCAAAATTCTATTAAGCCCATCTAGTGAACTCTTAATTTCAGGGTTTGGTTTTTTTTTCAGTTATGCAATCTCCATTTGATTCTTTTTTTTTTTTAATTTATTTATTTATTTTGGCTACGTTGGGTCTTCGTTGCTGCACACGGGCTTTCTCTAGTTGTGGCAAGCTGGGGCTACTCTTCTCGTTGCGGCACATGGCCTTCTCATTGAGTTGGCTTCTCCAGTGGAGCACAGGCCACCAGGGAAGTCCCCATTTGATTCTTTTTTAAAAAATGTCATTTTAAAGTCCCTTTCTGATTACCCCAGTGTCTGGGTTGCTTATAGACCTGCTTTTGTACTCTGGGATTTTTTCCTCTTAGTTTTCAATCACTTTGTTCTGTATCCCACTATGCCTAGGATTTTTTTCTGCTGGATACCAGACCTTGTATGTGAAAAAATGTAGAAGCTCTGGTTGATGATTTCTTCCAGAGAGGATTTAATTTTCTGGCAAGCGGACAGGGATGTAGTCAGATCAAGGTTGATCTTTTTCTACTTTGCCCGTATTCATAGAAGGTATACCTAGGGTCTCAGCTGAGAACCTGTGGTGTTTACCAGACCCTTCAACCTTGGTGAGCACTGAAATCCAGCCCCTGACTCCCTGGACCCATAAGATGGATGAAATTTCTGCTCACCTCATTCTCCTCCCAGCTTCTACTCTTACCCCATACATGTGCAGCTTTGGAGTTGACGTATATTTCAAGGAGAAATTTCATGTAGAATTATAGGCTCACTTCTCTGCAGTTACCTCCTGTCTGAGATTGTGGTCCCTCATTACCTCTGTACCTCAGCCCCAAGCTCCAACCTCTGCCTCTCCAGCCCAGTGAGACTGCCGCAAGCCCTAGACCACTGCTTCCCATGCAGCTTCTCTTACTCTCACATTTAATTGGCAAATTCCCTGAAGGAAAAAATGAACTTTGCTCTTCCTCAATTTCTAGTGCCTCAAACCCTGACTGCCTTGGCTTTTTACTGATGCCTCAAGTAAAGTGTGCTTCCCAAAGGTGTCCACATTCACATCCCTAGAACCTGTGAAGATGTCACATAACAAAAGGGAATTAAAGTTGCAGGACTGGAATTAAGGTTGCTGATCAACTGGTAATCAAGGAAGATTATCCTAGGTGATCCAGGTAGGCCCAGTCTAATCACATGAGCTCTTAAAAACAGAAGAGGGAGGCAGAAAAGTGGGGAAGATAGTGTGACATCAGAAGGACTTGACACTGCTGGCTTTGAAGATGGAGTAAGGGTGTCATGAGCCAGTGAATGTGGTGGGCTCTAAAATGGCTCTTGTAGCCAGTAAGCAAACCGGGACTTTGGTCCTACGGCCAAGAACTGAAAACTCCCGACAATCTGAGCAGGAAGTGGGTCTCTCCTACAACCTCCAGAAAGTAACATACCTACCAACACCTTGATTTTAGTCCACGAGACCCATAGCAGACTTCTGACCTATAGAACTGTAAGGTGATGCATGTGTGTTTAAGCCGCTAAATGTGTGGTAATTTGTAACAGCAGCATAGAAAACTGTTACACAATTGTTTTGCATTTTGTCCAGTTTTTCTAATTGTTCTCAGGTCAACAATTAGTCTCGATGTATCAGTCAGAGTACAGTCAGAGTCAGAACCACTGTGCTTATGGGATAAAGGTTTTATTATAGGAATCAGATCTTCCAGAGCTGTGGGAGGATTTGGGAAAGCGAAACCCTAGGAAGGAAGTTGGAGGATCAGAGAAAAAGTCCACAACCCATCAATTTGGGAAGCAAAGCACAACCACCTGAGAAAGTAGTTGCAAAGTGACAGCTTACAGAAAGGTCTGTAGGAAGCCGTGCTTCTGTAGAACTGCTCCCTCTGTGGGTCTACCACCAAGTGTCTGGTAGTGAGCTTGGAGCCTTTGTTGGGAAATAATAGGATCCTCAGTCAGGAGGAAGAGCTGGATGGAGAGTGGAGGAAAGGGAGGATAAGCTAGAACCACCAGCACTTCTGTGGCAGTAACTGCATCTAACCACAGTGAACTTCAAAGGTTAATAACTGCTTCACTGCCATCTTGCAAATCTTGCATAAATTTCTCTTTTGGCCAACTCTACTCAGAACCATATAGGGAAGGGAATTCTGGAAATGTAGTTTCAGTTTCACCAAGTTGACACAGTACCAAATAGTCTACCCTTTGTCAACTTGGTATCCATACACCATACACTTTTTTTTCTTTCTTTCTTTCTTTTTTTGCGGTACGCGGGCCTCTCACTGTTGTGGCCTCTCCCGTTGCGGAGCACAGGTTCCAGACGCACAGGCTCAGCGGCCATGGCTCACGGGCCCAGCCGCTCCACGGCACGTGGGATCCTCCTGGACCGGGGCACAAACCCGTGTCCCCTGCATCGGCAGGCAGACTCTCAACCACTAATACAGTTAAAAGTGTATGGTGTAGGGCTTCCCTGGTGGCGCAGTGGTTGAGAGTCCGCCACCAATTCCACCCCTGGGTATATATCTGGAAAAAATGAAAGCACTAATTTGAAAAGATAATGTGCCTATCAATCAACAGAGGATTGGTTTAAGAAGATGTGGTATACACATACAATGGAGCACTAATCATCCGTAAAAAAGAAGGAAATATTGCCATTTGCAGCAACATGAATGGACCTAAAGAATATCATACTAAGAGGGTGTAGGCATGGCTTCTCCTACTCCCAGTGTCCTCCCGTGTGAGGAGGGGTTCTCAGTGCCCCTAGAGGCACTCCATCTGTGGCCCAGGAAGCACTAACTTCAGGGCAAGAATGTTCTAGGCATTTGTCCAAATGCCCAGCTGGTCAGGTGTGATGCTGGTGGTGTTCCCTCTGCACCACAGCTCTCACACTTTTATGACCACAATCATTTATAAAGCACATGGGGAAGTGTGTGTGTGTGTGTGTGTCTCTAGGCTCATCCCTCAGAGATTCACATCCAGTAGTTGGGAGAGACCAGAAATGTACATTTTTAAAAAATGAGTCCTTCCAAGCAACATGGATGGACCTAGAGATTAACACACTAAGCGAAGTAAGTCAGACAGATAAAGACAAATATCATATGATATCACTTATATGTGGAATCTAAAAAACAATACACATGAACTTACTTACAAACAAACTCAAAGACATAGAAAACAAACTTACGGTTACCAAAATGAAAGGGAGGGAGGGGATGGATAAATTAGGAGTTTGGGATTAACAGATACAAACTACTATACATAAAATAGATAAGCAACAAGGATTTTCTGTATAGCACAGGGAATTATATTCAATATCTTATAATAACCTATAATGGAAAATAATCTGAAATATATTAATAAATATATATATAACTGGATCACTTTGCTGAACACCTGAAACTAACACAATATTGTTAATCAACTATACTTCAATTAAAAAGAAAGGCAGTCGTCTTCCAAGAGGGATGAAATGAAAACTGTGATTCTTCTTCAGGTGTGGCTCTGAAGTTCCACAGCATCACTTCTATATTTTGCAGTCAAAGCTGGTCACAAACCCAGTCCAGGTTAGAGAGGAAGGGAAATAGCCTCTATCTCTTGGTAAGAAGAGCAGCAAAGAATTTGTGCCCAGTTGTAATCCACTAAACTGGTTGTGGAAATCTCTTTTTATCTTCTTTAAGGCAAATTCTCAGAATTCGAATTGCTCCATGGAAGGTATGCCTCATTTTAAAAGCTTGAGACTTACCCAAATGGCCCTCCAGTTGGCTTTTTCCAGTTTTCATTCTCATTAACAACGTTTGAAAGTCAGTTTCCCTGTGCCTTCACCAACACTAGGTATCATTACCTTTTTTAATCTTTTCCAGTTTAAAGAAGGGGAAGGTCTGACCACTGCATTTATTTGCATTTTTGAATACCATTGAGGTTGAATATTTTGAATGTGTTTATGGCCATGTGTCGCCGTTCTTTTTTGAATTGCCTAATCTTGTACTTTGCCCATTCCTCTCTTGGGGTATTCCTGGGTTGAGTGCTGATGTTGGTCCGAAAACTGGGTTACTAAAGTTTAATTGACCTCAAACAACCCAACTAGGTTTCTAAATGTTATGAATTACTCTCACCCAAAAAAAATCTACCTCCATTTCCATTTGTTTATTCTCTACTTCCCTAGATCATATCACCTTTTTCAGTTCTTTCTTTTCTCAGATTCACAATATTAGAACTGCAGAATCACCTCATTTTTCAGTTGAGGCTTTTGACAACAAAAGAGGAAAGGGTCTTGTCCTTTCTAAAGGTGGGGAGTCTATTCAGTTTGAATGCATGGTACCTCTCTTTTGGTGTAGTCAAAACTACACCAACAATGCATTTAGCCCCTTTACCAAAAGGGTTGTGTCCTTGTGTCTGGCACTAAGAAGTTCAGTCTATCCGTAACTTTTGCCTCATGAATAACTCAGATCCTAAATTCCCCCTGCCCCTACTTAGCTGTGTGACATTTTATAAATTGCTTTAACTTTGGGGCCTTGGATTACCCATCTGTTAAGTGGGAGCACTGAACTTCTACTCAGTGATTCTGAGACACTCCTTTTACTCTTGGAGTCTGTTGTTTAAGAGGGCATTAGAGAGAATGGATTGGGGGAAACCAGCAGAGGTGAAAGTTGACCTTTAAGAAATTTATTTCGGCCTACAATGTCTATTTTTGAAGGTAACCTAATCAAAGCTTTTTAAAAATAGTTTTTAATTATAGGTTTGAAACTTCGTGTTATTTGTAATGCCTTTTTAGAAGCATGAAAATAGCATTTCTCTCTGTACCAGCTTTGTGCTTTCCCATTTGGTAAACACTGATTTTATTTCTATCATCTGTTGCCTGTAGGAGTAGGCCAAGCCAACTCAGTACTTCCTGTTTACCTCCTGGTCTTACATATGGTAGATTGCCACAGACCTGCTCTCAAAATAAGCTTCCTTGGTTTAATTCTGCATTTTCTGGTTGGGCAACTGGCCTGTCAATACTTGAACAATGAAACAGTTTGGCTACTGAAGACTTGTTCTGACATTCCCCCTTCAAATTGTCAGTGGAAAGGAAAGTCACTTAATGTAATGGCAGGGATAATATAATAGTAGGATTTACATTTAAATGGGGGCATCACACAGTACCTTTCATTTGAGAATATCAAAGCATTTCCAACTCTTAAACTTGGAATGTGTGACATGGGCGAACACAAAGGTAGTAAATAACCTGATTTCCTCTGGAGATTCTCAGTGCTCTAAATATCTATTTTTTAAGGAGGAAGATTGAATGTTATGTGTATTGAGTGAATAGAGTGTAAGCTTAGAAATATTTTATGTTCCCATCATAGTTTATTCTGCTTAGCATAAATCATCAGCGCCAACTATAACTTACCATTTACTGGAGCTTTTCCGGTTGTATTACACTTTTCAGTTGTATTACACTCATGTCAGACACACCTTCGTACAAGTCCCTCCAAGGTCAATAGTTGAGAAATTCTGCCTCTTCCATCCCCTTCTCCACTCAACACTTATGGAAATGTATGCTAATTGGAACAGAAGCAGCCTACCCAACTAACAGGGTTAGACCACTCTTAACACAAGATTAATGAAATAGAAGTTTAGGGTAAAAATAACATTTTTCAAGCCCTAAGAGTGTAGATGCCAAGTAAAAGCCAGCAGCTCTCCAGGATCAGTCAAATCCCACGCTTTGCCCTCCTTCAACTTCGCTCAACGGAGTTGAAGAAGAGGAAATCCTGTACGCCCACCATTGCTCTTGGCCACTGTTGCCACCCTCTGGCCCTCCCACCTTCCCTGAAGCCACAGCTCAGCAGTCACCATTGTGGAAAACAGGACCGCAGACTCAAGGTGCAGAATGAGACTCTACACGTTGCTTACTGAGGTGACACACAAGCAGGAATGATGAGGCACTTGTGCACAGGTAGCTACCTGTATTCATGGCCGGCCTCTGTAGGTGTGAGATTCATGTCCATAAGAGGGCATTTAGAGACCACAGATATTTAAAGTGACAGATATTGGCAAGAAGTTGAGTTTGTGAAGTATTCTACATTGCTGATTTGTGACTGAACCATGGGTTAAGAGACATTTAGAGCTATCAGAGGCGTAGAGAACAGTATTTGCTCAGAGGGAGAAAAGCCTAAGGATCTTATCAGTTTGCTGAGACTGGAATTGGCATCCTGTGTGACAGACCTGTAATACTGGGGGTGAGGGGCTGATTTCCTTTTAAATTTCCAGGATCTTTCAGGATCCAAAGGCAGCCTTCACCTCTGGATACTCAGCTCTTTATAGACACCCTGAACTCTTCCAAACTGACCAATCACACTGGAAGTAAATTTTGCACACTTAAAAAGTGATACTCTTTCGCATCTAGTACCCAGATCTTAGTTTCTAAGTATTCTCCACTGATATTCAGGCTCCTTGGAAAAACGGCTGATTCCAGGACTGGGACAGGGAAAGAGGCCTTGAAAAATTAGCCTGGAACATCCTAATTCACCAGAAAATAAAGAGTTGCTCAAAGAACCCCAGGGAAATATCACAAATGGGAGCCTGAAGAGGCTCCCACTGGCTAAATCTGGGAAAATGTGATTATAGTAATGGGTCATCATGCATAGAATAAGATAAATAATTTTGAGTTCATACAATATAAATAAGTAAATAAATAAGGGAGAAAATGAAAGCTCTTCTTTGCCATAGAATGCCAACTAATAAATATAGCTGGAGTTACGGCATTAAAAGATCATCAGTGGGGGAGAAAGACTGATAAGGAGTAGAAATTTACATAGTCTCAAATTATCTCCCCACAAATTACCTGTTAGTTACAAAGGAAAACTAGTAACAACAACAAATCTGATGTTCTTTCGGTTGTTCCTTGTAAATATTGTTAAATTTTTTTATTATTTTGGATCACAAGTGTTAAGCATTTCTTTTGCTTGAATTTTGTCTTTCTTGAGGTCATGCTATTAAATAAGAAATGCAGACAGAAATTCATGTATAACAGTTCAAAGAATACCTCCAATGATGACAAATCCTTTGATAAGATACACTTTGGGTAAACGCCTAATTCCACTCTTTTTGTTCAGACCTAATGAAATTGTTCTCCCCTCCGAAAGCCAGATCAGGCTAACCCCGCAGCACATCAGAGACATGAGGAAGCAGAACCCACCCGCCCCCCTCATCCCCCGCACTTGGGAGGGAGCCCGAGAGCTACAGCACTGGGTGGGCAGAGAGGTGGCCCTTCCAGGTTGGCCACTGAACTACATCTGGTGCCTCCCCTAGGGAGGATTCTGACCTTCTTTACTTCTCCTTTTGTTGTCTGTATAAGACCAGAAACACTGTTTCCAGTTACTGTGGTGGTTAGGTATCTGTGGCAGGCAGGATGCTGGTGTCCAGAGAGGGCAGGTGGGGTAAACAGAGCCCCTAGATATTGCTAGCTCAGCTGGGCTCCTGGCTACCTGGTTACGTGATGAACTGCACCAGCATTCCAGGGAGACAGGACAGGCACCTTGAAGACTACATTCAGACACTGAAATACACACCCACCAAACAGCCATCCCAGACCTCTAATCTTACTTTATGACCAAACTATAATTACATTACAGCAATTACTTGAATATTACATTTTTATTACTGTTATGTCATTATGTCTACTAGGAAAAGATATGCCTACTTTAAGCAGTAAAATTCTTAATGACTCATTTAAGCTCTTTAAGCTCATTTTAGCTGCCTGAAACCCCTGACTTCAACATTTTGGCCAAAATAATTTTTAGAGCCTGGTGGGAAGAACAGGGTTAATCTCCATCTATATTGTTGCCCAAAAAGCAAGAAAACTTCCACTGGTGGGTGTACTTCTAGAGGTTAAAAAGTTCCAGTCAAGGCTGATCCGAAAGTTGTGTTACATTTAAGAACTGTGTTTATAAAGCCATCAATTCTTTATCATCTATTGATCAGTTCCAACTACTGACAAAAAGTAGAGAACTCAGGAAACATCCATGTCTCCATCCTCCAAGTGTGTGGAGGCATATCTCCCATACTTCCAATGTGAAGCAGGAAGATTCTTTGAGGCCAGCTTGGCCCATTTTTCAGCCCTTTCTCCAGAAGCCAGCGGTTTACTTGGAACTCACAAAGGACACTCCTCAAATAGTTACTAATGTAAGTACATTTTCTAATCATTATATTTTACTTCGTTACCTCTTTTTAGGTAGTGTCTCATTAGGCCTGATCTTGCTGAAAGATTCCAAGCTGTCAGACTCAGTATATTTTCTCAGCAGGGGGTCCTTTGACCCTAACCACGTTGCAACTTAACTGTGTCCCTTTCCCAAGCAGTGCAGGCCCAGACAAGCATATGATGCCTCTTGTCTCAAAAATAATTCTATACTTTGAGAGCCAGGATTCAGACCCTTGAATTTGGGGAACTTACCGTATGAGCTGATGAGTCAAAATATCTAGTTTTAACCACTTTTGAATTTTTTTACACATACAGTTACCCCAAAATACTCTGTGCGTTGAACAAGCACTTTCCTACAAGAAAATGAAGCAGCTAACAGGTTTTGCTTCCCTTAGGTCAACCTAAGCCCAAGGTTTGTTTTTTGCTTCATTTTTTAAAAAGTCCTTTTGGCAAATATATGTCCCTCTATGTTACTGTGTAAAATTCAGTGCCTAATTCTACAGTTATGTGCATCTGCCGGACATATACGCTGTTAGACATTCGTGGCTGCCTACCAATGTGAACGGTATTACCAGGTCTATTTTTAACATTGTTTTGGCAAGGCTGTTGCTGTGGAAGAAAAAAAATTCCTATAGAATTCTTAATGAGAAAACTGAATGATTCTTTGAAATGTGGTTGTGATTCCCTGACTTATTCAGCGGTGATGTCACAGGTGCTGAGAAGCAAGAAACAGTAGACTCGCTCGTTTGCCAGCGCGCTCTCAAGATGCACCAGAGGGGAAATGAAACTCATCTCGCATGTGGTTGTGCTGAGCTGCGCTTCCCGCCACTGCTCGGGGGTCACACAGGCCCCTGCTCGGGACGTGTCTCACACACTCGGTTTGTCATCCCTGTGAGCCTGTGTCATGGAAGGGTGCGCTGTTTGCATGTGTTTCTTATAGAACTTGATCGGCCCGCTGGCCTTCCTTCTGTTCATTACCCACATTTGTCTTAGAAAACAGCCACCTTGTTCTAGCTGTTGGAGAAAGACAGGGCTTTCCTCCAGCTCACCTGAGTCCCTTCGGTCGCTTCATTAGCAAGTGGCGAGAAGTTCAGAGAAGTCTGTCAGGACAGGAGAATGTGCTCCGGCCTCCTCGTCACCTAATTTGAATCCTGGGCCACACTCTTGGGCAGAGGACACAGTGGCTCATCGGGTGGTGTCCTGGTCAGGTCTCAGGTGGGTCTGTAATATTAAAAGAATAATATAATATTAGTGAATGCAAGGCAGTATCTGAAAGGAAAGCCAACGTTCCCCTGACGTTTATAAAAACATTATTGTAACAAGTGAATTCTTTCTGTGGAATCTGTTAAACTAATATGCAGTAAATATAATGGTTCAAAGTCAAAATCCCATTCTTGATTTATGGATTTACCAAATTAACCTGCCAGACTCTCATCCTTCTTGCATAGGCGAAACTACAGAACCTTTCCACAGTCGCGCTTCAATCTTCGGCTACGCATTCCAATCCCAGACCTGTCGCTGGTACCGCGAACGTTTTCCCCCTTCTCCTGATGTCGTCTCAACATCTCAGGGTTGTTGGCGTTTTCTCAAGACTGTAACCCTTACGCAGTCGTTTATGGGACCAGCTGGTGACCTCACACACTCCCCAACTGTGCTGCAAACCGTTTCAACACAACCCCATGCCTCGGAGTTTTGATAACTTGACCTGGAGCTCCTGGGTCTGTAGCAACTTGGGGGCAGCTCAGTACCTGCTAAGGTATTGCTTCCCCTGCCCCCGGCCCCCCAAAAGGGCTGTAAAAGGTTAGGGTTCTGAGAGGTGGGCAGAGGCTGTGGCACACACACTCCTGGAAGGCCTCCTTTCTCCTCCTCCCTGGCACATGTTCGTTCTGACGCCTCCTTCGCTAAGGGCCACGTGCTCCAGCAGCCACAGCAAGAGGGCCCAGCTCTGGGGTGAAGAAAAGAGATGCTGAGGCATCCTCAGAAGGACGCTGTCCTTCCCCTCACACGTCATCCGCTGCCCGCAGCCCAGCTCCCCTGAAGCCCTGGAGGGGCGGCCACGGGCAGAGTGAGGCTGACTCAGAAATGCCCCCTTGGTGCCTCTTTTGCCAGTAGCAGAACTTCAGTAGCAGAACTTGATCTCGCAGGAGTCTCTTTGGGAATCTCTGGGTCTTCTGCTTTTAACAGCTAAGTGAAGCAGTATCCCCTTATAAAAGGAAAAATGCCGCTTCAAGATTTGCTCAAGACAGAATGATGACACTTGGCAAGTCCAAAAAGAAGAATACTTCGCTGCCCGCTCTCTGCTCCCAGATGTTCGGATCACTGAGAAATGGTACAGCCAGGGTGAGGGGGTGCGAACTGCTTGTTTATTTGGCGTCTCCTTGGGGGGGGGGTTATAAAAAACAAACAACAAAAACACACACAGAAAAGCTCGACACAATAAATAAACCATTGACAGTAACCTAAGACGAAGCGCTCCTGCGAGCTTCTGAGCCTGTTTGTTGCTGTTCTGCAATTAGCCGAGGATGCTCGTGGATTGTGCTAACGCAGCACTGAGCCCCGGGCCAAACACCTTCTCAGGTTTTTTTCCCCTCTGTGTTTTGCTAATCCCTGGATGAAACATAATCGCAGAGCAATGTTCAAGGTTGGACGCAACAGGGAGGAACTCGGCGTTGGCTCCCACCCAGTGGAAATAACATGCCATTGGACTTGACAAGGCAGGAGGAAGGATGTTAAACAAATACACTCCCTCCAGCCTCCCTAGCAATGGCTCGCTGCTCTCCACAGAAGCCCCAAGTTTTCCCAAGCTGCTCACTCAGCTCCCAGGTTTCATCACCTGAGATATGTTGTATAAGATAAATAGGCAGGGAGGCCAACGAGCAAAAATTCCAATCAGGAAAAGAATGGAAAGAGAATTAAGTCATTTATATCCATCCCTCTAGGGCAAAATTAAAGTAACAAAAGTATCTGTATGTAATAAATATATAATTATACATAATAATTAAACTCCAGCCCCTTGCAGTCATCATTCTTTTTCCCTTTCTCTCAAACCAGAGGAAAACATTTCTCCTTATTGTGATTTCAAGTGCAGACTTCTGAATCAGAAGTTCCAGGTACCACCTGACTTCCTGTCATTTTGTGTTCTGATGACAGCATGGGAAAGGGAATCAGAGAATGGGACAGAATTTTCTCCAGTGAACAGAGAAGGCTCTCTAAAAGTACTCATCTGTTCCACATAAAGTTATCTAAAATATACACCCTTGCAAGTGTATGTATTTGTAACTAATTTAACCTTTTTTTTAATACATTTATTTTATTTATTTTTGGCTGCATTGGGTCTTTGTTCCTCCTCGCGGGCTTTCTCTGGTTGTGGCCAGCGGGGGGCTACTCTTCGTTGCGGTGCGTGGGCTTCTCATTGCGGTGGCTTCTCTTGTTGCGGAGCACGGGCTCTAGGCGCACAGGCTTCAGTAGTTACGACGTGTGGGCTCAGTAGTGGCTCGCAGGCTCTAGAGTGCAGGCTCAGTAGTTGTGGTGCACAGGCTTAGTTGCTCCGCGGCATGTGGGATCTTCCCAGACCAGGGCTCAAACCCGTGTCCTGCGTTGGCAGGTGGATTCTTAACCACTGCGCCACCAGGGAAGCCCTCTCAGTTAAGGTTTACAACAACGCTCTGAGATTGATAGTGTTATTTTTACTTTACAGGTGGAAGTCTGGGGTGCAGAGGGGTTTAAGACCACACAGATTCAACCATGGAACGAACTGGAGATCTCCACGTGGTTCCAGACAGAAAAGCGGGCTCCGAGGAGTCAGGGAGGCAAAGCTAGAGGTTAAAGACAGTAACAACAGCAAATCCCCCTACTGTCAGGAGACTAACAAGCAAATAAATAATAAATAATAGAGCCTGGCCTCAGTGCTCAACCTTTTCCTAAGGAGCTTAGAAAGTGCTCAGATGGATATGGGGAGGGGGAAGGGTAAGCTGTGACAAAGCGCGAGAGAGGCATGGACATATATACACTACCAAACGTAAGGTAGATAGCTAGTGGGAAGCAGCTGCATAGCACAGGGAGATCAGCTCGGTGCTTTGTGACCGCCTGGAGGGGTGGGATAGGGAGGGTGGGAGGGAGGGAGAGGCAAGAGGGAAGAGATATGGGAACATATGTATATGTATAACTGATTCACTTTGTTATACAGCAGAAACTAACACACCATTGTAAAGCAATTATACTCCAATAAAGATGTAAAAATAAAAAAAAAAGAAAGTGCTCAGAGGTGATCTTGCATCTTGTCCAGTTATAGTTGAGTTGCGTTGTAGGTTTGCCGAGGGCATTGTCATAAATCTGTGCTGAAACCAAACCTGGAGCAGGTCTCCCCTCTCCTGTCGGTCCAGCTCTCATGAAATCAGACGTGATGGAACCAGGAGGAGCAGCGTCAGCATTTTTACCTGATCCTGGGATGGAGAAGGTAAAATGACAGCCTTCATTACCGCACCTCCCGGAGTGGATCCATGTGGCCTTTCACGGACTCCCTCTGGGCTTCTCTCCTTTCCTCTGAAACCATGAATCCTCTTTGACCTCAAGGCCATGAAGCCAAATATGACTGCTGGCCCCGGACGAGCTCCTATGGCTGTTACCAGTGTCTGCAAGCATGGCTATCACTCCATCTTCCTGCGGATCATCCAGGACCCTCTGAAACAGCCTTTTCTCTTGTATTCCGCGAGCCCTCAGTGTGTCAAGCACTGTGCCACGTGGCACAGGAAGGATGCAGCTTCTGCAGTGTTTGCTCAGCCAAGTAAAGTGAAGCTCATCTCAGTGTAGACTATTCACTATGTGATTCTCTCAGCCCTACTGCCTACCAGAGTTTGCTGAACTTTCCTGGACATGGCGACAAGGTGAAGGAGTGAGAACTTCCCTCCAGGCTTTGAGTTCTGGCTCTGGTCCTGGTCAGCTCTCCACCCTTGGGCATGTCTCCTGACCTCTTGGAGCTTCAGTTTCCTCATCCATAAAAGGGAGGAGATAATTCCTACCTCACAGGAGTTGAGTGGTGCCACTGTGACCCCACCTCCAGCTTTCATCAGATTCTCTAACTTTCTGGTTTATTCTGAAGATTCTTTTAAGTAATCAGCAAAAGCCAAATGTTCCATCTACTCCCTGTTTTTTGTTTGTTTTTTGTTTTTCATTTGATGATTTCCTCCAGAAAAGTGTTTTGCCTGTCTCCTGGGCGAACGTATCCCTTGCCAACTTCTTTTTTTTTTTTTTTCGGTACGCGGGCCTCTCACTGTTGTGGCCTCTCCCGTTGCGGAGCACAGGCTCTGGATGCGCAGGCTCAGTGGCCATGGCTCACGGGCCCAGCCGCTCCGCGGCATGTGGGATCCTCCCAGACCGGGGCACGAACCCGTGTCCCCTGCATCGGCAGGCGGACTCTCAACCACTGCGCCACCAGGGAAGCCCCCTTGCCAACTTCTTTGAAAGCCTTTGACAGAGGGGAACACGCTTCTACTAAATACCACCGGGAAAGAGAATGGAGGGAGGGATAGTACCCCCCTTCTACCTAGAGAGCCTTTCACAGACACAGTACTTCCTTACCTGCAGCCTCAGCTCATCCCACAGCAGCCCTGGGTAGTGCTCAGAGCTGGGACCATCAGCCCATCTTCCAAATGAGGAAACCGAGGTTCGCAGAGATTGCGTGGCTTGTCTGGGGCACACAGGTGACACGTGAAGCCAGATCTCTAAAGCAGGTCTCCGACGCCACATCAGTGCTCCTTCCACCACAAAGAACCTCTTCGGGGAGAAGTCCTTTTCCCTGTTGCAAATCCAAGAGGGAAAGTTTTTGACTATGGCCTAGGTTATGAGAGTTGGGTGGCAAGGTGACCCAGGCCTGCCTTGCCTCCTGCATTTGCTGGAAGACTCTTGCTATAGCTTCCTTTTCCAGGAACACAGAGAATTAGGGCCTCTGTTTCTGTAAGTGATGGAATTAATCCAAATCTGGAATCACTGTAAGTCCCGGATCTCATCCACCAGCCCAACCTCACCCAAGTCTCCACTTGTTACTTCATGTGAGGGCTTGCATGAGTAATTATTCTGTTTGAGCCTTAATTTCCTCATCTTTTAACTGGGGATAATAATACCTACTTCTCATGGTTGGGATGACGTATTCTCATATGTCAACAGTTACCATATTGTAGGCATCTTATGTGGGTGTGTTATGTGCCAGGAATTATTCTAGGTGCTGCAGGTAAACAGTGAACAAGATAGAAAGGGACCTTCCTCTTGTGCAGCTTACCTGCTAAAGGGGGAAGGTCAATAATAACCTGACTAACGATGAACAAGGTAAGCCCCAAAGAGTAATAACTGCTGAGGAGATGTATGATTGAACATATAAATGAACATTTAAAAGTACTCAAACTGTGGCTTCCCTGGTGGCGCAGTGGTTGAGAGTCCGCCTGCCGATGCAGGGGACACAGGTTCGTACCCCGGTCCGGGAAGATCCCACATGCCGTGGAGCGGCTGGGCCCATGAGCCATGGCCGCTGAGCCTGCGCGTCCGGAGCCTGTGCTCTGCAACGGGAGAGGCCACAACAGTGAGAGGCCTGCGTACCACACACAAAAAAAAATAATTAAAAAAAAAATAAAAGTACTCAAACTGAAAGAAATAATCTTAATTGAATATTGTATGGTGAAACAGCCACACAGAGAAAACAATATTTCAGGTCATTTTTTAAATACAGTGTTCTGATTATACATCCCTAGTAAGATATATTCCCAGGACAAAAAGAACCATAAAGAAATCTTAATGTTTATTCAGTAGCCTTCTTATAATTTAAAGTTACATTGGAAAATTAATATGAGTTCATAATTCTTTTTTCTCTTAAAAAATAACATATTTCCTAGCTCTCTCTAGCCATTGAAAAGGCTTAGAAGCTGACAACCCAGTAGCAATAAGTTCCTAGTTTTGTGGTCTCTAAATCTGATTTAGTGACCACAATAAAGGAGCCAAAGATTCATGGTGAAATGGCTGATTCCAGGTCTAAGGCAAGAGATATACAAGATGAGCCTTGGATATCTTGCACAAGAAAGCAAGGAAACAACCAAAGACTAATTTTAATGCATCTATTCAATAGAACCGAGGACATTAAAGAGTCTTCTTGAAGGGGCTTCTCTTGGCCTAAGGATAATTTGAACATCACAAAGATCAAAACACATCAAGTCTATATATACATTTCAGCCACAAGCTTAAAACAATTCTAAAACAAAAAATCACACGTTACCTCTTTGCAGGTTACTGAGCCACCAACTCTGAAATTTGCTTTTAAATTTGCTTTTAAAAATTGGGAGGAATTAACCATTTATCCCATCTTTGCTGCATTTTGGTATAACCGAGTTGTTGTTAGGGGAAAGTTTTCCTTTGTAGAAGAATTCCAGGTAATAAATGCAAGAAAGACTTATAGAAGTCTAAAAATCACCATTTTGAAACTCAGTGAAATAACGTATCTAGCAACAATCACTGAAGGCTGCTGAAATCATTCGGTAAAAGGTTGGTGGGGAGCTTTGTGATGGAAGAGTCAGGCTGGCACCACTTCAACCCCCCAGTCAATCATAGCATCACTAAAGGTGGGACAGCTGAACACGGTGTGTTTCATGATGTGATGTACCCCTATGAAGTATCACCAAACAAACTTGAATCTGAGTCTGTAGATCTAACTACCGGTGTACAGGAAGTCCAGCGGACAGAGGAAAAAATCAGGGAAAACAATCAACCAAATTGAAAGTGTGGGACCTCCTTCAGGTCAAACAACCTGATTTCTCCACCAAATAGATGACGTTAAAAAGGTAGGGAAGGAAACAACCTAACTGTCCATCGACGAATGAATGGATAAAGAAACCGTGGCGTGTAGAGAGAGAACGGAATATTAGTCAGCCATAAAAAATACAAAATCTTGCCATTTGCAACAACATGGATGGACCTCAAGGGCCTTTTTATACTAAGTGAAATAAGCATAATAATAAGTCAGACAGAGAAAGACAAATAATAAAAATACCATATGATCTCTCTTATAGCTATATGGAACCTTTAAAATAAAAAAGCTTATAGAGGGACTTCCCTGGCAGTCCAGTGGTTAAGACTCTGCGCTTCCACTGCAGGGGGCACGAGTTCAATCCCTGGTCAGGGAACTAAGACCCCACGTGCAGTGTGGCATGGCCAAAAAAAAAAGGTTTACAGATATCAAAGATACAGATGACAAATTTGTGGTTGCCAGAGGTGGGGTGTGGGGCTGGAAGAAAGAGGGGAACTGTTTTTATTTTTCAGTTTAAATAAATTGAATCAAAATAGAAAGAAAAAAAATGAAGAGGTGAATAGAATATCCATGGACTGGGGGACAACTTCAAGAGGTGTAACATATCCATAATTGGAATACAAGAAGGAGAAAAAAAGCAAGAACAGAAATATGTTTGAAGTAATAACGGCCAAAGTTTTTGAAAAATCAATGACAACACAAAACCACAGATCCAGGAAGCCCAGAGAATACAGTTTAAGGTAAATACCAAAAATTCTACACCAAGTATGTCATGTGTGTATTATTAGTCAGGGTTGTCCAGAGAAACAAAATCAATAGGATACGTTGGATTGACCGAAAAGTTCGTGTCATAGGATCTTACGGAAAAATCTGAACGAACTTTTTGGCCAACCCAGTACATGTAGCTGTGTAAGAGGAAATTTATTATGAGAACTGGCTCACATGATTATGGGTGAAGTCCCACCCATAATTATATTAATAATTATAAAATATAAAATAAAATTAAAAGGTGGGGGTGGTAGGTAGGGGAGGTTTTAAAGAATGGAAAATAAAAAAAACTTGGGAGATATAGAAACCAAGTGCCATGTGTCGACCTTGGTTGGATTTGAACAAACCAACTGTAACAAATCAGGAAGCTTTGAACGTGGACTGGCTATTACTGATCTTAAAGATATAATTTTAAACTTTTAAAACATGATGTCACAGAGATATACCTTAAGCGTTAGAGATGGACACTGAATTATTCAGGGTGAAATTAAATGATGTCCCTGTGTGACAGGCAGAATAATAACCCCCCAAAATGTCCACATTCTAATCCCTGGAGCCCGTGAATATGTTACTTTACAAGGCAAAGGGGATTTTGCAGATATGACTGAGTTAAGGATCTGTAGATGGAAGGATAGCCTGAATGGGTCCAGTCTAATCACATAAGTGATGGAGGAAGGAGGCCACAACTCAAGAATGTGGGAAGCTTCTAGGAGCTGGAAAAGGCAAGGAAACAGATTTCCCCCGAGAGCCTCCAGAAAGAAACACAGCCCTGCCAACACCTATAAAATAATCAATTTGTATTGTTTTAAGCCACTAAGGTTTTGGTAATTTGTTACAGCAGTAAATGAAAACAATGCATATGGGATCTGTTTTAAAATGCTTTAGAAAAAAAAGTGAAAAATAGATGAAAGATTAGAAAAATATCAATAACTGTTGAAATTGGAAGATGGGTACTTTGAGATTCATTAAACTATTCTGTCTACTTCTACATTTGAAAATTTCCACAATAAAAGGGTTTTGAAAAATGACTGGAGGGTGGGGAGTAGTTGAGGGGAGAAGGAGAGGGTTTGAAGGACAGGATGGTTTCATGGTACAGCATGAGATTAGAGGTCTCAGACCAAAGACCACCAAGAGTGACACGTTACGTGGATTAGAGAGCCGGCTCCTAGTCACCAGTGTGCTGCTGAATGCTCTCTGTATGGACCAAACCAGGAGTAAAGGACTCTCTCCAGAAAGCACAATAAATCACTCATTTACTGAACGTTTCTTGAGCACCTACTGTGGCGTTGATCGCTAGACGTAGCCTTTGTGCTCTAAGATCTTGACCTCATGAAAGAAACAGAAATGTAAACCAGAAAGATGGCGGAATTCAAGGCCTGCTCATTGAAATCACACACTCCTTTGGTGGAAGAGGTAGGAGTGAGGTCTCATTTGTGTCTGAGAGGGAGAATAATTTGTGTCCATCCAGCCCTGGCCACACCCCACCCCATGAAAAGTATTTGTGTGCTCACCAGCCTGGTTGGCACCCATTCCAGCCACATGAGCTCCTGGACCCTTCACACTACCTCAGGTGGGGAAAAAGTAAACATTCTCCCAAACTGGCTGAAGGAAAAGGGGGTTTGGTAATGAGGGGTCAGGGCAGTAGCTAGGGCAGACCTTACGAGGGACGGCCACTGGGACCGAGTTGGCTGTAGAAACACAACAACTTCTCTCTGCCAGCTCTGCCCACCAGTGCTCTCTCCCTTGTATGGCGGGATAACATGCTGAACAATTTGCTTTCCTTGGACCAGATCCTATTCAGTCAGTGGCATCCATTGTCTCGGAGTATTGGGGCTGTTAAGCTAAAAGGAAGGGAAACAGACAGAAACCATCAATGCCCGTTTTTGGAAAACAGACTTCTGACATTAATAGCAAAAACATTAGTGCTGAAAGCCAGGGTTTTTGATTGGCAAGAGCCAGGCTATTGTGGGAGCAAAAGAGTCTGTTGCACTCTAAAAACCAGATTCAGGAAACACAAACGGCAAAATCCTGAAGAGCTCTTATGCCATGGGCTAGACTGATGGCCTCGATGACCAGGAGAGGAAAGAGACCACCAGGTCCCAGAGACTAACTGATCCACAGGCTGGGAAACAGACGGGACAGACAAAGGGACATCGGCAGGGTCCAGGGTGAGAGGATGGAAGTGGGCTCATTACCTAGAGGCGGCCAAGCCAGTGCCTGAAGACTCCTGGGTCCTATCGCCTGCCCGGAATCCCAGTGGGGAGTCTCATTTTAAGTCAAGTACCTCCATTGGTAGCAGCCTTCCAGCCCGAGTAACGCCCCAAGACGCTGCTCAGCCCATCCTAACTGCATCCACTGTAATGGCGCAGGACACACATGAGCTCCCCAAACGGAAGTGACACACAGAAGGGGGTAGAGTATGGAAGTGAAGGCTCCCAGCACCTTCCTTTACATGGCACTGAGCAGCCCAGGACCCTTCCCTAAGCGAAGAGAATGGTGAAACACTGCCCTCTTAGACAAAACCAGCCACCCCAGACACAGAGGCACCGATCCATCAGCTGGAATCACTGCGTTGAGTCCTCAGGCTCCGGACGGACAGTCCAGTTGGCTCAACTTGGGTCAAGAGCCTCCTGTACCCCCCGTCTGTGGTTGGCCTACAGCTTCCTCCCCAACGGCACGCGCTCTGGCTCCCCCCATGTCAAAACCTGTTGTCCAAGCCTCACCCCTTGCCGTTGCGGTCATCAGTGACCCCACACTGCCAAGTTCAGTGCCACTCCTCTCCTTAGCCTCTCAGCAGCTTGCGGCCCAGCTGACCACTCCCCGCTTTTCCATACTCTCTTCTCTTGACGTCAGCGATGCCATCCTTGCCTGGCTTTCCCCCGACCCCGGGAGCTATTCCTTCTCAGTCTCCTGGCTGGTTTCTCCTCCTCCGATCACACGTTTACTGTTGGCAAGCCCAAAACTTGGTCCTGATCTTTTCCATCCACAGTGTCTCCCTAGAGATCACACCTACAGATCTTCCTGGACTTACGATGGGGTTACATCCCAATAAACCCATTATTAAGTTGAAAGTACCATAAGTCAAAAATACATTTAATACACCTAACCTACCAAACACCATAGCTTAGCCTAACCTACCTTAAACGTGCTAAGAATGCTTATGTTAGTCCACAGTTGAGCAGACTCATCTAACGCAAAGCCAGTGTTATAATAAAGGGTCGAACATCTCATGTAATGTATTGAATACTGTACCAAAAGTGAAAAACAGAATGGTTGTCTGGGTATAGAATGGTTGTATCGGCTGTTTACCCTTATGACTGAGTGGCTGACTGGGAGCTGTGGCTCAAAGCCGCTGCCCAGCATCACCAGAGAGGATCATACCACATATCCCTGGCCTGGAAAAAGATCAAAATTCAAAGTACAGTTTCTACTGGATGCGTATTGCTTTCGCACCATCTTAAAGTCAAGCCATCGTAAGTCGAGCCATTGTAAGTCGAGGACCATCTGTGGTCTTATGGCTTTGAACACCATCTCTTTGCCAGCAACTCCCACACTGATATCCTCCAGTGAGGATATATTCTCCAATGAGCATCAAACTGATATATCCACTGCCTACATGACATCTTCATTTGGATATCCGATTCAAACTCCACGTGGTCCGTGATAACTCTTTACCAAATTTATGCCAGAAACTTGTTCTTCCCAGTTTCAGCAAATGTCCCCAACATCCACCCAGGTGCTTGAATTCAAAATGTAAGACGTCATCCTCAGTCATCCTCTATCCCCAAACCTCATAGCCAATACATCAAGCCAAAAAAGTCCCCTTATTCATCTACTTCTCTCCATCTTCACAGCAACATCCCTAACCCAAGACCCCGCTACTTCTGAACTGAGCTCCTGGAATCGTCTCAGTAACTCCCTGCTGCTGCGCCTACTTCCCTACAGACAGGACGTGGTCGCTCCCTCCTGTCTTCATATCTCAGCTCAGTGTCCCCTCCTCAGCGTCCCTCCCTGACTGCCCGAGGCTCCCCTCCACTCAGCCTCTGCCACATCACACTCTTTTCCTTTCTTTATATCATTCAACGACTATCTTGTTAATTGACTGTTTTATAGTCTCCTCTCACCAAAAACAACTTTTATGAAAGCAGGGACCTTGTGTCCCCAACACCAGGCATTCAACGAATATTTATTGAATGAAGGAATCCACAAACTCATATGTAGCTGGAGTCAGTCTTTCTTTTCTCAAAGAAAGTCTGGTTTACGAGCACAAGACAAGAATGGGTGGGGGTCAGAGGGAACCTAGTCCAGGCTGGGTATACACAGAAGGAAAGCTGGCTGTGAGGCTCTGGGAGAGAGGACAAAAGCAGCAGTGCCTTGCGCTTTGTAGCACTTTCCCAGGTGTCATCTTATTTGGCTGTCACAAACCGCCTCCCGAGGTAGAACAAGGGTCATCCCTCATTTTTTTCACTAATGAGGGGATCAGGAGGGGTGAAGTGATTCCTAAGGTCACACAGCCAGTTGATAGGACGGGGGTCTGGAGCCCAGATCTTCAGACTCCCAGTTCAGTGCTCCGTCATGACCACATACAACACATGTCCTACCTATGGGCCTCTGGGAAGGCTGAGCAATAAACCACCTGAGTGCTGTGAGTTCTGTCCTCCATCCCCTGGGAAGGTCCCCAGTTTGAGGACCTGGACAGGACAGGAAGGCACCAGATGCTTCTTTGCTGCAGACGGCACTCTGCACAGACCCCCTTCCTCGGTCCCACTGGACACCTGCTCAGAATCTCATCACGTAATTACCCCCAAGCTTCCATCAGGCCTTTGAGCCACAAAAGGGACATTAGATGATTTGGTCCAAACCTCTCATTCTACAAATGAGGCACCCAAGACCCAAAGAAGGGCTTGACTTGCCCCAAGTCACATGGGGAATTAGTCACAGAGCTGGGGGACACCCAGTGACCTGCAGACAGAAAAGTATAGTGAATAATATACCTGCGTCCCAGCTCTGTTGAATTCTTACATTTTGCAAAAATTGGCTACAGTTTCTGTTTTTAAATAAAACACTGTGACACAGTAGAAGGTCCCTGGGTGCCCTCCCCAATTCCATTCCTCTCTCCTCTTGCCAGAGGTTACCACCATCCTGAATTTGGTGGTTCTCATTCCCACATGTTTTTATACTTTTGCAACGCATGTATAGATCTCTGAACAGTACGTAGAATCATTCTGTATGCTTTTAAACTTGATGTAAACGGCATTACACTGCACAGGTTCTTCTGCAGCTTGCTATTATGGTCTCGAGATTGAACCATGATGATAAATGCAGGGCTGGTTCAATCATTTTAACTACTCAGATACCATGATTTATTTATCTTCCCGTTGATGGACATTTAAGTGCTATTTCTCCACCGTTACAAATAATGTTGCAATAAGCATTCGGGGGACAAAATTTTTCCATTCTCCTGTCCATGGATGCATTCTTACCAGCGTGTTGCTATCCCCGCCAGTGCTGCAGTATCTCCCGGACATGTGGCCCCAAGATTCTCCCGGGACTTCTCCTGAGAGGAATCGCCGGGCTCCAGGACAGGCATGGCTTCAGCTCTACTAGTTATTGCCAGTTTGCTCCCCAAAAGTGGTTGTACCACTTTACACTCAGCTCAGCAATCTTTCCATTATGCCAAGCTGCTGCCTTATTCTGCTTTCAATTCTTTCTAATTTATGAAAGGAAAATATAAAAGAGGTGCTATTACCTTATTTAAAAATCCAGCTTCCTTTCCCTGCAGAAAGGAGAGGAGGAGAGATGGGGAATTGCTTGTTGGATGAGGGCCTGGCATGCATTCATCAACTTTATAGTAGCGCCGGCTTGGAATTCAGGTCTCCTTAGGGGGGAGAGCGGGGCCACTGGAAACAAGAGATACTTTCACCGTGGCCTCCTCCAGGAACGCAGATAGAATTTACTCTAAGGTACAAAAACGTTTGCACTTACAGCCTCCCTGGTTCCAATCAGGACATGAAGGGAAGGTGCCAAGACACCAGAGAATAAGCCAGTTCTCATAAACTTTCCAGCCGAACGGCAGACTCTGGAAGGTAGAACTGAGACTGGTAATGAACTCGAGCGCTCAGTCCAGGGCAGCTCTAGGCAAGGGTCCTCACTTCTCCCCCGGAACCATGCCACCCTCATGCCCCGCCAACCTCCCTGACTCCAGCTGTGTGTCTGCCCCAGGCCAGCACCCTCTCCCCCTACAGGAAACCCCTGGGCTCTTGGTCTCCTTCTCACCCTCACCCCCCCCACCCCGTGCTCATCTCTGTCACAGTGGTTAGAGCTTCGTCGACTGCCTTGATCCAGACTTGTGAGTGGATCTGTGGTCCCCAAAGCCTGTGGCCCCCTGAAGGCAGACACTGCGTCTTCCTCACCCTGGTACCCTGCCTGGCGAGCACCCACTGGTTTGCTGTGGGAGGGAAAAAGGAAAAGAAAGACAAAACCACCAAACAACAGTTACCGGGCCCTCTTCCCTCTCCCTCTGTTCCTTTTCATCCTGCACTGTGGCTCTAATCTCTCCAGTTGTGATTATCTGCTACAGTTTTTTGTAGCAAATAAAAAAGGATAGTCAAGTTTCCCTACTAGGCTGTGCATCACTGGAGAGCAGGGGCCTTGCTGTGGGTAAGTGTCAAGTGCGGACCAAATGGCACTTAGTAGGTGTGCATTGAACTGGGCGGCGTTGACGTTGTCAGTTTCAGATTCGACCCCGTTCCCCCGTGTCTAATTAGCCACAGGTACCTCTTTACTGGTGGAAAGAGAACGGAAGACTGCGTTCATTAGAGTTTGGGGTAGAAGGAAAGAAATAGGAGCCCTGATGATGCCCTGAGCTAGACTGAAGATGAGAGAGCGCCTGAGGGGAGGGAGGGAGAGACCCGTTTTAATTGGAAAGCTCTTTCTCATTTCCCTTTTCTTCTTCTTGTTTTTAAGTTCCAGTCTTGGATCCTAGAAATTACAGGCTCTTTCAGCATTGCCTCTGTGGTTGGAAAAAATGCTCATTTCACTTTTAAAACAAACAATGGAAAGTTCCTTTCAGAGGAAAAATCTTATTAGCCCAAGTCCAAAGAAATCTGCGAGAGTTTCACTCAGATGTGCAGGGCTGGTCCACAGGGCAGGGGTGGCCCCCCAGGAGGCAGCCCCAGGGAGGGTCTGTCTGACCTCCTCACCCTCGAGGGCTCCCTTCCCCGGAGAAGCACCCATCCAGCCCTCCCTGCGGGGCCAGGAGTACAGAAGACCTCACAAGGAACACAAGCAGGAGGAAACCACTCAGACATGAAAGGGCGGAGAATATCCTTTACCCAAATAAACAGCCAGACGAAGATGCAGAGGGAAGCAAATCCCATCAGACAAAGCCACAAATTAAGATCACAGAGACCGGGCTTGGGAGTCGGGCTCTGTCTTTAAAACATCTTCCAGGAAGTTGCCCCTGGGGCAGCCCTGTCATCCTGCCTGTCCCTCTGCTCATGCCAGACCTCTAGTGGTCCTACAGTGGGTATCTGGGCATGTGCTGAGTCATCAGTGATGTTGGGAAGCTGGAGGGGGCTTGAGCGGGGTGGGGGTGAGATGGGTCAGTCTAGGTCAGTGATGCATAAGGGGACGGTGGTTGGGGGGATGTGGCCCTTCACAAAACCCTGGGTGGCGCCAGACAAGAGGAAGGTGGCCTGGGCCCTGAGCTCCCTCTCCGCTCCTGACAAGCACCCCCGCCCCCACGCACAAGCAAGGCTGCAGGCATCTGCAGAGACTCACATGTGGCCACACACCTGGATTCACCATTTTGAAACTGGCTCTGCTCAAGCGGCTCATCCCTTCCCCCATCACAGCCTTGGACGTGGGCCAGCAGTCAACGTTGGGGCAAGTCCCAGGATCAGCCTGTCTCCGCTGAGACGCCACCACTTGTGTAGTGGAAAGAGTGTGAAGGCATTCTAATGCCACCTGAAGGCTCACTGGTCTTGTTTAAGAAGGAAAAATAGAACATACCTGCAGATACTGTAGAGATTAAACAGATAAGAGGATATCAGGAACAACTTTATGTCAGCAAATTTAAAAATTCAGATGAAATAGCTACATTTTAGAAAACTTAACCAAAACTGACTTAAGCACAAATAAAGAATCTGGGTAAACCTATAACTATTAAAGAAATTGAATCGCTAGTTTAATTTTCAAAAAGGAAACATCAGTCCAGAAGGCTTTATGGTGAGTTCAGTAAGTCATTTAAAGAATCAATCATTCCAATGCAAACCAAGGAATAAAGTAAGAGAAAATTATCCCCTCCTCTTCAATTCATTGAGGAGGCTAAGAGGATGAATTCCTTACAAAGCATTAGGTAAAATTCAAAAATTCGTGCGAAAACAACGGTTCTTAAGAATAGAACTAAGAATAGAACTCTTAAGTCTGACACAGAACATCTACAAAGAATTTGCAGAAATCCCAGGTGCCCTTTGAAATTCCAGAAGCCCTCCCTTTCAGATCAGAAAGACAAACAAATTTAAGGATATTCATCCAACTCATTAGAGTGAGTACCTATTGGAAATAAATGAGAATGTGAGTCAAAGAAAACGTGGACATGGAATAAAATAGAATGAGAGAAGGGTCTTGCTGGGGCTGGTGAAGATGGTGCACAGTGAAGTAGGGCACATGATTATCTCTATCCCGCTCCTGAAGTCTAACAGGGAAAACAAAACAAACAAACAAAAGCTGCCAATGTTACCTCAATGAGAAATCCCTGAACTTGACATTCAAGGCTGTTTCATTCTTGTTCTTGGTATCCATGATGATTTTGCTAAATGTCCCAAAATTCCATCATAGAGTGAACATATCTTGAATGAGCACCATTTTATAATTATTAGGTGTTTTAGGTTGGATTTCCTAGAAGCGAAACCTGAGACAAGGATCCTATGTGTAAGTGTATTCTTGGGGGAGTGAAGAATACAGGATAGGACAGGGGATGAAATTCAGCAAAAGATAGGTTCAGCTGAAGTCTAGACTTCCTCTGATCCCATGGGGTGCTCTGCAGTATGGGTGATACCAAAAGTTTACTTATGCCTCTTACAGTCAAAGAGATCATTTTTCTGTATCCCAGTATCAGCCAGGTGTACTGCGAGTCACACCAGGGGCAGGTGTAACATCCCAGGTATTTCCAGACAAGGTGACTCCTAATGGGGGTCATCTATGAGACCGGCTACCACAGTCTTCCCTTTGCCCTCCCCTAGATCCATATCCCCTCCACATGCAAAACACTCTCACCCCCTCCCAAGATTCCCAAACGTCTCATCCCAGTACAGCATCAGCTCAAAGTCCAGAATCTCATCATCTAAATGAGGTCCAGGCAGGCATAAAGACACAGACCTACTAGAGAATGGACTTGAGGATATAGGGAGGGGGAAGGGTAAGCTGTGACAAAGTGAGAGTGGCATGGACATATATACACTACCAAACGTAAGGTAGATAGCTAGCGGGAAGCAGCCGCATAGCACAGGGAGATCAGCTCGGTGCTTTGTGACCGCCTGGAGGGGTGGGATAGGGAGGGTGGGAGGGAGGGAGACGCAAGAGGGAAGAGATATGGGAACATATGTATATGTATAACTGATTCACTTTGTTATAAAGCAGAAAATAACACACCACTGTAAAGCAATTATACTCCAATAAAGATGTAAAAAAATAAAATAAAATAATAAATGAGGTCTAGGTATAAACATAGTTCCTTAGGTAAGCTCCTTGAATACAGTACCTTTCTATTTTAAGACCTCCAAACAAGAGAGACAACTTATTCCCCCAACAGATCATGTGGGAACATGGTAGGATAACTATAGGTGTTCCAGTTCAAAAAGGCAGGGAATGGGAGGTACAAAGGAGTCGCTGGCCCATAGCAATTCTGAAATCCAGTAGAGAAAATGTTGAAAGTTCCTTGATAAGGACTCAGTCCTATTTCTTCCAGGAAAAAATTCTCCATGCCTCTTGACTCTACCTTCTGGGGTCTTAGTTCTACTCTCTGGGGCTCTCGGCTTCATCCTCTGAGTCATCCTTTACCTTTTGCTTTTTCTTTCTTGCCGGTAGAACTTTAGAGTTCAAACCTCTATTTTATATTGTCTCTGTCCCTTTCAGTCCAACCTGAAGATATTTTTGTGAATATAATTGTCTTTAAAAATGTGTGGTTTTCCTATGAATGATCTGGGGGGTTTCTCCATTAGACAAAAGCCACACACACAAATCTCTTTGAGATAAGCTCTTCTCTACCTTGGGCTTCACCTTCAATGACTAAGCTTACCTGTAAGCTTCTTAGAAGCCCTATGTTTGATTGAGAGGATCTGAATCAAACGTCAGAGCACCTTTTGTCTAGCTGAATGGTACTCTAAGGCACTCTCTTCGGTCTTTCTGAGGTCTTAACAAAGGATTTAATAGCCACATCCACAGCTTTATGTTTCGACCATGTTTTTCTGGCATAATTTGCTCTTCGGTTGAAAGATATTTCTTAACCTTACAACCATTTGGCTGCTGGAGTTTCTTGGAAATTTCTAAATCAGCAAGTCTTTGTTCCCTTTTGTTTAGATAATCTTTCCTTTCATGCATCTGCCTCCTGTTGCATTTTAGCACAAGGAGCAAGAATCAGGGAAACTTTTATCACTTTGGCTAGAAATATCTTAGCTAGCTCACCCAGCTCATTGGGTGCATCTCCTATTGCCACATAACTACAGGTGACACTGTTGCTAACCTTTCTGCCACTACATATCAGGGACTCTCCTTTACCCAGTTTCTAATAGTATGCTCCTCATTTCCTGTTAAGCCCACACCAGGAGCCTTCTCCACACCCAGATTTTTCAAGGCACTTTAGGCTTTCATTTACACTCTCATCAATGTCCTTCTAGCTTCTACTCACTTCCTGGTTCCAGAGCCACTCCCAGATTTGTAGGTATTGGTTATGGCAGATCCCCCCTCTTCCAGGTACCAAAAGTCTGTATTAGTTACGGATTACTGTGCAACACTCATTACCACACATTTTCTGGGGTTCGGGAATTCAGGAGCAGTTTAGCTGAGAGGTTCTGGCTCAGGACCTCTCACAGAGTTATTGTCAGGATATTAGCAGAAGTCGAAGTCGTTAGAAGGTTTGCCTGGGACTGGAGGACCTGTTTCCAAGATGACTCACCCACATGGGTGTTGGCAGGCGGCCTCCATTCCTCACCCCATGGCCCTTGCCTAAGGCTGCTTAAGTGTCATCACGACATGGCAGCTGGCTTCCCCCAGAGCAAGTGATACAAGAGAGAGTCTAACTTGACATTTTAACTGGGATCGTTCTCACTGTTGTGTGGGGAGCCAAGGGCAGAAATGGGGGACTTATTAAGAAACTAATAAAATGATGCAAGCAAGCGATGGTGGTGGCTTGGACCAGAAAGGAAGCAGTGGACACGTTGGAGAATGCTCAGATCCTGGCTATATTTGGATATTTTGCAGACAGAGCTGATAAGATGTGCCGATAAATTGGATAAGGAATCTGAGACAAGGGTCAAGAAGATCAATGAGGTTTTGATCTAAGCAAACTGGAGGAGTGAAATTACCCACTGACCAATATGGCCACCCTGCATGTAATTTGAGAGTCTTTACTATCGATATTTTACGAGTGAGCAAAGCGAGATTTTGAAAGTTTAAGTCCCTTGCTGAAAGGCTCCCAGGTAGTAAGTGATGGAGCTGGTTCTTAACTAGTGTACACTATCGTCCACTGAGCCAGGAATATTACTAGATGGAATCACTTGTCAACATCCTGCACTAAAAGCAGCTGGCAGGTGCCTGTGTGGCTTCCAGGTGGCCGGCTGAGCCGTCGGGCGGTGGCAGAGAGGGAGAGTCACGGCTCCATTAACACGCCTGTGCCCCTGCTATCCTGGGGACCCTGCAGGGTCCGGTGCTGCGTGTGAGTCATACTGACGGGGAAGCTTCCAAAGAGGCACCGAATGCCCCAGAGAGAAGGCGAAGGTCAAGGGAGACCTGTCCCCCTCGTGCCACCAGGCTGCCTGCTTTCCAGCTGGAGGATGTTAGCACCACTTTAGGAATCCACCACCAGGGCCAGCTCTGCCCTAGAAGACACCAAGGGCAGGAGCCTGAACCATTCCGCCACGGCCCCTGAGACTGTCACTTCTGCAGCTGCCCACAGCGGGACTGCCAAGGGAGGCAGAGTCTAGCATTTCCTGCTCAAACTCAGCTTCCACCCTCACCTCCTAAGCCACAGTCCAGTTCCTGAGGAGGCGGGGGAGGAGGAAAATTCCGAGTAGCCTCCCTAGGGAGTAAGGGATCTTGTTTCCGAAGGTTCCCCGTTCACTTTGTCTGTGCTTGAGAATCCCTTACAGTTTCAGGGGTGAAATGTTTTCCCTTTTCTTTCTTTTCCTCATCCTTTCCTATAGGAGAGTATGTAATGGATGCTTTATATACCTGATGAAATTTGTGGATAAGCCCCAAAACAAACAGTGGATTTGTTTCATCCTGTATTAAAGAAAAAAAAAAAAAAACCTCAAAGGGGCCAAGCAAAGAACATTTCAGTGGTTCCACCTGGGGCCTGATTAGGAGAGTTTCCTGGGGGTATCTAGAGTATCTACAGGACCTCGGAGTCTCCTGTGGACCCGGGAAGGGGTCTGGTGTCACCACTTTTTCATTTCCAGTAGAAAACACAGAGACTCAGAGGGAAACCAGCAGTGAGGACCACAGGTCTCTGGGACCCTGTCCAGCCTCACTGGGAGTGGAAGAGACACAGTTAAAAAACAATTAACCGGGCTTCCCTGGTCGCGCAGTGGTTGAGTCCGCCTGCCGATGCAGGGGACACGGGTTCGTGCCCCGGTCCGGGAAGATCCCACATGCCGCGGAGCGGCTGCGCCCGTGAGCCATGGCTGCTGAGCCTGCGCGTCCGGAGCCTGTGCTCCGCAACGGGAGAGGCCACAACAGTGAGAGGCCCGCGTACCGCCCCAAAAAAAAACCAAACCAAAACAACAACCGCTTTTCACCCATCAAATCAGCGAGGATGTTTTGAAATATAAATCCAGCATCACCAAGGATGTTGTAAGACAGCTGTTCCTGCGGCTAAATTGTCACAACTCTCGGTAGGCAGTTTGGCCGTTTGTATCAAAAGTCTTCCGAACACACCTGCCCCTTGAAGCCTTAATTCCTAAACTACAGGTGTGCTGTAAACAAATTGTCCCGGAGGTGCACAGGGCTTTGGCTAAAGGAGGGTTTGCAGCAGCTTCACTTACATGAGAAAATAGTTGGAAACAATTACAGGAAATTGGTTAATAAATCATGCATCCAAATGCTGACATAAAAACTTGTGTGGTCGAAGAATATTTACTGACACAGGAAAACAGACATCTTGTATTGTCAAATGAGAAAGCAAGATACAAAAAGGGGGGCACATAAGATACAGATCATATACTGCTCACAGACCTACATCATCTCTGACCAACAACAGCCTATCAAAATGACTAAGGACTCAAAGTCCATAACCTGGGCAGTCTACCTGACTCTCTCAAAGCCTCAGCTTTCCCACCTTTGAAATGGGGATCAAAGGCCCTTCCTCATGCCCAAGCTCAGAGGGCTTCAGGCCGCCCACCCCCGGCCATAGCTCTGGTCAGCAGTGGGTCGGGAGATCACGTCCCCTCGGTTCCTGTTCTAACTGTACAGGGCCAGGCCCGGTCCCCTCCATGCACACCGTTAATTCAGGCAGTGCCAGAGCACCCACGGGCAGTGCCGGGGCTGTTACCGCACAGGTGGTAAGTGCCCACCGGAACCAGAAGTTTCCCACTGAGCCAGGACCACCACCTTCACCCGCTGGGCTCCCCTGCCCTGAGCATCACTCTCCTTCCTCTTCTCCCCCACCCCCCGCCCTGGTCCTCCCCAGCCTTCCAGGCCACACTCCAGCCTCACTGCCTTCCGGAAGTCTCCTGGGGCCCGCCTTAGGGCCCAGCGTGTCCTCCACTGAACACAGCCCCACCCCTCCCTTAGCACACTCTTCCACCCCTCAGCCTTCATCCCCAGAAACGGACCTGGCTGCAGGCTTCCTACACGTGTGCCCGCAACAGGTCACCTGATCCCGCAGGGGCTCCATTTCTCATCTGTAAAATGGGGATAATCCCGCCGCCTCACCAGTGAGTGCGTCAGGCATGAGAAACAGAACTTGCAAAGCAGTGCCGCTGGGTGCAGCCACTCGGTGAAGGGTAGCTTTTGCGATTCGAAGCCCAGGGTTCCTCTCCTGGTGGCATTTGCTCTCCCATCTACGGAAGAGTGAGCAGGCTGTGGCCGGAGGCCTGAGGGGCTCAACCGCGGAGGGAGGCGCACGGATCTCTCGGCGGCTTGGGTGTTCTGCCTCCTCCCCAAGTCTCAGCTGAGAGTAGTTGAGGGAGTTCCCAGCGTGTTGCGTGATTTAACCATTTCGTACAGGTTTCTGTTACCCCTTTGGAAAGTGTGTTTCACCTGCAATGCCACATGCCCTGAATTTGAGTAAAACTCACCAGGACTTTCCAGGTTTTGAAAAAACTGCTCTGTGACAGAATTTCCCACCCTGGTGAGTCAGTTGAGGAAGCGGCATTGGCTAAGACCACCTGTATTTCAGACATAAATAAGGAGCCGGTGTGTGTCTTGGAAGGACTCACCTAGGAGACCACAGGCATGCAAACCACCATCCAAGCCACAGTCCGAGGGGTGGCAGGGCACCGCTCCAGCGGGAGGAGAGGGCAGTCACAGGTGGCTTCCAAGGTCAGGGCCTGGTGACACAAGGAACATAGGCTAAGCTAAGAGAGTATGCAGTGGGGTCCACTTGGAGGCCTAATGGTCTCCCAACCTGGGTTTCACCATGTCTGAAATTCCCCCAGAAGAGCTGCATTCCCCTGGGTTCCTCTCTCTCTTTGACATGAACATAGCCTGGGTGAGGAATCACTCAGCTACCCATACTTACCTGGACTGAGATGTTGCCAAGAAGGACCAAAAACTAACTGACACGTGGCCAAAGGGTATGAACAGTGAATTCACAGAAAAGAGAATATAAAGGACCCCTACATAGAGAGAGAAGTGGTCAGTGTCACTCAGCGTTAAGAGAAATGTCCACTGAGGTACCATTTCTCACCAGCAGGTTGGCAAAAATGCAAACGTTTGACAACACACTTTGAGGTGTGCCAGTTATGAAGTTATTCACTCAGCTCCAAACTCCCCCCCTCTCTTCGGCTTTGTGTCGCTGAGGCCGAGACTCTGCAAACCTCACCTCGGCTTTGCCAGCGGCTCTCTCTCAATCTCTGCCATTAGGGGGCGCTAGAAGGGGCCTGCAAGGTCGGAGGAGGGAGGAGGAACTAGCTCCTTCCTACCTACTTTGCTTCCTGCCTGCTTCCTGCTTGTTTACTGTTCTTGAGAGGATCACCCCAGCCCTTGACTGATAAAATTGGTAAAGCTGGTGAAAGCCCAAAATGGTACAACTCCTACGTAGAGCAATTTAACAATATCTGTATTACAATCCAGTGACCGTTTGGCCCAATAATCAACCCTTCTTCATTCTAAATGGCACATGTTCAAGGTAATCAATTGCAGCATGTTTTGAAATAGCAAAACAATGTCCATTTATAGGGGACTGGCTAAGTGATATTCACACAATGGCTACTCTACAGCAGTAAAAAAGAATGAGAAAAACTTAGATTACTAACTAAAAAAGGCAAAATGCATAATGATGAGTGCAGGTTCTGCTTTTATACAACAACAGGTGAAGATTGGAAAACATATTTATATTTGCTTACATTTGCCTATAGAAGCCCTGGGCAGATACTCAAGAAACTAGGAAAAGCCGTTACCCGGATGACTGGAGTCGGGGTGTTGAGAGACAAATCTCTGCACATCTTCTGATCAGAGGCCCGACACTGTTTTGCTGTGAATTATCTTTTCAAAGACGTTTGTGTAGAAACAGCCTTAGAAGATAGAGATAGTGTCTCCCTCCAGAGCAGAAAACAAGTTTGTTTGCTATCTGATAAAATGAAGTTAATATCTGCCTGCAGGGCAAAGATTGGGCAGGTTTGTTTTTCTCAGCCCAAAGTCAGAGATCGGGGGTTCCTAAGCTCGGTGCTCCTCAGCTGTGAGGCAAAACCGCTGCGTGTGTGGCGTCTACCTGGGCCTCTCCATGTGGCCCCCATGGAACCTGGGGGGTGTCGAGGACCGGTGTGAGCAGTGGGTTTGCTGCCTGCTGGGCCACGGGTAGTGAAATTCCTGTCTCTCCCTAATTGTCACGTGTCTCCTGCCATGAAAAAGTGGCAGGGTTACTTGTTAGCTCACAAGGAGGGTAGAATCTAAGACCCTCCACAGTTCTAGATGGGGAAGGGGGGAATGTGATATCTGGGGGTGGAGTCAGATGAGACTTCTTATGGTATATCTGTTCATAGTATTCTGTTTTGAACCACACGATTGTATTACCTGCTCAATCGTAAGTAACATTTAATTTGAACTAAAAACATTACTCTTATATGAGTCACAAAACTTTAGACTTCTGCCCATGAGAGGGCATCAGTTATGACCCTGGACTCCCACAGAGGAGGAGGGCAAGGTCAAGGGTCATGACGTGACACCCAGCTCGTTGCTGGTGGATCCTGGAGGAACCCAGACTCCTTGACCTCCCATCCAGTGTCCTTTCTAGCATCCAGGCTGGATCGGGGAGACCATCAGATATAAGTGAGATAAGGATGTGGAAAATAGGGTTGAAGACCGTGATGATGACTTCACAATTTAGCCCAGAACCAGTCCCACCTGAAATTATCCTACCAGCCTCTCAAAAAGCTCTCAACATTTTGTTCTTACTGTAACACCTACTGCAGAACATACTCTTATGGTGAATGGCCTCGAACTGTGTTCAGAAGCAAACAAAACATTTAAAAGTTGCCTGCTGATGTGCTAGTCCGACCTAAAAGACTCACCCATCCTGTCATGAGCAACTATGGAGAGAAGACAGATTCAAGGCTTCCTGGAATTGCCCCAAATTCCTAAAAGTCAGTGGTGGCATGAAATGGAAAAGATAAATGTGGGATATAGGGGTTTGGGGGTGGGAGTTCTTGTAGGAAGATGTTCAGAGGCCAAGAATGAGGTCCAGCTGTTCAAGAATCATTCCTGGCCCTTCAAAGGCACAGTGGCTATAGAATGTGCCTAATAAAGATCTGTCGAATGAAAAAGTGAGAGAAGGAAGTATTGCTATCACTCGGGTAAATTTCTAGAATCAATAACATCAGGCTTGCTAATACCTGAGAGCCCGAGAAGGACCACACCACTGTTCCTATTGCCGTGGAACTTGATATAGTGTAGAGAAAGGATACAGGATGGGCCCTGGGAAGATGCCTCTTCAATCGGACCAGCTCCACCTGATTCCATCCACCCATATAGCCATCCATCCAGGTATCCATCCATCCATCCATCCATGTACCCATCCATCCATCCATGTATCCATCCATCATCTATCTATACATCCTCTAACCAATCCTGGTCCTCCAGGAGCTTGGAGTCTGGGTGGAGGGGAGATGTGCAGATATCACTAGAATACAGTCAGAAAAGTGCTGAAGAGTGGTAATATCTAACCATATATGTATGAGATAGAAGGATAATGGAAAATGTTGTCTATTGCCCTGTCTGTCTTCTTTACCAAATGGTGAGCTCCTGAAAGGCAGTAGACAGAGCTTTATTAATTTCTGTCTCCTCTGGGTTCAGGATGGCACATAGTAAGTCAACACTTGTTCAATAAAACAATGCATGTACGTGTTAGTATTAGTCAGAATGAATTAGGTCATCCTGTGGTAACCAATAAAACCAGAATCCCAGTGGCTTAGAACAGACACTAAAGGTTGCCTTCTTGCTCATGAAACATGTCCTTCAATGGACCTGGAGCTCTAAACTGCCGTCACACTGGACTCGGGGGGATGGAGCATCATCTAGACCAATGCCTGCCATCATGGCAGAGGGAGAGCTGGAGAATGCTGAGCTGTTCGTTGCCCAGAAGTGCCCCTCCTTACCTCTGTTCACATGTCCTTGAGCAAGCAAGTCACCAGGCTGCACCACCAGGAGAGACCAATCCCCTGTGTGCTCAGAGGGAGGTCAGGAAGTCCTCATCGTGGCATAGTCTGCCCTTCTGTTCACAGAATATGTGACTCACCCTCCCTGGGGGAGACAGTTGGAAAGTCCCCTCAGACGTCTGGTGGAGGTCCAGCGGCTCTGGGTGATGCACAGTAGCTCCTCGCCAGGTCTAGGTGTGGCTCTTCCCGAGAACTTGATGTCAGTTATCTGCCCCACACCCCCAAGGTACCAGGGGGCCCAGGGCAGAATGACACTGCAACCCTGATCGGGAGCAAAGGGAGACCTGTGCAGATGCTAAGGTCCCAGCTTAAGGACGCCCATCCTCCGACAAGTTGTTTCCTCTTTAGGCCCTGATTTCACTCTCTGGAGAAGCTCCCGTTGCTTTCTGAGACCTCTGGATCAGCTCTCTGGAAGATTCTTTGTCTCTCATTATCCTCTTTGACCAAGTCAGGAGTGAGCTTTGGAGACTATGTCCCCCTGGGGGGCTGAGCAGCTTTCCTGAGCCTCCACTCTCATGGCAGAGGGGACGCTCGGGCGTGGAAATCACATGCTAGCTCTTAACACCTCCACCACGAAGCGACACGGGCTTCTTGGATTCACATATTTCCGGTCAGAGCATGTCACCTGGGCAAGCCTGGCTCCACAGGGGTGAGAAATGTAATCCTCCCAGGTGCCTGGAAGGAGAACTGGGAATCCTGGCGAGTGAGTAACCTTTGTGCTGAGTAACTTTCACCTGGTTCCGGAGGTCAGGCCAACCCTCCAAGAACTGGCCTGTGGTTAATTTTGAGAATGTGCAGAGAAGGGCAGCTTTGACCAAAAAGAAGTGAGAGGAGAGGAAAGGAAGCCTGAGCCTGGGGCCCGTTCCCTCAAGACCTGAAGCTGAGTGGGGTGAGGTCCAAGGAGAGCAGACAGACACCAGCATCCACCCCACTCCGACCCCATGAGTCTAATATGAAAGGTTCTGCTGTGGGGGCCATGGAGTTGAGCTCCAGAAAATCAAAGGAAGGTCGTGTCCTCCATGGGGAAGTGGGGACGTGTTCTCCCAGCTGGGGATTCACGGAAGACCCACATCATCGCTTAGGTGACGCGTGGGGGCCCGAGAGTCAGGAAGCTATATATGCTCGGAAATGTCCCTTACCTCTTGAAGGCGGTGTCACCACATCTTCCAGCCACGTCCCCCTCACCCTGCCTCTGGCGCTGGAAATCAGAGGGGACCTGGGGACAGCTGGATGGCAATCATTATAGGCCTACTGCCTGTGAACTCACTGGAAATAAATGGACTTCATAAAAGCTCAATTACAGGGCTTCCCTGGTGGTGCAGTGGTTGAGAGTCCGCCTGCCGACGCAGGGGACACGGGTTCGTGCCCCGATCCGGGAAGATCCCACATGCCGCGGAGTGGCTGGGCCCGTGAGCCATGGCCGCTGAGCCTGCGCGTCCGGAGCCTGTGCTCTGCAACGGGAGAGGCCACAACAGTGAGAGGCCCGCTACAGCAAAAAAAAAAAAAAAACCTCTCAATTACAGACTGTTCTTAAGGCAATCAAACACTGTCTAAAGAAATACAGCTTATTCCTTCTAAGGACAGAAAGCAGCCTGACACAGGTCATTGGCCAGGAGAGAGCCGTGGTGCCGCCTCTGGTGCAACAGTGAAGAATGAAGTGGAATTAGCACCTCAATTGGTCACGTGTAAACAATGTGTCTAAAGTACTTAAAACCTATTTGTTCTCTTAAGGGCGTTAAACAGCTCTCCTCCATCTTTCTTTTTTCCCCCTTACATCTTTCTGCAGTCAGTGAAACAGGCAGCCCTGGCCCAATCTCCCCCCTTCCCTGCCACCCCTGGGTTCTCACCAGTTGTGATGTTACCCGGCTAACACGCATCCTTTTCTCTAGGCTGGCTTCTGCACCTTGCCCAGAACTGTCTTAAATCGTAGACTATTTCTCGAATCAGTAGCAAACACAGGTGTCTGAGGTTCCTGGTCTTGATTTTGAGTAACTAGCACTGTGTGCATGTGGAGGAAACCCTTCCAGTCAGGAAGGGTGCAGGGAGTGAGCAAACACCCTTTGCAGGTGGAGGTGCTCAGGGAGGAGGCTGGGGTCCCCTGAGGTTACATTTTTGCAGCGAAGGGCCTTCTCTAAGCCCTGGGTTCAAGGAGCTGTGCTCCCAGAGGTCCCAGGAAAACCCTTCTTGTGGCAACCCAAACTTGCAGCCGCCCTCCTATGTCCCATGTCTGAGCCATTTGAAGCGATTTATTGGGGGAGAAGCCATTGCGACGTTCACGCGTGCTGTGTTTGTCTCTCTCTGTGGCACGTAGGCAGCCTCTGTGCCCTGCTCCTCTGGAGAGGCTGGCAGTGCAGGCTGGGGGGTAAAGGCTGCTTGGGGACAATCCATCTTCCAGGCCTTTGCCTTCCAGAAACCGGAGAAGCTTAAGGAGATCAGGCAGTGGGAGGGAGGGCAAGAAGCAGGGAGGCGAGGTGGCCTGTGGACTTCCCCTAGTCAGTGGGACCTTCAGCCTCCCACCTCCCACCCCTCGGAGGTGACAGGATGTCCCAGAGGTATGGTCACCCAGGGCACCTGGGTGACGGAGGGGGGCAGAGGGTGACCCACCGTTCCAGTTTGCCCAGAACTGAAGGGATTCCCTGGACAAAGGACTTTCAGCTCTAAAACTGGGAAAGTCTTGGGCAAACCAGGACCAGTTGGTCACCCTGGGTGGGACAGGTGTCCCCGCTTACCCTAATGTGAGGGCTTCCACCTGTGGGCCACAACCGAGAGGAGCTAAAAGTGACCCTGCCCCAGTTTTCTGCCCCACAGGCTCCCTGATTCTGTGTCAGCCCAATAGAGGAGCTCCCCAGTGGCAATGGGGACTCAAGGTCAGGCTTAAATTGATTTACAGCAAATAATGAAGTGTGACCTTCCTTCTACGCCAAGAGCTGTCTGCTTCTCTCTTTCTGTCTCTATGTCGTCTCCCTCCCCTGTCTCCTGTCCCCACGTTAGACCAGATGACATCTCCCGTTGGTTCAGGGCCACCAGGGTGACCAAGGATGGGCCCGAACATCTGGCTTCCCTCTTAGCCCCAAGCCTAGAACCAAGACTTTTGTGTCAAAGAGATGCTGCCCCCCAACCTCCCCAGCCCATCATCGACATGGCAGTTGGGGCTGGAGGACTCAGCTCGCTCTCAGAAGCTGGCTGCGTCACCCCCTCTGAGGGGCCCCACCTCACAAACACTCGGACAGGAGGGAATTCCTTGGCAACTCTCATTGCTCAGATAACCGGCAGGTCCCGGAGCGTGCCAGCCCTCAGCAGAAATGAGCAGAAATCACTTCAGTGTGTGCCATTTGCTCTCCAAGGCTCGGCCTGACACTCGCAGGCTGCAGCGGGGGCCCTGAGCTGTCAGGAGGCATTAAGGCGCCAGCCAGCGTCAGCACGCTCCGGGGAAGATGCCGACACGGCTCTCGCTCATGGAAATTGCCAGAACCCCGCGATCCGGCAGAGGCCAGGTGAGGGAGACCAGGATGGGGCTCCAGCCCCAGAACCCCAGCTGGGACGATGGCTGTGCAGTTAAATACAAATTCCCATAGAAGCCATCGAACCTCCCCCAAGACTTGCAAGGTGACATAACCCTGCTGCCCCTTACGATACAGACCTGACAGGCTCGTCCAGGGCCACCCCCCCGCCCCGCCCCACCCCACCCCACCCAAGCCTTTGGGACTTCTTGGAGATTCACCTTTATTCTGGCCTCCTCTGGCTCTGATTCCAGGCTTCTGCTGCAATGGCCTCCTCTCTGGGTTTTGTCGCTCTTCCTGTGATGCCTCCCCAGCACTGACCCAGAAATGGGAGGAGACTTTTCCCCGAACCCCAAGCCTCTGCATACAGTCAGGCATGGAAGTTGGGTGTAGAGATTTTTCTGAAGATTCAGGGGCAACAGCAAGAGGCATCCATCTCACTCCAAGCTGCAGAGAAAATAAATAGCGGAATTGGAAGTTCTTAAAAAGTCCCTGGAATTCTTTCCCTCCCCGCTGCTCCAGCCCTCTCTCCCCTACGCCCATGATCACCTCCTGGTCCTTTCTTATATAGACTGGGATGTTCTCTATTCTTCCTCTTCCTCCAGCCTCCCTTGGGGAGCCCCTCCCACCCCTAAATGTCCTGTCTGTGCACTTTCCTAAACTAAGATTGTTCCTTTCCTAAGTGAAACTGATGCAGGTTGTGGTGAAATGGTCATTTTCTTCCTCTCGGAATACCATTCTTTACGGATAAGGACATTTGGGCTCAGACAGGCTAAGTAACTTAGTCAAGGTCACACTGCAGGTAAGGAGCAGAGCTGGGATCCCACTGGGATCTGTCTTCACACAAAGTTGCATTTCCTTCTGGGCTCACCCTGGGCCTGGCTAAGGCCTTGACCTGTAAGAGGGGGGACAGCAGGAGGAACCGGTGGTTCTGAGAGGGGGTCTGCACGGCCCAAGCAGCAAGCAGAGGTGCCTGGAGTCCCGAGGGAACAGGCAATCCTGAGATCTAGAGAGCCCATTGTAGGCGCTGGGCCAAGACCACCAGGCCAGGGCCCCGGGGGGAGAGGCTGGCAGAAGGCAAGGCTGTGGCTCCCAGGCAACAGGATTCAGGGAGGAGGAAAGCAGGCAGGCCTGGGAGGGCTGGGGGGAGCCCTTAGTTCTACACAAGCTACCCATCCCCTGGGCTCCTTTACCTGCCCTGCAGGGAGGCGGGGGACCGATGAAAATACAAAACTGGAAGCACTTGTGCATCTCAGATGAAAAGCGCCACGGTGAGAGAGACAGTCACAGCCGCATTGCTGTCCCCTGCAGGTCACATTGCTTCGGGCGATTTCTATGTGGGTGTGAGGTTTAGGGTTTGAAGGGAAAACGCAGCCCATTTCATAGAGCTATTATGGGATTTTCTCTGTAGGAGCAGACGGTCTGCGCAGCCCTGAAATGTTTTGACAGCTCAGGCAAATCCTCAGGGAAACCGGAGGCCAGAGCATGCCAAGGAGATGCTTATCACTCACTCTCCGCCGCCCCAGCGTGGTCCCAGCATGGTCCCGGGAGCTTCCCCTGCTGGCGCCCCGCCCACACAGTCGCCACCCTGTCCGCTGGGACCCACGCACAACGCCCCGTTATGAATCAAGCTTGTCCTCCCGTTCCGATGCGGGAAAATGGGATGATGAATTCATTTCCATCACCACGCTGCCCATAAGTCACAGCTCCAAAAGCTTTTTTTTTTCTTTCGGAGTTTCCAATGACAAAGATTTCATTATCCGAAGCAATAATTTTTAACCAGAGCAATGCAAGGCTTCGCTCTACCTGAATTAGGCCCATATGTGAGAGGGAAGCCCAAACGTCAGTGTCTGGAGGAGCAGAGGAAGGGCTGGGGGAGGGTTAAGCCTCCTTCTGGGTTCTCGCCCCTCCACCCCATTCTCTTCCTTTTTCTCTCCCTGTGTCCTGCACCCTCCACGGTCTTCTCCCCCAGGCCGTAACCCCCTGTCCCAGTGACAGCCCCATTCCCCGGGTCCACCTTCTCTGTCCCCTCTGCCTGCTGGCTCTCTCCTCCCGCATTCCAAACCCCTTCCCCCCGCCCCCCCGGCCCCGACATCAGAGCCAAAGAAGGACAGAGTTGCATGTCTTAACCTAAACTGACTGTTTGCAGATGACATGATACTATACATAGAAAATCCTAAAGATGCCACCAGAAAAGTACTAGAGCTAATCAACGAATTTAGTAAAATCGCAGGATACAAAATTAATGTGCAGAAATCTGTTGCATTCCAATACACTAGCAACGAAAAATCGGAAAGAGAAATTAAGGAAACAATCCCATTTACCACTGCAACAAAAAGAATAAAATACCTAGGAATAAACCTACCTAAGGAAGCAAAAGACCTGTACTCAGAAAACTGTAAGATACTGATGAAAGAAATCAAAGATGATACAAACAGATGGAGAGATATACCATGTTCTTGGATTGGAAGAGTCAACATTGTGAAAATGACTATACTACCCGAAGCAATCTACAGATTCAATGCCATTCCTGTTAAATTACCAATGGCATTTTTCACAAAACTAGAACAAAAAATTTTGCACTTTGTATGGAGACACAAAAGACCCCAAATAGCCAAAGCAATCTGGAGAAAGAAAAACGGAGCTGGAGGAATCAGGCTCCCTGACTTCAGACTATACTACTAAGCTACAGTAATCAAGAAAGTATGGTACTGGCAAAAAAACACAAATATAGATCAATGGAACAGGATAGAAAGCCTAGAGATAAACCCATGCACCTATGGTCACCTTATCTTTGACAAAGGAGGCAAGAATATACAATGGAGAAAAGACAGCCTCTTCAATAAGTGGTGCTGGGAAAACTGGACAGCTACATGTAAAAGAATGAAATTAGAACACTCCCTAACACCATACACAAAAATAAACTCAAAATGGATTAAGGACCTAAATGTAAGACCGGACACTATAAAACTCTTAGAGGCAAACATAGGCAGAACACTCTATGACATAAATCACAGCAAGATCCTTTTTGACCCACCTCCTAGAGAAATGAAAATAAAAACAAAAATAAATAAATGGGACCTAATGAAACTCCCCATGAGATGAATCCTCTGCAATATTTTCAAATGGAGCCAAAGGACTTTTTCCTTCTAAATGGAAAACCAATTTCAAAACCACTACAAGAGAGAAGATAGCCAAGGGGCTGGCTCTTTCTGAAGCTCTGGGTGTGCCACCTTCTGCCAGGCCCTATCTGCCTCCTTGTTCATTTTCACGCTGAGGCCTTCTTTTTCCAAATCCAAAGTCTGACGTCATAGAAAGGATAACTAGGAATCTAAAGAGGGAAATATGGGGACCTTCCACAGCAGCTCAGGAGGAGCTAGGACACCGCCCTCTGCCCTCCTGGGAAACAGTACTTTTCTTTTGGGGTTTTTTTGGGGGAGACTGGGAGCCCTGCCAAGAGGGGCTCACCCTTGGGTGGGATTGGGGGGCCTCTGGCATCCCCCACTGTCCACATCCCCAGCCCCACGGAGCCTCCCTGCTCCATCTTTCTTGCCATCATGGCCCTGCAGGGAAATGCTTTCCTCTTAAAGATGTTGCCTCCACCAGTCCAGGCACGACGGGCCCAGGTCACATCGCCCATTTGAGAAGCCCAACCTGAAACCCTGGTGTCGGAGGAGGGAGCCACACGCTGCAGGTCTGCATTTAAACAGCAATTATTGGTACTGAATACCGACCAAGCGCCAAAGAAATCATAAATGCATAACATGCAGTTCACTTTCTCAAAGACCAAACGCAAAGCGTGTTTGATGCTGGAGTTTTTTTAACCAGATGACCAACCTCCATCCACACCTGGGTAGAGTAAATACCAAGGAGGAGGTCCAGACAGTTACCTCACAGGCTGGAGGGGGGTCTTCCTGGAAGAGGCGGTGCTATGTAAAACAGGGAGCGGGCCTGCTGGGGGCGCCATGGGAGCCTAGGTGTGGCAGTAGTAACGACCCTGGGAAGTTCAGGGGAGGGACAGTGTGTCCTCCTGAAGGAGGTGGGTGATATTAGGGAGTGATGGGACCCAGCAGTTGAGCTTGGAAGCCCAAGCCGAAGATTTGGCCTCAAATAGTTCCCAGTGGGCCACAGCGTTATGTGCCTCAGGACTTCTCTGTTCCCCCAGTTCTCAGCCACCACTAGTGCATATGCTAACTCCCCGCTCAAAACGCAGTGCCAATGGGACAAGGAGAGAAGAGAAACTGGGAGGGGCAGGGCCTGCCCTGGGCCGGCTTCTGTGCCCTCATTGGCTAAGAGCAGCCCTTGTGGGCCCGCCCCCTGCCTCCTGCTGGCCCTGTTACAGGCCAGTCCCAAACTCCTGCCTTGACAACCTCCCAGCCACCTCCTGTCACGAATCTGGAGTTCTGGGTGAGGAGTTGGAGGCGTGCACGACGTACGTGTATGCCAAGGCGCGTGAGATTTGTAGGCAGTGGGGAAAGTTTTTTGATTAAAAATTTCTTAAGGTGAAATTCACACAACATAAAATTAACCATTTTAAAATGGACAGTTCAGGGGCACTTAGTACATTCACAATGTTCTGCATCTACTACTTCTATCTAGTTCCAAAACGTTTTCATCACCAGAAAGGAAACCCCACGCACCCATTAAGCAGTCACTGTCTGGCCCCCTCCCCCCAGCCCCTCTGCTTTCTCTACGGATTTACGTATTCTGGACGTTTCATATCAATGTAATCCTACAACATGTGGCCTTTAGTGTCTGTCTTCTTTCACTTAGCGTAACGTTTTTGAGGTTCGTCCGTGTGGTAGCTCATGTCAGTACTTCGTTCCTTTTTATGACTGAATCATATTCCATTGTATGTAGATGCCGCCTTTTTTTATCCATTCGTCTGTTGGACGTTTTTTTTCCACCTTCAGCTGCTGTGAATTATGCCGCGATGAGCATGCGTGTACAAGTGTTTGTCTGAGTCTCTGCTTTCAATTCTTATATACCTGGGAGAGGAATTGCTGGGTGATGTAATAATTCTATGTTTAACTTTTTGAGCAAGTGCTGAAACGTTTTCCACAGGGGCTGAGTCATTTATGTCTCCACTGTGGAAATGTCCTGAGGATCCTCAGACAGGTAGCAAGTGGTGGAGGGTTCCTTTGGGGGGGAGATTGAGATGGGACCCCTACCTGGTGTTCCCAGGGCCCCCAAGTTCCCTGCCTTTGGTGCCCAGAACCATGTGGGCTCAGAGGCCCTCAGAGTCCAAAGTGAGAAGGAAGGGGAGGTGGGAGGGGGGCTGTAGGGAGGCAGTCATGATAGGGGTTCTGGGACACAGAGTTTTGAGACACAACAGAGCCACGCTGAACGTCAAGGCCAAGTGCCCGAGACTGGGCAGACTTCCCCACTTGGGCTTCTCCCGTAGACAGTGGTCTGGGGAGCCGGACACCTCCGCAGATCCCATTACTGGGGATTGGGCTGCAACATGAAATGATGAAAATGTAAAACACGAGGGAACAGGCTGTAAATCACTTATTGGCAGCCCGCTCTCCTCCCAGCTACGCCCGATCCAAGGGCGATGCTGCGGCCGCTGAGGATTTCCTAGCCACCTGGACCAGGCTCTCCCCTCGGCCGCCAAGGTCCTGACCTGAGAACTGAAACCGTGTGAGGAAAACACCTCAGGGCCTGACTCATCCCGCCCTCCAGCCGGGAGCATCACCCGCCAGGCTCCTCCCGGCAGGAAGGCCACCAGCCCCAAGCCTTGAGAAAACCCTGCCCTGCCACCTGTACTTCCCCGGCTTGTGACATGGTGACGGTTGGCTTCACAGCCTCTCAGGCCCTCCAGCATATTCCAGATGCGTCTTGGATTCACAGGATTGCCTGCCATCCTGGCTCTCCTCACTTGGTCCCAGGGAGGAAATTGGGAAACAGAGAAAAGAAGTGACCGGTTCAGGGAGGACGTGTGGGACCAGTGTCTGCAGTGAGGTCCCCGAAGCCAGGTGTCCACCACCCCTGCTGTGCTTGGCTCGGCCAGGTGGGAAACGGGGCCGCCCGGGAACACGTAGGGGTCCGAGCACAACGCACATTTCCTTGAATGTGTGCGGAAGGTAAGGCTCCCTGGAAGCCACACCCAGGTTAAAAATCAATTAAGAAAGAGAGTAAAGGACAGGCTGCCTGCTTTCTGAAAGGACTCCTCTCACTATGCCTTTCCACTGTTTGCTTCAAGTGGGATCGTGTGTCCACACTCACGCAGCACCCTGTGCATCGTCTGACGCAGAGATTAATGTATATAGCATTGCTTCAACTGGGTGCACTTTTCCAGTCCTGCTTGGAGCTGTCCCCTTCCATCCAGCTTGGCTTGGCCACCAAAGCAACCCTGAGCTGGAGCCAGGGACAGGAAGAGAGCAAGGTGGGAGCTGGGGCCGATAGGCCCTCGGACCCCAGCTGAGCTGAGTGATGGAGGCGTTTGGAAACCCACGTGCCCTCCAGGGAGCCCTTCTTGGCTCTGGGCCTCAGAGTCCTTCTCTCTACAGTGAGGACATCAGCCCCAGGATCCGCTGGTCTCTCAGCTCCATGTTCCAGGCTGTGGGTCTTCAAGGAGCAGCTGCGTATTCATGAAACTCTGGGCAGGCCAGTCCCAGCCGGAGCCAAGAAGCACCAGCGAGTCCCCCTCCCGCCCCCTAAAGAATGAGGGTGGTGTTGCAGTCCACACACAGCAGAGCCGACTGCTCAGTCCCCCATCTCAGCCGCTCTCTTTGTTCTGCGGGCCCATGTGAATGGTTCCCTTTTAAGCTCACGGGGAATCAAGTGTCCTGCCACCTGAATATCATTTAGCAAAGCGGGTGTATGGCTAAATGAAGTAACAGGTCAATGTGTCCAACTGCTCCATCCTTGTTTACCAAACACATCAGCTAGAACCGCTTTGCTGTGCGGTGACACGTTGGGGAAATCAGCTGTCTTTCCTCCCCGTGCAGTGAGTTTACTGTGGTGCTTCTCCAGTCTGACTGCGTGCAGCCGTCTCGGCTCCCCAGATTCATCCTTCCTCGTCAGAGTCCTGTCATTATCAGCCCCCAGTGCTGGGCACATAGCGGGTGCTTCATCAATGCGTGTGGATTCGTTTCCAAGAGCTGCCCCAGAAAGGAAGACAGTATTCCAGTTACCTGTGGCTGCTACACAAACCACCCACAACTTAGTGGCTTAAAACAACTAGGATTTATTCTTTCTCATGAATCTGTGGGTTGGCTGGGCTCCCTCAGCAGCTGCATTCACCTAGGAGCTGGACTGGGTCTCTGTGGTCTCATCTGGACTTCCTAACAACATGGTGGCGCGGTTCCCAGAGGGATCATCCTGAGAAGACAAGTCCCACGTACAAGCCCTTATTAAGCCCCTGCTTGCTCCACATTCGCTCATGTCCCTTCTGCCAAAGCAAGCCAGATGGCCAACCCCAGGGTCTATATGGGAGGGACCACACAAAAGTGTGAATTCTGGGAGACGTGGCCCATTGGAGGCCACCAATGCAATCATTCGCCACAGCCGGTGAGTCTCCCCCCTGGTGGGGGCAAAGCCATGATACCCTGCCCCATCCTCCCTTCTTCCCAAGGAGGCAGAGCACAGGGCAGGTTTCTCAGCAGACAGAGACTGTCCCTAGAGTTACCCACTCTCGAGGTGGGGGAAGGTTCTTCCAGTCTTTATCATGGTCATGCTCAAATCTTGCATAAAGCATGCCGGGATCTCTTTTCGGATCCTGGAGAATAAGCGGGGCCTGTCACTTGCGTGCATGCCTCCGTTCTTTAGTTACTTCATTCGTTCACTGAATACAGTGCCTGAGCACTGCTGTCACAGGGCACTCAGGGGATCAAGGTGTCACAAGGCCACGCCTGCTACCACTAGCAGCCCATGCTGGTCCTCCCACACCCTGTGGTCCGTGGGGAACAAGAATGTCATGCAGAGGTTAAGAGCATGGACCCCGGGCTTCCCTGGTGGCGCAGTGGTTGAGAGTCCGCCTGCCGATGCAGGGGACATGGGTTCATGCCCCGGTCCGGGAGGATCCCACATACCGCGGAGCAGCTGGGCCCGTGAGCCATGGCCGCTGAGCCTGCACGTCAGGAGCCTGTGCCCCGCAACGGGAGAGGCCACAACAGTGAGAGGCCCGCGTACCGAAAAAAAAAAAAGAGAGAGCATGGACCCCGCTGTCTGATGGCTTGGCTTCACACTCCAGCTCTGCGCACACCAGCTCTGTGAAACTGGGCCACCTGCCCGACCTTCCTGCGCCTCATGTGCCCCGTCTGAATTCTCTGGAGGGTTCAATCCCCGTACAGCACTGGCAGGAAACAAGCACCACACAAGCGTTTGTTAATATTACCCATGATGAATCCTCACAGAAAGAACTTTCTTCCAACTTACAAAAATAATATAGACTAGATGTGAAAAAGAAACAAACCAACCTTGCAATATCTGATAAAGAAAAAAGGCACCCTCACTATCCCAGCATCCAAAGAGAAGCCCAGTGACCTGGCAAGGGCGCTGAAATACCACACGTGTCCATTCTCTTCTTTACAAAACATTGTCTCAGGCTGTTCATACTGTTCGCAGCCTGTCAAATAAAACTCAATGATACGTCGAAAATGTTGATCATAAATGTTCCTCAATTTGACCTTACTGGCTACATGTATGCGTTTCCTCGTTTGACGGATCCCTTAGTGTGAGACGTTTATACGATTTGGGATTTTTCATGCACATATTCTGTTGCGTTGAGTATCCTCACCCCGTGTCCCTGGTTATGTCCTCCGAGCGCACTCCTAGAAGTGGAAGTTCCAGGTGCAGCAGGCAGGCCTAGATTTAGGGTTGTTTGGTTCGGATATTGCTGGACTGGCCTGGAAAGAGCGAGCAGCCCTCAGAGGCACAGCAGCAGAGGGACAGGTGCACGTCCTCCCATGTCTTTGCGGGCCGTGGGGATCGCCTTTTCCTTACTGGAGGGCAATCGTGTCAGCCTTGAGAGCCATGACACCCTGAGCAGGGACGTCCTCAGGGTGTGGCCTTCTCCTCTCCCCCAAAAAGTGAGCAAGGCCAAAGCCACCTTCAAAGCCCCAGGAGCCTTCTGCCTGCCCGTGACCACTGATGTGCCCCAGGTTCCCACCTGACCCTCCAGCAGCCCTCTCTACACACCGGATTTCCTCGGCTTTGATAGCCACTGCCCAGCAGGTAACCCCAAATCCACACATCCTGCTCTGATGCCCACCTCCCGCCTGGACCTTCATCTCTGCCAGACCGTCCTACAAGGGCCTCGCACTCACCGGTCTAACCTGACCTCACCTTTCTTGCAGGCTGCGTGAGCCGAGGCCCAGGCGTCGGGGTCAGGCCGCCTGGGTTGGACTCCTGTCTCTGCCACTTTCCAGCTAGGTGACTGTGGGAAAGTGACTTCCGGTTTTTCCCAGCTGCAGAATAGGGATCGTAATCCCGGCCTCTCAGGGCTGTGAGGATTCAGTGAGGTGACTTCTGACCCTACTGCAGAGTCAATGCTTAACACGTGGTAACAGGAGCAAGGTTTATTATCATTCTTGTCATTACTACCCACTGCTCCAGTTGGAAACCTGCTGGTCACTCTCCCTCCTCCCAGGGTCTCTGCTCCTCCACAAACCTTGGAAGTAAACTCAGAAGTAGCCCTGCTGGGGACTTCCCTGGTGGCGCAGTGGTTAAGAATCCGCCTGCCAATACAGGGGACACGGGTTCGAGTCTGGGTCTGGGAAGATCCCACATGCCGCAGAGCAACTAAGCCCATGCACCACAACTACTGCAGCCCACGCACCTAGAGCCTGTGCTCCGCAACAAGAGAAGCCACCGCAATGAGCAGCCGGCGCACCACAACGAAGAGTAGCCCCTGCTCGCCGCAATCAGAGGAAGCCCGTGCGCAGCAATGAAGACCCAACACAGCCAAAAGTAAATCAATAAGATAAATAAATTTATAAAAAAAGAAATAGCCCTGCTGCCCTTCTCCATGCACGTGCGACCAGAGGGCTCCCTGCCAGCACACAGCAGATGCCTGGAAAGCTGCTTGAGGGAAGTCCTCTGGTCCCAGCTCTAACGAACCGTGTGACTCGGCAGATCACTTCCACCACATCTCTCTCTGGACACTGCTTCCTCGTTTGTAAAGTTATCTCCCTGCGCTCCAGCCCCAGGGAACTCAGGAACCTCGTCCCATCACTCAGGCGGGCAGATTCTGAGTGGGAGTGGATGAGATGACAGCTGCGGAGATAACTTCTCCTTTCATCTCCTAAACCATCAACCCTCCCCAGGATTTCTGGACTACTGTCCCTTGGCTGGCTCAGACATTTATTAGCTCTACCGATATTTTCTTTTGTAGTTCTGTAAAGCAAGCTCAAACTCGGCGAGTGCTGCCTATGCAAAGACCTTAAACCGCATGTTTATTTTCCTAAGCTATAAAAAGTTTATAGGGGGAACTGGACTCCTTGTCTGACACCAGGCTCAAAATCGCTACTGCATTCCACAGGAAGACAGAGGGCTCTGTGTCAGCCCCGGGGGCAGTGGGAAGGGCTGGAGGAAGGCTGTCCACGCCCCGTGGAAAGCGCACAGGGCGTGGGGCTGGACAAGGGAGTTGCAAACTCGTGGGGTGGAGGGGGAGGTAAGGAGGAAGGAGGGGAGAGGATGGAGCGTGGACCAGCGTGGCGCGAGCTGACACAGTCTGAATGCAGAAGGCATGCTTTCTCCCAGTGTCTTTCTCCTGTCCAGGCAGCTCTGGGGACACTGAGTCAGCAGAACACTGGGCTGGCCCTGGCGGAAGCTCACCTTCTGATATAGTCCCTTTATCCTAGAATGTGGAGCCAGAGATGCTTGACTCTGGAATAAACCACCAAGAGTAGACACCTTCGCTCAGTTGCTCTCCAGTTGGCACTGACCTTAGCCCATCTCCACGCAGCCCAGTGCTTCCTGAGAATCAGACTCCCGGTGTCATTCGGAACTCAGGCACTGAGTTCCTGCGCTGAGACACAGTGTTTTTATCCACCAGCTTGGAGTTCTGGGATCCCTGATATGGACTGAGCATTTGAGAGTAGAGTATTTCCACTTCGCAGGCAGGCCTGGGTTTTGCCACTGAGCTGGTGCCTGGAGCTTTCAGTGGACATCTTAAGTGGCTCTTGGACCCCCACCATCTATAACATCTCCTGCCGAGACCCGTAAGACTCGTGGAGTTTGAGTCCTTGGTCCTCCAGGCTCATCTCAGGCTCTGCCCCATCCTGGCTGCATCACAGGGGTCACATCACAGGAGAAAGGAAGCAGACGGGGGTGTGAAGACCCCCAGTCCTCACTCCTACAGCACGGATTTGAGCCCTGGATGGAGGCAGGGGCAGGACCGGGTGCCTTTCAAGGTCTCTTCCCACCCTGAAATCCTATGATTCTTAGGAAAAGAAGGAAACTTCCCTTTACTCAGAGGAGGGATTCTCAGCCTTCTCAAATGCAATGCCTCTCCTCTATTACGAATAGTTCATGATGCTCCTTTACTGCCCAGAAAGGAAAGGAAAAAGTAATATGCTTCTACGTACAAAATTTCAAAACGACAACATCTTGACTCTAAAAAAAAAGAAAGCAATTTATGATAAATTAATATGCGTTGCCACATGCGAATGCCCGGGCATGACTCTTCTGGAAGCCCCAATGAAACTTGGTGGTACCTGGGACTGGTTCCCCTCCCGCACCCTCCCCACCGAACCAGCTACACCACTGATGCACAGCGATGCAGGTGGGTCATCCTGGGACTCAACAGCTACCAGCTGCATTTCTATCAGGGAAAAAATTTAACTAAATCCTGAACCTTGTTGAAGTACAATTTTAGGTACTGGTTGCATTCCCGGGATGTACTGGAAAACCATGCGAAAGTAATTTCTTGGGTTCTGGTATAAGATGAGAAAAGCAGGCTTTCCGCCTCCCGGAATGACTGTCCAAGCTGGGCATTTGACAGTTGTTCAGGCCAACGGACAGTTCCTTCTGTGGGACAGTCTCAGGAATGGCAGGTGTCAGGCATCCTTTGGCCACCTGCTAAATGCCAGTCCTGGCCCGCTGGCTGGTGGTACCATCCTGTTCAGGACGACCGAAGCGGAGTCTCCTCTGTGCCCTTGAATTGAGAGGTAGGAGGTGGGGACACGGGGCAGCACAGGGTTAAGGACCTGCAGGATGGGCCAGGACATCACTCTGATTAGCTGGAGCAGACATGGCGGGAGCCAACCACGCCCCTGCCCCCAGCTTTGTCTCCCAGGTGGTCCTCTGCCTCTACCCCAGCACCCCAACATCTCAGGTCTCATGTAGCTTTAGACCCATTTATAAACCAGGCTGATCCCACGAGTGGCCTTCCCTTATATGGGATGCTTTCAGAAGAACCTGGACACCCTCACTTTTAGACCAGACAGTCCTCGGGGGTGTAATATACAGCCTAGTGACTATAGTTAATAATACTATATTGCATATTTGAAAGTTGCTAAGAGAGCAGATCTTAAAAGTTCTCACTGGGCTTCCCTGGTGGTGCAGTGGTTGAGACTCTGCCTGCCAATGCAGGGGACACGGGTTCGAGCCCTGGTCTGGGAGGGTCCCACATGCTGCAGAGCAACTAGGCCCGTGAGCCACAACTACTGAGCCTGTGCGTCTGGAGCTTGTGCTCCACAACAAGAGAGGCCGCGACAGTGAGAGGCCCGCGCTCCGCGATGAAGAGTGGCCCCGGCTCGCCACAACTAGAGAAAGCCCTCGCACAGAAACGAAGACCCAACACAGCCAAAAATAAAATAAATAAATAAATAAAATTTTAAAAAAAAAATTCTCATTCACAAGGAAAACAATTTTGCATCTGTGTGTGGTGACGGATGTTAACTAGTCTTATTGTGGTGATCATTTCATTATATGTACAAATATGGAATTATCATGTTGTACACCTGAAACTAATATAATGTTAAGTGTCAATTATATCTCAATTTTTAAAAAAAGGAGTGCTAAATTTCAATTTGAGGAGAGAAAAATAAAAATGTACTTTTTTTCTTATCCAAATTGGGGACCCCTTGAAATCTCAACCCCTGATTCGGAAGACCTGTGCTGGAGGGACATCCCTGGGGGAGAATCTTAGAAATTTGACAGGTTGAAGCTAAAGGAAAAGGTCTGACAGATGTGTGAGTCCATCTTCCAACCATGCTGGTGACAAGGCAGAGAGACCTGGCAGGTGAATGTCCTCCCCGTTACCCCAAGTCCATCTTTGGTCATTGGATGAACTCAACCCATGATGAAATACACCGGCCAGGATTTGCAGAACGTTGTGCACTCTGCCCTCTGCAGTCCCTTGCTGCCTATCCCACCTCGCTGAGCTTTGACCTCCAAGTGCTCTGGAGAACATCACCCCCCAGGTCACATGGTCCTTTCTGGGAACCCCTCACTGCAGAGGAGGTGAGGGATTGCTCTTCCGGAGGCCCAACCGTGGGTACCACGCCATGGTGAGAAATGAGGCTGAGACCAGGAAGGGCCTTTCGCAGCCCCAGAAGTCAACAAGCCAGTCCTCCCAGCCACATCTTGAAGCATTTTTACTATCAAGAAGGATCTGCATGCAAATTTCAGAACCTGCCTGCCGGTTCCGTTCGCAAAGAGTGTGGGAACCGTGGCATGAAAGGAAATCCAGAGAGACAGGGTAATGGGTGTGGGTGACTGCTAATGGGACCCTCAAGCCACTGGGCTGTCAGCCCTGTCTCCCTTAAGCATACATTTGGAGTTCAAGTTCAGCAAGGTGGAGGTGTGCTCTGATTTGTTGAATTTTGCGGGGGAGAAAAGGAAAGAAGAGAAAAATCACTCATCTTATTGGAGTCTTTGTTTTTAAAAAATTGAATATTTTAACCATTCACGTATCCATTGAGGGCAAGAGCTTACTTTCAAACATTAGGTCGTGGGACTATTATGAACAATTTTCCTCATATGCTAAAAATTATTTCTTTGTGTTCTGTTCCACACACACTATGTATTTGGGAAGAAAGAGTGGCATTGCTTGGGAACGGGAGGATATTTCTTTATAACTTCTGTTACTGGTGTTTATTTTTTTTTTCCCAACAGCTTTTTCCTCTTCAAGATGAAATATCTGAAGATGGAAAATTCACCTGAAAATTGTCATAGGAATACACTTGGGATGTCTAATTTCACAGTTTGGGAGTCAAAATATAACCCCCCAGGATCGCCTCAAAGGCAGTGCTTGAAACTGTGGTGTGTTAAGTCTCTCTCTCAAGCCCGTCCCTCTCTTCACCCTCTTTCCTTGTATGTCAAGGAAACTCCAAAATGTCAGTCTGGCTGTGCCCAGTGGATCCTAGCTATGTAGGGAGTGAGAGACTCCCTCTCTGCTTACGGCCACTGCCTTAGTGTAGGAGGTACTGTGGCCATTAATGAGAGTCCTGAGCCCTGATCACAGCCCTCCTCACTGGTTTTATTTCAGGAGGTTATGCACTCCCGCATCCCTGGATTATAGCCTGGGGCTTAGCTCCATCCTGACTAATGTCCACAACTTGACATCTCTGGGAAGAGGGACTGAGGTTACATTCTGGTTTCTCCCAGCAGGGTCCTGGGTTCCTTACGCAAATTTAGTCACATCTTCCCAGTAAGTTTCAAGTTAAGTCATAGGCAAGCTGCCAGGGCAGTCAGCCTGCTATAGACGGTCTATCAGTTATCTTTTGCTATGTAACAAGCTACCCCAAAACTTAGTGGCTTAAAACAAGAACCACTTATTTGCTCACGATTCTATAGTCTGGAGGCTGCACTGAGGCTGAAAAAATCAGGAAAGCCTCACTCGCACGCCTGGCCCTTCAGTTGCTGCGGCTGGAACAGCCCAGGGCTGATGGAACCTTTCTCTCTGGAAGGCAGTCTGACTTCCATGGGGTGGCTCAGAGTTTCAGACAGTGGAAGCCACCAGGCTTCTTAAAGCCTCGGTTCAGAAGTCCCAGAATGTCACTTCCACAAAGTCAGCCCAGATTCAAGGGAGAAGGAATAGACCCTCCCTCTCGATGCCCATAGGGATGGGAAGAGTTGTTATTGATTGTATTTGCAGACAATCTACCCCAATAAGAATGTCTTTTTTTTTAAAAAAGCAATACAGAGGGAAAAGAAATCTAATATTCAAATACTTGCAGATCCCATACGTATTAGCTTTAATATCCTCATACTAATACGCTTCAGGACCACTTCTGAAGATTATAGTCTTACAAGACCACGTGTGCCCCAGGACCAGATTCATTCATAACTCAGACTGACACTACATAGACATGCTTTGTAATCATTTTCAATTGAAAATCTCGAAGTCCTTGTAAAACAAATACGTATTTAAATATCGGTATTCGTATTTTCTTATGCAATTAAACAGCTGAAAAAAAAAAAGAATAAGCCTTACCCCTGGACAATTTTCCAGAAATGACAAGTGCACTCCAAGCTGGCAGGATCCGTGACAGTCTCCGTGGGAGACTTTGAAGGCTGCGCCCAGGTGTGTGTGAGGGCGAGACACAGGCGCAGTCGTGGTGCAAGGTGTGGCAGGGGAGGACACCTCTGCTGTTCTGAAAGGCGGGATCTCTGGAACCCCTCTCCCATAGGCCATCTCAGAAAACCTTAGCAAAACTAGAAGTGAAAACAAGGAAAACCCCTCAAAGCTGCGGAAACCATTTCACGCAACGTTCATTACTGACAACATAATAAGTAGTTAATAGAAACGCAATTTTGGTTAGTAGGTAATTCAGCCTGATCAAAGGCAGGAGGGGGCCACAGATCCTCCAACACCTTCCAAATGAGGACTGCAGAGAGATGGGAAACACCGGCAAGCAGAGTATGTGGCAGTTGAATTTTGGCCAATCAGTCTTTTATTGGCAGAGCACTTGAAGTTCGCCGTGTGCTTTGCCGTTACTTATTTAATATGTCTGATTTAAATCCATCTCAGAAGCTGATAGCTCAGGCTCTAAGTTCATGATATTTTTATTTACCCACAACCACTGTCTATCTTCATCAGGACACACAGAAGAGGCCTCAGATGCAATTTGGAGTCATCTGGGTGTGTCTGGGAAGCTCACGGGCAGGGTCACGAGAAGCAGATATGACCAGAGCAACAGGGAACACCTGAAGGAACACAGCCCAAGAAACAAGGCAGCTACATGGGACCAACTTGACCCAGTTAAGAAAACACCCACCAGAGTCAGAGGGAAGCCAGGGTTCTGAAGAGTTTGTGCCTAAAATCTGTGACCCTTGTTTGTCACCTCTGAAACACACATCGATTTGTTTTGGGGACCTAAGAAGATAGAAGGCTGAGGGCAAACAAAAGATGTTTCACTAACAAAATCTGGAAGCAGAACAGCGGGGGGAGGCTTCGACAGTCCCAAATAAGAGGGGGCCACTGGGGCTTCCCTGGTGGTGCGGTGGTTGAGAGTCCGCAGGGCAGGGCAGAGGGATCCTTCCTGAGCAAACAGAGGTGACAGCCAGTGAGAGAGATGTGGGTTCTTACCATTTGTGGGCCTCCCTCCCTCCGTGCTTGTAGCCTGGGGACACGGGGATCCCTGGGGAAAAGAATTAGCCCTGGAAAAGTGATGTAAATAAAATCACAGGATGTTCAATTACTAATGGTTGTTCTGTTAGGGACCTAAATCTCTGTTCAGTTTTTGAGATACGCTAAAGGAAAGTTCGAAAACACACTCCTGGCTGATGGATCACCAGGGTCTTACCAGGGAACTAAGGGATCCTATTAAGACATGTATCCACCCTCCTGAAGACAAGAAAATGGTGGCGGTTGGAGCAGACACCAGACAGCAGGAGTCCCGTTGGTATTTCTCGTGCCCTCACGTGATGTGGGGTGACTTGGAAATTCACTTAACCTCTCTGGTTCAAAGTAGTTGGGAAAATATGTCTAAATGCGACTTTTTAGTGGATGGTGCCAACATTTTCTATAAATTCAGCAGTTTTCACATAGGGTGAAGCTGGAAATTAAAATACATCAATGGGCATGAATTTAGGGCAGATATCTGCTGAGCTTTCAGGTTAAGACCTGGTTCTGCCTCAGACTCTCCCAGGTGCCTGTGGGTTTGGAGGTAAAACTCTTACGCTGCTTATTACAAAAAAAAAAAAAAAAAAAAAAAAAAAGGCAAAACCAAAACTGTCTCTGCTGTGGTCCTTCCATGGGGGAGACACATGGTTCTGAGGCCTCTAAGGCTGTCGTGTTTCGAGACGCACAGGAGCCATGCTTTTCAAGGAACTTTTTGATGAAAAGCCTGAGTCCCCGGGACTTGCAGGCTCGCAGATGCGCTGACCTCTCGCGAGAGCCTCACTCTGCTCTCTTCTTGGGCGTGCTCTGGTGAGCAGCAGAGAAAGAGTATTAAAATCCCACTTCGAGCCAAGCTGTGCGCCCCCCAAATCAGCCCAAGCTTCTCCCTTCAGCTAAGAGCCAAACCAAACCCAAAGGCTAGTTTGCAAAGTTTGCCACTCACCAAACCAAAGATTTTCCAACAGCCCAGCAAACCTACTTTGCAAAAAATAATTGGACCTGTCTACATTTTAAAAAATGAAAATAAAAACCTGAACTGGAACAAAAACAAAGCCTCAAAGTGCTCTCCACATCAGACAGTTATTTTTCTTGGTTCAGGTGTCTGGTAAGTATAAGGTCATAGTCTGTGTTAAGCTGTAGGATTCAGTCAGAGAAAGCCTGTTTCTTATAATAAGAGTCGTCTTCCTGGGAGTTAGGTGACTTCTCATGATTTTATTCATTCAATTTCCCTATATCTATGAGACCGTTTCCATTTTTATCCCCATCTTTTAGAAGAGGAAACTAGGACACAGGGAGGTGAGGAAGTCACCCTCGACTAGCTGAGCCACTAGAGCCACGCTTGACGGCTTTGCTGTACCTCCCGGGTGACAGAGGCAGCCCGTGAAACTGTACAAGTGGGACAGAGCAAGAGGCTCCTTAGCGGAAACATTGGCACTGAGGAAGCTTTCATCATGTGTGGAATATGAAATGATATTTTTATTACCCTGTCATTGATGTGGGTTTTTAAATGAGACAGCTCAGGAAATAGCAGCTTATAATTTTGTGGCACATGTTTAAACAGATTTGACACCTTGGAAGACCCCTCCACTCCCATGAGCAAGGCCCCAGGCCCCGCTCTGGAGCTCCTGGGCATCTCGAGGATGCTGCCCTTCCCCCTTCCTCTGCTCATCCTGCTTCCTCAGCTGCTGTCTCTGGCTGCTCGTTGCCTCCCCCACCCACCTCTCAGTAAAGAGGCTCAAGGCGGCCTAGCGTTTGGTCATCCTTGCCTTTGCTTTGGGCAATGCCATTCGGAACTTCCCTGGCTCCATCCAGCAACCCAGGGGTCCTTCCTGGGCCCATGGGCCCCTCCCAGGGGACAGCTCAGGGGAGGGGCCTAAACCTTTGGCCAAGTGGAGCCTCCAACAGTACTCATCCCTGAGGAACTCAAAGCATGTCCCTCTAACCCTCTCGACTCCAAGGCCACACACACCCCTGGGTGGTGGATAACAGCCGTGCTTTACCGACCTGCAGAAGGAGAGAGGATTTCTTGGAGAGGCAGGTGGATGAGGATGTGCAGAACCGTTCCTGTGCCTGAGCCCAGGACCTCCAGAAGTACCTGGGTGAGGAGGACAAGGTCCTCCACTCGTGCTGATAGGGACCTGGAGCCATTGAACGTTGGATATTAACGTTGGTGGGGCTTCACTTGCACCCTGTATTCGTGAGTGTGGGCTAAAGCGTTGTAACAAATAGACCCAAGCCGTCCTGTCTCAACACAATACAAGCTTATTTCTTGCTCACACAGGTAGCTCTGGACAGCTGTTCAGAAAGGTAGGGTGAGTCTCTTCCATTTCATTCAGGGACCCAGGCTCCTTCTGTCTCATGGAAGGAGGAAACTATGGTGGATCACACATGGGAGACTTCATGATCAGGCCTGGAAGTGGGACGCCTCACTTCCTCTGAATTCCCTTGGCTCAAACTCAACCGCGTGACACGTCTTCCCAGAGAGGGAAGCTGGGAGATGGGGCCGGTCATGTCCCAGGAAGAAGGAGAGAAAGGATTTTGCTGAGCAGCTACAGATCCCTGAGACCTCCTGAAACCATTTGGAAGTCACTTTATAAAGAATTTAAGGGAAAAGAAAGTAAATCAAGAGAGAAAGAGACATAAAAATGATTCCTGACCACAATGAACTAAATAAATGTGAAGTTACAGGTTAAAATAACTAGCCCAACCTAAAGAATCCATCTATCCTGAGAAAGTCATTCTAAATCTTTTATGCAAAATATGTTAATCACTGCTTTACTGTTTTATGTGTAATAATTGAATATGAGACATAAAGTAAATTCCCATTCACAGGGGAAAGATAAACTGAATCTTGAGTATATCCATCCCTTTAATAATTATATATATATATTTTTTCTTTTTTTGTTGCACGCCAGGCATGTGTGATCTTAGTTCCCCGACCAGGGATGGAACCTGTACCCCCTGCATTGGAAGCTCGGAGTCTTAACCACTGGACCGCCAGTGAAGTCCCAATACTGATATTCTTGGTGACAAAGTAATAACCTAAAAAATGTTGAAGTTTAAATGAAAAAAGCAGGACAGAAAGTTATATATACAATATGATGTCTGCTGTGTAACACTTTCAAAAACCTGCAGAGAAAAGGCTGGAATAAATGCATCAAAATAATAGCAATTGTTGGCTTTGGATAAGGGCTCTAGGAGATTTGTTCCCCACAGATCTTAATTTTCTGTAATGTTTAAAAGTTTCCAAGACAGCATGCATTGTTTGGTAACGGGGATCGGGTATAGAAGAAAACGTCAAATGCCCTGAGAGGCACCCCCGCCCCTCGTCTGTCCCAGGTCCGCCTTCCTCCCGCCCTCTCTTTCTCCCCTTCATGCTCCAGAGTGTTGATCTGGATTTGACAACACTGTCCTGTTTCCCCCTGTACAATGGAATGTTCATGCTTCCCAATTCATTTACCAGTGACAGCCGGTGTCCCAGGATCCCATCTTCCACTGCCAGGAAAGAGGAGAGAGGCCCTTTCTCACAGGACCACCATGGCCAGGGGTTCCTGAGCTGGGAGGGTCCAGGGTTACAGTTGGTGTTTTCATTGTGAGTATTTGTTCATGGACCCCCAACACTGCTCCCGTCAGCCCCTCTTCACCAGTGCAGTCCTCACCGGGGTCAGGAGTTAATGTACGTGTCATGTGTTGATGTTGTGTGTTTGTGTACGTGCAGGCAAACGTACATCCGTGTGCTAACATGTATCAAAGGCTAAACAGAAATTAAGATTGGTGCCAGAAAACTTTTCTATTTTCAACTCTTATCAATAGCTGAGTTCCATAAGAGGTCTCGGGGCTTTGGGTCATTATTATTAACTATGAACAAAGAGGAGAAGGCTTTTAAGCTGAGACTTGAAGGAAGCAGGAGGAAGAACCAGTGATGTGTGTCTGTGAAGGGCTTGAGATGGAAGGACGGGGCGTAGGTGATCCCTGGGAAGCTGGGATGGAGTGCAGAGGAAGACAGGGAAGCAGGGGTTGGGTGGTGCAAGGTTTAACCGTCACAGTGAGAAGTTTAGATTTAATTCTAACTACAGTGGGAAGCCACTAAGCAGTTTTATTCAGAGAAATGCATAAAATGCATCATGATCTGAATTATGTTTTGAGAAGAAAGACGGCCCCTGGGGCAGTTTTGTGGAGGATGAATTGGCGGAAAGGCAGGCAGAACAGCAGGTGGAGACGGTGGAGGCCATGTTGGAGGGGATTGAGGTTATCCAGGCAGAAGATGCTGGTGGCCTGGACAATTCAAGAATATTGGGGGCCTGGGAGTTACACTTCCGGGGCTTCCTGATAGACTGGATCTGAGGAATGAGCAAGAGAGAACAATCAGGGAGGAATCTGAGATAAAATGTAAGACAGTAACAGAAACAACGAGTCACAGTTTAGATGGGCTCAGTGGGAACTAATCAATGAATGAATGTTTTTGACTTTCATGGAAGGACCACAGTTAGGCCTGCGGTGGAGTGTCTAAAATTTTCAGTAGAAGGGTAAATCCAGGACAGACTTGGAGTGATCTCCAAGCACTTTTCATTCTGCTGTCCTTTGCAAAATATCACGTCCCAAACTGGAAAGCAGGCTTGGCCTTTGATGGATGAAGAAAGCTGTGTGGAGGTGGTAATCACAGACTTGGGTCAGTTTTAGAGAGAGTCACCCTGCAGAGCAGACTGGAGAACCAGGGGGGCAGTAGCTTCTCTTGAGAACCCTGCAGATATGGAACAAGTGCGGCCACGTGTGTAGGAAGAGCAAAGACGAGCCCAGGGGCCACTGCTGGGACGAGTCATCGTGTCCAACTCCACTCCCACTTTTGAGCTCAACAGAACCCCGTATGCATTTGGGCCCCAAACGCCCGTTCTTCTGCACAGAAGTCCCTACATATTTCAGGGAAATCTGTAACCGATTTGTGAGCAATCTGCCTACCCTGGAGCAACTTTGTCACAAAATATAGTATTTTCGCATTCTTGTTGAAACCACTGATGTGTCCGCCCCCGCCCCCGCTCCCCCAACGCACTCCCAACCCCACCAATCAGGGCCTCCTTCCACACATGTAACGGTTGCAGATCGGATGCCAGACCCAGCAACTGGCTATCTCCAAAATGCTTTCCATCTCCCATGGGGCCATGTACTGCAGGGGCGTCGTTAAGAGAAGGTATACTGTAAATTAGAACAGCTTATTTTCAGAAGCCACGTCTTAGAAACTTGATAGCAGCTCTGGTTCTTGATAACCACGCTTCTGGAGGGCCGCGCACACGTCCCCTGCGGACGCTGGGCTGGAGACTCCCAGATGAGCTGGTCTCACCAGTCAAGTGGCTCAAGCCCCTTGTCTTGTATTTGGGTTCATGGAAACCCCAAACACTCCCCCTCCCCACGCCCTCCCTCTGGGTTGAAATTCTGTGTATTTCAGATAAATTTTATCCATCTGTTTCTGATTCATTTACCCCAACTCATCATGATATTTGTTTTGCAAGAGATATTCAACAACTAAAAAGTTACTTTCAGATTCTTCATAGGCAAAGAAGAGTGTCTGATCTTGTCAAAGTACCCGAATCCCTAAAACAGAGTCAGCAGAGGAGCTGAGACGGTGAGAATAGAGGTTCAGAATCTGACTGCATGCCTAACCCCCATTTTTGCCAAGTCCCAGTTGTGGAGGAATCAGAAGGGGACCAGCTCACGTGGGGTTCCAGGCTTCATTCCTGGGACGCAGGGTCAGGGAGGGGGGAGCAGACACGTCCCAAGTGATCACCCTAGAGTCACATGCTAAAGCCAGCGGTGGTGCAGGGGGTGGCAGCATGGGGTGAGGGGCTCCTAGCGGATGGGGCAGCGATGCCAGCTGAGGGCAATCCGTGGAGACCCCCAGCTCCGACCCCACAGGACCAAAGATGATATGGGATGGTTCCTCTAATTATGACAAACACCCTGCCTTATTTCAGAAAGGGTTTAAGGCTGCTTATAATAACGGGTCCAGAGGCCACAATACAGGCAGTACACTGGAAGGGCAGAGTCCTCCCAAGTCAGGAGAGGACCTCTGCCCAGCCAGGCCCCTCCTCGGTGGCCGGACTTGGTGGGCCCCAAGAGCGTGGCCATGAGCAAGTGAGAAAGGGGACCCTCAGAGGAAGGAGGCACATAGCCCCTCGGAGGACCAGACGCAGGAGCCCAGCCGCTCTTAAGGGCACTGGCTCGGTGGCTGGCCATTTCCATGATGGTGGTGGGGTTTTTGTGGCCATCCGCCCCTCTTGCCAATGGTCTCGACCTTCTGCTGCCCCTGTGCATCTGGCTGTGGCCACAGCCGAGGGGACGAGGGTCCGGCTCCTGTCACCACCAGCGTGTCTGCCAGGCTGGGGCTGGGGCTCGGGGAAACACCGAAGCCCGGGCAGAGGCAGGCGCCATCTGGGAACAATTAGAGTCTGACTTTTATCCCGAGGCCTCTATAAACCATCCATCAGGGAGGCCAGGAGAAAAAAAAGACACAAGCTTCTTTCCCTTTTTATTTATTTATTCTCTGTTTTGTTTATAGTGACAGTGGTCAGTTTCCCTGAAAGGAAATCACTGAAAATTACAGGGTGTTTGGTTGGACTTTTTAAAAATTAATTTCCTCTATTTTTGCATGAATTTGATTTGCTCTCATTCCCTTCCCCTAACTCACGCTTAGTGAAAAATCTCTTTTGATTTGTTCTTAATGTGGAAAACGTTGGTAGTTCCACATGGCAATTGGAAAAACTCCGAGGAGCACAAACCAGGTAGAGCTTTCGTCTGGCTTCCCAGGGCGAGGGGACGGTCTCCCTGAGACCTTTGCCCAGCTCGACCCGCAGGTCCTCCAGGTCCAGCCTCTCACCCAAAGGCCTGCTGTGTTTCTCCCGCTCTCACGGCTCCCTTCTCTTTCCAAAAGAATTTACCCTGTTAAAGACCCACTTCTCCTGCAAGGTGTCCCCGGACTGGAAATTCACTCTTCTGAACTTAGCTCAAGATGCTGCCTCCTGAGCTGGGATGGCTGCCATAAGCCCAAAGTAAAAGGTGTTGAGGGTTCAAAAAAGGTCCTGCGTCTTACTGCATCACAAAGATGAAACTCCCAGACACTGGGCATCAAAGGACGCAGTGACCTCCAAGGCAAGTGCCAGGATTGGGGCAAGAGCTCCCAAGGGAGATTCAGAAAACCTGGTTCCAGACCCAGTTCTACCATTTCCTGACTGAGTGACCTTGGACGGGTCACTTTACCTCCCAAAGCTTCAGTTTCCTTAAGGACCGTCATCGTGATCATTGTTATTATTATACCTTCTGTGCATGCAGGCCGTCCTGTGCCAACTCAGAGCTACGCTCTTTACTCACCTTGACTGTCTTCATCTTCATAACAACCCCAAGGGGTAGGAGTTTTTAATCCCCATTTTACAGATGAGGAAAAACGGAGGGTCTGAGAGATTAGATTGTTTTTTGAGGATTAAAACCTGGGACTCAAACCCGGATGGCCTGATTCTAAAGCAAATGCTCATAACCATCACTGTTTTCTTCTGCCTACCTTCTGGTAATAAAAGGGAATAGTTTTTGGGCATGTACCCCATTCTATGTGTCTTCTATGGCTTAAGTCCGTTAGCCCTCACCAAGCCTATTGAGATAGACCACCAGGAGGGGATGGGGCCTGGACCTGAATGTGAGCGGTGAGTCCAGGATGAACACGCCAACCACGGCACAGGGAGGGACGGATGGAAAATGTGTCACTAGGATTGTTATTTGAAAAACAAGGATGGTCAAGCCTGAGCAGCACCCAAGGGTCCAATTCTGCAGGCACCAAAGGGCCCTGTAAAAGGCTCTTCTACAGACGGCAGTTTAAACCAGGTACTTACGTGACCCCGGTTCTCAACTCCTGTGTGGAAGCTCCATTCTTGGTACCCACACCATGGTACCATGCATACCATGACCCCCACTGTCCAGCATTGTCCAGCCCAGGGGTAGGTCTTGTTTAGGTCCCAGGTTTTACTAGGGTGTCTGGATCATGTCCCTGAAACTGACCAGAGTTCCAAGCAAGCTAGATAAAAATAAATCCACCACCCAGAACACCAAAGTCAATGAAAATATAACAAAAGCAACTAGAAAGGAAATACCTTTAAAAGAATAACAGACTGATGGTAGACTTCCTTAAGCAATAATAAAGGCGGGAGTTCCCTGGCGGTCCAGTGGTTACAACTGCATGTTCTCACTGCTGAGGGCCTGGGTTCAATCCCTGGTCAGGGAACTAAGACCCCACAAACTGCGTGATGGCCAAATAAATAAATAAAGACCAGTAAACATGCAATAATAGCCTAAATGTGTTGATGGGCAATAACTCCATCTAAAATTCTATGTGTAGAAAAACTATCATTCAAGGAAGTAAAATAGAGATTTTTCCAGTAATACAGAGATTAAGAGAATTTATAACTCACAGACCCTCACTCAAAGATCAAAAGAACAGGACTTCCCTGGTGGCGCACTGGTTGAGGGTCTGTCTGCCGATGCAGAGGACGCGGGTTCGTGCCCCGGTCTGGGAAGATCCCACATGCCGCAGAGCGGCTGCGCCCGTGGGCCATGGCCGCCCGGCCTGCGCGTCCGGAGCCTGTTGCTACGCGGCGGGAGAGGCCGCAACAGTGAGAGGCCCGCATACCACAAAAAAAAAAAAAAAAAGTAAAAAGTAAAAAAAGAACAAAAATATTTCTAGAATTTATTACAGTCCCCAAGTGCAGAGCATCATGCCCAGTTCACAGCACCTGTCACCGGCCGATCTGCAAGGTCTAGCCCTTGATCCACTGAGTCCCCATGGCCTGCTCCCAGCCTGCTGTCCCCATAGGCAACCCTCTAGTGTGTTTATAGGCATCCTTGAATTTGTATACACACTTTTAAATGTGCAATGTTGTATTTAAACATGCAAATATTTACTTTGTATAAATGATACGGTCCCATGAACTTCATTCTGTTTCTTAGATTTCACCCCCACTAAACACCATGTTGTTAAGACATACTCACGTCAGGCCACGCCTCCCTGCTATGCCGTACTCCGTAGCGTGCGTTCACCAATTTTACTCGTTTACATCAAGGTTACCTCCACCTCCTGCTTCCACAACAATCTGACGTGAACATGCTCGTACGTGTTCTCTTATGGACCTGGAGGATGAATTCACTGGGCGACCTGTGCAGGAGTGGGGCTGCTGAGACATAACACGTAAACACACCTCACTGACTGTTTCTGGTGGTTTTCCAGCATGAGTACCCCTATCTGCACTTCTACCAGGAGTCCACAAATTTCCTATTTCCCCAGACCCATGCAACTTTGGCATTATCCAGCTTTTCAATTTTGACATCCCAGGGTGTGTAAAGTGTTACACTATTGCTGATTCAGTTTGAATTTCTCTGATTTCTAATGTGTTCGAGCACTCCCCACCTGCCATGCTTCTTCAGCCATTTGGGTCTCCCTTTTCTGTAAATTGCCCATTCACATCCTTTGCCTATTTTTTTTTTTTCTATTTGGGTTTCCTTTGTAATATATATTAATGTCAGGTAAGGTAAGTCTCTCCTTTTTGCTCCTCTTCTGTTGATATAATTATCTGTGGACTTCTCTGTCTCCATAAAAATTTTAGAATAAATATATTGAGTTTCTCAAAAAATGCAACAGATTTTTATACATTAAGGTCATATTGAATTTGTAGCTCATTTGGGAGAGATATTTCAACCTTATAAGGTTATGCCATCCCAACTAAGTGTATGGAGTATCTTTCCCAGTTATTAAGAGTACATTCCCACCAACAGTGCAAAAGGGTTCCCTTTTCTCCACACCCTCTCCAGCATTTATTGTTTCTAGATTTTTTTGATGATGGCCATTCTGACTGGTGTGAGATGATATCTCATTGTAGTTTTGATTTGCATTTCTCTAATGATTAATGATGTTGAGCATTCTTTCATGTGTTTGTTGGCAATCTGTATATCTTCTTTGGAGAAATGTCTATTTAGGTCTTCTGCCCGTTTCTGGATTGGGTTGTTTTTTTGTTATTGAGCTGCATGAGCTGCTTGTAAATTTCAGAGATTAACCCTTTGTCAGTTGCTTCATCTGCAAACATTTTCTCCCGTGCTGATTTTTTTTTCTTTTTTGCAAGTAAGGATAGCTATTTCTTCTCTGCTAATCTTTATGCCTTTTCTTATTGTTGACTTGTTCCATTGTGTCTACTGGGCGGGGGAAGGGGAAGGGAGAGTACTTACAGTTTTGTTTCCAGGACTAGTACTTTGCTAAGTCACAGCAGAAATAGTGAAATCCCTGTTTTATTCCAATATTAAAGGGGATGTCTAATGTTTCTCCATTAAATATGTTGTTTACTATAGCTTTTTGACGTATATGACCTTTACCAGGTTGAGGGAGCACCCATCTATTTCTAGTTTATAAAAAGGTTGTCTTGGGCTTCCCTGGTGGCGCAGTGGTTGAGGGTCCGCCTGCTGATGCAGGGGACACGGGTTCGTGCCCCGTTCTGGGAAGATCCCACATGCCGCGGAGCGGCTGGGCCCGTGGGCCATGGCCGCTGAGCCTGTGCGTCTGGAGCCTGTGATCCGCAATGGGAGAGGCCACAACAGTGAGGGGCCCGCGTATCGCAAAAAAAAAAAAGGTTGTCTTCATCCTTTCAGGCTGCTATAACCAAAGAGCATAGACTGGGTGGCTGATAAACAACAGAAATGTGTTTCTCACGGTTCTGGAGGCTGGCAGTTCAGCGTCAGGTTGCACACATGACCGTGCCGGTGAAGGCCTTCTTCTGGGTTGCAGACTTTGTCCTCAGATGGTGGAAGGGGCAGGTGGTCTCCACCATGTCCTGTACCCACCCTGATCTTCGATGCCCCTCGGACCATGTTGAATCCTCTCTGGTCCCCGGTCAGTCGGGGAAGATGGAGAGAGCACAGCAGGAAGCTTTCCTTTCTCGTGAAAGCAACGCTTTTCTCTGGAGGAGGAAGACCTCCCTGGCCACTGCCTGCTACTCTACACAGTATATCCTCGAGCTGGTGGAGGAGAGACGCAAACTGCTTCCTGTGAGAGGCCAAGGACCTTGAACGGGAGGTGAGCACATTATCCTGCACATCTACGCTACTATAAAGAAAAGGGAGGCCCCTAAGTCTAAGGTCTTGTTTTCATTGGAATATAAATGAGACCTTCAGGAATTCACTGGTGGTCCGGTGGTTAGGACTCGGTGCTTTCACTGTCTTGGGCCCAGGTTCAATCCCTGGTCAGGGAACTAAGATCCCCCAAGTTACATGGCATGGCCAAAAAAATAATAAATTAAAAAAAAATAAATGAGACCTTCATCACCTCTTGGTGGAAAGTAACATATTTTTTCTCCTGAATTTCTCTGATCCCCCTGTGTCCCCAGGGCTGGGTTCCCTGACCCTGTGGAGGCCACTGCTTAGAAATGATGGGAAGTACTTCAGAAGCTGGAGGGGGTCACGGCATGAAAACCAACTTGCAGTACATCCCCTCCCACGTGGAGAAGCTGCAGAGTCTCCCTCAGCAAAAGCAGCCACATATAGTGACACTTGTAATAGGTCCACTGTCGGGGGCCACTAAGTGTCATGAGCTCATGTAAAACTGACCAACCTGATAGGCAGGCCTATGATCCCCATTTTATAGATGGTGCAAGCACGGTTCATAGAGGTTAAATAACTCGCCGAGGGTCGTACTGCTTGCTGTGCATGGAAGGGCCCGGATGTAAACCAGCCTGTTTTACTCCCTCCCTGAAGCTTTTAAGTGACATGACAGAACTGTGCAGACATCTCAGAAGAGAGAACACGATAAAGGAAGTCCAGAAACCCAGTCTCCTCCCACCTCTGCCCCCTACCAGCTGTGGGCCTCTCTGAACCGCTGTTTCTTCATCTATCCAGTAAGCAGGCTGAAGAGATGACTTTGAAAGGCCCTTCCAGCCATGCTTTTAGGGCCAAGAAAACATCACACGCTATTTCACACTAAATTCCTCACGCCCAGAACCAAGCGGCTCACATGGAAGAGCCTCCAATTAACAGCTTTGTGGGTCTGGGGTGTGGACGAGCGACCTCTCAAGCAAACAAGCCAAAACCATCCCACAGGCAGAGACCACCAACGTGCTTTCCAAACCTGTGTTCTGAGCGGCTGGCCCTGATGGAAATCTGCAATTAGCTGTTTTAATGCCTAAAATAGCTTTGCTACTGTTGCACATAGTCACGTAAGAAAAGGAAAAACCAGGGGCCACCACGGTCAGGTCAGGGGGAGTTGGAGGCTCAGGGCTCCGAGCGCCAACCTTCTATTGGAGTCGTGTGTGGTTGCAGATAATGTTCTGATTTCCAGCGAGCTGACAGCTGGGATGAACGGCTGTTCAACCCGATTAGATATGCCTAGGCCACAGACTCTGGGGCCACAGACAACTGCTCATTTGAAATGCATGCCACTGGCACCCGACGGAAAGAATAAAGGCCGGCCTCAAACAGACAACACATTCTTGGATGCAAACCTTATGGTTTCAACACAGCTAAAAGGGTTTATAACCGCCTGGGGTTCCTTTTCACTGAATATTCTTTGTCGAATAGTGTTTAGATCAACTTGTAACTTTAGCACTTTCCTGTAATTGTAGCTTGTCATTTAGGACCTGGTGGTATGTGAGGAACCCAGGAGGCGAGGGGGTCGGGGGTGGGGGGGACCAAGAGCTACTGAGTTCCCACGTTTAATCCTCTCTGTGTCCCCTCAGACCCTGGGGGCAGCTCCTGACCTTCCCCATCAGGACCCTGGGGGAGCCAAGCAGCCCTGTTGTCTTCCTGCTGTTGTCAGGATGGCACGGCATCTGTTTTACCACCAACTGGAATCGCTGCCCAGAGGCTATCTCCTCGTTGATGCGCCAGCCCCCTGCCCTGTCCTGGTTCTTAGAAGCACAAGCCTCTGGAGGCCTCTCCGGGAGCTGTTGCAGCATCCAAGGTAGCCCTGTGGATGGTGGGAGGGGCCGGAGGGACTTCTCTGAGTACTTTTACGGTCCTTAAATGCAAGCACAAGACATTACGGTCTGAGCACACACTATCGGCCTGGTATCGAGGACTACACCTCTCTAGAGCTCCCCCTGGAAGGTCCAGCTTTTCCTTCTGCCCGTCTCTCCAGGGAGCCCTGGGGCCCGTGTGTACAATGGAGGTGCACATCACACCCACAGGAGCAGCAGGGAATCCGCTCCTTCACAAACCACATGTCAGAGACGAGTATACACACTGAGGCATATCAGTCATCCTTCTACACTTGGAAATGTTTTTTTCAAAAACTGGAGCCTACTCGAATGCTAACTGTAAACTGTGAATCTTAAATCTTCCTGTTTTCTTGTCTCCAACTGATGGACTTTTGCAAAAGTCCTTTAATAGGACCTCCCTGCCTTCCCTTTCACCATAGTAGTTTGAATCTACCTCTACCTTGGGTTTGAATCTCTCTCAGTCTGAACTTCCGTTTCTTCATCGGTTAATTGGAGATAATATGAGTATCTGCTCACAGGATTGCTGTGTGTGTAAAGCAGGTGGCAGAGGACCTGACTCACATGATAGACTGAGTGAACCTGAACTATCATTATTGTCATCAATAATCCATCCTCCACCCAATCATCAACTTTGACTTTGCTTGAACCCCCCTTTGACTACTTTCCTAACTTAAGTTGCCCCCAGGGGGGCAGTATTCTGCCCTGTCCGGTCATTGTTTGGGTACTTGTCTTATTCACTTCATTAGAGTCATAAGCTCCTGGCTGGCAGGAATTGGGTCTAATTCACCTGTGAATTCTGTGCCAGGCTTCTCACACAGTGGGCTAGTTATAAGTTAGTCCTGGCTCCAAAACCCTCCACGGTGCTCCAGAGCCGTCTGAGAGAGGTCCAGGCTCCTATCTTGATGTCTGAGGGTCTTCACTTAGAGCTCCAACCATGCCTTGAATTCCTACTCCCTCACACATTTGCTCATGCTGTTCATTTTGCTTAGAATCCCCTTCCCAGCTCTACTTCTTGAACTCTTATTCATCCCTCAAAGCCCAGATTAAATCTCACACTCTCGGGACAAAGGTCAGATGGGCTTCCTTCTGCCTCTCATCTCAGATAAAATTTGACTCTAGTCCAAGGGTCAGCAAATTGCTTCTGTAAAGGACCAGATAATAAATATCTTTGGCTGTGTGTGTTAGTTATGCAAATTTGCAAAAGCAGCCGTAAAGGATATATACATAAATGGGCATGGCTGTGTTTCAGTGAAAAATTATTAAAACAGGTGGCAGACCAAATTTGGCCTTCAGGATGAAGTTTGCCGATCTCTGCCCTAGTCTTTTATGGTGTTCATCACAGTCTGCCTTTATATTATGCTTATTTGAGGTCACATTTCCTCTCAACTTCTAGAATAAAAATTCCTTGAGGGCAAGAACAGTATTCTTCTGTTGCCATCACTCATAATAAGCACATAGAAATTACGTATCAGATTTTTGAAAACAGGCAAGAGAGCTCCCAGCAGAATCTTCCCAGTGCAAAGATATAGAGAGATTAAGAACAGAGTATTGGGACTTCCCTGGTGGCCCAGTGGTTAAGACTTCGCCTTCCAATGCAGGTTCTTTCCCTGATCGGGGAGCTAAGATCCCACATGCCTGATGGCCAAAAAAAACCCAAAACATAAAACAGAGCAATATTTTAACAAATTCAATAAAGACTTTAAAAATGGTCCACATCAAAAAAAAAAAAATCTTAAAAAAAAAAAGAACAGAGTATTATCGGCTGAATCGTGTCCCCCTGAGTTCACGTGTTGAAGTCCTAACCCCCAGTGCCTCAGCCTGTGACTATATTTGAAGATGGGACCTTTAAAGAAGTAATTAAGTTAAAATGAGGCTGTTAGGATGGGCCCTAGTCCAATCTGACTGGTATCATTATAAGAAGAGGAAATTTGGACACACAAAGAAACTCCAGGGATGAGCATACACAGAAAGATGACCAGGTGTGAACACAGGAAGAAGGCAGCTGTCTGCAAGCCAAGGAGAGAGGTCTCAGGAGAAACCAGACCTGCCAACACCTTGATCTTGGACTTCCGGCCTCCAGAACTGTGAGAAAATAAATAAATTTCTGTTGTTTAAGCCGCCCCAGTCTGTGGTATTTTGTTATGGCAACCCTAGCAAACGACACAGAGAAAGGCCAATTAGAAAAACAGAGAGGGAAAGCCCCAGTAAATATTAATGATTTAAAATACTTTGCCTGTTATTTCTCAACAATTATAGGTTTCTGAGGACACTGGGATTTTATTCTGTTGGGAGGTGAGGATAGGGGGCAGTTAAGAATGGATTCAGTTTCCAAGTCCTGGGTTTCAAGTTTGTAGCTCCAGGCTTGCATTTCTAATACTGTCAAACCCTGATGATTCTGACGAGGGCTGTCCCACCCGCTTCCCCACAGTTTTCCAGAAACAGTTCTTACATATCCACTCAAACTTAATCACTGAAATACCTGCCATTTCTCATGGACTTTTGAAGGGTTGTGTTTGCTTTGTGGAGTTTAAGGAAAGCATTTGATTTTTCTCCCCTTGTATAAACTCCAGTTGGAAGAAATCATTTTATTTTCCCCTCTAGGTTTATTTTGTTTAGCTAAAGCCATTAGAAATAGCTTTAGTTTTACATTTTTCTTGTCTGCTTGCAAAGTGCGTTGCCACGGTGGTTGAATTTCAGTGGTTTGGATTGTTTTAAATGACTTCTGTGTTTTTGTTCCCAGTTCCTCAAATACTGGTTGCTATCTAGGTGACCAGGTGAATGAGTTAATTAGTAATAGGCATTTTCACTAAGTATAGGTTTATATGTGTATTTTGAAGTTGAAAATCTGATGTTCCCATAGATACAAGACAATTTGTGTACCAAGAGACCCAGAAGCCAGTATTTCCTCTCTGGAGCAATTGACTCTGAGACCTCACAAAGACAGATCTTTAGGGCGCGGGCTGTGGCCTCCATCCCTGGGGGGCACATCCTCTGCTAGATCAATATAGGTCAGTAACCAAAACCACCTGGAAGGTTGTGCTTCCCTGGATCCCCTTTTCTGGAAAATGGTGCCAGTAGGAAGTTTCCACTTGACTAGTATAATGTTGAGGTGCTCATGCAGATTTCTGGACTTCATTACATTTTCTTGACAATCCTCTGGAGTTAGGTCCTGTTTTTGTTATCATCATCCCCATTCTATAGATAAAGAAACTAAGGATCAAAGAGGTTGTCAAAGCTGCCTTAGATTTCAGTTCTCTTTTGTGACTCTGCCTTGCCAATCAAAAGCTTGCTGGTGGGGGTCCAGGACCTGGTTTCTTTCACTCCTGGGTGTCCCCTCTTGGTACCTTGTAATACTAGAAACAGCATAGTGAGTTACGATTTTCACTAGTACTTGCAATTTACCAAAATTAACAAAATCTTAGGCTGAGGGATTTCAGGGATCCGTGAAAAAAGGCAGGATGGGAGAAATTTTTTTGACCTTAAACTTTCCTAAAGGCATTCCTAAAATCACACTACAACGGTGGCAGCTAATCCTGCCCCCGCCCCCACCCGCACCAACCCATCCCATAAAACTGTTTCTTTGTCAGACAAACATGCCCTGAGGTGCACTCACTTCGCTAATAAAATTCTGAGATGGATGAGGAGGGAGGGTCCCTAGAGGGAGGCCCTCCTTCCTAAGTGGAGATGCTCTCTCCCTGTGGCCAAACAAGAAGGCTGTCTCCTGAAGTGGGTGTGCAGGAAACAGCAGTTGGGATTGGTCCCTATGAGGGAGGTTAAGTGTTTTTTGGGGGGTTTTTTTTTTTGCGGTACGCAGGCTTCTCACTGCCGTGGCCTCTCCCGTTGCGGAGCACAGGCTCCGGACGCGCAGGCTCAGCGGCCATGGCTCACGGGCCCAGCCGCTCCGCGGCATGTGGGATCCTCCCGGACCGGGGCACGAACCCGCGTCCCCTGCATCGGCAGGCGGACCCCCAACCACCACACCACCAGGGAAGCCCTGGAAGGTTAAGTTTTGAAGGATGAACGTCAGGCCTGGGAGAAGTATGAACTCCTACCCACCAGGAGATTTTTTATCCCCCCTTTCTGCCAGTTTTGGGGTATTGGGAGTTCAATTTTGCTGAGGAAACCAAGCATTTATGCACACACATCAGATTAAGAGAACAGCCTCTGACTTCTTGCCGTGAAAAGAGACTTCTGCCTTAAGCATTCATTCCGAATTGGCACTGTTCCCTTATCAACTTGGAAGGCTGCCCCATCCTGACAAGGTCCCTCAACTGACAGCGCCCCAGTGCTCTGGCCCAGATTACAGCCCTCGCCCCCAGCGGCCTTCACACCTGCAGCGCCCTGATTTAATGAGGGCTGTCGGGGATTATCAAGTCATGAACTCGCTTGCATCCGCCAGACTCTCATGAATGAGGCATTTTGTTCGGCTGCCTCTCATTTCGTGTTTCTTGGAGCCAACGCAAAAGGAAAAGGCAGTAAGTGAGCAGCTATTTTGGGCCAGCGTCTAATAGTTGAATATGGCATGATGAAACGGTGGACCTATCAAGTCTGTTATTTTTGTGACTTTCTTTTCTCTCTTCCTCCCACCCTCAGCCCGGCCTTAGCCCTGCGATGCCCTTGGCCGGGGGGCTGGTAACTCTGCAGCCAGTGAGTCCCAGCTCGGGTAACTGAAATGGAGAACATCTGCCCTGCAAATCCTGTGATGAACAGTCACCGGAAGTGGACCTAGGGAGAGGAGGCCGTGGGCCAACATCTGAGCTCCCTGAGCCGGGCGGATTTCAAGTCCGACCCACACCGAATCCTTCTTGATCCAAGTTAATTTTCTACGGGAAATCCGACAGGGAAAGGCTTTCTAATTTAGTGGTGTTTTGAGACTTAAACAACACTGGTCAATAACAGAAGAGAAAATGGTGGTTTGGATATTCAATGGCTTTTGGTTGACAACCTTTTGATCACGAGGAGTTAGGGGAATTTTCAGTGTGAGGCCCTCCTCCTCGGAGAAGGCTGAGAGCACAGCAGGGCCAGCCTTTGGCCTCAGGCAGGATTCTCCTTATTACAGTAATAATTGCCGTTATTAACAATTATAAGCAATTATTCTTCGCCTGTTGTCTAGCCATCAACCCGTGGCTGCCATTGGAGAAGAGACGACGGTGATGGTTCTCATTACCCTTCAACACCTCCTTGCTGCCAGCCCGAAACTGCCTTGAGTGGGAGCTTACAGTTCATAGGATTCTTTCCCCTATATTCCAGGCAGAAGGAAAATCCTATCTTGGTTTCAAATTTTTCTCCAGCTTTAACATTATTTTTCCATCTACACTGAGGAAGTAGTTCTTTCTTAAAATACACCAGCCCCTGGAACCTCAGAGAGTCTGTAGACAGAAAGGCGAAGATGGAAAACAAAAGGTAATGTGCCTGGAGGTTCATAGGTGAGAGGTCAGGGGCAAGGAACCATTGTGGCGTTGGTGATTATTAACACAGGATGGGAGCAAGAAAGTAGCTCTTTGTGGCTACTGGGCTGGCTCTGCCACAAACCATTGGAACACGCAGCTTTGAAGGATGAAAACACCAGCTTGGACTTTGGTGTCGTCCTCCGACCAGCAGAGGCTGTTGGCTAGACGCGTGTCACGTCACGTCTGACGCTTGATGGGCACAAGGGAGCTGCCCCACCCCCATGCCCGCTCTCCATCCAGCGGGGACCTTGGCACTCGGCTCCATGGCCGGGGCCCTACGGCCGGGGTAAGGATGAGTGCGGCCGTGCACAGCTGCGCATTGTGGCTGATTGCTGTGGACGGAGTGGCGTTGACTGTGGTGTCCTGTAACCAAGATTAGTCGGCAATTCCGGAAATCGGAGGGTAAAAATAACTGCAGAGCCGCCAGGCCCCGGCCGGTGCCACCACTGGAGAGAGGAATGGTGTCTGGAAAGTGCTGAGTGTCATGATCTTTGCTTCCTTCCGGTGGTGGGAGGTTCTCAGAATAAGAGCTGGGCTTTGGATTTCCCCCAAAGTGTTTCTCAGTGCTCCACGGCCTGCTGAGTCAGTGGAGTTGGGCCCGGGTGAACTTTCAAGGAGGGATGTTGGGTTTTGAGAGAGGGGGTGAACAGAGCAGCCAACTGGGGCTGAGCCCAGGGAGGTAACCGCTGAGGGCGCCCACTGGTCGTGTGGACCTCCTGTGGCTCCAGCGTCTGTCACCGAGGGTTCGTGGCCTCCCAACCACCTTCCGAAGTAGATGCCTCAGACCCAAAGCCCCTTCCCGCTCCGTTGTTCTTGCCTCTTCGCCAGCTCTGCTTCCAGACATTGACATCTATTGACTTAACATCCTCACCCAGGTTCTTCCTCTTCTGTTGCCCCAGGAAATCTGGTTAAATGCCAAGTTCATGGTCCAGTTCCCATCCCTTTGGTACCATCACACGTGCTCTGCATTTGGTCTTAACCCTGAATCCCTCTGTACCACATTCTCCATGTTTTTCTGGGAAATGTTCATTGCAGAAAACCGCCCTGGGACCCCCTGAGAAATAGAAAACAGAAGATTTCTACTCATGGCCCACAGAGAAGCTGGACTAACTTGGACTAGGGGAACGTACGTTTGAACTGAATGAGCATCTAAATTCTAGAACATCCCGAGGAGGGGGCAAGTCTTATTATTTAAAAGCTCACATAATAATTTCAACTAGGCTTACTAAAGTTGAGGTGGTATCAGCCTTTTGATCTCTTGCTTTGATATCCAACTTGATGGGAATAATTCTAATCACTAAGTTAATCTTTCAAATTAAAAGTGTTTCTGAAGGAAATGTGTTTCTAAAATTGGTGATTGTGGCTTAAGCTTTTTTGGACCTTGCCAAACCCAATTCATTCCTCTGGTCACTGTGTTCATGCAGAACTTGATTTTTTGATTAAAAAATTTAAATGTTGTGTGTGTGTGTGTGTGTGTGTGTGTGTGTGTGTGTGTACACTTAGATGCTTGTCTCTGGGCTGGACTGTGAGCTCCCTTTGAAAGGGAAAGATTCATTCATTTCTGTATCTTCAACGCACTTATGAAATGTTTATTGAATTGTAAAGGATTACATGGATAAAAGGTTCTTCTGGGAAATCCTATTGACATTATTAATTTGCTTGGCAAGTTCTTTCTTTCTAGATAGCAACAAGACACAATTCATTACCAGCCTCTGTCCAAATTTAAAATTCCACCTTAGTGAAGCACCATCATCTTTCTGTGGGTCTGTGGATGGATGCCGCCAGTCAGGTCTTTATTTCTTCTCCAAGTGTTCCTGGGAGGACTCCAGCCTGCAGTCTGGCTCCATTGCCTGGAGCGTGAGGTCCATGTGGCCAGAATCAGGTGTTTGGCCTGCTGTGTCCCCTCAAACCCATAGGCCCCGTCCTGTGCCCTTGGCCCAAGTCAGCCCCTGTGCACTTGGTCTCAGAGGATGGAGTGAAGTTGGAAGGGCCCATCTGGTACCCATGGGGGTGGGGGATGGTGTTCTGTGGGCTTTGGCACCAGACCCAACTGGTACAAATCTTGGCTCCCGCACTTTCTCTGTGCGTGGCCTTGGTCAGTTCAATTATTCTCACTGAGTCTCAGTCTCCTTCTCTGTAAAATAAAGAAACTAATGCCTTACCTGTGAGAATGCTGAAAGAATTGGAAATAAGGATGCAAAGTGGCTATTGCAGTGCTGGGTAGCTATTGATGGGAGGGAAATCTTTTAAGGATGTGTGACACCATCTTTACCAAGGTCAACACTGAGCTGCAGAGTCAGAGGCCAGGGAGACGCTGAAGAATCCAGAGGCCAGGTCTGGTTGGCAGGAAGCAGTCTTGGCCCAGTAAGAAGTCAGAAAAAAGAGCAGTAGTAGTGCTCAACCAAGCACTATGCGATGCATATTATGTGGAACATTCTAGTTAATTCTCACAATGCCCATTTTTTCAGCTTTACTGAGGTATAATTGATAAATGAAATCATGACATATTTAAAGTGTACATCATGATGATTTGATACATGTATACATTTTGAAAGGATTCCTCCCATCTAGTTAATTAACACATTCATCATTACCTTTATTTTTTAAATTTAGTGGGATGAGAACATTTAAGTTCTACTTTCTTAGCAAATTTCAATTATGTAATCAGCGTTATCAACTGTTGTCACCCTGTTACACACTAAACACTCAGGCCTTATTTTCGTATAGCTGAAAGTTTGTACCCTTTTACCAGCCTCTCCCTATTTCCCTCACCCCCATCCCCTGGCGATCACTTTTCTATTTTCTGTTTCTATGAGTTTGATTTGTTTTAATTCCACATGTAAATGACCCCTTGCAGTATTTGTCTTTCTCTGTCTGACTTATCTCACTTAGCATGGTGCCCTGAAGGTCCATCCACGTTGCTCTAAATGTTAATACTCACAACTCCTCAGTAACATGTCCAAGTTCACCCAGCCAGATGAGGTCAGGTCAACTCCAGATAAGAGCCAGGTGTTGCTCATGCAACTTTTGGCCTCAGAGCCTCAGCGGCACCCCTGACCTCCTGAGATCGCCCCTTCTGTGGGCCCCATAGCTGGGGTCCAGCTCAGGGCAGGCACACAGGTAAAAGGAAAAACAAGCCAACGGGGATGGTAAGAGGTGAATGGAACCACCCTTTCCATGAGGAGGCAGAGGCCTACAGAGGTGAAAGGAAACCTTTGTCCCTTCCTGTGACTGGTTAGGACAGAGCAAGGACCAACCCAGCCCTTCCGTGTGGGGATCAGCTAAGCGGGAGTGACCCAGCCCGTTTCCGTAGATCCTGGGCATCCCCTTCCTGACTCACGCCTTACACGCCTGCGGGCCCGGGGGCGGGAGGAGGAAAACTGACAAACCCAGTGATAGAAAAAACCCGGATTGGAACATTTAGCTTCGTTCAGGACCAACTCTAACCGCACCTCTGCCTGCCAAGCCCTAATCGTCATCCCATGTCAGAGTCCCTTCTTAGTCACTGTCTGCCCCTCCAGAGGGACTTGTAAGACAATTACAAGAATTCAGCGATAATCTCTCTGCCTATTTACATCTTTCAGTTTGTATTTCCCGGCTTTTCCAGAATTTGCTCTCATTAAACATCCAAACCCAAAGCCAGCCGAAAAGGCTTTTCAGCGTATGTTACTGTCTCCCTCTGCCTGATTCTATGACTCAGATCGAAGTCCCATCACAGTCCTGGGGTTTTCTGTCAACTTCAGAAAGATCAAGAAGGAAGGAATAGGCCCTTGGAAGGGAACAGGTGGGAGGACCTGTGAGCGAGCTGGGCTACCAGTTCCGTGGCCTTGTATGTTGGTGTTGGAGGTGGAAGGTCCTAGCCAAGAAGGGGCTGCCTGCTGGGCCCAGGGGACCTGCGCCCTGAGGGGCATCACCCAGTGATGCTGTCCCCTGAGGTCTGGGGAAAAAGCCAAGTCTGGTGTGAGAGCCACAATCTATCACAGCTGGGCGATGGACACAGAGAATGAAAGTTAGAACATGCCTTCTGTAGGGGCACTGCTTAGATCCTGTACCTCAGCCCTCTCTAGCTAGCCCTCACAGCACCACCCATGCACGCACGCACACACACACACACACACACACACACACACACACACACACACACACACACACACACTCTCTGCTTCAAGAGGGGATGTCTGGAAATGCTTTCAGAGGGGAGTCCTGGGATGACAAGGACTTAAAGACACTGCTTCTTTGAAAGGCTGCTCCCACCCTTCTGAGGTTAGAACTTGGTTGGGACTCAGGTGAGAGCGGTCAGAGCTATGGGTTATGGAAAGCCTGTGAGACCCCTGCAGTATCGTTCCTCCAAATCCCTGAGAACCACCCCCTCTTCTGCTGGTGTCTCACCACCTTGGTCCTTTCTACATGCCCCTGAAAGGTTGGATCCTGGTGAGAGGGATCTAACTTTTCCTCTTGGATTCCACATACCACACCCTGACCTTGACCTTTTATAGTTTTAGCAAAATACAACCTCTGCAAAAAGGAACTGAGGAGTACCTCCCAGACTGGGGTAGTAGTTATGATGGAGGCTGTGTAAGCTGCTGAAACCAAGAGCCCAATTAGACTGAAGACTATTTCTCTGTCTCATGACAGCCTGGAGGTGAGGGGCCCAGGCCAGCTGGGAAGCTCTGCTCCACATGTTCACTCGGGCCCCTGGCTCCTTCTGTCTCGTTGCTCTGCCATCCTCCAGAGAGTTGTCTTCATCCATACTGTCAGAGCTTTTGCTCACGGGAAACAAGGCAATTTATTTTCATAGTAGAAGTGGAGGGCAATTTATTTTCATGTACAAGTGATGCAGAAATTACACACCTCAGTTCTGCTCATATTCCACCAGAGAACTTAGTTACGTGGCCACACCTAGCTGCAAGGGAGGCTGAGCAATGTGGTTTCTAGTAAGGTGAAGGTCTGTCACTGCAGGAGTCAAGGTTTTGTATAAAAATGTGGATGTGAGCTCTTCACTGACAGCGCTAGACAATGAGAGTTCATTCTTCCAAGGATGACTTTGAGACACTCCTAGATCCCTATCTATCTGTCTGTCTATCTATCATCATTCATCTATCATCAATCAATCATCTCTCATCTATCTATCATCTATCTACCTATCATCTATCAATCTACCTGTCATCTATTTATCTATCAATCAATTATCTATCTATCTATCATCTATCTATCTACCATCTATCTATATCATCATCTTCACTGAGAATATGGTGGAAAGTTGGCCAGAAAGATAGACTCAAGTTTAAAACATCAAGTAAACTGACCATCTGTTCATTCATTCAACAAACATTTATCAGGTTTCAGGTGCTGTGCTGGGCACTGAGAGATACAGATGTGGAAAGCATGTTCATGACTCTGAGTAACCTCATCTGTGGTTTCTAAACTTGCCAGTCCACCCAAACTCCCAAAGGGACAGGCGAATTTGTTTTTAAATGGACCTCAAATGATGCTTCTTAGCTCTCTCTGTTTAATTGAAGGGTAACCTAAGATTGAAGCTAATTAAAAACAATTACCATTTGCAGCTACTTACCTTCTTAATGACCTGCAACAACAGCAGTTGCAGATTAAATTGAATGCTGATGTCAATGGGATTATAACCGTCAGCCCTAATCCCGAATTTTCCATTTTGAGTCCCATCAAAACAGCACCCCTGTGCTCATTTATAGGCTGTATAATACACCAATGTTATAAGACTGAACTTTAAAAAGTACCACTTCTGGTGATTTCACTTTCTTTTGACAAAACTACTGGAAAGATTTAAAGACCAGTGGAATCAAGCTTCTAGATTCTTCCAGTGCAGAGGCTCTGTGGCCCCCTGATTCTCTGTGATGCCTTGTGGGGCTGGGATGCGATGTGGGACTACTGAGAGGCAAAACAGCATGAAACAGCAGGGAGAGGTCGGAAAGATGGGTAACTTGCTGGTTTGTCAAGAGCCCCAGTCGAGAACCGCGAGTGGGTGAATCAGAAGGTTGCCCTCGCTGCATCTCTGGTGCAGAAACACACTGGGTAGGAGTCAGAAGTCTGACCAGGCTTGGAAAACCCCTGGGCCAGGGACCTACATCTCCTGCAGCTGCCAGACTTTGTGTTGAAGACCAATTATGTTCCTCTCAAATACGTGCTTGCAACCTCCACTGGTGCCTTGCATGTGGGCTGCGGCAAGCGCCTAGACAGCCCTCCCCAGGCACCCCCAGGGTGACCGCCAAGAAAGGCTGGCCTAAAGCAACCAACGAGTGTGATGCCAACAGACTGTCACTCCAAAGCGTCTGGAGCTGCAGTCGATTTGGAGGGTTTCAACATTGTCAACCTCCAAATCCCAGAGGGACATGACAATGACCTGGCACAGCCTCTGGGTTCCAAGAGTAGGAGAGGAGATGCCCAAGGTCACATGGCGAGTCAGTAGCTGTTTCAACATCCTGTCCCCTGTTCTCTCCAACACGTCAGCCGTCTTGGTCAACACAAACGTGCAAGTGGTTTAATAAGGAGCAATAAGGATCACAGTGACAGCCCCCACTGCCAAAGCTCTCTGAGCCCTCTGTGTCATTGTAATCGTGCGTGTTCGATGCTCTGTTCCCTGCCAGCAGCCTTACAGAGTAGACAGGGCAGGGATGACGCACGGCTTCAGAGGAGGCAGGGGTGGATGTTGAGAGTGTGAAAGCCTGAGCACCAGCACACTCGTGATCCACGTAGTATCTGTGATTTGCACCAGATCTCCCACCCCGTCCAGCACGCTCCCTGCTCCACTACTTGGCAAGTTGCCACCTCCTTGGGTCCTGATTGGCTCGTCTGCTAACAAAAGGGAGAAGAAGAAAACAAAGAAACAGTGACAGTGTCTGAAGACATCTACCGTCCTAAGGCTCATAACCAGGGCTGCAAGGTGCAGCGAGATCCCCCAGCACAAGGCACAGGGATGATTCCTCTGTCCCAACTCATTACCAGGCAGCGTCTGGACCTCACCCAGTCTCTGCGGGGTGCTCTCTGCGTGCTAGGTGCTGCTGGTACTTGGGGACGCACAGCGAGGCCTCTACCTTCGAGGAAGGGAAAGAGAACTGAGGAAGAAAAGTTAGAGTGGTTGCCAACTGTGCTAAGAACCCCACAAGTATCATTTCACTTAATTCTCCCAACTGCATCCTAAGGCATGTGTGACTGTCCCCCTTTTACGAAATCAGAGGCTCAGGGAAGTCAGGCAACGCCTGAAGATCATACAACTAGTAAGCGGCCAAACTGGAATCTGGACCTAAATCCACCTGAATTCATGAGCTTCCCAGGCTTAGCGCTGGGTCTGGTATGCAGTAGGTGCTCAATAAGTGTGTTGAATACATGAGTGGGTGGAGTGAGAGCAGGCCAGGCCGAGTAGGGAGATGTGAACTGGTGGTTCCTGGTGCAGTGGATAGAGGCTGCTGTCCTCACTACCAGGAAAAGGATACTGTGGTCCCAGGGAAGATGGGGGGGTGACAGCACAGCCACCGCTAGGGGGGGCGAGCCCTCCCGAACAGAGGACACAGCTGAGGAAGGCGGCTGCTTTTCTCTGCTTCCGTCCTCCATGCCCACTGGGCCAGGCAGCCACGTTCATGTGCACGGTCATCCCCCAGGAGTGGAGGTGGTGCCCGCCTTGTCCCCGCTACCTTCCCTCCCCTGAGAGAGAGAAGTCACGCGTGCCCGGCCGAGTCACGTCCGGGAGCTCACTGCCTCGCTGCTCACGCCTTTCTTTCCAGAGGTGATGTAAGAATTAGCAGCCTGAGAAGAGGAGCCCCAGGGCCAAGGCCCACCTCCGAGATAGTTTGATGCTCAGGGCTGGGCGCCGACAGCCGGCTCAGCAGAGACACATCTCCAAACCGCGGGCGTGGGCCGCTCTTCGTGAACTGTCTCTGAGCCTCCTCGTGGGGCATCGTGGCCTGACACTGTGGTTCCTAAAGAGCTGACAGATTCTTCTGTGTGCTCTGAGAGTCACAGGAGGATTACGACTGTCTGCCCCATCCTATTACCCCCTCCAGCTGCCTGCATCCCTGAAGAATCCCTTTCCAGTGTGTAAGGATGTCACCATCACAGCCACATTAAAACCATTTGTAAGTGACATTCTCAAAACGGGAGCGTGACTGATGTGTGTGGGTGTGTGTGCGCGCGCGCGTGCACACGCACACCACTCTAAGCCATGAACATTTGACATACATCCCTCTGGCCTCCCGGGGTAGGAGAAAGGGTTGAAGCAATACATGAACGGTCCTTAGGGTCCTGTCCAGGTCTTGGTCCTGACTGTGATAAGCTTTTCCTCTCTCAAGACCCCCTGTCCCCAATCTTCCAGCATGAAGGGAATCCATGTTCCAGGAGGGGCCATCTGAAAAGGCACATCTGGAGACCAGCCTCGCAGGCGCAGCACGGCAGCACGCCGGCCTCTCCTCCTGTTCTGCACCCCAGCACGCCGCCCTCCCTTCCCTTGAGCCCCCTCCCCAGCCCACACCTCCTGCACTGGATGTGTGTCAGAAGTTTCCATGGGAGCCCCCCCTCACTCAGGAACTTCATCAGACCTGGCAGGTCTGGTTGAGCCTCATGCAGTCGTTGCAGACAAGACTCTGGTGTGCGCTGTCCCCGGCGAGGCCAGAACAGGCCTGTGTCCGTGTTGGTCTCGCTCCAGGATTGTGGGATGTCCCCCGTGAGCTGGTGGGGCTCAGAGCCAACAAGAAGCTGGAGGGAGACTCCTGTCTGAATGAAGCAGGCAGCATCCCCATGACGGGTGACACCCCACATCACTGGAGAAGAGCCTGCACCTTCCAGACTTGGAGCTCGGGTCTCCCAGGAGGAGCAAGGTGGTGAAGCAGATTATCGCCGATTTGGAGCAATTTTCTTTTGCGGAGACCTAGGGAGCAGGCTCTCTCTGGGGGGTCCTGTCTCTGCCATCCCAGGAGGCCTGCTGTCCCTACAGCTGTGCACAACATCCTGGGCTTGAAGTCAGGGGTCTCCATTCCCAGCAAAGATGGGGAGTCCATTTCTATCCCCTGAGACCTATGCCTGGAAACAATCACGGATCCTGTTCCCTCAACTATTTCCTAAGTTTTATGAAAAACTGTGGTTATGATTCAACACCAGACAATGACCAAAAGAAATCGGAATATTGCTTTGTTGAAAAACAATAAAGTGTGGGTTGTGTTATTTTAAGTTCTCCTGTACTTAAATTGGTTTCTACCATCTATCACTTATTATTATATTAGGAGCAACCTCTGTTATGGTAGATGTGTGGGCACTAATAAAAATATACAACCACTCATTATATATTATAAATTTAATGCTGTTATACACTCTACATCTCCCTTATTGAAGGAGTCATACAAAATCATTTATTGGAATGTCATATTTAATTAATCAGCCTCGCTTTATTAACTTTGTTCACTTTTAACCCAAATTTTATTTAGTCATACTTCAGAATTCAATAAATCAAAAGAAATAAACATTCATTATCTTTTTCATTTTTTTGTTGTTAAACAATAGATATTTTTCTTCCTTAAGAAAAAAAGTCTAACAGTTTTTCTTTAAAAAAAAAACTAACACAAATAACAAATGTTGGCAAGGATGTGGAGAAAAGGGAACCCCTGTACTCTACCAGTGGAAATGTAAATTGGTACAGCCACTGTGGAAAACAGTATGCAGGCTTCTCAAAAAACTAAAACTAGACCTACCAAATGACCCAGCAATTTCACTCCTGGGTATGTATCTGAAAGAAACAAAAACAGTAATTCAAAAAGATACATGCACCCTGTTGTTCATAGCAGCATTATTTATAATTGCCAAGATATGGAAACAACCTAAGTGTCCATCAACAGATGAATGGATAAAGATGTGGTATATACACACACACACACACACACACACACACACACACACACACACACACACACAATGGAATACTACTCAGACATGAAAAAGAATGAAATTTTGCCATTTGCAGCAACATGGATGGATTCAGAGGGCATTTTGCTAAGTGAAATAAGTCAGACAGAGAAAGACAAATACAGTATGCTGTCATTTATATGTGGAATCTAAAAAAGACAGCAAACTAAAAAATACAACAAACTAGAGAATATAACTAAAAAGAAGCAGACTCACAGAGAACAAACTAGTGGTTATCGGTGGTGGTGGGGAGCGATATAGGAGTAGGGGAGTAGGAGGTACAAAGTATGGGGTATAAGATAGGCTCAAGGATGTATTGTACAATATGGAGAATAGAACCAATACTTGGTAATAACTATAAAAGGAAAGTAACCTTTCAAATGGTATAAAAAATAAAAATTTTAGTAAATAAAGAATTTTTAAAAATCTAATAGTTTTTCTTCACCCCTTGGAATAGATACTCTTTTTTTTGTTGTTTCAAATGGATATAAATCAGTCAGGGTCTCAACAGGAAACAAACCTCACACTCAAACTGGGTGATTGGAGTAGCATTTAGCCAAGGGGCTCAGAAGGGTGGTCAGGAAGCGTGTGGCACCCAACAGCTGGTAGCAGTGGGGAGACCTCACTCAGCCCAGGCCCGAGGGAGAGTGAGCTGGGTGGGAAGGGTGGCCGCTTACCCTTAGTCAGACTCCCCCAGGGAAGGGAAGCTGCTATGATCACTCTGACTTCAGACCTCTTCCTTTCTTAAACCTCTTGCTGATCCTCCAATTTGCTGAATCCCACGGGCAGGCTGAGTGCCTGGGAGCCCGATGAGCCCCATCAGATCAGCTTTGCCAGGACAGAGAGCAGAGCAGAGAAGAAAGGAGAGAGGATCTCTGGGGACAAATAAGAGCGTCACCTGCTTTGTCTCTGTGACATCTTCTGCTTCTCTTTCCTAGTTTCCCGTATTTACTTGTATATACTGTCCCCAAATTAACCATCACAGAAACTTTTTCTTTTTTATAAAGCTCAAGAAAGAATTGGTACTTTTGTTAGTATACCACTTGTTAAACCTGAATCTCTACAAAATTATTTTCAAAATGTTCAACTATTGCTATCCATGATTTCTCTTTAAAAATATCCAAACGTTGACACAATTTTCAACCTGCTTTTGTAGCTCTTACGCTGTAAGAGGCCCCTCAAGCCCTCAATATTCTTCCAGCTTTTATTGTTTAAATTCTGAGCTCTTCGTATTATTCAACCCCTTATCACGTTTTATTTGTAGAATAAAAGTTTATGGAAGAAACGTTTAAAGTGACTTACTTTATTTACATCTTCCATTGCATCTTTCAAAGATATCTGAACACAGTGACTTACCAAGTTAAAACAGCCTGGAAATTTCTCTAAAACCTTGGTTGAAATCTCAGATATTCTGCATAGCATTATACTGGTACTCTGTACAAAATCCAATGAGATTTTCATATAATTATTGCTCAGTGAAAAATTATTCTTCTTAAGCACTGATGATGTTTAGATATATTATTTCAAATGATACTACTTCCAGTTCCGTAAGATAAACAAAATCTATTAAACTAATTTCAAAGTCTTAAATTTCACATATCAGTAAATTTTTAACAACACTTCGATGTGACGTAGCTGAAGCTTTGTCAGCGATGGCTGACCTTTTATTGCTTTGATACGTGTTTTCCAAAAACAATTTCATGTTTTAGTAGGCAAATGTTTTATAACAATCAGGACCATAAATCTAGACTATAATAATATGCCCATATTGAAATGACTGGTTTTTGAAGTCTATTAGATATTTTATATCTGAAAATACTGTTTTTTTGAACTAACCACTTGATATTGTTACAAAGTCTAATTAATCGTAATTTCCAAATTTTTTATTTCTTTATTGACAGTCACTGATAAACTTTTTTTCACAAATTTTGATGATTTCAAATGCTGTTTTATATAAAATTGATTCCCGGTAATCTTTTACTTCCGTCCTCCCTGATGATTGCAAACTTTCTTTATCGGGACCGTGAGCTTCACTGGAAGAGAATTACCATTCTGGTTATAAAGCTTTAGCACTTTCAACTTTTAACGGTGCAGTTTTTGAGCACTGTTTGCCTCCCACATTTCCATTACTAGCAAAATAAGCTAGTCACCTTCTTGTTGAAATAATCAAGTTGTAAATTGGTTTTCGTTCCAGCAATATAAATGATCTGGTTTATTTTGTACCAATACTTCAACAATATTTACAAGACATTCTGTTTGGGTTTGTGGCATGGTGTTGGGAGATGTTCCAGGCTACAGTTGATGATTAATATCCTATCTTCTTTGTTTTCCTGCAGAGTCAGAAGATTCGCATGTATATTTTCAAAGGAACGTTAAGAAACTTATCGCAAATTTGATGTGTTTTCATTCTGAGTGTTCAGGGTTTTGTTTGCTTTTAAGTGAACACGTATCATTAGTGGAACGAGCAAGATGGTAAGACTGATTCAAAGAAAACGGGAGTGAGCAAACTATTTATACCGACTAATTTAGAAACATAACTGGTTAATATCCCACAGAGCAAAAACACTGTAATCGTTGGAGTTATCTTTTCTACCAGACAGAATTAGCTGTATCTCCTCTGAACCAGACTCATTTACATTGTTATTGGACAAAAGTCATTTGTGTCACTCTTAGTTTTCTAAGGGTTAACACTTATCTTTATGGATCTATAAAATATCCTAAATCAAAAGGAAGTAGTCTTTTTCCTATTGTCTTGCTCTATTTCCCAGAAAACCTTAGCCAGCTTTGGCAAAATTTCACATTTTACATTTCATTGCCTTTTTTGAGACATTATTTGTAGGTATTATAATTCAAGGCAAATAAAATTCTCTTTTCACAAAGCTTCTACTACTTCCTCTGTTCATAGAGGTTTTATCCCTCCCAAAGCAAGAAGTCCAGAAGAGGAAGTTCCTAGTATTAGTTCAGGGGTTACGGATTCCAAGGTTGAGGTCTCAGCAATTTCGTTGGCCTTTCCCTCCTAGTCACAACATGGCTGCTGAACCTCCAGCCACTAAGTCCAAATCCTAATCAGAAAGTAGAAAATAGGAATAAAGAACAAGGAAAAGGGGGCAATACCGGTATCGGAAAAGCAAAATGTTTCCCCCAAATCTCCAGTAGACTTTTGCCGTGGTTTATTGGTCAGAATAGTGCTTGGACATGGCTGCCCTGATAAAATCAGGATTCTATTCATAAGGAAGAAGGTATGAGGTATGAAGGGTATTGAATATGTGTATCTGTCAGAAAACCAGAACCCAATTTATGTAGTTCAAGGAGAAAAAGAATTGATACAGGGAATTGAGTGTTTACAAGACTGCTGAAAGGACCAAAGGAGGGAAAGGAAGGCTGGTGCTGGCTCTCACATCCACTGCTAGCTTTCAGGACATCAGGAAGTTACTACCACAGGAAACCACTACTAATTCTAGAGCTCCAGCTACTAGAACTACCCATAGCACTGACGCAGGTGATTCACAGGGGAAAAACCAGAGGTGGCTGCAAAACCCCACATCTGCCCAAACCAATGTGTCTGCCCACCACTGCGGGAAGAAAAATGTGGTCAGTGTCTCCCCTCTGCCTTCCAGTTCTCAGATGAGTGTCCTTCACTGGGGAATCTAAACGGGAAGCCAGCTGGAAATGGATTCTGGGAAATGTAGTTCCCAGGCTCCCAGCCCCTGCCTTCCAGAGGAGATGGGGGCCCGAATGGTGCTGAGTACCAAGAGTCCATTTGCCTCGGAGACAATACCAGTGTTTCCTACACCCATGCAGAGTGCAGGGGTCAGACTCTGCAAGCGTGGAAGGGTTGGAAATTCCCCCGGGTGCTCCTACTACAGGATCACTTTTGAGAATCACTTCTCCAAGGGAAGTGAGGTACAAATGCATATGCTTGGTGAGAGGACAATGGGTTATGTCCAGAGGAGCAGGGAAATTCTTAAAATAATTCGAACGTGTGTAACTCAGATCATCCTCTCTTTTTCACGCTCCTTTACCCAAAGTCTTCCAACATGAGTTACCTGGACCTGGCCCAGAGTTCCACAGAAAAGAGGTTGGGAGAGAAAAAGGATTGTGTCACAGGGTCACAGCTGATCACCTTGGGGCTGTCAAGGGGTGGAAGCATGTTTGTTCACTGTAGTCCATCGGCACTCAGCACAGAGGCAGGACTGGAACAGAGGTAGCAATCTGGGAGCTCCCGGCCGATGTCAGGGGGAGAAGAACCCTGAGTGAAAGAGCCACTGAGTCACCCAAGCCTCTCTGTGGAGCAGCAGCCTTGGAGCCAGAGACCCACGAGGCTAAGACACAGGAAGATGTCACAGAATGGCCAGGATGACTGTGATCGCGGAGCTGGGGGAGGACCTGAGACAGGGTTGTCACAGTTCTGAGCTACAGAAATACTGTTTTCTTACTGTTACTGTGGCCTTACTGGCCCCCTCCCCAAAGATAAGGATCAAACCTCACCATCCAAGTACCCGATCTTATGAAGCTTATTACACAAACTGCAATGAGCGGCTCCGGGCAGAAAACTAGATCCTGCAATAGGAGGGATGAAAGTGGCGAGGGTTGAGTTCTGCCTCTCTCCTCCTGGTGTAGCCTGCGAGCAGCCAAGCTCCTCTGTTGCTTTCTATGTTTTGAAAATACGAACATATTTAAAGGGGATTTGAGAAATACTTGGTTGGTGGTTGCAGGGATTTCCGCAGAAGGACTCCAAGGAGCCAAAAGCATCACGGGCCTCTGTCCTTTCCCTCAGAACGTTGGAATGGTCGTTACATGAGCTGCAGTTGACCTCAGCGGCTGGGGAGGTTTGCAGAACTTAAGTAGCTCTTTTTAGGTAATATGGAGTAAGTAAGACCAGTGGCTTTGGAGCCAAACCCTAAAGTGGATGTGAACTCGTCAGAGGAGCCAAAGCGGAGGTTTTTAGAACAAGGGTGATGTCACAACTGACTGGAGTTCACCTCAGTTGCTTGGCCCTCCGGTCACAAGTCTGAGTTATGGCTGGAGTCCAGCCTCGGCTTTGCAAGCCAGAGGGTGGGAGGGAGGGAGGGAGGGAGCGACAAGAAAGCAGAGGGGAAGGAAGTGACACACAGGAGCCTGGATAGAGCTTGGGACTGACGTCTGGGCTTCCATCCCTGGAGCCACTATTGAGGGGCTTAGAGGGGTGACGACCATCCCACGGAGAGGAAAGCCCAGATCCTCAGTGAGTCTGAAGACTGTGGGTCGGGGGGTGGGGGGTGCTTGCTGACTTCTGGCCGAGGAGCTCTGGAGGTCATCTCCCCAGCATGGACAGAGCTGGCGGTCGCCACCAAGGATGCTGCCGTGGAGTTTGCGAGGAAAGGACCACCTACCTCTGCGGAAGGCTCCCCTTTCCCTTCTGGGGAACCAGAAGGTGCCCCCTATGACTCTTTCCGGAAAGACGTGGGACCCCCCCGCAATGGATCCAGGTCTGCTGGCCCAGACTCCCTCTCCTGAATCACGATATCGGCTGGGACACAGTTGAGCTGAAGCATAAGAAATAAGAGGAGAGGGACCCCTTCCACGCTGGGTGCCTCTTGGGTATGTGGGTGGGGTGGGGTGGGCCCCAGTTGGAGGAAGGCACCAGCGCTCCGGGCGGGACCCAGCACCGGTGCCCTTCGCGAGGACTCTCAGCTGGTAGCATTTGGATTCTGCTTAAGAAAATGTAGACTCCTCCAGGGTTGACCTTCAGCAAACCACAGGGTGACCCAGCGACCACAGGGCTGGGATCAGAGCACAGGGACAAGCTGGGTCAGAGAATGTGCATTGACTTATAAGAGCAGCCTGCCCGGTGGAGTTGGCGTGGGGGTGGGGAGGCAGGCAGGGGGTGCTTAAACCGCAGCCAGAGATGCCCCGGAGCTCCTGGGTCATGGGGGTCAGAGCCCACACTGGAGAATGAATGAGGGGCCCCAGCAGGATGAGCGGCCGCAGGTGCAGGGAGGGAGTGGAACAGGCCCCCAGAAAGCTCTCCACTTGTGTGATAGGAAGTAACTGCTCTCTGACAGCTGGATGTACCGCAGGTCTCTCCATTCAACAAACATTAAGCACCTACTGTATGCAGAGCTTGGTCTCCATGTTGGGGAAACAACCATGAGCAAAACAAAGTCCAAGAACAAACACTGCAACATCGTGTGGAGGCGAGGAGACACGGCCACAGGCACAGCCACGGAGCAGCTGTGTGCCTCTCGTGTGTCACCCCTGTGTGCTCTCATTTAACTGAGATGGCCTCAGTCTCCTCATCTGGGGATGAGAAAAGCGAGGCTCAGAGAAAGAGAGAGGCCGATTAGGATAAAATTCCCAAGGCCACACAGCAGCAGGTCAGTGGAAGACCTGGGAAGCCAGTGCTTGACCTGAGTTTAGTAACTCCATCCCCAGCATCCTCACTTCAGATAGGGAAGTAAAAAACCCAGCTTCACACCACCCCTCTTCTGCCTTCTCACCTCCTTTCTAGAACTCACTGTCACATCTTTACAATAATTGACTGAGGCTTTGGGTCTTGTCACCAAGTGCCCAGCCTCACTGTAGCCTTTTTAGGAGCTACAAATAATAATGATAATAATAACGGTAATATTGAGATGTACTCTCTGACCTTGGGGAGCTTCTACTCTACTGGCAAGTCTGATTGCACACCTCTGAATTAGCCTGAGGCTGCTTACAGAGCAGCCAACACCACAAGTGGAAAACAAAAAGCCCCCTTGCTAATGGACACCAAATAATAGGGCATCAGGGTAGAGCTGGGGCAATAGGGAAGGCTTCCTGGAGGAGGTGGGTTTTAAAAGGGCATTTTAGCAGATACAATACACCTAATTGTTAAAGAAGCGAGAAGCCTGCGTTCTGAGAAGGTGTGAACTAATCACAAAAGTAGGAAGGATCTGGGAAGCAGGGGAACAGGACTTTGGCCGTTATGACCTTCACTCTTGATGTTAACACATGTGAATATGTTATGTCACGTGGCAAAAGGAACCTAGCAGATGTAATTATGGCCAGGGACCTTAAAACAGAGAGATGAGTCTGGATTATCTAACCATGTAGGAGAACTACACTACCCGCTCTCCATTCTGTGCTCCCATGGCTGGGAATCATAAACTAACGACTACTAATCTGCAAAGGGCAGTGACGCAGCTGTGTTCCGGCTGAGGCTCTGGAGCAGGTTGGGTAGGAGACTTGCCGGCGGCGTTTGCAGGAATCAGGGCGGGGGTGCGAGCCAAGCCATCCGAGCTGACCCCTGTCCCAACCCCACCTCTGCTTATAGATCTCACGTCTGCATCACTCCGGAGAGATCCAGTCACCGGAAGTCGCCTGCAGGCTGAGTGACGCATCCTTTCCGCTGACTCAGCTGGGTCTTATGGGATTTGAACCCCAGGCTCCGGGGTGTTTAGGACTGGGGCAGGAGACCACAAAGCCAGCATCCCCATCGGATCCAGCCAGGGCTGACCTGCCAGTAAATGCCTCCTTATGCTAGGTGGTGACTGCCTTTGTTTCCGGGAAGTTTTCTCATCAAAGCTTCTAATCATCTCCTCCTCCTGGGAGACGACCAATTTGAAAGACAAAGATCTACACGGCCCACTGGTTCTCCATCTGCCTGTGCTGGCTCATAGGCACAGCCACACCACTCCATCCAAGCTACTAACTAAAATGCTCATTGGGACAGAGTTGAGGACAGCTTTGCCGGAATGCTTGGTTCCAACGTTCTAGAATGTGGTTCTCCTCTAGAATGTGCCCTCCAGGTTGCCACCCATCCAGTCTCTGCATCCCCATAAATAGAGCTGTTCAACCCGTTACCCTCCCCCGCAACTGCAGCACATGGGCAGAGTTCTCAGTCTTGGCCAGAAACAAAGCGATTTCTACTCTTACTGATGTGCTCGTCCTGAAACCCAGTCGAGGAACGCAACGTAGATGGACAGACATACTTGCTCCTAGAAGGTCAAGCTTCTCTCCAAGAGGCACTCACGGGGAAGAAAGTGTGGTGCAGTGGTTAGGGCCCAGGCCCTGCCGCTGGGCCCCCCGATGTGAGTCGGGCTGTGTGTCCGTGTGTCCTAACTGCTCACCGGGCAAGCTGTTTAACCACCCTCTGCCCCACTACCCTCATCTGCAGAGTCGAAGTAAGCACGGTACCCATTTCATAGGGTGGCTGTGAGGACTGAAGGAGCATAGAAAGCCCAAGTATTAGCGATTATTTTTACTACTTGCTTCTCTAGGTATAGGCAAAGCTCTCCCTTAATAGTCCATTCTAGAAACCTGGCCACAGGGTCTTGAGTTCAGGGTTGATATCTTCTTTGGCTGCGTATTCCAAGAGCGTCCCTTATTCCTGCTGGGTGGCTATCATTATACTCAAGGACAGTACTGCTCATTTTAAACATAAAAAGGCACCTTTCCTCAAGGCTGGGAACAGTGACAGGGACACATCTGACCAGCACGCGGAAGTTTTCAGACCTTGGGCAGAGAGGCTGTTTGGTTTCAACGTACTAGGTTGCAAATCCACGGGGGTGGCAATCCTGCTCTCTTCATTTTCCCTTTGTCTCCAGCACGCTGCCCAGCAGATGCTTGGTGCTCGATTGAAGTTTTCTGAATGATTGAGTGAATGCATGAGCAGATAAATGAACTGAGAAATACCACACAATAAAAGGCAAGTATTTTGGACTCTTTCATTGGAAAGCCTACATCTCACTGTCATTCTTTTCGAGAGATTGAACTTGTTGGTAAAGCGTGACTCTGACAATTGGAGACTTTTTTCCCAGATGTGGCAGAGTGCAGGCCATTTTGGAAATATCATCCATTGGGTTATCTAGTATCCTGAAGGCCCCTCACCCCTGAGCCCAGCTTTTAGGCTTGAGTCTGCATCTCCACAGCAGAGCTTTGGAGAGAGAGGTGCTCAGAGGTCCAGCCATCGTCCAGGAGAAGGTGGCCTGTTTGCGTGGGTCCCAGGCAGTTGTTCTCCATCAAAGCTTGTGGTGGAGAAGCGGAGCGGTTGATCTGTGTGGGACCTTTGTCCTCGGAGGTACCAGCTCCACCCTGGGTCATTTCTGTGGAGCAGAACTACATTTGGAAGCCAGGAGACATGGGTGACTAATGGCCCCAAGGTGGAGGGTGGAGACTTGCATCCAGGTAGGGTGCGCCTCTGTGGGCTGGATTAAGGCCAGTTTAGGAATCTAATAATAGACTTTCTAACAAGTAAACTCCTGAGGCTGGTTCAATCCTCCCAGACTCTGGTGCCTGGGATTGACTCATCTGACCTGGTGCCTGGGATTGACTCATCTGACCAGCCCTGGGCAGGTTTCTATAAAGGCACCTTCCTTTGGGGAATTCAGATGCTGGGTTTGCTATCATCTGTGGGCGAGGATCACTGCTCAGTTTGAGGCTGTCAGCACAGCTCATGACAGAGGCAAGGCCTTGACCTCCTTGAGATCATAGCATCTTTCTGAGCAGGGCTGTTGGGCTGGGGTTCTGCCCCCGAGCCTCCTTCCCTACCCTGTCCGGTCTGCTCCCCCGTTAGAGCTCAGCTCTTACAGCTGCATGGAAATATAAGGATCACCATAAAGGCCTTCACAGATGCGTATTAGGAAGTCTGGAGCGTTCATGGGCTTCCTCTCAGGTTCCTTCTCTCAGAAAAACTCACCAGCCTCCATCAAGTCCTCCCTCTTTCCACTCCAGCACTTAACTCTTGAATTTGTCCCTCCTTTCTGTTTTTCCTGCCACCCTAGTCCGAGTCATGACCATTTCTCTCCCATAAAAACCTCATGGAGGATTCTATTTCTGCACTTTCCCCTCTAATCCATTCTCTCCATGGCAGCCAGCGGGTATTTTTAAAATGCAAATCTGATCGTGTTGCTTCCCTTTAAAAATCCTCCAGTGGTTTCTCATTGCTTCAGGAATAAAAATTCAAATCTTTAACCCCGCCGATAAGGTCCTGCATGGTTTGACCCTCACTCCAAGCCCTCCTTTGATAAAAATCTCATCGTACTCCTTACTTTTTCTTCATTGCATGAATCTGAGTCTTCAATTATATAGTGGTGGGTGTTTTGCATAGAGGGTGTGTAGAGCACTTTGTGTGGCTGTACAGGTTGTGCTAGGGGGTCATTTACTTAGATTAGGATGTGACTGGACACCTGGAATGGTGCAGTGCACAACCTGTACAACCATACATGGCAGCTCATGGTGTTTTCAGCTCCTGCCAAAGTACCTGGCGCTTGCTAGGTGCTCAGCAAATATTGGTTGAATGAATACCTGTTGATGCAACTTCAACAACCTGAGAGGATGGTATGAGCATCCTATAAATCTTAGTGAACCCCAAAAAAAAGATCTTAGAATATTATAGCTGTAATGAAGAGAGGCCCTTCAAATACAAATATTTTGTTGGCATTTGACCATAATAAAAGTAATATTTATCTATAATCCGTTACTCCTTGACACAGTCCTAGGTTGATTGCATGCCTTATTGTACTCAGTCTTCACAACAAACCCATGACGTGAGCCCCATTATTATTTCCTTATTGCAAATGAAGAAATTATTCCTTGGGCAAAACCATGCAGCTCTTCAATGGCAGCACAGGAATTGGAACCAGGGCTGTCTGACCCCAAAGCCATCTCATCTCCTGAAGCATGACATCCATGTCCAGGATCAGCACTGCTCCTTTATTTCTTCCCAGAATCTCTCTTGGTACTTTGGAAGCAAACAAGGTTTTCAAAGCCTCGTGCCCGCCAGTTTTGAGTATGTCACCTGGAACAACCTCTCCCAGGGTGCCCTGGGGTAGCGGATGTGGGGATCAGCTGTATCTCCATGGTCCCTGACTCACCAAATGCCAGAAGGACTGGAAAAGGCTCAGCAGGTCACCTCAGGCTTTTGAATTGGCCTCTGTCTCAGATGCAGCCCACAGGGCTTTTTCCTTCCAGTAGGGGGCAGTGGTGGGGTGGGCAAGGGACAGACAGAGGCTGCCACTGAGCTCAGGAGTTTAAAACTTCTCATATCACAATTACTGTTACCACCTATCAGGTGCCCTTGGTGTCCAGGCATCACACAGATCTGCATGTATTACTTCTCTGGAAGGCAGATAGAATTATGCCCATTTTACAACTGAAAAAACTGAGGCCCATTGAGTTTAAGTGACTTTTTAAAGCTTCCTTAACCTGAGAGTAACTGACCAAATGTTTCAAGCTCCAATGATTTGAGCTCCAAATCGGGTCTGTCAGGACCTATAGCCCATGCCCTCCAGCTCAGATTATATCTAAGACCAAAGACCAGCTCCCTGGGGAGGTGGACAGTGTGGTGGCCTTCCAGCACCCCCTCCAGCCCTCTCCCACGTGGGGCAGCCATGTTTGTTTGGGGAAACTAATCCCTCTTCCAGATCCATAAACCAATCAGCACAGTCTCATCCTTCTCGCCACAGTGATTTGTTCAGGGATGGGAAGGAACCCAGGCCTAAGCCAATGAGACCTCAACGTTCTCCAGGCCACAGTGACTGGCTCAGGCTGGCCCGGTCAGAGTGAAGTATGGGACTCTTGTTGAATATCTGGGCGTGAGATGGGGCAGGAGAGCGCTCTCTCTCTCTTTTTTTTTTTTTTTTTTTTTTTTTTTTGCCGTAGGCGGGCCTCTCACTGTTGTGGCCTCTCCCGCTGCGGAGCACAGGCTCCGGACGCACAGGCTCAGCAGCCATGGCTCACGGGCCCAGCCATTCCGCGGCATGTGGGATCTTCCCGGACCGGGGCACAAACTCGTGTCCTCTAACATCGGCAGGCGGACTCTCAACCACTGCGCCACCAGGGAAGCTCTCTCTCTCTCTCTCTCTCTCTCTCTCTCTCTCTCTCTCTCTCTCTCTCTCTTGCTTTCTGTGGTGTGGTATGGGGATGTGAAGCCTGGAACTGTTGCAGCTGTTTTGCCACCATCTGGGAAATCCCTGATAAAGCCACGCCTGAAGGTTGAACCACTCCTGGACTTCCATTCCTTAATGTACTATTTCCTCACTGTTCAGGTCATTTTTTGAGCTAGGTTTTCTAATAATTGCAGTAGAAATGATCACACCCAGAATCTCCAAGAAGTTGGCTGGGTTTGTCACTTCTAACAGAAGATTGCAGATGGAGGGGATCGAGAGTCCTATGGAGGACCCAAGGTACAGGGGAACAAAGGGAGCTGGCGTGAGCAGGTGAGGGATGAAGGAGGTGATGGGTGAGGGATGAGAGAAGGCAGTGAAGGGTGAAGAGGCTGAGGGGGTGAAGGGTGAGAAGTAAGGGGGTAGGAGCCTGAGAAGGGTAAGGGATGTGATGGGGTGAGAGCGTTTGGGAGGGAAGGACAAGAGGATGGAGCTAAAGAGTTGCACAAAGTGAGGGGTGAGAGAATAAGGGGGTGAGGGAGATAAAGCCCACGAAGGAGGCAAGGGGGCATGGGAGGGAAGGGGGTGAGGAATTGAAGAAGGTGAGGAATTGGGGGAGGCGGCCTCCCAAGGGCTGCCCCAGGCCAGCCGGCTTTGGGAAGAGCCCCTCTGGCTGCCGGCCAACCGCACACCTGCTGGGCAGGGGTTGGGGGGGGGGCGACCGGGAGTGAGAACACGGAGCCTTTGACGCAAATCTTTGCTTTCCATATTTTCAGTTCCTCTTTGCTTAATCAGAGGAAGCAAGCCCTGGGTTTTCAAGACCCTTGTTCCAGAAACATAAGAATTCACCTGCTTCAGGGACAAGGCAATGGAATGAAAATGCTCCCACACCTCCTGCCTCAGCCTTTTGTCCAGAGAGTGAAGGGAAGAACTTCAGTGAGACTCCAGAGGATGAAAGGGGCCCCATGTACATAGACACTAGCTGCGAAAGTCTGGAATTACAAAGAAGAACTGAGGGGCCAGCATGATTACATAAGGCTTTCTGTGACAAAGAGAGGTTGTATGGTTGTCCTGTGAATAGTGAGCTATCCAAGGGTCTTCAAAATAGGTCTCAGTTTACAGGAATCTGGTCCCCTTTCTTACAAAATCGATCGCTGATTAGAAAGCAAGGCACACCCAAAGATAGAGCACATCTAATGACATCTCCAGGAGAATGGCCTCAATTAGCCTCCTCTCCAGTCCCTCCCTCAGCAGCTCAGCCTCTAATCCTTCTAAAAGTTGTGCAGCCAGGGTCCCTCAAATGCCCCCAGACTGGCATACTGGACCTCCTCTCTCTAAAAGACACATATACCTCCATCCAGGTATACACATATACCTTCACCAGTCCACCCTTCTTTCAAAACTACCCTGCAAGTTTTAGGTCATGGAGTGGTAGGCAAATTAAAAATCTTGTCCACATCTAGCTGTGTGACCTGAGTTATGTTTCTTAACCTCTCTGAGCTTCAGTTTGTTTCTCTCTAAGTGGGAGTAATTATGTCACAAGGTACTTGTCATATTAAATAAGAAAAATGTGCATCAAAGCACAAATTCTGACACCAGTAGATGCTGAATGAATTGAAGAAAAGAATCTGTCTGGGCCATGAACAGATACATTGACCTGAGTCAGTGGATGGATCGACCTGAGCTGGTCTTAGTTGCAGACAACAGAGTCCAGTTTAACTGGTCCCCAGAAAAAGGATTTATTAGAGAGTATTGGGGAGTCTGTAAAATGTCTTGCAAGGCCAAGGAGTCAAGCTAGGAACAATTCAGACCGAGGAAACACCCAACCACACCGTAGGACAATTTCAGTAGAAACTCCACACCTGTGATGTTGGGGACCAGTCAGGACGGTTGCAGAAAAAGACAAATTGCCTACTCCAGGGAATCTGACGTCCCCACACCCAGCAGCCGCCTCATCTCGCTCACTGCTGCCTTCCATGCCTTATGTGGGACCATCATTTGGCATTCCTGGGCCATCATTAGAACTCTGGCTACAACAGGTTAGATTCTAGGACTCAGGAAGGCTGGTGGGGCAGATGTTTCGTGAGCCAGCCTGTGGGGTTGGCATCCAGGTCCAGATGAAAGAGGTAGGCTACAGGACCTGCGTGGTCCCCAACACTGGTCTATAGCCAGTAGCTACAGCGTCAGCGTCGGCCGTGCTCATTGATCTGCTCCAAAGGCCTCCCAGAAGCCTGCCCAACCTGCTCCCTCGGCCTGGCCTTCTACCTCTTCTCTGTAGGAATCCTCTCCTCCAGGCAGCCGAGCTGACTAGCTTCTGCCTCCTGAGATGCTGTGGGAGATAGGGGAACGGTGGGTGCTGTGCATGCAGGTACACAAAGCTTGATTTCAAGTCCCGACTCTGTTACTTCTTTGCTAGCTGTGTAACTGGGACACGTGATTTCCTTTGGGATTGAAATTCCTCATCTATAATCGGGTGACCATCATGACACCTGCCCTGGTTGTGAGACTCCAAAGAAAGAATGGGTGAGAAAAGCACTTGGTAAATTGTAGAGGGTTTGTATCATCATTCAGAGCTTTCCTGCCCTTCAAGGCTCAGCTCAGTGCTGGCCTCGCCCTCCAACCCCACCGGGATCTCAATTCTTCTGGAATGGCTCCCAGAGCCTGCTCAGCATTCTTGGAAATGTCCTCCAAAGATTGCTAGTTCTCATTATTGGAGGGTTGATCTGATCTTTAGAAGCAATTGAAAGCCATTTGAGTCCAATCCCGGGGAATTAGGTGAGTAATCAAACTGGGTAATAGAATGTTTCGGTCAATAACGAGGTGAGGCAGAGTGGTTTATTTTTTTTCCATGTGGCCCACACAAATGGACTCCGAAGGCAATTCCGAAAGAGATGCCGCACAGTACTTGAGCAATGGCAGCCTCCCTGGAATAGGACGGAGCTTTCCAGTGGAATGTCTTTGGAGTCCTAGTCTGTTTGCTGAAAAAACACAGTCATTATTTTATAATCACAACTTGCATAAACATCAGCTTTTCTCTCCTGGCTCTGAAACTGGCAAATACAAACAGCGTTCCCTCAATTTATTTTGAGCCAATGACCATACTCAACAAGCAAGAACCTATAAAATCAGAATAGATGTATGTAGAATTGCAGTGTTGTAATCAAATCAAACTTACAGTGTGTGAACCTGATACATATTTAATCATTTACGTAGTTGTTGCTAGGCGTCTTGGTAATAAGGCATCAATGATCTTCGTAAATGCTGGGCATAACAACTTGAAGCGTTTTGGACATCGGCTGGGATAGGGCGGGGGCTGGGGCGGGGAGGGTTTGGGGCCTCCCCGAGCCCTCTCCCAGGACATCCCTCCCCAGCGGGTCTGATCCTGGCACCGGAGGCTGCCTCGCCTTAAGCTAACATTGAAACTGAGCAGGACCCTGCGGGGATCTCTTCTACTTCACCCAAAACTCTGTCTCTGACATTCAATTCGGTACCGGTATACGGAGGCCGAATTCCGGCTCCAAGATGTGCTTCTGGGGCAGAGTCTGTGGGCCGGGCCTCCGAGGACAGTGGGCCCTGGATGCCCAGTCCTGTCTTCTGAAGAAGAAGAATGAGTCGGAGCTTGGGAAGATGCTTCTGAGGCCTCAGGAGACAGGTGGTTCCTGCCCTGTAGGCTGACGAGGCCAGGTGTGGACCAGGCACGTGACCTCGAGCACCCTAGCAACCTCCACGAGGCTCAGGGGCCCCCGTGATGCGACCTCAGGATCTGTGGGGCATAAAGATGTCAATCTGGGCGCACAGAATAAGTCTGTCATGCCCTCTCCCTTCTCTCCCCAGAGAAGCTAAGAGGCCACAGAAGCCCATCAGCAAGGTCAGGGGCACAGGACGGGAGGCAGGCCCCGGACGTCGTCAGCAGAAACTACACAGGGCTTTGGGGAAGCTCTGCTGAGGAGTCCTCTGTGGGGGTGTTCAGATGTGAGACCTGCCTCTTCCCCTCCGGTTACTTATCGGAGTAATTCCTAGCGCCAGCAGTAAGGGAAGAGGCGTTTTTATGGGGGTAGAAGAAGGAAGAGGCTCCCTCCAGAAGTAATTATGGGATGTGGAGTATTTCTGAAGTGCCCAATGGCTGAGTGATGCCTGGGGGCAGAGAGGCGGCGGGGCAGGCCTGGTAGCAGGGAGAAGGGGCTTGGAGAGTGGGCTCGGATGGGGCGGGGAGAGGGTGGTCTTTAAGGTATAGGAGGGAAGCTGGGGGAGCAAGACGGAGGTCTTCTGCACTTTCTAGAAGCTAAGGGATTGTTCTTTAACCCTCTGATGGAGTAGGGCCAGTCCTCCTCCCCCAGAGTGGGTGCCCTTGGTTTGGGGAGCCGATAGAAGGCAGACACTAGGGGATAAATCAGAGGTGGTGGTGAGAAGCCGGACTCCAACAAGACCCTCCACGGTGAGGTATGGGGTTGGCCTGGCCTCCCAGATTCTGGGAGAAGCCGGCTACACATCCCTGTAACTTGGCTGGATGTTATCCAAGGTGGGCGGTCTCGTCCTGGGGCCAGGAGGAGGGAGGAGAAAGGTACTCAAGTCGTGTTCCTTATTAATGGGAAAGAGCCCTTCTCAGGAGACAGAGACAAAGAGGAAGAGAGAAACAGCAGCGGATCTGAAGAGTCGGAGAAGCCAGAGAAAATGAGATCGTCAGCTCTCCAGCCCTCCCCAACTCTCCTTTCTGGAGCATTTTAAAGGCCTAAAGACGACCGTGACTCATTCATTAATTTGAAGAGAAAACAAGAGAAGAAAACAACAGAATAGTCCAGACACAAGCATTCTTTTAATGCCTTCCATTCCCCAAACACACATTTTCAACCAGATTCCTTTGGCTTCCCAGAATGTCTTAATTTTATGCTTTCATGAGTCATTAGAGAGAAGAATTTTGAACCCTCTCTAGAAGGGGCAGCAGTCAGCAGTGAGTGATATTTAAGGACCGAGGCTTGGAGGCTTGCATGAGAGAGGCCCAGCCTGTGGGCCTATCCTGCAGGTGGGGGGCCTGAGACCTGCACACACTCTCACCCTTGCCCCCTCCTCCTTTACCTTCCCCTCTCCTTCTCTTCCCTCCCTCCTAGTACTTCCCTTACACACTCTCTTGCCATTTCTCTCCCTCTGGATGTCTCTTAAGGGACGGGTCACCTGGGGTCACCGGACACAGCCCCTTCCCTTGTCCTACAAAGCTCTGGTTCGGTCTGCCCAGGCTCCTTTGCAATGCAGAACAGACTTACCTGGCTTTATGCACGGCTTAACCAATTATTTTAAAAAGAAACAGCCCACTTGGAACACTATGTGAAGGGACTTTTCTTTCTGCTTTTGCTTTTTCCTTTTCTTTTTTTCCTTTTTTTTTTTTCACCAGCATCTTCTCTTACCGTCCCTAGCTCCTGCTGGACCCTTCCTCCCCCAAATGCTTGCTTTGGCTTGGGGAAAAGGTTTTCGATATCTGACACCTCTTGAAAGTGCAGTTTGGCAAAGGAGAATTGAAATCCACTCCGGCCGGCCAGGCCTGCACGGGGGGCTGCATGAAAACACCTGGGCACCTCCTCACGTCCAACGAAAACCAGACCTCCTGTCTACAAACACAGCACCCTGGTCTTTCCACCGTTCCGGCCCGCTCCATGCTCAGCTGAAGCCCTGCTCTCTGGAAACTGAAATGAATTGAAAACAAAAACAGGTGGTAGAAGCCAGCCAGAGGAGGCCTGGGCAGATTTGGGTGGTGGCAGGGGTGGGGGGCATCTTGCAAGGGGTCAGACAGGGGACGTTTGGGGCTGGGCCACTGGGTTTGTTCCCTCCCCTCCCCCTCCTCCCCACACCCCCTCCCCAGGGTCCAGCCTCCCCCCAGACCCTGCCACGACCATCCTCAAAGCCCGGCAGATGTTCAAACTGATTTAAGACGTTCCGGGAAATGACAGGGGAAATTGTCAAGGTGTCTTTAGCAGGCCTCACCAGAGAAGCCCCACTCTCCCCTGACCGCTGGGAGAGCTGTTACAGCTGCTCCACCTCTCTCTCCCTGGGAACCAAAACTATTTTCCAAGGCCTGGATGTGGGCTGGTGTCGATTGCCCTATGTAAGATAGCAAACAGCCCGTCTGAGGGAGACAGTTTTTAAGGTTCAGCAGAACACACCATAATGGAGAAAATTCTGGACAGGCAAGTCATGGAGGGGCAGATGGAGACCCGTGCTAGAGGTGTGAACTGTTAAACCAACAGGACGGTTCACGCGTCGTAGTGCTGGGCAGAAGGGGGACCCACTTGCAGACACACACACACGCACACACACGCACACACACACACACACACACACACACACACACACACACACACACACACACACACACAACGTGCACACATGCAAACATTCCCCTGCCATGACAACAAAGGAGTTTTGCATCATGCGATCTGTACTTTCATTGTACCCATTATATACCTCATATGTAAAACCTTTTTCTTCTGGGTGTAAATGATTAGGGGAGAAAAAGAGCATGAATTCCAGTTTCTCATTTGAAGTGTGTTCCCAGAACAGAGCCATGTTGCCGAGAACCGTTTTCAACACCCCCAGCCTTGCTCTGAGGGCAGCACGGGTCCTGCAGAGGCACCAGCACTGGGGCCCCGGTGCCTGGGTTCTGTCTCAGCTTCCCCCACCAGCCAGCTGGGTGGCCTGAGCAAGTCCATTGTCTCTGGACCTCAGTTTCCTGCTCTGCTCTAAAGTGAAATTTTAAAGCTCTTTCAGCATTGGGTGGTGGCTTAAAACCAAAAAATGCAAGCATCAGCTCCTTTGCAATTTACACTTTTGCCCCCATGCCCTTCCAGCCCAGCCCGCTGCCTTTTCTTATTAGGCTTTCCATCTGGGACAGGCTGTGAGCATTTCTCTGGGGAGGGCTGTCCTGGTGGCTCTGAAGGGAGCCGGAGAAGGGTGGCTAGGCAGCCTCGGGGGCGCTGCAGCCTGTGTGAAGGCCACGCCGGGCCAAGCGCCAGAGCCCCTCAGTCCCCTGGGTCACTGGGCCGGCGCAGGCAACAGTCTCAGAGCCAAACTGTTCATCTGGACAGCTTCAAGGCCGGCCCATCTAGACTGTACCTGGGATTTCTTATTTATCTAACTCAAATATCTCCATGTACAGGGCTGGGGGAAAAAAGAAAAAAAGCCATGAGCTCAGCTCAGTCCCTCTCGGGCTAGGCGCTTAACTTTTCTTTGGCCCCAGACGCATGTTCCAAATGCGAGGGTTTACATATAGACATATCTATTTGCAGATAATTTGTCTGAGCCCTTATTATCCTGTAATTGGGTTAAATACTGCTGTGTAGGCAGCAGCATACCAAAGCCATTGCCGAATCCTTGCAAGGCATGAGACCTGCCCCCCTCGTCCCCCTTTCCTTCTGCAGGCCTATTGGAAGGAAAAGGTAGAAACATAAATTAAGGCAAGGAGAGCATATTTCTTTCTTGGAATGAGCTATTTAAAGAACAAGCCAGATGGTGCAAAGAGACATTTTCCCCTTGCTCTTTACATTTTCAAAGATTGTGTGTGTTTGTGTGTGTGTGTGTGTGTGTGTGTGTGTGTGTGTGTGTGTGTGGCTGAAATATACCATTCTCCTCTGCCCACAGCACCACCGTGCTTTCCAATAAGCGCCCCTTGGGGGGGTGGGTCTGATGGCGGCAGGTTCGGCCGGGAAGCCCCTTGCTGCAGCAGTAGCACCGGGTCTGTGCTCTCCACAAAGGCCACCCACACAGGCCTTCTCTCCCAAAGACTTTTCTGCTTTCCATGAGTCTCTAGGTCAGACACAGGCCTTCTAGGGGATCAACTCACGGCCCTGGCAACTCCCCTTCTCCTGCCAGGAAGGACAGGGCCTCTCCGGGAGCCCGTGCTCCCAGTGGCTGGAACACGGCTTTTACAGTCCCCACTGAGCCTGGGAACACCAGCTCCTGAGTGACCAGGTTTTCCCCAGACAATGCCCTTGGATACTTTGTTTTATGGAAATCTTTCTAAAACATATTGTGCCTTTCTGCCTTGTTTCCTGCATATTGATTGTGTTGAGCATAATGTAACTGAAGACGTAAAATGAAGGATGACCCTGGTGGCCTGCAGCAGGCTTAGGGCTGGGCGTCAGAGCTGGGTTCAGATCCAGACGGTATCACTTACTATCTATGACCTTGACAGTTCCAGGAGGCTGTCTCCTCACAAAGAGAAGGTTTTGACCCACAGGGGTGTGGGGAGGATTAAACGACATAATCCTGTCATCCCCTTTCCCTCCTCTGTGTCTCTTCTGCCTGCACACACACTCTCCCTTGCTTACCTGGATTACCGCCAACAGCTAAGTTAACCTCTGCTTTTGTCCCTCTCCTCTCCCTGATGCTTTCGTCCAAAATAACCTTTCCAAAATGTAAATCACACGATGTCCCTCCCCTGCTTAAAATCTTCAGAATTCCCTCTGGCTCTGAGAACAAGTTTTGAATGCTTGGTGTGTTGCACAGAGCATCCTAGCTCGGCCTCCCCTCCCTCCCTCCACCCCACCCCTCCAGCCTGTGTGCAGTACTCCAGACCACACTCCTTGCTGGTAAGAGTGACTGAGTCCTCCTGTCCCCCTTCTACTTGGCTACTCCTCTTCAACCTCCTCCAGGAAGCTTTCCAAGATTGCATTTTGTCCACCTGGTTTGGGGGCTTCCTCAGTTAGGGAATTCATCTCACCCCACTAAAATCCTGCCTGTGTGCCCACTTGAACCTCTCAAGGGCCGGGGCTGTCCTTTCCCTGTGCTCCTCAGCGCTCAGAGCAGTGATGACCAACCAGTCAGCCCTCCAACCTCTCAGCACCACCTTCCTTCCTTTCTGATGCCTTAGACGGCGCCCTCAGTTCTGATGACCGAGGTGGTAATTACAGCCCTGGGGCTACATGAGTAAGGCTATTTATCACCACCCTAAACAGACTCAGATCACCGGGGTTTTAAAATAGTCCTGTTTGTTCTTCTGCTGTCAATTCTCACCTCTGGCTGTTGACCTGTGTCTTATTTCATGCCCAATTATTGGAGAGCCTCTCCCGTCTTAAAAACTAACTTGCAGAGCCCTGAGCTGTTTTCCTCCCAATGCAGGAGCCTTGTTCTCTACCTTTGTCTCTGTGGCTTTGTCCTCAACTGTTGGGGTGGCAGGAATCTGGCTTTTGGACAACTGGTGGGGGGCGCTGGGTGGGCTGTGTGTGAAATACCTCCTGTAGATCTGGGGACAGACAGCGTGCCCACTGCAGAAACCAGAGCTTCCAGGTTGTTCTAAGGGCTAATTTGATTAAGAATAACTTTAATTCCTGGAACCTGCTTTGAAAGCCTGCATCTGTGTAAATGTCAAGTTTCTTAGTGTCAAATTCAAAACCACAAAAGGACAGATGTTTTGCTTAAGTTGGAGGATGACTCGCCCTCTTGGGAGATGGATGCATAGGGAGGCCAAATGGGGCCACCGGGAGAGTCCCTGCCCTCCGTCAGTGCCTCTCCTGTGACCCGAGGGCTCCCGCGGCGGTTCCCACAGGCGGGCCCTGACTGCAAGGCAGGTCGGCCAACAGCACAGGGACCCAGCTGAAGGCGAGCAGGGGGTGCAACCACTGAGGACCATGCCCATGTGTGTGAGGGGCCCAGGCACAGGACCCACCTTGAGGAAACGTGGGCCGATTGAATCACCAAGTTGTAGAACATTCCGAGTTCAGAAGGATGTGTCGAAGTACATCACAGAGGTACACGGAGCACATCCAGAGCAGGGGGACTCTGCAGGGCCTCTACAAACTGGTTTCCTCAACCAAGAAACTGCAAGGAAAAAAGAGAGAGAGGTGGAACCTCCAGGTCAGGGTTTCTCAATGTCAACACTCTTGACGTGGGGGTAGGATAATTCTTTGTTGTGAGGGCTGTCCTGAGCATTGTAGGATGTAAGCAGCATCCCTGGGCCCCATCCACTAGATGCCAGTAGCATCCCCCCCACCAAACCGACGGCAACAACCAAAAATGTCTCCAGACATTGCCAAGTGCCCCTTGGAAGCGAAATTGTCCTTAGTTAAGAACTACTGCTATAAACTAAAAGAGACTTAAAAAACATACTGACTAGTCACAATGCATGGATCTTATTTGGATACTGAGTCAAGCAAGTAAAAATTCAACTGTTTAAAAATAAAAAGGAAACATTCATGAGACTCTACAGAACTATATATTTGAGTTTATTAAGGAATTGTCATTCATTTTTACATGTAATGGCATTACGGGTATCTTTAATAGTCCTTTTCTTTTATCAATACACATTGAAACATATGAATGAAATGCTATGGGGTCCAGGCCTTGCTTCAAAGTAATCCCGAGCGGGGGACGGAGAGTAAGACAAAGATGAAATAGGATTGGTCAAGAGTCTGACCAGTCATTAATGTCTGGTGGGGTCATGGGGTTCATTACACCCTTCTCTCTACTCTTGTGTGTGTGTGTAAAATTTTTCACATAAAAATATGTAAAAGAAAGAAAAAGAATAAAAGAAGGGAAATAGTAGCCGGGATTCCGAAGCTGGAGATACCTTTTTCTCCTCAAAGAACTGCTGTCACTTCTCCCCAGCTTTTCCAAATCTGCCCTTTAATCAGATCCCTCTGGGCTCCTGTGCTGATGCGCTCACCACCCTGAAAGGCATCACGCTACGCAAAGAGAAGTCACATTCCGCGGAGTCCTTGCCTCATGAGAATTTTAACAGTCAACGGTATCTGCATGGCCCATCTCATCCCCGCAGTGCTCTCCATAATGGGTCCTGGCAGTGCAAGGTAGACACACCACAGATGGTTTTTGCATGCGGGCATCCGTGAATGAATGAACTCGTGAATGGGCAGAGTTCAAGGTAGTCTGCTGGGCTGTGGGAGAGACACGGTAATAAATAAGTCAAGGTCCCTGCCCTTGAGAAGTTCACTGTCCACTTGGGGCCAGAGATGTTTAGACAACTGTCGTGAAAATAATTCAGAATGAAGCCAATGCTAAGTAGACTCTAGGCGATGGCTGATTTCGAGGAATGAAGAGAGCAAAATCCCAGCTGAAACCTTGGGGACTGATCTCAGTGAAAGCATCACAAATTCTTATGACATCTAGTTGCTTTTTTTTCACGTCTTTGAGTTGTGAAGTCATAAAAGCCGCCATACTCGAACAGATTCACTGAGGGCACTTGGCTGGCTGCAGAGGGGAAAGTCTGTTTACACTAAAAAGAAAAAAATATCAGTTCAACTACTGCAAGAAAACCAAAAATCAGAAAAAGCTGTCGATGGCTTAATATGCTCTTTAGCGGCTTCAGAAGATCTGAGTCATGCCTTTTCCTAATATGTCTTCCCGTGTCAAAATCCACCACCTCAAAGGGGAGCGGAAGACAGTCTTAGGGAGACCGCGCTCAAGACAGCCGCGTGTGAATGGTGCCAATGTGTTAGCTCATCGCCCGGAACGCAAAGTCCTTTTAGGAAATTGATTTTCCTTGGATAAAGTCACTTCCCCTCTCTGCACCTCCGTCTCTTCCACTGTAAGATGAAGCAGTTGGATGAGATCAAGCATGGCAAATTTGTGGCATACTTGCTACTCCCTACCGCTCTGTGCCCACAGCAGACATTGCTAATTGATCTCAGCATCCTCCCCCACGGAGCCCAGCCACACTGGGTGGACTCAACAGAGGGTCCCAGGCCCCCACAATCCGGCAGAGGGAACTCAAACCTCCTTACTATCTCTGGCCTTCAATTTCCCGGAATGCTGAATTTAAAAGCCCTGATCAGAAATATATCACCGGAGAAACCCCAATCACACCATTATTTCGCACTGTCGTTATCAACAACTCTGTGGCTTGCTGAGGGCTGTGATAGGAGCTGAGGTACCGGCAAAAGATGTGGCCCACTCACCCCCCTCCTCCTCCTACTTAAGGGGCTTACTATTTGGGAAGGGAGAAAGGAAACACAGAGGCAAGACAAACCATAGTGCAACTCCAAGGGCCCAGTGAGCGACCATGGATAGCCAGGCTGCAGGAGGTGGAGGTGACACAGAGGGAGGGGGCAGTTGGAGCAGGTTTCCTAGGAAACAGAGATGATTTAAACCTTGAAGGATGAGCAGAGTAGACAAAACAGCAAGCAGAGCCAAGGTCACCAAGAGATCGGGCCCTGCTCTGGGCTCTCCCTCTTCATTCCAGAAATAGGACTGGCCAAGGCAGAATCTGCAGATGAAAAGTCTGCTTTAGCTGTGCAGCTAATGAGACAGACCGTGTAACAGGAAAAGGCACAATTTCATATATGGAAAGAGAAATATATTTTGAGGTACTACTGATTTCTAAAGTGGGATAATTTGAGAACACACCTCAGCCACACTGTAAAGGGATGTACTGGAGGTTGCCTTCTGCGTCTCCCTGGGTCTGGCCAAGGCCAAATGGACAACGGACTCACAGCATGTCTTCGCTGCACGGTGGCCAGGTTTGGGTGAGAGCTGGAGCTTACCACATCCTAGGACTGTAAGCCCTGAGCAAACCAGGATTCGTAACACACTGCCTTGAGCAGCCCCCAGATCACCAATTATCCAGTTGGTCAGACCTTCTCCCCACTGTGCACTGAGCTCTCTGTCCCTTAGCATGACTTAGATTGCAGAGGACAAGACGGCCACGTGGGCCTGGAGGTGTGCCCTTGTGGGCAGAGGAAGCAGCTGTCCGTTTGGGGTCCAAAATGGCGGGGAGAACAGGTGACTGAAACTTGGGAGCTGGTCTGGGCTTTTCTAACTCTGACCCTTTACCCATAAAGGTCCCCAGTTCATTTAGGAAGAGGATGCTGAGAGGTGCCTTGCTTCTCTCACTGTGCGTCAAATCATAGTGTGTCTGAGCCATGGAAATTTCAGGGATCATTTAATCCAACCTCCTCCACCAACATGTCCCCACCCCCTCTATTTCGATGCTTTTCATCTGCTATTGTCTGAGAAATCCACTCAACACGTTATTAGACTTGAACGTCAATTAAAAATACATAGCTTGGGGCTTCCCTGGTGGCGCAGTGGTTGAGAGTCCGCCTGCCGATGCAGGGGACATGGGTTCGTGCCCCGGTCCAGGAAGATCCCACATGCCGTGGAGCAGCTGGGCCCGTGAGCCATGGCCGCTGCGCGTCTGGAGCCTGTGCTCCGCAACGGGAGAGGCCACAACAGTGAGAGGCCCGCGTACCGCAAAAACAAACAAACAAACAAAAAAACATAGCTTGGAAGCTGGAAAGTACCCAAATGTTCATCAGCAGTTGAATGGATCTATAAATCCTGGTGTAGGCACACAATGGAATACTACACAGCCATGAAGATGGACAGGCTACAACCACACACAACAGTACAGAAACAGGTAAGAGTAATCCAGGACACAGAAGTCGGGAGGGTGGTTCTTTATGAGGAGCAGGGCTGAGAGGTAGAATGAAGGGCTTCTGGGGGCTGGTAATGTTCTGTTTCTCGATTTGTGTGTGGGTTAGTTGGGGGGGGTCTATTTATGAAAATCTGTCAAGCTATACAGTTAGGATCCGTGACTGTATGCATATTATACATCAATAAAAGTTTTTAAAGTCTGTATCTTACATAAGAAGTTACACAGCGTATGATTCCATTTGTACGAAACATCCTGAATAGGTAAATCCAAAAAGACAGAAAGCAGACCACAGGTTGTCAGGGGCTGGGGCAGGGTGGTGGGAGGGAGTAACTGCTTAATGGGTAAGAGGTTTCCTTTCGGGGTGATGAAAATGTCTTGGAACTAGACACAGGTGATGGTTGCACAACATTTTGAATGTACTAAATGCCACTGAATTGTTCACTTTAAAATGGTTAATGATTAATTTTATGCTATGTGAATTTTAGCTCAAAAAAATAATCTCTATCTAGGATGGGCCACCTGATAAAAGCCATCTTTGTTGCTGTAATCCCTGCAGCTTGACACTCTCTCCATCCCTCCCAGCTCTTGCTGTGATCACAGATGGCTGAGCTCAAGGCGGCTCTGATCTGAGCTCCAAATAGCTGCGGGTTCCAGGGTGATGCCTGGTCATCACAGTGAGCCGGCTCACAAGACTTCAAAAGCCCGTCACACCTTCCGGGGGCCCTTGGGTGATGGAGCCTGGGCTCGCAGAGGGCCAAGCTTCATCCTACTGTCGTGTCAACGCCACTCCAAGGCCAAGGCCTTCCCAGGCGGTCAGCAGCGTCCTCGCCCCTGTCCTGAGCCGAGCTGGGCCTGGTGGGTTCCCTTCAGCCTCGCGTGGAAACTCACAAATGCAGCAGTGAGCGAGCCCCGGCTGGAGAGAGATGGCCGCTCACACTATTATCCCTTTCTTAGCAATAATGTTTAGGTTCGGGAAAGAGTTCCAAGATATATATAATCCCTCGTGCTGAGTAAGGGCTCCAGTCCTGACTCCACCGCTGCCCCGGCAACTGCTCTATCCAGGAATGTTATTACACCAGCCGTTGGCCCCGGTGCCGTGGATGGGTGTCTCTCAATGTCCTCATTATGTGCTCTGTATTTCAGGTCATGTAATTCAGCTGTAAAAATGTGCCCCTGGCTACACCTGGCATAAGAGTGGCACAGAGGGGTGTGTTTATTTTTTTAAGGTGCTGTTAAAAATAAATTTAATAAGAGAAAGAGAGAGGAAGAGAGCAAGCAAGGGATGGAGACCGTGTTTAATTTGAACGATGGAGGAAAAGACATGAGCAGAAGGTCTGAGATTCCCATGCTTTGGCCGTGTGTGTGTGTGTGTGTGTGTGTGTGTGTGTGTGTGTGTGTGTGAAAGAGAGAGAGAGAGAGAGAGAGAGAGAGAGACCAGGCACGGGTGTTTCTCCTGAGTAACTCAAAGCCAGCTTTGTTTATTAAACGGAGATTTTCCAGATCGTTAGGTTGTGATGTGGCTTAGTTTATACTGTGCAACATCCCATCTTAAATACACACAGGTAGGTGAGTGAAAACCAACAGAGCTACTTCAATTAGTAAGAGTATGGGCAGTAATTAACGTTAAATGAACATTTTCATGAGTTTTTTTCCTTCCCCTTCCTTCCCTTGGCCATGCAATTAATGAGTCTCTGAATGAACTCAGTCTCTATGAGACTAGAAGATCTTTGGCTTGGGAATCCACAACATGAAGATGGAGAGCAACGTAAGGGTCTCCAGGCTGAAAGCTTAGGTGGCAGGGGGCGTGTCCTTCTGGGCACGCCATGGGTGAAAGAGTGCCACCTCCCCTGCCCCACAGCTCCCAGCCCTTAGGAAGATAACACGCGCCTTGGGAGACCTTACCATCTAAACCAAACCCCAGAACATTTAAGCTGACGGAAGAGTTCTATTCTACTTCTGGCTGAGAGAAGTTTTTTGGGAACTACCATGTTGAATATTGGGCTTTCTAGACTATTTTCAGTGATTTATGAGAAAAGCTGGGACGTCTGAAATTAACATGTCCCGGAAGGGCTGAGGTAGTGCCAGTAATGGGGTGACGGGGAAGGGAGGGGGGATATTGACACATCAAGTTATCCTTTCTCCACTCGAGCTACGTTGCTACGTTATGGGGGCTGTCATGTTCCCTGGACCCGAGATGTCCATGTTTGCACCCAAACGTGGTACCACACTGGAATCAAGGCTCTGTGGACAGTGGGAGAGGGGAGGGGGCCATGGATGGAAAAGCCTCGTTTCTGAGGGGCAGCCCCCATGTCAGAGTCCTCTCCTGCCCTCCCTGGACTGAGATTAGAAGCTTGGGGTCCAAGCTTGGCCTCTCGGATGTAACTGCATGCATCTGCTGGTATCCAACAAGGGCACCGTGGGGGCCACCCAGAGCCAAGGAAGGGCTGGGAACGGGGCGTCCCAGATAAAGCGAAGGAGCGCTCCCTTCACATACACCTTCCGCGTCCTGTGCCCCTCACCTGGCTGGCAGGACCCTGCGGCCACAACCCCTGCCTGGTCCCTCTGCCTGGGGCAGCCGGAGAGTGGCCTCGGGGGCTTAATGCTGAGACAGGACACCCTCACGTAGTTGCTCACCGAAGTGTCACCCGACCGGAGCTGGGACACCTCTCTTTGGCTGTCGGTCACCTTAATCCACTCCGTCTGACAGTGTGTGGGTCGTTCTTTCCCCTCAGAAAGAGCCTCCCCTGAAGCTCCCCATTTGGCCTTACTTGGGCGCCACCTGGTGTCCAAGAGTGTCACTGCCGGTGGGTTCCAGCCAAGTGGAAAGAACAGGAGGTTTTTGCTTTTGTCTTTGTTTTTCCTGCTCTTCTTTTAGGCTCTGTGGTGAAAGGTGGGGCTGGTCTGGATTACAGTCGGGAAGCAGGCACAGCTAACTTGGGACATTCCCTGCCCTAAAGGACACGCTGTGCTCTGGGTTGGTTCTCACACGGCACAAGGAGCTTTCAGAGGCCCCCAGTCTGTGTTTTATTTTGTTTTGTTTTTAATAAACAGACATATATATATATATATATATATATATATATAGAGAGAGAGAGAGAGAGAGAGAGAGAGAGAGAGAGAGAGGAAATTTGGGGCTAAAGGATCAGTTAGGAGCCAGGCTGGGTTTATGTCTTATCTCAGCCACTTACTAGCTACGTGATCGTGGGCAAGTTACTTTCATCACTCTGAACCTCAGTTTCTTTCTCTGAGAAAAAGGAACCATACCCACTTCAGAGGGTCCATGAGATTTAAAATGAGAAGTCCTGCCAAGTTCTTGACCACTGAGGGTGTTCAATAATTGTTAGTTCCTTCTTTCCTCAGCAGACGTAGGGAGATGGAGACAATGACCCAGGTAATAATTAAAGTTTAGTGACCCAGTGAAAGTAGGATTTGTTTTTCTTGGTGTGTGTGAGGGGGACGGGCAGAGCAATGGTGGGGAGGGTAATGGAGGGAATGTCTTCATTCTCACTTCCTCCAAGCTTCTCAGTCTTTGCAGGTCTGGGAACAGGAGTCTGCACTGTGTGCAGTGACTCTGACCACACCTCCACGGGAGAGATTAAAGGCACACGTCACTCCAAACTTTACACCGACTGGTTAATAAGTAATAAGTCAAGCCACTGAGGACTAAGCTTTGTTTGGAAAGTTCTCCAGAGACTGGTGTGCCCAGCTCAGATCATCTTTCACCCCATAATGCTCATCGCTATTTACTGAGCCCCTATATAGGGGAGGCACAGTTAAGAATGTGACAAGTGTTGCTCCTGTACTCTTGTAACAACCATTCCCAGGTCAGTATTACTGTCCCCATTACATAGATCAGGAAATTGGGGCTTGGGGTGATCAAGTCACTTGCCAAAGGTCACGCATCTAGGAAGCAGTGAGGTCCACACAGCTCTAGATCCAGCTTGTCCCCTTCTTGCTTCTCCCAATGTCCCTCGGAGTCCAGGGGTCTCCTGGAGCAGCAGCCTGTCTCTGAACCAACCAGCAGCAGCCTTCTGTCCCAGCCCTTGGCATAAATCACGTCTCGGTTCCTGCCCATGGGTCATTGGTTGGGCTCCCAGCTGTCTTCCGCCTATTTCCAGGAGTGCGGCTATATTAAGAATGTGAACCGTAACATTAACGCTTTAAAAAAGTCCCAAAGAGAAAGGCAGAAAGAAAGAAATACCCCTAAAGAGTCTAATGTCAGGTCCAGCCAAGGGTCATAAATCAATGTCGGTAAATTTATAAACAGTTCATAAATGTAAGTGCTTTTTACAGGGCTGTTTGTTATTGTGGCAGGGCTGGGATGGGGCGGGGCCGTCCATCCATCTGTTTTCCAGTCGGGAGCCACTCGGATGGCTCCAGCACCTCCAGCAGCAGAAGCGATAAGAACTGGGCCAGCACGGCCAGGTGATCTCGGCACGACGGACACTTGCGGGAAGGTGGGAGAACCAGCCTGGATGATGCGTGAGCTGAGCCCTGAACTTGAACTGAGGTTTTGAGGACATTTATAGCAACAACATCACAAAGATGAAGTTTTCTCCTGGTTCTCTTCTTGATTTTTCAAATTGATTTTTCTAAGTCTTCTGCTTTTAGAAGCTCTGGTGTGTCCTGAACGGAGGTGCATGGCCAAAAGGGAATACTCCAAAGCAGAGAACCAGATTCTTCACATGGAGTTCCCCCTGCGCACCTTAATGGCATGCCACCTCACCTTCACTCGGCTCATTCCAGGACCCAAAACCCAGAGACTGGGTTTAAAGACAGGCTTGGCCGGGACATACCCTCTGCCACCACAGGAGAGGATCTGGCTAGAAATTCCTGGTTTTTTAAATGAAAGGGGGGAATGGTGACCCCCGCCTCCTCCCATTCTGTCACCGTGTTGAGAAGCAGCAGTGCTTGGGCCCTGGGAGCTCACAGAGCAGGTCTTAAAAAGAGCTTCTTGGCTTCTCCCCATCAAGACTAGGAAACACACAATATTCCCTCCACCATCTTTATTTTTCTCTCCTCCTTTAAACTGACCACAATCCACTTCCCCACCAGCCCCAAACCAAGACCCTATGCAAATGAGCTCTTGCCAATGGGTCCTGGGGGTGGAGGACAGAGAGTGGGGTTGCCTCCCTCTTCTCCCCAAAAGCTCCAGTTTCTAGAGCTCTGGCGCTGGCCCAGCCCAAACACCCTGTGGTACGTCTACCTCGACACCTGCTAGCCAGGTAGCCGGTTGGTAAAGGTGGAATGAGTGTGAGTGTTGACCTCTAGCCTCGGCCACCCACTTCCAAGCCCTGGTCCCCTGAGCTAAGTCATTGATGATCAGCTCAGAACAGTCATGAAGACCTGAAGGATTAATCCAAGCTGAGTCAATGTGACTTTACTATTATACTCCACCAACTTAAGATCTTGTCTCTGTGGATCTTGAAGGTAGGTGATAATGAAAGGAGGTGCATAGATCCAGTGCCTTCTAGAAACTTCTCCCACAGCAATTCTGAAACACATACATTTCTATTTAGCGATGATATTTCTGACACAAAGCAGCTCTTCTTATAGTGAAACTTTTAAGAAATGCGTTTGCCCATAACAGTTGTTTCATTATTCTATAACCTGGCCCCCCAATTTCCAGGAGACTCTGGTCACTCTTCAAGAGGCCGCTGGGTCTGGGAGAACCATCTCGTACAGACAGAACTGCCCGTGAAAAATCCCTTAACCAACTGTACCTTTCCAGGCCAGTGCTAAACAGGGATTTCATTTATTTGAAAAGTAGGTATTAAATATGTCAGAGATAGGAAGTTAAATGTAATGGGCCCAATTCCACACTCGGTTCCATATGCGTAAATCCCACTGATGGAGAACAGAGTGTGGCTGGCGCAGCAGAAGCGAGGTGCCTGGTCTGTGGGAGGAAATCGCGCTCTGGATGGATCTCAGCTGACATTCTCATGGACTTGGAGCCGAGGCTCTTAAAGCTGGAAGGGGCCCTGAAGTTCCTGGTTGGGTTGCTTGGTTTTTGTTTTTGTTTTTGTTTTGTTTTAATCTTTAGGAGTTGTCACATTCCTGCCTTATTCCTCGGTTTTATTTTCTAACTCTCGGTAAACATTTGCCATTTCTCCTCAGTTTTGTTCCAGTTCAGCTGTGCTTGGGCGCAGTTTTCCAAGAGGGTGGCCAGGTGCTTGGCCAAGGAACAGGCAAACATTTCAGAGCCTAAGTTTGGGGAGCAGTCTGAAGGCCCCCAGCCACTGAAACTACATGTAAAGTCTTGCTACTCAAAGTGTGGGCCCTGGACCAGTAACATCAGCATCCCCTGGGAACTTGTTAGAAATGCAGGGTCTCGGGACTTCCCTGGTGGTCCAGTGGGTAAGACTGCGGGCTCCCAATGCAGGGGGCTGGGTTCGATCCCTGGTCGGGGAACTAGATCCCCCGTGCATGACACAACTAAGAAGCCCACATGCCGCAAATAAGAAGCCTGCATGCTGCAACTAAAGGATCCTGCATTCCTCAGCTAAAGATCCCATGTGACGCAACTAAGACCTGGTACAGCCTAAATGAATAAATAAATATTTTTTAAAAAAGAAAGAAATGCAGGGTCTCAGGCCCCACCCCAGACTTACTAAATCCAAGTCTGCATTTTAACACAATACCAAGTGATTCATGGGCAGATTACAATTTGAGAAGTCCTGGATTAGAGAACAGAAACTGGGCATGACCCCGTCTTCGACACGAATTTATCACCAGGCATTATCTTAAGCACTGCAAGAATCCGGTTCAGATGTTTGTGATAACTCTGCAGTGGTGACTCACCAGCCCAGTGGCTGTCTTCAGTGGCTGTGCCTTAGAATCACCAAGGGAACTTTTTAAAAATGGGGATGTGCAGACCCAACCCAAGAGACGGTGATTCAGCTGGTGGCTGGGAAGGGGCTTGGACGTCTGTATTTACTTAGAGCTCCAGGTGATTCTACTGTGGAGTCAGGGCTGGAGGTCCTGGGATAAAATATCACCTTGCATAGTGAGACTTCTTTAGGAAGGGGAGTGATGGAATTTTCTGATTCTCCCAACATTCATAGCACGCTGGACCCCATGCGTGATACAGAAATGGATACCGTGACTGTTCTCCAAGAGCCTCCAGTTCAGTTGAGGATAAAGTGAGATGCAGAGCAAGAGGTGCGTGGTTTTGAGAAGCGCTAATGTTCTGTGAGGAGGGTTGAGGGGGTGAGTTTATGGCAGGAAAGGATGCAACAGGACGGAGCAGAAAGAGCTGGAGTGCTGGATCTGAGAGGAGATGCATTCACATGGCATGTGAGAGCTGGGAGGACCTGAGGAATTTTCCGGTTTTGCCACAGAATACCATAGAGCAGGGCTTTTCAACCTCAGCACCATCAACATTTGGGGCCCGATAATTCTGGACCAAAATAACAATGTGGGGATGGTCCTGTGCATTACAGGATGTTCAACAGCATCCCTGGCCTCTACATGCCAGGAGCATCCATGCCCCAGAATGTCTCCAGACTTTGCCAGGTGAGCCCTGGGGGCAAAATTGCCCCTGGCTGAAAAGCACTCCCGTAGAGCAATCAGGGAAGATGGTGGTAGGTCCAGACACTGACTCGGAAGGTGCGCTGGGATCTGTTGTTAAGAATAAAAAATAAGTTGCCCACAATATGGATGTTAGTCCCAACAACAAGGGGTGTGTTTGTGTGTGTGTGTGCACGCTTGTGTGTATGTCCAAGGGTGGGGTGCAAACAGTGGAAGTGGTATCTCCTCTCTAAGTGGTTAAAGCATGGATGCTGGCACTCAATTACCCGGGCTCCAATCCCAGCTCTATCACCTATTACCTACCCTGACCAATGTCCTCAATTTCCATGTGCCTCAGTTTCTCCATCTTTAAAATGGGACTAGCAGTGCCTGCCTCAATGGATTTGTTATAAAGATTAAGTTCAATCGTGCCACGGAGATAAAGTACGCGGTAAAGCAGTTCCCAGGTTTGAGCCCTGACTGACAGCATCAGCTCTGAAGACACGAGTGGGAGACAGGGACAGAGGACACAGGGAGACTTTCAAGTTTTGCTCTGCAAACTTCTGTTTGAATCCTGTCTAATGAGATTTCTATACTAATTGTGTAATAAAGCACACACACGCAAAAGAAAGAAATGTTCTCGTTCCGCCCACCTCGTCTTTGTAAATAAACTTTTTATTTTGGAATTATTTTAG